>NC_092710.1:252603122-253803122 GCF_047496885.1 Scyliorhinus torazame
AGAGCAGCCTATTGTCCTCTGGGACTATGATGACTTTCATTTTATTCTAATTTTAGGTTTCTGCCTCCTTTTTTCAGATTCATCCCCCTTCGACCAAATTAACAGACCAGATCATCCTGCAACCGTCTAAACTCTAGGAAAGACTGATTGAACACTTCAGCTGATTTTGATACATATTCTTCAAAACACATCCACCACAAGCATTTGTCATTTTCTTAAGGCGATGGCCTGTTACTTGTCCTATTAATAAAATAATAACTACCTTAATTTCCGAGTTACAATAGCGGTTCAGTGTTGAATCAGGCAGTACATTACTAATCAGCTGCACATGTTTCTGCATTGCCCACAATTACCAACAATGTAGAACTCATCATCACGTGGAAATCCTTGGGGATAGCGATCATAGAATCCTTACAGTGCAGAGGAGGCCATTCGGCCCATCGAGTCTGCATTGACTTTACCTCGGCTCACTTACGCGCCCTAACCCGGTAACCCCACCAACCTTTTGGACACTGAGGGGCAATTGATCATCCACCTAACCTGCAGATTTTTGGACTGTGGGAGGAAACGGGAGCACCCAGAGGAAACCCACGCAGACACGGGGAGAATGATGTAAGCCAGCTGATGGTGATTTGTCAACTGGATTTACATCTCTTCAGATTTTTATTTAAATTCAAATAAATTGTGTAGGGATTTTAACCTCATTATTCCTTGTGCAGGCATCAAAGAACTTTTTTAAAAAAATGAAAGATGAACAATAAAGTAAAGAAAAAAAGGGACATCTTCTATAAAGAAATAACTGGTTATTGACAATTAGTGATGCATCTTCATTCTCTGTTCCCCTTCCACTTTCTCTGCCAATTTCCATCTGGAGAAATATTACAATGGCCACGACTGAAAGTCCCATGATTAACAACCAATGCTTTTTCAAGATTTCATCACATAAACACGTAAATATGCCTGAAGGAGGAACTGTTGCTTGGTAAGCTTGGTTGAGAAGCATAGTCATAACAAACTGATTATATTCTCTCCCCGAAGGGGGGTGTACACATCGGGAACTGGCCAGCCTGTTGCCTCCATTCTCAACAGCGGTCTTGTTGCTTTGAATGAAAAAGTGGAAGGAAACCCATCAGAACATTGCACTGGGCAAACAAATACACCTGCAGACATCAATTTAAGAGCTTCTTGGAACATTTCTGGCTTATTTCCAGACTGCAAAAATAAAAACAGCGTGCATTACAAATTCTGTCAGTTTGTGTGGTTTGGAAGGATAAGCTCACAAGCTGACTTGTTCCTGTTGAGCTTTTGCTTTTACTCAAACAACATTTCTCATTCCTTCATTCCCGCAATCTCTGCCTTCTTCCTCTTTCACAGTGTAAAATTCTTGTAGCCTGCAGTAAGAACGCACCTAAGTCTGTGTCATGGGCTTTTGCTTCTTGACTCCCACAGATGTGCTAATTGGCTCAAGGTGTCTGGTAGTCTGTGTATGATTTGTAATATTTGGTAGTTTTTTTATTGCACTTTTTGAAAATTCTACAAATCTTTTGATAAGCGGTTTGTCCTCAATTACATCTTATTGCTCCTCAACGCTCAGCTTTGTACTGATTATATGGTGAGTAGTGTTTACAAACTATACTCCTTTCACTGTCATCTGCTCTTTTGAGTTTGCTGCTTAAAAATACTAAAATATGTGGTCCACAAATAATTAATGTCCTGATTCAAAACCCATGTCATTCGTACTTACTCGAGTTTCCTCTTTTCTAAACAGAGGAGGTTTACAAATTATGTTTCATTGTGTTATGTTATTAGATTGTTATGTGTACCCATCGATGCCCAAAGAATGAGGTATCTCCATGGCGACTGGCCTTTCTTCGGGTCCATGTACCACTGAGGGTAGGGTCCCCTCCAGTCTTCTCCCATTCCCGACGGTTGTGCACGGCCTTCTCCCCGGGGGCAAACAGAAAGCACACAATGTTAGACAGTCTGCCGCATGCAGCCCAGGCAATGGGTAGCTCATGGCTTCAGAGACCAGGGATCCGGCCATGGCGGCCAGTGTGTGTGCCAGCATGTGGTGTGGAGGGTTGGGGGGGAGGGCGTTTTCCGGGTGGGGGATCGGAGTTGGTGCTAGAAGCACAGTAGTGACTACTCACCCTGGCTGCCCTGAGGAGATCATCCACTTTTTCCTGCCCTGCTGGCCGGTTGGATGGTGTTGCCATGCCGCTGATGGCCTCTGCCACCTGCATCCAGGCCCGGCGAATGGTGGCGGCTGGTAGCCCCCTTCACCCGCCTATCCTCCACGGCATCCAGCAGAGCCTCTAGATCCGCTTTGGTGAATCTTGAGGCCATGCGCCTTACTGCCATCTTGTTTCAAAAAAAATTATATTCATAATCTTTATTGTCACAAGTAGGCTTACATTACCACTGCAATGAAGTTACTGTGAAAATTCCCTCGTCGCCACACCAAGGCGCCTGTTTGGGTACACGGAGGGAGAATTCAGAATGCCCAAATTACCTAACAGCACGTCTTTTGGGCCTTGTGGGAGGAAACCGGAGTACCCGGAGGAAACACACGCAGATATGGATAGAACGTGCAGACTCTGCACAGACAGTGACCCAAGTCAGGAATCGAACCTGGGACCCTGGCGCTGTGAAGCCATAGTGCTAGCCACTATGCCGCCCACCTTGGCTGGGCTGGTGTGTGTGGGGTGAGACGTATGTATATGCAGTTGCAGACTGTCAATGTCCTGCGTGTCAATCATGAACCCGGTTAATTCGGCACTGTTTCTCATTGGAATTGATTGTGTTCCATCTGGCACTGGTGCTAGCCCCTTAACGGTCGTTGAATCGGTCGAACTGCGGCGCGAACTTTGCTGTCGTAGAACTCTACGAATCCTGCCCTGGCATCAACAATTAGTCTCAGGAATGGAGAGTGGAGAATCTGGTTGATGAAATTCCTTAGCATAAAAAAGAATCTCCATTCCAATTTGATGATGTTAGTAGAGACACTCTTCCCACAGATATTGATTTGGAAAGTTTGCGCAGTGCTCCTGCAAACTTTTCTGATATAAATTGCTACTGAGTGAGGATTCCTGCTTTTCGTGCTATCTCTGAAAACTGCTTTCAATGTGCACTCTCAGCAAGTCTGCATCAAGTGTGGGCGTAACCCACAAAATATCAGATTCAGACTGTTAACTGCCATGAAAATAGTTGCACACACCAGTTTTCTCTCCAAATATTGAGCCTCTTAGAGAAAAGAAAATGAATGGGTGTGGGTTATGGCATCACTCTGGCAGGACAGGCCTCAGAGTTGGCAACTGGCTCCACAGATATCAGGGAACAATATTTAACGGCCATCCTGATTATCACTGCAGCCTAATGGTTCCAGTCCCCCATCATGAGATATCTGCAGCTCTCCTCCCGCCCCCGACAATCCTCGCCGGCATTCCACAATTCCACGATTTAAATACATGGCAATCAAGTAAAATGAAGTTCCCGCCCACACGTGATGATGCCAGTGGGGGGTGGGGAATATCTGGAAGCACAATGTCTCCGGCGAGAAATATGTTTCCCTATTCTCTCGGGATTTTACGTTGCGAACAACTGGTGGAAGTCACAAATGATTTGCACAATAGTCGTTTTGTCGGCATGAATATAAGTGGCTCCATGGACTGGTAATGAATATTATCAAGCCAACAATTTGGAACTTTATCTGCTGTTACTATGTGTTTTGGTCACTGCTGGAGCTGTGTGCAAAAACAAGTAAACAGATTACAGAGCACTGAGCAAAATGTTATGGAAATCTCCTCTCGCCTAAAATGGGAGAATATCAAAAATGTGGGGAATAAGGGGCGAAATTCTCCGTTATTGGCGCGATGTCTGCCGACCGGCGCCAAAAACGACGCAAATCAGTCCGGCATCGCACCGCCCCAAAAGTGCGGAATCCTCCGCATCTTGGGGGGCCGAGCCCTAACCTTGAGGGGCTAGGCCCGCGCCGGACTGATTTCCGCCCCGCCAGCTGGCAAGAAAGGCCTTTGGTGCCCCGCCAGCTGGCGCGGAAATGACATTGCCGGGCAGCGCATGCGCGGGAGCGTCAGCGGCCGCTCACGGCATCCACGCGCATGCGCAGTGGAGGGGGTCTCTTCCGCCTCTGCCATGGGGGAGACTTGTACTGTACTTGCTGAAAGACTTGGTCTCTGCAGATTTGGTGTCTTCCAATACCACTGGTGGTACAGTACAGATTGTTAACCTCTTATAGGCTCCCTTGACTCAGAGACACAACCCAGTCAGACCAATCTTATTGAACTTCGTCATGCAAACTTTTTCTGCCAGACCCAGAGGATTGCCTCTCAGGTAACAGGGCTAGAGATCATAAGGCGGAAGGAAAAGAGTGCCCCCACGGCACAGGCCCGCCCGCGGATCGGTGGGCCCCGATCGCAGGCCAGGCCACTGTGGAGGCAGTCCCCGGGGCCAGATCGCCCCGCGCCCCAGGACCCTGGAGCCCGCCTGCGTCGCCTTGTCCCGCCGGTAAGAGAGGTGGATTAATCCACGCCGGTGGGACAGGCATTCTAGCAGCGGGACTTTGGCCCATTCGGGCCGGAGAATCGCCGGGGTGTGGGGGGCCCGCCAACCGGCACAGTGCGATTCCCGCCCCCGCCGAATCTCCATTGCCGGAGAATTCGGCAACCGGCGGGGGGTGGGATTCACGCCAGCCCCCGGCATTCCTCCGACCCGGCGGGGGAGTCGGAGAATCTCGCCCAAGGCCTACTCGATCGAAATCTTACTCCTTCCATATTCACGGAGACCAATACTGGCCACTTCTTCCTTGCTCACCACATGCGATTGATGGTGGGGGATTTCTTATTGGTTTCCCATTTACTGTGGCGTGCATGTAGGGTTAGATCACCAGAAGCAGCAGTGAAATGTTCTTCAAATTATGGAGGCTTATCTGCTGAAAGACTTGGTCTCTGCAGATTTGGTGTCTTCCAATACCACTGGTGGTACAGTACAGATTGTTAACCTCTTATAGGCTCCCTTGACTCAGAGACACAACCCAGTCAGACCAGTCTTATTGAACTTCGTCATGCAAACTTTTTCTGCCAGACCCAGAGAATTGCCTCTCAGGTAACAGGGCTAGAGATCATAAGCGAAAATGCTGGAAAATCTCAGCAGGTCTGGCAGCATCTGCAGGGAGAGAAAATAGCTAATGTTTGGAATCCAGGTGACCCTTTGTCAAAGCCAGAGATAATTTGTGGCATAAGACATACGTCTTTACTCCCAGCTACTCCGGCCTCCTGCTCAGATTGTGGCGAGGCCACAAATCCATCTACCAAGGTTGTAAACTCCTTTTTGACATTGAGTTCTGTCAGCGTTGTGGTAATGCTTTTAAATATTAGCCTTCAAGAAGCTTCCTGACACTAGTTCAGAGTTTACATTGTGTTTACATATCAATCCTGAGGTAATTATGGACAATGTCTTCCTGATTGGATTTTAAGAATATTTTATTGTTAGCACATCCCTAATTTTTCCTGAACTATTTGTGTGGAGTAGTGATCCTCACAGCACGAAAAACAGTAATGGTGTCTTGATATTTTCTATTAGTGTGATGCCCTTTTCGGTGTGTCTATATTAAAATTATTGATGAGGGGACAATATAAGCTAGGTGGAGGGGGCGGGATTCTCCGAGCCTCTGCGCAGAAATCGCAATCGACGTGGGTGCGGAGAATGGGCATTGACACCGAAAACCGGTGTGACGCCGCTCCCGCAATTCTCCTGTCTCCGGAGAATCGCTGCGAATCGCGCGCTTGCGGTCTACGCGGCGCGGGTAGGGGGCCATTGACAGAGGCCCCCCCCGCAATTCACCGCCAAAAACTGTCCGAGTTCCCGACGGCATTGTTCTAACCACGTTTTGCCTGTCAGGAATGGCCAGTGGCGGCTGCGGACTCAGCCCACGGCCACCCTGGTGGGGGGCGGGGGGGATCCTTCACCGGGGGGCCTCAGGGACAGCCAGGTTAGCGATCGGGTGCAACCAATCCGCCAGCGTGCACGATCTCGGGGGGTCCTATATTTTTGGGGCCGGTCCGCTGTGTGAGTCCGCCATGTTGCGCAGGGCCGTCGCCGTGCGCATGCGCGGACTCCCGACCGGAAGTGCAGGGCCTCGTATCGGCAGCCAGAGCTGCGAGGAGTACTCTGGGGCCCTACTAGCCCCCTTCAAGTAGGAGAATCTCTCTGGACTTTCTTCAGGAAAGACCAGAGTGAAACGCCTGCATTTTGAAGCTGAAGTGGGGACATAGCCCCATTATTGGAAAATCCCACCCAGGGTTTTAGAAAGAACTTTAAAATAATTATTGGTTTTCAAAATAAATACTTTTAGATTATGTTGCTCAAATGTATATGCCATGTTACAGCCTTCTAAAAATGTTGTGCAAAGCCCTTTGATAATAACAAAAAGCATTAAATAGTGATGTTTTTATTTCTCACCCTCTCTGAATCAATAATCTCAGCAGAAGAAAAGCCTCACTTGGGGCAGCACAAAAATAGAAACTTTCAAATCTATTTTAGTCCAGGTCACTGCAGTTATGCCTTCAATGCAGCTACATTTCACTTCCATAATCTTTGTGCCGACATCAATGTCGCATTTTCCTGCAGAAAAAAACTCTACACCACTCCATTTACAGATTTGCTAAACCGCTTTTTAAAAATATATTTCCGTTGTACTTCCATCTGTCAATCTCCTCATCTCGTGAATAAAGAAGTCAACGGAGAAAGAATAAACTTACATCCCATGCTGAGAGTTAAGGAGGGAAATCAAATCAAATTTACCTTTATTAAACATTCAGGTGTTCACTTGAAAGTTCACGAGCATGGAGAAACATCTGCCAGCTTTTCAGGTTGCAGTATCCTCTTCATCGGTTTTCCAGTTTAATGAAATAGTTTCATATTTTAAACAAAATAGTTTCATTACATAAAAGTTTCATTTTCCCCTTAATAAATGGGGGCATATCAGAGTAATGTTTTGACTTTGCAGGACTGGGAGAATATATCTGAAATTTAGGCAATCATTGAGCATGGTTTTTCAAAACCACTGCTGGATGATGTTTGCTGCCTTGAGCTGGTACTTGAGAAAGCAATCTCAATGCAGCTTTATTTCTAAAGCCGTCGGTTGTGACAAAAGTTATTTGAAGAGGTAATATGTTGCAGTCTTCTTGAGATACATGAAGCGGGCAAACAATTCAAATGCCTGGCTTTCCAAGGGTTTGGAACACCCCAGAGAAGGTGGAGGGAAAGACAACTACAAACATTTTCGAAGTGATTTAATTGGAAGGTGCGAGGCAAAAAAAAAAGAGCAGAGCTAAAAACGCGGGCCTGGATTTGGGTTTATTGTCATGTGTACCAAGGTACAGTGAAAAGTATGGTTCTGCGTACAATCCAGGCAGATCACAGTATACATGAAACAAAGGACATAAGATAACGGTAAATACATTGGATTGGCTTGGATTTGTTTATTGTCATGGGTACCGAGGTACAGTGAAAAGTATTTTTTTGCGTGCAGCTCAAACAGACCATTCAATACATGAAAAGAAAATACATAATAGGGCAGCACAAGGTACACAATGTAAATACCTAGACAATTGGGTGAAGGATACAGGAGTGCAGTATTAATATCATGCTACAACAGGAGAGAAGACAGGTAAAGAGATCAGTTCAGTCCATTAGAGGGCCATCCAGGAGTCTGGTAACAGTGGGGAAGAAGATACTTTTGAATCTGTTAATGTGTGTCTCAGACTTTTGTATCTCCTGCCCGATGGAAGAGGTTGGAAGAACGAATAACTCGGGTGGGAGGGGTCTTTGATTATGCTGCCCACTTTCCCAAGGCAGCGGAATGTGTAGACAGAGTCAATGGATGGAAGGCGGGTTCACGTGATGAAGTAGTTCTGGAGAAACTGAAAGGTCTGAAGGTGGATAAATCACCTGGACCGGATGGACTACACTCCAGGGTTCTAAAAGAAATAGCTAAGGAGATTGTGGAGGCATTGGTGGTGATCTTTCAGGAATCACTGGAGGCAGGGAGAGTCCCAAAGGTCCGGAAAGAGGCTAATGTAACACCGCTGTTTAAGAAAGGAGAGAGGCAGAAGAGGGGAAATTATAGGCCGGCTAGCCTGACCTCGGTCATCGGTAAGATTTTAGAGTCCATTATTAAAGGTGAGATCGCGGAGTATTTGGAAGTGAATGATAAAATAGGACTGAGTCAGCAGGGCTTCGTCAAGGGGAGGTCATGTCTGACAAATGTGTAAGAGTTCTTTGAGGAGGTAATGAGGAAGTTAGACAAAGGAAAACCAGTAGACATGATGTATTTGGATTTCCAGAAGGCCTTTGACAAGGTGCCGCATAGGAGACTGTTGAGTAAGGTAAGAGACCATGGCGTTAATGGTACGATTCTGGCATGGATAGAGGATTGGATAACTGGCAGAAGGCAGAGAGTGGGGATAAAGGGGTCTTTTTCAAGATGGCAGCCGGTGACTAGTGGTGTGCCTCAGGGGTTTGTGCTGGGACCACAACATATCACAATATATATTAATGATCTGGAAGAAGGAACTGAAGGCATTGTTGCGAAGTTTGCAGATGATACAAAGATCTGTAGAGGGACAGGTAGTATTGAAGAAGCAGGGGGGCTGCAGAAGGACTTGGACAGGCTAGGAGAGTGGCAGTGAAGTGGTAAATGGAATACAATGTTGTAAAGTGTGAGGTTATGCACTTTGGAAGGAGCTATTTTCTAAATGGGGAAATGCTTAGAAAATCAGAAGCACAAAGGGACTTGAGAGTCCTTGTTCAAGATTCTCTTAAGGTTAATGTCCAGGTTCAGTTGGCAGCTAGAAAGGCAAATTCAATGTTAGCATTCATGTCGAGAGGACTAGAATACAAGACCAGGGGTCTATTTCTGAGGATGTATAAGGCACTGGTCAGACCCCATGTGGAGTATTGTGAGCAGTTTTGGACCCTGTACCTAAGGAAGGGCGTGCTGGCCTTGGAAAGGATCCAGAGGAGGTTCGCAAGAATGATCCCTGGAATGAAGAGCTTGTCGTATGAGGAACAGTTGAGGACACTGGGTCTGTACTCATTGGAGTTTAAAAGGATGAGGGAGGATCTTATTGAAACTTACAAGATACTGCGAAGCCTGGATAGAGTGGACATGGAGAGGATGTTTCCACTTGTAAGAAAAACCAGAACCAGAGGACACAATCTCAGACTGAAAGGACGATCCTTTAAAACAGAGATGAGGAGGAATTTCTTCAGCCAGAGGGTGGTGAATCTCTGGAACTCTTTGCCGCAGAAGGCTGTGGAGGCCAAATCACTGAGTGTCTTTAAGATAGGGATAGATAGATTCTTGATTCATAAGGGGATCAGGGGTTATGGGGAGAAGGCAGGACAATGGGGATGAGAAACATATCAGCCATGATTGAATGGCGGAGCAGAAGCGATGGGCTGAGTGGCCTAATTCTGCTCCTGTGTCTTATGTTCTTATATTGTCAGGGCCCCTATCCTTTGCAGTATCCAGTGCCTTCAGCCATTTCTTGATATCATGTGGAGTGAATCGTATTGGCTGAAGACTGATTTCTGTGATGATGGGGGACCTCCGGAGGAGATCAAGTTGGATCATCCACTCGGCACTTCTGGCTGAAGATTGTTGCGAATGGCTCAGCTTTGCCTTTTGCATATATGTGCTGGACTCCTCTATCATTGAGGATGAGGATATTTGTGGAGCATCCTCCTCCAGTAAGTTGTTTAATTGCCCACCACCATTCATGGCTGTGAGGCACAATCAATTGAACAAAGACTAGAGTTGGATACAACTGAGGCTTTATTGCTCTAAGATGTGTGGCCTCCCACAACAGCTGGCACAATGGCTGCTGAATGGAGGACACACATATTTACACTCCGCCTGCTGGGCGGAGCCAGCAGGCAGGGACTACCGGCAAACCTGTAGTACTGGTCCTACCTTACATCACCTAATACAGGTGCAACAGTGGTTTACCACATTCACACCCTGTTAAAATTGAGTCCGGCGGGGGTGGTGGAGAACTATATACAGCAATGAATCTATATTTACAGTATTTGATCAGAAAAAAAATGTCTTTTGAAGTCCGGTGCCAGTTAGAGATTTAACCGGTCCGGTGCCTTGATTTTCTGCTGGGAGCGACGTAGCGGTGGCGGCGATGTCGATGCTGGCCTGGTGTTCGGTGACTCCGGGAGCGTGCCAAAATCCTCTTCATCTGTGGGTGTGGGCAGGGAAGAACGGATGGTCCTGGTGGGGTTAATGCTGGGAGCGCCGGGGGAGGGGAGGGTGGCGCCGGGCCGGAGAGGTGTGTGTGTGTGGAACCTGCTGGTGCCAGGTCCCTGAGGGAGACAGTATCTTGCCGGCCGTTGGGGTAGGCATACTGGGGGTTGGCATGGAGCAGTTGCACCCTTTCCACCAATGGTTCCGCCTTGTGGAGGTGGACGTGCCTACGGAGAAGGACGGGTCGTGGAGCTGCGAGCCAAGTCGGGAGCGACACCCCAGATGTGAACTTCCTGGGGAAGGCAAAGAGACGTTCATGGGGTGTGTTGTTAGTAGCGGTGCACAGCAGTGACCGAATGGAGTGGAGTGCATCAGTGATGACATCCTGTCAGCGAGAGACTGGGAGGTTCCTGGACCGTAGGGCCAGTTGGACAGCCCTCCATACCATCCCGTTCTCCCTCTCTACCTGCCCATTTCCCCGGGGGTTATAGCTGGTCGTCCTGCTGGAGGCGATACCCCTGCTGAGCAGGAACTGACGCAGCTCATCGCTCATGAATGAGGATCCCCTGTCACTGTGGATATAGGCGGGGAAACCGAACAGAGCGAAGATAGTGTTTAGGGCTTTGATGACGGTGGCAGACGTCATGTCGGGGCATGGGATGGCAAAGGGGAACCTGGAGTACTTATCGACCACACTGAGAATATACGTGTTTCGGTCGGTGGAGGGGGAGAGGCCCTTTGAAATCCATGCTGAGGCGTTCAAAGGGGCGGGAGGCCTTCACCAGGCGCGCACCGTCAGGTAGAAGTGTGGCTTGCACTCCGCACAGACCTGGCAGTCCCTGGTGTCCGTACTTCCTCGACGGAGAGGGCAGGTTGCGGGCCTTTATGAAATGGGACAACCGTGTGACTCCCGGGTGACAAAGGTGTGGTAGTCTGTGTAGAGGTATTACGGTACCTAGTAATGCTAGAACACCATTGGTAGATATTGTATGTTTCCCATTGGTCAAGCTGTATGGTAGCTCCGCCCTACAAGGTGGGGTATAAGAGCCCGTGCCGCCCCAGCAGCCTTCATTCTGTACCTGAGCTGCTGGGGGAAACATCTAGCTTATTAAAGCATTCAGTTGGACTACAACCTCGTTTTAGTAGTCATTGATCGTACATCAATTTAATAAGCTAGATTTAAAAGGATGGAGCTCCGAATCAAGCCGGAGTGTCTGCAACTCAGTCCCCACGCGGCAAACTCAGCAGCAACCTTCAAGCACTGGCTGGCGTGTTTTAACAGATATCTCGGAATGGACGAAAACACACCCACGGGAGAACAGAATTGCAAGTCCTGCACTCGAGGGTGAGCCCAGAAATTTACACCCTCATCGAGGACCCGGGCGACTTCGATGCAGCAATGGAGCTGCTAAAAGGACATTATATTCGCCCGGTAAACCAGGTCTACGCCCGACATCTGCTAGTGACGAGGCGACAAATCCCTGGTGAATCGCTGGAAGAATTCTACCATGCGCTCCTGGAGTTGGAGAGAAACTGCAGCTGGCCGCATGTTTTGGCGAGCGACCACACAGAACTATTGACCTGGGACGCTTTCGTTGCAGGTAAGATGTCCTCACAAATCCGCTAGCGATTGCTGGAAAAAGACACCCTAAGCCTCAAGGAGGCACGGGCCCTTGCCGGCTCCCTGCATGTGGCCTCCCGAAACGACCACGCTTACGGCCACGACCGCGTGGCAGCCCCCTGGGCAGCGTGGAAACCCCCCATGGCCGACCCTGAGACATCGCCCATCCCCCACAAGCTTGTGCTGCAAGACGGCCTGGCAACCCCAGGGGGTCCCGCTGCTATTTTTGCAGGCAGGCCAAGCACCCCCGGCATCGCTGTCCGGCCCGCGCATCCACCTGCAAGGGATGTGGTAAAAAGGGCCACTTCGTGGTGGTATGCCAGGTCCGGGCAGTTGCTGTGGTCTCCGGTGGCGAATGCGGACCGCCACCACAATCCTCTCCACGGTCCCCGAGTGGCCAGCGGGCGCCGCCATCTTCCTCCTCCAGGGCCACGTGCGGCCTCCGGGCGCCGCCATCTTGTCCCACGGACGCCTCGTGCGATGGATGGGCGCCGCCATTTTGTGAACCCCCAGCCATGTGCGACCAATGGGCGCCGCCATCGTGGATGGACTCCCAGGACCCCAGCTCGGCTGACCACACACCACCCGAAGAGAACATTCAACTGCTGCCGCGATCAGCCTCGGTGACCCTGGATCAGGCCCGGCCTCGAACACTCTCAACTGCTACAACAACGGTTCTAATCAACGGGCACTAGACGTCCTGCTTAATCGACTCTGGGAGCATGGAGAGCTTCACACACCCTGATACGGTAAGGCGCTGTTCTCTCCCCGTCCACCCAGTTAATCAAAAAATCTCCCTGACCTCCGGTTCCCACTCAGTAGAGATAAAGGGGTTTTGTGTAGCAAACGTCACGGTCCAGGGAAGGGAGTTTAAAAAGCTCTAGGTCTTTCCCCACCTCTGCGCGGCCACACTCCTAGGGTTAGGCTTTGTTGCTAACTTTTGTTTGGTTCAATTGGCTCTGTTTTGTAACCTTTGCACTCGAGTCGCCAGGTATCTTTATGATACCGCCATGAGGTCAAGTCCAAGTAATGATCAATAACTCAATACACCAATTAGTAAGATTCAAATTAAAGCACATTTATTTACACACAGTCAAATATACTCATGCATAAACTCTACTCTCTAAGCTACTTCTACAACTAACCAGCCTATACTTAGCTTCAGACTGGCCCACCAGGTCAGGGGAACAAATGGCCTTTCGTTCGGGTTCTGAGTCTGCGGGATTCAAAAGCTGGTATGGACTGGTAGCTAGGAGCGCCTATCTCATAGCGAGCGTTGACTTGAGACTTACGTTCTTTGGCGGCAGCTGATCAGGTCACTGTCAAGGGTTGGTTCGCGTTGCTGAGTGACCCTGTCAAGAAGGATGATTTGAACTTGGTGGCTTTACTTTATAGTCCCCAGGGGCTTTCCACCTTTCGGGGCGGACCCTGTACCCGGTTTCAAGTGATTGGACTTTGTTCCAATCGCTTGGTTCGATTTCTCCAATACTGGAGCGGATCCCTGATCGATGGGAGGTCTTTAGGTGTCCGTTAACCTCTTTTGTGTTGGCTCCTGCTGGCGCCGAGGAGTCTGGCTTGGCCTTGTTTATCTCAAATGTTTTGATTGTTCCCGGGGATCGCTCATTAGTATGTAGATGGGCGCTACATTATTGTGCAGATGGTTGCTGGTATCGATGCTATCTGGGGTTTTGCAGAGTTTAATACACAGTAAACTTGCACCTGCTAGTTTTTGCCCGTGTTGGCTGAATTTCCCTTCAGCCTTTGCTGTTCTCCATTTTAAGTCGAGAAGTGGCCAACTCAGGTGGCTACACACCCTCCTTGTGATCCTAATGCGAAGCGTGAAGGATCACATAACTGCGTTGTTCTTCATTCCCTGACCCGGTGAGCACTCTTCTATGACCTCTACACTGGCCATAACTATGCAAGAAATTTTTAACTGACAATTCTGAGTGGCGCTATGTCAAACAGGGACATGCATTACAAAATAAGAAAAACGGTACCTCTAACTGTCCTTAATAAACTACACTCACTTAAACATTCAATCATACTAACTTCCTAAACAATACAAACAAAATCATAGCAGCATTATTAACATTTTCCTGGCTTGGCAGTCAAGCTCAGGATTGTACAATCGCTCATCAAACACATTTCTTTATTCACAAAAAAACCGCAAATGAATGTTCTTTATTATAGATCGCGGGGGTTGCGGGTCTGGTCATATACAAAAATAGGGGCTCTTATCCTATATACCGGGGTGCGAGCACAGTAGGCTCTCCTTCTCCATTTCCTCAGACGAAAAGTCTGCACGATGCAGCAGAGTATCACCAATACAAGTAGGGATTCTATCAAGTAGGACAGGGAGTAACAGGTTATAAACCTGTCACACCAAGATGGTGTTGTGTCACTTGTGACTGGGCTCTGGGTACGATGGGGAAGTGAATCATTCACGGCTGGGGGGGCGTTGAGGTCAGGGGGTTCGCGTTCGCGTGCAACCAAATGTCCATTACGGTGATGAGCCACGTGGAGGATGTCCTCATGCTTCTTCTTCTCTCTTTTCTCTTCACTTCTCTTCTCTGGAGCTTCTGGGGTTCTGTGGGATCAAGCATAGTGTCTGTTACTATCTTGGTTTAATATCTCGTATGATAGCCGGTCTGTCCTTTAGTGCCAATTACTCCCTTTATAATTGGTCACTATGTGTGATGCCCTCATTTTTTTTTTTCCAAAACCGAATTTCAGGACAAGACACACTTACAAATACTGAACCAGTGCGCGCCGTCTCGCAGACTGTGCGATTTACCATCCAAATGTTTGAGGATATAAATAGCAGAGGGTTGGCAACCTAAGGGTTACCTGAAACAAAACAAAACTTTTTGAAAGAAAATTGCCGAAATGAGGTGCGTATGGGCCGCGAAGGGTAAGATTTGGATGGAATCCCTGGATAGGACGGCGACCCATGCCCAGTGTGCTCTACCCGAGCGTAGCTGACCAGAGGGGGGGTTCCCAGGCAGGGCGGGTCCCAATGCCGTTTCTCCACTGCCTGAGCAACCGACAAGAACAGGCAAGAAATGTAGTCATCGTGGGGGGTTGCCGTATTGGTTCTTCCTTCGAACCAGAAGGGCAGTTACGAACGGGGGGGGGGGTGGCAAGCTCGCAGAGGTTTCTGCCGATGAGCGTGCTGACAAGTTCTCAGAGGTGTCGTCCGAAAAATAAGGCGTGGGGCTGTGGAAGAAAAAAATTCCGATTTTACTTACAACATTTAACACTAACAGTAACAAACAACATTAAACAACATGCTGCAGGTTCCATCAGAAAGGACACCGTTTTCTCCCAAGCGGTTCCTTTTTAAAACATCATCTGGAGACCTCAGTTATCGGTTGCGAACAGGGTCGCAAAGGGGTTATCGCTTTGGGAGTCAGACTCAAAGTCGTCATCTTCTCCTGGATGCCAAACTCTCGAGTGTATCAGGGCGGAGAGGGCTGCATGGTGTGATTTGGGGTCCATCTCGTCATCCCGGACGAGTCAGTATGAATTATCTCGGTGCCAAAAGGTGGTGTCTAGTTCTGTGGGGACGGAATCAGGGTCGTCATTGTAGGTCGGTGGTCGGTGGTGGGGTTTATTTAGGAAAGTGATCATGAAGGGATCACTTGAATCGTGGTCAGATTCACTGGGTGTGGGTCCTGTTGCATGGGGATAGTAGGGAGGCGTGCTGTGGCTATTGTCTGAGTCACAGTCGCTGTCGCTGCTGCTGCAGTCTGTGGGCTTTCCGGGGCGGAGTCTAGAGTTCAGGGGTGGAGTCGGGGTTGAGTCCGTGGCTGGGCTGGATGTGTTGGGGGAGGGTAGGGTTACGTTGGCTGTGGGCGGGGCGTGGTCTGCTGCGTCCAGCATGACGTGATGTGTGTGGTTAGACTGTGTTCCATATGCCTTAAGCTGGGGGCTGTTTAGCACACTGGGCTAAATCACTGCCTTTGAAAGCAGACCAAAGCAGGCCAGCAGCATGGTTCAATTCCCGTAACAGCCTCCCGGAATGTGGCGACTAGGGGCTTTTCACAGTAACTTCATTGAAGCCTACGTGTGACAATAAGTAATTTTCATTTCATTTTCAGCTGTTTAATATGGAACCACGCAGTCTTTCCGTTGAGATACATTATTTTGTAGACGGAAGGGCTGACTTTGTCCGCAATGGAGTACGGACCCGAATACTTGGGTGACAGGAATGTGCTGGGGTTGTATACGGAGAGCATGACTTGCTGTCCTATACTGAACTCAGTCGCATGCACTGTCTTATCGAAACAGGCCTTGCTCTGTTTGTTTCTTGTGCCCAATTTCACTGCGGCTGCTAGCTGTGCCGTTTTAACATTTTCCACTAATTGTTTGACTGCGTTCTCGTGTGTGAGGGCCGTCACTTCGGGGCTGGTCAAATCTAATCCCAATAAAAATTCTGTGCCTTTCATGGGGCGTCCGGTCATGAGGGTGTGTGGGGTGTAACCTGTAGATGTTGAAGCTGTATTTCGCAAAAACATCAGCGCAAAAGGGAGGACTGAATCCCAAGTGGTGTTGTTTTGCTGGACCATTTTTCTGAGGGTTAATTTTAGGGTCCGATTCATGCGCTCCACGATACCACTTGACTGGGGGTGGTATGCGATGTTGAATTTTTGGGTAATGCCAAATATCGTGAGGACGTTCTTCATGACACGTCCCGTAAAATGGGAACCTTGGTCGGATTCAATGCTGCAGGGGAGTCCCCATCTCGTAAAGATGTGATGGGTTAGGATCTTGGCTGTGGTTTTTGCCGTGTTCGTTCTGGATGGGAATGCCTCTACCCATTTTGTAAACGTGTCTAACACCACGAGTACATATTTATAACCATTCCTGCAAGGGGGCAATGGTCCAATATAATCAACCTGGAGGTTAATCCAGGGGCCATTAACGGGTCGGGTGTGACTGAGTTGAGCTTTCTTTGCGTATCTGTCCGGGTTGTTCTGGGCACAGATAAGGCAATTCTCAACGTAGTGAGTTACATCATCTTTTAATCTTGGCCACCAACAGAGCTGCCTGAGGTGGGCTGTTGTGGGATCAATTCCCTGATGTCCATGACTATCATGGAACAAACAAACCAGTTGATTCCTGTCCTGTTCAGGAGCCACATAAAGGGTGCCTTTTAACACCACACCGTCATGTGTTGTCAGAGCATTTTTAAACCAATCGTAAGGTGCCGTAAATTTTCCTTTTAAAATCTCCCTGAGATTGCTATCCTGCTTCTGGGCCTGCACTAAATCCTCGATATTTGTCTGCGAGACCTGAACTGCATTCACTGGTGGCTTTCGGGGGGTGTCCAAAGATATCCATGCCTGGAATCTGCTTTAGCCAGTGCGTTGGCTTTTACATTTCCAGGGGGGGAGGAACGATGGTGACTACGAACTTTAACTATTCCAAAAGTCCTGTTCTGTGCTCTCTCTAAAATGTGACGGAACAATGGGGCTGAAGGAAGGAGTTTTCCGTCTGCGGAAACAAATCCTCTTGCTTTCCACAGGGGTAGGAATTCCGTAAGGCTGTTGCAGACATAGAGGCTGTCCAAGTATATGTCTGCTGGCTGGGGAAGGAATCTGGGTGTTCTACAATGTACGCCACGGCTGCTAGTTCTGCCGCCTGTGCACCTAAGTGTCCTGGAAGTTTTATTGCGATTTCTTCCAGGGCGCGTCCCTGCGCGTCCTCGACATAAATGCCACATCCTGTTATGCGTTTCCCTTCTAATACTGTGGAAGAACCATCCACATATATCCTAATGGGTTCGCACGTGTCTGTGTGCTTGGGGCTCTGGGTTGAACTATCTATCTTTCTGGGGGGTGTTTTAGCAATAAAAGGGCCTGTGTTGTGGTGTGGAGAGATGATTTCACATTCATGGGGGGTTCCGGGGTACTGTCGGTTATCGGCTAAAAAAGTGTGGGTCTTTGTCCTTTTAACAGTGATGTCCCATCCCTGCAAAAGAAGGGTCCATCTGGCTGCTCTTATTTGACTGACTGTACCATCCTTAAGTCGTCCGTCCAGTAAAAGTTGTGTGGGGGTGTGTTCTGTGAGGATTGTGATGGGGTTCAGTCCGGTTATGTAAGAAAAATACTGAACTGCCCAGAAAAATGCGAGCAGGTGCCTTTCACAGGCTGAAAATCCCTGCTCCACAGCATCTAAAACTCTGGAGGCATAAGCCACGGGCCTTAACATGCGTGCCGTTCCTGGAGAAGCACGGCTGAAAGGGTGCGGTCTGTGCTTGCTACCTATATCGCATAGGGGGAACTTGGAGTGCGAGGGCTACTATGAGTGCTCTTTTCAATGAGTCCACAGCATCCGAATGCTGCGGAAGCCATTCCCAGGGGGCTCCTTTCTTTAGGAGGTCTGAGAGGGGTGGTGCCTTGCTGGCGAAACCGTCAATGTGGTTTCGGCAGTAGTCAACCAGTCCTAAAAACGACCGGAGAGCTGAAACGTTCTGGGGAAGGGGCAATTTGGCAATCGATTCAATTCTTTTGTGCTCGATCTTGCGTTTACCATGTGTGATAATTGTACCCAAATATATCACCTTGTTTTCCAAAATCTGGGCCTTTTTGGGGTTCACTTGACATCCAATTTTCTGTAGGAGTTCCAGGAGTTCGGACAGAAGCTCCATGTGCTCTTCCTTGGTGTCTGTCTGCAGTAATAGGTTATCCACATACTGGACCAGACATTCGGGGCGAGAAAATTTTGATAATCCATCTGCCAGCTGTTGGTGGAAAATAGAGGGGGAGTTGTGGAATCCTTGTGGCAGGCATGTCCATGTGTACTGCTGATTTTTAAAGGTGAAGGCAAATTTGTACTGGCACGCCTTTGCCAATGGAATGGACCAGAATCCATTACTGATATCCAAAACCGTAAAGTATCGGGAATTGAGTCCCTGCTTGAGCATGGTCTCGGGACATGTGGCTACCGTGGGGGCTGCTGCGGGGGTGATTTTTGTTGAGTTCCCGGTAATCGTTGGTCAGTCGCCATGATCCATCGGGCTTTCTTACTGGCCAAATCGGGGCATTATTAGTGGAGGCTACTGATCTGAGTACGCCCTGCTCTAATAAGGTGTCGATAACTTTTGCGATTTCTCCCCCTGCCTCTTGGGGAAATCCGTATTGCTTTTGGGGTCTAGGGTCAGGTCCTGTGATTTGTACTGAACCAGTCATCTGGCCACAGTCGTGTTTGTGGGTCGCGAATGCTGTCCTGTCCTTTTGTAAAACTGCCCTAACCTGCTTGTCCGTGCTAATTGTGGTCGGGTTGAACCAAAATTCGCCTACTGCTCAATCTTGTTTGCATATTCTCCTAGGGTGAGCGTTGCGGGAGCTCTTGCGGATTTTGCCATTCTCCAGACACATTGATTGACTGGATCAAAGGATAGGTTGTGGGAATTCATAAAATCGATTCCAAGAATGTGTTCTGCTGCGTGGGGCAGGTCGACTAAGACTATGAGGTGCTTGGTGGTGATGTTGCCGATTTGAATGGGTACAGGGGCTGTGATGTGTCCCTGCTGTGAGTGGCCTGTAAAGCCGCTGGGGGTGGTGGTGGCTGTAGTGGGCCACGTGTCCTTTTGAAACATGGTGGAGGAATTGATTGTGGTGCGGGACCCTCCTGTATCCCAGAGAAACTCGATGGGCTGTCCCCGTATCTTTGCTGCAACTACTGGTCGGCCGGACCTATCCCAAAGGGTGTCGCAGACCCAACTGGGGGAGCCCGAACATCGTCAGTCCATTCCGTTCAAGTCCGTCTGATCTGAACGGGTGCTCACACTATGTATGGGCTCAGTCTTATTCTTATTCAGGGTGCCTGCCTGTTGGGCTCTCTGTGGCTTTCATGGGGCATTGCATTCTCTTGCAAAGTGTCCCAACTGTCCACAGTTGTAACACTCTTGTGACTTTTGTGGGGGGCTGTTCATGCCTTCATTTACCCATGCGGAGTTCTGGTGTGCCTTAACTGCTTGTACGTCTGCTTCTGCCTGCTGTTCCTCGGAATGTTTGTTGGTGGGTTTGTTTTGAACAGATTGCTCCCAGGTGCGGGACAATCTTTTCACAACCCATTTCTCATTATGAGCCTCCGCTGAGGGATCATAATTCGCACAAGCTTTTTGTCCTGTTTCTGTGGCATGGGAGATAAGAGTGCGGGTCCATTTGGCCATGTTGTCTGGGGACAAATTGGCGCGGTCTAAGTCTCTTAAAACTGCTGCAAAATGGATCCACAGGCGTCCAGCAAACGCTGTGGGGTGCTCGGTTTTCTTTTGCCTGCACTTATTGAGGCCATCTACAGGGTCACCCCTGTTACACCCGATCGTGTCTAGGATCGCGGTATGCACTTCTACAAGGGTGCCCCCTCCTACATTCTGTGGGTCGGGAAGGGCTGCTACGACCGAAGGGTCTAAACTCAAAACTGTGAGCTTTACTTGCTCTCGCTCATCCAGGCCGTACATGGTCGCCTACTGTTTTACTCTGGCAAAGAAGTGGTGGGGGTCTGAGGTGGGGAGGAACGGTTTGATTTTATCGCATGCGTCCCGTAATTGGGTCACTGTTAAGGGGGTGGTATACAGAAATTCCGTGTCGTCCGATGTGGCTGTGCGGTGGGTGGTGACTGGGTTCATTGGAGCCTGAACTATCTGCTCAGTGGGGGGTTGGGGCGCTTTTCTCTTCTGGGGCTTTCCCTGCGCACATGTTCCCTGAACATATCATAGAATTTACAGTGCAGAAGGAGGCCATTCGGCCCATCGAGTCTGCACCGGCTCTTGGAAAGAGCACGCTACCCAAGGTCAACACCTCCACCCTATCCCCATAACCCAGTAACCCCACCCAACACTAAGGGCAATTTTGGACACTAAGGGCAATTTATCATGGCCAATCCACCTAACCTGCGCACATCTTTAGACTGTGGGAGGAAACCGGAGCACCCAGAGGAAACCCACGCACACACGGGGAGGATGTGCAGACTCCGCACAGACAGTGACCCAAGCCATAATCAAACCTGGGACCCTGGAGCTGTGAAGCAATTGTGCTATCCACAATGCTACCGTGCTGCCCCGATATCTCTGCGCTGTCTCATTTAATTCTTCCCAATCAGGGCCGTCTTCCTCATCTAGCTGTGATCCAAAGGTTTCCTGGAATCCTTTTTGAACTGAAAGCAGTGATTGCAGTTCTGCAATCTGCTTCCGGCACTTTGCGTGGTCTAATGAGCTTTGTCTTTGCTCTGTGGTGGCAGCATGGAGTGCTCTTAACGCTGCCTTCAGGTCGCTACACTGCCTCTACCTGCTTCTCGGTTTCCTCTCGTACCAGGACTGCACGTTTCGTGGCCTGATAGGCCTTTTCGTACTGGGATTGGAAGCTGCTTAAGTGCGCCAGACAAGATTGGTGTGCCCACTTGGCATCATCCACCGCTCCGTCTTTCGCTGCCAACTTCCACCTTAACTCTCCGTTCTCTTTTTCTACCTCACTGACATCGACCTTGCTCATTCGATGTACTCCTTCTATCTCTTTCCGGAGCGTCCTAACGACCTTCTCTCTGCCTCGCAATTGTGCCAAACAGGACACGATTGCCATCGGCTTGCGAGCTTTTCCTGAGCTCTTCTTGTGAATCTCGCTCAGGTTCTCCCATCAAGTATGTCCTATACTCCCGGGACCTGTTTCCTCATTGTTACAAAATTCGTTCCAAAGGGGCCATGCTTTCCCTTTGAGGTACTTTCTGCTGTCCTCTTCCCAAACGGGACACTGTCCTACTCTACTGCTGCTGGTCACTGCGACCACAAATTCTTCTGGGTTCATGAGGCATTGCATTGCCTGCATTGCCATCTTTCCTATCTGAATGCTTTCTTAAATTTGGAATGAGGGGGACTAAGGTGGTGCTGTAATTACGGGTACGGCTTTTGCTATTTTCCGAATACAAACTCCCGACAGTTTTGTCGCAACAAAAAAATCTATCAGTATTACCTTATCGCCCTGTTATTTACGCATGCATTTAACACACTTCCGAATTATGAGGATTGTTCAGAACTGCTTGAACACTTGTGATTTTTCTGTTCCCAATTGGATTTCTAAATCAAATTTTGGGTTCTCCCCGAGTGGTTAAGCCACTTCTAGATCGGGTCCTGTCAGATATCGCCAGTAATATGTTGCGAACTTTTGGTTGGTTCAATTGGCTCTGTTTTATCACCTTTGCTCTAGAGTCGCCAGGTATCTTTATGATACCGCCATGAGGTTCAAGTTCAAGTAATGATCAATAACTCAATACACCAATTAGTAAGATTCAAATCAATGCACATTCATTTACACACAGTCAAATCTACTCATGCATAAACTCTACTCTCAAAGCTATTTCGACAACTAAGAGGCCTATACTTAGCCAGGTCAGGGGAACAAATGGCCTTTCATTCGGGTTCTGAGTCTGTGTGATTCAAAAGCTGGTGTGGACTGGTAGCTAGGAGCGCCTATCTCGTAGCGAGCGTTGACTTGAGACTTAAGTTCTTTGGCGGCAGCTGAACAGGCCACTGTCAAGGGTTGGTTCACGTTGCTGAGTGACCCTGTCAAGAAGGACGATTTGAACTTGGGGGCTTTACTTTATAGTCCCCAGAGGCTTTGGGGCGGACCCCGTACCCGGTTTCAAGTGATTGGACTTCATTCCAATCGCTTGGTTTGATTTCTCCAATACTGGAGCGGTTCCCTGATCGATGGGTGCTCTTTAGGTGTCCGTTAACCTCTTTTGTGTTGGCTCCTGCTGGCGCCGAGGAGTCTGGCTTGGCCTTGTTTATCTCAAATGTTTTGATTGTTCCCGGGGATCGCTCATTAGTATGTAGATGGCCGCTACATTATTGTGCAGATGGTTGCTGGTATCGATGCTGTCTGGCCTTTTGCAGAGTTTAATACACAGTAAACTTGCACCTGCTAGTTTCTGCCTGTGTTGGCTGAATTTCCCTTCAGCCTTTGCTGTTCTCCATTTTACGTCGGGAATTGGCCAACCCAGGTGGCTATAGCTTCCAGTGCAACCTCCAAAGTCTAACTTTCAAATTTGGCGGCCCTATACCCCCTCTCACTGTCTGCAGCCTTGCGACCCTCAAGGTCGATCTGCCTTCCCTGTTTGCAAACCTCACCCCGGATTGCAAACCCGTCGCCACCAGGAGCAGATCTTTATTAGGTCAGAGATCCAACGGCTACTGAGGGAAGGAGTCATTGAAGCTAGCAACAGTCCCTGGAGAGCTCAAGTAGTGGTGGTAAAGACCGGGGAGAAGCATAGGATGGTCATCGACGACAGTCAGACCATCAAAAGATTTACGCAGCTGGACGCGTACCCTCTCCCCCGCATATCTGACCTGGTAAACAGGATCGCGCATTACAAGGTCTTCTCCACGGTGGATCTTAAGTCCGCCTACCACCAGCTCCTCATCCGCACTAGTGACCGCAAGTACACTGCCTTCGAGGTAGATGGGCGGCTCTACCACTTCTTAAGGGTTCCCTTCGGTGTCACTAACGGGGTCTCGGTCTTCCAGCGCGAGATGGACCGAATGGTTGACCGGTACGGTTTACGGGCAACATTCCAGTATCTCGATAATGTCACCATCTGCGGCCACGACCAGCAGGACCACGACACCAACCTCCGAAAATTCCTCCAGACCGCAGAAATACTTAACCTTACGTATAACAAGGATAAATGCGTGTTTAGCACCGACCGCCTAGCTATCCTCGGCTACGTAGTGCGAAATGGAGTTATAGGTCCCGACCCTGAACGCATGCGCCCCCTTATGGAGTTCCCCCTCCTTCACTGCTCCAGGGCCCTGAAGCGCTGCCCAGGTTTTTTTTCTTACTATGCCCAGTGGGTCCCCAACTATGCGGACAAGCCCATCCCCTGACCCCATCCACAGTTTTTCTCCTGTTGATAGAGGCGCGCCAGGCCTTCAGCCGCATCAAAGCAGACATTGCAAAGGACACGATGCGCGCCATCGACGAGTTCCTCCCCTTCCAGGTCGAGAGCGACGCATCCGACGTAGCTCTGGCGGCCACCCTCAACCAAGCGGGCAGACCCGTGGCCTTTTTCTCACGTACCCTCCTGTGGTGGTATGTATTAGGGGTAATACGGTACGCCACATGTCGACAGGCTATTGGTGGAGGGATGCCAGGTCCTGATAGGATCTGCCACCTACTGGCCTCGACCCAGAAATGCCGGTATAAGAACCCAGTTTTTCCCTCCATTTCCCTCAGCAGTTGCATTCTGTAACCACGCTGCTGGGGATAAAGTTCTGCTTAATAAAGCCTTCAATTGACATTACTTCAACCTGCCTCGCGTCATATTGATGGTGCTACACCTCCACGCTTCCAAAATCCTCCACTCCTCAGTCGAAAAGGAGGCCCAGGCCATAGTAGAAGCTGTGCGACATTGGATGCATTACCTGGCCGGCAGGAGATTCACTCTCCTCACTGACCAACGGTCGGTCGCCTTCATGTTCGATAATGCACAGCAGTGCAAGATAAAAAACGATAAGATCTTGCGGTGGAGGATCGAACTCTCCACCTTAAATTACGAGATCTTGTATCGTCCCGGGAAGCTAAATGAGCCTCCTGATGCCCTGTCCCGCGGCACATGTGCCAACGCACAAGTGGACCGCCCCTGAGTCCTCCACGAGGACCTCTGCCACCTGGGGGTCACTCGCTTTTTCCACTTTATCAAGACCCGCAACCTGCCCTACTCCATCGAGGAGGTCAGGACAGCCACCAGGAATTGCCAAATCAGCGCGGAGTGCAAACCGCATTTCTACAGGCCAGAGAAAGCGCACCTGATAAAGGCATCCCGGCCCTTTGAACGCCTCAGTATGGACTTCAAAGGCCCCCTCCCCTCACCGCAACACGTACTTCCTGAACGTGATTGACAAGTATTCCCGGTTCCCATTCGCCATCCCCTGCCCCGACATGACCGCAACCACCGTCATCAAGGCCCTCCATAGCATCTTTACGCTGTTCGGGTTCCCTGCTTACATACACAGTGATAGGGGGTCCTCCTTTATGAGCGACGAACTGCGTCAATTCCTGCTCAGCAAAGGCATTGCCTCGAGCAGGACGACCAGTTACAACCCCTGGGGTAACGGACAGGTTGAGAGGGAGAACGGAACAGTCTGAAAGACCGTCCTACTGGCCTTACAGTCCAGGAATCTCCCAGTCTCCCGCTGGCAGGAAGTCCTCCCGGATGCCCTCTACTCCATCCGGTCACTGCTTTGTACCACGACCAACCAAACACCTCGCGAAGGTCTGCTTGTCTTTCCCAGGAAGCCCTCCTCTGGGACCTCGCTCCCGACCTGGCAGGAAGCTCCCGAACCCATCCTGCTCCGAAAACACGTGCGGGCGCACAAGTCGGACCTGTTGGTCGAGAGGGTCCATCTTCTCCACGCTAACCCCCAGTATGGCATACCCCGACGGCCGGCAAGATACGGTCTCCCTACGAGACCTGGCGCCCGCCGGATCCCCACGCACACCCCAGCCACCAGTCCCACCCTCCCTCCCACCAGTGCACCTTACAGCCGCCCCCTTCCCAAGAGGATCGGTTCTTCCGCTGGCCCCATCTAGACCTACCCCCGCCCACAGACGCTCCCTTCCCAGGTCAATCGGCTTCCCCACCAGCACCGTCGAGGGGTGTTGAAGCTGCCACAGAGACCAAGGCCACGCTCCCAGAGTCACAGACGCCCGAGCCTCCACCGGTGTCACCACCAAAGCTTCGACGATCACAGAGGATGACCAGGGCCCCCGATCGACTGATTGCTTCATCTTAAAGTGTATATAGTTAATTGTGAAATTGTAAATAGTTACGACAATAAGACAAAACGCTGTACGGAGGTATTATGGTACCTCCATAACTATAACTTCTACCACATTACCATGTTGTAATATCAGGCCACCACCCCCGCTGGACTCTTTTTTAACAGGGGGTGAATGTGGTAGTCTGTGTAGAGGTATTACGGTACCTAGTAATGCTGGAACACCATTGGTAGATATTGTATGTTTCCTATTGGTCAAGCTGTATGGTAGCTCCGCTCTGCAAGGCGGGGTATAAGAGCCCGTGCCGCCCCAGCAGCCTTCATTCTGTACCTGAGCTGCTGGGGGAAACATCTAGCTTATTAAAGCCTTCAGTTAAACTACAATCTCGCTTTAGTAGTCATAATCAAAGTATCATCAAAGATCCCTCCCCCCGGCTTACTCACTCTTCCAACTTCTTCCATCGGGCAGGAGATACAGAAGTCTGAGAACACGCACGAACAGACTCAAAAACAGCTTCTTCCCCACTGTTACTAGACTCCTAAATGACCCTCTTATGGACTGACTTCATTAACACTACACCCTGTATGCTTCATCCGATGCCAGTGCTTATGTAGTTACATTGTATATGTTGTGTTGCCCTATTATGTATTTTCTTTTATTCCCTTTTCTTCTCATGTACTTAATGATCTGTTGAGCTGCTCGCAGAAAAATACTTTTCACTGTACCTCGGCACGTGACAATAAACAAATCCAATCCAATCCAATCCAATCCATTGATCGTGCATCAAAAGGCTGTCGTGCAGGGTCCGGAGTCAGTATACTTGTGCGCTGGCACATGTACCTCGGGATAGGGCGTCTGGGGGCTCATTGAGTTTGCCGGGGCGAAACAAAATCTCGTAATTATAGGTGGAGAGCTCGATCCTCCACCGCAAGGTTTTATCGTTTTTTATCTTGCCCCGCTGTGTGTTATTGAATATGAAGGCTACCGACCGTTGGTCAGCGAGGAGAGTGAATCTCCTGCCGGCCAGGTAATGCCTCCAATGTCGTACAGCTTCAACGATAGCTTGGGCCTCTTTTTCGACAGATGAGTGCCGAATTTCTGAGGCTTGAAGGGTGCGGGAAAAGAATGCACAGGTCTGCCTGCCTGATTGAGGGTGGCAGATAGGGCAACGTCCGATGCGTCGCTCTCTACTTGAAAGGGCAGTGTCTCGTCTACTGCGTGCATCCCGGCCTTGGCGATATCGGCTCTGATACGGGCGAAGGACTGCTGTGCCTCGGCCGTCAGGGAAAAATGGGTGGACTGAATGAGTGGGCGGGCCTTATCCGCATAGTTTGTGACCCACTGGGCATAGTACGAGAAGAACCCCAGGCAGCGTTTGAGAACCTTGGGGCAGTGGGGGAGGGGAAGCTCCATGAGGGGGCGCATGCGGTCGGGATCGGGCCCCAGAACTCTGTTCTGGACCGCATAGCCGAGTATGGCTAAGCGGGTCGTGCTAAACACGCACTTCTCCTTGTTGTAGGTGAGGTTGAGGAGAGTGTCGGTGTGGAGAAATTTGGCAAGGTTGGCATCGTGGTCCTGCTGGTCATGGCTGCAGATGGTGACGTTGTCTAGGTACGGGAAGGTGGCCCGCAAACCGTACCGGTCGGCCATTCAGTCCATCTCCCTTTGGAAGACTGAGACCCCATTTGTGATGCCGAAGGGAACCCTGAGGACATGATAGAGACGACCGTCCGCCTCGAAAGCAGTGTATGGACGGTCCGATTTACGGATGGGGAGCTGGTGGTAGGCGGATTTGAGGTTTACCGTTGAGAAGACCCGGTACTGTGCAATCTGGTGAACCATGTCAGATATGCGTGGGAGGGGATTTGCGTCGAGCTGCGTGTACCGATTGATGGTCTGGCTGTAGTCCATTCTGTGTTTCTTACCAGTTTTCACCACTACCACTTGGGCTCTCCAGGGGCTGTTGCTGGCCTCGATAATGCCGCCCCGAAGCAGCCGCTGGACCTCGGACCTGATGAAGATCCTGTCCTGGGTGCTGTACCATCTGCTCCTGGTGGCTATGGGTTTGCAATCCGGGGTTAGATTGGCGAAGAGGGAAGGTGGATCGACCTTTAGGGTGGTGAAGCTGCACATAGTGAGGGGTGGTAGATGCCCGCTGAATTTGAGGGTTAGGCTCTGGAGGTTACACTGGAAGTCAAGGCCGAGTAGTAGGGCAGTGCAGAGGTTAGGGAGGATGTAGAGGTGGAAGCCGCTGAATTCTACGCCCTGGACCGTGAGTGTGACCGTGCAGAACCCCCGGATCATGATGGAATGGAATCCGGAGGCCAGGGAAATTCTTTGGTTGGCGGGGTGTACCGCGAGGGAGCAGTGCCTTACCGTATCCGGGTGTATGAAGCTTTCGGTGCTCCCGGAGCCCAGCAGGCAAGAGGTCACGTGACCGTTGATTTTCCCACTGGTCGATGCGGTGGCCAGGTTGTGCGGATGAGACTGGTCGATCATCACTGAGGCGAGTCATGGTCAGTTGTCGCTGACGTCGGATGATGGGGAGCCTGGGGGGCCCAGGTCCTGGAATGCTGTCGGTGTCCATGTCCCGTGGGGAGACAAGATGGCGGCGCCCGAAGATCCTGCGGGGGACAAAGTGGCGGCGCCCATGGGCCACACGTTGCAGGAGTTGTCAAGATGGCGGTACCCATGGGCCGCACGTGGACTGAAGGGGAGAAGATGGCGGCGCCCACTGGCCGCGCGTGGTCCCGGGAGGTGAAGATGGCGGCGCCCACTGGCCGCGCGTGGTCCCGGGAGGTGAAGATGGCGGCGCCCACTGGCCGCGCGCGTGGTCCGGGGAGATGAAGATGGCGGCGCCCATTATGTGTAGGCTAGGGGGGTGGGGGTGATAGCGGTGACTGCGCGGGCCTGGCACACCGCGGTGAAGTGCCCTTTTTTGCCGCAAGCCTTGCAAGGGGCAGCGCGGGCCGGGCAGCGTTGGGTGAGGGTGCTTCTGCTGGCCGCAGAAGTAACATTGGAGACCCCCGGGGTTGGCGGGCTGGCGTGTGGCGCAGGCGTATTGGCTGGGTAAGGTCCCGCTGGGGCGGCTGTCAGTGGGGTCCACGAGGGGTGGCTGGTGAGGTCGGCCTGACTGTTACGTGAATGTCTCTCAATGTTTAGTTCCCATCCTTGGTCACCTTGGAGCCATGTCTCCTTAACCCCAACTATATCATACTACTTTACATCTATCTGTGCGGCTAATTCATCCATTTTATTTCGAATGCTCCGAGCATTCAGGTACAAAACAAGCCTTTTTAATATTCCTTGACTGGCCCCTACTAATTTTACAGAGCCATTATCTGACACTGGCCCTTGGTTATTTTTCTCTTGTTCGTGATTCCCCTTGCTCTGAATTCTTACACAGGTCTCATCCCCTTGCCATTGTGGTAAACCACTGGGTTCCTATATTAAGGGTTGTACGGTAGAACCTGCACTACAGGTTCACCTGGGCCCCTGCATGCTAGCTCCGCCCAGGAGCCGGGTCATAAATATGCATGGCCTTCAGCTAGCAGCCATTTCGTCAGCTGCTGATAAAGCCTCAGTTTGAATTCAACTTCGTCTCCAGCCAAATTGATCGTGCCTCAATTTATTAGTATCTGATTCAGAAGATGGACCTCCGGATTAAACCAGATCGACTGCAGCTGGATCCACACGCAAGCGACACCAGAAAGGACTTTCACCACTGGCTAGCTTGTTTTGAAGCGTATATCAACGCTTATATCATGGAGAGCGCTAGCTTCTTTGTTTCAGCGAGGTCGAGCTTTGGCGTATGAGGTCCAACCCAATCCCTGAAACGAACGCGCCCCGCATAAGAAGGTTGGAATGTTCGGTGGCCGTAACGGCCTGACAGTCACAATCCCGGACGAGTGGGATTAGGGCCCGCCAGAAGTCTTCTATGAACTCACCAGTGAGTTGAGTGCGAGTGGTGAGTACATGCCTGGAGAAGAGCGTGTTCGTTTTCTGTGCGTAGTTTTCTTTGAGAAGCGCCATTGCGTCGGCGTAGTTCAGGGCGTCCTGGATCAGCGGAAACTCGTTGGAGCTCAACCTTGTGTACAGGATCTGTATCTTCTGAGCCTCTGGAACAGGGCTGGGCGCTGAGTTGATGTACGCCTCGAAGCAAGCTAGCCAGTGATTAAAGTCCTTTTTGGCATCTCTTGATTGCGGATTCAGCTGCAGGTGATCTGGTTTGGTTCTGTAGGTCCATCTTTTAGAAAATCTTAGAGCAATAAATTGAGGCACGATCAATTGAACAAAGACTAGAGTTGGATACAAGTGAGGCTTTATTGCTGTGTGGCCTCCCACAGCTGACGAAATGGCTGCTTAATGGAGGACGTGCATATTTATACTCCGCCTACTGGGCGGAGCCAGCAGGCAGGGACTATCGCCGAACCTGTAGTACAGGTCCTACCTTACATCACCTAATAGAGGTGCAACAGTGGTTTACCACAGGCTGGATGTGGCAGGACTACAGAGCTTAGATCTGATGCATTTGTTGTGCAATCGCTTAGCTCTGTCTCTTAATTGCTGCTTATGCTGTTTGGCACACAAGGAGAACTGTCTTGTAATTCCACCAGGTTGACACCTCCTTTTTCAGTATCCCTGATGTTGCTCAGGGCATGCTCTCCTGCACTCTTCATTGAACCAGGGTTGATCCCCTGGCTTTGTGGTAATGGTGGAGTGGGGGATATGCTGGGCCATAAGGTTGCACATTGTGTTGAATGCAATTCTGCTGCTGCTGATGGCCCACAGCGCCTCGTGGATGCCCAGTCTTGAGTTGCTAGATCTGTTCGAAGTTTATCCCGTTTAGCACGGTGGTGGTGCCACACAACATGACGGAGGGTTTCCTCAATGTGAAGACAGGACTTTGTCTCCACAAGGACTGTGCGGTGGTCACTTCTACCGATACTGTCATGGACAGATGTATCTGCAGCAGGCAGATTGGTGAGGATGAGGTCAAGTACGTTTTTCCCTCTTGTTGGTTCTCTTACCACCTGCCGCAGTCCCAGTCTAGCAGCTATCTATGTCCTTTAGGGCCCGGCCGGCTTGGTCTGTGGTGATACTACTGAGTCACAATCACCACTCAATAGGTCTCACAGGTGATCAGTTTCTCCTTGGTATCTGTGAAATGCTGCATATATATATCTTTGCTTCAATAATTAAAACGTTAGATAATGTGCAATGGGGATAGTGTGCTTCAGGCAATTGTAGGGAAGAGGCCTGGAAACTATGTGTCACACATTTGAAAGGCTGTAAAGTTTAATTCAGAGGTTGGGACTGGAGAGGAGGGTGACAGCAGTGCCTGATCAGCAACAATCTCTAAGGTGGCATCTCCTTTGCCATCACCTTAACTCCTTAGTTTGGAGACCTGATTGAAAGTGCGCTGAATCAAGGCTTCCCCGATTTCCTTGCCTCTCATAAGCATCCTCACATTGGGATCTTACTCCTCACCCTTCTTACCATCTCCTTTACAAATAGATGGAACTATTGTGTTTAAATGAGAAAATATATTTTATTGCAAGAAATTTGTAAAAGTTGAGGTAGCTTAATTTCATTGTTCAGCTGAGAAAGTTAAATGTTAAGTTAAATGTTAATTGGTTTCAAAGTTTTGTATTTATAAAATTATTTTTGTTAATAAATGTTTTACATAAAATTTTACAAACTTCTACAAATGTCTTATTGAAACATCAGAACACAACATTTAATTGAGATAGTTATAAATGAATAAGATAATTGAAGTAAACAAGGCAAAAACATATTTAACATGGGTAACATGGTGGCACACTACTTAGCATTGCTGCCTCACAACACCAGGGACCCGTGTTCATTCAGACCTGTTGGCTGTTCGGGCTGGTGTCCAAGAGGAAGGCAGTAGGGCAGCTGCGGAGGGCCAGAGGGGCAGAATACGAGTACGGGAGAAGGCTATCCCACCAAAATAGGAAGCAGGAGGCAGCGAGGGAGATTGTAAAAGTGAAGTACGGGATGGGGGGAGTGGTACTGGACCCGGTGGGGGTGAATGAGTTCATTGAGAAGTTTTACAGGAGGCTTTATGAATCGGAACCCCCGGTCGGGGAGAGGGAATGCAATGGTTCTTGGATGTGTTGGAGTTCCCCAAGGTGGCGGAGTTAAAGGGGTTAAAGTGGGGAAGGCAGGACGGGAGGAGGAGAGGGACGGGGCTGGGGATGCGGGGGGAGGGGGGGGCGCTGGGTGTTGATTAGCTAATTATTTATTATGGTGTTCCTGTTTGTTATTGCTCTTTTTAATGTATTTATATAAATGCTTTAACAAAAATATTTTTAAAAACAAATATAGTGGCAGCAGAAAGCCCTGGGGTGCTTTGAAAACCTTATGACCATAATCAAAATTAAAACATACAAACATTTATAAGTATGCCACACATAAAATTCTAAAATAATATGGTGCAGATTAAACAGTTTCACAGATTTAAAACAAATAACCAAACCTATCTTCACTTAAAATGATCAATTTTAATTATAAAAAAATTAAAATTACTTTAAAATAATTAATAACAATTGTAATGCCTAAAACAAAAGAGCAAAATAAACTGTTTAAAACAATCTCCATGACCACTGGCTGTTCACCATCTCCTCCAGAACGTCCTTCTGATACTGGGATAGTGCCTGTGGGCAATTGGGCTTGTCTCCCTTCTGGCTTTCTCCTCCTCTTCTGAGGAGGTCCCTCCAGCAGAGTACACAATCTCCATTTGTCCAGATGGTTGCACAGGTTTCTGTGCTGAAGGGGCTTTCCTGCAGAAAGTTTCTGCAAATGTTTAAAAATCTGATACTTCTCAAAAACACCAAAAGAAATGCTAGAAACCAGCTCCACACCAACTCCTAACAACTCACAGCAAAACTCCGAACACCTCATCGTGCCAATATCTGGATCTAGAATTAATGAAAAATATGAAGGCCACCTGGCCGATTGACCCATGTGCCAAGTGCAAAACGCATGGGCTACTTAAAATCATGGTGAATTGCTCCTTAATTGACTCTTTAATTATCAGCCGGTGCAGTTATGACCTCTGCACGCTCCAGCCGACAGAAACAATATGAGGCGGTATGATGATGTTGGGAAGCCCTCCCGATATCACGCACTCATTCCGTGGCTGTTTTGTGTCGACTGAGTGCCTGAAGTATTGTGGTCCAGTGTTTTTTGCTCACATTTGCCTGGATGCAATGAGGTTGACTGGACAATTCAAAACTAAATCCACTAGTAGTATGGGAAAAGTGTGGTTTCTTTTTCTCAATTATGTAACAAGAGTGAAATGAAAATCGCTTATTGTCACAAGTAGGCTTCAAATGAAGTTACTGTGAAAAGCCCCTAGTCGCAACATTCCGGCGCCTGTTCGGGGAGGCTGTTACGGAAATGTGACCATATGTGACCATGTGACCATATGTCACAGAAATGTGACCATAAATCAGTTTATGTTTTATGTAGTTGTTTGAAAGACTCACTTTGCAAAGGTTCATTCGCCCCTGATCGAGGTTCACAAGGCTGTTGCAGAAACAGACATTGGCCTCACTTCAAATTTCTGAGATTCAAATGTAACTTTTCATGCTTTCTAAATGTCAAAATTAATTCAAGATTCCACGACAAACTCAGCACCTTAGCAAAAAAAATGTAACTATTAGTTTGATGCAGCTCAATCAGGTATTTTGTTTGGTAGAACATGGAACGGAGCTTTGAAAATCTCTTACAAGTAGAGGTGTTGATAAAAGTCAGTGCACTGAATGTCAGAATGCAAACAGACTTCAAACTGAAAGCGGAACTCCTTTGTAAAAGCTTTACAATTGAATCTGCTATTTTAGTGTTAATATGAGGTCTAGCAAATCTCAACAACACTTAACAACAGCACTTTATCATGACCTTTATAATAGTCTGTTGATATAGCCACTCCAAGACAGAAAACGCCCACATCATTCAGTTCTTTCACTTTGCCAAGGTATACATTCAGGTTTTTGAACTTTTTGTGAATATCCTTTCAAATCGGGACCAAAGCAAGATCAAGTGGGCAGCACGGTAGCATTGTGGATAGCACAATTGCTTCACAGCTCCAGGGTCCCAGGTTCGATTCTGGCTTGGGTTTCTGTCTGTGCGGAGACTGCACATCCTCCCCGTGTGTGCGTGCGTTTCCTCCGGGTGCTCTGGTTTCCTCCCACAGTCCAAAGATGTGCAGGTTATATGGATTGGCCATGATAAATTGCCCTTAGTGTCCAAAATTGCCCTTAGTGTTGGGTGGGGTTACTGGGTTATGGGGATAGGCTGAAGGTGTTGACCTTGGGTAGGGTGCTCTTTCCAAGAGCCGGTGCAGACTCGATGGGCTGAATGGCTTCCTTCTGCACTGTAAATTTTATGATAATCTATAATCAAATTTAAAGAGTTTTTCGCTGGTAAACGCACTATTTATTTGAAGCTTTTATAATCCAACCTGTTTAAGATTACAAAAGGTTTCTGTCTCTTTAACTAACATGACTAACCCCTCACTAGCTTTGTAATGCTGCAGTAAAAGCTTTAGCAAGTGGAGTGCACTGACACAGAAACAACCAAGGGTTGATGTACTTTCATGCTTTTTATTTATTCATGCCCTACAACTCAGTATGGAGCAACAAATGAGACGAAAAATTAAATAGTCACTGCAACACGACTAACCGTATATATGACTGTGCACGTATGCCAGAGCTTTCAAATAATCTAGCGTTCTTCAGTAACTATCCTTTTTTAAAAATAAATTTAGAGCACCCAATTCATTTTTTCCAATTAAGGGGCAATTTAGAGTGGCCAATTCAGCCTGCACATCTTTGGGTTTATGGGGGCAAAACCCACGCAAACACGGGGAGAATGTGCAAACTCCACACGGACAGTGACCCAGAGCCGGTATCGAACCTGGGACCTCAAAGCCGTGAGGCTGCAGGGTGAATCCACTGCGTCACCGTGCTGCCCTCTTCAGTAACCATCCTAACAGGTTCACTTATGTTCAATGATCTATGATGTTTCTTTAAAGTGGCTAACTATATTAATGAAATTAACAATTGAAACATTAAATAAGAAGCTGTGAGGAAAGGAAATGTAATAAGCAGTCCAGGCCTTAAATGCTGTTTATTGGCCCAAACATTGGACACTATTGTTTCACCTAAGAAATGCTAGCTCCTGGCTATTGTGCTGTGACCCTCATTTAATTTTTCAGTACTTGGAAGCACTTGAGGACTATCCTTTAGAACCCAGTGTAAATTTTCTTATGATAATAATATTTCCAGGTTTCTTCCTGTTAGTTTCATCAGCCTAAAGTAGATTTCATAGAATTTACAGTGCAGAAGGAGGCCATTCAGCCCATCGAGTCCGCACCAGCTCTTGGAAAGAGCACACTACTTAAGCCCACACTTCCACCCTATCCCATAACCCAATAACCCCGCCACCCAACACCAAGGGCAATTTTGGATACTAAGGGCAATTTAGCATGTCCAGTCTACCTAACCTGCACATCATTGGACTGTGGGAGGAAACCGGAGCACCCAGAGGAAACCCACGCACACACGGGGAGAACATGCAGACTCTGCACAGACCCAAGCCTGGAATCGAACCTGGGACCCTGGAGCTGTGAAGCAATTGTGCTAACCACTATGCTACCGTAATTGGTTTTTATTTAAAATCGCAGTTCATTACATTAATTCTCAAGTGATTTCACATTTCATTTTTAACAATGTCCTGATGGCCATGTTCAGTTTCCATGGTGCAAATTTTCTTCTGTTGAATTGCGCAACCTTACATGCAGGGCCAGAGTTTGCAGGGAGCGAGTGGGGCGAGGGGCCACACTGCTTGCACCTCCCAGAATAAAGATCGGTCCCAAACTGATTGACTTTAAATAAGGCCAACCTGCAGTGATAAAATGCTGCAGGTGGCCTTTATATGAGAGGGCTGGACTTTCCACCCTCTAGAGCTGTGGCCAATCTCAGCTGTGCCAGAACTCTGTAGTGGAGGCTGATGCAATTGCAAGGAGGTCTAGGAATAAAATAATTCGGCTGAATTTTATGCGCCCTGGCGGGTGTTTCCCATGGGCAACACATGTTCAGATAGGGTGCCCACTACTTTACCTTCCAACCCATTTGGAGTTTACCCCCATATTCAACAGGCCACCCGCCATATTGAAATAAATAACTGAGGGTTAATTAGACATGTTATTAAGCCAATTAACCATGATAACACATTCCTTACACCATAAAACATTTGGCATATGCAGCCGAGCAGCAACGGACAGCTCTATTTCTTTCACTTACATGTTTAAAGGGTAGGATGAACGTGGGGAAGTTGCACTTTGGGGCAGACCTTGCCGCCCCCTTCCCGCACGGCCAAACCCCCTTTCCTGCCTACATCCTCCCTTTAACCTAATCCCACCCCCAGCACCTTTCCCTAACCTATCCAAACGCTCCTGACCCAAGACCCCATACAAACCTGCTCTGGGAAGTCTTGGGCCTTGGTCCTCTTCTACAGTCTTGGCAGTGACCACTGCTGACCGCCTGGTGCAGCCGGGGCTGATGTAACAGAAGTCAGGACTTCCTGCCAGGTGAGGGGCATGAGCCTCACTCAGCTCTCGTTAAGCCACCCTGCAGCACTTTATGGCTGTTGGACAGGTCAGCACAGAGCGTGTTGGCTCCACGCCAACATTGTTTGTGGTGGGGCATGCCGCCCACCCCTTGTATTGTTATAGCAACCAGGCACAGTTAGGTTTAGGGCTTTGAGGGCAGACAGTAATTCGGCACCCCAGGAGGCCTACAAGGGGCGGAAGGAGGGCAGATCTTTGAGGCCAGGCAGGGAGGCTTTGTGGGGGCGGGGGGGGGGGGGGGGGGGGAAGGGGAGGTGGTGGAGCTTACAAGCTTAGGGAGGGTGTCTTATTGGTTCCCACTCTAAAGAATGTAACGCACCAAACCGCAACCCACCTTCCCCCCACACTGTCCCTTCCATTATTTTCACCAACTTGAGAGGGAAAAATTAACTTCTCAATCTCACCTGTTTTCCACTGCTCAACATATTATGGTGGTGGAGGCAGATTTTGGTCCTTAAGTGGGCCATAATTGGATGAAAACACCACCACCTCCAAGTTCCTCTCCAAGCCACAGACCATGTGGATTTGAAACTATATCACCATTTTTTGGACTGTCGCTGGGTCAAATTCCTTGAACACCCTTCCTAATAGCACTGAGGGTGCACATGCGCCACATGAACTGGTGGTTCAAGACGGCAGCTTGATTGAAGAAGCTTTCTGCTGCCCCAGGAAGTGCTCAGCTCACTGCAGCTGCTTAGCTTCCTCAGGTGGACCTCCAGGTAAGAAAGAAAGACATGCGTCAGCTTTAACAGGTCTCCTCAACTTCCATATGTGTGTTCCAGCCTCAAAAAGTCCAAACCCTGGTGAGCTTCTCTGGTCCCTTGAAGCAGAAATCCTTCCTCTGACAAAATGGCTGCATCATCCTACATCCTATGGATTCTATGGATACCCATCTTCGATAGTTGATTGAGAAGCCTCAGAATACTTCAGACACTTTGACCAGTTTATTATTCAAACATTTTACCCAGGTGCCCTTATTTGCGAGATGAACAAAGGACAAATGCATGTTTACGATTAACCCAAAGTTATTATCAAACACAGTAAAATAGTTCCTTCTTTTAAATTATCCCAACTACAATAATCCCAAGATTCTTAATACTACCCATGCCGGTGAATACAATTGAGCTGCGGGTCCAATTCTCTGAGTCTCGGTTGTCTTAGGGCCTCCATCCTCTGGTCCACCACTGAATCTTCGATGCTGCCTCTGCACTGTCTTCGCTGGGGAGGGTCCTGGTGATCGATTCTTATACCCCTCTTCGTGCCTTTCCAGAAAGTTCTCTGACCCTCAGCCAATGAGGTCTCGGGGCGGGGTTTGCAACATCCAATAATAATCTTTATTAGTGCCACAAGTAGGCTTACATTAACACTGCAATGAAGTTACTGTGAAAATCCCCTAGTCGCCACACTACGGCGCCTGTTCGGTTGCACTGGGACAATTCACAATGTCCAACTCACCTAACAAACAATGGCATTGCTGATTGCAACTTTTTTTTTAAATTTAGAGTACCCAATTCATTTTTTTCCAATTAAGGGGCAATTTAGCGTGGCTAATCCACCTAGCTTGCACATTTTTGGGTTATGGGGGCGACACCCACGAAACATGGGGAGAATGAGCAGACTTCACATAGCCAGTGACCCAGAGCCGGGATCGAAACTGGGACCTTGGTGCCGTGAAGCCACTGTGCCACCATGCTGCCCTGCTGATTGCAACTTTGCAGGACACCAGGAACCCATCCCCAGGGATCCATCTCCAGGTATTGTCCGCACGTAACCTTACTCCACATATGTAACAGTGGAAAATCTTTGTGCCGAAAAGTCTGTCTTCATCTGGACAATCCACAACAATTGATCAATTGAATGAGTCCGATTATCTCCTGATGTCTTGTTTGCAGGGGAGGCCCAGACTTGTCCTGACTGTCTGTCTTTGCTTAGTGTATGTGAACATGGCTGTTCGAATTTCCATCAGGCCTGCCTGTGGGCTGACTGTGGCCTTGATTAAAAATGTCCAATTCTTAATTTGAAGTGTCCAATTGTACATCGTGCCTAAAATTCAGGCCGTTGGCTATTTTACCACACTCTTAATTGTTTTTCTCTGCTAAGGTCTAATATCCAGTGATTAGCTTCATATGAATGCATATTGAGGGCAGCACGGTAGCATTGTGGATAGCACAAATGCTTCACAGCTCCAGGGTCCCAGGTTCGATTCCGGCTTGGGTCACTGTCTGTGCGGAGTCTGCACATCCTCCCCGTGTGTGCGTGGGTTTCCTCCGGGTGCTCCGGTTTCCTCCCACAGTCCAAAGATGTGCGGGTTAGGTGGATTGGCAATGCTAAATTGCCCATAGTGTCCAAAATTGCCCTTAGTGTTGGGTGGGGTTACTGGGTTATGGGGATAGGGTGGAGGTGTGGACCTTGGGTAGGGTGCTCTTTCCAAGAGCCGGTGCAGACTCGATGGGCCGAATGGCCTCCTTCTGCACTGTAAATTCTATGATTCTATGGTGAAAATGGACCCAGCATCTGACAAAAAGCTAAGGCGGTTAGGTTCCGCCCAAAGTCTCCTGTCAAGGTATAAATCTAGTTCTGCTGTTGTGGGGCTGGACCAAGGAAGTTTCCCTCCTGACTAAATTACTGAAATATAAGTGTTCCAGTTCCAGTTGGTGTTATAACTGGATGGGAAGAGACAATGAGCCGTTGGCAACCTTTGCCCAATTTCAGTATTCTTAGCTATTTGTAACTGACAAAGGGGCCCCAAATTGAGGAACTAGCAAGGAATGAGGAAGGACACGTTCAAAGTGGCTGGACTATTGTCCCCATGACTTTATGTAACCGTTATCTATGTAATGGATTGATCGGGTAAGGCAAACTGCCAATTAGAGGCTATAGGAGCTAACTTGGTACCATTTATGGCATTGAAGATGCATGTTATCAACTGTGACATGAACAGAATTGATTGGGTATATGTAAATGCGAATGCAAACTAATTCCGCTTTCCTTCTGTATCTTAACCCAGTGCGACCTCAGCTCAGGCAAGAAAAGGTGCTGCACAGACCGTGGGGGTCAAAGGCCTTTTCTCCCAGAGCTCTGAAAATTAATAAATTGCTTCTTTACTCACTCAAAGGTCTATTCGTGAATATTTTCACCTATAATAAGAAAAGTAATAGGCAGAGAAACCAAGAGCCAGTATCAGATAGTGACACTGTAATAAATAGTTGGGACCGGTTAAGGAACATTAAAAAGACTAGCCTTCAGGTTTTGTAGCTGAATGCTCAGAGCATTTGAAATACAATGGATGAATTAGTTAAGCAGATGGATGTAAAGGGATATGATATTGTTGGAGTTATGGAGACATGGCTCCAAGGTGACCAATGTTGGGAACTAAACATTGAGGGCTATTCAGTTTTTAGGAAGGGTAGACAGAAAGGAAAACGTGGCGGAGTTACATTGTTGATTAAGGAAAATATTGATACAATATTGATGAAAGATCTTGAGCGGGATTCTCTGTTTCTGAGACTAAGGGCTCTCTGATCGTTGATGCCGAAATCGCTTTCGGCAATTGGCCGGAGAATGCGATTTGATGCTGGAATCGGGGGTGGTGCCATTTTTTCCGATCGTCCGCCCCTTAAAAACAGCGTACTCGAGGAGTATGCCGCACGCCAGACATCACCTGAGACCCTCCCCCGATGCTCCACCCCCAATGGGCCGAGTCCCCGACGGCGTGGGATGCATGTTCTCACACTTTTCGGGGATCTCGCGTGGTGGCTGTGGACTGTGTCCAGCGCCGCCACAGTCGGGGGTGGTGGTGGGGCGTTCGGCTGGCCGAAGGCTCTTCGGCAGGGGCTGGGGGGACTGGTGGGGGGTGCTCTGGGTGTGGTGAAGGGGGTTACAGGGGTGCAGTGTTTGGCAGGCCGGGACCGTGCGTGGCCGGCGGCATGTTGTACGGCGCAGTTGCCGCAGGCAACGGCCATGGACCCGTTCTTCTGTGGCCGTATCCGCAGATAAAGCCGGGTGCTTTACAGAGGGCGTCTGCTCGCCCCCCATCGGGTGGAGGATCGGTGTGGGGGCGGTGCCGACTTTTTGGTCGGAAGACCAGACGGATCCTGCGGACATAGCTGCAGGATCGGAGAATCCAGCCCTAAGTGTTGACGCCAACGCAGAATCCGTGGACTTTTATGACAGAAAAAAACCGGCGCTGCACCGGGACCAATTCCGCTACTGTTGAGGGGCTAGCACTGGTGCCGTGAGGAACACAATTGATTCCAATGAGAAATGGTACGGGATTCGCCTGTCTGTGATCGATACTCGGGAGGCTGACAAGCTGCAGCCACACATGCACATTACACTCCCCACACACACTTATCCCAGCCAAACGGATGGCACTGGTTGTGCTGTTAGCATTGTGTGCAGCTGCATGGCTGCCTTGCCGACAATGGTGTTCCATGCCGGTCTGCCCCAAACCCACAGCCCACCTTCTCGTCACCCCCCATTACTCCCTCTGGCGCTGGCAAAAGCTCCCTGGACAGTGGCACATCTGTCAGCAAACTATGGAGATGTTGGACACCTTCCATTCGCCCTCTCTCTCCCTCAGCTGCCGCCATGCCGGTTTCACGATTTTTAAAAGCACAAGTGAACCACACCACCGGGAAATCGGCCCATCGGAGGCGGAGAATCACGGAGGCCCCGGAGAATATCGGGCCGGGCCCACTAAAGGATGACAAATGGCGCCTGCAGACTCAGTCCAGCACCGCCACATTCAGGGGAGAGCCGGTCCGCGGGCAGGGAGGACTTTATCAGGGACAGGGGGTACCGTGGGGAGGTGGTCCGAGGGGGTCGAGCGAGCCGGCCATAAATATCTGAACATAGTAAAACTATATTGCTGGCCCAGGCATGATGGGCTGAAATCAGGCTTCTCCTTGGCACTACTATTTTCTGCCTTGAAAGCATTATTGAAAAGTTGACATTCGGTTTTTTGATTGATTGTAATTCATTCAGGGTTTTTGAAAATTTGTGCTTGAAATATTTGACTGTTTCCGAGGAAATTAAAAATGAATACGCAAAAGATTCAAGGAAGTCAATTCACCTTCTGGTCGCTGACACTGAAATCGCATTTGGCGATCAGCCGGAGAATCCCTGTTTGTGCCGAAATGGGAGGCGGCGCTGCTTTTGCAATGCTCCACCCCCTCGAAAATGGCTTACGGGATGCAGTCGGCATGGCCTCGGGATGTCACCTGAGGCCCTCCCCCGATGTTCTGTCCCCGATGGGCCGAGTTCCCGACGGCGAGGAACACTTGTCCTTTTTATTTTCGTGAACCCGGCGTGGCGGCTGTGGACTGGGACCCGTTCCGCTGGCAGGGGAGGCCTTGGCGGGGCCTGGGAGACACTGGTGTGGGCGTGTTCTGGGGGTGGCAAGGCTGATGACGGGGGGCAGTTTTTGGCAGGCCTGGCCAATAAGGGAAACAGAGTAGATAGAGATAAACTTTTTCTTATGGTTGGGGAGTCCAGCACTAGGGGTGTTGTTTATTTTATATATCTAAGAGCAATGCAGAGATGACCTTAGTTTCTCGGGGCAAAATTCTCCCATCCGGGACTAAGTCTCATGGTTCGAGCGGAAATGGGGAATGTTTCCTGTTGTAGAGGCCGATGGAAAATCACGTCATATCTTTCGGCTCTGACCTAATTAATTATGCACCTGGGGGTTTGGCGTTGTACTCCATGGTGAGAGGGCATGCTGGCACAGACCCCATCATTATATCTGGGTGCTATATTGAAAAGGCACCCAACATCACCGATTCACCCGCTGCTGTGGTGTTCTGGGTTCCAGAGTTCCTGGTGACCTCCATCCCGAACTCTGGAGATAGTCCCAAGCATTGCTCAGGTAAGTCCTGGCTTCTGCACACCACATTGTCCCACATGTGTCCTGGACTGTCACATTTTCCTGCTGATAGAACATAGAACGATACAGCGCAGTACAGGCCCTTCGGCCCACGATGTTGCACCGGCATGGGAAGTCAAAAAACAAAAGCCATATAACCTACACTATGCCATTATCATCCATATGCTTATCCAATAAACTTTTAAATGCCCTCAATGTTGGCGAGTTCACTAATATTGCAGGTAGGGCATTCCACGGCCTCACCACTCTTTGTGCAAGTGTAAAGAACCTACCTCTGACCTCTCTATCTATTACCCCTCAGTTTAAGGCTATGTTCCCTCGTGCTAGCCATTTCCATCCGCGGGAGAAGGCTCTCACTGTCCAACCTATCTAACCCTCTGATCATTTTGTACGCCTCTATTAAGTCTCCTCTTAACCTTCTTCTCTCTAACGAAAACAACCTCAAGTCCATCAGCCTTTCCTCATAAGATTTTCCCTTTGTACCAGGCAACATCCTGGTAAATCTCCTCTGCACCCGTTCCAAAGCTTCCACGTCTTTCCTATAATGCGGTGACCAGAACTGCACGCAATACTCAAAATGCGGCCGTACCAGAGTTTTGTACAGCTGCAACATGACCTCATGACTCCGGAACTCAATCCCTCTACCAATAAAGGCCAACACACCATAGGCCTTCTTCACAACCCTATCAACCTGGGTGGCAACTTTCAGGGATCTACGTACATGGACACCGAGATCCCTCTGCTCATCCACACTTCCAAGAATTTTACCATTAGCCAAATATTCCGCATTCCTGTTATTCCTTCCAAGGTGAATCACCTCACACTTCTCTACATTAAACTCCATTTGCCACCTCTCAGCCCAGCTCTGCAGCTTATCTATGTCCCTCTGTAACCTGCAACATCCTTCCGCACTGTCGACAACACCACCGACTTTAGTGTCGTCTGCAAATTTACTCACCCACCCTTCTGCGCCCTCCTCTGGGTCATTTATAAAAATGACAAACAGCAACGGCCCCAGAACAGATCCTTGTGGTACGCCACTTGTAACTGAACTCCATTCTGAACATTTCCCATCAACCACCACCCTCTGTCTTCTTTCAGCTAGCCAATTTCTGATCCACATCTCTAAATCACCCTCAATCCCTAGCCTCCGTATTTTCTGCAATAGCCTACCGTGGGGAACCTTATCAAACGCTTTACTGAAATCCATATACACCACATCAACTGCTCTACCCTCGTCTACCTGTTCAGTCACCTTCTCAAAGAATTCGATAAGGTTTGCGAGGCATGACCTCCCCTTCAGAAAGCCATGCTGACTATCCCTAATCATATTATTCCTATCTAGATGATTATAAATCTTGTCTCTTATAATCCCCTCCAAGACTTTACCCACTACAGACGTGAGGCTCACCGGTCTATAGTTGCCGGGGTTGTCTCTGCTCCCCTTCTTGAACAAAGGGACCACATTTGCTGTCCTCCAGTCCTCTGGCACTATTCCTGTAGCCAATGATGACATAAAAATCAAATCCAAAGGCTCAGCAATCTCTTCCCGGAAAATGTCACGGAAAATCTGGCTTGGGGAGGAGATTACTGTTAGGCCTTCACTGCATCGCATTAATAGCATGCAGATAAGTTTCACACCGGCCTCCAGAAGATTTCCCGATTCGCCATGAAGAGCACCAGCGGATGATCCCAGAGGGAATTCACGCTGGTGTGAAACTGATCGACGCCTGCATTGCCCGCCACTGAACTCACCAGTGATGGGAGTAGGCAGCAGGTTTATTTAAAAGAATTAAAAAATATCTTTGCAATCACGGAAATGTCTGCCCTCATGCATATAGTTCATCTTCTTAGAGCTTCTGTGGTGTCTGTTTTCTTTGCTCTGAGTCCGCACCTAGGTTAACTCAATCAACCACAGTGAGCAAAATCAATTACCAGGCTCATACGATCAAACACAAAGCAGTTGAACATTACAGTGGGCATAGTCTAAAGTGAGACCTTTCAGAAGTAAAATTCGGAAACACTTAGACACATAAAGAATGGTAGAAGTTTGCTCCATCTCTTCTGCAAATGGCAATTAATGCCAGATCTATTGTTAATTTTAAATTTGAGATTGTCAGATTTTTGTTAACTAAAGTTATTATGGAATATGAGTCAAAAGCAGGTATTTGGTGTTCGGTTGCAAAGCAACCATGATGTGGTTGAATGGTGGCACAGGCTCGCTAAATGATTTACTCCAGTTTCTATATTCTTGTGTAATCGATTTCAAACTGAGACAATGAGAGTCAATTGCCTTATTCTAAGCTGCTTGATGGTATGGACAGGAGGCTCTGTCTTGTATACTTGCAATGACAATAGTCATTTTGATGCTGTCATAATATCCACTCATGTATATAATGAGGTGCAGACAGGCAGTGATTGACACACAGGATAACCAATGAACACATACGACACATAACAACCAATCACCAGACAGGACACCACCACTATAAAGCACATAGGGCATTAAGACTCTCCCTCTCTCTGCAGGACACAGCTACTGAGATAGTTAGAGTGCACAAGCCAGTGAGACTATCACCATGAGGTAGAGAGTTAGTCTGGTCAAGCCAGTAGGAGGTTATCAGTTAGATTGATAGAGTGTCAACTCACAGCAGACTATGTACAGCAATCAGGAAGTTCAATAAAACAGTGTTGGGCCATCTCCTGGGTCAGAAGCCAGTTTCTAGTTTGACAGCATCCAGTTGCAGACAACGTTGAACCAACTTACTGAACACATCAGATGCTCATGTAGCATTGCACACAATAATGTGAAGAATATGGTCGCACTTGTCTTGCTGACTTTCTCTCCATCTTTTCTCTTCTGCTTCTGTTATTCATTTCTCTGCTGCATCACTCACGATGTGATGACTGGGGTAGGCACAGCCAGGAGTTTTACAACACCAGCTTAAAATCCAACAGGTTCGTTTTGAATCGCTAGCTTTCAGAGCGCAGCTCCTTCACCGGGTGAGTGAAGAGGTGGGCTCTACAAACACATAGATAGACAAAGTCAATGATGCAAGAAGATGCTTTGAATGTGAGTTTTTGCAGTTCATTAAGTCTTTACAAGTCCAGACGGTGCGACTGGAGAGAGGGATAATCACAGGTTAAAGAGATGCGAATTGTCTGAAGCCAGGACAGTTGGTAGGTTTCGCCAGCGCAGGCCAGATGGGGTAGGGGACATACTGGTTTGGCACATGAAAAAGGGTGTAAAGGCTTCAATCATGTTGCTAAATTTGGCACAGATTTACCATAATAATTCATCAATCCTTAAAATTATCTTAGTTGCGTTATATTCTTAGGCTGTGGGGCTTCTAAGATTGCTGTCATCTTCTTCAGCTCCCTGTGGAAGCCATCAGTATCAATGAAGCGGACAAGATAATTTATGGATGTCTTGAAAATGTCACAATTGTTCTTTTTAACTTGGAGATTATGGTTTTGTAGATGTTCAGAGTAGCATCCAAGGTTTTCAAGTGTTCCTGTTCACTTGAACCGGTGATGAGAATGTCATCTGAATAATATTGCACCTCATTTAGCCCTCTCAGAATTTGGTCCCTGGACCTCGGAAAAAGAGCAGGAGGAAACATTATTCCAAAAAGTAATGAAACAGATCCTTGTGCGTCACGATAGTAAGTAGAGGCTGTGATTTTGCAGTCACATTCAATAATAGATATGCTTGTGCTATATACATTTTACTGAATTTCTGTCCTCCAGATAGTCTAAGAAACAATTCCTCAATCAGCGGCAGTGGTTAATATTCTGTGCACAATACCGGGTTAATAGTTGTTTTAAAATCTCCATATATTCTCACTGAACCATCACGTTTCAGTGCAGGAACGATTGGTGTTGCCCAATCACTCATAGTAACTGGTTCAATGACTCCTGTTTGGACTAGCCTTTCTAGTTCCTCTTTGAATTTTAGCCTGATGGATTACAGTATGGTTTTAGCTTTGAGACATTTCACGTACATAAAAAGCAAAAGCAAGAGGGTAGCCAGGGAAAGGGTTGGCCCACTGAAGGATAGGCAAGGGAATCTATGTGTGGAGCCAGAGGAAATGGGCGAGGTACTAAATGAATACTTTGCATCAGTATTCACCAAAGAGAAGGAATTGGTAGATGTTGAGTCTGGAGAAGGGGGTGTAGATAGCCTGAGTCGCATTGTGATCCAAAAAGACGAGGTGTTGGGTGTCTTAAAAAATATTAAGGTAGATAAGTCCCCAGGGCCTGATGGGATCTACCCCAGAATACTGAAGGAGGCTGGAGAGGAAATTGCTGAGGCCTTGACAGAAATCTTTGGATCCTCGCTGTCTTCAGGGGATGTCCCGGAGGACTGGAGAATAGCCAATGTTGTTCCTCTGTTTAAGAAGGGTAGCAAGGATAATCCCGGGAACTACAGGCCGGTGAGCCTTACTTCAGTGGTAGGGAAATTACTGGAGAGAATTCTTCGAGACAGGATCTACTCCCATTTGGAAGCAAATGGACGTATTAGTGAGAGGCAGCACGGTTTTGTGAAGGGGAGGTCGTGTCTCACTAACTTGATAGAGTTTTTCGAGGAGGTCACTAAGGTGATTGATGCAGGTAGGGCAGTAGATGTTGTCTATATGGACTTCAGTAAGGCCTTTGACAAGGTCCCTCATGGTAGACTAGTACAAAAGGTGAAGTCACACGGGATCAGGGGTGAGCTGGCAAGGTGGATACAGAACTGGCTAGGCCATAGAAGGCAGAGAGTAGCAATGGAGGGATGCTTTTCTAATTGGAGGGCTGTGACCAGTGGTGTTCCACAGGGATCAGTGCTGGGACCTTTGCTCTTTGTAGTATATATAAATGATTTGGAGGAAAATGTAACTGGTCTGATTAGTAAGTTTGCAGACGACACAAAGGTTGGTGGAATTGCGGATAGTGATGAGGACTGTCGGAGGATACAGCAGGATTTAGATTGTCTGGAGACTTGGGCGGAGAGATGGCAGATGGAGTTTAATCCAGACAAATGTGAGGTAATGCATTTTGGAAGGTCTAATGCAGGTAGGGAATATACAGTGAATGGTAGAACCCTCAAGAGTATTGAAAGTCAAAGAGATCTAGGAGTACAGGTCCACAGGTCATTGAAAGGGGCAACACAGGTGGAGAAGGTAGTCAAGAAGACATACGGCATGCTTGCCTTTATTGGCCGGGGCATTGAGTATAAGAATTGGCAAGTCATGTTGCAGCTGTATAGAACCTTAGTTAGGCCACACTTGGAGTATAGTGTTCAATTCTGGTTGCCACACTACCAGAAGGATGTGGAGGCTTTAGAGAGGGTGCAGAAGAGATTTACCAGAATGTTGCCTGGTATGGAGGGCATTAGCTATGAGGAGCGGTTGAATAAACTCGGTTTGTTCTCACTGGAACGAAGGAGGTTGAGGGGAGACCTGATAGAGGTATACAAAATTATGAGGGGCATAGACAGAGTGGATAGTCAGAGGCTTTTCCCCAGGGTAGAGGGGTCAATTACTAGGGGGCATAGGTTTAAGGTGAGAGGGGCAAGGTTTAGAGTAGATGTACGAGGCAAGTTTTTTACGCAGAGGGTAGTGGGTGCCTGGAACTCGGTACCGGAGGAGGTAGTGGAAGCAGGGACGATAGGGACATTTAAGGGGCATCTTGACAAATATATGATTTTGCTCCCAATTTCCACCCCTCTATCACCTTCACATGGTCCATCTCCGACACTTCCCTTCCCTTCTTTGACATATCTATCTTAATTTCTGCAGATAGACAGTCTACTGATATCCATTACAAACCCTCAAACTCCCAAAGCTACCTCGACTATAGCTCTACCCACATCCTATAAGGAGTCTATCCCATTCTCCCAGTTCCTTCGCCTCCGTCGCATCTGTTCCATTGATGTAAGAAATGGGAGATTTCATAACAGGGAACAAAGAAATGGTGAGGAACTTAATTCATACTTTCCTTCTGTCTTCACAAAGGAAGACATGGATAATGAACCGGAAGTTCTGAGAAACATACGTTTTAGTGAGGAGCTAAAGTAAATTAGTATCAGTAAAGAAAATGGTTTGTGGGAAATTAATGGGATTGAAGGCAGACAAATCTCCAGGCCTGATAACCTGGGGATAACCTGATAAGGGGCATCTTGACAAATATATGAACAGGATGGGAATAGAAGGATACGGACCCAGGAAGTGTAGAAGATTGTAGTTTAGTCGGGCAGCATGGTCGGCACGGGCTTGGAGGGCCGAAGGGCCTGTTCCTGTGCTGTACATTTCTTTGTTCTTTGTTCTTTGTTATACTGTTTGGCTTGATCTTTAATTGTACTTCAACTCAGGTCGTGCCTAAATTTCCATGGATAACATGAAGTGGCAACTCTGCTGTCTGTCCACTTACTTTCACCATAATGCATCCTTTTAATGATACGACCTCTTCTGTGTAATAATAAGAATAATAATCTTTATAGTCACAGGTAGGCTTACATTAACACTGAAATGAAGTTACTGTGAAAATCCCCTAGTCCCCACATTCCGCCGCCTGATCGGATACACTGAGGGCGAATTCAGAATGTCCAACTTACCTCACAGCGCGTCTTTTGGGACTTGTGGGAGAAAACCGGAGCACCCGGAGAAAATCCACGCAGACACAGGGAGAATATGCAGACTCCGCACAGACAGTGACCCAAGCCAGGAATCGAACCTGGGACCCTGGCGCTGTGAAGCAACAGTGCTAACCACTGTGCTGCCATGCCGCCATGTGCTACCGTGCTGCCATACAATACCGTGTATGTCCTTGGGATCATCTTAGATGGTTTTAAAAGTAGATGCTTGAACTTTTGATTATAAATTGTCCCAGGTACTAGCAATACAGTTGCGTCCACCATGTCCACTTCCATCTCAATTTGATGCATGTCAAGTTTTGATCCGCCCTGCACCAACAAGAATCCTAGTTTTGATTCCTGCATGTGTTGTCTTCTGAGTGGCCTTGAGCTTCATCAACTACTTTATACGGTAAGAAGTCTTACAACACCAGGTTAAAGTCCAACAGGTTTGTTTCGAATCACTAGCTTTCGGAGCACAGCTCCTTCCTCAGGTGAATGAAGAGATCGGTTCCAGAAACATGGACAAAGTCAATGATGCAAGACGGTAATCTGAATGCGAGCCTTTGCAGGTAATTAAGTCTTTACAGGTCCAGACGGAGCAACTGGAGAGAGGGATAATCACATGTTAAAGAGGTATGAATTGTCTTCAGCCAGGACAGTTAGTAGGATTTCGCAGGCCAGATGGTGGGGAGTGAATGTAATGCGACATGTATCCAAGGTCCCGGTTGAGGCCGTACTCATGTGTGCGGAACTTGGCTATAAGTTTCTGCTCGGCGGTTCTGCATTGTTGCACGTCCTGAAGGCTGCCTTGGAGAACGTTTACCCGAACATCAGAGGCTGAATGCCCTTGACTGCTGAAGTGTCCCCCGACTGGAAGGGAACATTTCTGTCTGCCGATTGTCACGCAATGTCCGTCCCGAAGATCAGAGGCTGAATGCCCTTGACTGCTGAAGTGTTCCCGACTGGAAGGGAACATTCCTGCCTGGCGATTGTCTAATTTATAGACATGACTAGTCTGTTTAAGTGGGGGGTTTTCTTGCATATCCTTGGTGTAGGTGAAGATTTCTGAGCCCAATATGCCTTGGAATATGGCCCTTTTTGCACCTATTTCCTCCACTCGAACATTCCCCTACTGAGTGTCCAACCTGTGTATATCAGTGACATGATTTCCCCTTACAGCCTTGTTTCTTGCGGTATCCATTTTGTGGATGTTCACTCCAGCCCCTACCTGTGAAGCTTCTTCTGTTGCTAGTTTCATAGATGTAGCACGCTTCACAGTGGCTTTGAGAGTTAAATCGCTTACAGTAAGCAGCTTCCTCTGAATTGCTTTACTTGAGCCCACAAAACAGCTTATAATGAAGAGTGTCTTTGAGTGTTGCACCAAACTCACAGTATTTTGCTCACCTTAAAGTCACTGCAACTTGTGAAATGCTTTCACCGTCTTCCTGACTACGGAGGTGGAACAAAAACCTTTCTGCAATTAACAACAGTCTAGGTGAGATATGTCCTTCTAAAACTTCATTAATTTGATATGTGACTTATCTCCTAGTTTTGCTGGGTGAACTAAGTTTCGTAGCAGCATTAAAGTTTTAAGCCCTCCCAAATTGAGAAATGTTGCAATTTTAGGTCCTCTGGTCTTTGAATCACTATGAGATGTAATTGGTACCTTTCCTCATATGCGTTTCAAGTCTCACAGTCTTCAGCAAATATTTCCCCTTATCCACAATGCAGCTTAGAATTTTTCTTTTTCCCAGACTGTGGGTTAACTTTTTTCCGAGTCGTGATAGAGAGTTGGAAGATTTCTGAATCCCCGTTCCCGCAGCCAGTTTAGCTTTGCACGTACATGGTCTCTGCAACCCAAACTGTACCCCCCTTCAACAGAAAGCAGGTTTCCGAACTGTCGTTCTTTGTTACTCGCAGTTGTAGTCGAATTTCTTTTAATAAAATCCTTCAGCATCAGTGGCTTGCTGCGTCCGAAGTGGGTGTGTGTGAGTCCGGTCCCGGGATTCTTCTCTGCTCTCAATGCCATCTCCACTGATTTTGTCAACAGTTTTGTTATTGTTCAGCAATTCCATCTTCTTGCCCCACTCCTCATCGCCAGTTTTCTCTTTTGTTATATCTTTGTGTTTGCCGCAAAGAGAAAAGGCACAGAGGTGTTCACACTCTGGATTCTTACGAACACGTTGAGAGGTTTTATTATGAGATGTTGCTCATACAATCTAAGATGGAGAACTGAAGCCTGTGTAAACACGACAAATCACATGACACTTCAGCAGATGGGATGTATTTTCTGATACATAACGCTACTATAATTTTGTTTGAAAAGCAAACCTCTTCTCTTCCATCTACATGTGAATTTTGCATCAAGTCGACGAGTTCTATCACATTAATCAGGTCGTTGGATTAACATGGATGTCAATTTCTGGAAGTTGATAAAAGTTGTCGTGTCCAGATTCCTGCCGGATATCAAAATTGTCAGATTCATAAATGGTGGATGTAACAAGATGCGATGTTGTAGATTTATACAGTGAAGGTGATGTTGGGGAAACAGTTATCAGCAATGCAAATTTTTATACGGCAGCTGAATAGGAAATCAATGCGTTGATAGGGGAACCCGTAAATTAAAAATGCCCCACATATGTAGCTGCACGATATTCCTGTAAAGGTAGGAAGGCAGCTAGTCTTTCGGTAATGCTTTTTTAAAAAAAAAAATTCAGTGATATAAAGTGAGCCTGTCATCAGCAGACATTTCCATAGCAGCCTATAGCACATCTGGCCCAGACCAAACACAGAGAAGATGTGTTCTGTCAGCAACATCATTTACCATTCTTTTTCATGCTTGTGGAGGAGTCTGTACCTGTCAGCCATCAAAGCATCTGGCTTTTGGTGACTGGGTTCTGTTGTTCTCTCTCTCTACCATTGATCTAAGACTTCTGAGAAAGGCTGAATACACAATGGGCACCAGAGAGACAGAACCTACACCGCGCTCATCTCTGAAATGAATACGTTTGTTTTAGGATACACTGAGACATAATGAAAATTATGTTTTTTTTCTACACTAAATACGATCTGATTTTTTTTCACTTCGCCTGACATTTTATTTCTAACAAAATTTGTAACGCACATCCAGATTTTTTTTTGATGATGGTACCTTTAACTAGATGTTACAAGAGAGACTTTCTTTGTCATTACTACATATAACAGGCCAAATGTTTGGGAGTAGATCAAATGAAATTGTGCAGACATCCATATTTGCTGCCAAACAATCAAAGCTATTAGTGGGAGAACAAATTTGAAAAATAAATGAATTGCAATGTTATTGGGTTAAGGTGTATTACTTATAATCCAGCAGCCTTAAACAGCACCAAGCTACTGTCAAAGCCTGCCAAGTAGTAAATAGGAAGCTATAAATTATCAATCACAGCATCCTCTTTCAACATTTCTTAGTTGTTTGGTTCAGTGAGACTGCCCTCATTTGGTTCCAATTTTTTTCTTACCTCTGCACTATTTCATAAAGAATCCTCCAAGGTGCCATCCTTGGCCCTTTTCTCCTCCGCATTCACGTGTTGGCCCTTGGCAACATATTCTCCAGCTGCCACATGTAAAGTGGATTCTGAAGAAAAGTCGAGTTGGATTCAAAACGTTAACTCTACTTTCTTTCTCCGCAAATAATGCTGGATCTGCTGAGATTTTCCAGCACTCTCCTGTTTTATTTCACATCTGCAGCATCTGCAGTATTTTGCTTTTATTACCATGTGTAAGCTGATAGCATCCAGTTGTACCTCTTCACTATCTCCCTTAATCCAAAGATTACCTCTGTGCTTGTATGATATTCAGCCTTGGTCAAGGCATCCTTCCAGCTAATGATTAGGAAGGCTGAAGCCATCAAGAGTAAATGATTGGGCTCAATAAAACAGAACGATAATGGGTCATTTGTACCTCTGCACTGGCATCTTATCGTGCACGATGAAGTCGACTCACATTCCTGATGTCACCACGCTTAATGGGGGTAATACAGCAGCCATCCACCACCACTATCCTGTCTGGCTGAACATGTGGTCTCATTCAACAATTTCTCCTCTAGCATGTCTCACTTCCTCCTCACCAAAGGCATGGCTGTGGGTACCCGCATGGATCCCAGTTTTGCTGTCGCTTTATGGGGTATGTGGAACATTCCTTGTTCCAGCCCTACTCCAGCCGTATCCCACAACTCTTTCATAGGTAGATTGAAAATTGTTTCTGTGTCACTTGATGTTCCCATCTGGACCTGGAAAAATGTATTAATTTTGCTCCCAATTTCCACCCCTCTATCACCTTCACATGGTCCATCTCCGACACTTCCCTTCCCTTCCTTGACATATCTATCTTAATTTCTGCAGATAGACAGTCTACTGATATCCATTACAAACCCTCAAACTCCCAAAGCTACCTCGACTATAGCTCTACCCACATCCTATAAGGAGTCTATCCCATTCTCCCAGTTCCTTCGCCTCTGTCGCATCTGTTCCATTGATGTAAGAAATGGGAGATTTCATAACAGGGAACAAAGAAATGGTGAGGAACTTAATTCATACTTTCCTTCTGTCTTCACAAAGGAAGACATGAATAATGAACCGGAAGTCCTGAGAAACATACGTTTTAGTGAGGAGCTAAAGTAAATTAGTATCAGTAAAGAAAATGGTTTGTGGGAAATTAATGGGATTGAAGGCAGACAAATCTCCAGGCCTGATAACCTGGGGATAACCTGATAAGGGGCATCTTGACAAATATATGAACAGGATGGGAATAGAAGGATACGGACCCAGGAAGTGTAGAAGATTGTAGTTTAGTCGGGCAGCATGGTCGGCACGGGCTTGGAGGGCCGAAGGGCCTGTTCCTGTGCTGTACATTTCTTTGTTCTTTGTTCTTTGATAACCTTCATTCTTCAGGAAGTGGCCCTAGAAATAGTAGATCCATTGGTGGTCATTTTCCATAATTCTTTGGACTCTGGAATGTTTCCTCCAGATTGGAGGGTAGCGAATGTAATCCCACAATACAAAAAGGGAGGGAGAGAGAAAACAGGGAACTATAGACCAATGAACCTAACGTCAGTAGTAGGGAAGTTGCTGGAGTCCATTATCAAGGATTTCATAGCACAGCATTTGGAAAGCATAACAGTATAAACAGAGAAAATCAAAATGGATTTATGAAAGGAAAATAACGTTGAATTCTTTGAAGATGTAACTAGTAGAGTTGACCAGGGAGAACTGGTGGATGTGGTTTATTTAGACTTTCAGAAGGCTTTCGACAAAGTCTCACATGGCAGATTAATATGCATAGTTAAAGGCCATGGGATTACGGGTAGTGTCTTGAGATGGATAGAAAACTGGTTAGCAGATGGGAAGCAAAAAGTTGGAATAAATTGGACTTTTTCCATTTGTCAGGCAGTGACTTGTAGGGTACCGCATGGATCTGTGCTAGGACCCCAACTGTTCACATTATATACTGATTATGTGGATGAGGGAACTAAAAGTATTGGGCTGCATTCTCCGATTTGAAGACGAAGTGCTGACCGGTGTGGGAACAGTGGTGTTTTATGCCCAACAAAACGGTGCAAAAGCTGCAGCGACCCACCATCTGGTTGGGGGCTAGCAGGCACGCAGTGTAGAGCCCCCGGCTTTACCTGCGGATACGGCCGGAGAATTGCCAGGTCCGTGATCGTGCAGGCGCACAGCGACGGCATGCAGCGCCACGCCGTGCAACATGGCGCTGGCCGCGGGCATTTACGGTCTTCCAAAAACTACCCCCTTTTGACCAGGCTCGCCTCACCCGGACCACCCCCCAGCAGTGCCCCCAGCCCCCGACAAAGCCCCCCTTGCCCGCACAACAGCTCCCACCCGACTGTGGTGGGGTTGGACTCATTCCACAGCCGCCACGCCGGGTTTCTGGAAAAAAATAGGAGGCTGGATTCTCCGATTTGAAGACTAAGTGCTGATGCTGGCGTGGGAACAGTGGCATTTTACGCCTGAAAAAATGGCGCAAAAGCTGCACCGATCCTCCATCTGGTGGGGGGCTAGCAGGCAAGCAGCGTAGAGCCCCTCGGCTTTACCTGCGGATACGGCCGAAGAATTGCCGGGTCCGTGGCCACACATGCGCACGGCGGTGACCTGCAGCAGCCGCGCCATGCAACATGGCAACGGCCGCGCGTGGACCTGGCCTGCCAAAAACTGCCCCCTTTTGACCAGGCTCGCCACTCCTGGACCAGCCCCCACCGGGGATTCTCCGCTCGATCGCTGAACGCGATTTTGGTGTCGGAGAACTGAGAATCCTGCCCGCTATTTCCAAATTTGCAGATGATACAAAGCTGGGTGGGAGGGTGAACTGTGAGGGGGCTGCAGAGATGCTACTGTGGGATTTGGACAGGCTGAGTGAGTGGGCACATGCATGGCAGATGAAGTATAATGTGGATAAATGTGCGGTTATCCGCTTCAGTAGCAAAAATAGGAAGGCAGATTATTATTTGAATGGGTGTAAATTGAGAGAGGTAGATACTCAGCGAGACTTTGTGTCCTTGCGCATCAGTCGCTGAAAGTACGTGTGCAGGTACAGCAGGTAGTAAAGAAGGTAAATTGTATGTTGGCCTTTATAGGGAGAAGATTTGAGTATCGGAATAGAGATGTTTTACTGAAATTGTATCGGAATAGAGATGTTTTACTGAAATTGTATAGGGCATTGGTGAGGCCATACCTGCAGTATTGTGTGCTGTTCTGGTGAGGAAGGATGCTCTTGCAATGGAGGGAGTGCAGCAAAGGTTTACCAGACTGATTCCTGGAATGGCAGAACTGTCATATGAGAGACAAAGTTGGTTAGAATTTAGGAGTTTAGAAGAGTTCGGGGACCTCATAGAAACTTATAAAATTCTAACAGGATTAGATAGGGTAGATTCAGAAAGAATGTTCCCGGTGGTGGAGTGTCCAGAACTAGGGGTTATAGTTTGAGCATAAGGGGTAAACCTTTTGGGACTGAGGTGAGGAGAAATTTCTTCACTCAGAGAGTGGTGAATGTGTTGAATTCACTACTTCAGAAAGTAGTTGAGGCCAAAAGGTTGTGTAATTTCAAGAAGGAATTAAATATACCGAATAGAGCAAAAGGGATCAAGGGATATGGTGAGAAGGCTGGACCAGGGTATTGAACTTGATTATCAGCCATGATCATAATGAATGGTGGAGTAGTCTTGAAGGGTTGAATGGCCTTCCCCTGCTCCTATTTTCTATGACACAAAACATTAACTCCCATCTCTCTCCACAGATGCTGTCAGACCTGCTGAGATTTTCGAGTATGTTCTGTTTTTGTTTCAGATGCCAGCATCTGCAGTTATTTGCTTTTATTTAAGAGGAGAAGATTTAGTGGGAGAGGAAGAAGGGCAGATGGAAAAGTCCAGGATGCACTGGTGGTGCAGGAGGGTGGCAGAGCTGCACCAGAGCAAGAAGGTGATAAAGGCATAATGATGCATTAGCAGAGATGCAGAAGGACTTATTCTGCCAATAGAGTGTATAGACTGAGCTATCATCAGGCTTTATAGACACAATGCTGAAGGAGACTCAGGCTCTCTAGATCCACAGTGACTTCTCAGTACAATCAAGGCTAATTTCATCTCAGCATCATCTTCATCTTCGTGCCTGTTCTTCATAACGCTCCACCCCACGACTAAAAGCCCATCTACCGTCTCCTGACATTTATTCAGTGTTCCATCTTCCACTGCACTCTGGGATAGAGAATTCCACAGATTCACAACTATTTGAGTGAAGTAATTCCTCCTCATTTCTATTTTTAATCTGCCACCCCTTAGCCTAAAACTATGGCTTCTTGTCCTGGAACGGCCAACTAGTGGAAACATCCTCTACGTCAACCCTGTCAACTGCCTTTAGTATCTTCTATACCTCAATCAGCTCTCCTCTTATTCTTGTAAACCCCAGCGAGTATAGGCCGAAACTGCTCAATCTCTCTTCATAATATACGTTCTTCAACCCCTGGAATCAATCTAGTGAATCGCCTCTGAACCGCCCCTAATGCATTTACATCCTTCCTCAAGTAGGGGGACCAAAACTGTGCTTGGTGCTCCAGACGCAGTCTCACAATGCCCCATACAGGTGCACCTATTATTAAAAATGAATGCTAAAATTCCATTTGCCTTTCTTATTACCTGCTGCACCTGCATATTAAGTTTCTGCGATTCGTGTATGAGGACACCCAGATCTCTCTGCCCCAAAGCATTTTGAAGTTTCTTCCATTTAGATAATAAGTTGCTTTTTTATTTCTCCAACCAAAATACATAACCTCACACTTATCCACGTTAAACACCGTCTGCCAAATTTTGATCCGCTCAACTAACCTACCATATCCATTCATAGATTTTTATTTCCTCTTTACAACTTGCTTTCCCACCTATTTTAGTGTCATCTGCAAATTTGGCTATAGTACATTCTATCCCTGCATCCAAGTCATTAATATAAATTGCAAATAGTTGGGGCCTAAGGACCCAACCCTGTGGCACCCCACTAGTTATATCTTGCCAACTAGAAAAAGGCTAATTAATCCCCACTCTCTGCTTTCTGTTGGTTAGCCAATCCTCTATCTAAGTTAATATGGGATCCGACCTTGTCTATTAACCTTTTATGTGACACTTTATCAAATGCCTTTTGTCAGTCCAGATATACTACATCTCCAGGACCCCATTATCCACTTTGTCTGTTATGGGTGCGATTCAGCAGCTCAGTGGCACGGTGGTTAGCACTGCTGCCTCAAAGCGTCAGTGACCCAGGTTTAATTTCGACCTTGGGTAACTGTCTGTTTGGAGTTTGCACTTTCTCCCCGTTTCATAGAACATAGAACAATACAGCGCAGTACAGGCCCTTCGGCCCACGATGTTGCACCAAAACAAAAGCCATCTAACCTACACTATGTTTCCTCTGGGTGCTCCTGTTTCCTCCCACAGTCCAAAGATGTGCAGATTAGTGGATTGGCCATGATAAAAATTGCCTCTTATTGTCCAGGTTAGGTAGTAATAGGCAGGGGAGTGGGCTTAGATAGGGTGCTCTTTCAGAAGGTAGGTGCAGACTCACTGGGCCAAATGACATCCTTCTGCACTGTAATTATTCTATTAATGGCATGTGTAGTGTGAAATTTCTTGGCAGCTGCAGCACGGCAAAACACCCCACTATCCAACAGTACATTGCCGTTTTTAGGCCTCGGGGCTTTCTCCCCACCGAGGCTGTGCTTATGGGTGACCAGATGGCACTACCAGTGTACCAGCTGGCAGTGCAAAGTTGCCCAAGTGCCGGTGTGTGCCAGGGAGCCACCCTGTCCTGTCCTCGACCACCTAGGAATTTCCAATGGCCTGGGAGATCCCCCCCCCCCACACAAATTACGTTACAACTGGTCCATGTTTGTGTGGAGTATTAATAAATGGTGCCCTGGCGAGGTCTCGTAGGCGTGGTCGTTGAGTACCTGGTGCCGGGTGAATCTGGCATCTGGGTATTTAAAAGCCTGGCGCGGTGCCCGATTTGGGGCTCATGTGCCATTCAACTTTTATGCCCAGATACGCACCGGGTGCAAATATATCCTCAAAGAACCTAGCAAATTAGTCAAATACCCTTCATAAAACCATGCTGACTCTGATTTGACTTTCCAAATGTCTTGTTACATCTTCCTTAATACTGGATTCCAACAGTTTCCCAACGATAGACGTTAAACTAACTGGTCTACAGTTCCTACTTTCTACCTTTCTGCATTTTTGAACAGGGGTATTACATCAGTCTTTTTCCAATCCTTCCTAGAGTTCCAGGAATTTTGGAATATTATAACCAATATTTGCACTTTCTCTTTGAGCTTTGATATGAGTCAGCCAGTCTCAAACGTTAGCTCCCTTCCTCTCCACAGATGCTCTCAGACCTGCTGAGATTGGCCAGCATTTTTTATTTTTATTTCAGATTCCAGCATCTGCAGTAATTTACATTACCTCCACTCTCTCTGCTGTCACTTGCTTGAAGACCCGAGGTATGGGCTATCAGGACCTGGGGACTTGCCTGCCTTAATTCACAATAGCTTACTCAGTACTTTTCCCTAGTGTTGGTGATTGTTTTATGTTCCTCCTTTTCAACAGCCTCTGCATTACCTCTTTGTGACATGCTGGCAGAGGAGATCTCTTTCAAATGTGTTGGTTGTCATCCAGTGCCTGCTGCCGTAAAGGTGACTTGTTGCGCTGAATTCCTTTGCAACAGTATCCTTCCAGGCTGTCTGTGGAGGCCACAGTGCCATTATGCAGCCTGATGTTCACAATGTATTAAGGTCTTCATAGATGCAATGATCAGAAGAGCAGATAATTAAATTTAATCTCACTAGACCGCCAAAGTTACATCGTAATAGCCAGAGGCTTTGTGATGATCGTAGGTTTCACGAGGGCCCAGGGGGTGATTGACGATACACACATTATCCTAAAAGCTCCAGTGGCCAGACCTATACATTGATTAACAGGAAGAGATATCACTCCTTGAATACCCAGTTTGTCTGTGACCACAGTTCACAGATTACGCAGGTATGCTTGAGGTACCCAGGCAACAGGCACGACTCTTACATTCTGCATAACTTCCAGTTTCTCATCATCTCTGGACCAGTTTAAGGCCCTTGCAACTCACCGGACCAATACTTTCCTTCAATCTCACCTCTGCCGATTGATTAGATAGATTCTGTTGAGGTCAACAGGAGAACCTACTCCTCTGACGGTGTCAGGATTACCAGATCTGGCATTCCACCTCCCGTCCAGCTTCTTTCCTTAGAATTATGGGCCTGTCTTTCCTGAAAGTAAGTGCTGCACTGCAATGCTTATCACTCTTAGGTTACTGAATGTCATTCCGACTCCAAGGTAAGGGAAGAATCCATGATCAGCACATTGCTTGATAGCCAAAGGTTATCACCTTCTTCATGTGATAGATCCTCACCCCCACCTCCCCTCAGAACCACAGCGACACTTCCACAGAGACCTCAGGGCCACAAGCAATGCCACTGCGGCATAATGCTGCCTTGGACCTGAGACATCCTCACGAGACTCCAGCAGTTTTGAGCCTTCCCTGTACATTCTTGGGACAAGAATACAAATAGTGAGGACTTACTCAGCCTGCCGATCTCAAGCGATCATTCCGCCTCGTCCTGCATTTTATCCAAATGTGAGACACAATGCTCAGGCGGCTGACCTCTGCAGCTATCTCCACCCAAGCTGAACATGTCCCAGAGGGAGGCTTTTTTATTCCCACCTGCAGCTCTTAAGACTTCACTCCTGGTGATAACGGCCCAGAGGAGGGCGTGGGGGGAATAATCATCAAAATGTGGGGCTTGAAAGGAAATCCTCCTCCTCTTTGGGACTTGGTCTCTTCCTTGAGGCACCTGTAAGTGAGACGGGAGATTGCAAGTGACAGCATCAGCTGCTTCCAACATGGAGGCAGATTTGACCCTCAAATTTGCATTAAATAGATAAATGCTTACTCGGAGACCCAGGTCTGAGTTTCCTATCAGCAATGAATCTGTCCCATTCCACTCCTGTGAGCTCAGACTGCCTCTCCTCAAGCTTTGTGAGAGGTCTGAGAAATGGGTGCTGTTATAACCTGCCTGCTTACCATTGGCTGGGGACTAATGACAATCCCACAATCCTGTGGGAGTATGAGCTTCCCCAATTAGGGGGGCGGAGAAACCATGAGTAAACTCCAAGTATAAATAAAGCTGGCCAGTTTAGGAACCAGCAGGAAGGAGTGTGCAGCAAGGGAAGTTGCTGCTGCTGTTATATATATATGTTATTGCAAATAAATCTTATTACTTTGCATCCTTAAACTCGTGCTGGATTCTTCGTGGCCCTTACAAAACTGGCGACGAGGGTTAAAGTGAATAGCTGTCTACACTGCTGAAGCCACCTCCCTGGATTTTTGTTGGATACAGGTTGGAAGTTGTTTTCTATTATACCATGCCTCTGTACGGACGTTTGGGTGTTTTTGATGCTGTGCTGGAAAGCTGGAACCAGTACGCACAATGGATGCGTTACTATTTCCGGGCAAACAATATCACCGAAAACGAGCGCCAGGTGGTCATATTGCTCACTGCCTGCGGCCCGCATACGTTTGGGGTGATTAGGAGCCTTACGTACCCAACTGCGCCGGACACCAAAACGTTTGATGAACTTGTGAATATAGTGGGGCAAGATTTTAACCCAACCCCGTCCACGATAGTCCAGCGTTACCGGTTTAATACCGCTGAGAGGACCCCTGGAGAATCCCTTGCTGACTTCCTATCCAGGCTACGCAGGATTGCAGAGTACTGTGACTATGGTGAGACCTTGTCAGAAATGTTACGCGACCGTTTGGTTTGCGGTATTAACAATGCGGCCACACAGAGAAAGTTGTTAGCTGAGCCAACATTGACTTTTCAACAGGCAATTCAAATAGTATTGTCACGAGAGAGCGCAGAACGAGGAGTGCAGGAGCTACAGGGAATGGAAGTGCATGCCTTGGGGCGCAACCCCTTCCGTCCAAAAACGTCCCCCCACGCTCCTGCAGTACCTTGGGCGAGGCGACGTCCGGACCAACGGCAGTGGCCGTCGGACATTCCTCCCCGAAGGGAGCCTTCTCCAGAACCAATGGATGTGGAGCCATGTCCGTGTCAGACTTGTAGGCGCCGACACCGTCGCGGACGGCGATCCTGGGGGTGCCAGAGGCGCCGTCGTTCCGACCGAAACTGGGACCAGCCCAGGGGCCGTAACTGGGATCAGCCCAGGGGCCGTACCTTCCATGTAGATGAACCTGCAGCGACTACTCCTGAGGACGTGGAGACGGAGGACGACTGCCTGCAGCTGCATTGTGTGGCAGCTCCCTGTGTGGCCCCCATTAAGGTGACAGTACGGGTCAATGGCCACCCGCTTGAGATGGAGTTGGATACTGGCGCAGCGGTCTCCGTGATCGCTCAGAGGATATTCAACCGCATCAAGCAGGGTATACAGACCCTTACATTAACCGACTCACAGGCCAGGTTGGCCACCTACACGGGGGAATCATTGGATATTGCAGGAACTACAATGACCCCTGTTGTTTATGGACGCCAGGAGGGGCGTTTCCCACTTATCGTGGTGCGCGGCCATGGGCCCAGCCTGTTGGGTCGGGACTGGTTGCGCCATTTGCGGTTGCAATGGCAGCACATCCTCCAAACAGTTTCTGAAGGGTTGACTGAGGTGCTAGGACGATACCCAGATGTATTCCAGCCTGGTTTGGGGAAAATAAAAGGGGCCGTAGCCCGTATCCAAGTCGAACCAGGAGCCACGCCGCGCTATTTCCGGGCGCGCCTGGTGCTTTACGCCTTGCTCGAGAAGGTAGAAGGGGAGCTCACTCGTTTGGAGAGTTTGGGTATTATCAGGCCCGTCCGTTTTGCTGACTGGGCAGCACCAATTGTACCTGTAATGAAGCCAGATACCACAGTTCGCTTGTGTGGCGACTATAAACTTACAGTGAATACAGCTTCCCGACTCGACCGATACCCAATGCCTCGCATAGAGGATCTCGACGCGAAGCTTGCAGGTGGACTCTCATTCACAAAATTAGATATGAGTCAGGCCTACCTGCAATTGGAGCTGGACCCTGCCTCCCGAACATATGTAACGATTAATACACACCGGGGCCTGTATGAATATACACGGTTGCCCTTTGGAGTATCCTCTGCCTGTGCTATTTTTCAACATGTTATAGAGGGCATTTACCACGTGTTGCTGTCTACTTAGATGACGTTTTGATTACAGGGACGTCGGAGCAGGAACATTTGGAAAATCTGGAGGCTGTCCTTAGACGCTTTTCGGAGGCTGGAGTCCATTTACGTCGCACAAAGTGCGTATTTCAGGCAAAGGAAGTAGTCTACCTAAGTTATCGGGTGGACCGCGAAGGTTTGCACCCCGTTGCAGAGAAGGTGCGTGCGATTCAACAGGCCCCCGCCCCGACTGACACTTTGCATCTTCGTTCTTTTCTCGGTCTCGTAAACTATTACGGGAAGTTCCTCCCCAATCTGGCAACTACGCTGGCCCCGTTGCACCTTCTGCTAAAGACAAATCACACCTGGGTTTGGGGTCAGCTGCAAGAAACCGCTTTCCGGCAGGTAAAGCAACAATTGTCATCGTCTGGGTTACTAACCCACTATGATCCTGGAATGCCTTTGCTCATCACATGTGATGCATCCCCGTATGGTATTGGGGCCGTCCTGTCCCACAAGTTGGAGAATGGGGCCGAGCGACCGATAGCTTTCGCCTCCCGCACATTGACTGCAGCGGAGAAAAAGTACGCGCAGATCGAGATGGAGGGCCTGGCAGTGGTTTTTGCGGTGAAACGCTTCCACCAGTACGTGTATGGCCGCCATTTCACTATCGTGACTGATCATAAGCCTCTGCTGGGACTTTTCAGAGAGGATAAGCCAATAGCGCCCATTGCTTCCGCACGGATCCAGCACTGGGCTTTGTTGCTTGCTGCATACGAGTATTCTCTGGAGCACAAACCAGGAACGCAGATATCAAATGCCGACGCACTGAGCCGATTGCCTTTATCGACCGGCCCCATGTCGACCCCCACGACCGGTGAGGTGGTTGCAACACTAAATTTTATAGACACCTTGCCTGTCACGGCATCACAGATCCGTGAGTGGACCCAGACGGAGCCAGTCCTGTCAAAGGTTCGGCACATAGTCCTGTATGGTGGGCAGCATAGACAGCTCCCTGGCGAGTTGCGGGCATTTTCCTCCAAGTTGTCAGAATTCAGCGTGGAAGACGGCATCCTCTTGTGGGGGACGCGTGTGATTGTCCCGGAAAAGGGCCAGGAGCTGATACTAAGAGACTTGCACAATGGGCATCTAGGTGTGACCAAAATGAAAATGTTGGCCCGGAGTTATGTCTGGTGGCCAGGCCTCGACACCGACATTGAGAAGGTGGCCCAAAACTGCTCCATTTGCCAGGAGCATCAGAAGCTTCCGCCGGCCACGCCCCTACATCACTGGGTATGGCCAGGGCGGCCTTGGGGACGCTTGCATGCAGATTTCGCAGACCCTTTTCAAGGATCCATGTTCCTTCTATTAATCAACGCCCAGTCTAAATGGCTAGAGGTGCATAAGATGCAGGGGACAACGTCCTGCGCAACAATTGAAAAGATGCGTTTGTCTTTTAGCACGCATGGCCTCCCCGAGGTGCTGGTCACGGATAACGGCACTCCATTCACGAGTGAGGAGTTTGCGAGGTTCATAAAGATGAACGGCATACGCCATATCCGCACTGCCCCTTACCACCCGGCTTCAAATGGGTTGGCAGAGCGCGCAGTGCAGACATTCAAAAGAGGACTAAAGAAGCAGTCTTCCGGATCAATGGACACGAGACTGGCTCGCTTTTTGTTTACGTATAGGACCACCCCCCCCCCCCATGCGGTGACTGGGATAGCTCCCGCAGAGCTCCTAATGGGCCGGAGACTTCGCACCCACCTTAGTATGGTTTTCCCGGACATTGCCGCAAAAGTACGCCGCACACAAGAACGGCAGGGACAGGGATTTTCTCGGCATCGGCCGATTCGGCAGTTTGCGCCCGGTGACCCAGTGTTCGTTCGGAATTTTGCTTCTGGTGCCCAGCGGGTTCCTGGCGTAATCTTTCGCCAAACGGGCCCTATATCTTACCAGGTGCAAGCCCAGGGTCGTCTCCAGCGCAAACATGTAGACCACGTTCGGTCCAGAAGACTATCCCCTCAAAAGATTCCCCGCCCCTGGAGCTTAATTCTACAGCCGCAGAGACCAGAGACAAGGGAAGGTAGTCCTCACAATCTTCCACTGGTGCCTCACTCAAAGCCTGCGCAGGTCGTTACAGAACCGAATGGAGATAGAGACGCTGACATGATGGAGGCAGCAGACTCTGACTCCGAGATGGAGACACAGGACGCATCAGAGGGGGAATCCTTGGGCCCACGGGCCTTGGATGTACAACCGTTACGCCGTTCATCACGGAAGCGCCGGTCTCCGTCTCATTACATGCCACCTGATTCAGCGCCGCGTGCAAATGGTGTCCGGCCTGCGGCAAAACGAGTCCGAAGCCCTCCTTCGCCAGGGTCTTCGGTGGATTCCTTGGACTTTGTGGGGGAGGGATGCTATAACCTGCCTGCTTACCATTGGCTGGGGACTAATGACAATCCCACAATCCTGTGGGAGTATGAGCTTCCCCAATGGGGGGGGGGGGGGGGGCGGAGAAACCATTAGTATACTCCAAGTATAAATAAAGCTGGCCAGTTTGGAAGCAGCAGGAAGGAGTGTGCAGCAAGGGAAGTTGCTGCTGCTGTTATATATATATGTTATTGTAAATAAATGTTATTACTTTGTATCCTTAAACTCGTGCTGGATTCTTCGTGGCCCTTACAAAAGGTGCCTTCCTGCTATCTTTTCATGCTTGTGTCTGATCTTTTTCTGAGAACAGCATGTTTGAGAGGAGTTGTGTGCTGCATGGACTGGAGCAGCGGAAACTGGTTAATTTAGCATACCTCCCACATAAGGTAGCCCACTTTTGTGACAGGTCATCACTTGTATTGTCCAGCTCCCTCCAAACCACTGAGCACATCCATATGCAAGGGGAAGGCTCAGACAGGCGTGTGATTTGCACAGGTTGATGGCTCCCTCTGCGCCTAAGCCAGTTCCCCCTTTTACCACCCATGCACCCCACCCCTGTCCATGGAGAGTTTTGTGGGGCTGGAGGGCGAAGTAGTCACTCCAACATGGTGTGGGTGCACAGAAGTGAGGCTGTGAGGAAGGATGTGCCATTGCAACTGGGCCTTGGACCCTGACATATTGGAGTCTTTGTTGTTTGTGCAGCCATTTGTGCTACTCTGGCAGAGTCAGCAGGGTAGCACGATGGCACAGTGGCTAGCACTGCTGCCTCAGCACCAGAGACCCAAATTTGATTCTGACCTTGGGTGACTGTCTGTATGGATTTATACATTCTCCCCATGTCTGTATGTGTTTATACATTCTCCCCATGTCTGTATGGGTTCATACATTCTCCCCATGTCTGTATGGATTTATACATTCTCCCCATGTCTGTATGGGTTTATACATTCTCCCCATGTCTGTATGTGTTTATACATTCACCCCATGTCTGTATAGAACATAGAACATAGAACATTACAGCGCAGTACAGGCCCTTCAGCCCTCGATGTTGCGCCGACCTGTGAAAACACTCTAAAGCCCATCTACACTATTCCCTTATTGTCCATCTGTCTATCTAATGACCATTTGAATGTCCTTAGTGTTGGCGAGTCTACTACTGTTGCAGGCAGGGCATTCCACGCCCTTACTACTCTCTGAGTAAAGAACCTACCTCTGACATCTGTCCTATATCTATCTCCCCTCAATTTAAAGGTATGTCCCCTCGTGCTAGACATCACCTTCCGAGGAAAAAGGCTCTCACTGTCCACCCTATCCAATCCTCTGATCACCTTGTATGCCTCAATTAAGTCACCTCTTAACCTTCTTCTCTCTAACGAAAACAGCCTCAATTCCCTCAGCCTTTCCTCATAAGCTCTTCCCTCCATACCAGGCAACATTCTGGTAAATCTCCTCTGCACCCTTTCCAATGCTTCCACATGCTTCCTATAATGCGGCGACCAGAATTTCACGCAATACTCCAAATGCAGCCGCACCCGAGTGTTGTACAGCTGCAACATGACCTCGTGGCTCCTAAACTCAGTCCCTCTACCAATAAAGGCTAACACACCGTACGCCTTCTTAACAACCCTCTCAACCTGGGTGGCAACTTTCAGGGATCTATGTACATGGACACTGAGATCTCTCTGCTCATCCACACTGCCAAGAATCTTACCATTAGCCCAGTACTCAGTCATCCTGTTATTCCTTCCAAAATGAATCACCTCACATTTTTCTGCATTGAGCTCCATTTGCCACCTCTCAGCCCAGCTCTGCAGCTTATCTATGTCCCTCTGTAACTTGTAACATCCTTCCGCACTGCCCACAACTCCACCGACTTTAATGTCATCTGCAAATTTACTCACCCATCCTTCTATGCCCTCCTCCAGGTCATTTATAAAAATGACAAACTGCAGTGGCCCCAAAACAGATCCTTCTGGTACACCACTAGTAACTGGACTCCAGTCTGAACATTTCCCATCAACCGCCACCCTTTGTCTTCTTCCAGCTAGCCAATTTCTGATCCAAACTGCTAAATCACGCTGAATCCCATGCCTCCGTATTTTCTGCAGCAGCCTACCGTGGGGAACCTTATCAAACGCTTTACTGAAATCCATATACACCACATCAACTGCTTTACACTCATCCACCTGTTTGGTCACCTTCTCAAAGAACTCTATAAGGTTTGTGAGGCACGACCTACCCTTCACAAAACCGTGTTGACTATCTCTAATCAAATTATTCCTTTCCAGATGATTATACATCCTATCTCTTATAAACCTTTCCAAGATTTTTCCCACAAAAGAAGTAAGGCTCACTGGTCTATAGTTACCGGGGTTATCTCTACTCCCCTTCTTGAACAAGGGGACAACATTTGCTATCCTCCAGTCTTCTGGCACTATTCCTGTAGACAAAGATGACTTAAAGATCAAGGCCAAAGGCTCAGCAATCTCCTCCCTAGCTTCCCAGAGAATCCTAGGATAAATCCCATCCGACCCAGGTGACTTATCAATTTTCACACTTTCCAGAATTGCTAACACCTCCGCCTTATGAATCTCAAGCCCTTCTAGTCTAGTAGCCTGAATCTCAGTATTCTCCTCGACAACATTGTCTTTTTCCTGTGTGAATACAGACGAAAAATATTCATTTAGCACCTCTCCTATCTCCTCGGACTCCAAGCACAACTTCCCACTGCTGTCCTTGAATGGCCCCACTCTTAACCTAAATGGGTATGGGTTTCCTTTGGGTGCTCCGGTTTCCTCCCACAGTCCAAAGATGTGTAGGCAGGTGGATTGGCCATGCTAAATTGCCCCTAGGTGGGGCTATGGGGATAGGCTGTGGGATTGGGCCTAGCTGCTCTTTCAGAGGGTCGGTTCAGACTCGTAGACCGAATGGCCTTCTTCTGCCCTGAAGGGATTCTGCGAATTCGATGAATAAGGCCGTTTACCTTCTGCCAGCATGTGTAGTTGACCTCTTGCGCGCCCCCTGGGCACTGATGGCATCAGCCACATGCACCCATGAAGCGCTGGTATCCCTGCTTGGCATCCTCCCCCATCAGGTGGGTTCAGTAATTCCTGCCCACGTCACATGGTCCAGGAGGACGTGTAGGGAGGTATTATTGAAGTTCGGAACTGGGCTGATGGATGACATGGCAGACATCTCTCTGTTTTTGGTTTGACATTGTGGATGTCCAGGCGCCTTTTAAATATGGTACCCAGATATGAAGAGAGGATGCATCCCATCAAGTCCGTCCTGCCACAGGGGACGGCATGAAACCCCAGATGCATAATTTATTATGTCGGGCTGGAAGATATGGGCCGGGGCTTTCCGCTATCCGGCGGGGCAGGCCGTACCGGAAGATGCGGAATCCTCCGCACCTTCAGGGGCTAAGCCTGCGCCAGCGGGGTTGGCGCTGCGCCAACTGGTGCCGAAGTGCCTCCGCCTGCCGGCGCGAGTTGGTGCATGCGCGGGAGCGCCAGCGTGTTCTGGCGTGACCCCAGCGCTTGCACAGGGGGGGTTCTTCTCTGCGCCGTCATGCCGGACCGTTACAGTGGCTGGCACGGAGGTAAAGAGGGCCCCGGGCACAGGTCCGCCCGCAGATCGGTGGGCCCCCATCGCGGGCCAGGCCACCGTGCCCCCCCCCCCCCCCCCCCCCCCCCCCCGGGGCCAGATTGCCCTGCGCCCCTCTGAGGACTCTGCAGGCTGACTGCAGAGCCAGGTACCGCCGGTAAGGACCTTGTTGATTTACGCCGGCGGGACTGGCCGGAAACGGGCGGCCACTCGTCCCATCGCGGAGCAGAGAATCGCTGGGGTGGGCTACTGTCAACGGCTCCCGACCGGTGCGATGTGATTCCCGCCCCCGCCGAAAAAACGGCGCCGGAGAATCCGGCAGGCTTTCGGGGTGGCGGGGGGGGATTCACGCCGCCGCCCCCCCCCCCCCCCCCCGGTGATTCTCCGGCCCGGCAGGGGGTCGGAGAATCCCACCCATGGAGTGGTTTCCTGTCAGCCACTGCAAATCGAAGGTGTCCCAGTCCCTGGGCGAAATTCTACGTAATCGGCGCGATGTCCGCCGACTGGCGCCAAAAACGGCGCAAATCAGTCCGGCATCGCGCCGCCACAAAGGTGCGGAATCCTCCACATCTTGACTGGCCGAGCCCTAACCTTGAGGGGCTAAGCCCGCGCCGGACTGGTTTCTGCCCCGCCAGCTGTCGGGAAAGGCCTTTGGTGCCCCGCCAGCTGGCGCGGAAATGACATTGTCGGGCGGCGCATGCACGGGAGCGTTAGCGGCCGCTCACGGCATCCCCGCGCATGCGCAGTGTAGGGAGTCTCTTCCGCCTCCGCCATGGTGGAGACCGTGGCGAAGGCGGAAGGAAAAGAGTGCCCCCACGGCACAGGCCCGCCCGCGGATCGGTGGGCCCCGATCGCGGGCCAGGCCACCGTGGGGGCACCCCCTGGGGCCAGTTCACCCCGCGCCCCACCCAGGACCCCGGAGCCCGCCCGCGCCGCCTTGTCCCGCCGGTAAGAGAGGTGGTTTAATCCATGCCGGTGGGACAGGCATTCTAGCAGCGGGACTTCGGCCCATCCGGGCCGGAGAATTCGGCAACCGGCGGGGGCGGGATTCATGCCAGCCCCCGGCGATTCTCCGACCCGGCGGGGGGGCCGGAGAATTTTGCCCCTGTCTCTATCATGTGAGTTCTTCTTGGATGGTAGAATTCCGACTAACAAATCCACAAAGGGATATAGATTGGTTAATTGACTGGGAAAAAATTTGTCAGATGGAGTATAATGTGAGGAAATGTGAGGCTGTCCACCTGGTTGGAAGAATAGAAAAGATGTATATCATTTCAATGCAGAGAGACTACGAATGCTACAGTACTGAGGGATTTGGGTATCATTGTACATGAATGACAAAAAGTTAGCATGCAGGTACAACAAGTAATTAGGAAGGTAAATGGAATGTTGACCTCTATTGCGGGGTGTAGTGGAAGAGTAGGAAAGTCTTACTTCAATTCTGAGTGCAAATTTCCCAAAATTGCAGTGTTGGATTAGGCGGGAAAAGCTGTATGAAACTTGTAGGCTACACAGACTCATTTTTTCACCTGATTTAACAGCGTTTTGTACAATTTCAAAATGCTTGCGAGGATCACACAGCCTAAGCAGGCCAATAGCCGGGATTCTGAGTTTGGAACACCCTTTTTAAAGAGCACCTCAATCTCAAAATTAAAATAAAGGCCTCTCCCCACGCCCTGCCCCAACCCCACCTTGGACATCGGGACCGCTCCCAACCACCCTCTTCCCCACCCCATAATGCAGTTAATGGGGCCCCCCTCTCCCAATACAAGTATTGGGGTGACCTGACTACCTGGCATCGGGGCATTATTTTCCCCCCTGCCTTCTCAGGCATTGGGTGACCTCCCTCCTCATCACCAGCACCACCTCCACCTCCCAGAAACATTGAGGTGAGCCCCCCCCCATGATCTGGGCACCACCCCCACTTCACAGGCACCACACATAAGGAGAACCTCCCCCCCCCAAATGGGGCTCCCCAGAGTGCATCCTGGCACTGCCTCTCAGGAGGTAGGTGGGGCCAGGTGTTCCACCTGGTCAAGCTCATTGTCTGTGCCGCTGCTAGTCAGATGATCAAGAGCAGATTGAGATCTTCAGCTCTTGAAGGCAAAATACTTGTTCCAAAAGCCAGAGGCATATGTTTTATGACCCACCCCCCCACACCACCTCTCCAACCGGTCTCCAACAAAGGGTATGTATCAATCGTTTGGAATGTGGCTGGGTTTCAATGATTTCTGATTGTCTCGATAATTACAAATTGAAAGAAAGGTTGCAAAGCATTTTGTCTCAGGGGATTATCAGTCTCCTTCTGGCCAGCCTGGTCAGTTATTCAGATGGTCTTTTTATAGCTCTCTTTGAAGTTAGGCTGTGCAGTACACAGGTGGTTAGTAGTGGCTTCTCAGAGGTCAGGAGGTATGGGTTTCCCTGAAATGGCAACATGGCTTCTTTTGTTCCGGGGTCACAGAAAGACATAGGTTCATCCATTTTAAGGATATTCTTCAGCTCTTAAAATTTTAGCAATACCAATTTATAAAAAGACACAGGGTGAGGATTTAGTCCCTCACAATGAACCAGGTGGGGTTTTATGACAATCAACAATAGTTTCATGGTCACTAATACTGAAATGAGCTTTTAATTACTAAATTTGTTAATCAAATTTAAATTCCACCAACTGTCCTGGTGTGATTTGAACCCATGGACCCTTGCCCCCAGTTCACCAACCTGGGCCTCTGGGTTACTATTTTAAAAAAATCTTTCCTGGGATGTGGGTGTCATTGGCTTTGCCAGAATTTGTTGCCCATCCATAATTGTCATTGAACTGAGTGGCTTGCCAGAGGGCATTTTAAGAGTCAACCACATTACTGCGGGTCTGGAGTCACGTGTAGGTCAAACTGGGGAAGGGCAGCAGACGTTCTTCCCTCAAGGGCAATAGTGAACCAAATCGATTTTTACAACAATCAACAATGATTTTGTTGTATCTGTAAAATCTCAGATACTTGAAACAATGTATTAATCAAAAATTGTACCTAGATGTCTTTACTGATGAGACAAACAACGAACAACACAAGTATAAAGTTCAACTAAGTTTATTTAACACAATAATATTAACCCTTAAATTATCCCAATATTATTCACTAAAGGTCTCAAGATTCGTAATACTACCCGTGCCGATAGACTCAGTCATGCCACGGGTCCGATTCTCTGAGCCTCATTCCTCAAGGTCGTTGTTGTGAAGGTGGGTCTCGCTGGTTGCCTCCTTTCGTCTCTGGTCAGTCTTCCAAATCACTGAGGTCACCTCCACCACGAGTCTTCCCTGGTTTTGCCTTTATCCCCCTCCCTACGCGCCTTGCCAGAACTTTCTCCGGCCCTCGGCCAATGGGGTCTCATGAGGTGGTCCCAACACCCAATGGACTTGATGATGACCGCTTGGCGGGACACCGGGAACCTGCCCCTAGGTGTCGATCTCCAGTGGCGTTGTTTGCACGTAGCCGGATGCCATATAAGGTACTGAGGGGACTCTGGCATCCAGAAAGTCTGGCTCGATCTGGGAAACCCATAACAAATCGATGCAGAGGAATGGAGCTGATTATCTCCTGATGGGCGATTGACAAGGCAGGCCCAGACATGTCCTGGCAGTATGTCTGCGTTTCGTTATTTGGATTTTTGGTCAAGTTTGAATTCCCATTGGCCTGCCTGGAGTAGTCTGCAGTTTGATTTAAAATGTTCTAGATGGTGTTGCCATGGGTTTCCTCCGGGTGCTCCGGTTTCCTCCCACAAGTCCGGAAAGACATGCTGTTCGGTGAATTGGACATTCTGAATTCTCCCTCTGAGGACCCGAGCAGGCGCCGGAGTGTGGCAACTGGGAGAATTTCACAGTAACTTCATTGCAGTGTTAATGTAAGCCTACATGTGACAATAATAAAGTATATTATTCTAATTGGCCCATGAGTGGATGGGCCTCCCAACACCTAATCAATTTCTTTCTTCCCCTACCATGCACCGCCCCCCCTCCCCTCCTCACCCCCGCAACTGCCTTCCCACCTGCCAATCCATTCCTGCGGGTGTGGCTAAAGCCCATTTAAGGAAGCCATGGATATTTATGCTGCAGCACTATAACATAGTGATCTATACCTGCCATCACTGCGTGACTCAGTATTCATTGAATTTATGAACGCAGAAACTCGCACAGTTCAGTTCATCTTTAATGATATCATGTGTGCCCAAATAGATGGCGTTGCCATGGGTTCCCCTCTAGGTCCAGCTCCCACAAACCTCTTTGTTGGGTTCCATGAGCAACATGTCTCCAGTAGAAGACATGTCAAGCTCCTATCCCTTGTATATATCTGATATGAGGACATATGGACAATATGTTTGTTATATTTAAATCCATAGCAGTATGTAATAATTTCCTTGAATGACTTAATGGGGTCTATCCTGTGCTCAAATTCACTTTTGGAATGGAGCTGTCAAACTATCTCCCTTCACTTGACATACCAATTGAGGAATCTGCCAGAGGTTCTCCTACCACCGTCTGCCACAAGCCTACATTCACTGGTTGATATATGCATGGGATTCTTACAGTTTCACGTGCTATAAGATTAGTGTTATTGATAATCTTCTAAATAGGGTCGAAAACATTTACTCACCATGCAAGTTTGATGCTGGCAAGGGATATCCCTGAAGGTATGGTTGTTGACACTAGTGAGGAGTCTTGGACGAACAAAAGGTGGGGGTGGGTGGAGTTATTGGATTACGGGGATAGGGTGGAGGTGTGGGCTTGGGTAGGGTGCTCTTACCAAGGGCCGGTGCAGACTTGATGGGCCGAATGGCCTCCTTCTGCAATGCAAATCCTATGATTCTGTGGTTGGTTGGCTTGTGGCCAATGAATTGGCCAAAGACCATATTGTGCCAGGTGGCAATTTTCTCTGACCCATATAGGTTTGTTTTCAGAGAATCCAGAAAGGGACAGTTGGGTCCCGGAACTCAAAGAAGGAGCTGTGAGTCTCTTCCTCTCTCTCTCCACAAATGCTGCTTGTCTGATGTTTTCTGAAGATGCAAAGAGGTTTTTTTGAGACCTTGATGAATCTACAATGAAAACCATTACAGACTGAAAGTTAAAAACCTCTAACTGAGGGCCTAGACTGAAGAAAGGTGTACTGGAAGATATCCGTCTGAAGCAAAGAGTTTTCTTCTTCTTCTTTTTTCTTTACATCCCTCTTTCATCTCTGTGTTTGTCTATCTTGTGTGTGTGTGGAGGTGGGGTGAGTTAAAGAGGGGGGCTTAGGAATTATATAATAGTTCATCAGTTGTATTTGTTGCCTATTTACTCATAGTTATTGTTATTAATAAAAATGAATAGTATTTAAATTTACAAACCTGGTGACTCTAGTTATTGGGCAGCCAAAGACCAGAGACTTTGGGTATTTCGAAGAATTAATTGTTAAATCTATTGTGTTGTGACTTTGGGTCAAGTGGGGCTGGAATTGACCGTGCACTAGCCCAGGGTGTTGTAATATCCAAGTAAGCACAACAGCGCCTGTACTTCCTCAGGAAACTAAGGAAGTTCGGCATGTCCACACTGACTCTTACCAACTTTTACAGATGCACCATAGAAAGCATCCTATCTGGTTGCATCACAGCCTGGTATGGCAACTGCTTGGCCCAAGACCGCAAGAAACTTCAGAGAGTTGTGAACACAGCCCAGTCCATCACACGAACCTCGTCCCATCCATTGACTCTCTCTACACCTCCTACTGCCTGGGGAAAGCGGGCAGCATAATCAAAGACCCCTCCCACCCGGCTTGCTCACTCTTCAACCTTTTCCATTGGGCAAGAGATACAAAAGTCTGGGGCATGCACGAACAGATTCAAAAACAGCTTCCTCCCCGCTGTTACCAGACTCCTAAATGGCCCTCTTATGGACTGACCTTATACACTCCTGTATGCTTCACCCCATGCCGGTGTCTATGTATTTACATTGTGTAAGTTGTGTTGCCCTATTATGTGTTTTCTTTTTATTTTCTTTCATTTTCATGTACTAAATGATCTGTTTGAGCTGCTCGCAGAAAAATACTTTTCACTGTACCTCGGTACACGTGACAATAAACAAATTTGATCCAATCCATCGGATATCGGCATGTGTATGTGCCTTGTTAACTATTGGATATTGTAATTGGGCACGTGTACAGTTGCTGTAATTGATTAAATATTATTGTGGGGAAAAATTAAGTAAACAAGACTATTAGTTGTGATTGGATATTGATTAACTTCAAGTAAGTGTACAGTTTTGATTGGTGTACTGGCACGGGAGGGTGTGCAGAGGCAATTCACTAGGCTGAGTGGGCAGCACGGTAGCATCGTGGATAGTACAATTGCTTCACAGCTCCAGGGTTCCAGGTTCGATTCCGGCTTGGGTCACTGTCTGTGCGGAGTCTGCACATCCTCCCCGCGTGTGCGTGGGTTTCCTCCGGGTGCTCCGGTTTCCTCCCACAGTCCAAAGATGTGCAGGTTAGGTGGATTGGCCATGGTAAATTGCCCTTATTGTCCAAAATTGCCCTTAGTGTTGGGTAGGGTTACTGGGTTATGGGAATAGGGTGGAGGTGTTGACCTTGGGTAGAGTGCTCTTTCCAAGAGCCGGTGCAGACTCGATGGGCCGAATGGCCTCCTTCTACACTGTAAATTCTATGATCTATGATTCCGGAGTTGAGAGGATTGGCTTATGAGGAGAGACTGAGTAGACTGGGACTATACTCATTGGAATTTAGAAGAATGAAGGAGGACCTTATAGAAACATGTAAAATTATGAAGGGAATAGGCAAGATAGAAGCAGGGAGGTTGATTCCACTGGCAGGTGAAACTAGAACTAGGGGCATAGCCTCAAAATAAGAGGGAGCAGATTTAGGACTGAGTTGAGGAGGAACTTCTTCACCCAAAGAATTGTGAATCTGTGGAATTCCCTGCTCAGTGAAGCAGTTGAGGCTAACTTGTTGAATGTTTTTAAGGCAACGATAGATAGATTTTTGAACAGTAAAGGGATTAAGGGTTATGGTGAGCGGGCGGAAAGTGGAGTTGAGACCACAAAAAGATCAGCCACAATCTAATTGAATGGCGGAGCAGGCTCGAGGGGCCAGATGGCCTACTCCTGATCCGACTTCTTATGTTCTTATGTATGTAAATTACCTGTAGCTGAGCCAAAGGTATATTTACCGTTGTCTTCTTCTGTTTGGGGAACTTGTGGGCAATATATTGGGAAACAAATTCTCCTGCTATAGCTTGAATAAAGTTCTTCAATGATAACTCCGTGTCATCTGGTCACTTGAGTGGAAGAAAGTATGTAGCAGCTGCTTAGCTGGTTCAGCTCCCTAACAATGATAACCTTGTTGTTGCAGATAGGGGGCGGGATTCTCTGATCCTGGGGCTAAGTGTTGACGCCGTCGTAAACGGCGGAGCGTTTTACGACGGCGTCAACAGGCCCCTAGGAGCAGCGATTCTGCACGGCACAGGGGGCCAGCATGGCACTGGAGAGCCTCACGCTGCTCCAGCTGCCGATGCGGGTGTCAGAACGGGCGCAGAGGGTCCACGCATGCGCGCTACGGCCGGCGCGAGTTCACGCATGCGCGTGGGTTGCTTTCTCCGCGCCGGCCCCGACGCAACATGGCGGAGAGCTACAGGGGCCCGGCGCGGAGGAACATAGGCCCACACCAGGATAAGCCCGCCTGCCAATCGGTAGGCCCCGTGGCGGCCCCCCCCCCCCCCCCGGGGTCAGATTCCCCCCTCCCCCCACCAGGCCGCCCCCCCGCAACATGAACGCCGAGGTCCTGCCGGGTAGGACCATACGAGAACGGCGCCAGCGGGACTCGGCCTTACTCGGCAGGCACTCGGCCCATTGTGTGGGGAGTATCCTCCCACAGTCCAAAGATGTGCAGGTTAGGTGGATTCGCCATGCAAAATTGACCTTAGTGTCCAAAAAGGCTAGGTCAGGTTACTGTGTTACAGGGATAGATAGGGTGGAGGATGCTCTTTCCAAGGGCCGGTGCAGACTCGATGGGCTGAATGGCCTCCTTCTGCACTGTAAATTCTATGATTCTATGATATGAATTGGTCAATACCTCCAATAACCATGATGGCTCCCCACAGTATGCTCAGCAGTTGACCCCTGAAATGTTCCACCCTTGCCTGTAGATTGAAAATTCCAAACTGGTTGTTGTGAACTTGCCGAGCAATAGCAGTAAGGTGTCCAGTAACAAATAGAAATCTGCCGGGAGACTGCAGTAGGCAGTATTCAAAAGGCCCTATTGATATGCGTTTCTCCCAACACAGAGACCAGAAGGCCATTTAGATAATAAATCAGGTGTGAATAGCTTATGAGGAGAAACAGTTTATATATGATTGGGAAGGTCAATGAAGTATACGTATGTTAATGCATAGTCAAGGAAGTTCAGAGAGCAGACAGCCATAATCAAAGAGGAACAAAGGTATAATTGACCAGGCCCTGAGAAGCTAGGGAGGCAGATAAAACAATTTCCAGCCACCAAGCCTGAAAGCTAGTTTTCCTGCTAACAGATTATATGAAATGTAAGATCAAGATTACATGAAACAAGACTCTAATTCTTAGAACAAAAGCAGTGCAGAAAACCATCAGTTTTCTATTTATTAACTAATGAAACAAGTGTACTGGTCAGATCAGTTATAATTGAATAAGCAGCCCCTACATGGAGTAAAATGCCTCTATTAAATATCTTCATTGGACCAGACTTGAGTAGCATCCACGTATCGTGCAGTAACTATAAGCTGGCTATTTAATTTTGACGTTTGGGGAAAAGGGTAGGTCTTATGAGTTCAGATATCATGGGTGGGATTCTACGTCCTGCCGCACCCATTTTCTCATGTAGCGCACCCCACCGGCAGCGGGATTCCCCGTCCTGGCAGCCGGCCAATGGGATTTTCCATTGTGGGCACCCCACGCCACCGGGAAATCCGCGGGCGTGAGTGCGCTGCCGGCGAAACGGAGGATCTCGCCGACGGAGAATCCAGCTGCGTATATTTTGGAACAAGGAGTGCATTCTATATAAACTATGTGTAATTCATAATTCTTAATTGCATGAGAGTAGGGCGGTCCTGTTCATATTTATTTGTCTTTTCTTTACTTCAATAAACAGTCTTTAATAATTTTTACACAATGACTGAGCTGCTCATCCTCACTCGGGTTTCACTTGTCTCCTTACACCAAAACAAAACAAAACTATACACCCCCACGAACTGGTGTTCCAATTCGGAATACACGTGCAGATATCATCAGCGTGTTTCATGACATGGTCCACTGAGGCCTTTTAATAAGTTCCACAATAATCTTAATAGGTACTTAACTGGCATAGTACTGGGATCCAAACACTTCTCTCCCCACTGCCTTCCCTTTAAAAATTGCACCACTTTCCAAGGCTGCCCTCCAAGAACACGGATTTCAAATTGTGCTCACATCTGTTCCCGGCCTACCGGCAATTGAAAATCGAACAAGTGCACTGATCACATCATTTGTAATTGAATAAGCAGCCCCAACGTGGAGTAAAGGTAAAATTATTGTCTGCATTGGTTCCTCTCTTCTCAGGATCCTGTCCTTTAAACATTTACAGTCAACTTGTCAAAACTGGAATAATATTAATTAACAACCGATTTGGAGGTAGTGTGTAACAAGTTCCTCCCCCATTGCTCGAACATCATCAATATCCTGAAATGTATTCATTTCTCTATAAAATTTTCCTTTGCTGACTCTATATCCCAGCTTTCACCTCATAGCCCTGAGAATTAATTCTCTATGAATACATGTCCAATGACTTTTTGAAAGTTACTATGGAATCTGATTGCAGCACCCTTTCAGGTAGTGGATTCCAAATCCTAACAACCCTCTGAATTTTTTCATATTTCCCCTCTAGCTGCTTTGCCATTTAGTTTGACAATCTTTGGTTGTTTAAGCATCTGGCAGCGAAAATGGGTTCCCACTTTTGTTCCATCAAAACCCCTCATTTTAGTTTGAATACCCGATTATCCCTTAATCTTCTCTGCTCCAAAAGAACAGTCGTTCTGAAATTCACTGGTGGTGACATAGCCTTGCGTACTTGGCTTAATTTCAAAATTAAATGGCAAACAGAACACAGATCCCTGCTTTCTATTTCCAGGAATTGTCACAGGTGAGTGTTACAATAGTAATTCTTTTCACTGCTTCTGTCTGGACTACTCTCTACCTTTCCTCCCCTCTCCTGGTAATTTCATCCCTACCCCCTACCAGTGCAGACCAAACAGATTAAAAAGGAGAATATTGGAAATGTCAAATAAATACATAAAAACCTGGAAATGCACAACAAGCTGTTTGGGATCCGAAAGATTTTGACATTGACATTGGATAAATTGTTCACCCATCATCAGAATGGAGAAATTGGCAACAACCTTTGGGTGTTTTTGCTGTCTTTCTCAGTACGTCTTTGTCTTTGGCTCCTTTGTCTTTTTTGATAGAAGATAAGATACGCTCAGAAGTCAAGTATTAATTTACAGTCATTGAATAACTCAATTTTGCTTTCAGAGACACTGAAATTTATACATGATGGGCAAAATTCTCCACTGCCCGCCACTGTTAGCAGAGTTCCCGATGCAGCAGTCATCGGGCGTTTGTTACCGGTGCTCCAGCCCCCCACTGGCGGCAGGATTGGGTTTCGCGTCCGTGCACCAGAGGGAGGCTGCGAATCAATCTGAATGACTTAGCGGACTGGGCACCATATTCTCTGGGCCTGAGTGATTCTCAGGTCCTCTGAGCCGGGAATCATGTGGGTGAGAATCTCTACAAGTATTTCCCAACATGGAAAGGGAGATGTCCCCAAGTCCATCTGATGACCACTCTGCACCCCTCACAATGTAGGTCCTGCCCATCCCATCTCCAGCACAGCCCCACCACCACCCCACGAAACCCCTAAATAAAGAGACACCCCCCAGAGACCCTGTAAATAGGGAGACCACCCACAGAGATGTAAGGGGAGGTTGTGCCTGACAAACCTGTTAGAGTTCTTTGAAGAGATAACAAATAGGTTAGACCAAGGAGAGCCAATGGATGTTATCTATCTTGACTTCCAAAAGGCCTTTGATAAAGTGCCTCACGGGAGACTGCTGAGTAAAATAAGGGCCCATGGTATTCGAGGCAAGGTACTAACATGGATTGATGATTGGCTGCTAGGCAGAAGGCAGAGAGTTGGGATAAAAGGTTCTTTTTCGGAATGGCAACTGATGACGAGTGGTGTCCCGCAGGGTTCAGTGTTGGGGCCACAGCTGTTCACTTTATATATTAACGATCTAGCTGATGGGTCTGGGGGCATTCTGGCTAAGTTTGCCAATGATACAAAGATAGGTGGAGGGGCAGGTAGTATGGAGGAGGTGGGGAGGCTGCAGAAAGATTTAGACAGTTTAGGAGAGTGGTCCAAGAAATGGCTGATGAAATTCAACGTGGGCAAGTGCGAAGTCTTGCACTTTGGAAAAAAGAATAGAGGCATGGACTATTTTCTAAACGGTGACAAAATTCATAATGCTGAAGTGCAAAGGGACTTGGGAGTCCTAGTCCAGGATTCTCTAAAGATAAACTTGCAGGTTGAGTCCGTAATTAAGAAAGCAAATGCAATGTTCTCATTTATCTCAAGAGGCTTGGAATATCAAAGCAGGGATGTACTTCTGAAGCTTTATAAAGCTTTATAAAGCACTAGTTAGGCCCCATTTAGAATACTGTGAGCAATTCTGGGCCCCACACCTCAGGAAGGACATACTGGCACTGGAGCGGGTCCAGTGGAGATACACACGGATGATCCCAGGAATGGTAGGCCTAACATACGATGAACGTCTGAGGATCCTGGGATTATATTCATTGGAGTTTAGGAGGTTGAGGGGAGATTTAATAGAAACTTACAAGATAATGAATGGCTTAGATAGGGTGGACGTAGGGAAATTGTTTCCATTAGCAGGGGAGACTAGGACCCGGGGGTACAGCCTTAGAATAAAATGGAGTCACTTTAGAACAGAGATGAGGAGAAATTTCTTCAGCCAGAGAGTGGTGGGTCTGTGGAATTCATTGCCACAGAGGGCGGTGGAGGCCGGGACGTTGAGTGTCTTTAAGACAGAAGTTGATAAATTCTTGATTTCTCGAGGAATTAAGGGCTATGGAGAGAGAGCGGGTAAATGGAGTTGAAATCAGCCATGATTGAATGGTGGCGTGGACTCGATGGGCCGAATGGCCTTACTTCCGCTCCTATGTCTTATGGTCTTACGGTCTTATAGACACCTAAATAGGGAGATCTCCCCGACATATCCCCAGAAAAGAGATCCTTGTCAGAAATCCCCAGTAAAGAGGCCCCTGTCAGGAAACCCCCCAATAAAGAGACCTGTGTCAGGAACCCCCCAGTAAAGTGACCCCTGTCACTAGGCATCCCAGGCAAGAGACCCCCCATCAGGATCCCGCCCCCCCCCCCCCCCTCAGACAAGAGACCCCTGCTGGATGCTGGAGAACAGTCCAGACAGAGGCAGTGTGAAAAGCAGTGTAAAGAATTACTACTGCAACACTTATCTAGCATACTCTTTCTGGCTCATATAGAGGAAGCAGCACATCTCAATTGCTGGGAAAAGGAAGCAGTGACCTGTGTTTAAACCCCTCAGATCCTTGAAATGCATCCCATTCATTCGCTTCCCTCACTGTCCTGTGAAGAAAGGCTCACACAAACACACACACAGCTGTGAGCTTACTTCATTCATCTTCCATTCTGGTTGAGTAATTCTGAAGTGCTCTCACTACAATGTTTACAAACATCAACCAGTTCAAAGAGAGTTAAGGACTGTCAATTTCAATTGTAAAGGAGGGTGATTGAAATGCACTTAACTCTCTTTGAAATGGTTGATGTCTGTATATATTGTGGCCAGAGCACTTTAGAGTTACTCAACCATTGAAGTAAGATGATAACCCCACCTCTGAAATAGTGAGACCCCCGAAGGAACACCTGGTTAAAGGGAGCTCCCGGGACCCCTGACTAAAGGTACCTCTAACCAGACCTCCCCCCACCACCCCCCAGAAAATATAACCTTGCAGTCCAGAGCAGTGAAAAAAAATTACAGTTGTAACACTTACCTGTAAGCTCCACATGTCCATTCCTGGAAGGATAGCAGTTGTGACCAGTGCCTAGACCCCACAGATCCATTAGCTGAAAGCCGTTCAGAACTTTCTAGTAGTGGACTATATTTGGCAGCTTCCACAAACCAGTTGCAACCTTGATTCTTTCATCTCTCTTCATGGATCAGTGACTTTAAGTGGTGAAAAGCCAATGCTTCCAAACATTGGCCCCATCAAAGAGAGGTAAGTGCATTCCAAGCACTAAGTGTATTCCAAACACTCAAGCTTATGTTTGCACTGTCTTTACCTCTGTACGATGTGGTCAATATTTGTAAACATTGGTGTTTCATACTTAGGCCAATTCCAACCTTCCGTGACTGTCTGCGTTGAGTTTGCACACGTGCGGGCAATTCCGGCACAAATGAGTAGCGTAAACCACTCCGACATTGGGCCGCCCCGGAGGTGCGGAATCCTCCGCACCTTCAGGGGCTAGGACGGCGGCTGCGTGATTTGCGCCGCGCCGGCTGGCGTGGAAGGGGCTTGGCGCCACGCCAACCGGCGCTGAAGGGCCTCCGCCAGCCGGCACGGGTTGGCACAGCGTGGGAGTGCCAGCGTGTGCTGGCGTCATCCCAACACATGCGCAGGGGTGATTCATCTCCGCGTCAGCCATCGCGGACTGTTACGGCGGCCGATGCAGAGGAATAGAGTGCCCCCCATGGCACAGTCCGCCTGCGGATCGGTGGGCTCCGATCGTGGGCCAGGCCACCATGGGGCACCCCCCGGGGCCACTTCCCCTCGCACGCCGCCCCCCCGGCAATTCTCCAACCTGGCGGGGTTCGGAGAATCCCGCCGGTTGTGTCTACGTGGGTTTCCTCTGGATGCTCCGATTTCCTCCTACAGTCCAGAGATGTAGTAGGGTGGGTGGATTGGCCATGCTAAATTGTCCCTTAGTGTCCAACTGATGCCTAAATTGCCCAAAGATTAGGTGGGGTTACGGGGTTAGAGGGTGAGAGGGGGGGAGTGGGGTTAGGTTGGATTCTCTTTCAGAGAGTCGGTGTAGATTATATATGCTGAATGGCCTCCTTCCGCATAGTAGAGATTCTATGATATGTTCAAGCTTTGTGTTGATGCTTCTTTCTTTTAAACACAAGCGGGTTTTCTCTGCAAGGCTGTCTACTAGCTGAGGAAATTGTGGAGGCATTGTTGGTGATCTGTAAGGAATCACTGGAGGCAGGCAGGATCCCAGAGGATTGGAAAGTAAATAATGTAACACCGCTATTTAAGAAGGGAGGGAGGCAGAAGGCGGGAAATTATAGGCCGGCTAGCCTGACTTTGGCCATTGGCAGGAATTTAGAGTCCATTGTTAAAGATGAGATCGTGGAGTACTTGGAAGTGCATGGTAAAATAGGACTGAGTCAGCACGGCTTCGTCAAGGGAAGGTCACGTCTGACAAATCTGTTAGAGATCTTTGTGGAGGTAACAAGAAAGTTAGACAAAGGAGAACCAGTGGACGTGATTTATTTAGATTTCCAGAAGGCCTTTGACAAGGTGCGTCATAGCAGACTGTTAAATAGGTTAAGAGCCCAAGGTGTTCAGGGTAAGATCCTGGCATGGATAGAGGAGTGGCTGACTGGCAGAAGGCAGAAAGTGAGGATAAAGGGATCTTTTTCAGGATGGCAGCCGGTGACTAGTGGTGTGCCTCAGGGGTCAGTGCTGGGACCACAACCTTTCACAATATACATTAACCATTTGGAAGAAGGAACTGAAGGCACTGTTGCTAAGTTTGCAGATGATACAAAAGTATGTCGAAGGACAGGTAGTGTTAAGGAATCAGGGGACTGCAGAAGGACTTGGATAGGCAAGGAGAGTGGGCAAAGAAGTGGCAGATGGCATGCAACGTGGAAAGGTGTGAGGTTATGCAATTTGGAAGGAAGAATGGGGGCATAGTCTATTTTCTAAATGGGGAAATATTTAGGAAATCAAAAACACAAAGAGACTCGGGAGTCCTTGTTCAAGATTCTCTTAAGTTTAACGTGTAAGTTCAGAAGTTGGCAGTTCAGAAGGCAAATGCAATGTTACATTCATTTTTTATATATATATATATTTTTTAGAACATACAGTGCAAAAAGAGGCCATTTGGCCCATTGAGTCTGCACCGACCCACCTAAGCCCTCACTTCCACCCTATCCCCATAACCCAATAACCCCTCCTAACCTTTTTGGTCACTAAGGGCAATTTTATCATGGCCAATCCACCTAACCTGCACGTCTTTGGACTGTGGGAGGAAACCGGAGCACCCGGAGGAAACCCACGCAGACACTGGGAGAACGTGCAGACTCCGCACAGACAGTGACCCAGCAAGGAATCGAACCTGGGACCCAGGAGCTGTGAAGCCACAGTGCTATCCACTTGTGCTACCGTGCTGCCCTCTGCTACCGTGCTGCCCTCACGTCAAGAGGGCAAGAATACAAGAACAGGGATGTACTTCTGAGGCTGTAAAAGGCTCTGGTCAGTCCCCATTTGGAGTTTAGTGAGCAGTTTTGGGCCCCTTATCTAAGGAAGGATGCGCTGGCCTTGGAAATGGTCCAGAGGATGTTCACAAGAATGATCCCTGGAATGAAGTGCTTGTCGTATGAGGAACGGTTGAGGACTCTGGGTCTGTACTCGTTGGAGTTTAGAATGGTGAGGGGCACCTTATTGAAATTTACAGGGTACTGCAAGGCCTGGATAGAGTGGATGTGGTGAGGATGTTTCCACTAGTAGGAAAAACTAGAACTAGAGGACACAATCTCACACTAAAGTGACATTCCTTTAAAACAAAGATGAGGAGGAATTTCTTCAATCAGAGGGTGGTGAATCTGTGGAACTCTTTCCCGCAGAAGACTGTGGAGGCCAAATCACTGAGTGTTGTTGAGACAGAGATCGATAGGTCCTTTATTAATAAGGGGATCAGAGGTTATGAGGAGAAGGCAGGAGATTGGGGATGAGAAAAATATCAGCCATGATTGAATGGCAGAGCAGACTTGATGGGCCGAGTGGCCTAATTCTGCTCCTGGATCTTATGGTCTTATAGTCTTATGGTCTTTGTAGATTCAAGGTAATTTCAACTGTATAGCCAGTCACTCATTGGTTTTGGTACAATAAAGCATCCTTTACTTCAGCTTAGAGAGAAAGACAGAAAGTTTCTTCTCTTTTCAAGGTCTGATCCCTTCTACCCAGCTCACTCAGAAGCAACCCGCAGGAACCAATCACTGACTATTGTCAGCCGAAACACTGTCCCTGGTCAACCCGTAGGTTGCCAGCCAATCAATCAACCTTACTTTCTGGTTCTTAAGATTCCCTCAGCGCTGGCAAGTCTGAATTCTCCTCTGAAAACAAAAAAAATCCTGGAACACACTGTCCTGACTAGCAAGCTGCCTCAGCTTATGTTGACTGCTTAAAGGCGCATTCCGACTATGAGTCCACGGACAAAAAAAATTAAAATAAAACAAAATAAATTGGAACAAAGGGAAATTAAGAGAAAGAACTCTAAGAGCTTTTTAAGTTAACTTCATATAGACTGGGCATGTTTCAAGTCTGAGAGTGATGCCCTTTTGGCCCATTTATGAGTTTGCACAATAGACAACAAGCAATGGTATGACCAGGATAGCCATTGTCTTGCAGGATAACTTTGATGTGCACTATTTCTGCAATAAGCCATGAGGACACATCACAAGGCAGCTCGCTACTCTTACACATGTCCAACAAATGTTTTTGTAGTTTGCTTTCGAGCAAAGGCGTGCAGTCATTTTTGGTGGCAGATCCATAAGATACAAAATTGGAGCAGCGTCGTGTGTGGATTTCGGTGCCAGTGCAATGCCAAGTACAGAGGCGATATGTTCTAATCATTGGCTGATCGAATCAAATAGCATGTTACTTTGGTTGTTCCTAATAAACAATGAGGAAGAATTTTCCCCATCCCCTGTGGCATGTTTCTCAGCTGCGGGAGGCGGCCCACCATTGGCTGGTGGCAGGATCTTCTGGTCCTGCTGCTGTCAGTGAGATTTCTCATTGAATCCAACCCAGAACATGCTCAACCAATACGCACTTGCAAAACCCAAAACAAAATGTCTCCTGTTAGATGTGATTCTGTGGTTGGACAACACTTGCTGAATAAACCTTTGAGTGCTTGAAGCTGCACGAACAACCAATTTTAGATAATCAGTCACGCTCGTAACCTGTTTCATAAATCATAGATCATAGAATTTACAGTGCAGGAGGCCATTCGGCCCATCGAGTCTGCACCGGCTCTTGGAAAGAGCACCCTACCCAAGGTCAACACCTCCACCCTATCCCCATAACCCAGTAACCCCACCCAACACTAAGGGCAATTTTGGACACTAAGGGCAATTTATCATGGCCAATCCACATAACCTGAACATCTTTGGTCTGTGGGAGGAAACCGGAGCACCCGGAGGAAACCCACGCACACACGGGGAGGATGTGCAGACTCCGCACATACAGTGACCCAAGCCAGAATCGAACCTGGGACCATGGAGCTGTGAAGCAATTGTGCTATCCACAATGCTACCGTGCTGCCCGGTTCGCTAAAAGTGACATATCTTCATACTAGGAGACTTGGGGCGACATGCTCCGGAAACGGCACGATGTCCGCCGACTGGCGCCCAAAACGGCGCAAATCAGACGGGCATCGCGCCGTCCCAAAGGTGCGGAATGCTCTGCATCTTTGGGGGCCGAGCCCCAACCTTGAGGGGCTAGGTCGGCGCCGGACGAATTTCCGCCCCGCCAGCTGGCGGAAAAGGCCTTTGGTGCCCCGCCAGCTGGCGCAGAAATGACATTGCCGGGCGGCAGCGGCCGATGACAGCTTCCCACGCATGCGCAGTGGAGGGGATCTCTTCTGCCTCCGCCATGGTGGAGACCGTGGCGGAGGTGGAAGGGAAAGAGTGCCCCCACGGCACAGGCCCGCCCGCGGATCGGTGGGCCCCGATCGCGGGCCAGGCCACCGTGGGGGCACCCCCCGGGGCCAGATCGCCCCGCGCCCCCCCCAGGACCCCGGAGCCCGCCCACGCCGCCTAGTCCCACCAATAAGGTAGGTGGTTTAATTGACGCCGGCGGGACAGGCATTTTAGCGGCGGGACTTCGGCCCATCCGGGCTGGAGAATCGCGCGGGGGGGCCCGCCAACCGGCGAGGCGCGATTCCCGCCCCCGCCGAATATCCGGTGCCGGAGACTTCGGCAACCGGTGGGGGCGGGATTCACACCAGCCCCCGGCGATTCTCCGACCCGGCGGGGGGTCGGAGAATCTCGCCCCTATTCTCTGCAAACAAAAGGACTATGTTCAAACCTCGTGCTTTTTTTGAATTATCTGGGCGCATGGGGAGCCGGTAGTTCCCTTTGCTTTTTCCATGGCAACCCATCGGCCAATCAGAGTTGACTTTCCAACCAATCAACAATCTTTTCTCTTGTGGTATAAATTGTTTTGATTGAAATTTGACATTCTTGCATTTGTCCTGCTGAGTGCAACACAAAAGGCTTTCTCTCTTTTCAGCAACATTGATTTTCTCTTTAACATTGGATCTACTCATTAATGAAGGTAAAATTGATAGTTTCTTTTGACTTATGAATTATTTTGCTTCTTACTGATAAATGGAAGCATTGACTCCTTTCCAAGGAGGTAAGACTGATTTCCTATACACAGCATTGCTGCTAGCAATCCAGGAGAAGAACACTTTGTGTTTGACCATGTCCCCATTTATCTTACATTGGGTAGTTGCCTGCAGATTGAGTTCAATTACATTTTTAAAATAATCAGGAGGGATGCAGAACAAGCTTTCACTTCAGTACAATCTGTTTTGTACCTTTGTTCAAAGTTAAAATCTATTCTTTGTGTGTGAAGCTGGATAATGAATGTTGACAGATCAGTTGACTCTCAGTATATTTGCCAGTCCTCTTGAATTGTCGAGGAGATGAAACGCCAGGGCAATGCCTCTCGAAACTCTAGAGGAAAAGTAAAACTTTGCACCAAACAAATTTGCGACAGTGCCAAAACAGCTCTTATTAAAGTCACAAATGACATCCTACATAAGTGACAAAGGCAAACGTTCCCTCGTCATTCTTCTTCACTTGCTCAGCCTTTGACATAGTTGACTACATCGCCCACCTCAGAATTCTCTCCACTGTTCTCTATCTGGGTTGGACTGCTCTCAGCTGGCTCCATTTTTATATATCTAATCATAGCCAGAGTACCACTTTCAAGGGATTGTGTTCCTGTTCCAGCACCTTTACCTCTGGTGTCCCCCAAGGATCTTTCCCTGGCTCCCTTCTAATATGCCTGCATTTACTGATGCCACCCTGCAGGATGTGCAAGCCCTGCACATGCTATTGCTGTGCCTGTGAGGACACTGCCTGCTATGTCCCAAGCTGCAAACATCAAAGATGGTGCAGATCAAACAAGGATAGAAAAAAAAATCACACAACGCTGTCCTTGCCTCATGCCCCCTGCTTCCCTCGCCGCTTGCTCCTGTTGACTGTGTACACTCTTCTGCTCACTGCTTCCCTCATTTCCCCCTGTGACTCACTTTGCTGCTTCCAACTGGTTTCTTCACCACAGTGAGCAGAAGGGAGCAGTGAAGGAATTGCGGAACGGATTGGGATGAAGTGACAAAGTGAGCAGCTGCGAGTAGCAAAGTGATTGTGAGGATGTGGCAGGCAGTGGACGGGAGCAGTAGGAGTGGGAGGAAGTAGTAAGGAATGATGGTGATTTGGAGGGGGTGGCAAAGGGGCTGATAATGAGAATGGGAGGCAGGACATAGAGGGTGGGAGTGAGGTGTGGGGAGTGAAAGTGAATGGGAGGTAGTGGCTTCGGGAGGGTTAGGAAGTAATGGTGAAAGGGAGGGAATTGCATAGAGTGAGGGAGAGAGGGGAAAGGGAGTGGCAGGGAATGGTGACTGAAACCATTCATTTCAGTGTTCCTTAGTTACTGATTTCTCTCCATAGCATAATCTGAGAGTAAACTAGTCTGTTAGCAATCTTGATGTCTGACCCTTCGACCTCGTATTCATTCTATCGCTAAATCTGCCTATTTCCACATTGGTAGCATCACTTGACTTTGCCCCTGTCTTAGCGCATTTACAGATGAAGCCCTCATCTGTGCCATTATTACGTCTGCCTCATCTCCCACATTCCATCCTCTGTCAATGTGAGGTCATCTAAAGCTCTACTCCTGTGTCATAATTTGCAACAAGTCCTATTCCCTATCAACCCTGCTCAAGATCCTATAATAATAATCTTTATTGTCACAAGTGGGCATACATTAGGAGGGGGAACACGTGGTTGAACACGTGGCTGCAGGAATGGTGTAGGAGGGAGGGCTTCAGGTATTTGGATAATTGGAGCGCATTCTGGGGAAGGTGGGACCTGTGCAAGCAGGACGGGTTGCATCTGAACCAGAGGGGCACCAATATCCTGGGAGGGAGGTTTGCTAGTACTCTTCGGGAGGGTTTAAACTAATTTGGCAGGGGAATGGGAACCGGATTTGTAGTCCAGCAACTAAGGTAGCCGATATTAAGGACGCCAAAGCATGTAATGAGGCAGTGGGGAAGGGAACACTGACAAAGGAGAGTATTTGCAGGCACGGAGATGGGTTGAAGTGTGTATACTTCAACGCAAGAAGCATCAGGAATAAGGTGGGTGAACTTAAGGCATGGATCGGTACTTGGGACTATGATGTGGTGGCCATCACGGAAACTTGGATAGAAGAGGGGCAGAAATGGTTGTTGGAGGTCCCTGGTTATAGATGTTTCAATAAGATTAGGGAGGGTGGTAAAAGAGGTGGGGGGGTGGCATTATTAATTAGAGATAGTATAACAGCTGCAGAAAGGCAGTTCGAGGAGTATCACCCTATTGAGGTAGTATGGGTTGAAGTCAGAAATAGGAAAGGAGCAGTCACCTTGTTAGGAGTTTTCTATAGGCCCCCCAATAGTAGCAGAGATGTGGAGGAACAGATTGGGAAACAGATTTTGGAAAGGTGCAGAAGTCATAGGGTAGTAGTCATGGGCGACTTTAACTTCCCAAATATTGAGTGGAAACTCTTTAGATCAAATAGTTTGGATGGGGTGGTGTTTGTGCAGTGTGTCCAGGAAGCTTTTCTGACACAGTATGTAGATTGTCCGACCAGAGGAGGGGCAATATTGGATTTAGTACTGGGTAATGAACCAGGGCAAGTGGTAGATTTGTTAGTGGGGGAGCATTTTGGAGATAGTGACCACAATTCTGTGACTTTCACTTTAGTAATGGAGAGGGATAGGTACGTGCAACAGGGCAAGGTTTACAATTGGGGGAAGGGTAAATACGATGTTGTCAGACAAGAATTGAAGTGCATAAGTTGGGAACATAGGCTGGCAGGGAAGGACACAAGTGAAATGTGGAACTTGTTCAAGGAACAGGTGCTACGTGTCCTTGATATGTATGTCCCTGTCAGGCAGGGAAGAGATGGTTGAGTGAGGGAACCATGGTTGACAAGAGAGGTTGAATGTCTTGTTAAGAGGAAAAAGGTGACTTATGTAAGGCTGAGGAAACAAGGTTCAGACAGGGCATTGGAGGGATACAAGATAGCCAGGAGGGAACTGAAGAAAGGGATTAGGAGAGCTAAGAGAGGGCATGAACAATCTTTGGCGGGTAGGATCAAGGAAAACCCCAAGGCCTTTTACACATATGTGAGAAATATGAGAATGACTAGAGCGAGGGTAGGTCCGATCAAGGACAGTAGCGGGAGATTGTGTATTGAGTCTGAAGAGATAGGAGAGGTCTTGAATGAGTACTTTTCTTCTGTATTTACAAATGAGAGGGGCGATATTGTTGGAGAGGACAGTGTGAAACAGATTGGTAAGCTCGAGGAAATACTTGTTAGGAAGGAAGATGTGTTGGGCATTTTGAAAAACTTGAGGATAGACAAGTCCCCCGGGCCTGACGGGATATATCCAAGGATTCTATGGGAAGCAAGAGATGAAATTGCAGAGCCGTTGGCAATGATCTTTTCGTCCTCACTGTCAACAGGGGTGGTACCAGGGGATTGGAGAGTGGCGAATGTCGTGCCCCTGTTCAAAAAAGGAACTAGGGATAACCCTGGGAATTACAGGCCAGTTAGTCTTACTTCGGTGGTAGGCAAAGTAATGGAAAGGGTACTGAAGGATAGGATTTCTGAGCATCTGGAAAGACACTGCTTGATTAGGGACAGTCAGCACGGATTTGTGAGGGGTAGGTCTTGCCTTACAAATCTTATTGAATTCTTTGAGGAGGTGACCAAGCATGTGGATGAAGGTAAAGCAGTGGATGTAGTGTACATGGATTTTAGTAAGGCATTTGATAAAGTTCCCCATGGTAGGCTTCTGCACAAAGTAAGGAGGCATGGGATAGTGGGAAATTTGGCCAGTTGGATAACGAACTGGCTAACCGATAGAAGTCAGAGAGTGGTGGTGGATGGCAAATATTCAGCCTGGATCCCAGTTACCAGTGGTGTACCGCAGGGATCAGTTCTGGGTCCTCTGCTGTTTGTGATTTTCATTAATGACTTGGATGAGGGAGTTGAAGGGTGGGTCAGTAAATTTGCAGACGATACGAAGATTGGTGGAGTTGTGGATAGTAAGGAGGGCTGTTGTCGGCTGCAAAGAGACATAGATAGGATGCAGAGCTGGGCTGAGAAGTGGCAGGTGGAGTTTAACCCTGAAAAGTGTGAGGTTGTCCATTTTGGAAGGACAAATATGAATGCGGAATACAGGGTTAACGGTAGAGTTCTTGGCATTGTGGAGGAGCAGAGAGACCTTGGGGTCTATGTTCATACATCTTTGAAAGTTGCCACTCAAGTGGATAGAGCTGTGAAGAAGGCCTATGGTGTGCTCGCGTTCATTAACAGAGGGATTGAATTTAAGAGCCGTGAGGTGATGATGCAGCTGTACAAAACTTTGGTAAGGCCACATTTGGAGTACTGTGTACAGTTCTGGTCGCCTCATTTTAGGAAGGATGTGGAAGCTCTGGAAAAGGTGCAAAGAAGATTTACCAGGATGTTGCCTGGAATGGAGTGTAGGTCTTACGAGGAAAGGTTGAGGGTGCTAGGCCTTTTCTCATTAGAGCGGAGAAGGATGAGGGGCGACTTGATAGAGGTTTATAAGATGATCAGGGGAATAGATAGAGTAGACAGTCAGAGACTTTTTCCCCAGGTGGAACACACCATTACAAGGGGACATAAATTTAAGGTGAAAGGTGGAAGATATAGGAGGGATATCAGAGGTAGGTTCTTTACCCAGAGAGTAGTGGGGGCATGGAATGCACTGCCTGTGGAAGTAGTTGATTCGGAAACATTAGGGACCTTCAAGCAGCTGTTGGATAGGTACATGGATTACGGGAAAATGATATAGTGTAGATTTATTTGTTCTTAAGGGCAGCACGGTAGCATGTGGATAGCACAATTGCTTCACAGATCCATGGTCCCAGGTTCGATTCCGGCTTGGGTCATTGTCTGTGCGGAGTCTGCACGTCCTCCCCGTGTCTGCGTGGGTTTCCTCCGGGTGCTCCGGTTTCCTCCCACAGTCCAAAGATGTGCGGGTTAGGTGAATTGGCTAATGATAAATTGCCCTTAATGTCCAAATTGCCCTTGGTGTTGGGTGGAGGTGTTGAGTTTGGGTAGGGTGCTCTTTCCAAGAGCTGGTGCAGACTCAAAGGGCCGAATGGCCTCCTTCTGCACTGTAAATTCAATGATAATCTATGATTAATCTAGGACAAAGGTTCGGCACAACATCGTGGGCCGAAGGGCCTGTTCTGTGCTGTATTTTCTATGTTCTATTAACACGGCGTTGGAGTTACTGTGACACGCTCCTAGTCGCCACATTCCGGCGCCTGTTCGGGTACACAGAGGGAGAATTCAGAATGCCCAAATTACCTAACAGCACGTTTTTCGGGACTTGTTTGAGGAAACCAGAGCACTGGGAGAACGTGCAGACTCCACACAGTCAATGACCCAAGCCAGGAATCAAACCTGGGACCCTGGCGCTGTGAGGCAGTAATGCTAACCATTGTGCTATCGTGCTGCCCTACATTGGCTCTCAGTCAAGCAATATCTTGATTTTTAAAATGATCATCTTTGTTTACAAATTCCTCCGTGACCTCACCCCTCTCGAGCTCTGTTATCTCCTCCAGCCTAACAACTCTTTGAGATAATCTGCACTCATCCAATCCTGGTCTCCTGTGCATCTCTAATTTTAATCACTCCACAATTGGTGACTGTGCCTTCAGCTGCCTAGGCCTCATGGCTGGAACATCCTCCGACATCTCTCTGCCTCACTATTTTGCCATGCTTTTGACCTACACCTCTGAATGCGGGAATATGATAGACACTTGTACTTTTTAAAGGAGCACGACAAATGGACAATTTGCCTTGGCCAAATAGATTCCAGATGGCCCGGTGAATTATTTTATGGATCCTGTCCAGAGACAGGATCAGACATATCGGAGCACATCTCTAAGAAATTATTTAAAACATACATGGCATTTTTACCAGATGCTGTTTGACTACCTCACACCATTTCAATTGAAGAGATTTAAAATGACTAAGACTGTTAAGAATTTCTGGTCCCACGAAGATAGCATAACAATAAAATATTCTTCAGAGGTTGTTCATGGCTGGAATATTGATGGCATATCAAGCATCCTCCATTGTGTGATGAAGTGTTTAGCTATCACTCATTGTGTGATGTGGAGATGCCGGCGTTGGACTGGGGTGAGCACAGTACGAAGTCTTACAACACCAGGTTAAAGTCCAACAGGTTTGTTTCGATGTCACTAGCTTTCGGAGCGCTGCTCCTTCCTCAGGTGAATGAAGAGGTCTCTTTATTCACCTCTTCATTCACCTGAGGAAGGAGCAGCGCTCCGAAAGCTAGTGACATCGAAACAAACCTGTTGGACTTTAACCTGGTGTTGTAAGACTTCGTACTGTACTCATTGTGTGGTCAATGGAGAACATGAATACTGTTGTGACATGACAGGAACTGACTTGAGATGGCAGATATCTTATTTATTCGAAGATCAGCCCAAAAACCTCAGTCTGTGATACAAAGGCCAGATGAAAGCCATCTATCCTGCCTGAGAAATTCACCATTGGTAGAGAAATGGGCTGATATTTTTTATCTGCCAAATTATATTTCTTCACTTCAGAGAACCAAATAAAACTTTGACTGGAATGCCAGAAACCTGCTGTTGCTTGGAGTTCATCACCATTCCTTTTGTCTGTTGCATTTTTTACTCGCTATAAATATGACAGTCAATAAGGTTGCCCTTCTTTTTCTAGATATTGATATTATATTGCTTTCAGCGTCGCCAGGGATCAAATGATACCACCACAAGGTTCAACTGGATATCGATCAAAGACCCAACAACCAGTTAGTTCAAGTTCAATAATACTTTATTTACACACACAATTAACTTATACATGCAACATAAACACTACGAGCTAAACTACACCTAACAACTATGACAACCTGTACTTAACTTCAGGCACCCGGCTTAGGTCAGACGAACAGTGGCCGTTGTTCGAATCTGGATCTGCAGGGTCTGGAGCAGTAACTGCGGTTCAGCTGGGCTCATCCATCTGGTAGTGAGCATTGAACTTGGACTTGCTTCTGGTCGTGGTGCTGCGATTGGAGATGGACGTGGCCGGAGCGCCAGGTCCAAAAGAGATTGAACACATGACAGTGTCTCTCTTTATCCTTGGGGGGGTTTCGCGCTCTTTTGGGTGGTCCTTAGGTTCGGACCCAATTAATTGGGCAGTTCTCGATCACTGCCTTCGATCTGAGCCAATAAAGGGGCGGGTGCCTTGATGGCTGGGCGTGTCCTAAGCGGTCATTGACCCTGTTGTTGATGCTTCCTGAGTAAAGGGAGTAGCACCGAAATGTCTGGGCTTGTATCGGTTACCTGAGTATCAATCCTTTGTCTTACGGAGATGGGTCATTAAAATGCTAATCGGTTGGGGGTTTCGATGCTGTCTGGATTCTCTACTCACAAATATACATTCAGGCTCTGTGCCTGCCTGAATCTTACATTGTCCATATTTCCCTTTAAGCTTTGCGAACGTCCATGTTTCTTGTTGTAAGTGGCCATCCCAGATGGCTACAGTCCGTCCTCTTGATCCTAAACACGAAGCGTGATGGATCACACTACTGAATCTTCTTCTGTTCTCTGGTGTGCCGGGTACCCTCAATCAAGGACAGGTTCTATCCTACTCTGTCCTATGGATTGGAACATTTACCTAAGTTTTTAATACATCGCACATCTATAAAATGTCTAAGGGGGCACTATAACATTCAATCATACATTTCAATGTATTTGCACAAACTGGGGAACCTCTAACTATCCTTACCTAAACTACACTTATGCTGCTAGCTAATAACCAAAATAACTTATATTACAGTACAAAATAAACAATAGCAGCATTACATTTCTACTTAACACTTATGCCATTTACAGAGAAAGTAATTTGTCTTGAAAACCGTGGAATTTATTAGGCAGAAAAGGGTTCAAAAAGAGCATGGGGTCTGTTGAAGTCCGAGAAAAGGGGCTCTGTGTGTATACTGGAGGGCGGGAGGCGCTCCTTCGCCATTTCCGAAGTCTGAGTGGCTGGATGACACTGCAAAGTATTGCTATAATCAATAGGGCTTCTACCGTGTAAGAACACTTTATGATGTTTTCGCACCATGTCGGGGTATCAATGGCTGTTTCTATGTGTGGGTGTAGTGTCCGGGCTAGGGGTATTGTGTTGGGTGGTCATGTTTAGGGCCTGTGTGGTGAAGTATATAGGGGCTGATAACGCGCGCAACTGTAGTGATCCAACGACGATCATAATGCAGGTCATCAGGTCCGTCTTCATTTCGTCTTTGTCATCCTCTGTCTCCTGGTATATTCGTATATTCCTGGGGTACAAGCATAATATCTGTTATTATCTTGTTGTTTAATATCTCGTTTGTCTGTCTGCATAAGGTGTTCCATTGCCTTCATCGCCATTTCAACCGTAATATCTGTATCTCTACCGTGAATTTGGGACGGGGGGAATAAAGCGGTGATGCAAACAGCGGGTACGGCTTAAGCTATTTTCCGGTTCACACATCTCCCGAAAGTTTCACGCAGCAAAATCTATCGAGTTTACCTTATATCCCTGTTAGTACGCATGCAAATTACTGCACACTTCCGAATCTTGGAGGTTTGATCAATACTCGTCTTACATTGTGGTTTGTTTTACTTTTCCAATTGGATTTCTAATTCAAACGTTTTGTGGGTTCTCTCGGAGTGACAAAATCACTTATGGGTCAAGTCCTGTCAGAGGTCGCCAATAACTGTTGTCTTTTTTACTCGCTATAAATATGGCAGTCAATAAGGTTGCCCTTCTTTTTCTAGATATCGATATTATATTGCTTTCAGAGTCGCCAGGTATCAAATGATACCACTACGAGATACAACCGGATATCGATCAAAGACCCAAAAACCAGTTAGGTAGTTCAAGTTCAATAATACTTTATTTACACACAAGATTAACTTATACATGCAACAGAAACACTACAAGCTAAACTACACCTAACACTATGACAACCTGTACTTAACTTCAGGCACCCAGCTTAGGTCAGACGAACAGTGGCCTTTGTTTGAATCTGGATCCGCAGGGTCTGGAGCAGTAACTGCGGTCCAGATGGGCTCATCCAACTGGTAGCGAGCGTTGAACCTGGACTTGCTTCTGGTCGTGGTGCTGCAGTTGGAGATGGGCGTTGCCGGAGCGCCAGGTCCAAAAGAGATGGAACACATGGCTGTGTCTCTCTTTATCTTGGGGGGGTTTCGCGCTCTTTTGGGCGGTCCTTAGGTTTGGACCCAATTAATTATAAGAACATAAGAACTAGGAGCAGGAGTAGGCCATCTGGCCCTTCGAGCCTGCTCCGCCATTCAATGAGATCATGGCTGATCTTTTGTGGGCTCAGCTCCACTTTCCGGCCCGAACCCCATAACCCTTAATCCCTTTATTCTTCAAAAAACTATCTATCTTTATCTTAAAAACATTTAATGAAGGAGCCTCTACTGCTTCACTGGGCAAGGAATTCCATAGATTCACAACCCTTTGGGTGAAGAAGTTCCTCCTAAACTCAGTCCTAAATCTACTTCCCCTTATTTTGAGGCTATGCCCCCTAGTTCTGCTTTCACCCACCAGTGGAAACAACCTACCTGCATCTATCCTATCTATTCCCTTCATAATCTTATATGTTTCGAAAGATCTCCCCTCATCCTTCTAAATTCCAACGAGTACAGTCCCAGTCTACTCAACCTCTCCTCGTAATCCAACCCCTTCAGCTCTGGGATTAACCTAGTGAATCTCCTCTGCACACCCTCCAGTGCCAGTACGTCCTTTCTCAGGTAAGGAGACCAAAACTGAACACAATACTCCAGGTGTGGCCTCACTAACACCTTATACAATTGCAGCATAACCGCCCGAGTCTTAAACTCCATCCCTCTAGCAATGAAGGACAAAATTCCATTTGCCTTCTTAATCACCTGTTGCACCTGTAAACCAACTTTACGCGACTCATGCACTAGCACACCCATATCTCTCTGCACAGCAGCATGTTTTAATATTTTATCATTTAAATAATAATACCTTTTGCTGTTATTCCTACCAAAATGGATAACCTCATATTTGTCAACATTGTATTCCATCTGCCAGACCCTAGCCCATTCACTTAGCCTATCCAAATCCCTCTGCAGACTTCCAGTATCCTCTGCACTTTTTGCTTTACCACTCACCTTAGTGTCGTCTGCAAACTTGGACACATTGCCCTTGGTCCCCAACTCCAAATCATCTATGTAAATTGTGAACAATTGTGGGCCCAACACTGATCCCTGAGGGACACCACTAGCTACTGATTGCCAACCAGAGACACACCCATTAATCCCCACCCTTTGCTTTCTATTAATTAACCAATCCTCTATCCATGCTCCTACTTTCCCCTTAATGCCATGCATCTTTATCTTATGCAGCAACCTTTTGTGTGGTACCTTGTCAAAGGCTTTCTGGAAATCCAGATATACCACATCCATTGGCTCCCCATTACCTACCGCACTGTTAATGTCCTCAAAAAATTCCACTAAATTAGATAGGCACGACCTGCCCTTTATGAACCCATGCTGCGTCTGCCCAATGGGACAATTTCCATCCAGATGCCTCGTTATTTCTTCCTTGATGATAGATTCCAGCATCTTCCCTACTACCGAAGATAAGCTCACTGGCCTATAATTACCCGCTTTCTGCCTACCTCTTTTTTTAAACAGTGGTGTCACGTTTGCTAATTTCCAATCCGCCGGGACCACCCCAGAGTCTAGTGAATTTTTGTAAATTATCACTGGTGTATTTACAATTTCCCTAGCCATCTCTTTTAGCACTCTGGGATGCATTCCATCAGGGCCAGGAGACTTGTCTACCTTTAGCCCCATTAGCTTGCCCATCACTACCTCCTTAGTGATAAAAATCCTCTCAAAGTCCTCACCTGTCTAGCCTCATTCCCATCAGTCACTGGCATGTTATTTGTGTCTTCCACTGTGAAGGCCGACCCAAAAAACCTGTTCAGTTCCTCAGCCATTTACTCATCTCCCATTATTAAATCTCCCTTCTCATCCTCTAAAGGACCAATATTTACCTTAGCCACTCTTTTTTGTTTTCTTATTTGTAGAAACTTTTACGATCTGTTTTTATATTCTGAGCAAGTTTACTCTCATAATCTATCTTACTCTTCTTTATAGCTTTTTTAGTAGCTTTCTGTTGCCCCTAAAGATTTCCCAGTCATCCAGTCTCCCACTAATCTTTGCCACTTTGTATGCTTTTTCCTTCAATTTCATACTCTACCTTATTTCCGAAGATATCCACGGTCGATTTTCCCTCTTTCTACTGTTCCTCAACTGTTTCACCATAAAGTCTTTGCTCCCAGGCAACCTTAGCTAGTTCTTCTCTCATCCCATTGTAATCTCTTTTGTTTAAGCACAAAACACTAGTGTTTGATTTTACCTTCTCACCCTCCATCTGTATTTTAAATTCCACCATATTGTGATCGTTCCTTCTGAGAGGATCCCTAACTATGAGATCTTGAATCAATCCTGTCTCATTACACAGGACCAGATCTAGGACCGCTTGTTCCCTTGTAGGTTCCATTACATACTGTTCTAGGAAATTATCGCGGATACTTTCTATAAACTTCTCATCAAGGCTGCCTTGACCGACCTGGTTAAACCAATCGACATGTAGATTAAAATCACCCATGATAATTGCTGTACCATTTCTACATGCATCCGTTATTTCTTTGTTTATTGCCTGCCCCATCATAATGTTACTATTTGGTGGCCTATAGACTACTCCTATCAGTGACTTTTTCGCCTTACTATTCCTGATTTCCACCCAAATGGATTCAACCTTATCCTCCATAGCACCAATGTCATCCCTTACTATTGCTTGGATGTCATCCTTAAATAACAGAGCTACACCACCTCCCTTACCATCCACTCTGTCCTTCCGAATAGTTTGATACCCTTGGATATTTAACTCCCAGTCGTGACCATCCTTTAACCATGTTTCAGTAATGGCCACTAAATCATAGTCATTCACGGTGATTTGCGCCATCAACTCATTTACCTTATTCCGAATACTACGAGCATTCAGGTAAAATACACTTATGTTGGCTTTTTTACCTCTGTTCTGAATCTTAACACTTCGATGAGTACCCTCTCCTCAGTTATATTTCCTCTTAACTTTTCTCCTAATTTTCCTTGTCGTTGAACCCATATCTTCATGTAACAACCATCCGCGTCACTTACCATTAATGTTTCTACTTCCTGTTTTATTCCTTTTAGTATTACTGGTCCTATTCACTGAGCTCCCCTCAGTCACTGTACCTTGTACTGTTGCCCTTTTTAATTTTTGACTATGGCTTCTCTGCCTTACACTTTCCCCTTTACTGCCTTTTGTTCCTGTCCCTGTTTTATTACCTTCCAACTTCCTGCATCAGTTCCCATCCCCCTGCCACATTAGTTTAAACTCTCCCCAACAGCTCTAGCAAACACCCCCCCCCCCCAAGGACATTGGTTCCAGTCCTGCCCAGGTGCAGACCGTCCAGTTTGTACTGGTCCCACATCCCCCAGAACCGGTTCCAATGCCCCAGGAATTTGAATCCCTCCCTCTTGCACCATCTCTTAAGCCACGTATTCATCCCGTCTATCCTGACATTTCTACTCTGACTAGCTCGTGGCATTGGTAACAATCATGAGATTAGTACCTTTGAGGTCCTACTTTTTAGTTTAACTCCTAACTCCCTGAATTCAGCTTGTAGGACCTCAACCCATTTTTTACCGATATCGTTGGTGCCTATGTGCACCACGACAGCTGGCTGTTCACCCTCCCCCCCAGAATGTCCTGCAGCCGCTCCGAGATATCCTTGACCCTTGCACCAGGGAGGCAACATACCATCCTGGAGTCTCGAATGCGTCCGCAGAACCGCCTGTCTATTCCCCTTACGTTTGAGTCCTCTATCACTATCGCCCTGCAATTCTTCTTCCTGCCCAGCTGCGCAGCAGAGCCAGCCACGGTGCCATGAACCTGGCTGCTGCTGCCTTCCCCTAGTGAGCCACCTCCCTCAACAATATCCAAAGTGGTATATCTGTTTTGCAGGGAGATGACCGCAGGGGACACCTGCACTGCCTTCCTACTCTTGCTCTGTCTTTTGGTCACCAATTTTCTACCTCCCTCAGTACCTTTCACCTGCGGTGTGACCAACTTGCAAAACGTGCTATCCACGACGTCCTCAGCATCGCGGACACTCCAAAGTGAGTCCATCCGCAGCTGCAGAGCCGTCAAGCAGCCTAACAGGAGCTGCAACTGGATACACCTCTTGCACGTGAAGAAGCCAGGGACGTGTCCCTGAGCTCCCACATCGCACACGAGGAGCATGACATGGGTCTGAGATCTCCTGCCATGTCTTAAACCTTTGGTTAACTTCAACAACTACAATTTCCCAAACATTGGATCCAATCGGGATCCAGCATCTGTCCTCCAATAGCTCCTCGGCATTCCTGGTGTACCGTATTACTCCTAATACATACCACCACATTCTCCCCTTGTTAAAAAAGAACCCGGCGGGGTGGTGGGTGGTATGGTGGTAGGGGTTTACAGGGTCAGTACCTTAACCATTGAACTATATACAATCATGCCGCTTTTACTGGGCCACCGAATTATTCACATTTTACCCGATTTGCAGCGTTAACTATTTACAACAATGCCACTTTGCTGGGCCACTGAATTATATACATCTTAAGTCGATTCGATGAGTCGAGATGGTGCTCTGGTCGCCCTTTCCGATCGTCGCAGCCCGGGTGGTGGTGGTGGTGCAGGCTCGGGTCCGGTCGACTCTGGGAGCATCGCTCTGTCCCCTTCTGTTTCCTTACTCCTGGACGGGCCTGGGAGGAGGACCGATCCCCCCGGGAAGGGGGTGGCTGTGGGGTGCACCGGCGGGAGTGAGGGGGAGGTGATTTGTGTTTGGGGGGGGGGGGAGCTCCGGGGGGCGCCAGGTCCCGCAGAGAGACCGTGTCCTGTCGGCCGTCTGGGTACGCCACGTAGGCGTACTGCGGGTTGGCATGGAGTAGATGTACCTTTTCCAACAGCGGGTCTGATTTGTGCGCCCACACATGTTTCCGGAGCAGGATGGGTCCCGGGGCCGCCAGCCAGGTCGGAAGTGACATTCCAGAAGTGGACCTCCTAGAGAAGACAAGGAGGCGCTCGTGAGGCGTTTGGTTAGTGGTGGTACACAGCAGGGACCGGATAGAATGAAGTGCATCCGGGAGGACTTCCTGCCAGCGGGAAGTTGGGAGACTCCTAGACCGTAGGACCAGTAGGACGGTCTTCCTGACCATTCCGTTCTCCCTCTCTACCTGCCCATTCCCCCGGGGGTTGTAGCTGGTCGTCCTGCTCGAGGCTATGCCCTTGCTGAGCAGGAATTGACGCAGCTCGTCACTCATGAAGGAGGACCCCCTGTCGCTATGGATGTAGGCGGGGAAACAGAACAGGGTAAAGATGGTGCCGAGGGCTTTAATGACCGTGGCCGCGGTCATGTCGGGGCAGGGGATGGCGAAGGGGAAGCGGGAGTATTCGTCAATGACGTTAAGAAAGTACGTGTTGCGATCGGTGGAGGGGAGGGGGCCTTTGAAATCCAAACTGAGGCGTTCAAAGGGACGGGAAGCCTTTATCAGGTGCGCTCTATCTGACCTGAAAAAATGCGGTTTGCATTCTGCGCAGATTTGGCAGTTCCTGGTGACTGTTCGGACGTCCTCGACGGAGTAAGGGAGGTTGCGAGCCTTTATGCAGTGGTAGAAACGAGTGACCCCCGGGTGGTAGAGGTCCTCGTGGAGGGCTTGGAGACGGTCCACTTGTGCGTTGGCACAAGTGCCGCGAGATAGGGCATCGGACGGCTCGTTCAGCTTTCCGGGACGGTACAAGATCTGGTAGTTGTAGGTGGAGAGTTCGATCCTCCACCGCAGGATATTGTCGTTTTTTATCTTGCCCCGCTGTGCATTATCGAGCATGAAGGCATGGTCAGTGAGAAGAGTGAATCTCCTGCCGGCCAGGTAATGCCTCCAATGTCGCACAGCTTTCACTATGGCTTGGGCCTCCTTTTCTACTGAGGAGTGGCGAATTTCTGAAGCGTGTAGAGTCCGGGAGAAAAAGGCCACGGGTCTGCCCGCTTGGTTGAGCGTGGCCGCCAGAGCGACGTCGGACACGTCGCGCTCGACTTGGAAGGGGAGGGACTCGTCGATGGCGCGCATCGTGGCCTTTGCGATATCCGTTTTGATGCGGCTGGAGGCCTGGCGGGCCTCTGACGACAGGGGAAAGGTAGTGGACTGGATTAGTGGGCGGGCCTTGTCTGCGTACTGGGGGACCCACTGGGCGTAATAAGAAAAGAAGCCCAGGCAGCGTTTCTGGGCTTTGGCACAGTGGGGGAGAGGGAACTCCATGAGGGGGCGCATGCATTCGGGGTTGGGGCCTATCACTCCATTACGCACTACGTAGCCCAGGATGGCTAGACGGTCGGTGCTAAACACGCATTTTTCCTCGTTGTAGGTGAGGTTGAGGGCGTTAGCAGTCTGGAGGAATTTGCGGAGGTTGGCGTCGTGGTCCTGCTGGTCGTGGCCGCAGATGGTGACGTTGTCGAGGTACGGGAACGTGGCCCGTAAACCGTGCTGGTCGACCATTCGGTCCATCTCTCGTTGGAAGAACGAGACTCCGTTCGTGACGCCGAATGGAACCCTTAAGAAGTGGTATAGCCGCCCGTCTGCTTCGAAGGCAGTGTACTTGCGGTCACCGGGGCGAATGGGGAGCTGGTGGTAGGCGGACTTAAGGTCCACGGTGGAGAAGACCTTGTACTGTGCAATCCGATTGACAATGTCGGATATGCGGGGAAGAGGGTACGCATCTAGCTGCGTGTACCTGTTGATGGTCTGACTGTAGTCTACGACCATCCTTTGCTTCTCCCCTGTCTTCACTACTACCACCTGGGCTCTCCAGGGACTATTGCTGGCCTGGATTATGCCTTCCTTCAGCAGCCACTGTACTTCGGACCTGATAAACGTCCGGTCCTGGGTGCTGTACCGTCTGCTCCTAGTGGCGACGGGTTTGCAATCTGTGTGAGGTTCGCAAACAGGGAGGGCGGTTCGACCTTGAGTGTCGCGAGGCTGCAGATAGTCAGTGGGGGTAAAGGGCCGCCAAATTTGAATGTTAAGATCTGGAGGTTGCATTGGAAGTCCAACCCCAGGAGGGTGGGAGCGCAGAGGTGGGGAAGGACATACAGCCGATAATTTTTGAACTCTCTCCCCTGCACCGTTAGGTTTGCGGTGCAGAACCCTTTGATTTCAACGGAGTGGGACCCCGGCGCCAGGAAAACTTTTTGGGTGCTTGGCCGAATTACAAGGGAACAGCGTCTTACCGTGTCCGGGTGAATAAAACTCTCTGTGCTCCCCGAGTCGATCAAACACGGCGTTTCGTGGCCGTTCACCAGCACCTTTGTCGTTGTCGTCTGGAGCGTCCGGGGCCACGACTGGTCGAGGCTCACCGATGCCAAACGTGGTTGGTGTATCAGACCGTTGTCTTCAGGCAGTGTGGAGCCGTCCACACCGGGGTCCTTGCCTGTCAGCCAAGATGGCGGCGTCCATGGATCACACGCGGTCGGGGGTGGACAAAATGGCCGCTCCCATGAGTCGCACGCGGCCGGGGGTGGACAAAATGGCCGCTCCCATGAGTCGCACGCAGCCTGGGGTGGACAAAATGGCCACTCCCATGGATTGCACGCGGCCTGTGGGTAGGAAGATGGCTGCGCCCGTCCCCCCCTCGTGGTGTCCGGGGTCCAAAATGGCGGCACCCGTTGGCCGCCCGTGGGTCGCTGGGAGAGTTGAGCCCCTGGTCCCATTTGTTCCCCGGAGATAGCGGCGACCCCTCGGGACTGGCACACCGCTGCGTAGTGCCCCTTTTTACCGCAACTTTTGCAGGTGGCCGAGCGGGCCGGGCAGCGCTGGCGGGGGTGTTTTGACTGCCCGCAAAAGTAGCAGCGGGGCCCCCCCGGGTTGTCTGGGATTCTGGCTGCGCACGCTTGCGGAGGGGTTGGGGTTGCCGGGGGGTCGGTCGCGGCGGGGGTCCACGGAGCCCAAGGGGCTGCAGCGCAGTCGGGGGCATAGGCGCGGGCGTTTGGGAGGCCACGTCGAGGGAGGCTGCGAGGGCCCGTACCTCTGTGAGTCCGAGAGAGTCTTTCTCTAAAGGTCTCTGGCGAATTTGCGACAATGCCAAACCTGCTACGTAAGCGTCTCTGATCAGGAGGTCCGTATGTTCGTTCGCTGTAACCGCTGGGCAGTTGCAGTTTCGTCCCAGGATCGTTAGAGCGTTGAAGAAATCGTCTAGCGATTCCCCGGGGATTTGTCGTCTCGTCGCGAGCTGGTAGCGTGCGTAGACCTGGTTGACGGGCTTAACGTAGATCTCCTTCAGCAAGTTGATCGCCTCTGGGAATTCTTCCGCGCCCTCGATGAGTGAGTAGATTTCGGGACTCTCCCTGGAATGCACCACCTGCACCTTCTGGTCTTCTGTTGGTCTGCCGGGGGCCGTTCGGAGGTTTCCCTCAAAGCACACCAGCCAGTGTTTAAACGCGGATGTTGCGTTTGCTGCGTGGGGGCTGATTCGCAGGCACTCCGGGGTGATCCGGAGCTCCATATTCCTTTTTAAGTCTGCTCAATAAATTGTAGCACCATCGATCACACACGAGGCGAGATGTAAAGAACTTCAATCGAGGCTTTATTGAGCAGACTTGTTCAGACTCGTTCCCCAGCAGCTCAGTCACAGAATGCAGCTGCGGGGATTAAACCCAGGTTCTTATATCCCTCCTATCTGGGTGGAGCCCAGTAGGTGGAGGATCCAATCGGGATCCAGCATCTGTCCTCCAATAGCTCCTCGGCATTCCTGGTGTACCGTATTACCCCTAATACATACCACCACAACCTGCAAAGCTCATAACGCGACATTCCAACCCATATTCCCCACAGAACACTCCAACCCAGATTTCCACCAGGACTTTGATCTATATTCCCACCAGAACTTGAATGGAAAGGGAAATCCAGTGAAGGAAATGGCTGTGATTCACCATTGCAGGTTTGCCACTCTGTCCAAGTCAAATTCACACTCCACTAACTCAGAAATTGGGAGGGATGTTATTGTGCTGTTTGTAGGTTAACTGAGACTAAATGAGAGATTCTGGTCTTCATTTCTGAATTACTGTTCTTAACTGCTGAGTATTTATCATAATCTAGCAGAGTGAACTGACCAATTGAACATCAGAACATATAGGAATAGCTGCCAAATTCGAAGGAAGCATTTCAACCCTAGTGTTGGCAACGGTGACATAGGTCAGAGATTTAGTCAACCATTTTCCAGAAAGGATTAAATACAATCCTGGTCTCCTGTATCAGAGCTCAGAGGTTTTGGCAAGTGTTCTTGGATCTCTACATCCTGCTGGGGTCGTCTTGCAATCAATGAACATTTTGCATATGGAAATTAGCAACATTAAAGATGCACAGTCAGATAGGAAGAGTAGGTTTTGGTACAGTGTGTGGAATTGAAAAGAATAGAATGGTACAATTGTGTCATCTGGGTTATTAACTATCTTTGAATGAAAAAAAAGAACTTGAATTTTTATGGGATCTTTCTAATCCTTAGAATATTGCAAAGTGCTTTGAGATCAATGAATTGTTCTTGCAGTGCAGTACCTATTATCTAGGTATGTATAGACGCCAACTTATGAACAGCAAAATAATCAAAATAATGAATGAATGAATGATCAGAAAATTGGTTTCTGGTGGTGTTGGTTATTGATGAAATGGCTGACAGGACATTGGGAGAAATCCTAATTGTTCTTCAAATAGTGCCATTGAATCTTTTAGAGTTACCTTGACAGCTAATCTGGGTCTTAGTTTAATGTCTTATCCAAAGAACAGCACCTCAGACAATGTAGAAATTCTTCAGCACTGGAGAGCTTAACTGGGGCTTAAACTCAGAACTTTCTGACTCAAAGGTAAGAATGCTACCAAACAAATTAAGTTGACACCAGCTAAAAGCAGTGTATTGAAGTCTAGAATTCTGAGAATAAACTAAATTTTGGCCTGTTGGTGTCTGCATGAAATTGTTGCATGTATATATGACTAGGATCGTTTTGAGAGGGGTGGGATGCTGGCTAATCAATTCAGTGCAGATGCGTGGTTTGCCCCTCAACAAGGCAGGAATAGATAGACACGTCAGTAATATAGGAAATTTACAGATCATTATTTAGTATCTGTTTAAACTGAAATTCGTATTGTTTCACCCTCACGAGATCCACAGGGTTACCCTAATTGATCTCCCCGTGGGCCTCGGGGAATATGAGTTTCCCTGCTAGTGGGCTGAGGCTCATCAGCTGGGGCTCGTAAAAAAAACGCCTCATAAAAGTCAGCCCGAACTAGGACCGGCATGAGCAGTAGAGCCCCGATTAGGACCTTGGAGCCGTAAGCCACGTTGTGGCCTTTACGTTTGTTGTCGGATTAAAGTTCTTTTGGATTCACTTCCTATGACCTCCTGAGCTTTTATACTTATAAAGGCGCCCAAAGTGGCAGTGATACAAAATTCAACAAGACAAAGCAATTCTCCAATATTGTTGAAGAATGTTTGTCCTGATGCATTTACCCAGCTTCCTATTTGAATGTGCATGATGGCTACTGGTGAGCTATGTTATTTTATATTATACTGTTACATTCAATAATTTATGTTGTTGAAATAGAGAGTAAAAATATATTAGAGTTCACTTAGCTTGAATGATTGAGACTGTTCCCTTGCAGTTCAGGGATTATGCCAATGAATTAGGCTATCAATCAGTGCATGCTGACTTGCTCACTATGATTTATAGCAAGAAAAATCAATAATTTTGGAAGAGAGTATCATTGTAATGTTTTTGATCATTCCATTCTCCCTGCTGTACATCATGTCTACACTTTAATACCCTGTGAGAAATATAGATAAAAAGCATTTTAGATGCACAATTGAATTATAAAAAAAAGTGTTCACTACCTGTCAGCAAGTACATTCTTACCTATTTTTTTTCTTCTTGAACAATAGCTAAACTCCCATTATGAAGGGAAGGAAGCAATTCTCAAGATTATTGACTTGATTCCATCAATGCCACTGCTCTGCTGGAGATGCATAAATTGTCCAGAATATATAACAATATGATGTGTAAGTGTGACTTCTTGTACATTAGATTTAGAGTCATTGTCATGTATACTGAGGTCCAGTTGAAAGTACTGTTCTGTGTACAGTCCAGACCGATCGCTCCATACATGAAAAACATAAGATAGATACACAATGTAAATACATTATGCATATGGGATACAAAGGAGTCAGGGATAAGCGATCACTATTCTCTGAAGAAATGAAAACTTGCTTTTAAACAAAACAAAATATCTTCCTTTAACTGTTGATATGCTGTTACTGCAATTTCATAAAATAAAGAGTAAAATAAAATAAAAATAAAGAGCATAATTGATGCCTTTCACATCTTTAGAACATCTCAAAGTTTTTTCAGCTTTTGAAATAATTTTCCAAGTATAATCGCTGCTGTTTTGCAGGAAACACGACAGCCATTTTGCACACAACAGGCTCCTACAAGCATCAACTTGACAACAATCAGATCATTACCTTTTTTTCCGGCCATGTTGGAGGGGGGGGGGGGGGCGGTGTATGAGTATTCACCAGGACACCAGGGAGAATCCCCTGCTCCTCCTCAGAATTCTTCTATGGGATCTTTGATGTCCTTCTGGGAAAACAGATGGGCGCTTTGTTTGACATTTTGTCAAAAAGAGAAGGGTTGTCTCTCAGCAAAAAGGTTTATCATATTTAAAATATATCATTTTCAAGGTGCTGTACTTTCCCACTGCATTATCTATCACCTTACATTCTGGAAAATATTCAGCATTAAAGCTCGTAACTAGATTGGGAATTTAGAATTCAACAGTTATAATTTAGAACTTGGAAACGATTACTTCAACTCTCAATTCATCCACTCCAATTTGATTTTTCTTTCATGCTTAGGCCATTGGCACCGCTGGCAAGACCAGTGTTCATTAACCACGACAGTCCACTTGGTGAAGGGTCTCCCACAATGGCAACAGACAAAAGTGTGATCCTGTGAAGATGAAAAAATGTCAATGCATGTCGGATAAGAGTGTTTGACTTGATGACAAACTTGGATGTGATAAATTTCTCATGCGCCTTCTGCCCTCGCACTTCCGGCTGGTGGAGGCCGCAGATTTGGAAGTTGCTGCCAAAGAAGACTTGGTAAAATGTTGTTGTGCATCCTCTAGATGGCAGATACTGCAACCATATTGTGCTGGTGCTGGAGGTTTTTATTGTTTCGACTAAATTCAAAAGGCGAGGAAAGACTGACTTTTTTTAACACCAGGGCAGCGTTTAATAAAGATTGAAACCGTGGAGCTCAGAACAACTGAATTTAGTGGGAATCCAGGCTGAAATTCTCCAACAGCTGGATTCATATCCAGCACAAAAGAAAATGGATGCTGGAGGCCTGCAACCCAGCTCCGAGAATGTCACTGCAGGAGTTTTTCAGGGCAAAGTTCTGGGCCCAGCCATCTTTAGCTGCATCATCAATTGTCATGATATTCAAACACACATCACAACACACACATCATGATAGACAGACCAATCAGCACACATAACACGACAGCCAATCACAGACAAGAGCAGACACAGTATAAGACAAGAAACACGACACCTGCTGGCCAGTCCATCTGGAGACAGGACAAGGCCAGCACCTCATTAACAAGACATTCACGCGGTCACCACGTGCTGAGTACCAAGACGGATGTGTAAATAACTAGTTGGAATAAAACTGCGTTGTACCAATCGCAACCGTGTTGGTTCGTCTGTACCTCAGAGCACCCAACACCACATGGTACCAGTGAGTAAATCGATACTTACCGGCAAATCTGCTATCCTGAGCCATGGACACCCACAACAAACCGCAACCATTGCAAGTCGCTGGGAACCTGGGCACCAACTGGAAGCTCTTCAAGCAGCGATTCGAACTGTTCATGCGAGCCAACGTAAAACAGGGCGCCTCGGACGAAACAAAGATTGCCATGCTCCTCACTACTGCAGGTCAGCATGCCATCGATGTATACAACTCCTTGGTGTTCGCGGAAGGCGAGAACAAATCTAAATATGACACGGTCGTCCTCAAGCTCGACCAGCACTTCAACGTTGAGGTCAATGAAAGAGAGGTATATCTTTCAGCAGCGCCTACAAGGTAAGGATGAGCTCTTTCAGCCCTTCCTGACGCACCTCCGCATACTCGCGCAGTCCTGCGGTTACGGCACCACCTCAGAGTCCATGATCCGGGACCAGATCGTTTTTGGCGTTGCCTCCAGTGGCCTACGCCAGCAGCTTCTAAAAATTAAAGGCCTGACCTTAGCATCTGCAGTTGAAGCCTGTGTCCTGCATGAAAATGCGACCAGCCGCTATGCCCAATTTCAGGTGACCGAATCGGCACGGAGGGGGTCCCAAGCGATCGAATTGGCAAGCCAGGCCGCCCACGAGGCCGAACGCATCCAGGCAATCGAGTTTCTCCCGGCCCGCGGCCCGGACGAGGGCGACCGTTTCGCGCGCTTTTCGAGGCCTCCCGTGTTTGTGCGCGCCAAAACCTACCACAACACTGAGGGACGTGCTGCGCAGGCGCGCCCGACGCAAGACCGAACTGCGCATGCGCAGTGGCGTAACAAACGCCATGACGTCATGACGTGCGGCAACTGTGGAGCTGCACATTTAAAAGGGCAATGTCCTGCAAAAACCTGACAATGCCTACGCTGTGGCAAGATGGGCCACTACGCTGCCTACTGTCGAGTGGCTCAACCTGTGGATCTTCCACATCTCCGACAACCTCGCAGACACGTGCGGACCATCCAGCCTCCACATCACGACATCCAAACCGACGACACAGATGACCAAGACGCCTTCAGGGTTGCGGTCATTGATGTGAACCGGGTCAACACCATCAAACCGACCGATGAATGCAGTGCCACCCTGACGGTCAACGGATCGCCGATCACATTCCGCCTGGACACTGGCGTCTCCGCCAACCTCATAGCATATTCAGCATTCTATGCCATGAAGGTCAGACCACCAATCCAGCCATCCCGGTGCAAGATGGTCGACTACAACGGGAACGTTATCCCGGCCATGGGATCCTGCCAGCTCCAGGTGACACACAAAACACACACGGCCATACTCTCGTTCGAGATAGTTGGCTCATCGAAGGACTCCCTGCTGGGCGCACAGGCATGTAAGGCTCTCCACCTTGTGCAGCAAATTCTGTCTCTCTCTCCAGACGACACATCTGACTTCCCGGATGCAGAGTTCAACGCACAGCTCCAATCGCTCCTCGCCCACAACCAGGAGGCATTCGAAGGCATGGGAACACTGCCATACACCTACCGAATTCGCCTCAAACCGGACGCCATCCCGGTCGTTCACGCACCTCGCAGGGTTCCTGCGCCACTTAAAGACCGCCTCAAGCTGCAGCTGCAGGATCTCCAGGACCAAGGGGTCCTATCCAGGGTCACGGAGCCCACGCCATGGGTCAGCTCCATGGTGTGTGTCAAGAAGCCCTCTGGTGAGCTCCGCATCTGTATAGACCCCAAAGACCTCAATAATAACATTATGCGGGAACATTATCCCATACCCAAACGGGAGGAGATCACCAGTGAAATGGCCCAAGCGAAGATATTCACGAAACTGGATGCTTCTAAAGGATTTTGGCAGATCCAACTGGACCCGTCCAGCCGAAAGCTATGTACCTTCAACACCCCTTTCGGCAGATTCTGCTACAACCGGATGCCATTTGGCATCATCTCGGCATCCGAGGACTTCCACAGAATCATGGAGCAGATGATGGAAGGCATCGAAGGGGTGCGCGCATATGTGGACAATGTCATCATCTGGTCCACCACACCGCAGGAGCACATACATCGTCTCCAACGCGTTTTTGCCCGCATACGGGAAAACGGCCTGCGCCTCATCCGAGCCAAGTGCGCCTTTGGCCAGACCGAATTGAAGTTCCTGGGGGACCATATCTCCCGGTCAGGCGGATCATGGCGGTTGCCCTATCCAGAGCAGTGAGCACGCCGCCAGATGCGGAGGGGTTCGTATGTCAGGTCGAGGCACAGGTGGCCTTGACAGCGGCAAATCTGCCGGCTGACGACTCCAGTCTGGCCCGCATCCGCCGAGAGACAGCGGCCGACCCCCTTTTACAGCGAGTGATGCGCCACATGACGGGAGGATGGCTCAAAGGGCAGTGCCCGCAGTTCTATAATGTACGAGACGACCTAGCCATCATTGATGGGATCCTTCTGAAGCTGGACCGGATTGCGATTCCGCACAGTCTGCGCCAGCTGGTTCTCGATCAAATACACGAAGGCCACTTGGGGGTCGAGAAGTGCAGACGGAGGGCCCGAGAGGCGGTATACTGGCCGGGCATCAGTGACGATATTGCCAACATGGTGATCAACTGTACAACCTGCCAAAGGTTTCAGCCGGTGCAACCTCCTGAGACGCTTCTGCCCCATGAGCTGGTGACGTCCCCCTGGGCTGGGGTGGGTGTTGACCTATTTCACGCGCTTGGCATGGACTATGTTATCATAGTGGACTACTTCTCCAATTACCCAGAAGTCATACGCCTGCACGATCTGACGTCGTCTGCTGTCATCAGGGCCTGCAAAGACGCCTTTGCTCGCCACGGCATTCCGATGACTGTCATGTCGGACAATGGGCCCTGTTTTGCCAGCCATGAATGGTCGTCCTTTGCGGCCTCGTATGGCTTCACACACGTGACGTCCAGCCCTCTGCATCCCCAGTCCAATGGAAAGGCGGAGAAGGGCGTTCACATTGCCAAGCGGCTCCTCTGCAAGGCTGCTGCTGCCGGATCGGACGTCTACCTCGCCCTGCTGGCCTATCGCTCGGCCCCACTAGCCACGGGTCTCTCGCCAGCACAGCTGCTGATGGGTCGCGCCCTCAGAATCACTGTGCCTTCCATCCTGGCACCAACAATAGACCATGCTCCGGTACTGCATAGGATGCAACTGCAGCGCGATCGCCAGAAGAGATCGTACGACACAAGGGCAACTGATCTTCCCTCCCTGGCCCCTGGAGACAACGTCCGCATTCACCTACCAGACGGTGGCTGGTCAGCACCTGCCGAAGTTCTCTGACGCGTGGCTCCCCGCTCGTTCCTGGATGGATGCCGGATGGATCTGTGCATAGGCGCAATCGCCGAGCCCTTCGCCGACTTCCACGCTCGCAACGGAACCATACACAGACGCCGTGTCCTCCACTGGTTCCTGATAGCGACTTTGTGGAGCTGCCACATACCATGCTCCTTCTATCGCTGTCCGTGGCCAGGCTCGCACCTCAGCCAGTGGTTCTCGACCCACCCTTGAGGCGGTCAACCCAAATTCGTCGCCCACCTACTAGACTGGACTTATGAGACTGTTCACACGTCACATTTTAGCAACTACTGTATTGTAACATGTCACTGTTTTATCGTTCCAGGCCTCGTTTGATCGGTCCAAATTTCAACGTTCTTCTTCTTTTGTTATGGTACAACCTCGTTAGCATGTCACACCTCACATCGCCCCTTGTATATAGTTACGCCACATGTACATGCTGTAAATATCACGCACACACACCTTTAGCTGCATTCAGGACACATTTATATTTATAACCACGTAGGCACATAATCTTGTAAAAAAGGGGGGATGTCATGATATTCAAACACACATCACAACACACACATCATGATAGACAGACCAACAGACCAATCAGCACACATAACACGACAGCCAATCACAGACAAGAGCAGACACAGTATAAGACAAGAAACACGACACCTGCTGGCCAGTCCATCTGGAGACAGGACAAGGCCAGCACCTCATTAACAAGACACTCAGACTGTTACTGTGAAAAGCCCCTAGTCGCCAAATTCCGGCGCCTGTTCAGGGAGGCTGGTATGGGAATTGAACCGTGCTGCTGGCCTGCCTTGGTCTGCTTTAAAAGCCAGCTATTTAGCCCAGTGTGCTAAACCAGCCCCTATTTTCTGTTTGACTGCGGATAGTGTGGGCTGGAAGTGACGTGTTTGAACTGATACGACTGGGCAAACAGAGACCATTCATGGCTGCTGAAGCACGGGCCATTGTCACTCATGACAGTGAGTGGGACATCATACCTATAGAACGTCTCCTTACAGGCCTTGATGATGGTCCGAGATGTGAGGTCTGAGAACTTCACGACTTCAGGGTAATTGGAAAAATAATCAATGATTAACATGTAAGCAGGACCATTTGCATGAAAGAGGTCGATGCCAACCTTGGACCACGGGGAGGTTTCAATTTCATGCTGCTGAAATGTCTCCTTACTCTGCGCTGGCTGGAAGCGTTGACAGGTCGCACAGTTAAGGACCACGTTCGAGATATCCTGGCTAATACCTGGCCAGTAGACAGCCTGCCTGGCTCTGCGCCTGCACTTTTCCACACCCATGTGGCCCTCATGGATTTGATGGAGCACCAAGCTCTGGAGACTGTGTGGAATTACAGTCCGGTCCAGTTTGAGGAGGATACCATCAACCACCGTCAGGTCGTTCGTTACATTGAAAAATTGAGGGCACTGCCCTTTTTGACAGCCATTGGTGAGGTGTTGCATAACACGCTGCAAGAGGGGGTCTTTGGTTGCCTCCTCAAGGAAACGAATCATCTTCTCATCAGATGCCGGGAGGGTGCTAGCACACAGCTGCACCTGTGACTCAACCTGTGACTCAATTTGCTGGATGACGTTCGGTGGTTCACTAGGCACGGTGTTGGAACGGGACAGTGTATCGGCAATGATGAGCTCCTTGCCAGGCGTGTAGACCAGGTCAAAGTCGTACCTTCTGAGTTTGAGGAGGATGCGCTGCAACCGAGGCGTCATGTCGTTCAGGTCCTTGTGGATAATGTGGACCAGGGGCCTGTGATCCATATCGACAGTGAATGTCAGCAGGCTGTAGACATAGTCGTGAAACTTGAGAATGCCAGTGAGAAGGCCCAGGAATTCCTTCTCGATTTGTGCATACCTTTGTTCGGTGGGCGTCATTGCCCTTGATGCGTAGGCAACCGGTGCCCAGGATGAGGTGTCATCGGGTTGCAGCAGGACCGAACCAATACCATCCTGGTTTGCATCTGTCGAGATTTTCGTTTCCATGTCTGGGTCGGAAAATGCCAATATGGATGCAGTGGTGAGCTTGGCTTTCAGCTCCAACCACTCTGCCTGATGCGCCGCCTTCCACTCGAAGGCAGTGGACTTCTTCACTAGGTTTCGTAGGGCCGTGGTGTGTGAAGCCATGTTTGGGATGAACTTGCCCAGAAAATTGACCATGCCCAGGAAGTGCAATACCACCTTCTTCTCTTCCAGGACCTTCATGGCAGCGATGGCCTTGACCTTGTCTGTGTCGGGCACACGCCCTGCTGAGATATCTGGTCTCCTAGGAACTTGAGTGTTGTCATGCCAAAGCAACATTTGGCCTTGTTCAGCTTCAGGCCATTGGCGTGGACACGGCGGAATACCTGCTGGAGACAGGAAACATGCTCCTCAGGGGGCGTGGACCATATGATGACGTCGTCCACGTACTCACGAACCCCTTCGATGCCCCCCATCATCTGATCCATGATGCGATGAAATATCTCCGATGCCGAGACGATGCTGAATGGCATACGGTTATAGCAGTACCTGCCAAACAGTGTGTTGAAGGTGCAGAGCCTTCTGCTGGACTCATCCATCTGGATTTGCCAGAATCCATGTGACGCATCTAACTTCGTGAAAAACCTTGCATGTGCCATCTCACTGGTGAGTCCCTCCCACTTCGGGATGGGGTAGTGTTCACGCATTATATTCTGGTTGAGATCCTTGGGATCAATGCAGATGCGCAGGTCTCCAGGGTTTTTTTTAACCACCACCATCGAGCTGATCCAGTCAGTCGGTTCGGTTACCCTGGAAATGATCCCCTGTTGCTGCAGCTTCTTGAGCTGTTCCTTCAGGCACTCCTTCTTCAGCGGAGCCGGGACCCGGCGTGGTGCATGGACCACTGGCTTGGCATCAGGTCGCAGTAGGATCTTGTACCGATATGGCAAAGTGCCCATCCCGACAAACACATCTGGGCACTGTGCGAGGGTGTCGTCAATGCCAGCTTGAAGATCCACGTTGGAGGATGTCGTTGAATAAATCCGCTGCACCAGGTTTAGCTTTTTGCAGGCATGTGCGCCCAATAGGGATGCCCTGTCCAACAATTTCCATCCTTAGCCGTGCATGGGTACTCCGGTTGGAGACGAGTAGATGGCAGGACCCCAGTGATGTGATGGAATTTCCGTTATAGTCCAGGAGCTGGCAGGCTGCTGGAGGGACCGTGGGAGGCTTCTTGATGCGTTTGAAGTCTGCTTGTGAGAGGAGGTTGGCAGAAGCACCTGTGTCCAGCATGAACTGGATGGGGCAGTGGTTGACCTGCATCACCGCACGCCATTCGTCCTCCGAATCCACAGCGAGAATGGACTGAATGCGAGATGAGTTAGGTGTGGCATGTTCACGTGTGGTAATGATGCCCACTCGGGAGGCGGGCTCCAGGCACTCGTCCTCTGGATCCATTGTACTGCCAGGATCAGAATCCTGTAATCGCCGTTGCACATACTGGACGCGCCGTCATCGGAATTGGGAGCGCTGGCCTCTGACTGGTGGTGCAGACCTGCACAAGGCTGCATAGTGTCCAGGCTTTCCGCAGTGCCTCTTGCAGTGTACGTGGTGTACATTATAGCACATGCGCAGTGCGGTCGGCAGAACTCGTGAAAAAAGCGTGCGAAATGGCCGCTGTCTTCAATGATGAGGCGCTGCATCCGGGAGATGGCCTGCATACTCTCTGCCTCTTGGGCGGTAAGTTTCTCATTTTCAGGCGATTTTGTATTGGGCATACCGGTTTTTGGCATGCTCATGCACTGTTCATGTTTCAATCGCGACTGGCAGGGTCATATGCTTGATTTTTAAGAGCTGCTCTTTCAGAGGATCAGAGTGAACTCCAAACACGATTTGGTCTCTGATCATGGAGTCAGTAATATCACCAAAGTTGCAGGACAGCGCTAGCTGGCAGAGGCTAGTTAAGAAGGCATTGAAAGATTCATCTTTTACCTTGAAGACGTTGTTTGAATATGTAGCGCTCGAAGATTTCATTGGTGTCCACTGCACAGTGACTATCAAACTTGTCCAGGATGGTCTGAAACTTTGTCTTGTCCTGGCCTTCGGTGAAGTTAAACGAGTTGAAGAGTTCGATGGCTGGATTGCCCGCTGTTGAGAGGAGAAGCATGATCGTCCTTGCATCAGACGCACCCACGAGGTCTGAAGCTTTGATGTACAGCAGAAACCTTTGCTTGAATGTCCGCCAGTTGGCACTGAGATTGCCGGAGGTCCTGAGCTGGTGAGGAGGCTGAATCTTCTCCATGGTGCCGGTATACATTCGCTTGTCGTCACGGAACGGACTGAGGTAAGCCACTTTAAATTAGCAGTCTGCTGGTATCATGTCGTGTTAGGTACACTGGTATAACACTGGCTGCAACTGGATGCAGTTTAGATCAGAAAGATACTCCAGACCTTGAAGTTAGTTCAATCAGGTTTATTGAACTAATAGCACAGTTTGCACAATTCTCTGTGAGTTCGACTCTCTGCTAACTTAAGCGTGGTTACTCTGTCTGACTGAACCAGACTAGCTCTCAGCCACGTGGTGGAGGTGTGCGATTGTAACAACACCCTTGACTGACTCTCTAGATGTTCATCAGTGGAAAGAGGCGGAGTGTGAGTGCCTCATGTCTTTTATAGTCAGATCCCACCCCTGAGTGTCCTGCCTGCTTATTGGTCATGTCCTGTTCTCTGTGTCCATTCGCTGCTTGTCTGTGTATCATTATGTGTGTGCCTGCATACCATGACAGGTTGAACACTTTGGGTGGAAAGTTCCCATATTTATTTTAAATATTGGTCCCAGCGCGAAAACCAGGGCGAATCCCACTGTTGACGGCTGTGGGAAAACTTTTCCATATAATACAAAGCGCTCGGCTTGCAGCTTTCCTCTGATTCACTCACCTTGGAAAATCATCCGCTAATCAGTATGGCGCTCGTTTTAAACGCCTCCCCAGCACTTGTTCCCAGTCCAGTCAGGGGGTGGGGTTGGGGGAGAGGGGTGGCTGCCAGGACTTCAGCACCACGTTCCGCGGAGGGAGCCCTCACCAAACCTCTCAATGGTGTTGAGCAGAAGCGTGACATCCTCTATCCATGATGGCCAGACGTCTAGCAAGCAAGGTCACCAACTCCACCTTGGAAGCTGTGGCTGCGATAGTGAGTGCCAGCCAACTCCATAAGAGCACGGGGCAACAGTGCAGAAAGAAGGTAAATGGCTTTCTTAATGCAGCCAGGGTAAGCCTTCATCCTCATGTTCCCGTTACACCCGTTAACACACCCACCACACCTCCACGGTCATCTCTCTCACAGGTTCCCAACACTTGTCATGGTGCCCTCATTACCCACCCCCCCGTCCCCACACCCCATGCTTCCCCCAGTAGATAATCTGCCCCTCACATCCCCACTCACATCCCATGTTTGCCAGATTTCTCCACCAGTGTCACCCCTTCATGGCTGTGAGTCTCTCGGTGTAAAGGCCTGCTCATGACTCTGACTTTGCAGCTCCAGCAACTCTGTGATGACCGGACGCAGGGACAGGTCTGGGGCTCAGTAGAGTCATGGGCTTTGGCATCCCTCCGAGTGTCGACTCCCTGGGATGTTCCTTCCTGGAGAGAAAGGCAACGCCATGTCTCTCCCACCTCCCACACTCACAATGTAGTGAAGCCTCAACTCAGCTGGCATGGGCCCACCAGCCTCCTCCCCCAAACACTCATCCTTGGAAGGTTCACACCCCTGCCCCCCACCCTCTCCCCCAACATCAATGCTCAGGCCTCTCATGTCTACCAGCATTCTCTAGTTATGAGGATGCCAAGGGCTGAAAACGTGTCGAAAGACTGCACAACCTCATCAGTAGGTGGAGAAACATATCGGCACGTCTGACCTCGAACGAGGCAGTCACAGCTGAGATGTGTCATTCAGTCTCTCTGGCCCCAAGATACGCCTGTTCATTCACAGGTTGAGTTCAGCTCTCTCTCAGGCAGGAGTCAGACATTTTGCTGAGGATAAGAGGAGCATCACCCGGTCTTCACTGCAATCATCATCATTCTCCTCCAATCTCCGGCCAATTACTTTATCCCCTTCCCATGAGTGTAACCACCATCACGCTCACCTCCCGCAGGCACCACAGTAGTGAGCAGGTGACAGGCCTCATGGTGAGAGAGGTCTTCAGCCATCATGAGGCTGGAAACAACCCCTTCTCAGAGTTCCACATTCTGCCCATGCAGGCTGACTTCTCTGAGAACCCCACCCAGGGAACTCACAGTCACAGTCAACCCCACTGCTGAACCTGTGGATTCACCTGCTCCCACCCACTTTCCAACTGCCACTCTGGAAAGGCAATCCCTCAACCATGGTAACGCCACAAGCCCAGCAGGGAGGACATTGTGGTGAACCACTGTAAGAGGAGATGTAAGGCAGGACCTGCACTACAGGTTCGGCGGTAGCTCCTGCCGGTTGGCTCCGCCCAGGGAGAACTGTATAAATATGCATGACCTCCAGTGCCCTGCCATTTCGCCAGCTGCAGCAGGAGGCCTCGCATCTGACTGTAATAAAGCCACAGTTGTACCCAACTTTAGTCTTTGTGCAATTGATCGTGCATCAATTTATTACAGTCAGATTTTCCACAGAATGGATATCCGAATTAAGCCTGATCGATCACCTGCAGCTGGATCCTCACTCGACCGATGCCAGGAAAGACTTTACTCATTGGCTAGCATGTTTCGAGGCTTACATCAACGTGGCGGACCCCGCGCCAACGGAGGCTCAGAAGATAAATGTCCTGTACTCCAGACTGAGCTCCAGCGTGTTCCCGTTGATCCAAGATGCCACAACTTACATAAAAGCGATGGAACTCCTCAAAGAACACTACACACAGAAGGCGAACACGCTCTTCGCCAGGCATGTACTTGCCACCCGCTCAGAACTAATTGGTGAGTCCATCGAAGACTTCTGGTGGGCCCTAATTCCACTCGTCTGGGACTGTGACTGACAGGCCATCACGGCCGCCGAACACGCAAATCTCCTCATGCTCGATGCCTTCGTGACGGGGATTGCGTCGGACCGCATCCGAGAACGATTACTGGAAGGGGCCACGCTCGACTGGCAGAGACAAAAACCTTGGCGCTCTCCATGACGGTCACACCCCGTAACGTACAATCATACCTCTCCCGCTATGCTGCCCACCCTCCTACCCCGTCCTACCCCTCCTGGACCCCGCCGACGACCTCCTCAGCCGGGGACCTGCCTTCGCAATACGCCTGTGCCGCACGTCCGACTCCACAAGGCAGACTCCTTGGTGGACAGGGTTCACCTGCTCCACGCCAACCCTCAATATGCCTACGTTGAGTTCCCCGACGGCCGCCAAGATACTGTCTCACTCAGGGACCTGGCACCGTCATGATCCACCCCAACACACGCCCCCATCAATGCACCCCCCCCACCTCCCACCGCGCCGCCAATATTGACCCCACCAGACCACCCCCTCCCCCTCCCCTTTTTCGCACAAGAGGATGAAGAGGACTTCTGCACGCTTCCGGAGTTCCCCGATGACTGGTCAGCATCAGCACCGCCACCACTGCCATCGGTGCCACCTCCACCACCGCCAGCACCGACTTCACCGCCACCGTTACGCCGATCCCAACGAAGCACCAAAGCACCGGACCGGCTGAACCTTTGACGGACTCCGGACCGTCAACATGGACTTTTCTTTCCCTACCACTGTACATAATTCCACTAATTGTATATAGTCTCACATCACCCCCGCCGGACTCATTTTTAACAGGGGGTGAATGTGGTGTTCCACTGCAATAGGAGATGTAAGGTAGGACCTGCACTACAGGTTCGCCGGTAGCTCCTGCCGGCTGGCTCCACCCACGGAGAACTGTATAAATATGCATGACCTCCTGTGCCCTGCCATTTCGCCAGCTGCAGCAGGAGGCCACGCATCTGACTGTAATAAAGCCACAGTTGTACCCAACTTTAGTCTTTGTGCAATTGATCATGCATCAGACATGGGAAACGATACCTGCACACCAGCCACCAGGCCCTTACACCTAGAGACTCACAGCCATAAAGGGCGGCTAAGGCCTGCGAGTGACCCCACCACCAGAGAGGCTGAGACAGAAACCCCTCCCCTAACCTGCCCAGTCCCCCTCCCCCCGGTTCTCACTTGCACTTACCTGGGTCCTCTGCATTCTCTCTGGTGCCTCCTCTGGAATTGGCACCCTGGAGGGTGATGGCAACCTGAACGCTCACTTCAGAGGGGAGGTTCCTGTTTTTATACAGCTGTTGTAAATCACACCAGTGTGACATCATGTTGGCGCCCATTGAATATTCTCTGAAGGGGAAATCCCAGTGGGAGGGCTCATAGATACATCGATACATAGGATAGGAGTAGGAGGAGGCCTTTTGAACCTTTCGAGCCTGCTCCACCATTCATCACGATCATGGCTGATCATCCAACTCAATAGCCTCATCCTGCTTTCTCCCCATAGCCTTTGATCCCATTCTCCCCAAATGCTATATTCAGCCGCCTCTTGAATATATTCAAAGTTTTAGCATCAACTACTTCCTGTGGTAATGAATTCCACAGGCTCACCACTCTTTGTGTGAAGAAATGTCTCCTTATCTCTGTCCGAAATGGTTTACCCTGAATCCTCCGGCTGTGACCCCTGGGGCGGGATTCTCCGACCCCCCGCCGGTTGCCGAATTCTCCGGCACCGGATATTCGGCGGGGGTGGGAATCGCGCCGCGCCGGTTGGCGGGGCACCCCCCCCTGGTGATTCTCTGGCCCGTGATGGGCCGAAGTCCCGCTGCTGGAATGCCTGTCCCGCCGGCGAGAATCAAACTACCTCTCTTACCGGCGGGACAAGGCAGTGCAGGCGGGCTCCGGGGTCCTGGGGGGGGGGGGCGCGGGGCGATCTGGCCCTGGGGGGTGCCCCCACGGTGGCTTGGCCCGCGATCGGGGCCCACCGATCCGCGAGCAGGTCTGTGCCGTGGGGGCACTCTTTTCCTTCCGTCTTCGTCATGGTCTCCACTATGGCGGAGGTGGAAGAGACCCCCTCCACTGCGCATGTGTGGGGATGCCGTGAGCGCCCGCTGACGCTCCCGCGCATGCGCCGCCTGGCAAAGTCATTTCAGCGCCAGCTGGCGGGGCGGAAATCAGTCCAGCGCGGGCCGAGCCCCTCAAGGTGAGGGCTTGGCCCCTCAAGATGCAGAGAATTCCGCACCTTTGGGGCGGCGCGATGCCGGACTGATTCGCGACGTTTTTGCCGCCGGTCGGCGGACATCGCGCCGACTGCGGAGAACCCCGCCCCTGGTTCTGGACACACCCATCATTGGTAACATCTTCCCTGCAACTACCCTGTCTAGTCCTGTTAGAATTTTATAAGTCTCTATGAGAGCCCCCTTCATTCTTCTGAACTCCAGCGGGAACAATCCCAACCTAGTCAATCTCTCCTCATACTACTACTACTCTCCTCATATGACAGTCCCGCCATCCCTGGAATCAGTCTGGTAAACCTTCGCTGCTCTCCCTCGAGAACAAGAACATCCTTCCTCAGAGAAGGAGACCAAAACTACACACAATACTCCAAGTGTGGCCTCACTAGGGCCCTGTACAATTGCAGACACACATCCCTGCTTCTATACTCGAAACCTCTTGCAATGAAGGCCAACATACCATTAGCCTTCTTTACCGCCTGCTGCACCTGCATGCTCACCTTCAGCGACTGGTGCACAAGGACATCCAGGTCCCGCTGCACACTCCCCTCTCCCAATTTACAACCATTCAGGTAGTAATCTGCCTTCCTGCTTTTGCTTCCAAAATGAATAACCTCACACTTATCCAAATTATACTGCATCTGCAATTGGTTTGCCCATTCACCCAACCTGTCCAGGTCTTGCTGTAGGATCACTGCATCCTCGTCACAATTCACCCTCCCACCTAATTTGGTATCATCTAATTTGGTATCAAGCAGGGACGATAGTAACATTTAAGGGGCATCTTGACAAATACATGAATAGGATGGGAATAGAGGGATACCGACCCAGGAAGTGTAGAAGGTTTTAGTTTAGACGGGCAGCATGGTCGGCACAGGCTTGGAGGGCCGAAGGGCCTGTTCCTGTGCTGTACGTTTCTTTGTTCTATCTGCAAATGTTGAGATGTTACATTTTGTTCCCTCATCCAAATCATTAATATATATTGTGAATAGCTGGGGTCCCAACACCGATCCCTGTGGTACCCCACTGGTTACTGCCTCCCAATTGGAAAAGGACCCATTAATCCCTACTCTTTGTTTCCTCTCGGCCAACCAGTTTTCTATCCACCTCAATACATTTCCCCCAATCCCATGCGCTTTAATTTTGTACAATAATCTCTTATGCGGGACTTTGTCAAACGCCTTCTGAAAGTTCAAGTATACCACATCGACTGGGTCCCCCTTATCAACTGTACTGGTTACCTCTTCAAAGAATTCCAACAGATTTGACAAGCATGCTTTTCCCTTCATAAATCCATGCTGACTCTGATTGATCCTGCCACTGCTTTCTAAATGTTCCACTCTCAAGTCCTTGATAATGGATTCAAGCATTTTCCTACCGATGTTAGGCTTACTGGTCTATAATTCCCTGCTTTCTCTCTACCTCGCTTTTTGAATATAAGAGTGACGTGTGCTACCCTCCAATCTGCAGGGACAGTTCCAGAGTCTATAGAATCCCGGAGATGACCACCAATGCATCCACTATTTCCCGAGCCACCTCCTCAAGCACTCTGGTATGCAGGATCGTTAATAAAACGCTAATGTATTAAAATGAGGTTCCGACCTTTTGCGTTCTCAAGATTCACAACCCTCTGAGAGAAAAAAAGATTCTTCACATTTCTGTCTGTCTTTAACGGGCGAGCCCTTACTTTTAAACAGTGACCCCCTAGTTCTAGATTGTCCAACAAGAGGAATCATACTCTCCACATCCACCATGTCAAAACCCCTCAGGATCTTGTATGTTTCAATCAAGTCGCCTCGAATACTCTTTTAAACTCCAGCAGACACAAGGTGAACCTGCCAAAGCTTTCCTCATAACACAAATCCAGGTATTAGTTCAGTAAACCTTCCAATGCATTTATATCCTTCCTTAAATAAGGAGACTAACAATGTGCACAGTACTTCAGATTGGTCCCACCAATGGACGACATTATTGGAGCATAACGTCGCTACTCCTTTTACTGATGCAAAATGTTTTTTCAATTCATCTCTCATCGCCTTTATTTTCCATTATTAATGCCCCAGACTCACTTTCTATAGCACCAATGCTCACTTTGTCATATCTTTTCATTTTTAAGCATCGATAGAAACTCTGGGCGGGATTTTCCAGTCACGCTGATGGCGCATCCCTGCCTTGGGTTTCCCAGCGGCGTGGGGTGGAATCAATGGGAAATTCCATTGCCAGCAGCAGGGCCATACGATCCCATCGGCAGCCAAAACCTCCCGTCGCCAGGAAATACACCGTGGAGAGGCCAGAGAAGACACTCTGACCTATTGGGTGGTCCATCGCCCTACAAGCGACCTCTTGTTTTCATCATTTCTGGTCCTGGTTTTTTGAATTTAGATCCCCCTTCCTATTGTGCTAATACTATTATTATCGAACAGAACCAGACACCCACCTTTTCCAGCTTCCTGTCCTTCCTAAATGTTGTGTATATTTCAATAGTCAGGCGTAATTAATGTCATCCTGCAGCCATGCGACATGCATTTAGATCCTTTTGTCCTTTTATTTTAGTAACCTATAGTCGTATATAAGACTTCAAGACATGGGAGCAGAATTAGTCCACTCGGCCCATCGAGTCTGCTCCATCATTCAATCATGGCTGATATTTTTCACATTCCGATTCTCCTGCCTTTTCCCTGTAGAGGGTGCCATCTCTGCTACTCCACTACTGGGCCGATATCTGGGGTTTGAGTATCTGTGTGTGTCTCTCTCCAGCTGGCACTGAAACTTCAGAGGCCAGGGGATGCCGCACTGGGACACCTCCACGGAAGAGAGCACTGAATCAAGCCTGCCGTTTATCCCTAACCGGAAGCCTGAGGCTTATATCACACAGATATCCAGACCCCCACCAATGCCCAGGTGATTCTCTCTCTTGCCGGTGGTGCAACACCCACCCGGTTCCTACTTCGCTAGAGTAGCTTTCCCAAGAGAGAGAATAGGACACTGCTGTTTATTACCTAACCAGCAGCCTGTCCTGAGTGAATCGCTCAAGATGACCCTAGATTCTTGAACCCGGAATTAAGGTGAGGAATATTTTAACAATGACTTGGTCAGAGATCGCTGGTGAGAGATTGAAGAATTTAAACGACTCCAATTATCAGCAAATCAAGGTTTATTGCAAAACCCAGGTCAAAATCATCAAACAGAAGAAATTATAATAAAATCTTAAACTCTAACACAAACTAAGTCTATTCAGAAAGTACTATAACGGACACAACGAAAAATCTTATTGTTACACAGTTTTAGCAATGACACAGAACACAAATCAAGTCCCCTTCCCCAGAGCCTCAACCACTATCAAAGTCAAGGGAGTTTCGCAAGCTGCTGCAGGGTACTTACGGTAACAGGCTGCAGAGGTCAAGTCAAAGGTGGAGAGGTCGAGCCAAGAGCCAAGAGACCCTCAATCGAAACACAGCCCCTTTTATACCCGTTTTACCAGGCTTTTCCTGTGTTCGGCCAGCCCCTTTTGCATTGAATTGGTAAGGTTTAAAGTTCCCGCTGGTCCCGCCCCCTTTGAGCCGGTCAGAGCTGTCGATTTCCGGGTTTTCCTCCTCCTTTGCGTTGTATCAGTCCAAGTTTAAAGTTCCCGCTGGTCCCGCCCCCTTTGAGCCGGTCAGAGCTGTTTGCTTCCGGGTATTCCTCGCAGGTCCGCTCCTTCGCGTTGTATCAGTCCCAAGTTTAAAGTTCCCGCTGGTCCCGCCCCCTTTGAGCCGGTCAGAGCTGTTTGCTTCCGGGTATTCCTCGCAGGTCCGCTCCTTCCAGCCAGGCAGACCTGCCGCGATTTGAATTTGGCGCCGACTCCGCCCCCTCCTCCCAGTGAGTTCCTGCCGGTGGCTTCTGTCAAGATTGGAGTACCTCCCCCAGGTCCGCCTCCAACTTGGTTTTTTCTACCGCTTATCTTCAAGGGGCTTTTACAGCGCAATGTACTGAGCCCAGACAGTCTGCTTTTTAGGATAACAAGGTTAGGCTCTCTTGTGAAGATTTTCAAAAGGTCTTCCAGCTGCTCCGGAGATGGCTGCTATTCTCACCTTGCTATGTTGATGGGGTGTTAATTGGATTCTGCTCTGGTGGAGGCCAGGTCATTTACATCTGCATGGGGCTATGACCATCCCATTGTCCTGCTTGCAGGCAGGCCCCCTGTGTATTCCCGTGCCCCTTTGTCTGTGTGTTAATCTTATCTCGTTGTCTGGCTCCTTCTTCCTTGTAGCTCCTAGGGGGGGGTTTGTAAATACCTATGCCCCTACTCAGCTCAGCGGACCAAGCCTGCTGGGAAATCTGGTTACGTTCTCTTGGCTGAAAAGTCAGTTTACAGTCTGAGTTTTATTCTTGGGCAGTCCAAAAAGGGCCGAATTGCCCGAAAACCTTACAGATGCCCCTTCGATACGTCCCTACCTGCTTGGACCGTATCGACACAGGTGAAGGGCAATCATTTCCTTTTGTGTGGACCGTAGGCCCCCCCTCAACAACATGCGAAACTACAAGTCCCAAGACAGTTCCCTTAATCTAGGCTACCCCTGATTTCAATGAAAGGGAAAGACAAGACCATACTTAATTCAAACACACAGTAACATATACACATTTCACCGGAACCCCAAACGTAAGGGTCCCTGTACATATATCACAATCAAGTAACTGAAACCCGCGAATCCATACAACTATTTACAATTGCATCTCTTTATTTCACTAAGGATCCTCCTTTCTTGGCTGCACTTCGCTTCTTCCCGTTGAAGGCTCTTTATTTTTCCTCCGTCGTCGATACCTGCAGCTGAGAGGTTTAGTCCAACTGAGGCGACAGCATAATGTACCCCCTGTACAACATTTTCTTTGTGGGGGCAAACACTAAACCATTCTCAGGCCCCCCCTGGTGGTGATCGGACAGTTGTGAGGGTCGATCGGTTGGGCTGTGGGCAGGGGTCGCTTTACCTGAACCAGCAGTTCGGTAGCTTTTACAGTCATCCCTTCCCTGGGCGTTACACATCCCTCCCCACTGCGGTCAATTTATCCCGTTCCCTGGGTTCTGCCACCACCTTACAAAAGTGATTAATGCCCCTTGTGGACATGCCTTGGTAGATCCCCATAAACACAAATAAATGCCCTGGTCAGAAGCCCACCACTTATCCCAGCAAACGGTGATCCTACCCGGTGACCCCGTGATGGTCCGGTAGGTGTTGTTGTCCAGGCGTTCCCAGTCCGAGGACCGATCCCTCATGTCCAGCCTCAGCTTCCTGGGCCACCACCATCTCCCCAAAGGAACTTCCCCCTCACAGGTTAAACACACCCGCCTGCCCTCAGTCACCCTAACCCGGTCAATCGAAGGACTCTTCTGTCTCGCCTCTGTGGAGTTCTCCCGGTCCCACCATCGCCAAGATCATCAGCAAGCTCCACATCGTCGGGTGCCCCATCTGTAAAACAGACAAAACACATCCTTGCCTCTACAGCCCTACCTACCTTAAAGTGCATGGGTTCTATCCAGCGGCAGCAGCAGCTTCCGCTTTGAAGTTGTGAAATCAACATGAAATTGCCGCAGCCTGTCTGTGGTTCTGTGTCCACAGCCCGGCTCCCCCAGGGTCCTAGTGCCTGCTGCTCCATCATTATACCATTGCACTAGGCGCTTCTGTGATCCCACAATCCTAAATACCCACACACCACTACACACTAATTAGAACTAGCAGGGGGAAAATGATATATACAATGCCACCCGTCTCCGGGTGGCCAAATTAACCCACGATCCTAAATAATCCACACACCACTACACACTAATTAGAACTAGCAGGGGGAAAATGATATATACAATGCCACCCGTCTCCGGGTGGCCAAATTAAAACTGGGCCCCGCTAAACTGGGGCAGTTCACCTGTTTGGTCCAACGGCTCGGGCCAGACCGTCCCCTCCCGGGGGTTCGGGCTGCCCCTTGCCTCTCCTTCCCCAACAGGGTTCGGGGATCCCTCAGCGTTCCCTTCTACTCGGGCCCCCTTACTGCGGGACCGGGTTCTAAGGAGGTGTGATGGGGACCATCTTACCGGGGGCTTGGAGACCCGATTGCTCCCTCGTCCCCCGACTGGTTCCCAAGCCCAAGGTGATACCTCCACTTCCTCCGCCTCCTTAGACTCTATACTAAGGCAGGCTACCTGACCCACAGGTAAGGGCTTGGGAATCGTTACTGTCCCTGGGCTGGGTGCTTGCAGCACCGTCGTTTCCTTTGGGACTGCCCCTTCGGGACAGCACCTTGTCACCGGTTGTGTGGCCGTGGAGTCAGGGACCTCCCCCACCGTCGTTAATTCTACGGGGGGTTTCTCCACTACCACCCCCAGTCTTCCCCCCACCTTGCTCTTTCTTGCCCTTATGGGGTGGAACAATTTAAATTGACTGATGTGGCGTTCGCATGGGTCCCACCTTAAGGGATTTAAACTGCAAATAGCCGCTGAGGCAGCCTCCAGAATGGGACCCTGCACCTGGACCGGACCAGGGTCTGGGGCTAGAACTACCCCTGCGCTCCCTTTTTCCTGAGGCTGCTCCCTGGGTAGTCATACGGGTTCTTGTGGTGTGGGTGCGGGCAGGCCCTGGCCCGTTGCCATTGCCACCTGTCCCGACCCAGCTGCTAGGCTCTGCAAAAAGGCTAAAAGTTTCTTTACCTCGAAGGTTTCCGGGGCAGCTGCTCCTGCCGCCGTGGTCTGACTCTCTACTGCGGGAGCCCTCTCCTGCTTGCTAGGGTTTTTACATTCCCTCTTGAAATGCCCGGCCTCCCCACACCCGTAGCATACCGGTTTCTTGTCGGAGGTCCGGGTGCCCTCATGCTTCCACTCTCTCTTAGGGGCTGGTGGCGCGATTTCATGCACCCTACCCTTAAGGGGCTTGTCCTCACCCCTCTCCCCATTACGATATGCGAGGGTAAGTTTCCTAAGGACCTCTTCCTCATTAAGGGCCGGGGTCTGCGGGTCGAACCAGTGTTCGGCTTTTGCCCTAACGTTAGGGAGACAGTTGGCAACTAGGGTCTTCAGCCAGTGGGCGGTTCTTTCCCCTAAATTCCGTCTATCCGCTTGAATCCCGCATGCCTCCATATAGACAATCCACAGCCTGTCTGCGAACATGGTGGGAGATTCCCCTGGTTGCTGCTTGGTTTCCCCCACTCTCATGAAAGGGCTCCCCAGATTCAAGCCCATCGCCTCCAGAACAGCAGTCTGTGCTGCCGCCCATGTGTCAGGTCTTCCCCCATTCCCAGAGGTCACTGTCCTGCATAGCTGTGCATCTAGGGTCATCAGGAGCATCCTTATTTGCTCCCCCTCGTCGCAGTCATTAATGCTGGCTGCCTGTTCCACCTCCATAAAATGAAGCGACGGATCCCCTTTTGGAGTTAGCCTGGGAACGTGGGCCACCATCCCCCTGAGCGCGGATGCCCCATGAGGAATGATAATGTCGCCCTCAACCGGTCCCCTATTCGCCAGTCCCGCCGGGGGACCATACCTTCTTTGTCTGACAGGGCACATCTGCCCTACCTGGGGTTCCTGCTCCTCCTCCCCACTGTCCAGTTCTCCTGCCCCGTTGAGTAGCCCCCCTGTCCCCGGGCTAGCTACCCATATAGGAGACGCCGCTATCTGGGGATACACCACTGACCCCCCTTGGACCTGCCCCTGACCAGGCGGTCCAAACCCTACCTGCTGACCCGGCCCCATCACCGGCATCCCAGGCAGCGGTCTGTCCCCATCCCATGGGGACCCACATACGAAACCAGGCGGACACGCCTCCAGCTGGGGGTACCCTGCCGACCCCCCTTGGACTTGCCCCTGAACGTGCAGTCCGTTCCCCGCCTGCCGACCCGGGCACGATCCCGGTGCCTCAGGAGGCGGTCTATTCCCCTTGGCCTGTGGGGAATCATCCGCTGCGAGGAGCACCTTGCCCCTTGGGAACCCCCCTGGACCTACCAGGTGTACCTGTCCCCTGACCTTGGACAAGGCCTCCTCCAACTCCGTTATTCGTGCCTGGCACGGCCCATGGGCACAGTCCCCTACTTCCTCGCGAGCCACTCGGTACGCTGCCTGGATGTCCCGGTACTTCCCCTCCAGCTTCCTACACTGCTCTGTACTCCGAGCATAGAGTTCCTGGAGCCTCCGTTCCTTTTCTTTACCCTCCACTATCTGGCAGTGGAGATAGTCCTTCTCACACCGGTTAGACTCGCTTTCCTGTTTCATTTCTACCAATTCCTCCCGCAGTCGTTCCGCTGCGCTCACGCTGTCCTGTTTAATTTCTGCCAATTCCTCCCGCAGCCGTTCCGCTGCGCTAGCGCTGTCCCCTGCGCTGGCCCTCACTTCTCTCAACTCCTGCTCTGTTTTGACTACCTGCTCGGACAGGCAAACCAGCCAAACTGCCTTCTCCAAGTGCTTTTTGTGCGCCTTACTTTCTGTCCATGCAGCCGCTGCCATTACCGGTTGCTCCGCATTGATTAGTTCTGAGACCCAAGGTTTGGTGAGGTTGACCTTTTGCCACAAATACGAGGAGATTCTCTCCTCCATTTTACTTCGTTCCCTCACCCCCTCTGCCAAGTCACATACTCCAAACCACCGGGGTCCTGCCGCGGTCGCCATTGTAGAGGGTGCCATCTCTGCTACTCCACTACTGGGCCGATATCTGGGGTTTGAGTATCTGTGTGTGTCTCTCTCCAGCTGGCACTGAAACTTCAGAGGCCAGGGGATGCCGCACTGGGACACCTCCACGGAAGAGAGCACTGAATCAAGCCTGCCGTTTATCCCTAACCGGAAGCCTGAGGCTTATATCACACAGATATCCAGACCCCCACCAATGCCCAGGTGATTGTCTCTCTTGCCGGTGGTGCAACACCCACCCGGTTCCTACTTCGCTAGAGTAGCTTTCCCAAGAGAGAGAATGGGACACTGCTGTTTATTACCTAACCAGCAGCCTGTCCTGAGTGAATCGCTCAAGATGACCCTAGATTCTTGAACCCGGAATTAAGGTGAGGAATATTTTAACAATGACTTGGTCAGAGATCGCTGGTGAGAGATTGAAGAATTTAAACGACTCCAATTATCAGCAAATCAAGGTTTATTGCAAAACCCAGGTCAAAATCATCAAACAGAAGAAATTATAATAAAATCTTAAACTCTAACACAAACTAAGTCTATTCAGAAAGTACTATAACGGACACAACGAAAAATCTTATTGTTACACAGTTTTAGCAATGACACAGAACACAAATCAAGTCCCCTTCCCCAGAGCCTCAACCACTATCAAAGTCAAGGGAGTTTCGCAAGCTGCTGCAGGGTACTTACGGTCACAGGCTGCAGAGGTCAAGTCAAAGGTGGCGAGGTCGAGCCAAGAGCCAAGAGACCCTCAATCGAAACACAGCCCCTTTTATACCCGTTTTACCAGGCTTTTCCTGTGTTCGGCCAGCCCCTTTTGCATTGAATTGGTAAGGTTTAAAGTTCCCGCTGGTCCCGCCCCCTTTGAGCCGGTCAGAGCTGTCGATTTCCGGGTTTTCCTCCTCCTTTGCGTTGTATCAGTCCAAGTTTAAAGTTCCCGCTGGTCCCGCCCCCTTTGAGCCGGTCAGAGCTGTTTGCTTCCGGGTATTCCTCGCAGGTCCGCTCCTTCGCGTTGTATCAGTCCCAAGTTTAAAGTTCCCGCTGGTCCCGCCCCCTTTGAGCCGGTCAGAGCTGTTAGCTTCCGGGTATTCCTCGCAGGTCCGCTCCTTCCAGCCAGGCAGACCTGCCGCGATTTGAATTTGGCGCCGACTCCGCCCCCTCCTCCCAGTGAGTTCCTGCCGGTGGCTTCTGTCAAGATTGGAGTACCTCCCCCAGGTCCGCCTCCAACTTGGTTTTTTCTACCGCTTATCTTCAAGGGGCTTTTACAGCGCAATGTACTGAGCCCAGACAGTCTGCTTTTTAGGATAACAAGGTTAGGCTCTCTTGTGAAGATTTTCAAAAGGTCTTCCAGCTGCTCCGGAGATGGCTGCTATTCTCACCTTGCTATGTTGATGGGGTGTTAATTGGATTCTGCTCTGGTGGAGGCCAGGTCATTTACATCTGCATGGGGCTATGACCATCCCATTGTCCTGCTTGCAGGCAGGCCCCCTGTGTATTCCCGTGCCCCTTTGTCTGTGTGTTAATCTTATCTCGTTGTCTGGCTCCTTCTTCCTTGTAGCTCCTAGGGGGGGGTTTGTAAATACCTATGCCCCTACTCAGCTCAGCGGACCAAGCCTGCTGGGAAATCTGGTTACGTTCTCTTGGCTGAAAAGTCAGTTTACAGTCTGAGTTTTATTCTTGGGCAGTCCAAAAAGGGCCGAATTGCCCGAAAACCTTACATCCCCATAACCCTGATCCCCTTATTAATTAAAATCCTATCTATCTCTGTCTGAAAGACACTTAGTAGTTTGGCCTCCACAGCCTCCTGCGGCAAAGAGTTCCACAGGTTCACCACCCTCTGGCTGAAGAAATTCCTTCTCATCTCTGTTTTAAGGATCGTCCCTTTATTCTGAGATTGTGTCCTCTGCTTCTAGTTTTTCCGACAAGTGGAAACATCTTCTCAGTGTCCACTCTATCCAGGCCTCGCAGTATCTTATAAGTTTCAATAAGATCCCCCTCATCCTTCTGAACTCCAATGAGTACAGACCCAGAGTCCTTAACCGTTCCTCCTATGACAAGCTCTTCATTCCAGAGATCATTCTTGTGAACCTCCTCTGGACCCTTTCCAAGGCCAGCACATCCTTCCTTAGACACGGGGCCCAAAACTGTTCACAATACTCCAAATGGGGTCTGACAAGAGCCTTATATAGCCTCAGAAGTACATCCCTGCTCTTGTATTATAGCCCTCTCGACATGAATTCTAACATTGCATTTGCCTTCTTAACTGCTGACTGCACCTGCACGTTAATCTTAAACTCCAGCTGAATTAGTCTTAGATTTGTACTGACTATCCTTTCCTGTCATGGTCTGTTTATCATTTCTCACATAAGTACCTTTCTCCCTTGTCATATCTCTACTCTTTGATTTACCACATCCTCCAATATTTTACTCTTGCCTGCACAAGTTAGTTTAAAATCCTCTCTACTTCCCTAACTATGCAGCTCGCTCGAACTCTGGTTCCAGTATGTTTCAGGTATAGACCATCAAACGGTACAGTCCCCCCTTTCCCCAATACTGGTGCCAGTGCTCCATGAACTGGAACCCACATTGGTATCCACACCAGTTTTTGAGTTATGCAACCACCTCTCTAATCTTTTTTACCCTAAGCCAATTTGCACATGCCTCAGGGAATGAGAGATTATTTATTACCTTTGAAGTTCTTTTTTTTAATTTGGTGTCTCCTTATACTTACTCGACAGAATCTTTTTCCTTGTCCTGCCTATGTTGTTGGTACCTACATGACCACGAAGATTGGCTCTTTCACCTCCCACATCATGTTCCTCTCCAGTCCTGAGCAGATGCCCCCAATGCTGACACTGGGAGGGCAACACAGTATCCTGGATTCTTGTTCTTTGCTGCAGGGAATGGTATCAATCCCCCTCTCTATACAGTCCCCTACTGCAACAAGATTCCTTTTATCTCCCCCTCCCCACTTGAATGGCTTCTTGTCCCATGGTGTGATGACCAATTAGCTCATCCACCTGACCGCCCAAAACCACACATGGAAACACGCTGAAAGAACAGCAAATCTGTTGGACAATTACAAACACTGAGGCTCCAATACTCCTGCCATTGAACATAGAACATAGAAGATTACAGCGCAGTACAGGCCCTTCAGCCCTCGATGTTGCGCCGACCTGTGAAACCACTCTAAAGCCCATCTACACTATTCCCTTATCGTCCATATGTCTATCCAATGACCATTTGAATGCCCTTAGTGTTGGCGAGTCCACTACTGTTGCAGGCAGGGCATTCCACGCCCTTACTGCTCTCTGAGTAAAGAACCTACCTCTGACATCTGTCCTATATCTATCTCCCCTCAATTTAAAGCTATGTCCCCTCGTGCTAGACATCGCCATCTGAGGAAAAAGGCTCTCACTGTCCACCCTATCTAATCCTCTGCTTATCTTGTATGCCTCAACTATCTCACCTCTTAACCTTCTTCTCTCGAATGAAAACAGCCCTCAGCCTTCCCTCAGCCTTCCCTCATATGATCATCCCTCCATACCAGGCAACATTCTGGTAAATCTCCTCTGCACCCTTTCCAATGCTTCTACATCCTTCCTATAATGTGGCAACCAGAATTGCACGCAATAGTCCAAATGCGGCCGCACCAGAGCTTTGTACAGCTGCAACATTACCTCATGGCTCCGAAACTCAATCCCTCTACCAATAAAAGCTAACACACCATATGCGTTCTTAACAACCCTCTCAACCTGGGTGGCAACTTTCAGGGATCTATGTACATGGACACCGAGGTCTCTCTGCTCATCCACTCTACCAAGAATCTTACCATTAGCCCAGTACTCTGTCTTCCTGTTATTCCTTCCAAAATGAATCACCTCACACTTTTCTGCATTAAACTCCATTTGCCACCTCTCAGCCCAGCTCTGCAGCTTATCTATGTCCCTCTGTAACTTGTAACATCTTTCCGCAATGTCCACAACTCCACCGACTTTAGTGTCATCTGCAAATTTACTCACCCATCCTTCTACGCCCTCCTCCAGGTCATTTATAAAAATGACAAACAGCAATGGCCCCAAAACAGATCCTTGTGGTACACCACTAGTAACTGGACGCCCGGCTGAACATTTCCCATCAACCACCACCCTTTGTCTTCTTCCAGCTAGCCAATTTCTGATCCAAACTGCTAAATCACCCTGAATCCCATGCCTCCGTATTTTCTGCAATAGCCTACCGTGGGGAACCTTATCAAACGCTTTACTGAAATCCATATACACCACATCAACTGCTTTACCCTCATCCACCTGCTTGGTCACCTTCTCAAAGAACTCAATAAGGTTTGTGAGGCACGACCTACCCTTCACAAAACCGTATTGACTATCTCTAATCAAATTATTCCTTTCCAGATGATTATACATCCTATCTCTTATAAACCTTTCCAAGACTTTGCCCACAACAGAAGTTAGGCTCACTGGTCTATAGTTACCGGGGTTGTCTCTACTCCCCTTCTTGAACAAGGGGATCACATTTGCTATCCTCCAGTCTTCTGGCACTATTCCTGTAGGCAAAGATGACTTAAAGATCAAAGCCAAAGGCTCAGCAATCTCCTCCCTAGCTTCCCAGAGAATCCTAGGATAAATCCCATCCGGCCCAGGGGACTTATCTATTTTCACACTTTCCAGAATTACTAACACCTCCTCCTTATAAACCTCAAGCCCTTCTAGTCTAGTAGCCTGTATCTCAGTATTCTCCTCGACAACATTGTCTTTTTCCTGTGTGAATACTGACAAAAAATATTCATTTAGCACCTCTCCTATCTCCTCGGACTCCACGCACAACTTCCCACTACTGTCCTTGACTGACCCTAGTCATTCTTTTATTCCTGACATATCTATAGAAAGCTTAAGGGTTATCCTTGATCCTACCTGCCAAAGACTTCTCATGTCCCCTCCTGGCTCTTCTTTGCTCTCTCTTGAAGTCCTTCCTAGCTAACTTGTAACTCTCGATCGCCCTAACTGAACCTTCACGTCTCATCTTTACATAAGCCTCCTTCTTCCTCTTGACAAGTGTTTCAACTGCTTTAGTAAACCACTCGCTCGACCACTTCCTCCCTGCCTGCCTGCCAGGTACATACTTATCAAGTTCATGCAGTAGCTGTTCCTTGAACAAGCTCCTCATTTCCATTGTGCCCATCCCCTGTAGTTTTCCTCTCCATCCGATGCATCCTAAGTCTTGCCTTATCGCATCATAATTGCCTTTCCCCCAGATATAACTCTTGCCCTGCGGTATATACCTATCCCTTTCCATCACTAAAGTAAACGTAATGGAATTGTGGTCATATCACCAAAGTGCTCACCTACCTCCAAATCGAACACCTGTCCTGGTTCATTACCCAGTACCAAATCCAATATGTCCTCGCCTCTCGTTGGCCTATCTACATACTGTGTCAGGAAACCCTCTTGCACACATTGGACAAAAACGGACCCATCTAAAGTACTCGAACCAGAGAAGACACAGCCGGAGTGAGACAGCAAAGAGTGAGTTTGGGAATTTGAATCTAGGTGGGAATTGAATCAAATCAAATCAATAAGTCAGCTCCTTTTAAATTTCAGATGTTTAAATTAATTTAAATTAATCTAGAATTTTGCAGTGTAGGTTAACAAGGGCTGCAGTGTAGAATTGTGCAGTGTAGGTTAACAAGGGCTGCCCCACCTACTCACATAACTGATTGGCAGTTAAGTGTCCGTCACTTTAATCTAAAAGCAGGTGGGGGAGGGGAGTCAACTCAGGCCAATTTTAAAAAAGCAACTTGTAAACTCACTCCCAGTGAGTTCTCCCAGTGAGGCAGAGAAGACACAGCCAGAGTGAGACAGGAAAGAGTGAGTTTGGGAATTTGAATCTAGGTGGCAATACAAAGCTGGGTGGGGAGGAAGTGCTTTTTAATCCCTGGTAAGTGACTGGTAAGTAGTTTTTCTGGTTTTTTTCTCTTTTCATTGGTATATTTATTTATTTTTTCTTCGTTGTTTTTTTGGGGGTGCGGGAGAAATTGTAGCTGTTGAAGTTAACCGAGGGTTTAAGACATGGCAGGAGATCTCAGACACGTGTCATGCTCCTCGTGTGCGATGTGGGAGCTCAGGGACACGTCCACTTCCCTGGCTCCTTCACGTGCAAGAAGTGTGTTCAGTTGCAGCTCCTGTTGGACCGCTTGATGGCTCTGGAGCTGCGGATGGACTCACTTTGGAGCGTCCGCGATGCTGAGGACGTCGTGGATAGCACGTTTAGCGAGTTGGTCACACCGCAGGTGAAAGGTACTGAGGGAGATAGAAAATGGGTTACCAAAAGACAGAGCAAGAGTAGGAAGGCAGTGCAGGTGTCCTCTGCGGTCATCTCCCTGCAAAACAGATATACCGCTTTGGGTACTGTTGAGGGAGACGGCTCACCAGGGGAAGGCAGCAGCAGCCAGGTTCATGGCACCATGGCTGGTTCTGCTGCGCAGCTGGGCAGGAAGAAGAATGGCAGGGCTATAGTGATAGGGAACTCAATCGTAAGGGGAATAGACAGGCGGTTCTGCAGACGCAATCGAGACTCCAGGATGGTATGTTGCCTCCCTGGTGCAAATGTCAAGAATGTCTCGGAGCGGCTGCGTGGGACATTCTGGAGGGGATGGGGGGGTGGGGCGGGGAGAGTGAACAGCCAGCTGTCGTGGTGCACATAGGCCCAACGAGATGGGTAAAAAAACAGGACGAGGTCCTACAAGCTGAATTCAAGGAGTTAGGAGTTAAACTAAAAAGTAGGACCTCAAAGGTAGTAATCTCAGGATTGCCATCAGTGCCACGAGCTAGTCAGAGTAGGAATGTCAGAATAGAGAGGATGAATGCGTGGCCTGGTGCAAGAGGGAGGGATTCAAATTCCTGGGGCATTGAAACCTGTTCTGGGGAGGTGGACCAGTACAAACCGGACGGTCTGTACCTGGGCAGGACTAGAACCGATGTCCTAGGGGGGGTGTTTGCTAGAGCTGTTGGGGAGAGTTTAAACTAATGTGGCAGGGGGATGGGAACTGATGCAGGAAGTTGGAAGGTAGTAAAACAGGGACAGAAACAAAAAGCAGTCAAGGCGAAAGTGTAAGGCAGAGAAGCCAGAGTCAAAAATCAAAAAGGGCGACAGTACAAGGTACAGTGACTGAGGGGAGCTCAGTGAATAGGACCAGGAATACTAAAAGGAATAAAACGGGGAGTAAAAACATTAGTGGTAAACGACACGGCAGGTTGTTACATGAAGATATAGGTTTAACGACCAGGAAAATTAGGAGAAAAGTTTTCAGAATAAGGTAAATGAGTTGATGGCACAAATCATCGTGAATGACTATGATTTAGTGGCCAGAACTGAAACATGGTTAAAGGATGGTCACGACTGGGAGTTAAATATCCGAGGGTATCAAACTATTCGGAAGGACAGAGTGGATGGTAAGGGAGGTGGTGTAGCTCTGTTATTTAAGGATCACGTCCGGGCAATAGTAAGGGATGACACGGTGCTATGGAGGATAAGGCTGAACCATTTGGTTTGAAATCAGGAATAGTAAGGCGAAAAAGTCACTGATAGGAGTAGTCTATCGGCTACCAAATAGTAACATTATGGTGGGGCAGGCAATAAACAAAGAAATAACAGATGCATGTAGAAATGGTACAGCAGTTATCATGGGGGATTTTAATCTACATGTTGATTGGTTTAACCAGGTCGGTCAAGGCAGTCTTTTGGAGGAGTTTATAGAATGTATCCACGATAGTTTCCTAGAACAGTATGTAATGGAACCTATGAGGGAACAAGCGGTCCTAGATCTGGCCCTGTGTAATGAGACAGGATTGATTCAGGAACTCATAGTTAGGGATCCTCTCGGAAGGAGCGATTACAATATGGTGGAATTTAAAATACAGATGGAGGGTGAGAAGGTAAAATCAAAGACTAGTGTTTTGTGCTTAAACAAAGGAGATTACAATGGGATGAGAGAAGAACTAGCTAAGGTAGACTGGGAGCAAAGACTTTATGGTGAAACAGTTGAGGAACAGTGGAGAACCTACCGAGCGATTTCTCACAGTGCTCAGCAAAGGTTTATACCAACAAAAAGGAAGGACGGTAGAAAGAGGGAAAATCGACCGTGGATATCTAAGGAAATAAGGGAGAGTATCAAATTGAAGGAAAAAGCATACAAAGTAGCAAAGATTAGTGGGAGATTAGAGGACTGGGAAATCTTTAGGGGGCAACAGAAAGCTACTAAAAAAGCTATAAAGAAGAGTAAGATAGATTATGAGAGTAAACTTGCTCAGAATATAAAAAGATAGTAAAAGTTTCTACAAATATGTAAAACAAAAAAGAGTGGCTAAGGTAAGTATTGGTCCTTTAGAAGATGAGAAGGGAGATGAGGAAATGGCTGAGGAACTGAACAGATTTTTTGGGTCGGTCTTCACAGTGGAAGACACAAATAACATGCCAGTGACTGATGAAAATGAGGCTATGACAGGTGAGGAACTTGAGAGAATTGTTATCGCTAAGGAGGTAGTGATGGGCAAGCTAATGGGGCTAAAGGTAGACAAGTCTCCTGGCCCTGATGGAATGCATCCCAGAGTACTAAAAGAGATGGCTAGGGAGATTGCAAATGCACTAGTGATAATTTACCAAAATTCACTAGACTCTGGGGTGGTCCCGGCGGATTGGAAATTAGCAAGCGTGACACCACTATTTATCAAAGGAGGTAGGCAGAAAGCGGGTCATTAGAGGCCAGTGAGCTTAACTACGGTAGTAGGGAAGATGCTGGAATGTATCAGCAAGGAAGAAATAGCGAGGCATCTGGATGGAAATTGTCCCATTGGGCAGGCGCAGCATGGGTTCATAAAGGGCAGGTCGTGCCTCACTAATTTAGTGGAATTTTTTGAGGACATTACCAGTGCGGTAGATAACGGGGAGCCAATGGATGTGGTATATCTGGATTTCCAGAAAGCCTTTGACAAGGTGCCACACAAAAGGTTGCTGCATAAGATAAAGATGCATGGCATTAAGGGGAAAGTAGTAGCATCGATAGAGGATTGGTTAATTAATAGAAAGCAAAGAGTGGGGATTAATGGGTGTTTCTCTGGTTGGCAATCAGTAGCTAGAGGTGTCCCTCAGGGATCAGTGTTGGGCCCACAATTGTTCACAATTTACATAGATGATTTGTAGTTGGGGACCAAGGGCAATGTGTCCAAGTTTAAAGACGACACTAAGGTGAGTGGTAAAGCAAAAAGTGCAGAGGATACTGGATGTCTGCAGAGGGATTTGGATAGGCTAAGTGAATGGGCAAGGGTCTGGCAGATGGAATACAATGTTGAAAAATGTGAGGTTATCCATTTTGGTAGGAATAACAGCAAAAGGGATTATTATTTAAATGATAAAATATTAAAACATGCTGCTGTGCAGAGAGACCTGGGTGTGCTAGTGCATGAGTCGCAAAAAGTTGGTTTACAGGTGCAACAGGTGATTAAGAAGGCAAATGGAATTTTGTCCTTCATTGCTAGAGGGATGGAGTTTGAGACTAGGGAGGTTCTGCTGCAATTGTATAAGGTGTTAGTGAGGCCACACCTGGAGTATTGTGTTCAGTTTTGGTCTCCTTACTTGAGAAAGGACGTACTGGCACTGGAGGGTGTGCAGCGGAGATTCTCTAGGTTAATCCCAGAGCTGAAGGGGTTGGATTACGAGGAGAGGTTGAGTAGACCGGGACTGTACACATTGGAAGTAGATTTAGGACTGAGTTTCGGAGGGACCTCTTCAACCAAAGGGTTGTGAACCTATGGAATTCCTTGCCCAGTGAAACAGTAGAGGCTCCTTCATTAAATGTTTTTAAGATAAAGACAGATAGTTTTTTGAAGAATAATGGGATTAAGGGTTATGATGTTCAGGCCGGAAAGTGGAGTCCACAAAAGATCAGCCATGATCTCACTGAATGGTGGAGCAGGCTCGAGGGGCCAGATGGCCTACTCCTGCTCCTAGTTCTTATGTTCTTATAGCCTTTCCAGTCAATATTTGGAAAGTTAAAGTCCCCCCTAACAACTACTCTGATACTTTCACTCCTATCCAGAATCATCTTTGCAATTCTTTTGCTCTACATCTCTGGAACTTTTCGGAGGCCTATAGAAAACCCCTAACAGGGTGACCTCGCCTTTCCTGTTTCTAACCTCAGCCCATACTACCTCAGTAGACGAGTCCTCATCAAACATCCTTTCTGCCACCGTAATACTGTCCTTGACTAACAATGCCACCCCTCCCCCTCTTTTATCATATTCCCTGAACTTATTGAAATATCTAAACCCTGGCACCTGCAACAACCATTCCTGTCCCTGCTCTATCCATGTCTCCGAAATGGCCACAACATCGAAGTCCCAGATACCAACCCATGCCGCAAGTTCACCCACCTTATTCCGGACGCTCCTGGCATTGAAGTAGACACACTTTAAACCACCTTCCTGCCTGCCGGTACACTCCTGCAACTTTGAGAACTTACTCATGACCTCACTACTCTCAACCTCCTGTATACTGTAGCTACAATTCAGGTTCCCAATCCCCTGCTGAACTAGTTTAAACCCTCCCGAAGAGCATTAGCAAATTTCCCTCCCAGGATATTGGTACCCCTCTGGTCCAGGTGTAGACCATCCCGTTTGTAGAGGTCCCACCTACCACAGAATCAGCCCAAATTATCCAGGAATCTGAAACCCTCCCTCCTGCACCATCCCTGTAGCCACGTGTTCAACTGCTCTCTCTCCCTATTCCTCGTCTCGCTAGCACATGGCACGGGTAACAACGCAGAGATAATAACTCTGTTTGTCCTAGATCTAAGTTTCCACCCTAGCTCCCTGAATTCCTGCCTTACATCCCTATCCCCTTTCCTACCTATGTCGTTGGTACCTATGTGGACCACGACTTGGGGCTGCTCCCCTCCCCCTTAAGGATCCCGAAAACACGATCCTCTGGGTCCCCTTACCTACTCCACTCACAGTCACAGCTTCCTGTCCCTGACCACTGACCAAATTAGAAGACCCTATCTAAATAGATGTGACCGTCTCCTGGTACAAAGTGTCCAGATAATGTCCCCTTGTTTGATGCATCACAGTGTCTGCAGCTTGGCTTCTGGCTCAATGAATTTGATCCCAACTATCAACAAATAATACAAATCTGTTTGCCCTGGATCATCCTGGTATTCAGGAGCTCCCACATGCTGCAGCCATAACAGAAGAACTTTCCTGCCATCCTTAATGTGTTTTAATTAACTACTTAATTATTTTACTCAGTTAATTATTTTCCTTTTTGATGTACTTTGTTAACCTTACCACCAGTTTGTATATTATTTTAAACCTTAGGAATAACATAAACCTTAACCAATTACCAGAGACTCATCAAGCTTCCTGCCTTGTAGTGATTCATTCCTACTGGGCAATAAAGTTAGAAAAAGCAAAGGAGCATCTCCTTTCCCAAATTCCCTCACTTACCCAACTCCTACCACTTTGTTCAAAGACACAAATTGAATGCAAAGCCGCACTGCGAAGCTTGTATTTATGTGCTCTGAAACTAAAGAGTTGGCTGTGCCCCAGGTGCAGAACTAGGTGTTCCTTCAGTAACTAACTCCATCTTCTCTCAAATGGACAGCTTGTATATCCCTGCTCAAGCTGGATGAAATTTACACAGTGGGCGCGATTCTCCACTCCCGCGCCGGTTGGGAGAATCGCCTGGGCCGCCAAAATTTCCCGGGGCGCCGGTCCGACGCCCTCCCGCGATTCTCCCAAGCGGCGGGAACGGCCGGTCGAGTTTCGCGGGCCGCAGGCCGGAGAATCGCCGGAGGCACTGAAAATGGCGATTCTCCGGCACCCCCGCTATTCTCAGGCCCGGATGGGCCGAGCGGCCAGACCAAAACGGCGGGTTCACCCCGGCGGCGTCCACACCTGGTCGCTGCAGTCGTGAACGGTGCGTGTATGCTGGGGGGGTCTGCCTGCTGGGGGGCGAGGGGGGATCCTGCACCGGGGGATACCTCAAATGTGGGGGGGGTGGCCCGCGATCGGTGCCCACCGATCGTCGGGCCGTCCTCTCTGAAGGAGGACCTCCTTCCTTCCGCGGCCCCTCAAGATTCGTCAGACATCTTCTTGCGGGGCGGATTTAGAGAGGACGGCAACCCGCGCATGCGTGGATGACGCCAGTTATGCGGCGCCGGCCGCGTCATCTCTGCGGCGCCGCCTTTACGTGGGCGACAAGGCCTGGCGCGTGTAGATGACACGGCCCTGATCCTGGCCCATTGGCAGGGCCTGAATCGGTCGGGATCGGGGCCATTTCGCGCCGTCGCGAAACTCGACGGCGTTCACGACGGCGCGGCCACTTCGCCGCGGGAGTGGAGAATCCCGCCCAGTAAATTTCAGTTAGCTTTTGAATACAGAGTAAATTAGATTTTTAGGAAGTGATAAGTTTCCCTCCCTCAGCAACTCAAAGATCTGTTCAAAATCGCATCCAATTAACATATTTCATTTCGGACGTGATAGTAAAACCAACTCTGTTTCAAAAAAGCACATTCAAAAATTGTTTTAATATCAAATGCTTAATCTCTTATAAAACAAACCTCTATGCATACCCCAGGTCAAAGATAGCTCATCCTGTAATAAGCTCTTTAACCTGTCAATTCCCCTGTGAACTCAGAATTCCCTTGCTGAGATAATTGTGGCTTCTGAAAAATAGGCCAAGCATTCACAAAGAGCCCTTAGGGAAATGTCAGAAAACAGCCATTGCAACTGTTTAAATAAAAACTACACTGCCTGAAAAGTCAATCAAAGCAACAAAACTTTTCTTTTAAACTCTCACTGGCATTTCTGTAGTCTGTTATTTTTTCATTTTTAAAGGTTTAATAACTTTATTTGATTTGGGTTTATTGTCATGTGTACTGAGGTACAGTGAAAAGTATAGTTCTGCATACAGTCCAGACAGATCGCTCGATACATGCAAAAAAATAGGACAGAAAATCGATACACAATGTAAATACATAGACATACAGGGCGGGATTCTCCAACTCCCCGTCGGGCCGGAGAATCGCCGGGGGACGCCGTGAATCCTGCCCTTGCCGGCTGCCGAATTTCCTGGTGCCGGTGTTTTGTCGGGAATAGCGCCGTACCAGTTGGCGGCCGCTAGCAGCGGCCCCCCGCCCCAGCGATTCTCCGGCCTGCGATGAGCCGAACGGCCACCCGTTTTAGGCCGGTCCCGCCGGTGTAAATTAGAACTCGTACTTACCGGCGGGACCTAGCTCTGCTGGCGGCCTCCGGGGTCCTCGGGGGAGGGGGGGGGGTGCGGGGGGATCTGGCCCTGGGGGTTGCCCCAACAGTGGCCTGGCCCACGATCCGGGCCCACTGATCTGCAGGCGGGCCCGTGTCCTGGGGGCACTCTTTCCCTCCGCACCGGTTGCAGTGGACCTCGGCCATGGCCGGTGTGGAGATGAACCCCCCTGCGCATGTGCTGAGATGACGCCAGCACACTCCCGCGCATGTGCCAACTCGCGGCGGCCGGCGGAGGCCCTTCGCCGCCGGTTGGCGTGGCGCCAACCCCGCCAGCGATGGCCTAGCCCCTGAAGGTGCAGAGGATTCCGCACCTTCCGGGCGGCCCGACGCCCGAGTGGTTCACGCTGCTCCTCAGCGTCGGGAACGCCCGCCCCGCCGGTAGGGGAGAACCCCAGCCAGACATTGGGTGAAGCATGTGTAGTGGAGTGCTACACAGTAGAGAAGATGCATGGAGAGATCAGTTCAGTCCATAAGAGGGTCATTCAGGAATCTGGTAACAGCAGGGAAGAAGCTGTTTTTGAACCTGTTGGTGCTTGTTCTCAGACTTTTTTATCTCCTGCCCGATGGAAGAGGTTGCAAGAGAAAATAACCCGGGTGGGAGGGTTCTTTGATTGTTCTGCCTGCTTTCCCAACGCAGCAAGAGGTGTAGACAGAGTCAATGGATGGGAAGTGGGTTTGTGTGATGGCTTGGGCTGTGCTCACGACTCTCTGTAGTTTCTTACGGTCTTGGGCCAAGCAGTTGCCATACCAGGCTGTGATGCAGCCAGATCAAATCAGTTAATCAGACCTTATCCACCATTCAAGAGCATGTACTTCTACTCCATTAATCTGTGACTATGGGTTAAGTCCCTTCCAGAAGCCAAATTGCGTTCTGTTTAAACTCAACACTTGAGTTCAAATGGCTCTCAATTTCCACTCCTGGCAAAAATGTAATGTGTCAGAAATGGGGGGCGGTGTGGCAATATGTATATTGTAAGGTAAATGAAGGGTTAATAATTTAATGTAAATGCATCCACCCACTAGATGGTGATGAAGAGTATATACGTAGATCACGTGATACCTTTCATTCTGGGAGTAGGTGATTAGGCGGGACAGAGAGTAGTCGTGTTTTCAGAAACTCTGTAGACAGAATCATAGCCTTAATTTATTTGTAGTATTTATATCTGAGTAAGCAATTCAAATCTATTTAGTTGAAGTGTTAATAAACCAGTTTTGTTCAAAACATCGCTTGATGTTCTTTGTGAGACAATACACTTCGACACCATCCTCATCCAGAAAGCAAAGAACATCACAGGTGGGACATCCGCCTCATTTGGATGGATTGGTTTTTATTGTCACGTGTACCGAGGTACAGTGAAAAGTATTTTTCTGCGAGCAGCTCAACAGATCATTAAGTACATGAAAATAAAATAAAATAAAATACATAATAGGGCAACACAAGGTACACAATTTAAATACGTAGACGCCGGCATTGGGTGAAACATACAGGAGTGTAGTATTAATCCGGTCAGTCCATAAGAGGGCTCTTTTGGAGTCTGGTAACAGCGGGGAAGAAGCTGTTTTTGAATCCATTTGTGCACATTCTCAGACTTTTGTATCTCCTGCTCGATGGAAGAAGTTGGAAGAGTGAGTAAGCCGGGTGGGCCTATGATTGTGCTGCCCGCTTTCCCCAGGCAGCGGGAGATGTGGATGGAGTCAATGGATGGGAGGCAGGTTCGTGTGATGGACTGGGCTGTGTTCACGACTCTCTGAAGTTTCTTGCGGTCCTGGGCCGAGCAGTTGCCATACCAGGCTGTGATGCAGCCAGATCGGATGCTTTCTATGGTGCATCTGTAAAAGTTGGTAAGAGTCAGTGTGGACATGCATTCCTTAGTTTCCTGAGGAAGTATAGGCACTGTTGTGCTTTCTTGGTAGTAGCGTCGACGTGGGTGGACCAGGACAGATTTTTGGTGATGTGTACACCTAGGAATTTGAAGCTGTCAACCATCTTTATTTTTCATTTTCATTTTTTCATCTCCACCTCGGCGCCGTTGATGCAGACAGGGGTGTGTACAGTACTTTGCTTCCTGAAGTCAAAGACCAGTTTTGCTGGCATTGAGGGATAGATTGTTGTCGTTGCACCACTCCACTATGTTCTCTATCTCTGACTCGTTGTTGTTCGAGATCCGACCCACCATGGTCGTGTCGTCAGCAAAGGTGTGGATGGAGTTGGAACCAAATTTTGCCATGCAGTTGTGTATATGTAGGGAGTATAGTAGGGGGCTAAGTGCTCAGTCTTGCGGGGCCCCGGTATTGAGGACTATTGTGGAGGAGGTGTTGTTGTTCATTCTTACTGATTGGGGTCAGAAAGTTGGATCCAGTTGAAGAGTGAGGAGCTAAGTCCTAGATTTTGGTGTTTTGATATGAACTTGGCTGGGATTGTGGTGTTGAAAGCAGAGCTGCAGGCAATAAATAGGAGTCTGATGTAGGATTCCTTGTTGTTGCGATGCTCCAGGGCTAAGTGTAGGACCAGGGAGATGGTGTCTGCTGTGGATCGGTTGTGGCAATATGTGAATTGCAGTGGACCTAGGCATTCTGGAATTATGGAGTTGATGTGCTTCATGACCAATGTCTCGAAGCACTTCATTATGATTGATGTCAAGGCCACCGGACGGTAGTCATTGAGGCACGTTGCCTGGTTTTTCTTTGGCACCGATATGATAGTGATCTCCTTGACGCAGGTGGAGACCTCGGAGTGAAGTAGGGACAGGTTGAAGATGTCCGCGAATACATCTGCCAGCTTGTCTGTGCAGGCTCTGAGTGCACGACCAGGGATGTCATCCGGACACGTTGCCTTCCGAGAGTTCACTTTCAGGAAGGCCGATCGGACTTCAGAAGCTGTGATGGTGGGTATGGGTCCGTTTTGGGCTGCTGGGGCACTCGCCAGCAGATTGATAGTTTCCTGCTCGAACCGAGCATAGAATGCATTGAGTTCATCGGGGAGGGCTGTGCTGCTGCCGGAGGCACAGCTCGGCTTCGCTTTGTAGCCCGTTATTGAAGGTCCGGGGAGATTTCCCAATTCTGCAAAGATCCAGGTCTTTTCTGAAAATAGATTAGCAAACATGTTAATGACAACGCAATATTTAATAAGCTACAATGGCAATGAATCTGGCTTGTAATGCAGAACAATGCCAGCAGCGCAGGTTCAATTCCCGTTCCGGCCTCCCCAACCAGGTGCTGAAAAGTGGCGACTAGGGGCTTTTCAGAGTAAATTCATTGAAGCCTACTTGTGACATTATTATTATTATTATTATTATTATTATTGTCACGTGTACAAATTATATTGCAGACTGAGAAATTTCTTGCTTCAACACACATTGTTAAGCTTGTCTATGGCTTGCTTCCCATTGTAGAATCCACCTGATTTTCAGCCCACAGAGATCGCCAGGATGAAAATGAAGTGGGTCCTGCAAGGAATGGTCAATTTGGTCTACCAAGTGACGCGCTGGTAGTGTAGGTGAAAATAACCACCCCCGTGTGCTACATATAAATAATCAAGAATAACATCAGGAAAACATAACCATAAGAAGGTAAGAAATAATTTGTATTTATGGTTTAGAGGAGAAACTACTTGCATTTTTGGAAGTAGGGGCAGGAGAATCGTCCAGGTATATATGAATAACAAATATTTAAATAAACATTTGCAGACCTTTTCCCAAAGAAATACAGTACAAAAAATTAATTATTGCATTTAAAGTATAAACTCTAACAATAATACTTTGAAGAAGTAATAAATATTTGTGCGCAAAATATGTTAAATGTCCTCATTGAAAGGTCCAATATGTAAATCTGATTTGTGATAGTTCTGAAATTCAGCTTGAATGAGTTCGTACAAAGGGATATGTGTGTCTAGTCTGTCCTGGTGAGCTACAGTATGATAGAAAGCCCTGGCAATGAAGCTGAAGAAATATATGTTCAAAAGGTGGATAGGGGAGCGCTGTGAGTCCCCTGTTTCCTGATTATTCAACACTGTTGTTTTAAAGCTTGCATAATTTACATTTGCATCCCTAAGATCTCAGGTGAATATGCCTTTGAGGTCAACTTGGCATTCCCAGAGGATTTTGATTTGAAATTCTTCCCAATATTTGACCCCTTTCCCTGTTAATTACAGCCTGGCTTCTCCAGCAAGGGCCTGAATCTGCACCTGTTTCTCATCGCTGAGCAGCTGCTAATTAGGTTTAAAGTGGCAGGCTGGGCTGAGCACTCCACACATGGTTGTGCAGTGCATTGATCTAATTTTTACACCATGCATGAAATGAGTGCTGTGCAGTGTAGAAAAATATTAAAATACTGAACTCGGAAAATTTGGCAATATTCATAACAGGGATGACCAACATTTATCTTTCCTTTTCCAGACTGTATTCATCTTTTGTATTGTTTTTCCTTGAAACGTTGCAGTAAAAATTATTTATTCACTGTATTATTTATAGACTTAGTGGAAAAAAATCAGAAGAAAAGTTCAGGTTGTTCACATCTGCTTGATTTAAAGTTCTTGAATTGGAGCATTTCACTTTGCAGGAGGGAATGTTAACATCGCCACTGCCTCCTCTCTTGGAGCTCACCTTTCTTGGGTCCAGATAATAGATATGGGGCGGGATTCTCCGATGCCCCGCCAGGTTGGAGAATCGCTGGGGGGCGGCGTAAATCCTGCCCCGCCGCTCCGACGCCGCCCGCGATATTCTCCGGCCCTCCAAAAATACCGTCGATGTGAATCGCGCCGCGCGCCTCGCAGAATGGCGAGGACCAGCGCGCCGCAATGGGCCCCGGGCCCGCCCCAATTCTCCGGGCCGGATGGGCCGAAGTCCCGTGACCACGGGTCACGCCGGTGTAAAACAAACCACCTATTTAACGGCGTCAACCAGTTGTGCTGGTTGACGCCGGCCAGCACGGAGGTAGGGGTCGGTGTGGGGCGGCCACCGGAGAGGGGACGGCACGGCCGCAGTTGGTGGGGGCGGGTTCGTAGGAGCCGTTGGAGTGTGCATGCCGGGGGGTGGGGGAGAGGCTGAAAAGGGGTGGGGAGGGGGGAGAGGGGCTGGGGAGGGTGCGTGCCTGGAGGAGGGGGGGGAGGGTTTGGGGAGGGTGCGTGCCGGGGCGGGGGGGGGGGAGGTTGTGGAGGGTGCATGTCGGGGAGGTGTGGGGGGGGTTGGGGAGGGTGCGTGCCGGGGAGGAAGGGAGGAGGGGTTGGGGAGGGTGCGTGCCAGGGAGGAGAGGAGGGAGGGGGTTGGGGAGGGTGCATGTCAGGGCGGGGGGAGGGGGGGGTTGTGGAGGGTGCGTGCCGGGCAGGGGGGGGGGCATTGGGGAGGATGCGTGTCGGGGAGGAGAGGGAGGAGGGGATTGGGGAGGGTGTGTGCCGGGGCGGGATGGGATTTGGGAGGGTGCATGCCGGGGAGGAGAGGGGGGAGACGATTGGGGAGGGTGCGTGCCGGGGTGGGGGGTGGGTTTGGGAGGGTGCGTGCTGGGGAGGGGAAGGGTGTTCGCCTGGCCAGGTGCCAGCTGGCAAAAGTCGCGACCACGCACCCATGGCACCTGGCTGCCGTGGCAATGATGACATGTCGTCTATTCCCCCCCCCCCCCCCCCCCCAGCCCCACCCGCACCCCCTGCAGTCCGTTATGTTTGGTCATCACCCAGCAACGTTGGACGCCGTGGCAGGAGCCGCACTTCTACATGTTGCCCTGGGAAGCTGGAGCAGGAGCGAGCCGCAGGGAGGCAGGTGGCACCCGCCCAGTCTGGAGGGCCGCCCGCCCAACAGGACGAGGAGGAGGGGGTGGTGCCACGGCGACTGAGACGCCCGATGAGGCCCCCTGTGTACCTGCCCCGCTCGTCGCATCAGGACCTCACGGACTGGGAATGCAGGAGGAGACTGCGGATGAGCCGGGAAACCGTCGCCCATATCTGCCATCTGATGGCACACCTGGCACCACGTGGTACTGGGGGAGGATACCCTCTCCCCGTGGCCGTCAATGTTACGGTGGCCCTGAACGTTTATGCCATTGGGTCATTCCAAAGTCGCCGAGTGGGGACCTGTCCAGCATCTCCCAGGCATCAGTTCACCGGTGCATCTGTGCAGTGACAGATGTCCTGTATGCCATTGTGGACCATTACATCCAGTTCCCTGTGGACCGGGCCAGCCAGGATGCCCGGGCAGTGGGCTTCGCTGCCGTGGCCAGGATGCCATGGTCCAGGGGGCGATCAATGGGATGCACGTCGCCGTGCGGCCACCTGCGGATAACAGGGCCGTGTTCACCAATAGGAAGGGGACCTATTCCATGAACATTCAGGTGGTCTGTGACCACCGCATGAGGATCCTGCACGTCTGCGCCCGGTACTCGGGCAGTGTACATGACTCATTCGTATTGGCGCAATCTTTCATCCCCACCACGTTCAAGGGATGCCCCCCCCCCCGGCTGAGGGGCTGGTTGCTGGGCGACAGGGGTTACCCGTTGCAGTCGTGCTGATGACGCCTATACAGAGGCCACAGACTGACGTGGAGAACCGCTACAACGATGCCCATGCAGCGACCAGGGGTGTGATAGAGAGGTGCTTTGGGCTGCTGAAGATGCGCTTCAGGTACCTGGACCGCTCTGGAGGGGCCCTCCAGTACCCGTCAGATAGGGTCAGCCACATCGTTCCCGTACCAGCCTCCCCGAACAGGCGCCGGAATGTGTCGACTTGGGGCTTTTCACAGTAACTTCATTGGAAGCCTACTTGTGGCAATAAGCAATTTTCATTTCATTTTCATTTAATTTTTCGTTGTGGTCTGCTGCGTCCTGCACAACATATCCCAGTAGAGGGGCGATGTGCTGCAGGCAGAAGAGGGGGAAGGGGAGGAGCAGCAAGATGAGGCGCAGACCTCCCTAGATGAGGAGGATGGGGGCAATGTTCAGGACTGACGGGCTGGACATGGAAGTGAGGCTGCCCACCATTACCGGCTGGGCCAGCGGGCACGGAATGGGCTGATAGCCGCCCGGTTCACGGACTTGGGGGGGGCGTGGGAATGGCCGCGTATGGGCACAGACTGCACACCACGGCACCCGCCAACCCCCCTTACCTCACCCCACCCGGATGTACACCACCCCTCCATTGCACATCCACCTGCCGGGCCGGGCTCACACAGTCGCCGGTGGAAGCGTGTCTATTGCAGGCAATGGAGGATGATGACAATCCGCTCTGCAATGAGCTCTGGGCTCTACATCGTCTGACTCATGGCCACAGTACCACTCTACCCCCGGACTGTCCCTGCATGCGGCTATGACACTGCAGCGCACGGTTCCGTCGTCTGCCCGGGGGGATGGCGAGGGGGACCCGGGGGTAGGGGGGGCACACTCACCTGAGGCCGACGTTCTATCACCCCTCACTCACCCACTGGCACTCACCTCACACCACCCCCCCGCACGCATCTGACAGAGCACAGAGGCAGCTTCAATAGGTGTGAAAGTGATTTTATTAATAAACAGTTCATACACGTACCCGAGCCCCTATAACTAATCTGTGCCCTGCACCCGTGCCAACTTACTCAGTGTCTAACTTTCTTGCCTTACTGGCCCTTTGACTACGTCTAGGTGGTTCCTCAGCCGGTACAGCAGAACTGGAGCTGGACTCCTGTGATTCCTGCCCCGTGACGAGGGACCCCTTTGGCAGCCATTTCCTGGAACGGCCCGGCCTGGATGGACCTGGCTGCTGCCCAGGCAACTGGGATGGCGAGCTGCCAGCCTGTTCTGCCCGTTGCCCACCAGGTGCACCTGGGATGGAGGGGGGTGGGGGATCCGAGGTGTCGCGGTGTTCTGGGACCGCCCCTACAGGGGTACCCGGAACGGGCCACAGCACCTCCTCCTCCCTTGGGGTGCCTGATGGCCCCCGTGCCTTGACAGGGGTCGGGGATGCGAACGGACTGAGCCTCCGACGCCCCCCCGACACCTGGCGCTGCCAGTCCTGGAGGCCCGCCCTGGTATCAACAAGGGTCTGCATGTTTACAGCCATGGAGCTCAGGGAGTTGGCCACCCCAGTCTGAGTCTGGGCGACGCCAGCCAGCACCTGGGCAATGGCACTGATGCCCTCAGCGATGGCCTGCTGAGACTGGGCCATGGCCTGCAGAGACTGGGCCACGGCGTTGAGCACCTCTGCGATCTGCTGCTGGCTCTGGCTCATGGCTTCCTGTGAGAGGGCAGCCATGTCCTGGGCCACGGACACCGCCTGCACGGAAAGCCCCAGGCCTTGCATACTGCGACCCATGTCCAACACCGTCGCACCCATTGCCTCCACCGCGGAAGCCACCCGTGCGGTTTCGGCCTGGGTGGCACACATGACCGGCACCACTCCCTGCTCCTGCACGTGGGTGGACTCCTCAGCCGCAAGCCGGCCGTCACCCCCTTTGGGCGTCTCTTGGTCCGTGCCTGCATCGGGTCTATGGGTGGGTGTGGTAACTCCAGAAACCCGGGACCAGTCTGGGGGGCAGGTGGTTGCCTGCGCCGGGCTGCCCTCCGACCGCCCGGCCCCTCGGCTGCTCCTGCCTCCACCTGCTGTACCGGGACGGGTGTGTTGTGCGCACCAGTTAGTGTCCCAGATGCCTCATCGCTAAAGTGCCCAACCGAGGTGAGTGTCTCTGCGATGGTGCAGGGTGTAGGAGATGGCAGTGGCAGAGTGTTGTGCTCCTCATCTGACCCGAAGTCCGGAGTGGTGATTCCTGTCCATCCGTCCGCGGTGTGTGGGTGACCTGTGCGTCAGTGTCCTGTGCGTCAGTGTCCTGGGCGTCAGTGTCCTGGGCGTCGGTGTCCTGCGCATCGATGTCCTGGGCGTCAGTGTCCTGTGCGTCAGTGTCCTGTGCGTCGGTTTCCTGTGCGTCAGTGTCCTGGGCGTCAGTGTCCTGGGCGTCAGTGTCCTGTGCGTCGGTGTCCTGTGCGCGGTGTCCTGTGCGTCGGTTTCCTGTGCGTCGGTTTCCTGTGCGTCAGTGTCCTGTGCGTCAGTGTCCTGGGCGTCAGTGTCCTGTGCGTCGGTGTCCTGCGCGTCGGTGTCCTGTGCATCGATGTCCTGGGCGTCGGTGTCCTGGGCGTCGGTGTCCTGGGCGTCAGTGTCCTGGGCGTCGGTGTCCTGGGCGTCGGTGTCCTGTGCGTCGGTGTCCTGTGCGTCGGTGTCCTGTGCGTCGGTGTCCTGCGCGTCGGTGTCCTGGGCATCGATGTCCTGGGCGTCGGTGTCCTGGGCGTCGGTGTCCTGTGCGTCGGTGTCCTGTGCGTCGGTGTCCTGGGCATCGATGTCCTGGGCGTCGGTGTCCTGGGCGTCGGTGTCCTGGGCGTCAGTGTCCTGCGCGTCGGTGTCCTGTGCGTCGGTGTCCTGGGCGTCGGTGTCCTGGGCATCGATGTCCTGTGCGTCGGTGTCCTGTGCGTCGGTGTCCTGTGCGTCGGTGTCCTGTGCGTCGGTGTCCTGGGCATCGATGTCCTGTGCTTCGGTGTCCTGTGCGTCGGTGTCCTGTGCGTCGGTTTCCTGGGCGTCGGTGTCCTGGGCGTCGGTGTCCTGGGCGTCAGTGTCCTGGGCGTCGGTGTCCTGGGCGTCGGCGTCCTGGGCGTCGGTGTCCTGGGCGTCGGCGTCCTGGGCGTCGGTTTCCTGTGCGTCGGTGTCCTGCGCGTCGGTGTCCTGTGCATCGGTGTCCTGGGCGTCGGTGTCCTGCGCGTCGGTGTCCTGGGCGTCGGTGTCCTGGGCGTCGGTGTCCTGCGCGTCGGTGTCCTGTGCATCGGTGTCCTGGGCGTCAGTGTCCTGTGCGTCGGTTTCCTGTGCGTCGGTGTCCTGGGCGTCGGTGTCCTGGGCGTCAGTGTCCTGGGCGTCGGTGTCCTGGGCGTCGGTGTCCTGTGCGTCGGTGTCCTGGGCGTCGGTGTCCTGGGCGTCAGTGTCCTGTGCGTCGGTGTCCTGGGCGTCGGTGTCCTGGGCGTCGGTGTCCTGTGCGTCGGTGTCCTGGGCGTCGGTGTCCTGGGCGTCGGTGTCCTGTGCGTCGGTGTCCTGGGCGTCGGTGTCCTGGGCGTCGGTGTCCTGTGCGTCGGTGTCCTGGGCGTCGGTGTCCTGGGCGTCGGTGTCCTGGGCGTCGGTGTCCTGTGCGTCGGTGTCCTGTGCGTCGGTGTCCTGGGCGTCGGTGTCCTGGGCGTCGGTGTCCTGGGCGTCAGTGTCCTGTGCGTCGGTGTCCTGTGCGTCGGTTTCCTGTGCGCGGTGTCCTGGGCGTCAGTGTCCTGGGCGTCGGTGTCCTGTGCGTCGGTGTCCTGGGCGTCGGTGTCCTGGGCGTCAGTGTCCTGTGCGTCGGTGTCCTGTGCGTCGGTTTCCTGTGCGTCGGTTTCCTGTGCGTCGGTTTCCTGTACGTCAGTGTCCTGGGCGTCGGTGTCCTGGGCGTCGGTGTCCTGTGCGTCGGTGTCCTGTGCGCGGTGTCCTGTGCGTCGGTTTCCTGTGCGTCGGTTTCCTGGGCGTCGGTGTCCTGTGCGCGGTGTCCTGGGTGTCAGTGTCCTGGGCGTCGGTGTCCTGTGCGTCGGTGTCCTGGGCGTCGGTGTCCTGTGCGTCGGTGTCCTGTGCGTCAGTGTCCTGGGCGTCGGTGTCCTGTGCGTCGGTGTCCTGTGCGTCGGTGTCCTGTGCGTCAGTGTCCTGGGCGTCGGTGTCCTGGGCGTCGGTGTCCTGCGCGTCGGTGTCCTGTGCATCGGTGTCCTGGGCGTCGGTGTCCTGTGCGCGGTGTCCTGTGCATCGGTGTCCTGGGCGTCAGTGTCCTGTGCGTCGGTTTCCTGTGCGTCGGTGTCCTGGGCGTCGGTGTCCTGGGCGTCAGTGTCCTGGGCGTCGGTGTCCTGGGCGTCGGTGTCCTGTGCGTCGGTGTCCTGGGCGTCGGTGTCCTGGGCGTCCGTGTCCTGTGCGTCGGTTTCCTGTGCGCGGTGTCCTGGGCGTCAGTGTCCTGGGCGTCGGTGTCCTGTGCGTCGGTGTCCTGGGCGTCGGTGTCCTGGGCGTCAGTGTCCTGTGCGTCGGTGTCCTGTGCGTCGGTTTCCTGTGCGTCGGTTTCCTGTGCGTCGGTTTCCTGTGCGTCAGTGTCCTGGGCGTCGGTGTCCTGGGCGTCGGTGTCCTGTGCGTCGGTGTCCTGTGCGCGGTGTCCTGTGCGTCGGTTTCCTGTGCGTCGGTTTCCTGTGCGTCAGTGTCCTGGGCGTCGGTGTCCTGTGCGTCGGTGTCCTGTGCGTCGGTGTCCTGTGCGCGGTGTCCTGTGCGTCGGTTTCCTGTGCGTCAGTGTCCTGGGCGTCGGTGTCCTGTGCGCGGTGTCCTGTGCGTCGGTTTCCTGTGCGTCGGTTTCCTGTGCGTCAGTGTCCTGGGCGTCGGTGTCCTGGGCGTCGGTTTCCTGTGCGTCGGTTTCCTGTGCGTCAGTGTCCTGGGCGTCGGTGTCCTGGGCGTCAGTGTCCTGTGCGTCGGTGTCCTGCGCGTCGGTGTCCTGTGCGTCGGTGTCCTGGGCGTCGGTGTCCTGGGCATCGATGTCCTGGGCGTCGGTGTCCTGGGCGTCAGTATCCTGTGCGTCGGTTTCCTGTGCGTCGGTGTCCTGTGCATCGATGTCCTGGGCGTCGGTGTCCTGGGCGTCGGTGTCCTGGGCGTCGGTGTCCTGTGCGTCGGTGTCCTGTGCGTCGGTGTCCTGTGCATCGGTGTCCTGAAGGTCGGTGTCCTGTGCGTCGGTGTCCTGTGCGTCGGTGTCCTGGGCGTCGGTTTCCTGTGCGTCGGTGTCCTGTGCGTCGGTGTCCTGTGCGTCGGTGTCCTGTGCGTCGGTTTCCTGTGCGTCGGTGTCCTGTGCGTCGGTGTCCTGTGCGTCGGTGTCCTGTGCGTCGGTGTCCTGTGCGTCGGTGTCCTGTGCGTCGGTGTCCTGTGCGTCGGTGTCCTGTGCGTCGGTGTCCTGGGCATCGATGTCCTGTGCGTCGGTGTCCTGTGCGTCGGTGTCCTGTGCGTCGGTTTCCTGGGCGTCGGTGTCCTGGGCGTCGGTGTCCTGGGCGTCAGTGTCCTGGGCGTCGGTGTCCTGGGCGTCGGCGTCCTGGGCGTCGGTGTCCTGGGCGTCGGCGTCCTGGGCGTCGGTTTCCTGTGCGTCGGTGTCCTGCGCGTCGGTGTCCTGGGCGTCGGTGTCCTGGGCGTCGGTGTCCTGCGCGTCGGTGTCCTGTGCATCGGTGTCCTGGGCGTCAGTGTCCTGTGCGTCGGTTTCCTGTGCGTCGGTGTCCTGGGCGTCGGTGTCCTGGGCGTCAGTGTCCTGGGCGTCGGTGTCCTGGGCGTCGGTGTCCTGTGCGTCGGTGTCCTGGGCGTCAGTGTCCTGTGCGTCGGTGTCCTGGGCGTCGGTGTCCTGTGCGTCAGTGTCCTGGGCGTCGGTGTCCTGTGCGTCGGTTTCCTGTGCGCGGTGTCCTGGGCGTCAGTGTCCTGGGCGTCGGTGTCCTGTGCGTCGGTGTCCTGGGCGTCGGTGTCCTGGGCGTCAGTGTCCTGTGCGTCGGTGTCCTGTGCGTTGGTTTCCTGTGCGTCGGTTTCCTGTGCGTCGGTTTCCTGTGCGTCAGTGTCCTGGGCGTCGGTGTCCTGGGCGTCGGTGTCCTGTGCGTCGGTGTCCTGTGCGCGGTGTCCTGTGCGTCGGTTTCCTGTGCGTCGGTTTCCTGTGCGTCGGTGTCCTGTGCGCGGTGTCCTGGGCGTCAGTGTCCTGGGCGTCGGTGTCCTGTGCGTCGGTGTCCTGGGCGTCGGTGTCCTGTGCGTCGGTGTCCTGGGCGTCGGTTTCCTGTGCGTCGGTTTCCTGTGCGTCAGTGTCCTGGGCGTCGGTGTCCTGGGCGTCAGTGTCCTGTGCGTCGGTGTCCTGCGCGTCGGTGTCCTGTGCGTCGGTGTCCTGGGCGTCGGTGTCCTGGGCATCGATGTCCTGGGCGTCGGTGTCCTGGGCGTCAGTATCCTGTGCGTCGGTTTCCTGTGCGTCGGTGTCCTGTGCATCGATGTCCTGGGCGTCGGTGTCCTGGGCGTCGGTGTCCTGGGCGTCGGTGTCCTGTGCGTCGGTGTCCTGTGCGTCGGTGTCCTGTGCATCGGTGTCCTGAAGGTCGGTGTCCTGTGCGTCGGTGTCCTGTGCGTCGGTGTCCTGGGCGTCGGTTTCCTGTGCGTCGGTGTCCTGTGCGTCGGTGTCCTGTGCGTCGGTGTCCTGTGCGTCGGTTTCCTGTGCGTCGGTGTCCTGTGCGTCGGTGACCTGTGCGTCGGTTTCCTGTGCGTCGGTGTCCTGTGCGTCGGTGTCCTGTGCGTCGGTGTCCTGTGCGTCGGTGTCCTGTGCGTCGGTGTCCTGGGCATCGATGTCCTGTGCGTCGGTGTCCTGTGCGTCGGTGTCCTGTGCGTCGGTTTCCTGGGCGTCGGTGTCCTGGGCGTCGGTGTCCTGGGCGTCAGTGTCCTGGGCGTCGGTGTCCTGGGCGTCGGCGTCCTGGGCGTCGGTGTCCTGGGCGTCGGCGTCCTGGGCGTCGCTTTCCTGTGCGTCGGTGTCCTGCGCGTCGGTGTCCTGGGCGTCGGTGTCCTGGGCGTCGGTGTCCTGCGCGTCGGTGTCCTGTGCATCGGTGTCCTGGGCGTCAGTGTCCTGTGCGTCGGTTTCCTGTGCGTCGGTGTCCTGGGCGTCGGTGTCCTGGGCGTCAGTGTCCTGGGCGTCGGTGTCCTGGGCGTCGGTGTCCTGGGCGTCGGTGTCCTGGGCGTCAGTGTCCTGTGCGTCGGTGTCCTGTGCGTCGGTGTCCTGTGCGTCAGTGTCCTGGGCGTCGGTGTCCTGGGCGTCGGTGTCCTGCGCGTCGGTGTCCTGTGCATCGGTGTCCTGGGCGTCGGTGTCCTGTGCGCGGTGTCCTGTGCATCGGTGTCCTGGGCGTCAGTGTCCTGTGCGTCGGTTTCCTGTGCGTCGGTGTCCTGGGCGTCGGTGTCCTGGGCGTCAGTGTCCTGGGCGTCGGTGTCCTGGGCGTCGGTGTCCTGTGCGTCGGTGTCCTGGGCGTCGGTGTCCTGGGCGTCAGTGTCCTGTGCGTCGGTTTCCTGTGCGCGGTGTCCTGGGCGTCAGTGTCCTGGGCGTCGGTGTCCTGTGCGTCGGTGTCCTGGGCGTCGGTGTCCTGGGCGTCAGTGTCCTGTGCGTCGGTGTCCTGTGCGTCGGTTTCCTGTGCGTCGGTTTCCTGTGCGTCGGTTTCCTGTGCGTCAGTGTCCTGGGCGTCGGTGTCCTGGGCGTCGGTGTCCTGTGCGTCGGTGTCCTGTGCGCGGTGTCCTGTGCGTCGGTTTCCTGTGCGTCGGTTTCCTGTGCGTCAGTGTCCTGGGCGTCGGTGTCCTGTGCGTCGGTGTCCTGTGCGTCGGTGTCCTGTGCGCGGTGTCCTGTGCGTCGGTTTCCTGTGCGTCAGTGTCCTGGGCGTCGGTGTCCTGTGCGCGGTGTCCTGTGCGTCGGTTTCCTGTGCGTCGGTTTCCTGTGCGTCAGTGTCCTGGGCGTCGGTGTCCTGGGCGTCGGTTTCCTGTGCGTCGGTTTCCTGTGCGTCAGTGTCCTGGGCGTCGGTGTCCTGGGCGTCAGTGTCCTGTGCGTCGGTGTCCTGCGCGTCGGTGTCCTGTGCGTCGGTGTCCTGGGCGTCGGTGTCCTGGGCATCGATGTCCTGGGCGTCGGTGTCCTGGGCGTCAGTATCCTGTGCGTCGGTTTCCTGTGCGTCGGTGTCCTGTGCATCGATGTCCTGGGCGTCGGTGTCCTGGGCGTCGGTGTCCTGGGCGTCGGTGTCCTGTGCGTCGGTGTCCTGTGCGTCGGTGTCCTGTGCATCGGTGTCCTGAAGGTCGGTGTCCTGTGCGTCGGTGTCCTGTGCGTCGGTGTCCTGGGCGTCGGTTTCCTGTGCGTCGGTGTCCTGTGCGTCGGTGTCCTGTGCGTCGGTGTCCTGTGCGTCGGTTTCCTGTGCGTCGGTGTCCTGTGCGTCGGTGTCCTGTGCGTCGGTTTCCTGTGCGTCGGTATCCTGTGCGTCGGTGTCCTGTGCGTCGGTGTCCTGTGCGTCGGTGTCCTGGGCGTCGGTTTCCTGGGCGTCGGTGTCCTGTGCGTCGGTGTCCTGTGCGTCGGTGTCCTGTGCGTCGGTTTCCTGTGCGTCGGTGTCCTGGGCGTCGGTGTCCTGGGCGTCGGTGTCCTGGGCGTCGGTGTCCTGGGAGTCGGTGTCCTGGGCATCGGTGTCCTGTGCGTCGGTGTCCTGTGCGTCGGTGTCCTGTGCGTCGGTGTCCTGAGCGTCGGTTTCCTGGGCGTCGGTGTCCTGTGCGTCGGTGTCCTGTGCGTCGGTTTCCTGTGCGTCGGTGTCCTGTGCGTCGGTTTCCTGGGCGTCGGTGTCCTGGGCGTCGGTGTCCTGTGCGTCGGTGTCCTGTGCGTCGGTGTCCTGTGCGTCGGTTTCCTGTGCGTCGGTGTCCTGGGCGTCGGTGTCCTGTGCGTCGGTGTCCTGTGCGTCGGTGTCCTGTGCGTCGGTGTCCTGGGCGTCAGTATCCTGTGCATCGGTGTCCTGTGCGTCGGTGTCCTGGGCGTCGGTGTCCTGGGCGTCAGTATCCTGTGCGTCGGTGTCCTGGGCGTCGGTGTCCTGTGCGTCTGTGTCCTGTGCGTCGGTGTCCTGGGCGTCAGTATCCTGTGCGTCAGTGTCCTGTGCGCCGGTGTCCTGGGCGTCGGTGTCCTGGGCGTCAGTATCCTGTGCGTCGGTGTCCTGGGCGTCGGTGTCCTGTGCGTCGGTGTCCTGGGCGTCGGTGTCCTGGGCGTCGGTGTCCTGTGCGTCGGTGTCCTGTGCGTCGGTGTCCTGTGCGTCGGTGTCCTGTGCGTCGGTGTCCTGTGCGTCGGTGTCCTGTGCGTCGGTGTCCTGTGCGTCGGTGTCCTGTGCGTCGGTTTCCTGTGCGTCGGTGTCCTGGGCGTCGGTGTCCTGGGCGTCGGTGTCCTGTGCGTCGGTGTCCTGTGCGTCGGTGTCCTGTGCGTCGGTGTCCTGGGCGTCGGTGTCCTGTGCGTCGGTGTCCTGGGCGTCGGTGTCCTGGGCGTCGGTGTCCTAGGCGTCGGTGTCCTGGGCGTCGGTGTCCTGGGCGACAGTGTCCTGGGCGTCAGTGTCCTGGGCGTCAGTGTCCTGGGCGTCGATGTCCTGGCCGTCGGTGTCCTGGGCGTCGGTGTCCTGGGCGTCGGTGTCCTGGGCGTCGATGTCCTGGCCGTCGGTGTCCTGGGCGTCAGTGTCCTGGGCATCAGTGTCCTGTGCGTCGGTGTCCTGGGCATTGGTGTCCTGGCAGATTCCAAAGGGAGATGGACCGAATGGTCGACTGGTACAGCTTGTGGGCCACCTTCCCGTACCTAGACAACGTCACCATCTGCGGCCATGATCAGCAGGACCACGATGCCAACCTTGCCAAATTTCTCCACACCGCCACTCTCCTAAACCTCACCTTTCACAAGGAGAAGTGCGCATTCAGCACGAACCACTGAGCCATCCTCGGCTATGTGGTCCAGAACGGAGTTCTGGGGCCCGATCCCGACCGCATGAGCCCCCTCATGGAGCTCCCCCTTCCCCACTGCCCCAAGGCCCTCAAACGCTGCCTGGGGTTCTTTTTATACTACGCCCAGTGGGTCCCAAACTACGCGGACAAGGCCCGCCCACTCATTCAATCCACTCTTTTTCCCCTGACGGCCGAGGTCAACATGCCTTCAACCGTATTAGAGCCAAGATCGCAAAGGCCGCGATGCACGCAGTAGACGAAACGCTGCCCTTTCAAGTGGGGAGCGATGCATCAGGCGTCGCCCTAGCCGCCATGCTCAATCAGGCAGGCAGGCCCGTGGCATTATTTTCCCGCACCCTTCATGCCTCCGAAATTCGGCACTCCTCCATCAGAAAAGAGACCCAAGCCATCGATGAAGCTGTACGGCATTGGAGGCTTTACCTGACCAGCAGGAGATTCACTCTCCTCACTGACCAACGGTCGGTTGCCTTCATGTTCAATAACACACAGCGGGGTAGGATCAAAAATGATAAAATCTTGAGGTGGAGGATCGAGCTCTCCGCCTACAACTACGAGATTTTGTATCCCCCCGGCAAGCTCAACGAGCCCCCAGATGCCCTATCCCGAGGTACATGTGCCAGCGCACAGGTGGCCCGACTCCAGACCCTGCACGATAACCTTTGTCACCCGGGAGTCACACGGCTGTACCATTTCATAAAGGCCCGCAATCTGCCCTACTCCGTCGAGGAAGTCAGGGCAATCACCAGGGACTGCCAGGTCTGTGCGGAGTGCAAACCGCACTTCTACCAGCCGGACCGCGCGTGCCTGGTGAAGGCCTCCCGCCCCTTTAAATGCCTTAGCATGGATTTCAAACGGCCCCTCCCCTCCACCAACTGTACCACGTATTTCCTCAGTGTGGTCGATGAATACTCCAGATTCCCCTTCGCCATCCCGTGCCCCGATATGACGTCTGCCACCGTCATCAAAGCCCTCAACACAATCTTCGCGATGTTCGGTTTCCCCGCCTACATCCATAGTGACAGGGGATCCTCATTCATGAGTGATGAGCTGCGTCAGTTCCTGCTCAGCAGGGGTATTGCCTCCAGCAGGACGACCAGCTATAACTCCCGGGGAAATGGGCAGGTGGAGAGGGAGAACGGGACGGTCTGGAGGGCCGTCCAACTGACCCTACGGTCCAGAAATCTCCCGGCCTCCCGCTAGCAGGAGGTCCTCCCCGATGCACTGCACTCCATTCGGTCACGACTATGCACCGCCACTAATGACACACCCCATGAAGGTCTCTTTGCCTTCCCCAGGAAGTTCACATCCGGGGTGTCGCTCCCGACTTGGCTCGCAGCTCCAGGACCCGTATTACTTCGTAGGCAAATCCGACTCTACAAGGTGGACCCGTTGGTTGAAAGGGTGCAGTTACTCCACGCCAACCCGCAGTATGCCTACGTAGCGTACCCCGACGGCCGTCAGGATACTGTCTCCCTCAGGGACCTGGCACCAGCAGGTTCCACACACACACACACACCCCTCTGGCCCTGCCCGGTTCCCCCCCATCCCCTGGCTCACCCAGCAGTAACCCCCACAGGACCATCCATTCTACCCCTGCCCACGCCCGAGGATGAAGAGGATTACGGCATGCTCCCGGAGTCACCGAGGACCAGACCCACACTGGAATCGCCGCCACCACTGCATCACTGCCAACGCCACATCAAGGCCCCGGACCGGCTAAATCTATAATTGGTTCGGGACTATCAAACCACCTTGTACTGGACTTCAGAAATAAATAGTTTTTTTCGCTTCTGTATATTAAAAATTGCTCTGTATATAGTTCTCCGCCACCCCCGCCAGAATCAATTTTAACACGGGGCGAATGTGGTAATCACCACTGTTGTATATATTAGGAGATGTGTGGTAAGGCCCTGTACTACAGGTACGCGGGTAGTCCCTGCCTGCTGGCTCCGCCCAGTAGGCGGAGTATAAATATGTGTGCTCCCTATACAGCAACCATTTCGCCAGCTGCTGCAGGAGGCAGCTACCTCGGGAATCTGCACATTAGAGTCAAACTACCTGGCTCACTCTAATTCACAGATTTGCCAAAAAGTGATCCCAGGATCCACATTGCAACGTCTCGCGAGGCGTTTGAGCCAGATAGATGCCGGGAGCGGGGTTTCCCAGCTTTTATCCAGGCGCAGCTTGGTCACTGAATCGCGCCCAACTAATCGGACTAAATTCTGAAATAAAAATGGAAGATGATGGAATCGAAAGTAGGTTTATCACTAACTGGAAGACAAAAATATGTGAAGTTTCCAGGTGGTAATCTTTCATCAGCCCACATGGTTCTAAATAATGATAACATCTGAAATGGTACAATGATTTTTATTAATGCTACTAGTCTGTGTGCCGTATTATTTACTAGTTTCATAGAACATAGAACAGTACAGCACAGAACAGGCCCTTCGGCCTCGATGTTGTGCCGAGAATTGTCCGAAACCAAGATCAAGCTATCCCACTCCCTGTCATTCTGGTGTGCTCCATGTGCCTATCCAATAACATCCCTCCCATATCTCCCACCCTGAATCTTTTGTTATGCCCGCTTGTAACAGCTACATCCACCTGAGGAAATAGTCTCTGAACGTCCACTCTATCTATCCTCCTCATTATCTTATAAACCTCTATTAAGTCGCCTCTCATCCTCCTCCGCTCCAAAGAGAAAAGCCCTAACTCCCTCAACCTTTCCTCATAAGACCTATCCTACAAACCAGGCAGCATCCTAGTAAATCTCCTTTGCACCCTTTCCAATGTTTCCACATCCTATCCATAATGAGGTGACCAGAACTGCACACAATACTCCAAATGTGGTCTCACCAGGGTCATCTATAGTTGTAGCATAACCCTGCGGCTCTTAAACAAGCCCCCTGTTAATAAACGCTAACACACTATAAGCCTTCTTCACGGCTCTATCCACTTGAGTGGCAACCTTCAGAGATCTGTGGACATGGAACCCAAGATCTCTCTGTTCCTCCACATTCCTCAGAACCCTGCCGTTGACCCTGTAATCCCCATTCACATGTTTTCTACCAAAATGAATCACCTCGCACTTATCAGGGTTAAACTCCATCTGCCATTTTTCGGCCCAGCTCTGCATCCTATCAATGTCACTTTGCAGTCTACAACAGCCCTCCACCTCATCCACTACTGATGGTGTCATCAGCACATTTACTGACCCACCCTTCAGCCCCCTCTTCCAAGTCATTGGTAAAAGTCACAAATAGCAGAGGACCAAGCACTGATCCCTGTGGTACACCGCTGGTAACTGGTCTCCAGTCTCAAAATTTTCCATCCACCACCACCCTCTGTCTTCCATGTGATAGCCAGTTACTTAACCAATTGGCCAAATTTCCCTCTCTCCCACATGTCCTTACTTTCTTCATGAGCCGACCATGGGGAACCTTATCAAACACCTCACTAAAATCCATGTATACGACATCAACTGCTCTACCTTCATCTACACACTTAGGTACCTCCTCAAAGAATTCAATCAAATTTGTGAGGCAAGACTTACCCTTCATGAATCCGTGTTGACTATCCCGAATTAAGCTGCATCTTTCCAAATGGTCATGAATCCTATCCTTCAGGACCTTTTCCATTATCTTCACGACCACCGAAGTAATACTAACTGGCCTATAATTACCAGGGTCATTCCTATTCCCTTTTTTAAACAGAGGAACAACATTCGCCACTCTCCAGTCCTCTGGCACTATCCCCGTGGACAGCGAGGACCCAAAGATCAAAGCCAAAGGCTCTGCAATCTCATCCCTTGCCTCCCAAAGAATCCTTGGGTATACCCCATCTGGCCCAGGGGACTTGTCGACCCTCAGGTTTTTCAAAATTGCAAATACATCCTTCCTCAGAACATCTACTTCCTCCAGCCTACCCGCCTGAATCACACTCTCATCCTCAAAAACATGGCCCCTCTCCTTCGTGAACACTGAAGAAAAGTATTTATTCAACGCCTCTCCTATTTCTTCTGACTCCATGCACAAGTTCCCACTACTGTCCTTGACCGGCCCTACCCTCACCCTGGTCATTCTTTTATTTCTAACATAAGAGTAAAAAGCCTTGGGATTTTCCTTGATCTAACCCGCCAAGGACTTCTCATGCCCCCTCCTAGCTCTCCTAATCCCTTTTTTAAGCTCATTCCTTGCTACCTTGTAACCCTCAAGCAACCCGACTGAACCTTGTTTTCTCATCCTCACATTCTCTTCCTTTTTCCTCTTGACAAGACATTCAACCTCTTTTGTGAACCATGGTTCCCTCACAGGGCCATTTCCTCCCTGCCTGACAGGGACATGCCTTTCAAGGACACGCAGTATTTGTTCCTTGAACAAGCTCCATTTTTCATTTGTGCCTTTCCCTGACAGTTTCTGTTCCCATCTTATGCTCCCTAATTCTTGCCTAATCGCATTATAATTGCCCCTCCCCCAATTATAAACCTTGCCCTGCCGTATGGGCCGATCCCTCTCCATTGCAATAGTGAAAGACACCGAATTGTGTCACTATCTCCAAAGTGCTCTCCCACATTTAAATCTAACACTTGGCCTGGTTCATTATTCAGTACCAAACCCAATGAGGCCCCCCCTCTTGTCGGCCTAACCACATATTGTGTCAGGAAACTCTCCTGCACACACTGTACAAAAACTGCCCAATCCCAACTGTTCGACCTATAGAGGTTCCAATCAATATTTGGAAAGTTAAAGTTACCCATGACAACTACCCTGAGACCTCCACACCTATCCATAATCTGTTTTGCAATTTTTTCCTCCACACTTCTATTACTATTTGGGGGCCTATTTCTAACTTCGGCCCATATTACCTCAGTAGGCAGATCCCCCTTCAAATTGCCTTTCTGCAGACGTTAAACTATCCTTGATTAACAATGCTACTCCTCCAACTCTTTTACCACCTTCCCTACTCTTACTGAAACATCTATACCCCGGCACTTCCAACAACCATTCCTGTCCCTGTTCTAACCATGTCTCCATAATGACCACATCGTAGTCCCAAGTACCAATCCACGCTCCAAGTTCACCTACTTTATTCCGGATGCTCCTTGCATTGAAGTAGACACACTTCAACCCACCTTTCTGTCTGCCGATACACTCCTGCGACCTTGATACCCTCCTCAGTACCTCACTTCTCTCGACACTGGCTTCTGGACTACAGCTCGTTTTGCAGCAAGTAACAGCTTTGCCTAGGCGCGGGTAAGGAACAAAACGTGAAACGGACATTCGACGTTCTGCACATGTGCAGTATCCATTTGAGAAGTTTACGCATGAAATCACCAACGGTGTGTCATGAACACTCTGTGGACACTCCCACTTAAAGCAACACTGTCCAACATGTGACAAACTCAATTACTTTGCTACACAATGCAGATTTAACACAACAACAAACCAGAATCAATTTAAAAAGGCATTTCAACAGCATTAAAATGCCATTTCAACAGCATAAAAAAGGCAACTATACAAAACAAGGAAGAAGAAAAAATGTTAAAATCAAAGATTGATCTCACTATGCCTACTTCACTGGACAACTTCATAATCGAAAAACTAAATCACTAAAACAAATGAAAACGATACTGCTGATAAACCAATCAGGCAACTATCTGATAGAAATAATGATTTGATAGAAACATTGATCATAAATGGATCAGAGGTACAATTTAAATTGGACACTGGCGCACACGGTAATCTGATAACAGAATCGAATTTGAGCAAAGTAGCAACCCGTCCAAAACATAAAAAGACACATTGTAGATTAACAGACTACAATGGAAATGAAATAGCAACAAAAGATTCATGCTACCAGTGTGGTTTAGTGTGGTGACATTAAAATTCCACTTGATTTTGAAATTGTGGATGACACAAAATCCTCATTTAGTGGAGTAGATGCAAAGAATTCACACTGCCAACTCTTTCCCTGGTTCAAAAGATTTAGTTCTTGGGGATACGTTATCCAGAGCCACAATGCACAAGGATAACAAAGTTGTTGACGTAGTACTCAGTAATGAAGAACAAGCCAACATCATCACAGCAATGCTACCTGTCACAGATGCTAAACTACAAATAATCAAGGCAGAAACTCTAAGAGATACGAAAATTCAGCAAGTGATATAATATCGACGCACTGACTGGCCTAAAGGGAAATGTGCAAACTTTTGCAACATCAGAGAAGTCCTGACAACAATAGACGACTTTCCATTGAAAGGAGACATTGTAATTCCATCATGTCTTAGACAAGACATTCTCGCACAAATCCACAAAGGATATCAAGGCATTGAGAAATGTTTAAGAAGAACACGGCAATCGGTGTATTGGCCAGGAATCAACAAGAATATAGACATCTACATTCAACACAATGTTGGATATGTCAAATGCACCAATCGGCACAACGTGAGCAGGCCTTGATGGAAAGCGAACTAGTTACTCAACCATGGACAAAAGTCGCCATGGACATATTTTACTTTCAAGGCTGTGATTATTTGATAATTATTGACTATTACTCAAATCTTCCGGAGGTTATCAAATTATCGGACTCATCAACGCATTCAGTTGTCAGGGCAACGAAAATGTATTTGCCAGACATGGCATGCCAGTTACTGTTGTCAGACAATGACGTGGAGTGGCTACAATTTGCCAATGACTATAACTTCACATATGTAACCTCTAGCCCACTATACCCGCAGGCAAAAGGGAAAGCTGAGAAAGGACTGGGAATTGTGAAGCAGCTTCTCAAAAAAGCTACGGAGGACAGAAAGGACTTTGACTTAGCACTGTTAGCATACAGGGCTACACCATTGACACCTCAGGGCTTTCTCGAGCACAACTATTGATGGGACGAAGAATACATACTACGTTACCAACTCTTATGGTTCCAAACAAAGATGAACAAGTCGTCCATAAAAAAATGCAGCAACTGAAGAGTAAGCAAAAGAGATATTACAATAAAAACTCCAAACCACTATCTATATTCAAAGATGTGGAGATGCCGGCGTTGGACTGGGATGAGCACAGTACGAAGTCTTACAACACCAGGTTAAAGTCCAACAGGTTTGTTTCGATGTCACTAGCTTTCGGAGCGCTGCTCCTTCCTCAGGTGAATGATGAGGTATGTTCCAGAACAAATATATAGACAAATTCAAAGCTGCCAGACAAATGCTTGGAATGCGAGCATTAGCAGGTGATTAAATATTTACAGATCCAGAGATGGGGTAACCCCAGGTTAAAGAGGTGTGAATTGTGTCAAGCCAGGACAGTTGGTAGGATTTCACAGGCCAGATGGTGGGGGATGAATGTAATGTGACATGAATCCCAGGTCCCGGTTGAGGCCGCACTCATGTGTGCGGAACTTGGCTATAAGTTTCTGCTCGGCGATTCTGCGTTGTCGTACGTCCTGAATGCCGCCTTGGAGAATGCTTACCCGGAGATCAGAGGCTGAATGCCCTTGATTGCTGAAGTGTTCCCCGACTGGAAGGGAACATTCCTGCCTGGTGATTGTCGGGCGATGTCCGTTCATTCGTTGTCGCAGCGTCTGCATGGTCTCGCCAATGTACCACGCTTCGGGACATCCTTTCCTGCAGCGTATGAGGTAGACAACGTTGGCCGAGTCGCACGAGTATGTACCGTGTCCCTGGTGGGTGGTGTTCTCACGTGTAATGGTGGTATCCATGTCGATGATCTGGCACGTCTTGCAGAGATTGCCATGGCAGGGTTGTGTGGTGTTGTGGTCACTGTTCTGAAGACTGGGTAGTTTTCTGCAAACAATGGTTTGTTTGTGGTTGCCCGGTTGTTTGAAGGCAAGTAGTGGGGTGTGGGGTGACCTTGGCAAGATGTTCATCTTCATCAATGACATGTTGAAGGCTGTGAAGAAGATGTCGTAGATTCTCCACTCCGGGGAAGTACTGGACGACGAAGGGTATTCTGTCGGTTGTGTCCCATGTTTGTCTTCTGAGGAGGTCAGTGCGGTTTTTCGCTGTGGCGCATTGGAACTGTCGATCGATGAGTCGAGTGCCATATCCCGTTCGTACGAGGGCATCTTTCAACGTCTGTAGATGTCTGTTACGCCCCTCCTCGTCTGAACAGATCCTGTGTATACGGAGAGCTTGTCCATAGGGGATGGCTTCTTTAATGTGTTTAGGGTGGAAGCTGGAGAAGTGGAGCATTGTGAGGCTATCCGTGGGTTTGCGGTAAAGCTAAGTGCTGAGGTGACCGTCCTTGATGGAGACGAGTGTGTCCAAGAATGCAACTGATTTTGGAGCGTAGTCCATGGTGAGTCTGATAGTTGGATGGAACTTATTAATGTCATTGTGTAGTCGTTTCTGTGATATTTCGCCGTGGGTCCAAAGGAAAAAAATGTCATCAATGTATCTGGTGTATAACGTCGGTTGAAGGTCCTGTGCGGTGAGTAGGTCCTGATCAAACTTGTGCATGAAGATGTTGGCGTATTGGGGTGCGAATTTGGTCCCCATGGCTGTTCCGTGCGTCTTGTCGAAGGTGAAGACTTTGTGATCCAGTATGAAGCAGCGCTCCGAAAGCTAGTGACATCGAAACAAACCTGTTGGACTTTAACCTGGTGTTGTAAGACTTCGTACTATATTCAAAGAAGGTGATATCCTGAAGGTACATGGATAGACATTGCAAAAGTACTCAATGAAATCACACCAAGATCATAGGTGATCATAACCGAGTCTGGAAAGATTTTTTGTAGAAACAGAAGAGACCACTGGAAACTCAAACAACCTGTTACATTCACAGAATCAGCTACCACGAGTCACCAACTCATATTTCCGACAAATGTCTTTCCAAAAGCTCTATTGTCAAATGTACCAGATAATTCAAATTACACTGTTGTAACATTAAGAAGGTCTACAAGACATAGGAAACCTCCAAATAGATTAAATCTGTAAATCTAACATTAGTTCTATTGTTGTTGACATGCTGTATAATACTCTAAACAAGAAAATGTATAGCCAACATTTTTCTCAAAGAAAGGGGATGTGACATTTTGCAAATTACAGCATGTGAAGAGTTAGTATTATGATAAGCCTATCCATTAGAGGGAGCTAAGGGGCAGTACTATAAATTGCACTGGCTCTTAAGCTGAGGAAGATAAGATTCATAGTGTGTTGCAGAGTTAGTTAAGATATAATAGTTGTAATAAATAGATATAGTGTTAGTGAGGGTAGTTTAATTCTTACATGTATCTTTGCTATTCAGAATAAGTGTCAAACTCAAATTTAGTAGTGTTAATAAAATTAGTTTAGTTCTTCAAAAGAGCTTTGTGTATCTTTGTGATCACTATGCCTTCGACCTTAGAAAACCCTCACAAAAATCATGACACCAACAAGAGCAATTAATTTTACTTTATTGTTACCGTTCACTTCTCCTCACCTTTGTGAGTAATGCAAATATGAGCTTCTCATGTTAGTCACTTTGGAGATAGTGTCATCTGGATCACTAGTAAATTCACCCTCCATTTACTGTATTCTGTATCTGGCAATATTGTTCACCAACATTGCAAACAACAATGTTAAAAATGTGAAAAGATTTAACTTCCCATCCACCACTTTAAAATGATGTTTTCTTTCAATTTCAAAGTAACGTTTTAACCTTAAAACACAACATTTTATGCTTCACTCCCATCAGGTTTTTAGGGGAAAAGTCATGGAGAGCATCGACTCTATGTTGGGCAGCACGGTAGCACAAGTGATTAGCACTGTGGATTTACAGCGCCAGGGTCCCAGGTTCGATTCCAGCTTGGGTCACTGTCTGTGCAGAGTCTGCACGTTCTCCCCGTGTGTGCGTGGGTTTCCTCCGGGTGCTCCGGTTTCCTCCCACAGTCCAAAGAAATGCAGGTTAGGTGGATTGGCCATGGTAAATTGCCCTTAGTGACTAAAAAAGGTTCGGAGGGGTTATTGGGTTACGGGAATAGGGTGGAAGTGAGGGCTTAAGTGGGTCGGTACAGACTCGATGGGCTGAATGGCCTCCTTCTGCACTGTATGTTCTATGTTTTATGTATGTAGGCGGTGAAGGCACCGGGACCCGATGGGCTCCTGGCAGATTTCTATAAAACCAGCTCTGGCCCCGCACCTACGGGAAATGTTCACAGATTCACTAGCAAGGGGCTCCCTGCCTCCTACGCTAACACAAGCTACCTTTTGCTGATGCCATTTACGACAAAGATCCAACGGAATGTGGATGATATGGACCATTTCGCTGCTTAATGTAGATGTGAAAATACTCGCGAAAGTCCTGGCCAAGAGACTGGAGAACTGCTTACCAGAGGACCAGACGGGTTTTGTCAAATGTTGACAGTCAACTGCGTACATCAGAGGGCTGCTGAATGTGATGCAACCCCATCCAGGGAGAGAACACCAGAGGTGATCGTCTCCCTCGACACAGAAAAGGCCTTTGAGAGAGTTGAGTGGAAGTACCTCATTGAGATACTAGAGCAGTTTGGTTTAGGACAGGGTTCACCTCATGGGTGAAACTCCTGTACAATGCCTCCAAGTCGAGCATTCGTACCAACACTATCAGCTCTGAATACCTCCAGTTGCACAGGGGCACCAGGCAAGGATAACTGCTGTCCCCTCTTTGTCCTGGTAATTGATCCCCTGCCGATCATGCTGCGAGACACAAAAGTCTGGAAGGGTATCCGAAGATGAGGAAGAGGGCACAGAGTCTCACTCTATGTGGATGACCTGCTCGTCTATATCTCGGACCCGCGTATGGCCTGAAGGAAATCATGAAGCTCCTGCAAGAGTTTGGGGCCTTTTCGGGCTACAAACTCAACCTGGGTGTGAATGAGGTAGTCCCAGTGAACCCGAACGAGGGAGGGGTGGAGCTTGAGGGTCTACTATTTAAACAAGCCCAAAACAAATTCCGCTATCTGGGGATTCAGATAGCTCACAACTGGACAGAGATCCTCAAGTGGAATCTGACAAGGCTGACGGAGGAAGTTAAAAAGGTCCGACAGAGAGGGATGGACTCCCACTCTCCCTGGGAGGGAGGGTGCAGATGATCAAGGTGAATATACTGCCAAGGTCCCTCTTCCTGTTTAGATCTATATCGATCTTCAGCCCCATGGCCTCTTTCCAAGGAATAGACAAAATGATTATGCCGTTTGCATGGGGGGGAGGGGAGGGGGGGGGGGGGGCGAGAGGCCCATTGCTGGAGGAACTGCTAGATGGGGATCATAGAATTTACAGTGCAGAAGGAGGTCATTCAGCCCATCGAGTCTGCACCGGCTCTTGGAAAGAGCACCCTACCAAAGGTCAACACCTCCACCCTATCCCCATAACCCAGCAACCCCACCCAACACTAAGGGCAATTTTGGACACTAAGGGCAATTTATCAGGGCCAATCCACCTAACCTGCACATCTTTGGACCGTGGGAGGAAACCGGAGCACCCGGAGGAAACCCACGCACACACGGGGAGGATGTGCAGACTCCGCACAGACAGTGACCCAAGCCGGAATCGAACCTGGGACCCTGGAGCTGTGAAGCAATTGTGCTATCCACAATGCTACCGTGCTGCCCGTAAAGATGGTATGGAGTGGGTATGGAGAAGGGGAACTATGGAGACATATACGGATGACTGTTAGAAAGGGAGAGGACACCACTGGACGGAGCGAGGCAAAAAGGACGAGCTCGGGACGGAGGTCGGGTGGAGACTCTGGAGCAAAACACTGAGCAGGGCCAACTCCAGCGCCTCCTGCACAAGGCTATGCTTTATGCCGTTCAAAATGGTGCACAGAATGCACCTAACCAGAACCCGAATGAACATGTTCTTCCTGGAGGTGGAGGACAAGTACCAGGGAGGTCCGGCCAACCATGTCTACATGTTCAGGGCTTTGTCGGGTTCTGGATAGCCTTCTTTGAGGCGATGTCTAAGGTTGTGGGGGTGAGAGTGGAGCCATGCCCAAGAGTAGCAGTCTTCGGAGTATCAGATGAGCCAGAACTACATATGGGGAAGAGGGCCGATGCCATGGCTTTTGATCCAATAATCGCATGCCAGAGAATCCTGCTCAGCTGGCGATCAGCTGCACCACCACAGCTCCGGACTGGCTGGCAGATCTGGCGGAATTTCTCCATCTGAAGAAACTTCAATGCACCATCCGAGAGTCAGACGAGGACTTCCACAAAGCATGAGGGCTATTTATTAGCCTGTTCCAAGAGCTGTCGAGGCCAGTAACGGATAGGAAGGGAGGGGAAGGGGAGGGGACAGTGGGGGGGGCAGTGAGGGCAGATGTGGCCACACAGAGCAGATAGGAACAAGGAAGGGAGGGGGCCAGCAAGGAGGGACCCGGGAAACATCAGGAGGGGACACCTGAAGAGATGAAGAGGGGGCCATAGGGCCCCCCCAACAACGCCATTGGAGCAACAGTAACAAAATTGTACATATGGACCGTCTTGCTCACCTATTGTACAGTGTACAGATGTAACAATTCAACAAAAATAAGGACCTGGGGGTGAGGGGGTAAGGGTTTTGGAGTTACCTCCAATCATTGGCTTTTGTAAATTGTATCACAGACCTGTTGATTTTGTGTTGTACAAAATGAAAAACCTGAATAAAAACATTTTCAAAACAAAACAAAATAATTATCCTTCCCTCCCACACATCTATTCTCCTGCAGGGTCTCCATCCGATGGTACCAACCCATCCGGGGTGTCCCAGGTATCCCCCCGCCCCACCCACCAGCCATCCAAGAAACACCTTGGAGGAGAGCTACGAGGATGCCACCCTCCGCCAGTGCAGAGACTCACACTTCGGTCGGCAAGAGTAGTGCCCAGGCTTTTGGGACACAATCTGTGAGCCCCACACAGTTGCCGATGCACATCTCGTGGTGGCAGGAACGTCCAGGGGAAACAGGAGAAATGGCGCCAGCGATGCTATGGTGGTGACCGCAATGGAGAGCCTGGAGCACAACGTCAACAGTGGTGGTGTCCAAGGTGTTTCTCAATCAGTGGCGGCCATGGCTGAGGGTCTCTACTGCATGTCCCGGTCACTGGCGGACATGTCCTTGACATAGGTGGACCTTGTCAAGGCACAGTGGAGGATGTCCCAGTCTCGGGTGGGCATTACTGAGGTACTCCAGAGTCCCAGTCGCTGAAGAAAGTGTCCCAGGTAGAGCTGGACATTGACAAGGGAGTACAGAGCGTGGCCCAGTCACATAGGGACCTCACTGAGTGCGTCGACACCATGATGCAGACAATGGGGAGCCGCCAGGGCTGGCAGAGCCAGATGATGCAGGGACCTCTTGAGCTCACTCCAGCTGCCCTTCCATCCCAAGGTGACCCCCAGGGCCTCATGGGTACCGACTGGGAGGAAGGATCAATCCCCCTGCTCCCAATCACTGGAAACTGCCCCCCAATTGCTGGTATTCCCCCTTCCCCCGAATCACTGGCAAGCCACCCCCCCCTCCCCCACCCCATTGATTTCCTGGTAAACCTTCCCCTTCCTCCCAAATTTCTGACACGGTCAGCCCACCACGAATCGCTGGCAGGCCCCTCAACCAAATTACTGGTGAACCCCCCTCCCGAATTGCAGGCAAGCTCCCTGCAATGTATCTCTGGCAAACCCCGCACCCCTCTCGAATTGCCAGTAGGCCCTCCCCCTAATATCTGGCAAGTGCCCCATTACTGGCAAAACCTACCAATGGCTGGCATAAACCCCCCCCCTCCCCCCCCAATAGCTGGATGTTCACCCCCAGTCACTGGTAAGGCCCCACCTCCAAGTGAGCAATACCCCATTATGGGCTCCCAAATGCCATCTCCCTTTCAGGCCCCTTCCTTCAGGCCCTCCTCAGTCCCCCCCTTCAGGTCCCTCCCCTCTGTTCCCCCCTTCATTCCCCACCAGTTCCCCCTTCAGGCCCTTCCCCCATCAGGTCCCCCTCCCCCTCATGTTCATGATTTTCAAAGCTATAGAGGGAAGACCAGCCACACGCATCCCTGGAAGACACCAGACCTGAATACCTCCAGCCCAGCCCCAGTCCCCTCAACTCCCACCTCCCCATAAGGAACCCCTCTTGATATGTTGGAGATAAGTGTGGAGAGGGTAATCACCACATTGACCGCCCCTCACCCCCCTCGGTGTCCACAGTGCCTGGTCCCTGCTTGTCAACTGATTGGGTCTGCGGGACTTCCAACTGATGGGGCGGGAGCATACTGGGATGCCGGAGCATCTGGCCTCAAACCCGTTAATGCAGGCGCAGAGGGAGGTTTGACGCCCAGCAAGAATCCAATGGGCCATCCGGTCATCGGCCCAGAAAATCACGCCCAAGGAGAGGCAATATGAGATTAAAAGGATGCAATTCGAAATGGATGAGGGAACAGGAAGATTTGGGGATGTATGCACACAAATTATTGAAGGCGCAGGGCAGACGAGAAAGTGATGCATTCATAGAGGATGGAAAAAGCTTTGATCATCCAGCCTCATTCTCTTAAAGTGCAACTACTGCTTCCTGGTCAAGAGAAAGCACAGGTGGTGATCCTGGGGAATTAGCTTGTCTATTCTGTCTACTTCTAATTGAGTGAATGGAATGCAAGCAGCAAAAGTGTATTGAAGAAATCAGACGATTCCATGGCATTTTAGAAGCATTCTCTGATGATAATAGTTTCTTCTGATGCTGGATGCTGTTCTTGCTTATAATTGCTAAAAATAATTCTTCTTTTCAAGTTAGTTTTCATGAAAGTTTAACTGCAGTAGACTGGCCATTAGAGATGGCTGTCAAGATGGGGCACTCTCCAAACAATTTTGCAAATTTAGGCTTTTATTTCCTCCATATATTTTGAAGATCCATTGACAATGAAGAAATTCATGCAATGCTATGGTGGCTTCGTGAATTTGTGCTTTCAATAGAAAGCCTTGCCCTTCCTGAGGGTATTGAATCATAGAATACCTACAGTGTGGAGGGAGGCCATTCGACCCATCCAGTCTGCACCAATCCTAGGAAAGAGTACCCTTCCGAAACCCAAACCTCCACCCTATTCCCGCAATCCAGTAACCTACCCAACATTTTTGGATGCTAAGGGGCAATTTATCATGGCCAATGCACCTAACCTGCACATCTTTGGACTGTGGGAGGAAACCGGAGCACCCGGAGGAAACCCATGCAGACACGGGGAGAAATTGCAAACTCCGCACAGTCACTCAAGGGCGGAATTGAACTGGGGTCCCTGACGTTGTGATGCAGCAATTCTAACCATTATGCTACCGTGCCGTATATTTCTGAATTGTGCTGCATAGGTTTTTCCAATCACTAGAAAAATGGGGCCGCATTTTATGCATTCTGCCACACATATTTCTGGTGGGGGGCATGTAAAAAAGGGCTGGTGTCAACCTCACCATCTTGCTGCATACTCCTGAGCTCACAATTATAATATTGTGGAGGTGGGTGGGTGCCAAAACTGGCAGCCTACCTGTCATAATTAAATAAATAATCACGGGTCAATTAAGCTTGTGAGCAATAATATGGTTGGCTTGGGCAGGAGTGGGCAGACCATTTGAAAAAACTTTTTAAAAGGGCAGGCAGGAAGGGAGTACTGGGCGGGGAGGATTCTCCAATATGGAGGCCAAGTGTTTGCGCTGTCGTGAACGCCGTCGCGTTTCATGATGGCGCGAACCGGGCCTGGGTACGACCGATTCAGGACGGCGCTGGAGCAGTTCAAGCCGCTCCAGCCTCCTATCACGGCGCCAAATGGGCACCGCGCCAACCCCGCATGCTCAGTTGCCCCCCATCGGAGCCCCCCCCCCGCCCCCCCCCCCCCCCCCGGTGAAGGAGCCCCCCCACCCCACCCCCACAGGCCGCCCCCTGACCATTTGCGCAGAGTTCTCGCTGGCAGCAACCAGGGGTGAACGGCGCCAGCGGGACTCTGTTGTATCGGTGCGGCCGCATGGCCCTTCCGGGCTGGAGAGTCGGCAGCCCCGCCGATTCCAGCACCCCGCGGCCTGCGCCGCACCAAACTCACCGGCGCATATGGCGCCGATTCTCCACACCTCTGAGAATCGTGCACCGGCATCGGGGCGTCGTGGCGCAGTTGCGCCGATTCTTCGGCCCGGCTCGGGGCTCGGAGAATCGCCACCACTATCTTTATAGCGTGTGCATCACATATCCTTGGGCTCCCCCCTCTAAGGTCGTATCCCCTATTTCTTTCTAACCTCCTGCTCTGTAACACCCACCATCTCCATTAGCCTTCCATAAGCTGGCCAAACCAACCCTTCCCAATTCCCTGGACTTGCCTTGTTCCAGGGTCCATGAGCCTCCTTCTTAGATCCACTAATGTGCTCCTGGTGCTTTCTGGACTGTTGGAGCTGTGATTGGTCAGCAGCTTCCAAGGGTGGACCCACTTCTCCACAGAGGGGTGGATGTCCCATTGGCTGCCTATTTAACTCGCAATGCATTAACACGAGAGGTTGGGCTGGTGTGCAGCGTGTTGCCTGTCACCAACTTTGCTTTCAGGGAGAGGATGGTTTGGCAAGCTGTTTGCCCCCTTTCCCCACCCCCACATTCCCCCTCCCCCCAATGATGTGCTACCCATGATCAGAACATCCTCCATGTCAGCTCTTCGATTATTGGGAGGTTATGTAATTTGCACGTAAGTGGCAGGAGCTCACAGTGGTGGGTGGGTGGGGTACAGGAAATCACCTATTTTGGCAGCTGGCACCTCCAGAGCAGAAGTTGTTTCCTTGGTCAGTTATTCCCCTTTATGTGAGAACCCATTTTTCTAATAGGCTGCTTTCTAGTAGGGGGCCTGAGCCGTGGGGCCTGCCTGCCATCCACCTTTTCCAGCCTCTGTGGAGTCCACCTCTATTAGTCCCATGACCTGTATACTGGATTTATCCCAGCATTCAGTGTCGGTGAGGCCAGGGCTGAAGGAATCCTTGGAGTGGTGTCATGCGAGAGTACCTTTAAGACATGGATGTTTAAGCAATGTACCTTTAAGAAAACAGTGATGCCAGAGAATGGGTGGAGCTGGGCTTTAGATCAACCATTTTGAAGTTTTGCAGTTTGAAAAAGGGCTTGTGTGTGTCTGGGTGTTTCCAGAGAGCTGCAGTTTGGAGAAAAAGAGCTTGGGGAGTGTCTGTGTTTGCAGTGAGCTGGATTTCTGCCATGAAAGACTATCTCTGGATCATTTGGGTGATTTAAACTCATAATAGTAAAGCCTTTAACCTGATGTGATTCTGTTTAAAGGTGTTAAGTCTCTTGGAAGTTTGAAGGAACATTTTGAGGAATTATTTACTGTTGCAATATTTTCTGAGTTATCTTTGAAGTAAGGGGTGTTAAGAGATCCAATGTTTATTTAAGATGTTAAGTTGAGTTCATGGAATAAACAGTGTTTTGTGTTTAAAAACCCAAGTGTCCATAATTGTAATCCCACACCTAGGGAACAAGCCGTGTGCTAGGAAAAGCAACAAATACATTAAAGGGAGAGGTTGGTTGAACTCCATGATACATTTTGGGGTTCTGAAAACACCTCGCCCATAACAGTGGTAATTCCTTCCCATTGACATTGTTACCTCTAATATTTGGTGGCACATCTGTGACAGGCAGAATTTCCACACCAACCAGGTTTCACAAATGTCCTATTGCAATTTTTATGCACCATCACCTCAGAGTTGCTGTAAGTACTCTCTTTTGGGATAAAAGTGGGTAAACAAATATCTTTAGTTGAGTTTTAGTCTGAGGGTGAGATTGTCTGGCTGTTCTCTCTGGTGGTGTCTTCCGGTCCTGTGGGTTTCCCAACAGTGTGGGGTGGTCTCAATGGGAAACCCCATTGACAATGGCAGGACCAGAAGATCTCACCACCGACCAATGGCGGGCCACCTCCCGCCACTACGAATATGCAACGAGGTGGCCAGAGAATCTCATCCTATTTGTGCTGCTGTTTTTAACACATGTACGGATTGTGCAATTTCTTTCCCATACTAATGCAGCCCATTAAATGGAGGACTAGGCTTGCTGTGGAGTATTTAGTTGGATTGATGAGTCATTTAAACCACTGCAAAGATCAGATTTATTTGTATTGTGAACCAAGGGACCATTCATCTCTGAATGAGAAAGTGCCTTGTTTCGGGATTGCATGGGAGCTGAAGTACAGGTTGCTCGAAGCCTGAATTCAACATGCAAGGAAAGGAGTAGTATCTCATACCCAATGCCACAAGGGAGCTCGTTCAGGTTTAGTAGCTTAGGAATGGTGACACTAAAGTCACTTGTGATGCATTAAACACACTATGCCGAAAGAACTAAAATGTTTAATTCATTGCCATATTTTCAGCACTCTGCATTATCTCAGGATATATTAAAGCTGAGCAATTAACCCATTAACAACTTGGACAGATGGATCAGCTCGGTCAGTCTGATACCTCCATCCTACTTTAACAACTGAATCAATGCAATTTTATTACAATGAGTATCCATTAATATTTATAGTGTAATAAGTTGAAGTTATGATCAGTGTCACACTGAGTCGAGCGCTCACGGTAGACATGTTTGCAAGGAATGAGAGTTTTAAAAAAATCATAAGGAAATCACATCCTTAAATATGATACAGCCCAGCAAATGGGTGAGTACAAGGAAAAAGCTGAAGCCTCTTCACCAAAGCATTAATTGATCAATCCTCCCTGGTCTCCAAAACATCTCCAAAACTACAGAGGCCCAACCAATTTGGATCATTCCTTATGATTTTAAACAGTAACTGAGAGCTCTATCATAGTAAAATTATAGATTTTGACAGTATTCCTGCTGCTGTGCCAAAAGGTCTTGGGCTGAATTCTCCGCCGGCGGGTGCTCCGTTTTGCCGGCAGCCCAGGGGTTTCCCGACAGTGTGGGGCTGCCTTTGTGATGAAATCTAGGGCTGGATTCTGTCGGCGGGCTCCTCCGTTTTGCCAGCAGCGCACTGACGCCATTTTCCCATTGGGAAACCCCATTAGCCGGCTGATGGGACGGAGGATCCCGCTGCTGGTGGGGGTGCACAGCACCTGGAAATGGGTGCGGCGGGATGGACAACCCTGCCCATAAACTCAGATACTTGGCTGCCTTAGTTTATAGGTTAGGAACTCTGGTTCCCGACAATCCTTGGGCCTCTTGCACATGCGCCAGTTGGGAAAAAGCCGCACCCGCATAGCTTGGCTGTATTATATTCTTTAGGTTGGGTCTGGTCCTGTGTGCCTGCGCAGAAGAAAAGAAATCATGTGAAACTGCAAGACCAATGACCTGGGAGGGAGCGCTATCATAGTGAGTCTGACTGTGGGAGCAGGACATGAGCGTAGGGCAGGGAGAGGTCCAAACCAGGTAGAGGTACTAAAAGCTAACTCTAGGTAAAATATGATGACCGGGGACAGGATTAGGTCCTAGAATCATAGAATCAATACAGTACAGAAGGGGGCCATTTGGTCCATCGAGTCTGCATCAACCCTCCGAAAGAACACTCTACTAGGCCAATTACCCAGCCTACCCAGTCCTATCCCGGTAACCTAACCTGCACATCCCAGGACATTAAGGGGCAATTTAGTATGGTCAATACACCTATCCTGCACATCTTTGGACTGTGGGAGAAAATTGGAGCACCTGGAGGAAATCCACGCAGACAGGGTGGAATTGAGCCCAGGTCTCTGGAGCTGTGAGGCAGCAGTGCTAACCACTGTGCCACCCTGGTAATTCTGAGCTGTTGGTGATTGAGCAAAGGCACCTGCTTTCAGCAGTAGTGTTCTGCTTGGAATTGCCAAAAATCTGAAATTGGATGGTGACGCTCGAGTGTATTTAAAGATGCAGCCGAAAAGAATCTTGGAAGTTGAGATTGAAACCCAGCGAGGTGGGCCACTGTTGAAGCCATCCGAGTGGGAGAAACAATTGAAGGCTGGGAGTTCAAGTCATTTCAATCTGTGTTTAAAAAGTCTGATTCTAAAAGTCAATTCATGTTTGCAGCTGGTGAATTAAAATCATTCTTTAGCAGAAAGCACATGTTCATGACACATTTAAAAGACATCCACGGGGCAGCACGGTGGTGCAGTGGTTCGCACTGCTGCCTCATAGCACCGAGATTCCCAGGTTCGACTCCAGCTCTGGGTCACTGTCCGTGTGGAGTTTGCACATTCTCCCCGTGTTTGCATGGGTTTCGTCCCCACGACCCAAAAATGTGCAGGCTAGGTGGATTGGCCACGTTATATTACCCCTTAATTGGAAGGAATTAATTGGGTACTCTAAATTTGAAAAAAAACACATTATAAATGTACAGAATATTTTATAACAGCTAGTAACAATGGCAAAAAGGTAAGACAATTCAAACTCACGTGTGAAAAATGAGACAGAGCACAGATTGTAAAGTCTACTTCGCAGAGGAAACTAACTACACTGACATTTTATTGAGATTCCATGAAGGGTGAACAAACAAATAAGCATAGGCAATGGCAGTTATGAAAGGAATCATATTCAGTTATCGTAATGTCATCCAACATTGCACAGGTAAAGGATGATTAAGGACTGAAACAGTCTTGCACAAACCTTAATCTCCATGTCTTCTAAGGTCTCATTTAGGAAAGTTTGTTGAACTTTACAAAGTGAATGCGACCATCGACTGCACTCACTGGGCACCTTCTGTGAAAATTCCCTCTTGAAAGTGTTTGAAGGGAAACTTTACCAAGTACCAACATCAGTGAAAGAAGGATGAATATTATTTTCAATTGCCAGCTGGAATTGCAATATTAAGGAAGTTAATAAGATGTTTTGAGGGGCATTATTGAGCTCATGGCTTGCCTGGCATATTACAATGCGGTTGTCGGGCAAATTTACTTTGGACCATTTCAGTCTCCCAGCTCTGCCAATTGTGAGAATCATATGTGGTTTATTAGGAGAAGGCATTCAGACTAAAGTGTGTATGAGGGAAGTGCTTCAACTTTGAAGAAGCAAAAAGGTTGAATAAGGATAAAACTGGTGGTTCACCTGGCATCAACCTAGGCACCGGAAATGACAAAGGCATGTCCGACCCAATTGATCCTACAAAGTCCTGCTCATTAATATCTGCATGCAGACTAGTGCCAAAACTGGGAGCATATCCCCCACACTAGTCAAGCAGCAGACTGACATTGCCATAGTCACAGAATCGTACCTTACAGCCAATGTCCCAAACTAACTCATATGTCTTCTCCCACTGGCTGAAGCCACTGGAAACAGCAAAGGTGAAGGGGCCCTGACAACATCCTGGCAGTAGCACTGAAAATTGTGTTCCAGAACTAGCCACATTCCTAGTCATGCTGTTCCAATATAGCGACACTATTGGCACCTACCTCACAATGTAGAAAATTGCTCAGATATGTCCTGTCCACAAAAAGAAGAGAAAATTCAAAACAGCCAATTACTGGCTCATCAGTCTACTGTTAGCTATTAAATATGTCATTGACATATTGACGGGTTGCACGGTGGTACAGTGGTTAGCACTGCTGCCTCACAGTGTCAGAGATCCGGGGCCAATTCCCACCTTGGATGACTTTCTGTGTGGAGTTTGCACTTTCTCCCCGTGTCTGCGTGGGTTTCCTCCGGGTGCTCCAATTTCCTCCCACAATCCAAACATATGCAGGTTAGGTAGATTGGCCATGATAAATTGCCCCTTAGTGTCCAGGGATGAGGTTACAGGGTTGCAGGGGTTAGGGTGGGGAGTGGGCCTGGCTAGGGTACTTTTTCAGAGGGTTGGTGCAGACCTGATGGGCTGAATGGCCTCCTTCTGCACTGTAGGGATTCTATGACAGTGCTATCATGTGGCACTTGTTTTGATTCTGCTTGGACCATTCAGCTCCTGATGTCTTTACAGCCTTTGCCAAACATGGACAAAATAGTCACTTTTCAGAGCTGAGGTGAGTGTGATCGCTCTTGACAGCAAGGCAAAAAATTAACCAAGCATGGAGCTATGTAGCTGTAGCAAAATTTAAACCACTTGGAATCAGGGGGAAAATACTCCATTGGCTTGAGTCACACCGAGCACAAAATAACATGGTCATAGCTATTGGAGGCTAATAAACTCAGCCCAGGACATCAGGAGTTCCTCAGGGAAATGTCCATGGTACCAACAACTTCAGCTGCTTCATCAACGACCATCCCTCCTTCATAAGTTCACAAGTGGGGATATTAACTGATGATTACACAGTGTTCAATGCCGTGTGCAACTGCTCATACACTGAAGCACACCCTGCTCGTTTGCAGTATCACCTAGTCAGCATTCAGGCATGCGCTGATGAGTGGCAAGTAACACTTGTGCCAGACAATGATTAGCTCCATCAAGAAAGACGTTTTCATCTTCTCTTGACGTTCAAAGGCATTACCATTACTGAATCCCCAACATCAACATTCTTGATCGCCATTGACCAGAAACGTAACAGAACCTGCCCAAGAAATATGTATTGGCATTTTGCTGCAATCAGCTGGCAGCTGGTGCATCACTCCGAGTTTCATAGAATCCCAATGATGCAGAAGGAAGCTATTCGGTCCATTTAATCTGCACCGAACCTCTAAAAGAATACCCTACCTGGGCCCAATCCTCCGCCCCATCTCCGCCTAACCTTTGGACACTAAGAGGCAATGTAGCATGACCAATCCACCTAATTTGCACATTTTTGTACTGTGGGAGGTTACTTTCCCATCTATTTCTAAAATTTTAATTAAGCAAAATCCACACGCACAGGTCAAATGGCAGTTATTAATGCCAGTGACGTATAGATTTATTCACAAAGTCCTTGGGAGAGAAGCTTTCAAAAGTTAATCTCAGAAACACACCTCCTGTCCTCAGAATCCAGAGCAGAATTTTTTAAAATGAAGCTGAGGTAACAGACACAGGACAGGGCTGAAGAACAAAACTAAGAACAGATCCAGCCCCTCCCATGAATAACATTGCAGCTGCCTAGCTGTTAACCTCTGAATCACAGTTTTAGCAGACATATAGGGCGGGATTCTCCGATTGCTGACGCCAAAATCGCATTTGGCGATTGGGCGGAGAATCCCTTCTGATGCTGAAATCGGGGGCGGGGCCTGCTTTTGGATGCTCCGTCGCCTCTAAAATGATGGACCGACTTCCCAATGGTGTGGACCACTTGTGGCCTGAGGTTTCGTCAACCTCGGGTGGCGGCTGCGGACTGTGCCCAGCGCCGCCAAAGTTGGGGGGAGGCAATCCACTGGCCTGGGGGCTTCGTCAGGGTCTGTGGGACTAGTGGGTGGGTGGTCTGGAGGTGGCGAGGGGGGTTATGGGGGGCACTATCTGGTAAGCCGGATCCGCACACGGCCGGCGCCATGTTGTACTGGAACGCCAGGGGTTTTATGTGGCGTGGCTGCTTGCCCCCCTCCGAGCGGAGCGCCGACTTTTTGATCGTAATACTAGACACATGCTCCGGACATAGCCTTAAGATCGGAGAATCCAGCCCATAATTGATACCTTAATCTAAGTTCTTTAAAAGCATGGCTACAACAGACACATAATACAATATTTCTTGCATTCATCACAAGAGAATGATGGAAATTTTGTTGCAAGGATTGCTACGTGTAATAGTATATCTGGATGACGTATTGGCAACGGGATTGATTGAAGCCGAACGCCTAGCTAACTTGGAAGAGATGATGAGAAGATTTGAAGAGGCTGGAGTTCGCCTCAAGAAGGGAAAATTTAATTTTCAGGCCAATAAAGTGGCTTACCTGTGTTACCGGGTGGATGCACAAAGGTTGCACTCCATGGAAGACAACATCAGAACAATAAAGGAGGCACTGGCCCCCAGAAACACATCTGAGATCAAGTCCTCCTTAGGAATGACGAATTATCGTGGCCGTTTTCTGCTGAATTTGTTGCCATTATTGGCCCCCATACATGTGCTACTGCTGGTTTCAGGGGACGCCTCGGAGAGAAGCTTTTAACAAGGTAAATCAGTTATTACACTCACCTTGTTTACTGGTGCACTTTCACCCATCCAGAAAATGGGTGTTAACTTATGACACCTCTCCTTATTTTGTTGGTGCAGTATTGTCTCTTATAATGGATCATGGGCCTGAAAAACGTATAGGACATGTCTCCAAATCCCTCTCAGAGTCCAAAAAGACTATTCTCAGATTGAAAGAGAAGGGTTGGCTTCGTGTATGGAGTGAAGAAGTTCCAGTAGTGTGTGTATGGAAGGCACTTTACTATTGTAACGGACCATAAACCGCTTGGATTAGGGCCCGCCAGAGGTCTTCTATGGACTCACCAGGGAGTTGAGAGCGAGTGGCGAATACGTGCCTGGCGAAGAGCGTGTTCGTCTTCTGAGCGTAATTCTCTTTGAGAAGCGTCATGGCTTCGGCGTAGTTCGGTGCGTCCTGGATTAGCGGAAAGACACTGGAGTACAACCTTGAGTACAGGGTCTGTATCTTCTGAGCCTCCGAGACAGGGCTGGGCGCTCAGTTGATGTACGCCTCAAAACAAGCTAGCCAGTGTTGAAAGTCCTTTTTGGCGTCGCTTGAATGCGGATCCAGCTGCAGGCGATCCGGTTTGATACGGAGGTCCATCTTTTGAAAATCTTAGAGCAATAAATTGAGGCACGATCAATTGCAAGAAGACTTGAGTTGGGTACAACTGAGGCTTTATTACTCTAAGATGTGTGGCCTCCCACAGCAGCTGGTGAAATTGCTGCAGCATGGAGGACACACATATTTATACTCCGCCTACTGGGCGGAGCCAGCAGGCAGGGACTACTAACGAACCTGTAGTACAGGTCCTACCATACATCACCTAATAGAGGTGCAACAGTGGTTTACCACACTGGAGGAACATTTTTAGGTTTGCGTCGTGGTCCTGCTGGTCATGGCCGCAGATGGTGACATTGTCCAAGTACGGGTAAGTAGCCATAAGCCGTACTGGTCCATCATTTGGTCCATCGCCCTTTGAAAAACGGAGACCCCATTTGTGACGCCAAAAGGGACCCTGAGAAAGTGAAAAAGCCGACCGGCTGCTTCGAAAGTCGCGTAGTGGTGGTCCTCCAGGCGGATAGGGAGCTGATGGTAGGCGGATTTTAGGTCAACCGTGGAGAATACCCGGTACTGGGCGATCTGGTTAAGCATTTCTGCTATGCGGGGAAGGGGGCACGCATCGAGCTGCGTGAAGCGGTTTATGGTCTGACTATAGTCCACCACCATCCCTTTCTTTTCCCCAGACCGATCTACCAATACTTGTGCTCTCCAGGTGCTGTTGCTAGCCTCTATGACCCCTTCTTTCAGCAACCGCTGAACCTCTGACTTGATAAAAGTCATATCGTGGGCACTGTACCGCCGACTCCTGGTGGTGTCAGGCTTACAGTCGGGAGTGAGGTTCGCGAAGAGGTGAGGGTGGTGCAACTTTAAGTGTTGCCAGGCTACATACCGTGAGTGGGGGCAGGGGTCCGCCGAACTTCAGTGTCAGGCTTCGGTGGCTACACTGAAAGTCCAGACCGAGTAGCAGGGCAGAGGTGAGGGAATATATAAAGTTTGAAACGGGTATATCCGGCGCCCTGGATCGCGAGGTTCGCGACACAATACCCCGTGATTTGGACCGACTGGGGCCCGGAGGCGAGGGCGATAGTTTGGGAGGCGGGATATGTGCGCAAGGAGCAGCGCCTTACTGTTTCTGGGTGGATAAAGCTCTCCGTGCACCCGGAGTCGAAGAGGCAGGGAGTGTCGCGCCCGTTGATTTGGACCTGCATCCTGGAGTTCCGCAGGTGCTTCGGCCGTGATTGGTCGAGGGTGATCACTCCCAGTTGCGGGTAGTCAGAGTCCTCAGCTGAGTCAGACTCACAAAATGGCCACCACCGTCGGTCGCAAGTGTCGGATTTTGAAGATGGCCGCCGCCAAGATGGCCACCCCCATGACTCTCACGAGGCCGATGACGCGTCAGAAGGGGGCATGTCCGGCCGGCGCACAGCCGCGTTGCGGGGCCTGTGGGCCTGGGAGCTCAATTTTTGGGCCCGATGAGACTTTTGTTTCTGGGCCTTGGGCCCAGCCAGGCAGGCCTTTGCGGAATGCCCCTTCTTTCCGCAGTCGTTGCGGATAGCGGAGCGGGCTGGGCAACGCTGACGTGGGTGCTTGCCCACAGAAATAGCATGGTGTGCCCCTGGTGTGAGCGGGTCGCCGCGCGGTGCAGGCCTGTAGCGTGGCCGTGTCTGGAGGGGACCGAGCGGAGCTAGCAGGGTCCGTGGAGTACGTGCTTAGATTATGGTGGGCCACTTCTAGAGAGGAGGCGAGTGTTACCGTGCCTTGAAGGTCTTTTGCTCCATCTTCGAGGAGTCGCTGCCTGATGTATGTGGATTGTATACCGGACACGAAAGCATCTCAGATGTGCAAGTTCATATGGACTTCTGCCATACCTCCTTGTGGTCGCAGTTCCTCGCGAGCGCGGTGAGTCTTTCCACGTACTCGTCCAACATTTCTCCGGAGCGCTGCCGGCAGGTCGAGAGCAAATGCCGGGCAGGTACCTCATTTATTGGCTTAACGAAGCACCTCCGCAGGATTTCGACCGCCGCCTCGTACATGGTGGCCTTCTCGATTGCGGAGGAGAGTTTGTGGCTCTCACCCAGGAGTGTAGTAGGCCCAGCTTGCGAGGTCCGTCGACTGTCGTGTCCGAGGAGTCCAGGTAGGCCTCAAAACACCGAAGCCAGTATTTAAACATTTCTGCGGCCTCCGTCGACCGAGCGTCCAAATTGAGCTTCTCCGGCTTTAGACCGCTGTCCATCTTGAAGTAATCTGCTAATTAAATTAAGATACCCTCAATTACAACTCGAGAGAGATGATTGGTAATACAAAGGCTTTAATTAGCAGAGAACCATTCAGCTACCGAGAAGTGTGCTCACTGCCCACTAGACATTACCTTATATATGGCTCCCTGGGGGGGGGGGCGGAGCCAGAGGCGGAGTCCCACAGGGTTCCAAACCCGGTCTTAAAGGAATCATTACATTAAAGGTGCAGTAACCATTCATCACATCATTCATTCATTTCTTTCGGGGCTGGTTTAGCACGGGGCTAAATCACTGGCTTTGAAAGCAGACCAAGGCAGGCCAGCAGCACGGTTCAATTCCTGTACCAGCCTCCCCGAGCAGGTGCCGGAATGTGGCGACTAGGGGCTTTTCACAGAAACTTCATTTGAAGCTGATTTGTGACACTAAGCGATTTTCATTTCATTTTCATTTTCATTCATTTGAAACCATGATTAGCATTTACAAAATGGTGGCATCAAATCCTCTGAGATTGCCGTTATAAATTGAAGCCGTCAGCAATTGAAATAAAGATATGCAGTTCCCAAGGCTGATTGGTCTTGCTGCGAGGATGAGACAGCAGGGTGCACTCATTTGCTTTGAATCAATAGGTTTTCAAAGGAGAAAAATCCATTTGCTACGCCAGTTTCTAGAACTGAGGAGTTACATAGAAATAAATCTGTGTGGGCACTTCAAAGCAAGCAAAGATAAACAAAAAAAACTTTTGTGGCCTTTGCTGTTATCCTACAGAAACACTATTGGTTCAGAATTTCCTGGGATGGCATGTTTGACCATGAACATGATAACCTAGATTTTGGCTTGAAGGCAAGTTCTGTGCAGAGGTGGGGATTGTTGTAAAGTCAGGGAACCTGGGAGAACAGGTTTTCCAAATGTGCTGCAGAATTTAATTCAGGGCTCCTTTAAGCTGTGGGTCCTACTCACAGGCAGCCAAATTGACAGGCTGGAGAAAAAACGGAAAATGCTGGAAATATTGAGCAGCGTTTATGGAGAGGGAAACGGAGTTAATTTTTCAGGTTGAATGACAGGAAAGTTAGAAATAATCTAGGTTTTAAGCAAGTGGGCAGCGGTTACAAAAATGAACCAAAAGGAAGGCCTGTGATCGGATGGAAGACAGGAGGGGTTAAACGACAGAAGAGTTGGTGGTGCAATTGGGAGTAGCAATGGGACAAGATGGGCTGGATTCTCCGATTGCCGACGCCAAAATTGCATTCGCCGATGGGCCGGAGAATCCGTTCTGACGGCAAAATCGGGGATGGCGCCGTTTTTCGGATGCTCCGTCAACTCAAAAATGGTATAATTGCTGAGTACGCCGCACACGTTTGGCGGCCTCAGGATGTCATCTGAAGGCCCTCCCCCGATGTTCTGCCCCCAATGGGCTGACTTCCCGATGGTGTGGGACATGTGTGCTCACACTTTTCAAGGACCTCGCGTGGCGGCTGTGGACTGCGTCCAGCGCTGCTACAGTCGGGGGGAGGGGAAGCCCTTCCACTGGCCGGTGTGGGGGGGGGGGGGGAGGGGGGGCTTCTGCAGGGTCTGGGGGACCTGGTGGCGGTGGTCGGGGGGTGGGGAGGAGTGTTACAGGAGGGCACTATTTGGCAGGCCGGGTCTGTGCGCGGCCGGGCGCCAGGTTGTACAGCGTGACCGCCGCAGGTCGCCGCCGTCCGCATGTGCGGCCACGGGCCCGGCAATTCACTGCCCGTTTCTGCAGGAAACTCCGGGGGCTTTACGTGACGCGCCTGCTAGCCCCCCACCAGTCGAAGCATAGGTGTGGCGGCGGCACCCACTTTTTGGTCGTAAGACTGGACACATGCTTCTGACATGGCCTAAAAATCGGAGAATCCAGCCAGATGTGTCTCAAACAGGTGCGAACGACAGACGATGAACTGTTGTCTTCCAGAGGTGGAAACAAGAAAAAGCCAAAACAAAAACAAAAACATGCAAAGATGTAGGTGAACAAAATGGTGGTGGGGGAGTGTGGAATAGAGAGGTCTGAATTTGTTGATCCACTCCATGTAGAGTCCGGAAAGTTCACGGGCGCGATTTAACGGCCATATTTCGGCCAGCCCGGATCCGGGAGCAAATTGGTTCGTGATCGAACTGGCCCACTCCCAGAGGCTGGTTCTGGATCCCGCCCAAACGTGGCGAGTCTCCAATTAGGACGAATTTCCATCTCATTAGCGATATGGAAGCCCAATCTAACAGCCTCCGGGAGGGGGGAAATGGGAGGAATCCTGCAAGGGGGGTGGGCCTGGTTGGGGGTTGCTGGATGCCATGGATCAGGGGTCACCTCTGGGCTGGGATGTGAGAATCTTGGCGTCTGTGGGGTCTACAAACTATCCCCCAATATTGTAATATTGCGGATACCCATAACAGGGGCACCTGCAGCTGCTGCCTGTCTGTCCTAACAAAAACATCCAGGACAGAGCCCAGTTCCTGGTTCTATGCTCAAGGTCACTTTAACTCCCTTTGACTGTGAGCAGCCTCTAGCTTCACAGCTGAAGGGTATTGCCAATAAGCAATTCTTAGTTATGTGAGCACTTCACAGCTCTCAAGTACATTCTCATGCCATGTCTCAGATGAATGTTATTGCCTGGCATTCCAAGTGTGAGTACTGGACACTTTGCCTGAACCCTGGAGGCATCAGCAGCCAACAATCAGAGAAAGCAGCCAACAATCAAACACCCAAGAGCTGGACTTCAGCACTGGGGATATCCCCACCACCAGAGGGTGTGTGTGGATCGGGGGAGGGGATACCTGAGTTCCATCTCCCTCATGATCCCTTCAGAGGTCTGGGGTCCAAAGGCTCCTGCACTGTATGCCTAGGCAGCTGACTATATCAACTGTGAGATGGACCAAGCCATCAAGATGCCCGGTAGGGAGATTCTCCGCCATTTCTGGGATGCCCCAGGTCCAGGGGGGTAAGAGATGGCATGCATGTCGTCTTGCGTGCATTGGGGCAATAGGAAGTGTCCTTCATTAACAGGAAGGGGTCCATTCCCTGTATGTTTAACTCGTGTGCGACCACCACCTCCGGATCATGCACATGTGTTTCTGCTTCCCAGGAAGAGTGCATGACAACTACTTCCTGGGACACTCTGAGGTCTCCGGTGTCTTCGAGGACCACCACAGGATAATGGGTTGGTTATTGGGAAATAAGGGATACCCGCTGAGGTCCTGGCTGATGACGCCAGTGTGGAGGCCGGAGAACGAGGTGAAGAGCCGATATATCGAGGCCCATGTTGCCACCCGTGCTGTCATTGAACGGTGCATCGGACTGCTCAAAATGCGGTCTCAATGCCTGGACTGCTCTGCTGGTGCACTGTAGTACACCCTCCAGAGTGTCGCCCGCTATGTGGTGGTCTGCTGTGTCCTCCACAACCTGGCACAGCAGCGGGGTGACATATTAGAGGAGGAGGAGGAACAAAACGCGGCATCGACTGAAGAGGATGTGGAGGGGCTAGACCAGGAGGGGCTGCAGGACGAGCCGGGGTGACCTGTGGCAGCAACCGGTGGATGGAGGATAGGTGGCGGCGAGGGTCCGGCAGACCCGGAGGGCCAGGGAGGCCCTCATTCCCGCCCACTTCTCATAGGACAAGGCTTTATCCTTCAACTCACCCCCATCCCCCCAACTGCCCCCATCCACCCCCTCCTCCATTGACCAACCCCACCCATTGACCATCCCCACCCCAGTTCAACTGTATACAACCCATTTCCATCTTTCCTCACCCCCACCCCATTCCCCCACCCCTCCCCAACTACCCTGTTCAACCTCCCAGGGCCTGTGTAACATCACTCCAGGGTGATGGGCCTGTGTCGGTACACAATACAATGCTCCTCAGTCTATGCCAAAGGTTGACTCCTGTCTTTTTACAGAAGACAGCGCAGGCTCACCCATCATCTACACAGGGGGCTCTTTGTGTAGGACCACTGTGCCCGGGGAACAGGGTGTGGGGGAAGCGGAGGGCAGCTGGTGTGGGGATGTAGGCAGGCCCACTGTGAAGATTAATGTGACAGAGGCTGCACATGTATAAGGTGTAACGTGTTTTAATAATGAACATTTGAAACTTCCATCGTCCCTAGCTACAGATGGTGCCCCCCCTTACCCCCTCCCCCATTGCCTACTCAGTGATCCTCAATTTTTCAAATCTTCTATGCTCTGCCACTATGTCTAGGTGCGTCCCCAGGATGCACATCAGGAGTGGAGGCAGCCTGCTGCTTCTCATGCCGTGTGGCCTTTGATGCCCTTGGCGGGCATCCTCTGAGGAGCCTGGAGCCGAGGGCCCCGGCCAACCTATGTGTCATAATATCCACGCATGTATATAATGAGATGCAGACAGGCAGTGATTGACACACAGGGTGACCAGTAAGCACACAGCACAGTGCAGCCAATCACCAGACAGGGCACCACCACTATAAAGCCAGAGGGCACTAGGTTTCCCGCTCTCTCTGGACCCAGCCACTGAGACAGTCAGAGTCCACGAGCTAGCAAGCACAAACACCATGCGGTAGCTAGTAAGTCTGGTCAGGCTAGTACAAGGTCTCCAGTCAATTCAGTATAGTGTCGACCCACAGTGAAAGATGTATGTTAGTTCTATCGTTCAATCAAACCATGTTGGATCTTCTACAGTGTTAGAGGTCTGTTACTCGCATCGCTGCATCAAGTGCAGTCCACACCGAACCGACCTGCCTAACACATCACTATTGGTGTCACTGGCATCACCATGTCATCCTCAAGGGGCAGCACGGTAGCATTGTGGATAGCACAATTGCTTCACAGCTCCAGGGTCCCAGGTTCGATTCCGGCTTGGGTCACTGTCTGTGCGGAGTCTGCACATCCTCCCCGTGTGTGCGTGGGTTTCCTCCGGGTGCTCCGATTTCCTCCCATAGTCCAAAGATATGCAGGTTAGGTGGATTGGCCATGATAAATTGCCCTTAGTGTCCAAAATTGCCCTTAGTGTTGGGTGGGGTTACTGGGTTATGGGGATAGGGTGGAGATGTTGACCTTAGGTAGGGTGCTCTTTCCAAGAACCAGTGCAGACTCGATGGGCTGAATGGCCTCCTTCTGCACTGTAAATTCTATGATAATCTATGATAATCCTGTTCTATCCACTGACCATGAGACGTGTTGGTGTTGGTGTCAGGAGGGGGTGATTCAGGTGAGGTGGAGAACGCCATTGTCTCCCTGGTTGCAGGCACCAGGTCTGCCTCCAGTGCTCCCAATGCTAGGGATTTGGGGGTCTCTATGGGACAGAGGGGCAGCTGGAGTGAGCTACAGAGGCCTCTGTGTCATTCGGCTCTTCCGGTGCTGGTGCCTCACCGTTGTGTGCACCACTGTGTTGACACCCTCAGCAATGCTCCTCAGTGACTGGGACATGCCCGGCAGCCTCCGTAATGTCCACCTGTGTGTAGGACACATCACTCAGCGACTGGGACATGACATCGAGACCCTCAGTTATGGTCGATGCTGACTGAGCCATGCCTTGGACACCACCACTCATGACGCTAAACGCATGCTGCAGGCTTTCCACTGCGTTCGCCACAGTGTTGGCCTCGGTGCCACGCATTACCAGCTCCATTTGCTGCGCCTGTAGCCCTTGGGACTCCTCCCAATTGCCTATGCACTTGCTGGAGTGTTGCTGACATCCCCTCCTCACGGCCATCTCCTCGCATCTGCATCAGCTCTGGTATAACCTTGCTTAGCAACTTGGCATCTGAATGGGATTCAGCTAAGTCCTGGAATCCAGCAGACCTCCGGCTGCTGATTCCCTTAGATGTTCCTGCCTCCAGGTGATGTGCATCAGCCTTTGTGTGGTGCTCACCAGATTATGCCCTAGAAGCCTGTCCACTAATATCGCCCATGGGCGTGTGCATCTCTGCGCTGGTGGAGGGTAGGAATGACAGCTGTGACATCTCAATTGTGGTATCCTTGGAGCTGTACTCCGAGGCCTACTCTTGCGTGATAGGGCGGCGGTGAACCTTGATGGCCCTGCCCCATTAGATGGAGGTCCTGTGGGAGAAGGGACATGTGGTCAGTAACACAGAGGATCATTTTTGTCATGATATTCAAACACACACATCATGATAGATAGACCAACAGACCAATTAGCACACATAACACGACAGCCAATCACAGACAAGAGCAGACACAGTATAAGACAAGAAACACGACACCTGGTGGAGAGTCCATCTAGAGACAAGGACAAGGACAGGACCTGATTAACAAGACACTCACACTGTCACCACATGCTGAGTACCAAGACAGATCTGTAAATAACAGGTTGGAATAAAACGGCGTTGTACCAATCGCAACCGTGTTTGTTCATCTGTACCTCAGAGCACCCAACACCACAATTTTGTCTGACATCGATAATTCAATTTAGGCAGATCATCTGGGTGATGGGGCAATGGATCCTCACCTCAGTCACACAGGTCAGCCCTGCTGTCAGAGGCTGATCTCTCCTCGGCCAACCCCGCGACCTCCAGGGCCCGATCCTCACAGGGGTTGAAGACTCTGATCTGTAGAACTCTGCCACCCATCTGGCGAACACTACTAGCCTGGCACCCAGACAGTGCCACGCAGGCACCCTGGCAGTGCGACATTGGGTGGCAGTGCCAAGGTGCCCAAGTTCCAAGGATTGGACCTGGGGGGCCCTACCAGGTGGATGGGCGGAGAGGGGGTGTTCCCAGGGGCTCTCGCCCAAAGGCCAAAGAAACGGCAAAATACTGTTGATAGCAGGCTGTTTCTTGAGAAACACAACGCTAAATGCACCCAAAACCCGACAGATCTTTTCCAGTTTTAAACCGCATCCTCTGTTTCTCTCTCCAAAGAGGCTGCCAGACCTGTGAGGCTGATCCACCATTTTCTGATTTTATTTCAGATTTTTAGTATCCACAGTATTTTGCTTTTATTACCCTGCAAGTGTCTGGTCTGAAAGAGTGACCAGGAGGTCGAAGAGAAACCTGGAGACAGACACCAAATCATTTCAAATCCTGCATTCTTCAAGAGGTTGAATGAAGTATTGAGCTGAAACATCCATAGTATTTATTTCAAACGTTTTCCTCGTTCTTCCTGAAGGCCTGGACATTTCAAAAACGCAAATATTTTAGTTTAGGTGAGGCAAAGTTTTCATCTACAGAGTGTTCATCTGGACCTGCTCTCTTGACATACACGTCTCCACATATGTTTATTCTACCCGGGACTTCCGGTGGCGACATGTAGGTGGAGGTCGCACATTAGGTGGCTCCTGCTGGTTTTTGGACTTTGATACCCGGTCTCAGAGGTAGTTTTTGGATGAGTTGGTCATAAGGAGGTTAGGGAATGTCGAAGTCCAGAAGAAAGGCACTGGAAAGAAGGGGGCGAGCGAAAGTCCACAGGTGACGGCTGCTGTGAGCCCTGCAGGAAGAAAGTTGGCGAGAGCTGGGTTGTCGGGTGTGGATACTCCCCTTATGGTGGAAACTCTGACCGAGGTGATGTCGGTGGGGTTTGAGCGGCTGATTACCAAGTATTTGGAGGTGCTTTGGAGGGAGATGATGGCCTCGCTTAACGAGTGGGTGGAGGAGGCGATTGGCCCAGTAAAGGCGGCAGTGATGCAGATGTTGGTCGAAGAGCGGGAGCAAGGAGAGAAGATGAAGGGGCTGGAGGAGGCATTGTCACAAACAGTGACAAGTGCACCTCGATGGTGAGGAGCTGCGGAGGTCAACAAAGAGCTCAGAGCCACGGTGGAAGACCTGGAGAACAGGTTGAGGAGGCTAAATTTGAGAATCGTGGGTCTGCCCGAGGGAATGGAGTGCCCAAGGCTGATCGAGTACTTTGCAAAGGTGTTTGACAAGTTGAACGTAGTAACATAGAAACATAGGGCAGTGGATGTGGTGTATATGGATTTCAGTAAGGCATTTGATAGGTTCCCTATGGTAGGCTCATTCAGAAAGTTAGGGGGCATGGGATACAGGGAAATTTGACTGTCTCGATACAGAATTGGCTGGCCAACAGAAGACAGTGAGTGGTAGTGGGTGGAAAGTATTCTGCCTGGAGGTGGGTGACCAGTGGTGTCCCGCAAGGATCTGTTCTGGGACCTCTGCTCTTTGTGGTTTTTATAAATGACTTGGATGAGGAAGTGGAAGGGTGGGTTAGTAAGTTTGCCGATGACACGAAGGTTGGGGGTGTTGCAGATAGTGTTGAGGGTTGTTGCAGGTTACAACAGGACATTGACAGGATGCAGAGCTGGGCTGAGAAGTGGCAGATGGAGTTCAACCTTGATAAATGTGAAGTGATTCATTTTGGAAGGTCGAATTTGAATGCCGAATACAGGGTTAAAGGAGACCAAAATGGTCACCGACACCCGATACAATTGCAACAACACTTCTCTACTTTTATACTCCAGTCCTTTTGCAGTAAACACTAACATTCCATTTGTCTTTCTAATTACATTTTGTACCTGCATACAGACTTTCTGCGATTCATGAACAAAGACACAGAGATCCCTCTGCCCAGATGCATTTTGAATCTGCTTTCCATTTAGATAATAATTTGCCTGACTATTTTTTCGGCTAAAATGGATAACCTCACACAGGTTTTGGCCCAATCTCTTAGCCTATCTATATCCACCTGTAAAATCTGTGTCTCCTCTTCACTGCCTGCTTTCTGACCTATTTCAGAATCAACCTCAAATTTTGCTAAGTTACTCTCTGTCCCTGCTTGCAGCTCATTTATATGGATTGTAAACAGTTGAGGTCCGAGAACTGAACCCTGCGGCACCCCACTAGTTACAGTTCGCCAGCCAGAGAAGGACCTATTTAACTCAACCCTCTGCTTTCTGTCACTCAGCCAATCCTCAATCCAATCTAGCATTCTACCCCCAAACCCCTGTGATCTCACCTTCTGGATCAATCTTTTAAGCGGCACTATCAAACGCCTTCTGGAAGTCTAGATATACCACATCCACAGATTCCCCATTATCCACCTTGCTGGTTACGTCCTCAAAGAACTCAAGCAAGTTTGTCAAGCATAACTTACCCTTCATAAAACCATGCTGTCAATGGTGGATTGTCTTTCCAAATGTTTAGTCACCTCCTCCTTCATGATTGAATACAGCAACTTCCCCACCACAGAGGTCAAGCTAAATGATCTTTAGTTTCCTACTTTTTGTCTCTCTCCCTTTTTGAATAGGGGCTTCACATTAATGTGTTTCCAATGCACCGGGGCTTTTCCAAAATCCAGGGAATTTTGAAATATCACACTCAACGCATCCACTATCTCTGCTGCCACCTCCTTTAATACCCGAGGGTGCTGGTCATCAGGTCCCGGAGACTTATCTGCCTTTAGTCCCATTTGCTTATGCAATACTTTCTTCCTAGTGATGGGTTATTCCTCTGCAGTAACTGCAGCTCTTGGAAAAAAATGTTGATGAGGAAGGGGAAGAACCATCTCGTTACGAGTTGGACAGGGCTCATCGGTTGCTCAGACCAAAGCCTAAAACGAATGAGCAACCAAGGGTGGTCATAGCCTGTTTACACAGCTACCATGTGAAGGAGTATCATAGAATTTACAGAGCAGAAGGAGGCCATTCAGCCCATCGAGTCTGCACCGGCTCTTGGAAAGAGCACCCTACCCAAGGTCAACACCGCCACCCTATCCCCATAACCTAGTAACCCCACCCAACACTAAGGGCAATTTTGGACACTAAGGGCAATTTATCATGGCCAATCCTCCTAACCTGAGCTGGATGAAGCAGAGACGGGATGTGATGTTGGAAGGCCTTGGTCTACGTATGTACCAAGATCTGACAGCGGAGTTGGCGAGAAGGCGGGTGGCCTTTGGATGGGTGGAGGTGGCATTTTACAGAAGTGGGGTGAGGTTCGGAGTGGTCTACCCAGCGAAACTAGGAGTGATTCTCACAACTCAAAGTACTTTTATTGCGAAGATGTTCGCTAAGGCTGAAGGACTGGGACTGAGATTAGAGTTGGGATTTAAACTTGGTTGGTGGGATTGGGGATTGTTTTTCTTATTGTCGGCTAATTATTTGGATTGGGGTTTTGTTTCCGTCTCTTAAATGGAGGGGGTTTATTTTCATGTGTTTCAGTTTTTTCATGATGCGTTCGGTTCCTTTTCGTTTCTTGGTTCAAGGGTGTTGAGCATGTGGGGCCGGGTTACTGAGGAGGGGGTGAGGAAGAGGGAGGGCTCTGGAATGAATCACTGCACTAACAAACGAAGGTTCGCTGGTGAATGGGAGTGTGGTTGTGGGAGGGTCCGTGGTGATTGGTGAGTCTGTTCGAGCAGGTTTTGATGGAAGTGGGAGGTGTGCACGGTGGGGGGAGGGGATTGATGCTGGGTGTGGTGTTTGCAAGTGTGGATGAGGGGATTCTGGGACGGGGGGGTGGGGGGAAGTTGGTCGACCATAACAAGTGGATGGGACAGGTCCAGCCGAATGGACGGGACTTGGGGTAATGGTGATGGCGGATAGGATGGGCAGTGGGGGGGTGGTGAGGACCCCGGTCAGAATGGTGACGTGGAATGTGAGGGGGTTAGGGGGATCGGTGAAGAGAGCGAGAGTTTTTGCACATTTGACTAGTTTAAAAGCTGATGTGGTGAAGCTGCAGGAGACGCACCTGAGGGTGAAGAGTCAGGTGCGGAGTAGGAAGGGGTACGTGAGCCAGGTGTTTCATTTGGGGATTTATAGTACGACTCAGTGTGTGTTGGGGGGGGGGGGGGCGAACGTAGTGGGCATGGGGGTGGGGTTCCAGATGGAGAAGGCGGTGGTGGATCAGGGGGGCAGGTATGTGAACCCAATGGGTGAATTGGAAGGGAGGCTGGTGGCGCTGGTAAGCGTAAATGCCCCCAATTGGTATGATGTGAGTTTGTGAGGAGAACGTTGGCTGCTATTCCAGATTGGATACATATGGGTGGGGCGGCGCTGTTGGGTGATTTCAGATCTCAGCAATTGTGATTTCAGATCGACATTGGATGGATGTGGTATTGGAGGACGGGGCAGCCCAGAAGCCGGGGGGGAGAATGGATGTGGGGTTGTTGGCGGACTGGAGCTACCATCACAAGATTGGGAAGCGCAGCAAGAAGTCTTACAACACCAGGTTAAATTCCAACAGGTTTGTTTCAAATCACTAACTTTCGGAGCGCTGCTCCTTCCTCAGGTGAACCTAATGGGTGCATTAGAGCAGCGCTCTGAAAGCTAGTGACATCGAAACAAACCTGTTGGACTTTAACCTGGTGTTGTAAGACTTCTTACTGTGCTCACCCCAGTCCAATGCCGGCATCTCCACATCAAGATTGGGAAGGTGATTGAGGTATATGTGGTTTAATTGGACAGGGGAGGTTTCGCCGTCAGTGATTAGGGGACGCTCTGAAGTCAGTGGTGAGGGGGGGAGGTGATCACGTTCAGGCCAATATGGATAGGGAGAAGAAGAAATGGCAACAGTTGACAGAAGAGATTTTGGAGGTAGATGGAAGATATGTGGGGGATCTGGTAAAGAAGAAAGAGTTGCAGGCGATGGTTGACCTATTGTTCATGGGGAAAGCAGTGCGTTAGTTGAGAAGGGCGAGCAGGACTGTTTACCAGTATGGGGAGAAGGCAGGGCATATGCTGGCTGGTCAGCTTCGTAGGGAGGCCGTGGTGAGGGAGATAGTTTGCATGCAGGACTAGTCGGGGGAGTTGTGGTGGCTCCGGAACAGATTAATCAGAAGGTGTTTGAGGAGTTTTATGGGGACCAGAGGATGAGCGGGAGATGAAGGAGTTTCTGGGTGGATTTGTGCCTGAGATTGGGTGAGGTGAAGAGGGCAGGGCTGGAGGAGCCAATGGGGGTGGAGGAGGTGATGGTGGCAATCAGAAGGATGCAGGCAGGATAGGTACTGGGGCCAGATGGGTTTCCAGTTGTATTTTATAAAAGATTTAAGGATAGGCTGATGCAGTTAATGGTGAGGATGTTCGAGAACGCGATGGACAGGGGTGTCTTGCCGGAAACGATGGGTTAGGACTCCAGCTCATTGTTGCTCAATAAGTACAAGGGCCCGGTGGAGTGTCTCTGCTGAATGTGGCACCAAGGTATTGGCAAAGGTGCTGGCATTAAGGTTGGAGAGGTGCCTTCTGAAGGTGATTGGGGAGGACCAGACGGGGTTCGTAAAAGGAAGACAGTTGTCTTCGAATGTGGGGAGGCTGTTGAATGTGATGCTTTCTCCGGCAGAGGGAAGAGAGATGGAGGTAGTGGTCGCATTAGATGCGGAGAACGCATTTGATTGGGTGGAGTGGGGTTACTAGATGGCGGTGTTGGAGAAATTTGGGATTGGGCCGAAGTTTGCGCCGTGATTGCAGCTGTTGTGTAAGGAGGCAATGGCGAGCGTGCACAAGAATAATATGGATTCAGGGTATTTTACATTGCACCAGGGTACAAGGCAGGGATGCCCCATGCCCCCCCCCCCCTCGCCTTCTGTTTGCATTGGCTACAGAGCCCTTGGCCATTGCTCTGAGCAGCTCAAGGTTGTGGAAGGGATGGGGGAGGGGTGGTGGTGGAGAATAGGGTATCCTTCTATACTGATGACTTGTTGTATATTTCTGAGTCGTGCTCTTCAGTGGAGAGCATAATGGGGTTGCTTCAGATATTAGGGATGTTTTCAAGGTATAAATTGAATTTAGGGAAAAGTGAGTACTTTATGCTCTCTGCTCCGAGAGTGTGAGCGGGGCTGTGGGTGGGTGGGGTTTGGGGGCTGCCATTTCATCTGACAGTGTTTCATTTGAGGTATTTGGGGGTGCAGGTGGCCCGGATTGGGCGTGTCTCCAGGCGTTCAATTTCACTAGCTTGGTGGGGAGGGTGCAGGCTGACTTGTGGAGCTGGGACAATCTTCCTCTGTCATTGACGGGGCGGGTGCAGGCAGTAAAGATGAATATTTTGCAGGATTCTTGTTTCTGTTTCAGTGCCGGCCGGTCTTTTTGTCCAATATTTTTTTTTAGGGGTGAGGACAGGCTGATCTCCTCATTTGTTAGGGCGGGGAAGGTGGCTAGGATTAGAAAGGTGATATTGCAGAGGGGACGACAGGCAGCGTGGCTAGGCCTCCCAAATATGATGTAACTAATACTGGGCGGCGAATGCAGAGAAGATTCAGGGATGGAATAGGGAGGTCGGGGCTTTGTGGGTGAGGATAGAGGCGGGCTCTTGAAGGGGGTCGTAGTTGTCAGGGTGGAAACGGCCCTGCTCCGGATGGCTCCAGGGAAGTTTTCGGTGATTCGGTGGTGGTGGCCTAGCTGAAGATCTGGAGGTAGTTTAGGCAACATTTTACATTGGGAGCCGGGTCAGGAGAAGATGCCGATTAGGGAGAATCGTGGGTTTGAACTGAGGAGAATGGATTCAAGGTTCCGGGGATGGGAAGAGAGGGGCATCAAGGAAATGAAGGATCGATTTCTGGGCAGGCAGTTTGCGAGTTTAGAGGAGCTGGGCGAGAGGTTTGGGCTGGCACGGTGCGAAGGTTTCAGGTATATGCAGGTGTGGGACTTTGCAGGAAGGTCTTCCCGGTCTTCCTGATAGCTCCGTTCTCATCATTGTTGGAGGCAGTGCTGTCAGCAGGGGGGTTGGAAAATGGAGGGCATCTCAGTGATTTATGGGAAGATTTTGGAGGAGGATGGGGTGTCCATGGAGGGGAAGTGGGAGGAAGAGTTGGGGGTGGCGTTGGAGGAGGGAATGTGGTGTGAGATACTGCGGAGGTTAAACGCCTTGACTTTGCGTGCGAGGCTGGGGCTGATATAGCTGAAGGTGGTGTACAGGGCGCACCTTACAAAGTCTAGGATGAGTCGGCTGTTCGAAGGGGTGGAGGATGTCTGTGAACGATGTACATAGGTTTTGGGCCTTCCCGAAGTTGGAAAGGTTTTGGAGAACTGTGTTCGGCACCATTTCGGGGGTTTTGCATGTAGATATAGATTGCGGTCCCCTCGAAGCCATATTCCGGGTGTCGGAGCGGCCAGAGCTGCAGGCAAGTGCGGGGGCAGATGTTTTAGTCTTCGCCTCGCTGATTGCTCGCAGGCGGGTCTTGTTGGTATGGAGGTCAGCTTTTCCACCCTGTGCCTCAGCATGCTGGGTGGACCTGCTGGGGCTTTGGTCCTGGAAAAAGTGAAATTCACTCTTGTCTTGCATCTCTCCCTCAATGCCAGCAAAACTAAGGAGCTGGTCATTGACTTCAGGAAGCAAAGTGTCGTGCACACATCCTGTCTGCATCAATGGGGCCGAGGTTGAGATGATTGACAGCTTCAAATTCCTAGGTGTACACATCACCAACAATCTGGCCTGGTCCACCCACGTCGACGCGACAACCAAAAAAGCAGAACAGTGCCTATAGTTCCACTGGAACCTAAGGAAATTCGGCATGTCCACATTGACTCTGACCAATTTTTACAGATGCACCATAGAACGCATCCTATCTGGCTGCATCACTGCTTGGTATGACAACTGCTCAGTGATTTGTTATGTTGTAGGTCTAACATAAGCGGCTTCCTTGTGGTGCACTTGACAAAGGAAGGTTCAGACGTGGAGATAACTTCAACACGTTTATTAAACTATTTACACTTCTATTACTCGGGTTCGACACTACTGCTAATCCTACTACAGCTACCCAGACTGACGAACCAGTTGCTGCAATCCACGTGGTGGATGTAATATCGAATCAACCCTGTGTCTCTACTCACTGACTGTCTCCACTGGAAAGAGGCAGATCATGTGTGTGGTGTCCTTTATATATGGGTTTGTGTAATGCCCTCCTGTGGTCGTGTCACCTCTGTGTGTATCGTGAGTGTCCATTGGTCATGTCCTATCTAATTGATCTATTGGTTGAGCGTGTGTGTGTGATGTTTCTGGTGCTCCCTCTAGTGTCTAGCTAGCCTACATGTACTTACATTGATGCACATCACCACATCCCCCCTTTTTTATATGTTACATATTTTCTGCACACTTTGAGAAAATTGAACAATAAACAGGTAGATAGGTTAAGGTATATACAAGTCATGGGAACAGTGATTAAACAATAAGTCCAAATCATTCGTGTGAGTCCAAAAACCATCAATCATCATGGTCAAATGTCTCTCTTGGTTATGAACGCCATCGACGTCCCTGTGCCACAGGAACCAAGAAGTGGTCAAATCACTTCGCTGTCTGATTTGGAGTCCCTTTCTTTTTTCGATGTTTGTGATGGTGCTGTCGGATGGCATCTTGTAGCTGATAAGGTGTTGACGTTGAAGAGGTACCATCAACAGTATCGTTCGAGGTCTTGGACGTGCCATATGTCGAAGTTGGATAAGACTGTACATACTGGTTCTGGCCACATACTGTGCAGGAAGGGTGATCCTGCTGAGAACCGTTGAAGCTTGTTGAATTGGAAACAGAATTGCTGCTCGCATAAATACCCGGTGATGGTGTGAAACTAAACCCTTGCATCTGATAGGAATATGCCGTCTGGCCAGGCTGGGGTGCAGCAAATCCTGGGCTGTAACTAAGGCATCCAGCCTGTAGTGCAGATTGCGCTGGCGGTAGTCCTCCTTCGGTCTTGATTCCATTAGTGGGCAATCCGTCGTGCTGGCCTGTTTGAGAATATGCTGCATAGACTGCTGGCTGCTGCATGCCTGAATACTGGGTTTGTCCAGCATGAGCTGTCATTGGCTGCACTGCTGGTGTGGAAAAAATGTCTGGATATACCTGTGATGAATATTGGTGTATTCCTCTTGGACTGTAGCCGCTGCTTGTTATTACTGACCCAGTGTAATTGTTAAGTGATCCATCTCCTGTCATTGTGACATCTGCTGTCACCCTGAGCGTGCCATCACTGAGGTTGCGGCACTCCCTGTCTGGAGTAATGTCCGGCTTACGTGAATCAGAGTCGGCGTTTGGTTGCTCCCCATCTGGAGTCTGGTCTGTCTTAACTGAGTCAGTGTTGGTTTGTTGATGCTCCCCGTCCGGAGTCTTAGCAGGTTCACTGGAGTCAGCTGAGATTTCTTGAAGCTGCACGTCTGAAGTCGGAACATGCAGGAATGCATTGACTTGTGGAGAGGTTCGAGCGAATGAGGGTGGAAGTATCGTGGTGTCCCCGGAGTCACCAATGGTCTCACAATGATCGTCGAGTGCCTCTGTACACACTAGCTGAGGTCTGTCACTTTGCACATCTTGCATGGGAAGTGGGATGCTGTCGTCACTCGTCTCACATACAGTGGATACAGCCTCAGTAGCTGCTTGTTGTTCACTTGGGTTGGGTATATTGTCAGAGTCTTCATCTGATGGTGCAAACAATGTGGGTGGACTGTCATTGTCTTGCTGTTGTCCTTTATTTGGGCTTGGACTGTCATCGTCGCTTTGTGGTTTACTGTAGCATGATAGACCGTCACGGTCGTCCTGCTGTGCACTGGAGCGTGGTAGACTGTCATAGTCTTCTTGCTGTTTACGTGAGCATGGCAGACTTGCATCGTCTGCTGCTAGTTGGTCAGAGGAGGTTGGTCGACCCTCATGGTCTTGTTCCTGCAAGGACTGCGCGTCGGAGTCTTGCGTTGCTTCTATTGTGGAGGCTGGCCACGAGCTCGCTGCAGAGGCTTGTGACACTGGAGTCACGTCTTGTGTGTGCAAGGACTGCGCTCTGGAGTCTTGCTTTTCTTCTATCGTGGAGTCTGTCCACGAGCTCGCTGTGGAGGCTTGTGACACTGGAGTCACTTCTTGTTCATGCAAGGACTGCGGTGTGGAGTCTTGCGTGTCTTCTTTCTTAGAGTCGGGAACCCTGAGTGGTGCATGGACCACGCTCTGTGTGGCAGCAGGCCGCTCCCTGTGGGCTTGTACCGCTCTCTGTCTCTTGGTTTCAGGCTGCAGCATCATCCTGCACTCACGGGTATGTCATATCTGCTGGGCTGAAGATCCTCAAATCCGAAGAACGAATCCTCGTCTGCGTCGGATTCAATACGGGGGTCGCCAATGTGCAACACGTCTAGTTGCGGTTCGGATTTGGTACTGGGGTAGCCTCCCAAGGTGAAAGGTTCGTCCGAGTCGTAGTCTTCTAGGACCATATCATCACTGTTTGCGTCGGAGCTGGCATTGGGCTCGCGAGGTCTAGAGAAAAGGGAAAGGTCAGTTTCAAAGTATTCAAGGTCGGAATCATCGGTTTGGGCATAGGTAACTGCTTGTAGGGTTCTTCGGAGGTTAATTTAATTTCCTGGTTCAATTTGCGGCATTGTGCTGTAATTCCAGGTGAAGGAAGATTGTTTTACGGCTTTAAAAGATTTTTCTTTGATTTGGGACGTTTCCCCTTTAAATGGGCGTGGTCTGGGGCCTCTGACATCATGATGCATGTGACGTAGCGCGTAGGAAGTGATTGTGCATGCGCAGATCGCAGTTCCTTTACCGATGGACATTTTCGTGATTGCGCATGAATGGCGCCTTGTGCATGCGTAAACGGACCTACCCGTTCTGAGTGCTTCTCGCGCAACTGTGCAAGTGCAGACCCTTTAGAAAGATGGCCGCCGATAAAAACTGTTCTCTGCTCTGGATCTCGGCATCGAGGTGAGTACTGGCGCTTCACTTACCTTTTCTTGCTGGTTGGAGTGCGTTGTCCTCACAGTTTTTGCCAAATTTGTCCAGGGCTGCCTGGAAGTCGCTCCTGTTTTGCCCCTTGGAGAACTTGACGTTGTTAAAGATTTCTTCTGCTCTGGCACCGGCGATGGTGAGGAGAAGCTCTGTCTTTTCAGCATCGGCCAGGTCTTCCAGTTCGGCTGCTACCAGGAAGATTTCAAACATTTGCCGGAATGCCCGCCAGTTTTCGCGGAGATCGCCGTGGCACTGGAGCTGCTGCCGAACCCGGATCTCGAACATCTTGCCTGGGTATCGTTGCTGATTGTCACTGTATGCTGAGGCATGGCTATGTGGATTGAAACAGTTCACTCCTGGTATCATGATTTGTTATGTTGTAGGTGTAACATAAGCGGTTTCCTTGTGGTGCACTTGACAAAGGAAGGTTCAGATGTGGAGATAACTTCAACACGTTTATTAAACTATTTACACTTCTATTACTCGGGTTCGACACTACTGCTAATCCTACTATAGCTACCCAGACTGACTAACCAGTTGCTGCAATCCACGTGGTGGGTGTAATATTGAATCAACCCTGTGTCTCTACTCACTGACTGTCTCCACTGGAAAGAGGCAGATCATGTGTGTGGTGTCCTTTATATATGGGTTGGTGTATGCCCTCTTGTGGTCGTGTCACCTCTGTGTGTATCGTGAGTGTCCATTGGTCGTGTCCTATCTAACTGATCTATTGGTTGAGCGTGTGTGTGTGATGTTTCTGGTGCTCTCACTAGTGTCTAGCCTGCTTACATGTATTTACATTGATGCACATCACCATACTCAGCACAAGACCGGAAGAAACTACAGAGAGTCGTGAACACAGCCCAGTCCACCATGCAAACTCGCATCCCATCCATTGACTCTGTATACATAGAACATAGAACAATACAGCGCAGTACAGGCCCTTCGGCCCACGATGTTGCACCGAAACAAAAGCCATCTAACCTACACTATGCCATTATCATCCATATGTTTATCCAATAAACTTTTAAATGCCCTCAATGTTGGCGAGTTCACTACTGTAGCAGGTAGGGCATTCCACGGCCTCACTACTCTTTGCGTAAAGAACCTACCTCTGACCTCTGTCCTATATCTATTACCCCTCAGTTTAAAGTTATGTCCCCTCGTGCCAGCCATTTCCATCCGCGGGAGAAGGCTCTCACTGTCCACCCTATCCAACCCCCTGATCATTTTGTGTGCCTCTATTAAGTCTCCTCTTAACCTTCTTCTCTCCAACGAAAACAACCTCAAGTCCATCAGCCTTTCCTCATAAGATTTTCCCTCCATACCAGGCAACATCCTGGTAAATCTCCTCTGCACCCGCTCCAAAGCCTCCACGTCCTTCCTATAATGCGGTGACCAGAACTGGACGCAATACTCCAAATGCGGCCGTACCAGAGTTCTGTACAGCTGCAACATGACCTCCCGACTCCGGAACTCAATCCCTCTACCAATAAAGGCCAACACTCCATGGGCCTTCTTCACAACCCTATCAACCTGGGTGGCAACTTTCAGGGATCTATGTACATGGACACCTAGATCCCTCTGCTCATCCACACTTTCAAGAACTTTACCATTAGCCAAATATTCCGCATTGCTGTTATTCCTTCCAAAGTGAATCACCTCACACTTCTCTACATTAAACTCCATTTGCCACCTCTCAGCCCAGCTCTGCAGCTTATCTATATCCCTCTGTAACCTGCTACATCCTTCCACACTATCGACAACACCACCGACTTTAGTATCGTCTGCAAATTTACTCACCCACCCTTCTGCGCCTTCCTCTAGGTCATTGATAAAAATGACAAACAGCAACGGCCCCAGAACAGATCCTTGTGGTACTCCACTTGTGACTGTACTCCATTCTGAACATTTCCCATCAACCACCACCCTCTGTCTTCTTTCAGCTCGCCAATTTCTGATCCACATCTCTAAATCACCCTCAATCCCCAGCCTCCGTATTTTCTGCAATAGCCTACCGTGGGGAACCTTATCAAATGCTTTGCTGAAATCCATATACACCACATCAACTGCTCTACCCTCATCTACCTGTTCAGTCACCTTCTCAAAGAACTCAATAAGGTTTGTGAGGCATGACCAACCCTTCACAAAGCCATGCTGACTATCCCTGATCATATTATTCCTATCTAGATGATTATAAATCTTGTCTCTTATAATCCCCTCCAAGACTTTACCCACTACAGACGTGAGGCTCACCGGTCTATAGTTGCCGGGGTTGTCTCTGCTCCCCTTTTTGAACAAAGGGACCACATTTGCTGTCCTCCAGTCCTCTGGCACTATTCCTGTAGCCAATGATGACATAAAAATCAAAGCCAAAGGTCCAGCAATCTCTTCCCTGGCCTCCCAGAGAATCCTAGGATAAATCCCATCAGGTCCCGGGGACTTATCTATTTTCAGCCTGTCCAGAATTGCCAACACCTCTTCCCTATGTACCTCAATGCCATCTATTCTATTAGCCTGGGGCTCAGCATTCTCCTCCACAACATTATCTTTTTCCTGAGTGAATACTGACGAAAAATATTCATTTAGTATCTCGCCTATCTCTTCAGACTCCACACACAATTTCCCATCCCTGTCCTTGACTGGTCCTACTCTTTCCCTAGTCATTCGCTTATTCCTGACATACCTATAGAAAGCTTTTGGGTTTTCCTTGATCCTACCTGCCAAATACTTCTCATGTCCCCTCCTTGCTCGTCTTAGCTCTCTCTTTAGATCCTTCCTCGCTACCTTGTAACTATCCATCGCCCCAACTGAAACTTCACACCTCATCTTCACATAGGCCTCCTTCTTCCTCTTAACAAGAGATTCCACTTCCTTGGTAAACCACGGTTCCCTCGCTCGACGCCTTCCTCCCTGCCTGACCGTTACATACTTATCAAAAACACGCAGTAGCTGATCCTTGAACAAGCCCCACTTATCCAGTGTGCCCAACACTTGCAGCCTACTTCTCCACCTTATCCCCCCCCCAAGTCACACCTAATGGCATCATAATTGCCCTTCCCCCAGCTATAACTCTTGCCCTGCGGTGTATACTTATCCCTTTCCATCATTAACGTAAACGTCACCGAATTGTGGTCACTGTCCCCAAAGTGCTCTCCTACCTCCAAATCCAACACCTGGCCTGGTTCATTACCCAAAACCAAATCCAACGTGGCCTCGCCTCTTGTTGGCCTGTCAACATATTGTTTCAGGAAACCCTCCTGCACACACTGTACAAAGAACGACCCATCTATTGTACTCAAACTATATCTTTTCCAGTCAATATTTGGAAAGTTAAAGTCTCCCATAATAACTACCCTGTTACTTTCGCTCTTATCCAGAATCATCTTCGCCATCCTTTCCTCTACATCCCTAGAACTATTAGGAGGCCTATAAAAAACTCCCAACAGGGTGACCTCTCCTTTCCTGTTTCTAACTTCAGCCCATACTACCTCGGAAGAAGAGTCCCCATCTAGCATCCTCTCCGCCACCGTAATACTGCTCTTGACTAGCAGCGCCACACCTCCCCCTCTTTTGCCTCCTTCTCTGAGCTTACTAAAACACCTAAACCCCGGAACCTGCAACATCCATTTCTGTCCCTGCTCTATCCATGTCTCCGAAATGGCCACAACATCAAAGTCCCAGGTACCAACCCATGCTGCCAGTTCCCCTACCTTATTTCGTATACTCCTGGCATTGAAGTAGACACACTTCAAACCACCTACCTGAACACTGGCCCCCTCCTGCGACGTCAAATCTGTGCTCCTGACCTCTATACTCTCATTCTCCCTTACCCTAAAACGACAATCCAGGTTCCCATGCCCCTGCTGCATTAGTTTAAACCCCCCCAAAGAGCACTAACAAATCTCCCCCCCCTGGATATTTGTGCCCCTCAGGTTCAGATGTAGACCATCCTGTCTGTAGAGGTCCCACCTTCCCCAGAAAGAGCCCCAGTTATCCAGAAATCTGAATCCCTCCCGCCTGCACCATCCCTGTAGCCACGTGTTTAAATGCTCTCTCTCCCTATTCCTCATCTCACTATCACGTGGCACGGGCAACAACCCAGAGATAACAACTCTGTTTGTTCTAGTTCTGAGCTTCCATCCTAGCTCCCTGAAAACCTGCCTGACATCCTTGTCCCCTTTCCTACCTATGTCGTTAGTGCCAATGTGGACCACGACTTGGGGCTGCTCCCCCTCCCCCCTAAGGACCCGGAAAACACGATCCGAGACATCACGTACCCTTGCACCTGGGAGGCAACATACCAAACGTGAGTCTCTCACGCTCCCACAAAATCTCCTATCTGTGCCCCTGACTATAGAGTCCCCAATTACTAATGCTCTGCTCCTCTCCCCCCTTCCCTTCTGAGCAACAGGGACAGACTCCGTGCCAGAGGCCCGTACCCCATGGCTTACCCCTGGTAAGTCCCCCCCCCCACAAGTATCCAAAGCGGTATACTTGTTTCTCAGGGGAACGACCGCAGGGGATCCCTGCACTGACTGCTTTTTCCCAGTCCCTCTTACAGTTACCCGCCTATCTCCAATCTTTGGTGTAACTAATTCCCTGAAGCTGCTATCTATGACCCCTTCTGCCTCCCGAATGATCCGAAGTTCTTCCAACTCCAGCACCAGTTCCCTAACTCGGTCTTGGAGGAGCTGGAGATGGCAGCACTTCCTGCAGGTAAAATCAGCAGGGACACTAACTGCATCCCTCACCTCAAACATCCTGCAGGAGGAACATTGCACTCCCTTCCCTGCCATTCCTCTAACTTTCTACCAAGATCTGGCTGACAACTAAATTAAATTTTTTATAAAAAATAATTATATAATAAAATATGGTACTTACCTCAGACCAATGGGTTTTATTATTAGGTTAGAGGAGGAGGGCGGGTGGGAGACACTACACGTGTAGTGTCTCGGGTTTCCTCTCCACCAGAATTTATTGGTGATGGTCTTCCCAGACGTCCGCGGGTCGACTTCCTGTTCCCGCCTAAAACACTAATTTAAAAAAAAAATTCTCAGCTCCTGCTGAAATTGACTAACCAGCCAGCTCCACTCCCGCCGAAATCGACTGGCCTGCCCCTGCAAAGACAAGTGGACAGGACAAGGACAGACTTACCTCCCAGCAGCCACTTCCGCACTGCTCCCGCTGAAACTGACTCACCAGCTGTTCTCCCGCCGAAATCGACTGGCCTGCCCCTGCAAAGACAAGTGCTTTTAAAGTACAGACTTACCTCCCAGCAGCCACTTCCGCACTGCTCCCGCTGAAACTGACTCACCAGCTGTTCTCCCGCCAAAATCGACATCTCCTGCTGCCTTGGGAAAATGGGCAGCATAATCTCCCACCCGGGTTATTCTCTCTTTCAATCTCTTCCATCAGGCAGGAGAGAAAAAATCTGAGAACATGCACTAAAAGATTGAAAACTGCTCACTTTCCCACTGTTACCAGACTCCTGAATGACCTTCTTATGGACTGAACTGATCTCTTCACACATAGAACATAGAACATGCAGCACAGAACAGGCCCTTCGGCCCACGATGTTGTGCTGAACTTTTGTCCTGGATTAAGAACAAATTAATCTACACCCCATCATTCTACCGTAATCCATGTGCCTATCAAATAGCCGCTTGAAGGTCCCTAATGTTTCCGACACAACTACTTCCACAGGCAGTGCATTCCATGACCCCACTACACTCTGGGTAAAGAACCTATTTCTGACATCCCCCCCTATATCTTCCACCATTCACCTTAAATTTATGTCCCCTTGTAATGGTTTGTTCCACCCGGGAAAAAAGTCTCTGACTGTCTACTCTATCTATTCTTCTGATCATCTTATAAACCTCTATAAAGTTGCCCCTCATCCTTCTCCGTTCTAATGAGAAAAGGCCTAGCACACTCAGCCTTTCATCGTAAGACCTACTCTCCATTCCAGGCAACATCCTGGTAAATCTCCTTTGCACCTCTTCCAAAGCTTCCACATCCTTCCGAAAATGAGCGACCAGAACTGCACACAGTACTCCAAATGTGGCCTTACCAATGTTTTGTACAGCTGCATCATCACCTCACGGCTCTTAAATTCAATCCCTCTGCTAATGAACGCTAGCACACCATAGGCCTTCTTCACAGCTCTATCCACTTAAGTGGTAACTTTCAAAGATCTATGAACATAGACCCCAAGATCTCTCTGCTCCTCCACATTGCCAAGAACCCTACCGTTAACCCTGTATTCCGCATTCATATTTGTCCTTCCAAAATGGACAACCTCACACTTTTCAGGGTTAAACTTCATCTGCCACTTCTCAGCCCAGCTCTGCATCATATCTATGTCTCTTTGCAGCCGACAACAGCCCTCCTCACTATCCACAACTCCACCAATCTTTGTATCGTCTGCAAATTTACTGACCCACTCTTCAACTCCCTCATCCAAGTCATTAATGAAAATCACAAACAGCAGGGGACCTAGAACTGATCCCTGCGGTATGCCACTGGTAACTGGGATCCAGGCTGAATATTTGCCATCCACCACCACTCTCTGACTTCTATCGGTTAGCCAGTTCGTTGTCCAACTGGCCAAATTTCCCACTATCCCATGCCTCTTTACTTTCTGCATAAGCCTACCATGGGGAACCTTAGCAAATGCCTAACTAAAATCCATGTACACTACATCCACTGCCTTACCTTCATCCACGTGCTTGGTCACCTCCTCAAAGAATTCAATAAGACTTGTGAGGCAAGGCCTACCCCTCACAAATCCATGCTGACTATCCCTAATCAAGCAGTGTCTTTCCAGATGCTCAGAAATCCTATCCTTCAGTACTCTATCCATTACTTTGCCTACCACCGAAGTAAGACTAACTGGCCTGTAATTCCCAGGGTTATCCCTATTCCCTTTTTTGAACATGGGCATGACATTCGCCACTCTCCAATCCCCTGGTACCACCCCTGATGACAATGAGGACGAAAAGATCATTGCCAACGGCTCTGCAATTTCATCTCTTGCTTCCCATAGAATCCTTGGATATATCTCGTCAGGCCCGGTGGACATGTCTATCCTCAAGTTTTTCAAAATGCCCAACACATCTTCCTTCCTAACAAGTATTTCCTCGAGCTTGCCAGTCTGTTTCACACTGTCCTCTCCAACAATATGGCCCCTCTCATTCGTAAATACTGAAGAAAAGTACTCGTTCAAGACCTCTCCTATCTCTTCAGACTCAATACACAATCTCCCGCTACTGTCCTTGATCGGACCTACCCTCGCTCTAGTCATTCTCATATTTCTCATATATGTGTAAAAGGTCTTGGGGTTATCCTTGATCCTACCCGCCAAACATTTGTCATGCCCTCTCTTCGCTCTCCTAACCCCTTTCTTCAGTTCCCTCCTGACTATCTTGTATCTCTCCAGCGCCCTGTCTGAACCTTGTTTCCTCAGCCTTACATAAGTCTCCTTCTTCCTCTGAACAAGACATTCAACCTCCCTTGTCAACCATGGTTCCCTCACTCGACCATCTCTCCCCTGCCTGACACGGACATACATATCAAGGACACGTAGTATCTGTTCCTTGAACAAGTTCCACATTTCAATTGTGTCCTTCCCTGACAACCTATGTTCCCAACTAATGCACTTCAGTTCTTGTCTGACAGCATCGTTTTACCCTTAGTTAATCGGTTACCTTCGTTGCTGGACTACAAATCCGGTACCCAATCCCCTGCCAAGTTAGTTTAAACCCTCCCGAAGAGTACTCGAAAACCTCCCTCCCAGGATATTGGTGCTCCTCTGGTTCGGATGCAACCCGTCCTGCTTGTACAGGTCCCACCTTCCCCAGAATGCGCTCCAATTATCCAAATACCTGAAGCCCTCCCTCCTACACCATTCCTGCAGCCACGTGTTCAACTGCACTCTCTCCGTATTCCTAGCCTCGCTATCACGTGGCACCGGCAACAAACCAGAGATGACAACTCTGTCTGTCCTGGCTTTTAACTTCCAGCCTGACTCCCTAAACTTGTTTATTACCTCCACACAACTTTTCCTACCTACGTCGTTGATACCAATGTGCACCACGACTTTTGACTGCTCCCCCTCCCCCTGAAGGGTCCTGAAGGCACGATCCGAGACATCCCTGGCCCTGGCACCCGGGAGGCAACATACATCTTCTCTACTGAGCAGCTTCACCCGATGCCTGTGTCTTTGTATTTACATTGTGTATCTATTGTATATCCTATGTTTTTCATGTATGAAATGATTTGCCTGAACTGTACGCAGAACAATACTTTTCACTGTACCTCAGTACACGTGTAATAAATCTAAATCTAATCTAAATTATGCAGGCAGACATTAGCACTTGTCGTATTGATTGCACTTTGTTGGACTCAAACTAGCCTAAGACAAAATTACACTGGACTATTGTTCTGAAATGGTCGCTATAATTTGTGAAATGCAGCCACCCAAAGTAGAAGCTCTATTGTGGGCTGCATTTGCCTGTGACTTGCATTCTCCCTGCCCACAGAGGGCTCATTTTGTCACCAAAGTCTGTTTCCAGATAGCACTTTTTCAATGTTCAGAGAGCTTAAACGGCAGGTCTGCTTTCTCATGAAAATGAAAGGACACAGTTGTAATGTTAGAAGTTACCTCGAAACCAAATAAAACACTTCTTAACTGGAGAAAAAACAAGAGTTATACTTCGCCCAGTGCCTAACCAAGGGAATTTATCCAGAAATCCTACCCTAACCTCAGTAGAAACTCTGAAACAATGGTGGAAATGGTTGTTTTTCTATTATTTTTGCTCAACTTACATTGTCAGAAAATAAGAGCCCTTGAATAAATTCTACCCCAGTATTTTGGAACATAGCTTCTATCATTTGGCTTGTGTTTCTGGGGGACAGTCAGGACCTGTGCCCTGGAGTTATATTGCCATTTGGCACATGCACACAAAAACGGAATTGCAGTAACTTTAAAGTGGCAGCATAAATGCAATCATCAGTTTGGTGAATTCATATTTTAGTATAAAATTGTTTCTGGTCATGTAGTCTTGCAATTGCGATTCAAGTGGTATTAAAGGGTGTGTGGTACACGTTATCATAAAATGACAAAATCATTCAGAACTCTGAAACTGTAGACAGCATCATGGCCAACATAAGGCTTCACGATGATTGCACTTGACTGAAAGGTGTAATAGATGAAGTATAATTTTACAATAAAGTAACTTGACTGTCAATCTAAATGCACTTGTTAATGACTGAAGTACAAAAGAAAGCTGCTATTTTCAGACTGCAATAACCTTTAATGTATCACTACAGATAATAACAAGAGTTGAGAGTCGTGCAGAAATGTTGAAAATGTAGCTTGAGCCCTTGCTTATGAACACAACATAGTGACATTACATAGCGCAATCACAATAAAAACACCTGAAGAGATGGCCCTAAATTGGGATTATAAATTCTCACCGACATTTCAGAACCCATAACATGGAATTGACAGCTAGCTTGATATCCTTTTCCCTGCTTTTACGATTCTAGTCAAGACCGCTTTATCACTGGAGATGTATTAGACACACTTCATTTCTCTTCACAGTATTGCTTTAATTTTCCACATCCGTGGGCTGACACAGAGCTAACTATGTCCAATGTTTCCCACTTATAAAATGTTCTCCTTGCTCCATTTTTATTGCTTCAAAAATGGAACGTGATATTACCATTAACCCTTTGGTAACAAATATGTTTATCAGCCGAATCAGTCCAGTATGGTTGCTAGGCAATAGGTAAAGACGTATCTGAGGAAGAAGGGAAAATGCCATTTGTTTCCCTTGTAGCCAATGTACTTCGCTATTTGTTTTGAAGTACAATGTCGGCTGTTATGAAAGCAAACGCAGTCTGCACATCACCAGAACACACAGACAGCTTGTAAGTAAATGGCCAGTTATTCTGTTTCAGGGATGTCAGTTGAGGGATAAATGTTGGCCATAGAATGTTTCTGCTCTTTCTTGTGGCACCTGAAAAGGGAGGCTTTCATAAGATGTGTGTTTGCAACCTGGGTTATCTAACTTTTCCCACTTCAGTTACAGATGCCAATTCTGCTGTCATAAGTATCCTGACAAATGCTGACTGACACTGCCATAAATACCTACAGAGCAGAAGAGGAACCTAAACGGCAGATGTCCTACTATGACAAAAATAGGCTTTAGATTCTGGGTTTGGCCTAATTTTCCCAGTTCCCAACACTACTCCAATGTAGCTTACTACATTCTTTCTGAGGGAAAAGACAATTTCCATCTTGTGTTCTACTGTGTAATTCTTACCATCAGATATTGTAAAAGTACAATATACCTTGAATAAAAGCTGGCAGATGCTTAATCTAATATAATATGCTGAATATATATATTTCTCTATGAAAAATGGGCTGGATTCTCTGTTGCCCGATGCCAGCAGTGCTGTGCTCCACACCAGTGGGCGGGGGGGGGGGGGGGGGGGGGGGGGGGAGGAGGAGATGCAAATAGGTCAAAAACATTCTATTAATGGGCTGGGCACTAGATTCCCTTGCCTCCATGATTTTCCTGTCCTCTGGGCTGACATTCATATGGGCATGGATTGGTGCAGGTATTTGTCAGTGTAGTCCTGGGATGGTGGACCTCGCAGTGGGCCAAAGGAGTAGATCTTTAAGGGGGGTACCCCAAAGTCCCTCCTCCCAACGATAAAAGCCCACTACATGTCCCACCAGACCCCCACCAGAAACCCCCAATACAGGACTCACTTATGGGGGGGATCTCTGGTGGGGATCTCTGTTACTGGGTCTCTGGTGTGGGTCTCTTATTGGGGTCTCTGGTGGGGTCTCTGTTATGGGGGACTCGGTTATGAGGGGGCTTCTGGTGAGGGGCTCCCTTATGGAGATTTTCAGTGTGGGGGGGTCACCCTCATTCTGTGGTGGGGAATTGCATTGCGGGGGTGGAGCAGCTGCCAAACCTCACTGTCATGATATTCAAACACACACATCATGATAGACACACCAACAGAGAAATCAGAACACACAACACCACAACCAATGACAGAAAGATATAAAAGCACAGACACGACCCCCGGTGGTCAGTATTAGCTGCAGAGGAGGACCAGGACAGATCTGCTACCAAACATACTCAGGGAGACAGCACGTGCAGAGTATCCAGAACGAACTGTATTATAAGAGTTAAAATAAAATAGAGTTGTACCACATACAACTGTGTTGGCTCATCTGTGCACCAGAGCACCCAACACCACATGGTACAGGAGTGGATCGATACCTGCCGGCATACCTCAGTGTACAGAGACAACCAGCAGTGCCCAGGCAAAATGATAGAGCTCCCGGTTCCGCAGCCGCTCCAGTGCTACGGCGATCTCCGCGAAAACTGGCGGCGATTCCGGCAATGGTTCGAATTGTTCCTGGTGGCAGCTGAACTCCAAGACCTGGATGATAGCGAAAAAATTGAATTTCTCCTCACCATCGCCGGTGCAAGGGCAAGAGAAATATTCACAAGGTTCAGGTTCTTCAGGAGGCAGCAAAGGTACGATTACTAGGCAGTCCTGGACAAATTCTCCAAGTACTGTGAAGAAAACCAAATCCAATCGGCAAGTAAAGGTAAGAAAAGCTGCAGTACTCACCTCGTGGCTGGGATCCCGGAGCCCGAATTCCCAGAGGCCGAAATCCCGGGCCTGAGAGAGGGCTGGGTCGAGGTCGGCGGCCATCTTGCTAAAGGTATCACGCTAGCACAGTTGCGCGAGCAGTGCGCAGAACCGGACGTTTCGTTTGCGCATGCGCGAGATGCTGCGCATGCGCAGTCAAGAAAACGGCCATCGGTAAAGGAACAGCGATCTGAGCATGCGCAGTCGCTTCCTACGTGCTACATACCGAGCGTCAGGATGTCAGAGGCCCCAGACTGCACCAATTTAAAGGGGAAACGTCCCAAATCCAATTTAAAAGGGAAACGTCCCAAATCAAAAAAACAAAAATCTGTTAAAGCTGTAAAACAACCTTCCCTCACCTGGAATGACAGCACATTGCCGCAAATTGACCCAGGAGATGAATTTGACCTCCGAAGAACCCTCCGACAAGCAGTTACCTACGCACAAGCCGATGATTCCGACCTCGAATACTTTGATGACGATCTTTACAGTGTTTCCGGACCTCGCGAGCCCAATGATAGCTCCGTGGTCCTATACGGCTATGACTCGGACGAACCTTTCGTGTTGCACATTGGCGGCCCCCACATTGAATCCGACGCAGATGCGGATTCATTTTTCGGATTTGAGGATCTTCAATCCAGCAGATATGACGTCCCAACTTATCAGTACCGGATGATGCTGCAGCCTGACATTAACAGACAGGGAGCGGTGCAAGCACACGGAGAGCGCCCTGCTGCCACACAGAGCGTGGTCCACGTCCCGCTCAACGTTCCCGACTCTATGAAAGAAGACATGCAAGACTCCAGAGTGCAGTCCTCGCATGAACCAGAAGTGACTCCAGTGTCACAAGCTTCCACAGCAAGCTCGTGGACAGACTCCACAATTGCAGAAATGCAAGACTGCAGAGCGCAGTCCTTGCATGGACAAGAAGTGACTCCAGTGTCACAAGCCTCCACAGAGAGCTCGTGGACAGCCTCCACGATAGAAGCAACGCAAGACTCCAGAGTGCAGTCCTTGCAGGAACACGACCATGTGGGTCTAGCAACCTCTCCTGACCAACCAGCGGCAGACGATGCAAGTCTGCCATGCTCACGTGAACAGCAAGAAGGCTATAACAGCCTACCATGCTCCACTACACAGCAGCATGACCATGACGGTCTCTCATGCTACAATGAAGGGCACAGCGCTGAAGACTGTTCAAGCCCAACTGAAGACAAGCCAAAGGAATCGCCTCGTCCAAGCCCGAAGAAAAAAGGTTTATGCGCTGACCTTCAGGATCATTACAGCCGAACAGAGATTAATAATGCTGCACGGCCACAGAAGGATGCTGAGGATTTGCTAACGAAATTAATTGAATGTTTAACTTGCAAGGAGCAGACTGAGAATTGCCAGTGTTTTAGTACGGATCGAAAAAATGGACAAGACATTGATCCTCAGGTAATGGAAATAACACAACCTGAATCATATCTACAGCAGGGACAAATGTCTCCCTTCAACACAACGCCGCAAAATCCCAACTTCGGAGACCAGCAGTTAGTCAGTAATGACTCTTCAAACCTTGAGGGGAACATTAATTGCATTGAACCTATACACACTCCACTGATAAATGAGCAGAACATTGGAGTAAGAATCCCGAGGACACCGACATCGAGTAGCCAGATAACGAATTTAAAACCCACAGCAGTTTCAAGTGAACCAAGTGTGCTTTCCACTAATGGTGAAGATGCAGATAAGGTCGACCCGATTATCCATTGTACCACACTAACCCCAGTGATTAAGCAGTTATGTATGGGGAGTATAATGTGGGCAATTGAGAACAGTAAAAGAGAGACTGTGACCATGCCAGTCCCAGCAAAATCAGACCCAGAGACCATGAAGGCATGTACATTAGACAAAGATACATATGAGGTACCTGAGAAGAAAAGTGAAACGGAATGTTCTTTGGAAAATAGTACAATGTCGATAGAAACATTGGATCCTATATTCGAGACCATACATATGGGAGAATTTGGGGGTAATAAACAAGGTTCTGCAATGTCTGGGGGAAGATTTAAAATTCCAAAGAAGAAAAGCCCAAATGAAGGACAACGGCAAGACAATGACAGTCCACCGACATGGTGTGCACCACCAGATGAAAACTCTGACAATTTACCCAACCCTAGTGAACAGCAAGCTGCTAATGAGGATCTATCCACGGGATGTGAGACGAGTGACGACAGCATCCCACTTCCCATGCAAAAGGTGCAAGGTGACAGACCTCGCCTAGTGCGTACCGAGGCACTCGACGATCACGGTGGGACCACTGACGACTGCGGTGGCGGCGCACCGCTTCCACCCTCGATGGCTCGACCCTCTCCACTGGTTGGTGCATTCCTGCATGTTCCGACTCCAGAAGTGCAGCTTCAGGGAATCTCGGCTGCCTCCAGTGAACCTGTTGGGACTCCGGACGGGGGGCATCGACGGAAGGCAGACCGGACTCCAGATGGGGAGCAGCCAAGCGCCGACTCTGATTTGCGCACGCCAGACCTTGCTCCGGACGGGCGGTGTCGCGGCCTCGGTGATGGCACGCTCAGGGTGACGGCGGATGCCACGGTGACAGGGAATGGATCGCGTGGCAGTCCCACTGGGTCGGCAGTGGCAACCAGCACCGGCGGTCCAAGATGGACACACCAATTCGCGCCATCGCCAGACGTTGATGCGAGCAACAATTCTCTCTCCAAGGCGACATGCTTCGACGTTTCTCTGCGGAGTCGCCCTTCCGGCACAGCAGGTGGCCGGAACCAGCGTGCACGGTCTCGGCCAACTTCCACATCTGGCACAGTCATCGCCTTGCATGATATTAGTGATGGTGCTACTTCGATGGCAATGACCCATCGGCTACAAGATGCCGTCCACCACAAACATAAAAAGAAAAAAGACTCCACCTTGTTCCTGGCATGCAGGGCGGATGGATTGGTGCGTAGGCGCAATCAGCGAGCTTTGCGCCGCCTTCCACGCTCGCAACTGAACCGTACGCACACGCCGGATCCTCCACTGGTTCCCAAGGATGACTTCGTGGAGATGCCACGGATCATGCCCCTTCCATCGCCACCAGAACCAAACCACAGCCAGGGCACCACTAACAAAGATGTTGAATGTTATATTTGCACGAATGAAAAAACCAAGCACTGCACGAAGTACAACAAATGGTAAAGTAGAGACTTTGGCAACAGCATCACCTCCAACAGTCCAAGGTGAACCAGTGTGACCCCAAATCTCCACAGCTGAACCGGCTTGAGGACCAGCCCATTCTTGAGGCGGTCACCCATTAGACTGGACTGAAAACGCTGTTCATACGTTCAAAAAGTCAAACACTTCTGTATTATAACCTGTTGTTGTTTATTGTTCCAGATATCGTCTGACCGGACCAATGTTCAAGTTTTTTTTTCTCTCGCATCCAAGTTTTGTTATGGTACAACCTTGTTAGTGTGACGCACCCGACATCGCCCCATGTAAATAGTTACGTCATATACACACGCTGTACACAACACACACACACACTCTTAGATGCACTCACGACACAATTATATTTATAACCACGTAGGCACATATCTTTGTAAAAAGGGGGGATGTCATGATATTCAAACACACACATCATGATAGACACACCAACAGACAAATCAGAACACACAACACCACAACCAATGACAGAAAGATATAAAAGCACAGACACGACCCCCGGTGGTCAGTATTAGCTGCAGAGGAGGACCAGGACAGATCTGCTAACAAACACACTCAGGGAGACAGCACGTGCAGAGTATCCTGAATGAACTGTATTATAAGAGTTAAAATAAAATAGAGTTGTACCACATACAACTGTGTTGGCTCATCTGTGCACCAGAGCACCCAACACCATACTCACTAAACAGGCTACTCAAAATGGTGGCCTGATAGCAGGATTCACAACAGAACCCTTGCAATCCCTGCCATGCATAAATATGCATGGCAAGCGTTAGTGAATCACCTCTGGGCGCTGCTTCCAGTGCTAGCGAAAATCAGAGGTGATTCATCTCCGGTGGGAGAAAATAGTCTCCCAAATGGCAAATCCAGCACAATATATGTCCTAACTGCTACACTTAAAGCAATAGAATCATAGATGTTTACAGCATAGAGTGAAGCCCTGATATCCGTGATGCGTCTTTCCTTTAGTGAATCAAAACCCATTCTCTTCTCATTATCCCATACTTCTTTCTGCTTTAAATTCTCTTTGAATATGTCTCTGACCAATCCATTCCCTATGCATTCCAGACTCTTAACAACCCTCTGCACAAAGTAATTTCTCCTTCCTGACATTTCCATTTCCAATCTCTTTGTGACAAATTAAATTGAGGATCTTTCATCACTGACCACTCCCCAGTTCGAGAATTAAACCTTTCCCTCATCAGCTATCAAAACCCTTTGTCATTTTTAAATATTTGGTAAACCTCCGCTAAACCTTCTTGGTGCACTGAAAATGATTCCAGGCTCTCAAACATCTCCCAACTATAGTTTTCCATATTTGCATCACCCTGGTGAAACAAATGTGATGTGACGAAAGCTTTGTCACAAAGTGAGTGGGTCAGGGTCTGGAATGTACTGCCTGGAAGTGTGGTGGAGGCAAGTTCAATCGAGGCATTTAAGAGGGCATGAGATAATTACTTGAACAGAAATAATGTGCAGGGTTACAGGCAAAAGGCAGGGGATTGGCACTAAAGCATGAAGCTCATTTGGAGAGCCAATGCAGAAATGATGGGCCAAATGGCCTCCTTCTGCACCGTAACAATTATATGATGCATTGTTCGTTCTTTCTGCTTTTAAAGCATTTCTGTGGGCTGGGAGTTTACACCCACATTCATTACAGGTGCAAATGGTGGCACGGGTGAAAAATGCCTTGAGACCTCTGAAACGAGCATCTCAGTGGCAAAGTCTTGTGACATGATTTGCCCTACCCCTAGCCATCGACCTAATGAGGTTCCCGCCCAAAAATGTTGGTAACCTCATTTGAATAAATTATCACAGTATTAAAGGGCTCCCTCAGCATATGGTCCCCCACATTGGCAGCACGGTAGCATTGTGGTTAGCACAATTGCTTCACAGCTCCAGGGTCCCAGGTTCGATTCGATTGGAATTTTCCCCCCCTCACTGACGTGACGTCACAACACGTTTGTAAAAATGGGAAGCAGGCGAAGGGAATCCGCCGGGGCCGCACGGGTACGTATGGCTCCCAGGGGGGAGGGACATGTCTGGGCAGTGCCCTGGCATGGACCTGACATTGCTCCTGGCACTGATCCTCAGCACCCTGGCACTGGTTCCGGCACTGCCCCCTGGCACTAGAGAGCTGCGCTGGGGTGCCCTCTTGAGGGTTCAATTGGGATAGAGCAGTTTCCTTTACCCCTGGGTAGGGGGGGGAGCAGTATCTAGAGGTGGACTGGGAGGGGAGGAGGGGTAGCCCTTGTGCATGTGAGGGGGGGGGGGGGGGGGAGGGCGGGATGGTGTACGTGGCAGAATAGTTCATTTTTTTAATTGAAGATTGGAGCATCCTTTCCCAGTGTTGTTGGCTTTTTCCGACCCCGCCTCACCAATGTACCACTTGGGCCATGCCTGCAGCTATTTGCGTACAAAGTAGTGGCATTGTGGCCCAATGGTTAGCACTGCTACCTCACAGTACAATTCTGGCCTTGGGTCACAGACTGTGTGGAGTTTATACGTTCTCCCCGTGTCTGCGTGGGTTTCCTCCGGGTGCTCCGGGCGGTGGATTGGGCTTAGGTAGGGTGACCTTTCGAAGGGTCGGTGCAGACTCTATAGGCCGAATGGCCTCCTTCAGCACCGTAAGTAATCGAAGTGCTGGATTACCTTGCGATAAAAGCTGGCTGTGCAGCCGACGAGCTGCACACCAGTTTCCTCGCCTCAGCCAGTACTCCATGCGAAAAGAGAACATTTCTCCCGTAATGACACACCCAAAACTGTTCACAATGATTGTGGCCAAACTGACATTTTGTGTTCCTTCATCATTACTGTTATAGGCTATTCCAATTTAGTCAAATTGTGATTACGATTTATCTGAAGTTACTTGCCCTTTTCGTGAATTATGTGCTTGAAGCTCAAGATTTCCTTGTTGATCCATCCATTCCAGTGTCGTTCTATTTCGTGTACATTCTGCCTTCTGTTATCTCACACATCTCCATAGTAAATAATAATAATAATCGCTTATTGTCACAAGTAGGCTTCAATTAAGTTACTGTGTAAAGCCCCTAGTCGCCACATCCTGGCACCTGTTCAGGGAGACCAGTACGGGAATTGAATCCATGCTGGTGGCCTTGTTCTGCATTACAAGCCAGCTGTTTAGCCCACTGTGCTAACCCAGCCCCTAAAGCACTGTTGCTTCACAGCGCCAGGGACCCGGGTTTGATTCCCGGCTTGGGTCACTGTCTGTGCGGAGTCTGCACGTTCTCCCTGTGTCTGCGTGGGTTTCCTCCGGGTGCTCCTGTTTTCTCACTCAAGTCCCAAAAGATGTGCTTGTTAGGTACACTTACATCATTTCCTGAGCTGAGCTTGTCACTGCAGGAAGAGTACTCGTGGATTGGGGCACCATTTTTAATTGTGACCCCAATCTTTCGCCCCCTCCCCCACAGTACCCCATTGCAGCTTCTGGATTCCCCAACACACTGCACGTGACTTACCGCTTCCTTGAACCCCCTCATCCTACCTCTTAAGGGAAGGCAGCTGGCCATCTTCGCACTGCCAATCTAACACCCTGGCAGTGTCCCTTGTTGTGGGAGAGGAGTTTTCAGAACCCCAAAATGTATCATGGAGTTCAACCAACCTCCTCCTTTAATGTATTGTTGCTTTTGAAGCACACGGCTTGTTCCCCAGGTGTGGTATTACAATTATGGACACGTGGGTTTTTAAATACAAAACAATGTTTATTCCATGAACTCAACTGAACCTTTTAAATAAACATTGGATCACTTAACACCCCTTACTTCAAAGATAACCCCGTAAATAATACAACACTAAATAATCCTTCAGTTATTCCTTTCAACATCCAAGAGACTTAACACCTTTAAACAGAAACACATCAGGTGAAAGGCATTACTATTATGAATTTAAATCACCCAAATGATCCAGAGATAGTCTTTCATGGCAGAGATCACAGCAGATCCAGCTCACAGCAAACACAGACACACCCAAGCTCTTTCAAACTGAAACTATAAACTGCAAAATGTCTGAGCTAAAAACCCAGCTCCACCCACACTCTGCCATCACTGCATTTCTTAAAGGTACATTGCTTAAACATCCATTTCTTAAAGGCACTCTCACATGCCATCTCCCTCCAAGAAAAAAAAAACCCCATCAACTTCAAGATGGTTTCATTTTTCACTTTTGCACCATCCACTAAGAAATGTACACAGTAAATATACCTATTTGTTTTTTAAAAAAACAACAGACGCAAATAGGTATAATAATTAAGTCCATTTTTATTTGTTCTTCTTCCTCCAACCGAAATTCTTCTTGATTGACAGTCTCTTTGAACAAAGTCTCTGCACGATCCATCCATTGCTCTACTCCTCGGCATTTCTCTTTAGAATCAGATACTTTAGTTCAATCTGACCACAGAGTCCCTTGCAATTCTCCAGTACAGGAGCATTAGTGATCACAGCATTCAGGCAGTCAAATGCCTGTTGAAAGTCCGCTGTCCATTGAATTTTTTTACGTTTCTTCAGCAATTCCATCAGTGGAGTAATCACGCCACAAAACTTTTGCACAACTGTTCGATCAAATCTACTCATACTAAGAAATCGCATTATTTCCCTTCATCTTGAGGGTATCGGAAACCCCGCAAGGAAAGTGATTCGGGCTTCTCCAAATTGACTTTCTGCTAGGTTCATCACCAAACCCGCCGCCTGAAATCGATCGCAGAACTCCATACGATGTTTTAAATGTTCTTTCCAGGGGTTCTTTCCCCCTACGGAGAATCGCAAGGGGGCTGGCGTGAATCCCGCCCCCGCCGCATGCCGAAGTCTCCGGCACCGGAGATTCGGCGGGGGCGGGAATCGCGCCGCGCCAGTTGGCGGGCCCCCCCCCACTCGATTCTCCGACCCGGATGGGCTGAAGTCCCGCCGCTAAAATGCCTGTCCCGCCGGCGTAAATTAAACCACCTACCTTGCCGGCGGGACAAGGCGGCGCAGGCGGGCTCCGGGGTCCTGGGGGGGGCGTGGGGCGATCTGGCCCCGGGGGGGTGCCCCCACGGTGGCCTGGCCCGCGATCGGGGCCCACCGATCCGCGGGCGGGCCTGTGCCGTGGGGGCACTCTTTCCCTTCCGCCTCCGCCACGGTCTCCACCATGGCAGAGGCAGAAGAGACTCCCTCCACTGCGCATGCGTGGGAAGCTGTCAGCGGCCACTGACGCTCCCGCGCATGCGCCACCCGGAGATGTCATTTCCACGCCAGCTGGCGGGGCACCAAAGGCCTTTTCCGCCAGCTGGCGGGGCGGAAATTCGTCCGGCGCCGACCTAGCCCCTCAAGGTTGGGGCTCGGCCCCCAAAGATGCGGAGGATTCCATTGTTCCAATTTCTCAATGCAATCCTTCAAACGCAGGATTGGATAAGAGTCCGTTCTTGTAACTGCATTCACCTTTCGATAGTGCACACACAACCATTGGGTACTGTCTGGTTTAGGTACCATCACTATGGGTGAGCTCCATTGGCTGCAACCCACTTCAATTATGCCATTTTTAAGCATACTCTCAATCTCTTTGTTAACCTGTGCCAATTTTAAAGGATTAAGTCGATATGGATGTTGTTTGATCAGAACAGCATTTCCCACATCTACATCATGTATAGCCATTTTAGTACTTCCCAATTTATCTCTACACACTTGCCCATGTGATATCAATAACTCTTTCAGGTCAGTTCGTTTTTCCTCTGGAAGGTAACTCAACAATTCATCCCAATTTTTAAGAACATCTCATTTTCCAATTTAATTTGTGGTATGTCAAATTCACAGTCATCTAGATTTGGTTCATCACTTTGAGTTAGAATCATTAAAATCTCCTTTTTCTCTCCTTCCCTTTCAAAGTACCTTTTAAGCATATTCACATGACATACTCGGTGAGTCTTCCTTCTATCTGGTGTTTTTACCACATAATTCACCTCACTTAATTTCCTTTCAATCTGATACGGTCCACAAAACCTAGCTTTTAAAGGTTCCCCTACCACTGGTAACAACACTAAAACTTTATCCCCACTGACAAAACTACGAACTTTGGATTTCTTGTCCGCTACCCGTTTCATTTGTGCAACTTTCAAATGTTGTCTAGCAAATTCACCTGCTCTATTTAATTGTTCCCTAACATTTGACACGTAATCCAATAGTGTAATTTCCGATTTCTCAATCAAATTAAATGGTCCTCTTACCTCATGACCAAAAATTAGTTCAAAAGAACTAAATTTGGCAGACTCATTATGTGCATCCCTAATTGCAAACAATACGAATGGAATTCCTTTATTCCAATCCTCTGGATAATCTTGACAATATGCCTTCAACATTGTCTTTAATGTCTGATGCTACCTTTCTAACGCTCCCTGCGATTCTGGATGGTACGCAGTTGATTTAAATTATTTTATTCCTAAGCTATCCATAACTTCTTTGAATAACTTTGAAGTAAGATTCGATCCTTGATCCGATTGAATTTCTGTGGGTAGTCCATATCTAGTAAAGAATTTAAGTAACTCTTCCTCAGTCCTTTTAACTGTAATATTACATACTGAAATGGCCTCTGGAAACCTAGTAGTCACATCCATTATAGTCAAAAGATATTGATTCCCGTTTTCAGAAGCGGTCCTACACAATCGATTAGGACTCTTGTAAAAGGTTCCTCAAATGCTGGAATGGGTATTAAGGGTGCTGGTTTTATCACTGCTTGAGGTTTCCCTATCACTTGACATGTGTGACATGATTGACAAAATTTAACTATATCTTTATCTCGTCCAGGTCAATAAAAATATTTCTGGGTTTTAGCTTGAGTTTTCTTTATTCCCAAATTACCTCCCACTGGTACCTCATGTGCAAATCGCAATACCTGCTTTCTACACCCTACCGGCAATACTACTTGATGAACTTCTGCCAACTTTTCATCCACCTGCATATGTACAGGTCTCCATTTTCTCATCAAGACATCACATTTACGGTAATAACACTCTGGTATACTCTCAGGTTCTTCTTCCGTATATGCTTTCTGATATATCCGTTTTATTTCTACATCTTTCTGTTGTAACTCCACCAATTTTCCTGAACTAAAAATATCTGCCTCATCCTCCACCTGTTCTTGTTCCTTTTCAACCGTTTGATCAAAAATCGTTTCTGATAATTGCATTTCAACTTTATCTTCACTCTTTGATTTCTCCTCTTGTCTTAACCTGTGACTTTGCGACCGGGTTACTACACAATCCGGAAAAATCCCAAGATATTCGTCCTTCAACCCTTCAGTTGTCGGATTTTCTACTGGCTTATCAACCACAGTAGGCATTACTCCCACCTGCGATCCAGCTATATCATTACCCAAGATAAACTGTATTCCTGGACAAGATAGTTTATCTATTACTCCTACTACCACTTCACCACTCTTCACTGGACTTTCCAACCTTACCTTATATAATGGAACACTACTCCTCTCACCCTGAATTCCACATATCACCACCTTTTCTGGCAACATTCTTCCCAAACTACATAATTCCTCATCTCTTACCATTGAAGATTGACTAGCCCCTGTATCTCTTTAAATTGTGACTTCTTTACCTGCTCCTCCTGATACACATGAGTAAACTTTACCCACACAAGTAAATTCTTTAAAAACATCTGGCACCTTCTTAACCATTACTTCTTGAACAGGCTGTACAATCGTTTGCACCTCCTTCGCTTCCCTTGGGCTTTCCTTTACCACTCTAACAAACCCCACTGTCTTATCCTGTTTTACCACATCAGCCTTACCAGTGCTTTTCTTCAACCACCAACACTGTGACTTTACATGGCCTAGTTTATTACAGTGAAAACATTTGAAACTTTTCATCACTTTTCCACCCTCCTGGATTTCTTTTTTAATCTGAGGTACACTCTCTTTATTGTCTCCCATCAGATCACCTTTACCTTTACCACTTGAGTATTTCTCATGTCTCCAGTTTCTATCCCTCACCGGCTGAAACTGATGTCGGAAACCAATCTTTGATTTATGAACTAATTCATAATCATCTGCCATTTCTGCTGCTAATCTCATAGTTTTAACCCTCTGTTCTTCCACATGAGTTCTCACTACATCAGGAATTCAATTTTAAAATTCCTCCAAAAGTATAATTTCTCTGAGTGCGTCATACGTTTGGTCTATTTTCAAAGCCCTTATCCACCTATCAAAATTACTCTGTTTGAGCCTTTCAAACTCCATCTATGTTTGACCAAATTCTTTCCTTAAATTTCTAAACCTTTGTCTGTAAGCTTCAGGCTACTAGCTCATATGCACTTAAGATTGATTTCTCACCTCCTCATACGTTCCAGATACCTCCTCCGGTAGTGATGCAAACACTTCACTAGCTCTATCTACCAGCTTTGTTTGAATCAGTAATACCCACATGTCCTGGAGCCATTTCATTTGTTTAGCTACCTTCTCAAATGAAATGAAAAAGGCTTCCACTTCTTTCTCTTCAAACCTTGGCAATGCTTGGACATATTTAAATAGATTCCCACCAAGCCTTCGACTTTGACGCTCTTTCTCACTATCCTCATCACTATCATCCAACTGTACGTTTCCCTTTACGTCTGCCAATTTTAATTGACTGTCATGTTTCATGGCCATTTCCTGAAGTTCAAACTCCCTCTCTTTATCTTTTTCCCTGATCTGTATCTCCCTTTCTTTTTCTTTTTGTTCTGCTAGGGCTATTCTTTCCTTTCTCATTTCTTCTCTCTCCTTTTCTTTTTCCTCTCTCTCTCTTTCTTTTACCTCTCTCTCTCTTTCTCTCTCTTTTTCCTCTCTTTCTCTCTCGTATTCAAGCCGCTTTAATTCTTTCTCATGTTCCATTTGTTTAATTTGCAACTGAATTTTTGCCATTTCCAATGAGTCAAACTGTATCTCAGGCAACTTTAAATGCTTAGCCACTGCCATAATTACCTCACCTTTTCGCATTTTGTCAGGTAATGTTAACTGCAATGTTTTTGTCAGACCTAACAGTCTGCTTTTAGTCTCTGTCCGTAAGGTACTGCGTGTGACAGTCTCCACCCCCAAAAACTTCTGAGCCTCTGAAAGAGCCATTGTCCACAACACACTTGAACTAAAATACCACACCGGAAAAGCAACAATCCTTCACTGTCTTTAAGTTCACAAAAGCCAATCCAATAGATAGACATTTATCCCCCTCGAGCCCCCAATTGCTATGGGCCAGGCATTTTCAGAACCTCAAAATGTATCATGGAGTTCAACCAACCTCCCCCTTTAATGGATTGTTGCTTTTGAAGCACACGGCTTGTTCCCCAGGTGTGGTATTACAATTATGGACATGTGGGTTTTTAAACACAAAACAATGTTTATTCCATGAACTCAACTTAACCTTTTAAATAAACATTGGATCACTTAACACTCCTTACTTCAAAGATAACCCCGAAAATAATACAACCCTAAATAATCCTTCAGTTATTCCTTTCAACATCCAAGAGACTTAACATCTTTAAACAGAATCACATCAGTTTAAAGGCATTACTATTATGAGTTTAAATCACCCAAATGACCCAGAGATAGTCGTTTATGGCAGAGATCACAGCAGATCCAGCTCACTGCAAACACAGACACACCCAAGCTCTTTCAAACTGAAACTAAAAATTGCAAAATGGCTGAGCTAAAAACCCAGCTCCACCCACACTCTGACATCACTGCATTTCTTAAAGGTACATTGCTTAAACATCCATTTCTTAAAGGCACTCTCACATGGCACCCTTCAGTGTTAGGGTGGCACTGCCAGGGTGTCCATGTGGCAGTGTCAAGGTGCCAGGCTGGCAGTGACAAGGTGCCTGGGTGCCAGGGTTCAACCACCCCCCCGCCATCCCCCCTTCCCCCCTCACCCCTCCGGCCCAGGTACTGTTACGAGGCTTCTCAGGGGAAGTGAGGAGGTGAGTACCCATTTCCATTTTCCAGCAATGGAGCTGCTGCCGTGGGGCTCAGCAGGGATTGGGCTTGGTCAGGGCGCTGAAGCATTCTAGGTCATGGGTCATCCTGGGCCGGGGGGGCGTGAGGGGCGTTGTCTCTGTGAGGCCTCCAAGCCATCTTTAGATATTGTGGAGACCCATAACAGGAGCAACCACAACTGCAGCCTGTCTGTCCTACCAAAATCTTTCAGGACAGAGCCCTGCTACAGCTTAACTCTTGATAGTCAATTTCACTCCGTTTGCCTGTGACAAGCCTCCAGCTTCACAGCTGAAAACTATTTCAAATGAGGAATTGGCCTTGTTAGTTGAGAAAGCACTTCACAGCTGTAGATTGTATTTGCTGCTTGCTCCTGCTGGTGGCTGCAGATGCCTGGAGGCTGTTGTTGCTGTTTCCTTCCTTTTCTGGAGCCAGGAAGGACAACTTTTATCTGGGTCCTAGAACACCGGGTTTAGGGAAATGTATGAATCCAGACGGCAATCTAGTTTGAAGCAAGAAGATGCTGCGAACCTGGTGTGCGATATTGATCCAAAAGGGCCACCTGCTAATGCCTTTGAAGAAATGCTTTTGTAGATTGCTGATGCTTTTGTTGCTGGTGTGGTGAGTGCTGCATGTAACTGGCACTTTTCGATAGGGTGGACAGTGAGAGCCTTTTTCCTCGGATGGTGATGTCTAGCACGAGGGGACATAGCTTTAAATTGAGGGGAGATAGATATAGGACAGATGTCAGAGGTAGGTTCTTTACTCAGAGAGTAGTAAGGGTGTGGAATGCCCTGCCTGCAACAGTAGTGGACACGTCAACAAGGGCATTCAAATGGTCATTGGATGGACATATGAACGATAAGGGAATAGTGTAGATGGGCTTTAGAGTAGTTTCACAGGTCGGTGCAACATCGAGGGCCGAAGGGCCTGTACTGCGCTGTAATGTTCTATGTTCTATGTTCACCGTGGGTCAAACACGCTGGAAGTCATGATGTTCAACCAGTGGAATGAAGAGCGCCAGTGGAATGTGTGGATGCCAGGATTTGGTTCCGGTGAGATTGGCAGTGTGGGTGGCCCTGCACTGCTGTGGTTCCTAGATGGAGAATAGCGCTGATAAATGGACTAAGTCGCATATTGATGACCAGATCATTTCTACGAAGTTTTGCACATGATAACACATTCTCAGGCTTATTCTCAGTTTCTGTTGAGGAACCTGCGAGGGGTGATATTGTGTGTTTGTTTTTGGTGAAAATGAGCTGATATCGCTTTGTATTGGTACCAATGTGGAACGGTGATGCTTCCTTGTTGTTTAATGGTTAGTGTGATATGCGGAATGTTATTTAGTTGATTTTCAAACCTTTGTTACTATTTACTGTTTAAGAAACAAAATATTCTCAACACTCAAGTGCCTCCTTGAGGACACAGCAAACTGTGATGCCCGAATTCTAGGAGCATCAGCATTATAGAGACAGCTGCCAACCATCAAACAATAAATAGCAGGTCTTCACCACTGGGGACACCCTTGTGATGAAAGGGTAAATGTGTGGATTGGTGAAGGGAGCACCTGAGTCACACTAATGTTCCTGGCAGTGGTCTGGGGTCCAGGGACTCTTGATGAGGCCGGGGATGAGGTGAAGCACGAGGTTTGCCAGCACACCCGCCTCACTGGATGGCCCTCAGAGGGGGGGCGGGGTGGGTGCGGTGAAGAAGTTGGGGGCATTTAAAAGTCCCGGGATGGATTGTTGGTCTATCTCCTTCTCCAATTCCTTGCGGGTACCAAAATGGTTGCTGGTGTCGGTCCAGCAGCAGCGGGCCTTATATTGCTGGTGTCGGCCAAGGCGGCCAGATTGCTGGGGAAGACAGCAATGATGAAGCAGGCTGGAGGCGGCACCTCATTTGCAGGTGGCTGCCACACACCCTGAAGATGCAGCCAACCATCAGGGACCCAGAAGGAGAGACCAATGCTGACTAACCTGTACAAGCCAGCTTTTGGTCGCAAAAAACGAGAAGGCAGACTATTATCTGAATGGCCATAAATTAGGAGAGGGGAATGTGCATTTTAACATGCAGGTGGTAAAGAAAGCAAATGGTATGTTGGCCTTCATAGCGAGAGGATTCGAGTACAGGTGCAGGGATAACTTGCTGCAATTATAGAGGGCCTTGGTGAGGCCACACCTGGAATATTGTGTGCCGGTTTGGCCTCCTTGTCTGAGCAAGGATGTTCTTGCTCTAGAGGGAGTGCAGCGAAGGTTTACCAGACTGATTCTTATGTATGAGGAGAGATTGAATCGGTTACGATTATATTCGCTGGAGTTCAGAAGAATGAGCAGGGATCTTATAGAAATCTAAATAGGTCCAGACAGGGTAGATGAAGGAAGGATGTTCCAAATGTCGGAGGTGTCCAGAACCAGGGGTCATAGTCTGAGGATACGAGGCCGACCATTTAGGACAGAGATGAGGAGAAATTTCTTCACCCAGAGAGTGATTGGCCTGTGGAATTCATTACCACAGGAAGTAGTTGAGTCCAAAACATTGTATGGTTTCAAGAAGCAGTTAGATATAGCACTTAGGGTGAAGAATATGGGGGGAAAGCGGGATTAGGCTATTGAGTTGGATGGTCAGCCATGAACATAATGGCAGAGCAGGTTGAAGGGCCGAATGGCCTCCTCTTCCTCCTATTTTCTATGTTTCTATGGTTATTCAATATGCTGACGGACACCATGTACCACAAAAGACACCGGGCTGGATTCTCTGTCATTGGGGTCCTCCGCTTCTCCAGCGGTGCACTCATGCCTGCGGATTTCCCGACGGTGTGGGGCCGCCCACAATGAGAAAACCCCCTGGACCAGCTGCCAGGGTGGAGGACCCCGCTGCCGGCGGAGGCGCACCACACCAGAAAATGGGTGCGGCAGGCAGAGAATCTGGCCCACCATCTCAAGAGAGGGACAGTGCAGCACCTGTGCCACATCATCTGAGACATGGCACCACATGGAGAAGGAGAACAACTGCTCCCGCTGAACATGAAAGTCACTGCAGCCCTCATATTTTATGCTACCGGTTCATTCCAGTGCGTGAGCATTTCACAATCTACAGCTCATACGTGCCTCAGGAGGTGACAGATGTTCTGCATGCCCGGGCATCTAACTTTATCACCTCTGAGCTGGACTAGGCCCACCAAGATGCCTGGGCTGCCGATGTTGCTGCCATCGCAAGGACACCCCAGGTCCAAGGGGTCATCGATGGTATGCATGTCGCCTGCGAGCACCGGAGAATCAGAGAGTGCCCTTTATTGACAGGAAAGGGTTTCCCTCCTTGCATGTTCAGATCATGTGTGACCAGAGCCTCCATATCTTGTGTGTGTGTGCCCGCTACCCAGGGAGCGTGCATAACAGTTGCATCCTGGACCACTCGTCGATCCTTGATGATTTGGGGGACCAGGATGAAGGGTTGGCTTGTGGAGAACAAGGAATACCCGCCGAGGTCACAGCTGATGATGCCTGTGTGGAGGCCTGAGACCAATGTGGAGACCTTTTACAACGAGGCCCATGTTGCCATCTATGCTGTCATTGAGCGATGCATCGGACTGCTAAAAATGCGGATCCGATGCCTGGTGCCTTGCAGCACACCCCCCAGAGGGCCTCCCACTTTGTGGTGGTCTGCTGTGCCCTCCACAACCTGGCACAAAAGCGGGGCGACATGCTGGAGGAAGAGAAGGAGGTACATGCGGCCTCGTTTGAGGAGGAGGTGGACCGGGGGAGCTGGAGGACAAGCCCAAGGGGGATGGAAGACTGGTGGTGGCAAGGATCCGACATGCCCAGAAGACCAGGGAGGCCCTCATCGTGTCCAGATTCTCGTAGGGCAAGGCTGTGTTCATCAGCTCACCCCCAACAGTTCTCTCAAAAAACAAGACAACACAGGAATAGGCCCTTCGGCCCTCCAAGCCTCTACTGGCCATGATACCCACCTTTGTCAAAACCCTCAGAAAGACCCTCCTTCCACCAAATCCCCTCCCCCATTTCCCTCATTTCCTCTTCCCCATTCCCCGCCTTTCCCTAATCCCACATACCCCATTTCCCTCCTTTCCATTTTCCGTCCCTCCCTTCCAACCCCCTCCCCCCAATTGCCCCTCCCCCTTTCCCCCTTCCCCCATTTCCCTCCTTCCCCTCCAATCCCCCCTCCCCCATTTACTTCCCTCAACCCCCATTCCATACCTCCCCGTCACACCGTCCCTCCCCGACCACTCTGTTCCATGCTGCAAGGGTCTGTGTGACATCACTCCGGAGGTATGGGTCTCTGTCAGCACTGTCAACAGCTCACCATCTGGAGCAGGAGAGTGAGGATCACTCGCTGTGAGGAAAGCTCTGGTGCTCCTCAGTCTTTGCAAAGTCTGACTGCTGTCTTTCTGCTAACAGCATGCTCATGCCAATTCTCTGAACGGGGTCTGCATCGGGGCTTTTGATCTTTGACCACTGTGCCCTCCGTCATGGCCCTTTCCTGATTATTATGGGCTATATCTTCCTGCAGGGAGAAAGATAATGCATTGTGAGCTGCATGCTTGGTGGATCAGGGTAATCTATAGCAGGTGGTATGTGTGGGCATCGCATCTGGACATGAAGGGATTGTGCTGTTGGGTGCCAGGGGTGCTGGGGAACAAGCATGAGGATTGGATGTGGGGATGGTGCGAGGTGTCTAGTAATGGCCAGAATCCCGTGGAGCCGTGGAGGCTCATTTTTGGCACTAAGTGCCGGTGAATAAGGACTGCGATCTCGCCAATATGGCCATCGAGTAACACACCGCCAAACAAGCCCAAAAAGGCACTTTTCTGTTGAATCACGCCCTAAGAGAGCAATAAATTAGTCTTTTTTCCAAATGGGAGGAAGTGAATAATGAGGTACCGCAGGGATCAGTGCTTGGACCCCAACCATTCACAATATGTATCAATGATTTAATGAGGAAAATATCTCCAAATTTACAGGTGACACAAAGCTGGGTAAGAGGGTGAGCTGTGAGGAGGATGCAGAGTTGCTCCAATGTGATTGAGACAAGTTGAACTGAGTGGGCAAATGCATGGCAGATGCAGTATAATGTGGATAAATGCGAAGTTATCCATTTTGCTCACACAAAGAGGAAGGCAGGTTATTATCTGAATGGCTATAGATTGAAATTGGGCAATGTGCAATGAGACCTGAGTCTCCTTGTACACCAGTCTGTGAAAGTAAGCAGGCAAATGCAGCAGGCAGTAAAGAAAGCAAACATTTTTTGGCCTTCACAGCGAGAGGATTCGAGTATAGGAGCAGGGATGGCAGTGATGTCTTGCTACAGTTACACAGGACTTTGATGAGATCATACCCTGAGTATTGTGTGCAGTTTTGGTCTCCTTATGTGAGGAAGGATGTTCTTGCGAGAGAAGGAGTGTAGCAAAGGTTTACCAGGCTGATTCCTGAGATGGCGGGACTGACGTATGAGAAGAGATTGAGTCAGTTAGGATTATGTTCACTCTTTTAGAAGAATGAGGGGGGTATTTCATAGAAACCTGTAAAATTCTGTCAGCACTAGACAGGGTAGATGCAGGAAGGATGGTCCGGATGGCAACAGAGTCCAGAACCAGGGATCACAGTCTAAGGGTCCAGGGTAAACCATTTCGGACTGAGATGAGGAGAAATGTCTTCACCCAGAGGGCCAGTACCTCTAGTCCCATGCTCTGAGCTTCTCAGCATCATGCCGTTCAAAGTTGAAATCCCGCACTTCCAATGGGATTTCCCATTGAAACCACCCCACGCTGCCGGGGAACCCACAGGCAGGATTGCACTACCAGCGGGAAAAGAGAATCTCAATGATCGGAGCATTCCGGCCTGAGAATGGTCAGATTGTGGAATTCTCTACCATAGAAAGCAATTGAGGCCAAAACATTGTGGGCAGGATTCACCGTTGCCCGACGCTGATAACGTAATCGGCGATCGGGCGGAGAATTCCTTCCGGCACCCAAATCGGGGGCGCCGTCGGTTTGACGCTGGTTTTCTATCCTCCGCCCCCTCCGCAATGGCGGAATCGCGTCGCGCGCTGCAGGACGTTGGAACTGCATTAGCGCGTCACCTGAAGGCCCTCCCCCGATGCTCCACCCTTGATGGGCTGAGTTCCCGACCGTGCGGGGGACGTGTGGTCTCAGCGGCCGGGAACCCGGCGTGGCAGCCACGGACTGTGTCCAGCGCCACCACAGTCGGCCGGGAGCCATGCTGCTGGTTGTGGGGGGGGGGGGCTTCCGCGAGGGCCAGGGGGGCTGGATTGAGGGTGTTCGGGGGGCATTGTTTGGCAGATCAGGTCTGTGCACGGCCAGCGCACGTTTCACGGCGCGAGCGCTGAAGGTCGTCGCCGTGCACATGTGTGGCCACAGACCCGGCAATTCTCGAACAATTTATATCATGGGAGCCGTGGGGTTTACTCAGCGCGGCTGCTAGCCCCTCACCGGTCGCAGGATCGGTGAGGTTCAGCGCTGATTTTGGCATTGTTAAATGTCACAGTTCTCACGCCGCCATTGGCACTTCGCTTCCAAAACGGTGAATCAAGCCCTGTGTGTTTTCAAGAGGAGTTAAATATAGCTCTTCGGGGCTAAAGGAATCAAAAGATATGGGAGGAAGGTGATCAGCCATGATCATAATAAATGGCAGACCAGACTCGGAGGGCTGAATCGCCCATTCCTGCTTCTATTTTCTATATTTCTGTGTTACTTAAAAATGTAAGCAGAAATGGTAAAGCACATGCATCTACATTCATGCAGATTAGAGTCAAGAATTGAGTCCAATAGTAAGTAAATGTAAGCAAGTTATACAGAATAGTTCTTGAGTGGCGAGGAATAGATGATGACGCCTTGCGGCTGTTACGATTTATTTTCATTCCAGTGACTGAAATGAAATGAAATGAAAATTGCTTACTGTCACAAGTCGGCTTCAAATGAAGTTACTGTGAAAAGCCCCTAGTCGCCACATTCCGGCACCTGTTCGGGGAGGAAGGTACAGAGGCTGTCACCTGCTGGCAAACAGATGACCTGTGGTTCGGTAATTTGGTAGAAATTTCAGTTATTTTCCATCTGAAATTCTGCTGCTGGCGTATCGACTTTCCCAGGAAGAGAGAGAGTTTTAGAAGTGCTCCTGCAAAGGCCGGCTATCTTTGCAGGGGCCCTGCCTCAGTTATTGTAATCCCTTGAGCGAGGCAAGCTTTCAGCTGCTTTTCTCATAGCGCATGCATACACACACTCACACACACACCTTACACACACAATACACAGACCGACAGACAGAACATCATAGGCCAGTGGCAAGCAGACTTCTAAGCCCAAGATGTGTGTATTCCAATAGGACTATTCTGCTCTAGCCTGTCTGGGCCATTATAGTCTGGATTTTGGAGATGAGATAGCCTTATTCCCCTTGGTCTGTACCGAAGATGACAATCAATCTTTGGACCTTGTCTGGAAGCACAGAGAGGAGTTCCATTGTTCTTTTGAGAAAGCCGTTGCAGCCATTCCTGGTAATGGCTAGTTGTTGTACATTGTCATCTTCGGTGTCGACATCCACATTTTAAAATATACAATTCAGGACTGTTTTAAAGTCCAATATTTCCTTGCATAGTTCCAGAGTTTTTCTCCATTGGTATAAACACCACAAATCCATGGAATCCAGAAAGGATTAATGGAACCAGGTATATACTGCTGCTAAATTCTGAAAGTGGACCCAAGGCAGACATTGTGACCTCACGGAAACCCAAAGAAAATGGAATCTAGATAAAAAGATATTTGCCTCCATACTCGGGGCACATCTGTCCTGTTTCTGATTTGGGGGAGGGGAGAGAGTTGCCAGACTTTACAGGTGTCAAGGCAGACCATAGAAATACCCTCAATAAATTGATATCTGCCATTCCCATGCAACGGAAGTGATTCCCCTGACCACAGACACTCTGAGGGTCAAGCGCAGAGGAGTCCATACAGATGCCTCTCAGCACTTAAACTAGGATGTGTCCCCTGTGGATCCTTAGCCATGAGCTGTCAGTCGCGCACAAACTGAATCAATCAAGCCACATTGAATTATTACTCTCTATAACAGGCAAAACCTCCAGCACAATCGATACATGATGTTACGGAATGAGTCATTTTATCTGAATACAATCAGGCTGCCTGTGCTGCAGACAAGATAACTCATTTAGTGCAAGTGGGTCTCCACTTGACATGAGAAAAATTACATTAGCAATTGACCTGGTCATGTTTGCGCGTTCTAGGCCTGAATTGCCTGGGAAAAGGAAAGGCATTGGTGTTGATTTTCATGGATTATTTTATTCTTTCAACACTGCTTCCACCTCTAACTTGATCTGTGCGAATCAGGACAATCAGAAAGAAAGGTACCTATGTTCAATCTTTGGACCTGAGGATTTGTGGAGATTATTTAATTCTTGTGATTCACATAAGTAAAATTTCACTGATCTCATCGCAATACTAGACATTTCTGAATATTAAAAATTCATAAAATTGTAAATCCTGGGAGTCACAAGTGAATAAGACTTTTTGCAAAATTAAGTAATAAATGATTGGAATTTGCTTGAGGGTTCTGCAATGAGAAACAACGTAAACATGAAAATCAGCCATTTGTGCAATTTCTCAGTGGGTTTCTGGTGATTGATGTGGAACTTACAGGTGGCAAACCAGAGAACCCTTGTAGAGATTCTACCTTGAAAATATTAAAGACTATCGGCCGGTTTCTCCATTCCTGAGACTGTGTTGATGCCGGGAAGGATTTGTGGAGTTCTACGACAGCAAAACTGGCGTCGCATCTAGACCGATTCAGCAACCATGAAAGGGCTGGCACCGGCGCAATGAGGAACACAATCAATTCCAATGGAAAAGGTGTCAGATTCGCCGTGGTCGGGAATTGTGGAGGCGGCAGAGAATTGCGATTTGGTGTGAAACCCTGCCCGGCATGATTTCAACGTCAAAACCAATTCTCGCCCATTTGCCTTTCCAAATTCGGCGTCAGCCAATGGAGAATCCCACCTCATATATATCTTACACACAATGGGCTCGCTTTAATAACCGCGTTACTCTTGAGCGAGAATCTGACGAGGCCATTAGATTGTGGGAGAGGCTAAAATCGAGAACCCCAATCTAACCTGCCCGCACCCGATGCTGAAATCAGGACCCCGCCATAGCCTGGCAAGAAACCAATAATCACCACTTAAAACCAATCTTATAACAATTAACGGGAGCGATGCCCTATCTAACGGCATCCTGTGATCTAACGGCCTCGCCAGCAGGTGGCCATGCAGACGCAGTACACCTTTTCAAAAGGGGGATCCGAGGAAGTGAGTAGCCATCTTCGCTTCCAGGCGATGAGCACAGTGGCACTGCAGTTGCTGCCTCAGTCGGGGTAAGTCACCCATGGGTGGGTGGGGGTATCAGCGCCTCCCATACCATTGCTCCTCCCCCTCCACCCTGTTCCACCCTCCCAGGGTCTGTGTAACATTACCCCAGGATGGTGGGACTGTGTCGGCACAGTCAGCGGGTCACTGCTGATGGCAGGTGATGATATCCCGCTGGAAGATGTGCGCTGGTGGTCCTCAATCTATGCCATAATCCTACCTGCCTGAGTGCTCTCTCACACCCTGCACGCAGTGTGCCTGGGTACGAGGGTGGGGGAGGCATCCAGGACTTCCATGCTTGGAGGGCTGGAGCAGGGGATTGATGGTCGGCCCACATTGTGGAAGAAAGTTCCAGAGGTGTCGTACTTCTTGAGTACAATGTTTTTTAAAGCAGTACATATGTGTCCCCAACTACCCCAGCGCCCAATGGTGTGCTCCACCTTCCCCATCCCTCCCAATCCCCTACCTCAAACCCTTCACTCCCTCATCGGCTCCCTTACCAACTAACCCCTTTCCCCCCCATGCCCTCTCAGTGATCCTTGACCTGCTTAGCCTTCCATCCTCTTACAGCACTGGGTGCCTGTCCTCCGGGTGATGCCTCCTGAGCTGATGGCCACTGTCAGGCAGGCATGCCGTCCAATCTCAGCCACGTCCAACAGTCTGGCTAGGTTGGCATCCCTGAATCATGGGGCATGGCTGCGAGCTGTGTGGGGTGCAGGAGTGGTTTAAGTGCTGCTCTCCTTTGTTAGCGGGTGTCTGCCGAGCGTGGTTCCAGCAAATCAGCCGGCAGGACAGTTATTTGCGGCGTGAAGCCTGTGGGGCCTCGTTAAGTGGACCAATTAACGTTTGATACTGATGACAACCTCGCCGGGGCGAGCGTCGGGAAGCTCACGGCAGTTCCTGCTCCCCACCACACTTAGAGAAATTTCCGTCAAATCGTGCCCATCATATATGATTTATAGATATATTTCAATTATCTTCATCAGGTTCAGGGTACAACAACATCTTATTTGAAAAGAGTCATGTTAGTATCAGTTTTAAGCAAAATGCGTAAGTTAACAAACTGTCTCTAAATATAACAACATAATAACATGCGGCTTTAATAAGGTGAATAACTACACTTGCGTTTCTGGAAAACAATAAAAATGGCACTTTGAGAAAATGAATCCACTGTGTTTAAATTTCTAATGCTTTAAATACATCATCAAGCATTACTGTTGATATTGAGTATGTATATTCTATTTTTATTCTAATATTCGTCGTCATTGATTGGAGTTTACCTCAGATCACAAGGGGGCGCTGTAGCTCCCATGATGAATGTTCTGAGAACAGAAGTACTGTACAGTAGGCCAACTTTATGAACACAAATTGTGAGCAATATTGAGCTCTCTGACACCACTTACAGTAACTGAAATTATAACAGCCAACTTTTAGATCTCCTTCTGGCTATTGATAGCCTACAGTCTGTATCCAGATCACCGTCAACACTGTTTAGACATGACCTCCAACAATATATGTGAGTAATCTGATGTGCTTCCTTTTCTAGTCTGACTTGATGTAATAGCAACCTAACAAGAATGATTCAAGGTTAAACCCTGTTCTTTCCTGAAAATAGAGTCCTGGGTAACATATACAATGCTTTATAAATTTTTTAAATGACATGCCTACACTTAACTCTTCACGTTTCAAATTTACGCAACACAATGTGGCCTTAACTACCACGGAAACACGGTGGCGCAGTGGTTAGCACTGCTGCCTCACGGCTCCAGACACCTGAGTTAGATCTTAGGCCCTGGGTCACCGTCCGTGTGGAGTTTGTGCATTCTCCCTGTGCCTGCGTGGGTCTCACCCCCGCAACCCAAAGATGTGCAGGATGGCCACAATAAATTGTCCCTTAATTGGAAAAAAAGAATTGGGTACTCTAAATTTAAAAAAAATAAAAAATAAAAAGAAATAATTGCAATCTCTTTCACAGAACTCACTGCCCCCCTGTGCTGTATGACTGTATGTGGCACATTATCAAATGCCTTCTGGAAATCCAAGTACAATATGTCTACAGGCTCCACCTTTTCCACACTGCATGTTACTGCTTCAAAAAACTCCAATCAATTGGTTAAAGTGCCCAGCTGTAAACTCCTTAATAATTGATTCTGCCACTTCCTCCAAGACAGATGTCAAGCTAACTGGTGTATAATTTCCAGTTTTCTGTCTCACTCCCTTCTTGAACAGAGGGGTTATTTTTGCTACTTTCCAGTCTGATGGAACCTTTCCAGAATCTAGTAAATTTTGAAAAATTAACACCACACATCTAGTGTAGCACAGTGGTTAGCACTGTTGCTTCACAGGGACTCAGGTTTGATTCCTGGCTTGGGCCAGTGTCTGTGCAGAGTCAGCACATTCTCCTCATGTCTGCGTGCATTTCCTCCGGGTGCACCGGTTTCCTCCCCCAAGTCCCAAAAGACGTGCTTCTTAGGTGAATTGGACATTCTAACTTCAGTGTACCCGAACAGGCACTGCAGTGAGGGGACAACTAGGGGATTTTCACAGTAACTTCATTGCAGTGTTAATGTAAGCTTACTTGTGACACTAATAAAAATTATTATTATTGTAGTACCTCATTAACCACTTCTTTTAGGACCCTAGGATAAAGTCCATCAGGACCCTGAAACCTTCCGTTTGCTCAGTACCACTTCCCTGTAATTTTATCAAGTTCCCCCCCCGCCCCCCCCCACCCCACCCCCACGGTGAAGACAAAAGCAAAATATTTGTTAACTTAATCCGCCATTTCCTTATTACCTGCTTCTCATTATCACTCTCTAGAGGACCGACAATCACATTACTTCCTCTTTCCCTTTTTAAATTTAGGGCTGGTTTAGCTCAGTGGGCTAGACAGCTGGTTTGTGATGCAGAACAAGGCCAGCAGCGCGGGTTCAATTGCCATACCAGCTGAGAATTTTGAATTCTCCCTCAGTGTACCCGAACAGGCACCGGAATGTGGCGACTAGGGGCTTTTCACAGTAACTTCATTGCAGTGTTAATGTAAGCCTACTTGTGACAATAAAGATTATTTATTTTAATTTAATTAAACACCTGTAGAAATTCCTGCTTCGTTTTTACAATTTTGCTCCCCAATTTATTTCCGCTGATTCACCTTATAGTCATTCTCTGCTACTCTTCATATTCTGACCAGTCACCTGACCTGCCACTCATCTTTGCACAGTTACATGATTTTTCCTTAAGTTTGATGCTTTCCTTAACTTATTTTTTTAACCATGGGTGGTCGATCCTCTCCTTCGAATGTTTCCTTAAAAGTAGGAATATACTTATTCTGAATATTTGGAAATATCCCTTTAAATGTCTGCAACTACTTCTCTATTGAATTATCTCCTAGCCTAGTGTTATCATTCACTAGAAATAGCTAAAGTTTTCAAAATACTAACCTTACAATTACTCTTCTCCCTTTTATATGGGATGTAAAATTCAATTACATTGTGGTTGTTGCTACCTTGGGGTGTCTTCATTAATTAATCCTGTCAAATTACACAATACCAAGTTTAATATACCAACTCTCTGGTTCCAAAATGTGCTGCAACTATCTCAAAAGCATTGTATGAACTGCCCATCCTGGGTACTACTGTCAATCTGCTTTGTCTAGTTTATATTTAAATTGAAATCACCCACAAATATTGCTATTCCTTGATTACAAACCCTTGGTATTTCTTCTTGTAAACTTTGCCCCACATTGTGGTTACTGTTAGAGTCCTGTAGACCACTCCCACCAGTGACTTCTTTTCCCTGCTATTCCTCATCTCCACCCAAACCCATTTTACACCCTGATCTCCTAAACTAAGATCATCTTTAACTATTGCACCAATGTCATCCTTGGTTAACAGTGTTATTGTCATAACCTGCACCCGCACGGGACTTGTTGGTTGGGAATGATTGTATTTCTCGTGTCCCTAGTGGAATACGGTCTACCCTATTAAGGGAGCGGGGGAAGCTCATTTAATATTATATATAAGGCCTCCTAGTTCGGGATCGGCCTGCTCAGACTACCAGGAGCAGAGTACCTTAAACCTTGTAAATACACCTTTGTTTCATTCATTACAACTTGGTGTGGACCCCGTGACTTCACAAAACTGGTAATGGGGTAAACTGGTCTGCTGACAATGCTGCGGCACTGTTGGTTCTGCCACCTCCCTGCAGTTGTGCATCCCAGTTGGAAAGTTACTTTTTCACATGCCTTTCTTCGGGTGGCTGGACGCATTTGATGCCGGGTCGAGGATTTAACTCAATATGCGGAGCAGATGCGCTATTTCTTTTGTGCGAATAATATCACTGAAGCTGAGCGTCAGACGGTTATACTGTTGACCTCCTGTGGTGCCCATACATTTGAGGTCATTCACAGCCTTACGTGCCCGGCGGCGCCTGATGTCTGCACCTTTGACAAGCTCGGAGTACTCGACGGTCAGCCCTTGGACTCGACGCTGTCCGTTATAGTCCAGCGGTATCGCTTCAATACGCCGGTGAGAGCCGGTGAGAGTCAGCCACCGGGTTTAGAATATAGAACATAAACAGTATAACACAGTACAGGCCCTTCAGCCATGATGTTGTGCCGGCCATTTATCCGAATCTAAGATCAACCTAACTTACACCCTTTCAATTTACTGCTGTCCATGTGCCTGTCTAAGAGTCGCTTAAATGTCCCTCACGACTCTGACTCCACCACCTCTGCTGGCAGTGCATTCCACATACCCACCACGCTCTGTGTAAAGAACCTACCTCTGACATCTCCCCTACACCTTCCTCCAATCACCTTAAAATTATGTCCCCTCCTGACAGCCATTTCCACCCTGGGGAAACGTCTCTGGCTATCCACTCTATCCATGCCTCTCATCACCTTGTACACCTCTATCAAGTCACCTCTCTGCCTTCTTCGCTCCAGTGAGAAAAGCCCTAGCTTCCCCAACCTTTCTTCATAAGACATGCCCTCCAGTCCAGACAGCATCCTGGTAAACCTCCTCTGTACCCTCTCCAAAGCATCCACATCCTTCCTATCATGAGGCGACCAGAAATGGACACAATGGGCGGGATTCTCCGATATCGGCGCGATGTCCGGCGACCGGCGCCAAAAACGGCACGAATCAGTCCGGCATCGCGCCGCCCCAAAGGTGCGGAAGTCTCTGCATCTTGAGCGGCCGAGCCCTCACCTTGAGGGGCTAGGCCCGTGCCGGACTGATTTCCGCCCCGCCAGCTGGCGGGAAAGGCCTTTGGTGCCCCGCCATCTGGCGCAAAACAGACTTTGCCGGGCAGCACATGCGCGGGAGCGTCAGCGGCCGCTCACGGCATCCCCGCGCATGTGCAGTGGAGGGGACCATGGTGAAGGCGGAAGGAAAAGAGTGCCCCCACGGCACAGGCCCCCCCGCGGATCGGTGGGCCCTGATCGTGTGCCAGGCCACCGTGGGGGCACCCCCCGGGGCCAGATCGCCCCGCGCCCCCCAGGACCCCGGAGCCCGCCTGCGCCGCCGCCCTCTGCCGTCCCAAAGGTGGCTCAATCCACGCCGGCTGGCGTGGGTTGACAGCGGCGGGACTTTGGCCCATTGCGCGCCAGAGAATCGCCGGGGGGGGGGCGCGATTCCCGCCCCCGCCGAATATCCGGTGCCGGAGAATTCGGCAACCGGCGGGGGCGGGATTCACGCCAGCCCCCGGCGATTCTCCGACCCGGCGGGGGGGTCGGAGAATCCCGGCCAATATTCCAAGTGTGGTCTAACTAGAGTTTTATAAAGCTGCAGCAAAATCTTGCGGCTTTTAAACTCAATCCCCCTGTTAATGAAAGCCAACACACCAAACGTCTTCTTAACAACACTATCAACCTGGGTGGCAACTTTGGGGGATCTATGTACGTGGACCCCAAGATTCCTCTGTTCCTGCACACTTCCAAGAATCCTACCTTTAACCCTGTATTCAGCATTCAAATTCGACCTTCCAAAATTAATCACTTCACATATATCAAGTTTGAACTCCATCTGCCACTTCTCAGCCCAGCTCTGCATTCTGTCAATGTCCTGTTGTAACCTACAACAACCCTCAACACTATCTACAACCCAACCAACCTTCGTGTCATCGGCAAACTTACTCACCCACCTTTCCACTTCCTCATCCAAGTCATTTATAAAAACCACAAAGAGCAGAGGTCCCAGAACAGATCCTTGTGGGACACCACTGGTCACTGACCTCCCGGTTTCGGAAAATCGCTGTGTTCTGTCAATATGGGACTGCGTTGTCCAAGTGCTATCTGCGGCATCAACAACACGGACACACACAAAAAAAACTCTTGGCCAAGCCTACCCTGAACCTCCAGCAAGCACTGCAGATATCCTTATCCCCTGAGAACAGGGTGTTCATGAGATACAGAGCATGGAGGTCAACACCCTCGGATGCAGTTCCTTCTGGTGGGCTTCCCCACCCGTCCGACAGACAAAACCCTGGCCTGTGGTCACAGGTCTGACTGTCATGGTGGGAAATGTCCCCGGATTCTGCTGAGGGCTATTTGTCTCCATGTGCGACATGCGGCCGCCAACGTAGGCGTGACCACAAGCAGCGGGGGTTCCGACGGGCCACCCAATGGTCCCCCATCCTAAGAGGCAATTTAACATGACCAATATGCACATCTTTGGACTGTGGGAGGAAGCCCACGTAGACATGGGGCAAACGCCATATAGGACAGTAACCCAAGGCCGGAATTTAACCCATGTCCCTGGCGCTGTGAGGCAGCAGTGTTAACCACTGATGTGAACACCTCAAGCAAGTTTGATATTTGCAAAGTCTGAGGATCCTCCACTACTGTCTGCTTGGTCCCTTTACCTGTCTCACTCAGTCACAACCTCCTGTCCCTCACTGCTGACAAAACGAGGCGACCCTATTCGAAGAGATGTGACCGTCTTTTGGGACACTTCGAGAGTAAAGCATCCAATTATTTTGTCCCATCCCTAACATTGTGCAGTGTCTGCAGTTCAGCCTCTAGATCGATAATTGTGAACCAGAATTTCTCTATCTGCTTACACCTTCTGCAAACGTGTTTGTCATGGAACGCCTTGGCGTCCAAAAAATTCCACAGTTACAACATAACTACTGTCCTGCCATCGTTACTTATATTATTTTTTAAAAGTTTTTTTTAACATTTATTTGTTTTTCCCCCAATTAAGGGACAATTTAACGTGGCCTGTACATCTTTGGTTTGTGGGGCTGAGACCCGTACAGACACAGGTGTTACTTATGTTACTTAGTTAACTTTTTAATTATTCATTTAATTAACGTAATAATTCTAATGTATACCACACTTCTTTCCCCCTCGCACCAATTTCCCATGTGAACATAATTTGCAAAACTCAGTCTCCGTCACACTCAGGTGTAGTCTCCTTGCGTGTCCCTTATTGGTCATGCAGATTGAAAAGCCTACTTCTTTTTTCGACCAATAATATTATCCAAGGCAACACTTATGTCAATTTAGCCTAAGTACACCCCACAACCTCTGAAACTCAAAGCTGCTGTGGAAATGCAAGAAACCTTCAGAAACAAGAGTGCTTTTAGCAGCCCTAGACTTTTCTGGCTTGAATGGATGGTTGATTTAAACTGCACCCTTTCCCAATCCAGGACTATTGCTTGACAACCTTCTTCACACAGCCACCCACAATATCTCCCCTTACGTTTCCTTTTCCTCTTTCATCTCATTCTATTGTTCTCAACACTTCTTTGAAGTTAAACGTTTCCAAAATGTAAAAATCTTTAATATCATTACTAATATCCCCACTTTTGTGTCAAATTAAATTTCGTAACTTTTCCTTGTTTACTTATGGAACCTTTGCAAGTTGTAAAAGTTCCTTACTTCCCATTGAAATTTAGCAGCTGCAATAAACACAGGTCCCTAATGCAAATTCCTAACCTTTATGTATTCACTTATAAACCATTTGACGCACATCCGCACCTCCCAAACAAAATTTATAAGTTAAATCTTGCCAAAATGCATCAAAAAATCTGTTTATAACCCTTGTGCATTCCTTTGATCTGCTGTGTGCCATTGCCGGGCCTTATTCTTTTACACGGTGCTAACCCATAGGTTGGTGGAAAACAGCTGACTTTCAGTGGAGGATACTGCAAATGAGTACTGAATCCCTACAGTGCAGAAGGAGGCCAATTGGCCGATCAAGGACGTCCCGCCCTTTCCCTGTAACCCGACCTAACCTTCGGACACTATGGGCAAATTAGCATGGCCAATCCACCTAACCTGCACATCTTTGGACTGTGGGAGTTAACCGGAGCACCCGGAGGAAACCCACACACCCACGGGGCGAATGTGCAAATTCCACACAGACGGTCACCCGAGGTCGGAATCAAACACGCTATGAGGCAGCAGTGCTAGCAACTGTGCCACCGTGACGTCCATGATCAACTTTTGCCTGTGAAGGCAAACCCATTACCCTTCCTCCATTGACATCTCTGTTGGATCCCCTGCATCAGAATTTGTGTGCAACCATGCCCCCCGATGAGCTGACACCTGTGTTATCCTTGTCCCCTGCCCTGACTGCAGGGAATCTGTGCTTGGTGTCTTGCAATGTGCATATCCCGCTTCAGTGCTAGCCTCTCAATTGTGCATAGGATCAGTCTCTGAGCTAATGGCTAGAAGTATGAAATCAGATAACAATGTATGTTCATCATCCCTGAGTTCTTGATGTTCCTCCTCATCCTAGCCAGGTTGCAGTTCTTGACCACTTGAAAGGAGAAAGGCACAAGATAAAAGGTGGAATTTTCCCATTTTTTTCAAAGGGTTGCTCCCAGCTGAGGCAGACTTTCTTTGAAACACACAGCACTGCAGTGTGGGGCCCCAACCAATTGGGAGGGGGGGGGGTCTATAAGGTGAAGTAACAGTGGTGAAAACACCAATCAGAGCCTTTGTAGCTCTAAATTGCTGATAGAAGGAAATAAAGAACAACATCAGGCTCTGATTGGTGGACTCCCCTTTACAGAGGTAAAACAGTTTGCATAAAGAATGAGTTGGGTTGTCGATGAAATACAGGCTTATATTGTTCTGAGTCAAGGTCAGACTATACATTTGCAGTTTGGCAGTGATAAAAGTGAAATGTTACACCAGCCTTTCAGGATCCAGACTGCAAATGTGCAGAGCCAGTTTCTGCTGCTGCATTCAACATGTCATCGATGAAGACGAACATCTTGCCAAGGCCCCACACCCCCACTTCCTGCCTTCAAACGGCCACGCACCCTCAAACAGACCATTATTTGCACCAAACTACCCAGTCTTCAGGAGATCAGTGACCATGACACCACTTAACCCTGCCATGGCAACCTCTGCAAGATGTGCCAGATCATCGACATGGGTACCAGTATTACACGTGAGAACACCACCCACCAGGTATGCGGTACATACTCGTGCGACTCGGCCAACGTTGTCTACCTCATACGCTACAGGAAAGGATGTCGCGAAGCGTGGTATATTGGCGAGACCATGCAGACGCTGCAATAACAGATGAACGGACATCGCCTGACAATCGCCAGGCAGGAACGTCCTTTCCAGTCGGGGAACACTTCAGCAGTCATCAGCCTCTAATCTTCGGCAAGTGTTCTCCAAGGCGGCCTTCAGGATGCGCGACAACGCAGAATCGCCAGCAAAAACTTATAGCCAAGTTCCGCACACATGAGTATAGCCTCAACCTGGACCTTGGATTCATGTCATATTACATTCACCCCCACCATCTGGCCTGGGTTTGCAAAATTCTACCAACTGTCCTGGCTTGAGACAATTCACACCTCTTTAACCAGTGATTATCCCTCTCTCCAGTCGCTTTGTCTGGACCTGTAAAGACTTCATTATCTGCAAAGACTCACATTCAAAATATTGTCTTGCATCATTGACTTTGTCTATATATATGTTTCTGGAACCCACCTCTTCATTCACCTGAGGAAGGAGCAGTGCTCCGAAAGCTCGTGATTCAAAACAAACCTGTTGGACTTTAACCTGGTGTCATAAGACTTCTTACTGTGCCCACCCCAGTCCAACGCCGGCATCTCCACATCATGACAACTATATAAGGCAGTGATGCTAGATCTTAGGGGAGGAGTGTATGCAGGAGATACCTAGTGAAGGTCATAAGAGCAGATAGTGTGGGTGAGGTTAGATTATAGTTTATACCAGTAGTGTGATTAGCAGTAGATGAGTGTAGTTAGATGTTATTGATCAGTTGTGTATTCTTAAGGACTAAGTGTTGAACCCCAGTTTAGTAGTAAAAAACCATAGCTTTGTTTAAGTTAAAGCTATTCTGTGGTTTTTGTGAACACTACGCCAACCATCCTGAAATAAGCAACACAAAGAACACCACAGTGCTCATCCATCTCCTTCTGAAATCTGGTGGCTATGAGGGTCTTATATGTGTGCATGCCTCATCGGGCACATGATATGGCCTCTTCCCCTGCAGCCTTAGCTATCTCCACCTCACCATCCTCTTCCCCTTCAATGTGCTCCTCATCTGCAGCTTTTTCATCTCAACATCTGGAAACTCCTCCCTCCTTTGAATGTCAGGTTGTGAAGCACGCAGAAAGCCATGATGATCAGTGAGACCGTCTGGGGACTGCACTGCAGTGACCTGCCTTATCTGTCCAGGCATCAGATTGTATTTTTAAAATGCCTATGGTGTGCTCACCAATATTCAGGAAGCAGCATGAGCAATATTGTACCCCCTCTCAGATGCTGTTTGTGTGCTCTAGATGTGCGTCATGAGCCACATCATTTGTAGGTGCCCTTTGTCCCCGAGGAGCCAACCCTGAATACTGCGTTGTGCCTCAGAAATGTCCGGATCTGTAATATCTTTAAGAATACCTCACGCAAACCTGAAGATTTGTTTGTTGTAGTTGCACACCAGCTGCATATTCAGCAAATGGAAGCCTTTCCTATTGATGTATTGCAGTACCTGCTGCCAGGGGGACCTTATAGCCACAATCTATGGCACTCTGCCCCTGTGGGAGCCCGGAAATCGCTGTGAAGCCCAGTGCTGTTGCGTACTGGCTTGCTTCAGCTCTTGTGAAGTTCACATAATTTGGGGCCTGGACAAAAAGCATGGCTGGAACCTCCTGGGTGGATGCATGGAAGCTTGCAAGTTCACACAGAAGTCCCCAACTGAGCCTTGGAAAGAACCACTGGCGTAGAAGTTCATGGTGGTGGTTACTTTCAGAGACACTGGCAGCAGATGCCCTTGTCCCTGTGGTGCCAGTTCCTGGTGAATGTGGCAGATGTGAGCCACTTGATCCCTGGAAATGTGGAGACATTGGCCTCCCGCTCATCTGCAAGAAAGACATGTGTACCCTGTCTTGCAAGGCACATACACATAATGCTTCTAGATGCCTCATCCTTGACATGTGGAGGGGCTATGCTGCCCCTTGCATATGAGGGTGCATCTTCCCCCTTTGGCGAACCTGGTGCTGCCATCGTCGTCTTAGAAACATAGAAAATAGGAGCAGGAGAAGGCCTTTCCTATTATTATTTTGCCCTACTTTCATAAGGTTATGCAGCAGCAATCAATGCAGCCTCCATCTTTTTTATGGCCTTCCTTCTGCAGCATAAATGAGAAAAACCTTCCCATTCTGACCCCCAGTCGCAGATGTAATTCTGTAAGACTCTTTCCCATTCAAGCAAATAAGACGTCCCTCCCCACACCAGCACTCCAGCCATGCGTGTGAGCCCTACTACCTCCCCTGTCCCTGGCCTTCCCCCACAGCCTCTCGACATGCTTCTCGCCATTTAGCCTGTTGCCGCATCTTGCCCTGCGGCCCTTCGTGCCACTAATCCCGTTTGGGTCGGGGGCTTTGCCCTGCTGCCAACGCGAGATGATCCCCGACTTATCACTGACATTTAATAATAATCTTTATTAGTGTCACAAGTAGGCTTACATTAACACTGCAATGATGTAACTGTGAAAATCCCCTAGTCACCACACTCCGGCGCCTGTTCGGGTACACGTAGGGAGAATTCAGAATTTCCAATTCACCTGATAAGCACGTCTTTCGGGATTTGTGAGAAGAAACCGGAGCACCCGGAGGAAACCCACGCAGACACGGGGAGAACGTGCAGACTCCACACAGACAATGACCCAAGCCGGGAATCGAACCTGGGACACTGGTGCTGTGAAGCAACAGTGTAAACCACTGTAAACCAGTGTAAACCATGCTAGGCAGAGGCTAACCTGTTCTTTCTAGGTTTGGTATGTTGTGGTTTTACTTGCAGTAGTTGTCTTCTCTGTCACAAATTCTCATCAACACACAGCACTTGACATGTTGGAAAAGTTGAATGAATGCAGGGGGCGGGGGGTTTGCAGTTAAACGTAAGCAGCTTGGGGGAACCTGAAAACGAGCCAGAGAGAAAAAAAACTTTCCAAGGGAACAGACCTTGTGGTCAATGAATAACCAATAGATTGGCAGCAATTGGTATCCTGCAACTGGCCAGTTGGAAAAAGTGGAAGAGGGAGAATCTGAGTGTAACAGAACCACAAGCAAAGAAGGATTACAAAAGTAAACCAACTGGCTTCAGCATGCGTGGAGAATGGGCAATGCCAGGTAATCAAAGCTGCCGGTTACCTCAGGGTTCTGCTTTTTCAACCAATCAGAAAGCTCCTGGTTGATCTCTCAGTGATGGGGATATTGAGATCCCCTCTGATGTTTGGAAATGCATGAATCGGATGAGCGGTGCGGAGGGAACATGGTGCTGTGAACAGTGGGATGCTGAGACTGGAGCGAGAGCTGGTCACTAATAACAATTGTCCATGAGTTTGACTATTTTACCGGTTGTGTGAGAGTGGGAACAAGTGTTATCGCCATTTTGTGTATTCATTTTTGAAAGTTAAATTATGAAGGTAGGTTCGCCGAGGGTGCCAGATCCCTTTGTACCAGCCCTTCTTGTGTGAAGGTATTGAACTTTTTGCAAGACTGCATCCAGCTCCCAGAGACTCCTGGCATTGACCTGCCACTGCCTTCTTAGCATGTGTTAGAGTTCACTCTGATCCCTTGTGAATACAGGACATTTCTTGTCCTGAAACACTTTGGAAGTCACTCTCCATGGTGTGCAAGTCTTCATTTCTTCCTAGAGCAGATTTACTTTCTACGTAACTATCAATGGGCACGATTCTCCACTCCCGCGCCGAAGTGCCCGCGCCGTCGTGAACGCCGTCGAGGTTCACGACGGCGCGAAACGGTCCCGATCCCGACCGATTCAGGCCCCGAAAATGGGCTAGGATCGGGTCCGCATCCATCGAACATTTCGGGGATGAACGACTGTGCCAGAATTTAGGCGACATGCACACTGCCGGGGTACTTTGCACACATGTGCATGATCGTCATGTGGGGGTCGCACACCACCTGAATGTTCATGGAGTATGCGCCCTTTCTGTTCATGAACACTTCCCTGTTGTCTGCAGGTGGGCGCATGGGGATGTGCACACCATCGATGACACCCTGGACCATCGGTATCCCGGCCACCTTGGCGAATCCACGTGCGCGTGCTTCCTGCTGTGCTCGGTCCTCGGGGAATTGAATGTACCTGTCCGCGATGGCGTACAGGGCGTCGGTCCTGATGCACCTGTGGACCGATGCCTGTGAAATCCCGGATAGGTCCCCGCTCGGCGCCTGGAAGGAACCGGTAGCGTAAAGGTTTAGGGCCACCGTCACCTTGACGGAGACTGGTATCGCGTGTCGTCCTCCCATCCCACGTGGTGCGAGGTGCACCACGAGCTGACATATATGTGCGACCATCTCCCTGCTGAACCGTAGTCTCCTCCTGCGTGTGATGTCCATTAGGGCCTCGAACGACATTCTGTCACGGTACACCCTCGGCCTTGCTGGACGCCTACGGCGCCCTAGCACCACCATCAGTGGATCCTCGTGCTCCACCTGCTCCTCCTCCTCGTCTTGCTCCCCCCAAGCACTTCCTCTGCATTCCTCGCCGTCTGGCGGTCAGGTTCCCCTCGGCATCCCCCTGTACATTCGGGTCCTGAGTGCCTGCGGCCTGCGCGTCGACGACGGGCCACTCCGCGGCCATCCCCTCTGTTGCACCGGCAACCGCTGCACCTGGTAGAACCCTCAAGAGTATTGAAAGTCAAAGAGATCTAGGTGTACAGGTCCACAGGTCACTGAAAGGGGCAACACAGGTGGAGAAGGTAGTCAAGAAGGCATACGGCATGCTTGTCTTCATTGGCCGGGGCATTGAGTATAAGAATTGGCAGGTCATGTTGCAGCTGTATAGAACCTTAGTTAGGCCACACTTGGAGTATCGTGATCAATTCTGGTCGCCACACTACCAGAAGGATGTGGAGGCTTTAGAGAGGGTGCAGAAGAGATTTACCAGATTGTTGCCTGGTATGGAGGGCATTAGCTATGAGGAGCGGTTGAATAAACTCGGTTTGTTCTCACTGGAACGAAGGAGGTTGAGGGGAGACCTGTTAGAGGTCTACAAAATTATGAGGGGCATAGACAGAGTGGATAGTCAGAGGCTTTTCCCCGGGGTAGAGGGGAATTACTAGGGGGCATAGGTTTAAGGTGAGAGGGGCAAGGTTTAGAGTAGATGTACGAGGCAAGTTTTTTACGCAGAGGGTAGTGGGTGCCTGGAACTCGCTACCGGAGGAGGTGGTGGAAGCAGGGACGATAGTGACATTTAAGGGGCATCTTGACAAATACATGAATAGGATGGGAATAGAGGGATACGGACCCAGGAAGTGTAGAAGATTGTAGTTTAGTCGGGCAGCATGGTCGGCACGGGCTTGGAGGGCCGAAGGGCCTGTTCCTGTGCTGTACATTTCTTTGTTCTTTGTTCTTGTTTGTATCTGCAGCCACTGTGGGCCGTCTCACTCTACGCTGCCGGATGGCAAAATCCAGGGCTGCGGCTCCAACCACGGCAGTAAACATCGCTGTCTGGTTGGCATACATGGTGACCTGCAGGCGGGTGGTGGGGGGGCAGAGAAACAACATGTTACACCAAGGTTCTTCCACACCTCGCCAGCCGGGTTGCCTGGGTTCCCTGTGTGTCCCGGTGGCCTGGTCGCGCTGCAGACACGCAGCCAGCCTAACAACTGGTCACTGTCTGCGCCCAACAGTCAGTTCACATCGTACTGCTCACCAGTGTGCCACTCTCCTGTGCCCATCAGCCACACGCACCCTGCGGCCGTGTCCTCATCACCGTCCTGCCATATCAGGGCGGCTGACATGTGGCATCTGCGGATGGAAGATACCATCCACACTTTCCCTCATCCCCCCCCCCCATGTGCACGCCGCCCCCTCCTCCCACCCTCACACCTGCACACTCTCCCTCACCCCCCCACCTGCACACTCTCCCTCATCCCCCCTCCCACCTGCACACTCTCCCACCTGCACACTCTCCCCCACCCCCCCTCCCACCTGCACACTCTCCCGCACCCCCCCTCCCACCTGCACACTCGCGCTCACCCCCCCCCACCTACACACTCTCCCTCACCCCTCTCCCACCTGCACACTCTCCCTCATCCCCCCTCCCACTTGCACACTCTCCCTCATCCCCCCTCCCACCTGCACACAGTCCCTCATCCCCCCTCCCACTTGCACACTCTCCCTCATCCCCCCTCCCACCTGCACACTCTCCCTCACCCCCCCTCCCACCTGCACACTCTCCCTCATCCCCCCTCCCACCTGCACACTCTCCCACCCCCCCTCCCACCTGCACACTCTCCCTCACCCCCCCTCCCCCTGCACACTCTCCCTCACCCCCCCTCCCACCTGCACACTCTCCCTCACACCCCCCTCCCACCTGCACACTCTCCTTCATCCCCCTCCCACCTGCACACACTCCCTCACCCCCCCTCCCACCTGCACACTCTCCCTCACCCCCTCCCAACTGCACACTCTCCCTCACCCCCTCCCACCTGTACACTCTAACTCACCCCCCCCTCCCACCTGCACACTCCCCCACTCCCCCTCCCACCTGCACACTCTCCCACCCCCCTCCCACCTGCACACTCTCCCACACGCCCCCCCCCTAACACCTGCACACTCTCCCTCACCCCCCCCACCTGCACACTCTCCCTCATCCCCCCTCCCACCTGCACACTCTCCCCCCACTCCCACCTCCACACTCTTCCACCCCCCCTCCCACCTGCACACTCTCCCAACCCCCTCCCACCTGCACACTCTCCCTCATCCCCCTCCCACCTGCACACTCTCCCTCATCCCCCCCTCCCACGTGCACACTCTCCCTCACCCCCCTCCCACCTGCACACTCTCCCACACCCTCCCCTGCCAACTGCACACTCTTCCACCCCCTACCACCTGCACACTCTCCCTCACCCCCCCCCCATCTGCACACTCTCCCACACCCTCCCCTCCCATCTGCACACTCTCCCTCATCCCCCCTCCACCTGCACACTCTCCCTCACCCCCCTCCCACCTGCACACTCTCCCTCATCCCCCTCCCACCTGCACACTCTCCCTCATCCCCCCTCCCACCTGCACACTCTCCCTCCCCCCCACACCTGCACACTCTCCCACACACCCCTCCCACCTGCACACTCTCCCTCACCCCCCCCACCTGCACACTCTCCCTCACCCCCCTCCCACCTGCACACTCTCCCTCACCCCCTCCAACCTGCACACTCTCCCTCACCCCCCCCACCTGCACACTCTCCCACCCCTCTCCCACCTGCACACTCTCCCTCACCCCCTCCCACCTGCACACTCTCCCTCATCCCCCCCACCTGCACACTCTCTCTCACCCCCCCACCCACCTGCACACTCTCCCACCCCTCCCACCTGCACACTCTCCCTCAGCCCCCTCCCGCCTGCACACTCTCCCTCACCCCACCACCTGCACACTCTCCCTCACCCCCCCTTCCCACCTGCACACTCTCCATCACCCCCCCAACCTGCACGCCGCTCCCTCATCCCCCCTCCCACCTGCACGCTCTCCCTCACCCCCCTCCCACCTGCACGCTCTCCCTCACCCCCCTTCCACCTGCACACTCTCCCTCATCCCCCCTCCCACCTGCACACTCTCCCTCACACCCCCAACCTGCACACTCTCTCTCACCCCCCTCCCACCTGCATATTCTCCCACCCCTCCCACCTGCACACTCTCCCTCATCCCCCTCCCACCTGCACACTCTCTCTCACCCCCCTCGCACCTGCACACTCTCCCACCCCTCCCACCTGCACACTCTCCCTCCCCCCTCCCTCCTGCACACTCTCCCACACACCCCTCCCACCTGCACACTCTCCCTCACCCCCTCCCACCTGCACACTCTCCCACCCCCCCTCCCACCTGCACACTCTCCCTCATCCCCCCCCACCTGCACACTCTCCCCCCCCACCTGCACACTCTCCCACCCCCTGTCCCGCCTTCACACTCTCCCTCATCCCCCCTCCCACCTGCACACTCTCCCTCACCCCCACACCTGCACACTCTCCCTCACCCCCCTTCCCACCTGCACACTCTCCATCACCCCCCCCAACCTGCACGCCGCTCCCTCATCCCCCCTCCCACCTGCACGCTCTCCCTCATCCCCCTCCCACCTGCACACTCTCCCTCACCCCCCTTCCACCTGCACACTCCCACACCCCCACCTTCCACCTGCACACTCTCCCTCACACCCCTCCCACCTGCACACACTCCCACCCCCCCCACCTGCACACTCTCCCAACCCCCTCCCACCTGCACACTCTCCCTCACCACCCCCGCCACCTGCACACTCTCCCACACCCCCACCTCCCACCTGCACACTCTCCCTCATCCCCCCCCCACCTGCACACTCCCACACCCCCACCTCCCACCTGCACACTCTCCCTCACACCCCTCCCACCTGCACACACTCCCACCCCCCCCACCTGCACACTCTCCCACCCCCCCTCCCACCTGCACACTCTCCCTCACCACCCCCGCCACCTGCACACTCTCCCACACCCCCACCTCCCACCTGCACACTCTCCCTCACCCCCCCCCCCCACCTGCACACTCTCCCACCCCCCCTCCCTCCTGAACACTCTCCCACCCCCCCCACCTACACACTCTCCCACACCGCCCCCCCCCCCCACCTGCACACTCTCCCTCACCCCCCCGTTGGCCGCAGCCTTCTCGGGTACGCCAACCCGCTCCAGGAGCTGCGGAACTTTCCGCTCACCTCCTCCCTGCTCATCGTCAGCCAGCACGACTGGCTGATGACTTGGAAAAGCAGGTGTGAACGGCGACGGCGTGTCCCCAGTTCACGCCGTCGGGACTTCGGCCCATCCGGGCCTGAGAATAGCAGGGGTGCCGGAGAATTGCCGTTTTGGGTGTCTCGGGCGATTCTCCGGCCTGCGGCCCGCGGAACTCGACGGGGCCGTTCCAGCCGCTTGGGAAAATCGCGGGAGGGCGTCGGACCGGCGTCGCGGGAAATTTTGGCGGCCCAGGCGATTCTCCCAACCGGCGTGGGAGTGGAGAATCGCGCCCAATATCTGCTTCAGCCACAACAGGCCTACCCTTTAAAAGGTGTGGATTAGTTTTAGGATGTGCATGTTAGTTTTAAGTGATATTGGCCACTCACAAAGCTGACATGATGCCTACTTTACAAGTAATTTGCACAGGATAATTGCAATCCCCATGCCTGTTTTCCAGTTTAAGCACAGATAGTTTAATGAGTTGGAAACAATCTTCATTAGAAATTTAAAGATATCAGCCAATCTTTATCTTTCAGTTGATAATCAATGGCCCAGATCTTCCTGTCTCCGGATATTCGGAGACCGGATGTGCAACGCAAGATGCACGTTGGGACCCTGCAGAAATCCCGATGCATCAACCTTCCTGGGAATTGCCTCGGAACTTCTTAAGGGCAAATACCCAGCTCTCCCAGACCCTCAGCAAAAGTCTCTGACTTTTAGAGTCGAAGTCTTTGGACAATTCCAATTTACCTGCAAAGTTACCCAGGAAACGTTGACAGAAAAATCCTAATATAACTCCCCGGTAACTACACAATTGACCCCCCCCCCCCCCAATCACTGACACTGACCTGTCCACCCCCTGACTTATTCCTCAACCCACTCCACAGCAACTCACCTGACCTCCACATCTACCCCAGACCAGACCCAACTACTCCGCCTGACCATGCTAATCCCTCCGACCACCAGGCTAACACCTCCGCCACCCCCCCTCGACCTGTCCCGACCTGGCCAGCCCCTCCTGACCTGACTAGTGCCTGACCAATCTACCCACCAGGCCCACCTGTCCACCTCACCCACCTGTCATGTCAACCACCTGTCACCCTATCAACCTGCCACCCTATTCACTTACCTACCTCACCCACCCTCGGCAATTACCCACTTACCTCATCACCTGCCACCCTACCAACCACCCATTCTCTAATATTCACACTGGACATTTAAAATTACCTTACGGCAGCTGGTGCTGTAAAACAGGGGCATGGCTTTCACGCTGATTCCCTTGGCTGCGCTCTGTGTTGATTTCTGTGCTGAACTAGTTTGGATCCTTTCAAACATAAGCAGTTAAGTGTGCAGTTTTATGACTCTTCGGTGTCTGACACAGTAGTTCCGACACTGATCAGAAGATTTGAGCCATAATCTTGTCTTGTACTTGCAGCATTATCTCCTCTTATTTCATCATCATTTCAATGGTGCTTGGCAGCATAAATACTGAGCTGTCTGAGGCACTGGTGCCTGTGCGCACCATTTTATTTATGTTTCAAACTTTCCTTTCCTAAAGCACACACTGTCCTCCCAGTCAGTTGTATGGCATCAGCTATTAGAAGAGGAAATGCAGACCACAGACTTCTGATCGATTATTCTCTGTGATCTTACATGCTTCGAGGCAAGTAACCCATCACTGTTATTCAGAAACCACTAGTCCTTGGAAGAACTTTCCGCCTCTGCATTGTGCCACCTAGAGGCCCGCTCAGGTAACAAACTGCCAAAATGCATAGCAACTCTGACAAGCAGATTAGAGTGACAACCAGCCCTGCGGCTTGAAACTGTGAACATCTGGTTGGGAATCAGTTGAAGTATTAATAAATAAAGAAATAATTCTCACCTTGTCCTTTTCAATCCTTGGACTGCCAATTGCTTTTGGATGAAGGCAGTGGGAGAATTTCAGTTCCTTTGTATTCCAATAGGGAATCACTGTTTAATTTAAAAAAATATATATTCAAATTTGTGCCCTGTCTGCCCAGGGCATACGTGTCAAGAGTGCATGAGAAGAATTACCAAACAGAGTTACACCATTAATGAAATATAAAAAGTAGCATTGTCAATCATCAATGTTTTTCTCCCTGATGTCAATTGTTTGTCAGTCCACAAATCTCACTTTGTTAACACACTTAATTTACCTCAGAGTGAAAGTTAATTATCTCAGGGAGAATTTTGCGATTGAGAGGGATTCGGAGGGATGAAAAGATAATCTCACCATGTAGGTAGGTAGTCAATCATGGGACACAACTCCATGAAATGACCCTAGATTGTGAATCAAACTATACTGGGCTGTGTTATCCGGTTACATAGCACCGTGTTTCTTGGCAGTGCGACATTCACTGGCGGCATGATTCTGTCTTCCCGGCGCTTGTCAATGGGATTTCCCATTGAAGCCACCCCACATCGCCAGGAAACCTGTGGGCGGGGGGGTGTTGCCGGCAGGAAACGTGAATCACGACTGAGAATTCCGGCCACTGTTTCTAAGAACCTGATGAGATAGATGTGTTCGAAATAACTTCTTGTACCTCAAACCACAGGTAAATTCTAATCCTGTAAGACCTGCTTATATGTTCACCTCATCAATTTTTTTCACACTGCTATCTTATCCTAGATGTTGGCACTTTCTCTACCCTTCCAGCACTTAACGTCATCAAAACACAATCTCATCCAGCCCCAGCGGCATGGATGAGTGTGATGCTCAGGGCTATAACCACTGGCTGAAATCTGAATGTATTTAATTCACAAAGAATATCCATATTAGTCAACAATGTCTTCAGTTTATCTGTTTGTCCTTAAGAGACCATTCTGCCTTGGCAAACTGCCTGTTTCTAAGCTTGAATGGATAAATATCTTGCCTTACTCTTTGATTTACCATCCATGAATTCTTACATGCCATTTTAGTCACAGCAATCTATCTCTTTGGAGAGAGCAGTGTATCTGGGAATAGTCTGAGCTAAAAATTAACAAGAACAAGGGCAGAGTATGCGCAAATAACAGCTATTCTTGACAGTGAGAAACTCAACAGATTAATATGTCCAGCCCATACTTACATTCTGCCAGTGAGCTGCAGGCACTAATTTTGTTCCCGGTTGCATCTTGCCAGTTGGAGGACGTCAGGATGTCAGAGCTTTGAGGGTTGGGGAGGGGGCTGGGAAAAGTGCCAGGAGTAGTGGAATTAGGGACAGGTTGTTGCATCCCTGATTTTTGTTCAGTGCAATTGGAAGATGTTGTCCTTCCTGATCAAAACAATGAAAAATAAGTCAGAAACTTCTTGCGCTGTTTTGTAGAGGCCTCAAGGGGTTAAGAACTAAAAGTTAGGCTGCTCACCATTCAGTATAAATGGTTGAACTGTACCCATTGCATGATCCAGAAAGTTGCAATCGACATCATCTTGGTCTAGTGAGTGGTCAATTTGAGCCCTACTTGACCCAGAGTCACAACACAGGTGGGTTACCAAATAGTTCTTAGAAAAATACACATAGTCTTTGGCCCTTGGCTGTCCAATAATTACAGTCACCAGGTTTGTAAATTAAATACAATTACTTTTTTTTTAAATTTAGAGTACCCAATTCATTTTTTCCAATTAAGGGGCAATTTAGCGTGGCCAATCCACCTAGCTTGCACATTTCTGGTTTGTGGGGGCGAAACCCACGCAAACACGGAGAGAATGTGGCAACTCCACATGGACAGTGACCCAGAGCCGGGATCGAACCTGGGACCTCGGCGCTGTGAGGCAGCAATGCTAACCCACTGCGCCACCGTGCTGCCTAAACACAATTACCTTTTATTAATAACAATAACTATCATGAAAACTGCAGAAAATGCAATTGGTTAACTGTTATCTAATTCCTAATTCACCACTTTAGCTTGCCCCAATTCTCTAGACACATACACAAGACAGACAAACACAGAGGGGAAGAAAGGGGTAAAAAAAAAACATAAGTAAAAGAGAAAAAGAGACTTTGTTTCAGGTGAGTGTTTCCAGCACCCTGCTCCTCTTCAAACCGTGCTTTCAGTTTGAGGTTTTTCCTGTAATTCATTCAGGCCTCTGAAGTTTTGGGAATACACTCACAGCCTTGAGAGATCAGAGCCTGGTCTTTGCTTGCAACCTGTAATGGTTTATCTGTAGATTCATTCATCCAGGTTCGCTGCAGCATCAGGAATACAGCACTCACCGGGCAGCATATAGCGCAGTGGTTAGCACTGGGACTGCGGCGCTGAGGACCCGGGTTTGAATCCCGGCCCTGGGTCACTGTCTGTGTGGAGATTGCACATTCTCCCCATCTCTGAGTGGGTTTCACCCCCACAACCCAAAAATGTGCAGGTTAGGTGGACAGGCCATGCTAAATTGCGCCTTAATTGGAAAAAAAAAATTGGGTACTCTAAATTTATTTTTAAAAAGGAATACAGCACCCACAGCCTTTCTGGAGAGGGAGAAAAAGCAGGTCCTTGGCTTCTGTGTCCAGGACTCAAACTGAAACTCCCTGGGATCTGAAATCAATTCCACTGGGACAGGATCCAATCACCATCTGCTACCGGGCCAATTTTTTGGCCCTCAGCTAATCAATCAAACTGAGTCCCAGCACATCTATCTCTCTGGTGCTGACAAATCTGAAACTCCAGTTCAAACTGGCAGAGTACTCTCTCCAGTAACTTCTGAATTCCTCATTCTCTCTGCTGCTTGACTTAATTATGCATGTCCATTAATAACCCATGGATAGGGGCAGCACGGTGGTGCAGTGGTTAGCACTGCTGCCTCATGGCACCGAGGTCCCATGTTCGATCCCGGCTCTGGGTCACTGTCCGTGTGGAGTTTGCACATTCTCCCTCTGTTTGCGTGAGTTTCACCCCCACAACCCAAAGATGTGCATGGTAGGTGGATTGGTCACGCTAAATTGCCCCTTAATTGGAAAAAATGAATTGGGTACTCCAGAATTTTTTTTTAAATAATCCATGGATAAAAGTGATCATGGTAAAATTAAAAAAAGGAGAAATAAGGTAATAAACAGGAATAACCATTACATACCTCCATCCCGAAAAGAATGAAACATCAGGGCACGGACATTTCATTATGAGGTATGCAAGACATAAATTACAAACACATTTCCATCCAATTTATCACCATTGTGTAAGTTCCCTTCCATGGTTTTAGTTGAGACAGACGTGGCTTTATTGGTTCAGAGTTTCTTATATTTACATCATGATTAGTTAACAGAGTGCACCCTGGGGTGTACCTGCAAACATGTTGATTTTTTCCTAGTGTCTTTATTAGATCTTTCCACTGTCCTTCTTCTAAATTGGCAAACTGGGCCGTTAATTGCCCTAAGATGTCAGTATTCGTTAATCCTACTACGGGAGTGTCATTCTGTGTACCGTCTCCCTCTTCTCCTAACTCACTCTTCCCATTACTGTCTTCTCCACTGCTTGTACCACCTAACCCTTGTCCCTTTCCATGCTCCTCCCTACGATAGTATTTCTTTACCATGTTTATATGGCACAACCGGCCCCTACAGACTGGAGTACTGATTAAGGGAGTTACATTACTCATTCTCCTAACCATCTTATAGGGCCCAATGAATTTTGCCTTCAAAGGTTCACCCTGCTACGGCAAGAACACCTCATCCCCAACCTGGATGTTTCCGGACCTAGCTTGTTTGTCCACCCACAGTTTCATTCTGCCTCCCGAAAACATAAAATGCTGTCTGACAGGCTCCTGAGGGTCATCCCAGAAATGTAGATACATAATCCAACATTGAGGCATTGTCCTCTGGTTTCAGAAACTTCTCCTTCATCAATTTTTACAGACCCCATAATTCATGGTCATAAACCAACTCAAAAGAGCAAAACCCAATAGATTTGTTCGCAGAATCTCTGGTGGCAAAGAGTAAAAAATCCAATCCTTTATCCCAATCTCTTGAATAGTCATGGAAATAGGCCCTAATCATGGTCTGGGGAGTCTGATGATACCTCTCCAAAGCCCCCTGAGTTTTGCGTATGATAGGCGGCTGATTTTAATTGTTTGATACCAAACCACAAATTATCTTCTGGCATGAAGTTAGAATCCTGGTCTGATTGGACTTCTAAGAGTTCCATGTGAAAAATTGTGTCAATTCCTCTACTACTACCTTAGCTGTAATGATTTGCAAATGTATACTTTCCGCAAATTGAGTAGCCATATCCATGCACTGCCTTCGCTTTAGACAACAGTCTCATGCACTCTACTAATCCCCGACTAAACGGTTCTTCAAACACTGGTATGGGTATTAATGGTGTGGGTGTAATCACATGCTGTGGTTTACCTATTACCTGACAGGTTCTACAGAATTGCACCACATCCTTGTGCAGTCCTGGCCAGGAAAAATGCCTGTTGACTGAGGCCTGAGTTTTCCAAATTCCCAGGTGTTTAAATGTCATTAGCATGTTTGACCCAGTATGCTCCAGGTCTACGCGATTCTCCACCCCTCTCAGCCAGCAGTCATACCGCTGCGGTTTGTTACTGGTGTTTACAACGAGGGACTGGGTGCCTTAGCTGCTGAGGGCGAGAGGGAAGGGAAGCCAAGTTTGAAAAAAACTTATTGTTTACTGGGGGGTGGCTGCCAGGGCCAGGGAGGAGTAGTGGGGCGCGACTGGTTGACAACTCTGTGGATTCAGGGTTGTCCCCCTCGGGACCAGGGTGTCTGGCTCAGGCCGCCATTGTTTCAGTATTGGCTTTAAATGCAGATGTGCAGTAGGCAGGCAGGGCTTGGAGACAGCTGTTGGTCCTACAGAGTGGGCTAGCTGATAGTGTCACAAGTGAGGCCTCTGCCCTGAAAGGGGTAGTGTGCCAGTGAGTGTGCCAAAGGCCACGTTGCATGTGTCCTTTGTTTGGGGTGAGCTCTGCTATTCCTCTGCCCTCCCTGCAGTGGCCAGTGCTTCTTTTTTTTTAATAAACATTTTATTGAGGTACTTTATGGCATTGTAACAGCAGCAATATAAACAATGTACATGAAAATGTAAACATAGTGCAAATACCACCTCCCCCCCCAACAGGTCCCACCATTAATTAACCCCCTAATCTACGCTAGCCTAACCCCCTGCGGACGATGAATGGTTGCCACCTCCGGGCGAACCCTAACAGTGACCCCTCTCAAGGCAAACTAAATTTTCTCCAAACAGAGAAAGCTCGCAATGTCCGATAGCCAGGTCTCCGACTTCGGGGGCTTTGGGTCCCTCCATGCCAATAATATCCGTCTCCAGGCTACCAGGGAATCAAAGGCCAGAACATCTGCCTCTTTCTCCTCCTAGATTCCCGGATCTTCCGACACCCCGAAAGTCGCCACCTCTGGACTCAATGCCACCCTTGTTTTTAATACCTTTGACATGACATCAGCAAACCGCTGCCAGAATCCCCTCTGCTTTGGACATACCCAGAACATGTGGAAATGGTTCGCTGGTCCTCCCGCACATTTTGCGCATCTGTCTTCCAGCCCAAAGAATCTGCTCATCCGGGCCACTGTCATGTGAGCCCGGTGAACGACCATGAATTGAATCAGGCTGAGTCTGGCACAAGTTGCGGTCGTGTTGACTCTACTCAACGCATTCGCCCAAAGGCCCTCCTCTATCTCTCCCCCAGCTCCTCCTCCCACTTTCGCATCAGCTCCTCTGTCTGCCTCTCCTCTGATCCCATAAGTTCCTTGTAAATGTCAGAAATGCTCCCCTCTCCTACCCATCCTCTGGAAACTACCCTGTCCTGAATCCCCCTTAGCGGCAGGAGTGGGAAGGTTGAGACCTGTCTACGCAGAAAGTCCCGCACCTGCAGATATCGAAATTCATTCCCCCCCACCAATGCAAACTTCTCCTCCAGCGCCCTCATACTCGGAAAGTTCCCCTCTATAAACAAGTCCCCCATCCTCTCAATCCCTGCTCTCCGCCATACTCGGAACCCCCCGTTCATCCTCCCCAGGGCAAACCGGTGATTGTCGCAGATTGGGGACCAGACCGATGCTCCCACTGCTCCCACATATCTCCTCCATTGCCCCCAGACTCTCAGGGCCGCCACCACCACGGGGCTGGTGGAGTGCCGCGCCGACGGGAACGGCAGAGGCGCAGTTACCAGTACCCCCAAACTTGTGCCCCTGCAAGAATCTGCCTCCATATGCACCCCTGCCGCCCCCTCAAGTTCAATTCATGTAGCCGGTCCCAATCCCGTGCTACTTGGATACCCAGATACCTGAAACTGTCCCCTGCCAATCTAAACGGCAGTTCCCCCAGTCGCCTCCCCTGACCCCTCGCCTGGACCGCAAATATCTCGCTTTTCCCCATATTAAGCTTGTACCCTGAACACCGGCCGAATTCCCCTAAAATTCCCATGATTTCTTCCACCCCCTCAATAGGATCTGAAACATACAGAAACAGGCCATCCGCATGAAGCGAGACTCTGTGCTCCCCCCCCCCCCCCCCGGACCAGCCCCTTGAGGCCCTCAGAGCAAATGCCAGCGGCTCTATAGCCAGCGCAAAAGCAATGGGGAGAGGGGGCATCCCTGTCTCATCCCCCGGTGCAGATCCCCACACAATCACCCAGCTGGAAAAAAAACACCGAAACCCAAACAAACACGTCTCCATCCCACAAAAGTGCACATCAAAGAAAAGGGCATTGCCAACATTCACCAAAAAGAAAGCCTGAAAACCAAAAAACCTTCCCCCCCCCTTCTTAAACAGAACTCAAAAAACAGAAGAGAACATTTTTTTTTCAAAAAATCAATATGAGCCAACAAGTTGCATCAAAGTTCAAGAGTTCTCAACCCACCACCAGTCCTTTTCTTTTCGCGAAGTCCAGCGCGTCTTCGGGTGACTCAAAATAGTGATGCTGGTCCTCATATGTGACCCAGAGACGAACCGGATACAGCAGTCCAAACTTCACCTGTTTCTTGAAAACGATTGACTTAATTTGGTTGAAGCCTGCCCTTTTCCTGGCCACCGCCACACTCGGGTCTTGGTAAACCCGCAGGATACTGTTGTCCCATTTACAGCTCCGCGTTTGCTTGGCCCACTGACGAATACATTCCTTGTCCAGGAACCTGTGGAATCTCACCACCATTGCCCTCGGAGGGTCCCCCGCTCGCGGCTTCCTCGCAAGCACTCTGTATGCCCTGGCCACCTCCAAGGGACGGGAGAATGCCCACTCCCCCAGCAGCTTCTCAACCATACCCGCTCCGTATGCCCCAGCACCAGTTCCCTCAGCCCCCTACGGGAGCCCGACAATTCTTAAGTTCTGCTGGTTTCTCTAGGTCCTCCACCTTCTCCAGAAGCCTTTCCTGCTGGTCCCGCAGCATCCCCACCTCCAGCTCCACCGCTGTTTGATGCTCCTCCTGCTCAGCCAGCGCCTTCTCAACCTTCTGGATCGCCTGATCCTGGGCGTCCAATCTGTGCTCCAGCCGATCAATTGACTCTTTAATCGGGTCCAGACAGTCCCGTTTCTGCTTGGCAAAGCTGTCCTGGATGACCTGCATCAACTGCTCCGTTGATCGCTGGGCCGACACACCAGGGGTCCGGTCCTCGGCCATGCTGTCTACTGCTGCAGCTTCAGCACAGCTCTTGCCTATCTTTCTATTTCTGCCTTTTCGTGCACTTCTGGTTCTTTTCTCCATACACCGTGATGCACTATCAATTACGACACGACAAGAGTAGAATGTAATCGAGGCTTTATTACACAGAGATGTGTGGCCTCCTACAGCAGCTTACGAAATGCCTGCTGTTCGGAGAGCACACACATTTATACTCCGCCTCCTGGGCAGAGCCAGCAGGCAGAGATCTACCCCCGTACCTTACCGTAATACCCATATATACAATATAATGCAACAGTGGTGACTACCACACACCGATACATGGAAACAGTGCCCAATTGCCTCAGCCTTCGAATTTACAGCTTAAATCCGGAAGAAAGCCGGGGGGAAAGGTCCAAAAGTCTGACTCGAGCGGGAGCCACCAAATGTGCGACTTACTCCTTCATAGCCACATCCGGAAGTTTGGCCAACGCTTCTGATGAGTGGCAGCACCTGGTGTGCCACTGATTGAGCTTCGCCATGCCCATCCTGTTGATGGTTCAGCTGGGGTCTGAGGGTTTCCAGAGGGGTGTCCTGTCTGGGCTCCCAAATGACCAGATGCTCCCTGAACATTTACATAATACAGTGAGCAGTCAGCAGAGTGAGCAGCCAGGGGCTTGCATCTTTTACCAAATGGTTGCATTTAATCAGGATCACATTCCACTGTCCACCCGGGTGATCCCTGCATGTTTGCTGGCCATGCCATCCTGCGGGCCTGTTAGTGGGAGTGAATCCAGAAAAAAATCACTCGACACTCAGGTATGCTTCAATGTCAAACAGTTTATTATGCTAGCGGGGAGCAGCCTGCCGAGAGTTCCAATCGTCTGTCCGTTGAACATATGAAATCATAAACAGTCATTGAAACAGCTACGTAACCCATGTTGGCTGGATACAACTCAATAACAATTATTGGGGTCAATTTTTTGGCTGGAATAAGAGGGAGTGGAGTGCTTGTGAGCAGCTCCAGCTTGTCAAGCTCCCCAACGCCAAATTGTGAAACATGTTCTGGAGAATTCTTCTGAGTGGTTAAGATAGAGCTTTGTCTTTCCGTGACATAATGTAATATTCATTAGGACATTTAGGCCCACGTTCCATCATCAGAAAACAGAGCAGGATAATTTATTATGAGTGATTTTCAGCACAGCTTTGTAAATTGCACTTTTTTATTACCATTGAATCCTTATCCAGAAAAATTATGCAATTCACAGCTGCACAATTAATTTTTTTAATGTTTAATTCAACTAAATGGCTTGTTAATTGCTTGAGTTGTGTTTAAAAGAAATTGTTATTTCCAGTGTGTCGTGATTGGTTGTTATTTCTCTGTTGCTGAAATAAGATTGCTTTCTCATTAATTTTGAATTTATCTTTTACTCATTTAATGAGTTGGGAATTGCAATGAAAGTCAGACATTCCAACTAATTTTGAAAAGGAATGTGGCTCTTTGGTAAATGTCAAAGATGTAGTAAACTTGATCTATACAAGAAACAATTTCTTTCTCTGGGAATGAGTTAATGAAAGTGTTAAACCTCAGGAAACATTAGAAGCTAAATGGAATTTTTAATTCTAGATGTCTTTTTTGTAAATATACTTGCTTTTCTGCTCCACTGATCCATTATGATTTGTGTGGAAGCAGATGACAGATCAAACCAGATCATTCAAGCCAAGGCCACTGTCATCACAGCTTTCCCCTAAGCCTAATATCGAAAACTTTGCCTGTGCAAAGTTGTCACATCTGATTTCAACCTTCCTCTAGCAAGGGAAAAGAATCAGAGGGTCACAGGATCAGGATGTGCCTCAGGGCTGCTCCCTGCAGTACAAAAGACTCGACTCAACTCACGTTAGTCATTTTGCTAGCCCTATCGGTGGTGACGGAATACCAACTCTGTCTATGGCTAGCAGGGAAGGCAAAGTGATATCAGCATTGAAATGCTAAGTGCTTAATTAGGGACCTTTCATATCAGTTTATAGGTTTCCATCACCCATAGCCCTGGGCTCTGTACATTACAGTCAAATCCTAGGAGCTCACCACAATTTTATTGTGGTGACAAGTGAAAGGAACAAGTGGTTTGTAATCTTTTCACAGCCCAAATGTATGTTGTGATAGAGTCAGAAAGCTGTTTGCAACAGAATTAATACCATATATTGCCAATATTTACTTATTCACATTTTGTTTGATTTAACTTCTTGCTTTCCTGAAAATTCAACCCAATTGAATAGAGAAATTTGTTAAAACTAGAGATATGTCATACAATGTTCCACCCATTCCATTGTATTTTCATATGGAAATAATATGTGTGTAAATGTATACGTGCACATATATACACATATATAAGTGTCTGAGTTCATGTATATCACTTGTTTATGTTGCAGTTAAAACAATCTGCGTTAAATATCATAATGTGTTCATAGTGAAAAATATTCACGGTAAAATTGCTCAAAACATCAAATTCGGAAACGCTCAAAAAATAATAATACATACCAGTGATTTCAGCAGGCTGTATGTGTGATTGTGATAGAGCATATGGGCAGTGCTCACGAAGCAGATAGACTCTATGTTAGTGCCACTTGCCGCATACAGTTTCTTCAGGCAAAATTGAAGCACAGTAATGAGCTTTGATATCATCAATTACTTGACCAGGATGGGTCAGGGAAAAAAGGATAAAAAATGGGCGGGTCTGCATCACTACCAAGTCTGCGCATGGCTGCTGTTGTCCTGGAACACGTGCACCAATATAAGTGTGACTAGGACTAAAATGCCCCTGAAAAGGTTACCTTTAATGCTTCTGGGAACCAATCTCTGAAGAATAGTTAGTAGACAAATGACACGTTTAGGTGCATGGTTGTTTTGATTCCTTAATAGGGTCTTTTGTCTAGTAAGCAGTTCTAAAGATGATTACTTCAGATGCATGGGATTTTTTTCAAATTTAATTTTCTTTATTAAATTAAACATTAAAAAAAACTCTATTCAGTTAAAATTCTTCTGGAATTCTGGCTAGTTAATTTCCTTTCTTAAAAAACTGCAAATAAATTACCATTTGGATGACCATTTGAAGATATCATTTGGTGCACAGGATTACAATATTCTCAATATTTGGAATTTTTAAAGTTCATTTGTGGAATATGAGAATTAATGGCAAGGCTAGCATTTATAGCCCACCCATAATTGTCCTTGATAAGGTAGTGCTAAGCCAGTGTTTTAAGCTTCTGCACTCTAAGTGGTGGAGGTACATTCTTGGGGCAGTTCAGGTTGGAGGGCCAGCATTTTGATCCAGCAATTATTGCAATTTTTGGAGTAGCAAGGAATTTGGAGAGGTAAATTAGGAGAATAAAAGGAGCCATAAAAGGACAAGGAAATAATAGAAGCCAGGGTACAAAAAAGGAAAACGTAAGAATGAATAGGCCATGACACTTGGTAGTGATGCAAAGGGCAGGGAACCCACATCTCAGGAGATAGGAGAGATTTATAGAGTTTCAAAGAAAAGCAAACAACTCAGAAATTGTTTTGTGCAAATGGCATAGTGACAGTAGATTTGTCCTATGGCACAGCAGATCAGTCATAGCACAAGTAAATTAACCAATAAAAATACCTGAAGTCTTTATGGCTGCCCAATCATTACAGTCACCAGGTTTGTAAGTTTAGACACAATTACTTTTTATTTATAACAAGAACCATTGTGAGATATGCAGTTAATACAACAGATTAAAAACCAGGCTAATACCTACTACCCACTTTAACTATCCCACCCTCTACCCACACACACAAGACAGAAAAACACAGAGGGGGGGGAAAGGGATGAAAAATAATAATGATGAAAGTCAAAAGATAAGAGTCGTTGCTTCAGATGGTAGATCTTCCTTTACAGCACGCTTGCAGATTAGAGACTTTGCAATTCAGCAGGTAATGGTTTTCTTTGTAGAGTCATTCATTCAGAGTCCCTTAGTTTTGGAAAATGCAGTATTCACAGGCAGCAGGCTTTCTGGAGAGACACCTTAGGCGGGATTCTCCAACCCCCCCCCCTGCTGGGTCGGAGAATCGCCGGGGGGCAGCGTGAATCGCGCCCCCGCCGGCTGCCGAATTCTCCGGCACCAGAGATTTGGTGGGGGTGGGAATCACGCCGCGCCGGTCGGCAGCCGCTGGCAGCGGCCCCCCCGGCGATTCTCCGGCCTGCGATGGGCCGAGTGGCCACCCATTTTTTTTCCGGTCCCCCCGGCGTAAATTAGAGTAGGTCCTTACCGGCGTGACCTGGCGGCGCGGGGGGCCTCCGGGGTTCTCGGGGGTGCACGGGGAGATCTGGACCCGGGAGCTGCCCCCACAGTGGCCTGGCCCGCGATCAGGGCCCACCGATCCGCGGGCGGGCCTGTGCTGTGGGGGCACTCTATTCTTCCACACCGGCGGCTGTAGCAGTGCGCAATGGCTGGTGCAGATACGATACCGACTGCACATGCGCTGGGATGATGCCCGCACTTGCTGGCGCTCCCGCGCATGCGCCAACTTGCGCTGGCTGGCAGAGGCCCTTCGGCGCCAGTTGGCATGGCGCCAAGCCCCTTCCCCGCCGGCCGGCTAGGCACAAACCACTTCAGGGCCAGCCTAGCCCCTGAAGGTGCAGAGGACTCCGCACCTTTGGGGCAGCCCGATGCCGGAGTGGTTCACGCCACTCCTTCCTGCCGGAGTTGCCCGCCCCGCCGATTACGGCTGAATCCCGCCCCACATTTCCCTTCAAACTGGGCCTTCAGTTCAAGGTTTGCATTGATTTGATTTGATTTGATTTATTGTCACATGTCCCGAAGTACAGTGAAAAGTATTTTTCTGCGGCCGAGGAACGTAAACAGTACGTACATAGTAGACACAAGAATAATCAACAGGGAACATTGACAAATGGTACATCGACAAAACAGTGATTGGTTACAGTGCACAACAAGGGGCCAAAGAAAGCAAATACATGAGCAAAGACACTCTATTTCACATCAAACTTTGGTTTCAGCTCATGGACTCACGAGGACAGCATACAGAGGCTTGCTGGAGAGAAAGTCAGCCCTCACAATGACATTTTGGAGGTTATTAGCTGGAGTTTTTTGGAGTGAGCTAGTTGGATCTTTTCTTTGGTCTGCCAGAATCAAAACTGAAACTAAACTTGAATCTCGGAACTCTGAAATGCCTTCCAGTGGAATAATATCCAATCACCACCTGTTACCGGGCAGAGCAGAGCCCTCTGAGCCCAGTCATTGGCCACCAACCAAATCAATCAAACGGAGTCCTCACTGATACCGCTAAGTCTGCAATCAACAGTTTAAACCAGCACAACCGTCCAGATTATTCTGTTTGAATAAAATGTACAGGCTTCTTGCAGGCTGCCTGTCTTAAAGTGCCATGACCATTAATCATCCACAGATCAAAAATGCAACAGCAAAATAGAAGAAAGGGGAAATAAACAGGGGATCAACAGGAAGAACTCTTACAGTGCATGTAAATTCAGCTCAGTTGGCTTACTATAAAGCGATATTAAGGCCAAGAGATATGATTTGAGACAATGTAGTTGATTGAATGTGATTGCAAAACAGTTTCAGAACTGTGCTGCTGATTCACATAGCGATGTCACAATTTTCAAGCATTGTAAGAAACAATAATGTGACACCGAAGTGAGTGACTTTCATCAGTCTCACACTTGGCAAGAGAAATTCAAAATGGTGCCATTTCTGGATTCTAAAACTTGAAGAAGTGTAAGAAGAGTGTTTTTCTTGCACAGTGGTGACCTAGAATGGCCACCAAATGAACGTTCTCCTGGTGTCTGCGTGGGTTTCCTCCGGGAGGTCCGGTTTACTCCCACAGTCCAAAGACGTGCAGGTTAGGTGGATTGGCCATGCTAAATTGTCCTTCGTGACCAAACGGGTTGGGTGGGGTTGCTGAGTTATGGGTATGGGGCGGAGTTCTGGGCTTAAGTGGGGTGCTCTGTCCAAGGGCCGGTGTAGGCTCGATGTGCCAAATGACCTCCTTCAGCACTGTAAATTCTATGTAACAATAGTAGGCTAAAATATGTTTAGAAAATTGAAAATGAAGCAGGTAAGTGTTCCCGCTTTCTCCATGGTAAAATGAACATTCATAAAGTGCCAGTTGGCTTTTGCTGGGAGAGAAAAAACTATGTGCCGAATTCTCCGCCATCGGGATTCTCTGTTTTGACGGCACCCCGGGAAGTTTTTGACGGCCCCACAATGGGAAACCCCATTGACTAGCCTGCAAAACGGAGAATCCCAACGGTGTGCTGAACCAGAAATATGCCGCAGACGGAGAAACCCCCCCAATGTGAACAACATGTACAGGCCCACAAGACCTTTGAAAGTAAACTCACCGGGTTGTAAACTAACCAGTTTGCTCGGTCATAGTTCCAGTTAGTGGCAGTAGACGAAAGGTAAATAAAATTCTGCGTTTCAGTTTGTCAGAAATTGATTGTGTATTGCCACTATAATATAGGCTTTGACTTATCACAGTGTTAAAACCTGTACTGAAGACTTGTGCTCCAGAACGTGCCCTACCCCTAGCAAAGTGTTACAGTGCAGCTACAACACGGGCATCTACCCAGCAATGCATTCACGTGGATCCTTTAATGTAGAAGCTGTTGTTTCACTTTTAAGGAGGAGCTTTTAATGATGGGAAGCAATGTACAAGTTGGTGCTGTTCCAAAGACAGCCAAATAAATGAAATTATTTTTGTTTCCACTACAACACCCAGACAATAGGCTTTAATGGTGCCAAACTTTACAATTGATGCCTCTTAACACAGAAATATTATTTTTGGTGACTTATCCAGTCCATGTTTTTAAAAATTCATTTCTGGAATGTGGGGGTTGTTGGCTAGACCAGCATTTATTGACCATCCCGAGTTGCCCTTCAGAAGGTGGTGGTGAGTTGCCTTCTTAAACCGCTGCAGTCCTTGAGGTGTAGGTACACCAACTGTGCTGTTAGGGAGGGAGTATCTAATTAGGAAGAATCTGTGCCATGCTTAACCATTTTAAAAGACCACTGTGAATTCACACTAACAAAGATATATAGGAACTCAAGTAACATTATTTTGTGGTATTCTTCAGACATTAGCTGACTTCCCATTTTCCTATCAGTTTTATTCATTCATCTTTCAGTTTGTTTCTATTCACTTTGGACTTGCGTGATACACCTTTTGTCCTAATATATTCCCAATGTGCCTGGCATTACCATTGCATATCATCTAACACTTTCCACCTCTTGTAAATATTCGAAAGAATCCTGTTTACTGCTTATTGAAGACCCATGCAGCTCAGAGAGAATCTACTTGGCCTATTTTTTGGTCCAGACCATCAATTGAGTGATCCAATTAGTTCCATATCCCTATTCTTTCTCCTTAATCCTCCAAATGACTTATTTCAAATGAGTATCCGTTTATCTTTTGAATATGCTATGATCCTGGACGGGATCCCCAAGTCTTTTGCACACACCGGTTAGAGACTAGTAACGTTTGGTTTAAAGTATACACACAGTTTGAGATACCAGACCCTTGTTTACAAAATAAAGCTTCAAGATTCTTTAGGCTTCAAACAAACAAAATTAACGTTTATCTTATGGTCAGGAAGAGAAAATAATTTACAAAACTATTTCATGCTCTAACGTTCAGTGTTAATATGTGTATATGTGAATTAACAGGTAAACTGTGCTCGAAAACTCCACACCACACAATTAGCGTTAGATGCAACCAAGGCAGACTCTATAGATTTTTTAACGACCCACCTAGACATTATTACACAGTGAGCAAACCAATTTTATTGAAATCTGTCTCTCTCACAAGGGATTCCAGTCTTCACATTCAAAGATCTCGCCTTCGGATTCTTTCCAAACATCACTCTACTCGGATGGTGTCAATGGTGGCCATGTTTGAAACATTGCAGCGTTTCATTGTTGCCTCGAGACTGCATTCCCGAGTCTACGCTCCATTACTAACACACAAGAATAATTTCAAGCTCTTTAGCTGCACTGAGCAGAATGCAATTGCTTCAAAGGGTCGCCTTCATTCCAATGGCCAACAGCATGGAACACCAACCTCCTGCTGTCTTCTTCAATCACTAGGGCTTCTCCTGAGCCAACTTTAATTTCCTGGGCTGCTGAGTCTTCACCATTTCAGACCTGCCTACTGCAGCCCTTGTTTTGCCTGGAGCCTCTATCTTTTCTCCTCTTTCTTCTTAACTGGAATTTTTCCATTTCCCTTCTCTCTGGTCCCTTGCTTTGGACTCACTTTGGAACCGCTCCCTGTCCCCTGCCTTCTGAATTATGGTGCTCCATTTCTGGGTCACATGGTCCCATTTTTGGACCATTTTATACTTTTTTTCTCTTCAATAGGTGCCCTGCGAACTCTGCAGACCCATCTAGCTCCTAATCCGCACCTGTGTCGAGGCCCCTGAGGCATGCTGGGAGTTGTAGTACCCAGCTCCCGATGACCAGGGTAAGTCTGGACCAAATAATAAGTACTACTTTTGAATCTGCTGCCACCTCCTTTTCAGGTAGTGCATTGCAAATTATAACAAATCACTACGTAAAATAATGTTTCCTCATTCACCCTCCTCGATTTTTTGCCAATTATCTTAAACTCTGTAACCTCTAGTTACCATTGCCCTGCCAGTGGAAACAATCACTCCCCATTTATTCAACCAATATCTCATAATTTTAAACACCTCTGTCAAATATCTCCTCAACATTTTGAGTCCTCAGGAGAATAATCCCAAATTTTCTTTAGCTTGTCTATGTAATGGAAATCCCTCCTCCCTGGTGCCATTCTCCTCCGCAACCTCTTCAAGGCCGTTCTAAAGTATGGTGTCCAGTTTGGACACAACATCCTAGCTGGGGCTTAACCGCTAATGTGTAGTATTGGCAGGCTTTGCCAGTTCTTATTCCCTTCCCTCTTTGCTTTCTTCAAACCATGTCTAGCTTTCTTTATCCAGTCAGACATAGAACCTGCATCCAAAATGTTAATCTGTATCTTCTCCTTTCAAATTCTGGTGGGCATGCTATGTATTGTAAGGTTTTCGGGCAATTCGGCCCTTTTTGGACTGCCCAAGAATAAAACCCAGAGACTGTAAACTGGACACTTTTCAGCCAAGGGAACGTAACCAAATTTCCCAGCAGGCTTGGTCCGCTGAGCCGAGTAGGGGCATAGGTATTTACAAACCCCCCCCCCAGGAGCTACAAGGAAGAAGGAGCCAGACAACTAGATAAGATTAAACACAGAGACAAAGGGGCATGGTAATGCTGTAAGGGGCCTGCCTGCAAGCAGGACAATGGGATGGTCATAGCTCCATGCAGATGTAAATGACTTGGCCTCCACCAGAGCAGAATCCAATCAACACCCCATCAACATAGCAGCGATCTCCAGAGCAGATGGAAGACTTTGAAAATCTTCACAAGGGAGCTCAACCTCGTAATCTCAAAAAGCAGACTGGAGGCGGACCTAGGGGAGGTACTCCCATCTTGACAGGTCTGACCGGCTCAAAGGGGGCAGGACCAGCGGGAACTTTAAACCTTATGGATTCAATGCAAAAGGGGCTGGCCGAACACAGGAAAAAGCCAGGTAAAACGGATATAAAAGGGGCTGTGTTTCGATTGAGGGTCTCTTGGCTTGACCTCTCCACCTTCGACTTGACCTCCTGCAGCCTGTGACTGTAAGTACCCTGCAGCAGCTTGCGAAACTCCCTTGACCTTGATAGTGGTTGAGGCTTTGGGGAAGGGGGCTTGATTTGTGTTTTGTGCCCTTGCTAAAATTGTGTAACAATAAGATTTTACGTTGTGTCCGTTATAGTACTTTCTGAATAGACTTAGTTTGTGTTAGAGTTTAAGATTTTATTATAATTTCTTCTGTTTGATGATTTTGACCTGGGTTTTGCAATAAACCTCGATTTGCTGATAATTGGAGTCGTTTAAATTCTTCAATCTCTCACCAGCGATCTCTGACCAAGTCATTGTTAAGATATTCCTCACCTTAATTCCGGGGTCGAGAATCTAGGGTCATCTTGAATGATTCACTCAGGACAGGCTGCTGGTTAGGTAATAAACAGCAGTGTCCTATTCTCTCTCTTGGGAAAGCTACTCCAGCGAAGTAGGAACCGGGTGGGTGTTGCACCACCGGCAAGAGAGAGAATCACCTGGGCATTGGTGGGGGTCTGGATATCTGTGTGATATAAGCCTCAGGCTTCCAGTTAGGGATAAACGGCAGGCTTGATTCAGTGCTCTCTCCCGTGGAGGTGTCCCAGTGCGGCATCCCCTGGCCTCTGAAGTTTCAGTGCCAGCTGGAGAGAGACACACACAGATACTCAAACCCCAGATATCGGCCCGGTAGTGGAGTAGCAGAGATGGAACCCTCTACAGTATTTGCAACATCTTCTGTTTTGGATTTCATATTTCCAATGTTTTCAATTTTATCTTAATGGCACTATTGGAAGATTATCTTTCTTCAAATAAAAACGCTTTCATATTCAGACAAACAAAACGAGGTGAATGCATCATAAATTTCCACTATTTCATCACAGTATAAAAGTACTTTTTGTGAACAATATCTCCGGAGGATTTGCCACTTAACTAAATTACTTGCTGAACTTTCAGAATATGCCCCAAATTATTTCTGTAACAACTGCATAAGTAAATACATGTAAAGCTGTTGCTTGTGATTATGTACCAAAATCAGGGGGATATTACAGGGCACAGGACATGCCTTCAATATTCAGGCCATACAATTTGAGGCTTGTAATTGGTTTATATATTAATACTGAAATGCTGCTACTGTCTTTTAGTTACAGAGGCAAGTGAAATCTGCCCAAGCTGTTTGCTGATGCTGACTAATTTGCAGCAGAGAAATGTTGCTAACTTGAGGAGGTAGAGTGGGTTTGCTACTTTAAGATGCATCTATTAGTTATGGAGAAGCGTTTGGTAGAGCAGCCACTCTAGTGGAATGTATTTTTAAGACAGCAAGTTTCAGCTCCTGACAGCAACAATCAGGAGTGGCTGCAGGCAGCTGCTTTGCTCCAGGCCACATTCAATTATGTCACCCTGTATTAGGCATTCATAAAGCTGTCATTGCCTCCCTCCATCTCCCTCCCCCAGCCTGTGAACTAGCTTTACGAAGGATGTACAAAGGTACATCCTGCGGTCTTAGAAATCAAGCAAGAAGGAAGACCGCAAGGAAGAAATAACAAACCATCTGACATTTGGAAGAGTTAGAGGAGCACTTTTCAGCCACTAATGCAAATTTGTGATTGCAGGAATTTTATGGTTTGAAAGTAATTTAGTTTGAATTTCTGGTTGAGTGGGGCCCACTGGTTGATATAGGATCAAAGCCGTTGGCCCAACAACGAGAATTATATCTATACAGAAAAATTGATGACAGCAAGTGATATATTGCTAAAGAGTATTCAGACCCAAATTAATTTTAGTCCGGTACTTGATTTCATTGCAATTACTAGAATAACTTGCATTTCTGGAGCAGATTTTGCACTGAGGGAAATGAGGTGCCTCAGAACATTTTATAATAAAGGGGAAAGGGTAATATCAAGGGGAATGGGGAGAAAATGGACAGACTACTGAAATTGAAGACCAAGTCAAATGGAAGATTTTGAAAGCAAGCAAGGACAAAATAACACAGTGGAGAATTCCAAAGGGCAGGAGCATGGGGAGATGCTGTAAGCATTTTTAACCTGTCTTTAATGTATTAAGGTGCCCTAAGGTAATAAGTAGTTTTTTTTGGTTGGGTGCTTTGATACCTGCATTTGTATTTTTAAAAAATACATGAATTATGAGTTCATAATGCCATGGTGATATTTAAAGGGATCATCAGCTACTGGATGGTTATTTGCTGATTAACCTCCACTGGCTCTGTCTGAGGTTGTCAGAAGTGTTTGGTGGTTTGCAGAGTTGCTTAAAGCTTGAATGGTGCATAACCTGCCTCCACAAGAAATTGATGATGATGAATTTCAGGCCACTTGACTTGCCGACAATTACCATTAGTAAAGCCTGAGAGGGGATATTCATGCAGCAATGGGGTGGGGGTGGAGTGATCAGAATGATTGTAGAGTCCTGCTCCTCCCAGTTCCAAAACGTAATTACACTTTATTTACTGCAACAACAACTGCTCAAGAATCTTGAGCAGTACAAGGCTGGTTCTTTAATAGGCATTAAGTCCTTAAGTAAAATATGCGAGCTGCCAAATGCCTTTTCTGAGTCACTTTCTGAATGTTTGAAAAATGTCTGATGAATTTAGTAGTGGCTGAACGGGCACCATCTCCTGTGCCTTCAACCTTTAGGACTCCTCCAATTGGCCTTGCAGTCACTGTAATGTCACTGACACCCCACCTGAATCTCACGGCTCTGACCGATCTGCATCAGCTCAGAGAGAACCTTGTCCAGAGGTTTGACATTATACTGGGACCCAGTTATGTCCTGGGATCCAGCAGACCTTTGAGCGCTGTCTTCCTTGGATGTTCCTGCCTCAACGGATGTGCATCAACAACTGCGTGATGCTCACCAAATTGTGCTTCAGAAGCCTGTCTACTAATATCATCCACTGAGGAGTGTGTCTCTGCACTGGTGTAATGTGGGGCGATATCTGTGTCGCTTTTGATGGTGGTCTCCTTGGTGTTCTCCTCCAAGGTGGTCTCTTGGGTGGTAGACGGGGGGTTACAACTCTGGATGACCGGCCTCATCAGATGGAGATCCTGCAAAACAATGGACAAGGAGTCAGTGAGAAGGAAGAATAATTTTGAGGGACATCAACAACTCACTTGAGACAGGTCATCTGGATGAAGGACAGTGGATCCTCCCCACTGTGATGTAGGCCAACCTCGCTCTCAGCCACTTCTCTGCCCGCGGGCAATCCCGCGATCTCCATGGCCCACAGTGCCGAGAAACCTGGTCAGGTCGATATTCCAAAGCAACGAACAGGTCTGCGCATTGCCATGCTTGTGTGTTGACTGAGAGTGAGTGGTGAGGGAGTGTTTAAAATCAGCTCCACCTTATAAGTGGTGACCAGCTGAGGTGCAAGTCAGGTGAATCAGATTTCAAGGTAGCCAGGAATGGTGAGATTCACATGGGGGCTCATTTTGGGCACCAAGTGCTGGTGAATAATAATAATTATCATAGAATTTACAGTGCAGAAGGAGGCCATTCGGCCCATCGAGTCTGCACCGGCTCTTGGAAAGAGCACCCTAGCCAAGGTCAACACCTCCACACCCTATCCCCATAACCCAGTAACTCCACCCAACACTAAGGGCAATTTTGGACACTACGGGCAATTTAGCATGGCCAAGCCACCTAACCTGCACATCTTTGGACTGTGGGAGGAAACCGGAGCACCCGGAGGAAACCCACGCACACACGGGGAGGATGTGCAGACTCCGCACAGACAGTGACCCAAGCCGGAATCGAACCTGGGACCCTGGAGCTGTGAAGCAATTGTGCTATCCACAATGCTACCGTGCTGCCCCTAATCTGTATGAGTGTCACAAGTAGGCTTACATTCACATTGCAATGAAGTTACTGTGAAAGTCCCCTAGTTGGCACACTCTGGTATCTATTTGGGTACACTGTGGGAATGTCCAATTCACCAACAAGCACGTCTTTCAGGACTTTGTGGGAGGAAAATGGAGCACGTGTAGTAAACCCACGCAGACATGGGGAGAACGTGCAGACTCCACACAGACAGTGACCCAAGCCGGGAATCGAACCCGGGTCCCTGGTGTTGTGAAGCAACAGTGCTAAAGACTGTGCTACTGTGCCGCCCAGGCCACAATGTCACCAATGCGGCCTCTGAGAAACACCGTACCAAACGCTCCAAAAGCAGACTATCTCACTCAATAACATGTTCTTGAATTTTACACCAAATGTTTTTTTTTGAAAATCAATCTACATTTGAAGTTAAACCAGGAATTCAAATAAGTGTAAAGATGTTATTACGCATCCAATTGTTTAGTTCTTGTCTCATCTGCAACCAGCAATTTTCTACATTGGAATCAACCCAACAAAATCTGTGCAGGAATGTGCCAAAAATGTATCTATTTATTTTGAAAGAATACAGAGAACAATGTTATAAAACTTCGACTGCCAAGCCATTGAATCAGGCAAACGTTATTGAAGACTCTCGCTCAAATGAAACGAGGCCGGTGAATCACGGGAGAGGCCAAAACGAGATCTGCGGCAGGCGGCAAACAGTTAGCGAATCAACCGGCCCGCTCCCCAAGGCAAAATCGGGATCTCGCCAGAGCAAGGCGAGAAACCAACTATCACCACTTAAGCCCCATTTCCATACAATTGATGTGAGCCACCCCTTATCCAATAGCCTCCCGTCATTCAGTGGCCTCCCCAGCAAGTGGTCGCGCTGGCGCCGATTAGTACTGTAGAGGGTGCCATCTCTGCTACTCCACTACTGGGCCGATATCTGGGGTTTGAGTATCTGTGTGTGTCTCTCTCCAGCTGGCACTGAAACTTCAGAGGCCAGGGGATGCCGCACTGGGACACCTCCACTGAAGAGAGCACTGAATCAAGCCTGCCGTTTATCCCTAACTGGAAGCCTGAGGCTTATATCACACAGATCTCCAGACCCCTACCAATGCCCAGGTGATTCTCTCTCTTGCCGGTGGTGCAACACCCACCCGGTTCCTACTTCGCTGGAGTAGCTTTCCCAAGAGAGAGAATAGGACACTGCTGTTTATTACCTAACCAGCAGCCTGTCCTGAGTGAATCGCTCAAGATGACCCTAGATTCTTGAACCCGGAATTAAGGTGAGGAATATTTTAACAATGACTTGGTCAGAGATCGCTGGTGAGAGATTGAAGAATTTAAACGACTCCAATTATCAGCAAATCAAGGTTTATTACAAAACCCAGGTCAAAATCATCAAACAGAAGAAATTATAATAAAATCTTAAACTCTAACACAAACTAAGTCTATTCAGAAAGTACTATAACGGACACAACGAAAAATCTTATTGTTACACAGTTTTAGCAATGACACAGAACACAAATCAAGTCCCCTTCCCCAGAGCCTCAACCACTATCAAAGTCAAGGGAGTTTCGCAAGCTGCTGCAGGGTACTTACGGTCACAGGCTGCAGAGGTCAAGTCAAAGGTGGAGAGGTCGAGCCAAGAGCCAAGAGACCCTCAATCGAAACACAGCCCCTTTTATACCCGTTTTACCAGGCTTTTCCTGTGTTCGGCCAGCCCCTTTTGCATTGAATTGGTAAGGTTTAAAGTTCCCGCTGGTCCCGCCCCCTTTGAGCCGGTCAGAGCTGTCGACTTCCGGGTTTTCCTCCTCCTTTGCGTTGTATCAGTCCAAGTTTAAAGTTCCCGCTGGTCCCGCCCCCTTTGAGCCGGTCAGAGCTGTTTGCTTCCGGGTATTCCTCGCAGGTCCGCTCCTTCCAGCCAGGCAGACCTGCGCGATTTGAATTTGGCGCCGACTCCGCCCCCTCCTTCCAGTGAGTTCCTGCCGGTGGCTTCTGTCAAGATTGGAGTACCTCCCCCAGGTCCGCCTCCAACTTGGTTTTTTCTACCGTCCGCGATTTGAATTTGGCGCCGACTCCGCCCCCTCCTCCCAGTGAGTTCCTGCCGGTGGCTTCTGTCAAGATTGGAGTACCTCCCCCAGGTCCGCCTCCAACTTGGTTTTTTTCCACCGCTTATCTTCAAGGGGCTTTTCCAGCGCAATATACTGAGCCCAGACAGTCTGCTTTTTAGGATAACAAGGTTAGGCTCTCTTGTGAAGATTTTCAAAAGGTCTTCCAGCTGCTCCGGAGATGGCTGCTATTCTCACCTTGCTATGTTGATGGGGTGTTAATTGGATTCTGCTCTGGTGGAGGCCAGGTCATTTACATCTGCATGGGGCTATGACCATCCCATTGTCCTGCTTGCAGGCAGGCCCCCTGTGTATTCCCGTGCCCCTTTGTCTGTATTTTGATCTTATCTCGTTGTCTGGCTCCTTCTTCCTTGTAGCTCCTAGGGGGGGGGTTTGTAAATACTTATGCCCCTACTCAGCTCAGCGGACCAAGCCTGCTGGGAAATCTGGTTACGTTCTCTTGGCTGAAAAGTCAGTTTATAGTCTCTGAGTTTTATTCTTGGGCAGTCCAAAAAGGGCCGAATTGCCCGAAAACCTTACAGATGCCCCTTCGATACGTCCCTACCTGCTTGGACCGTATCGACACAGGTGAAGGGCAATCATTTCCTTTTGTGTGGACCGTAGGCCCCCCCTCAACAACATGCGAAACTACAAGTCCCAAGACAGTTCCCTTAATCTAGGCTACCCCTGATTTCAATGAAAGGGAAAGACAAGACCATACTTAATTCAAACACACAGTAACATATACACATTTCACCGGAACCCCAAACGTAAGGGTCCCTGTACATATATCACAATCAAGTAACTGAAACCCGCGAATCCATACAACTATTTACAATTGCATCTCTTTATTTCACCAAGGATCCTCCTTTCTTGGCTGCACTTCGCTTCTTCCCGTTGAAGGCTCTTCATTTTTCCTCCGTCGTCGATACCTGCAGCTGAGAGGTTTAGTCCAACTGAGGCGACAGCATAATGTACCCCCTGTACAACATTTTCTTTGTGGGGGCAAACACTAAACCATTCTCAGGCCCCCCCTGGTGGTGATCGGACAGTTGTGAGGGTCGATCGGTTGGGCTGTGGGCAGGGGTCGCTTTACCTGAACCAGCAGTTCGGTAGCTTTTACAGTCATCCCGTCCCTGGGCGTTACACATCCCTCCCCACTGCGGTCAATTTATCCCGTTCCCTGGGTTCTGCCACCACCTTACAAAAGTGATTAATGCCCCTTGTGGACATGCCTTGGTAGATCCCCATAAACACAAATAAATGCCCTGGTCAGAAGCCCACCACTTATCCCAGCAAACGGTGATCCTACCCGGTGACCCCGTGATGGTCCGGTAGGTGTTGTTGTCCAGGCGTTCCCAGTCCGAGGACCGATCCCTCATGTCCAGCCTCAGCTTCCTGGGCCACCACCATCTCCCCAAAGGAACGTCCCCCTCACAGGTTAAACACACCTGCCTGCCCTCAGTCACCCTAACCCGGTCAGTCGAAGGACTCTTCTGTCTCGCCTCTGCGGAGTTCTCCCGGTCCCACCATCGCCAAGATCATCAGCAAGCTCCACATCGTCGGGTGCCCCATCTGTAAAACAGACAAAACACATCCTTGCCTCTACAGCCCTACCTACCTTAAAGTGCATGGGTTCTATCCAGCGGCAGCAGCAGCTTCCGCTTTGAAGTTGTGAAATCAACATGAAATTGCCGCAGCCTGTCTGTGGTTCTGTGTCCACAGCCCGGCTCCCCCAGGGTCCTAGTGCCTGCTGCTATTCGGCGGCAGCAGCAGCTCCCGCTTTGAAGTTGCCGCAGCCTGTCTGTGGTTCTGTGTCCACAGCCCGGTTCCACCAGGGTCCTAGTGCCTGCTGCTTCATCATTCTACCATTGCACTAGGCGCTTCTGTGATCCCACGATCCTAAATAATCCACACACCACTACACACTAATTAGAACTAGGAGGGGGAAAATGATATATACAATGCCACCCGTCTCCGGGTGGCCAAATTAAAACTGTGCCCCGCTAAACTGGGGCAGTTCACCTGTTTGGTCCAACGGCTCGGGCCAGACCGTCCCCTCCCGGGGGTTCGGGCTGCCCCTTGCCTCTCCTTTCCCAACAGGGTTCGGGGATCCCTCAGCGTTCCCTTCTACTCGGGCCCCCTTACTGCGGGACCGGGTTCTAGGGAGGTGTGATGGGGACCATCTTACCGGGGGCTTGGAGACCCGATTGCTCCTTCGTCCCCTGACTGGTTCCCAAGCCCAAGGTGATACCTCCACTTCCTCCGCCTCCTTAGCCTCTATACTAAGGCAGGCCACCTGACCCACAGGTAAGGGCTTGGGAATCGTTACTGTCCCTGGGCTGGGTGCTTGCAGCACTGTCGTTTTCTTTGGGACTGCCCCTTCGGGACAGCACCTTGTCACCGGTTGTGTGACCGTGGAGTCAGGGACCTCCCCCACCGTCGTTAATTCTACGGGGGGTTTCTCCACTACCACCCCCAGTCTCCCCCCCACCTTGCTCTTTCTTGTCCTTATGGGGTGAAACAATTTAAATTGACTGATGTGGCGTTCGCATGGGTCCCACCTTAAGGGATTTAAACTGCAAATAGCCGCTGAGGAAGCCTCCAGAATGGGACCCTGCACCTGGACCGGACCAGGGTCTGGGGCTAGAACTACCCCTGCGCTCCCTTTTTCCTGAGGCTGCTCCCTGGGTAGTCATACGGGTTCTTGTGGTGTGGGTGCGGGCAGGCCCTGGCCCGTTGCCATTGCCACCTGTCCTGAGCCTTGCAAAAGGGCTAAAATTTTACTTATCTCGATGGTTCCCGGGGCAGCTGCTCCTGCCGCCGGGGTCTGACTTTCTACTGCGGGAGCCCTCTCCTGCTTGCTAGGGTTTTTACATTCCCTCTTGAAATGCCCGGCCTTCCCACACCCGTAGCATACCGGTTTCTCGTCGGAGGTCCGGGTGCCCTCATGCTTCCACTCTCTCTTAGGGGCTGCTGGCGCGATTTCATGCACCCTACCCTTAAGGGGCTTGTCCTCACCCCTCTCCCCATTACGATATGCGAGGGTAAGTTTCCTAAGGACCTCTTCCTCATTAAGGTCCGGACTCTGCGGGTCGAACCAGTGTTCGGCTTTTGCCCTAACGTTAGGGAGACAGTTGGCAACTAGGGTCTTCAGCCAGTGGGCGGTTCTTTCCCCTAAATTCCGTCTATCCGCTTGAATCCTGCATGCCTCCATATAGACAATCCACAGCCTGTCTGCGAACATGGTGGGAGATTCCCCTGGTTGCTGCTTGGTTTCCCCCACTCTCATGAAAGGACTCCCCAGATTCAAGCCCATCGCCTCCAGAACAGCAGTCTGTGCTGCCGCCCATGTGTCAGGTCTTCCCCCATTCCCAGAGGTCACTGTCCTGCATAGCTGTGCATCTAGGGTCATCAGGAGCATCCTTATTTGCTCCCCCTCGTCGCAGTCATTAATGCTGGCTGCCTGTTCCACCTCCATAAAATGAAGCGACGGATCCCCTTTTGGAGTTAGCCTGGGAACGTGGGCCACCATCCCCCTGAGCGCGGATGCCCCATGAGGAATGATAATGTCGCCCTCAACCGGTCCCCTATTCGCCAGCCCCGCCGGGGGACCATACCTTCTTTGTCTGACAGGGCACATCCGCCCTACCTGGGGTTCCTGCTCCTCCGCCTCACTGTCCAGCTCTCCTGCCCCGTTGGGTAGCCCCCCTGTCCCCGGGCTAACTACCCATATAGGGGACGCCGCTATCTGGGGATACACCACTGACCCCCCTTGGACCTGCCCCTGACCGGGCGGTCCAAACCCTACCTGCTGACCCGGCCCCATCACCGGCATCCCAGGCAGCGGTCTGTCCCCATCCCATGGGGACCCACATACGAAACCAGGCGGACACGCTGGGGTACCAGCTGGGTACCAGCTGGGGGTACCCTGCCGACCCCCCTTGGACTTGCCCCTGAACGTGCAGTCCGATCCCCCCCTGCCGACCCGGACACAATCCCGGTGCCTCAGGAGGCGGTCTATTCCCCTTGGCCTTTGGGGAATCATCCGCTGCGAGGAGCACCTTGCCCCTGGGGAACCCCCCTGGACCTACCAGGTGTATCTGTCCCCTGAACTTGGACAAGGTCTCCTCCAACTCCGTTATGCGTGCCTGGCACGGCCCATGGGCACAGTCCCCTACTTCCTCGCGAGCCACTCGGTACGCTGCCTGGATGTCCCGGAACTTCCCCTCCAGCTTCCTACACTGCTCTGTACTCCGAGCATAGAGTTCCTGGAGCCTCCGTTCCTTTTCTTTACCCTCCACTATCTGGCAGTGGAGATAGTCCTTCTCGCACCGGTTAGACTCGCTTTCCTGTAGGCTGCCCCGTTTAAATTCTGCCAATTCCTCCCGCAGTCGTTCTGCTGCGCTCGCGCTGTCCTGTTTAAATTCTGCCAATTCCTCCCGCAGTCGTTCCGCTGCGCTCGCGCTGTCCTGTTTACTTTCTGCCAATTCCTCCCGCAGTCGTTCCGCTGCGCTAGCGCTGTCCCCTGCGCTGGCCCTCACTTCTCTCAACTCCTGCTCTAACTCTTCGACCCTTTGCTCTGTTTTGACTACCTGCTCGGACAGGCAAACCAGCCAAACTGCCTTCTCCAAGTGCTTTTTGTGCGCCTTACTTTCTGTCCATGCAGCCGCTGCCATTACCGGTTGCTCCGCATTGATTAGTTCTGAGATCCAAGGTTTGGTGAGGTTGACCTTTTGCCACATATACGAGCAGATTCTCTCCTCCATTTTACTTCGTTCCCTCACCCCCTCTGCCAAGTCACATACTCCAAACCACCGGGGTCCTGTCGCGGTCGCCATTGTAGAGGGTGCCATCTCTGCTACTCCACTACTGGGCCGATATCTGGGGTTTGAGTATCTGTGTGTGTCTCTCTCCAGCTGGCACTGAAACTTCAGAGGCCAGGGGATGCCGCACTGGGACACCTCCACTGAAGAGAGCACTGAATCAAGCCTGCCGTTTATCCCTAACCGGAAGCCTGAGGCTTATATCACACAGATCTCCAGACCCCTACCAATGCCCAGGTGATTCTCTCTCTTGCCGGTGGTGCAACACCCACCCGGTTCCTACTTCGCTGGAGTAGCTTTCCCAAGAGAGAGAATAGGACACTGCTGTTTATTACCTAACCAGCAGCCTGTCCTGAGTGAATCGCTCAAGATGACCCTAGATTCTTGAACCCGGAATTAAGGTGAGGAATATTTTAACAATGACTTGGTCAGAGATCGCTGGTGAGAGATTGAAGAATTTAAACGACTCCAATTATCAGCAAATCAAGGTTTATTACAAAACCCAGGTCAAAATCATCAAACAGAAGAAATTATAATAAAATCTTAAACTCTAACACAAACTAAGTCTATTCAGAAAGTACTATAACGGGCACAACAAAAAATCTTATTGTTACACAGTTTTAGCAATGACACAGAACACAAATCAAGTCCCCTTCCCCAGAGCCTCAACCACTATCAAAGTCAAGGGAGTTTCGCAAGCTGCTGCAGGGTACTTACGGTCACAGGCTGCAGAGGTCAAGTCAAAGGTGGAGAGGTCGAGCCAAGAGCCAAGAGACCCTCAATCGAAACACAGCCCCTTTTATACCCGTTTTACCAGGCTTTTCCTGTGTTCGGCCAGCCCCTTTTGCATTGAATTGGTAAGGTTTAAAGTTCCCGCTGGTCCCGCCCCCTTTGAGCCGGTCAGAGCTGTCGACTTCCGGGTTTTCCTCCTCCTTTGCGTTGTATCAGTCCAAGTTTAAAGTTCCCGCTGGTCCCGCCCCCTTTGAGCCGGTCAGAGCTGTTTGCTTCCGGGTATTCCTCGCAGGTCCGCTCCTTCCAGCCAGGCAGACCTGCGCGATTTGAATTTGGCGCCGACTCCGCCCCCTCCTTCCAGTGAGTTCCTGCCGGTGGCTTCTGTCAAGATTGGAGTACCTCCCCCAGGTCCGCCTCCAACTTGGTTTTTTCTACCGTCCGCGATTTGAATTTGGCGCCGACTCCGCCCCCTCCTCCCAGTGAGTTCCTGCCGGTGGCTTCTGTCAAGATTGGAGTACCTCCCCCAGGTCCGCCTCCAACTTGGTTTTTTTCTACCGCTTATCTTCAAGGGGCTTTTCCAGCGCAATATACTGAGCCCAGACAGTCTGCTTTTTAGGATAACAAGGTTAGGCTCTCTTGTGAAGATTTTCAAAAGGTCTTCCAGCTGCTCCGGAGATGGCTGCTATTCTCACCTTGCTATGTTGATGGGGTGTTAATTGGATTCTGCTCTGGTGGAGGCCAGGTCATTTACATCTGCATGGGGCTATGACCATCCCATTGTCCTGCTTGCAGGCAGGCCCCCTGTGTATTCCCGTGCCCCTTTGTCTGTATTTTGATCTTATCTCGTTGTCTGGCTCCTTCTTCCTTGTAGCTCCTAGGGGGGGGTTTGTAAATACTTATGCCCCTACTCAGCTCAGCGGACCAAGCCTGCTGGGAAATCTGGTTACGTTCTCTTGGCTGAAAAGTCAGTTTACAGTCTCTGAGTTTTATTCTTGGGCAGTCCAAAAAGGGCCGAATTGCCCGAAAACCTTACAGTACTCCTTTTTAAAAACGTGAACATGGCAGAAGGGCTTCTGTGGGAAACTGAGGATGTGAGTAGCCACCTTTGCTCACAGGCAAAGAGCCTGGGGGCACTGGACTTGCTGCCCCTGTGCTCGGTGGGGGGTGGGGAACCCTCGGTTGAGGGTGGGGGACTTTCAGCGGGGGGGGGGGGGGCCGCCATGGGAGGGTGGGGGGGCACTGGAAGGCAACCAGGGGGCAACTGTTCGAGGCACCACCAAACCAACTCCCGGATTATGTGTACCTGTTCCAGGGGAAACCCTTGTCCTTGCCCTCCTGCCCCACCGACCACCCACAGCCCCCAGTGACAGCCGAGGCCTCTGACTGTGCAGCTGAAGGCTATAGCCTCTAGGGAATTTGCAATTGTGGTTAAGTGAGCAGTGGATTCCCTTGTGTGGGCGGGTCATTTAGCATTGCCTAGTATCCCAATCAGGCCGCGATACCTGAACAGTGTATCTGGATACTGCTGAAGGCAGCACCACGCACGCAGCAGCCAACATCCGAACACCCAGGGGTCAGCACCCACCGGTTGACGTTGTGAGCAGGTGTCCAGGGTACAGGGTCTGTGGCCCAGTAAGGGTGGCCTGCTGCGGCCGGGAGTTTATGGGCAGGGCGTTCCGGGTAGGGATGTGGGGGAATCAGTGGGGGAATGGAGGGTCCCGGGATGGGAGCTACTGCTGTTTGTCAGTCTAACGCCATCTCCCAATTCTTTACAGCTATTGAATACTATGGCAGGGACGTTGGATGCAGAAGTTGCCCTAGTGGTGCTGGTGCTACGTGATGCTGCCAGACGCTGGAGAAGTCTGCAGATGCTCGAGCCAACGGCCCATGTGCAGGTTGCCGCCCCACACCCTCAGCAAGATGACCAGACTGCAGGATTCTCCAGCATCGCCAGGGTGCACCAGGTCCAGGGAGTTATAGATGCCATGCATGTTGCCCTGCACTCACCGGGCTATCTGGGGGTGCCCTATGTTAACAGAAAGGGGTTCCACTCTGACCTGACTCTAACATTCACTTACATACTAATGAGAATCCTAGTGGTCAGTTGGTGAATTACAACACAACCATGCTATCATTCCAGTGCTCTGCAGTGCACCACCTGGAGGTTTGCCCGTTTTGTTGTAGTCTGCTGTGTCCTCCACAACCTGGCACAGCAGCGGGAGCGACGAACTGGAGGTTGGTTATGAGGTACACGAGACCACCTCCGAGGAGGGGGAAGTGGGAGATGAAGACGAGGATGATGAGAAGGCGCCAGACCAGCAAGGCTGGAGGATGAGGCTGGGGAGGAAAAGGAGGCCCAGCCGGAGCCTGCAGGACAGGCGGCAGCAGTGAGGGTCCGGCAAGCCCTCATATTCACCTGCTTCGCCCAGGACGCAGCCTGATCTGTCTTTGCAACCTTACCCACCCATCACTCTCCCAGGGTATGTGTCAGATCACTCCAATGTGCTGGGACTGTGTCAGCCGCCCACTGTAAAGGGCAAGGGGGTGATGATAACCCACAGAGAGCTGGCCGCTGGTGCTTCTCAATCTATGTCATAGTCTGAACCCTGCCTGTCTGCTGAGTGTTCGCTCACACCCATCGCCTGCATGCGGTGATGCTTTGCGGAAGAAAGTGACAGGGGCATCCTACTAGTTGTCCACAAGGGTGTTTATTGTTCAATACATATCCCCACTCTCCCGATGGTGCCGCCCTACATCCCCCCACCCCCCCAACGCCCATCCTCCACTCACCCCCCTCACCCCCCAACACCCACCCAACCTCACCCTTACCTACACCATCCCGCCCCCTCCACTGGTGCCCTTAGTGATCCTTGACATGCCTGGCCCTTCTATGTCTACTACTACGTCTAGGTGCCTCCTCAGGATGCACATCTGAGGTGGCGGCAGCCAGCTGCTTAACTCGTCCCAGGGCCTTTGATGCCCCCGGTGGGTGTCCTCTGGGGGCTCTTGGACCAGAGAGCCCTGGCTCATTTGTCAACGGCCCATACATAACTGTGTCACAGGTTCCCATTCAAACCTAACCTCCATAGGGAATGCATAATGTGATTCAGCAAAGACCCAATTCTTCTTCAGGACATTACTGCAGGACCAGACATCCTCCAATTAACAGAGTCTGAGTACCTAATGGTCTAGTAATGGAAATCGAGTTGCATATGAATGGCCTGGCTCTGGCCTTTTCTGTTGACGGGAATGGGCTATTAGCTAAAGAATGAGAATAGATTCAGGTTTGACGACCTCAGGAGAGGATCGTTGTTTGAAGGGCTGAGCGGACCTCAGAACCACGACAGTGCAGAAGGAGACCATTTGGCCCATCACATCTGCAACGACCCTTTGAAAAAGTGCCCTAACCAGGTTCCCATCCTATCCATGCAACCCCATAGCCCCACTAACCGCACAGCCCTGGATACTAAGGGCAATTTAGCATGACCAATCCACCTAACCTGCACATCTTGGGACTGTGGGAGGAAACCAGAGCAACGGAGGTGTCATTAGAGAGAGAAATAAATCTTTTTTGGAACAAAGGCAGGAGAGAAACAGGTGGGCAGCCAGTTGTTGAGGTCATGACAAAGACCCAAGAAGGAAGTCACGAGAATGCAGTCATAAACAGACAGAGAAGCATGTAGCGAGCAGCCAGTCTGGTCAGAAAACCTGCAAGCTTAAAGTTACAAACAGCCATTGGACAGATCATGGGAAAAGCCACAGAGAAAGAAAGCTTTGACAATGGATTCTGAAAGAGATGTTCCTTACAAAAGGAAGATTGCCTCCCAAATCAAAATGCTGCGTTTGCCTGGATGAGTAAGTGGGACAAAAGTTGAGTTTAAGGCCAAGTCTTAAAACTTAAAAACGTTACGTGTTTGGTTCAGTATCTTAACCTTTGTTGAGCTCTGACTAGGCGTCCATGACACTCTTCAAGCAAACAAATATTTTTAATCATATTTACCTAGCCTGTGTCGTGTTGGGTGCTCTGCTACACAGACGAACCAACACGGTAGCAGATGGTACAACTCTGTTTTATTACTAACAATAACAACATCTGTAAACTTGTAACTGTGGTGCGTTCATTACCCTTTAACCTGTGGACCCAGCCCTAACACTATCTTGGAGTGGCACTCAGCACATGGTGAATGTCTGAGTGGCTTGCTGTGAGCTCTGTGCCCTGAGCTGTCTCTTGCTGGAATGAGCGGGAACTGTGGTGTTCCCCGTTTTATAGTGCGTGTGCCTTTGCTTGTGATTGGCTGTGATGTTGCGTGTGTGTTGATTGGTCCGTTGATCTGCCCATCAGTGTGTATTTGTGTTTGCACCGTGATGTTTATCTGAATATCATGACAGCCTGAATCCCTTTCTTTCACCTCCTTTTCCTCCAATCTAATTTAGAATTGCATCGGGATCGAGTTTAATTGAAATGAAATGAAATGAAAATCGCTTATTGTCACAAGTAGGCTTCAAATGAAGTTACTGTGAAAAGCCCCTAGTCGCCACATTTCGGCGCCTGTTTGGGGAGGCTGGTGCGGGAATTGAACCGTGCTGCTGGCCTGCCTTGGTCTGCTTTAAAAGCCAGCTATTTAGCCCAGTGTGCTAAACCAGCCCCGAATTGAGCCTGCCTGGCAGGTATGGATGGGGGCATTCAAAATGGAGCATTGTGCCTTACTGTCTTACTCCTGCTGGAAGCCCGCCAGCCACCATTTAAAAAAAACATCCAATTAAGGGGAGATTTAGCGTGGCTAATTCACCTACCCTGCACATCTTTTGGGTTGTGGAGGTGAGACCCTTGAAGACAAGGGGAGATGGTGCAAACTCCACCCGGACAGTGACCCAGGGCCGGAATCGAACCTGGGTCCACGGCGCCGTGAGCCAGCAGTGCTAACCACTGCACCACCGTGCTGCCCTTACCTGCCACCATTTTAATTGCACTCTGCAGGTTGGTGGCTGAAGCAGCTCCCAGAAACAAGTGGAAACCTCATGAGTTGGTGCAAATTGAGTCCTGTTAAATAAATGGGACTCGGATTAGATTTTATTCTGGGTCTCATTAGGGGGGTCATGATGGCAATCTCACCAGCTGGAAGTGATATAGGACAGACACCTTTAAAGCTAAGTGGTGAACTTCCTTCTTGGGGTGAGGAGGACCAGACCTTACCAGCCCTTCAAGGAAAGCCCCTGCTGTGAGTTATCTTTTTCCCTCCTGCAAAACCTCCTAAAATCTCCCCCCCCCCCCCCCCAGTAATTTACCTGTTATTTTGCAACTCTTCCTTTAATGCCAGCCATGAGCCTCTGTCTGCACAAACTTCCTCTCCCACCCGGTGAGCAGGTGCCACTTTCTGCCTGCTTCGAAACAGGAAGAACCGATTGCCGGGCAAATTAATCATACAAAATATTAGTTTGAGAAAGCAATTGCGTTTCAGTTTTTTAAACACATGCTTAATCCCATCGTCTGTGATTTTAAGAACTTAATTCAAATATTCAAGGTAGCAACCTTTTTAAAATAAACAAAAAAGCACTGTCATTAGGCTTCCATTGATAGCACTGGTGCCTCTGAATCTGATGTAATGTCTCACTCAGCAAGTAACAACCCCAGAGTAAACTTGATTGATTCACTAAGACCTACCATTGAGACGATACAACATAAAAAGAGGTATTATCAATAACTGGGCATTGTGAAACCAGCAGGCCAACTTTGGAGTTGCTGCAAGCTGTGCAAGACCCATGCATTGGGAACATGTGACTCCAGTGCTCTCCAAAACACAATGGGTGGAATTCTCCGTCGTGTTGACACTGGGACTGAATTGCGGGTGTTTCACCTTCCCGTTGGGCACACTGGTTCTGGAGCAATTTAGGACATGCTAATGAACCAGCAGTATGCCCACGTGAAACTAGTGCAGTTCTAACTAGCGCCGGTGTCGGATTCGCTGGTGCCAGAATTTGTGCTGGAGAGCTTGACAAGCTGGAGGTACTTATAAGTACTGCGCTCACCACATTCTCTCATTCCAGCCAAGAAGATGGCACCGAGGATGTAGTGATATCATGGTTGTGTTGTAATTCACCGACTGACCACTAGGAGTCTCATTAGCATATAAGTGAATGCTAGAGTCAGGTGACCTCAGGCTGACTGGAGAGCTGGGAGAGAGGTTACTTGTGCATGTTCATACTGTTATTCATCTGTTGTTTTGTATATATTTGACCCACAGTTAATGTGGGAAGATATTGCAGACTGCAAGAATGAACAACATGGAGTCGTTGAAGCCATGTGTCTCGGATTTCATGGGAATATGGACAGCCAATCTGATCCATATCTCGCTCTATTCAGTTACAGAGTGTCACCATTGTAACATGGTAGATTGCCAACAGAGTTACTCATGAATAGAAGATTGCGTATCACACTTTCATACTTGGAAAAGAAGGAGGAGAATGCAGTGATATTGCAGGAAATGCAAAACATTAAAGCAAAACAAAAGCAGCTCTATAATAGAGTGTCTAGAAGTTTACCACCTCTGAGTGTGATGACATTGTGAGAATGGAAGATTCAGGTAATTGGTTGAGAAAAGCCATTGTACTTGAAGATGTAGCACCTCGCTCCTACAATGTACAGATAGAGGTAGGGTTGGTTTTAAGAAGAAATTGGCACGCGCTCTTGAAAACCAGAGAAGACTTTTACAACAATGTGATCGATGATGAATCTACATCAGAATCAACATCAGCTGCAGTGTCAGATAGTTCAGCAGTTCCTGAGCCTGAGAATGTCATGGAGAACATTGAATCTACAAGTTCTGCGCAGCAAGGTCAAACTTTGAGAAGATTAACCAGAGTCAGGAGAAAACCTGATTGACTCAATTTGTAGATTTGGACTATTTGTGCATACTATGCTGTTCTTGTATATATATATATATGTATATTTGTTAAACCAGTTTAAAAAAAAAGTAATACTGTTAAACTCACAGGCTAATGATATCACATGTAAATATACTGATGATAATGTATTAATTTATTCCTTTGAAGGAAAGGGGATGTAGTGATATCATGATTGTGTTGTAATTTACCGACTGACCACTAGGAGTCTCATTAGTATATAAGTGAATGTTAGAGTCAGGTGACGCCTCAGACTGGCTGGAGAAAAATAGCTTTAGCGAAAAGTCTTCTTGTAATATAAAATCTGGCCATCGACGAGAACATTACTGAGGAGAGCAGCCCTGAGGTTCGCAGATATGGAGCTTGAATGGATGCTGCATGCGGTGGGGGAGAGGCGGGACACCCTCTTTCCCAGGATGGGTGGGAAGCTACCACCCACTGATGTTAACTGGGCCTGGGCAGAGGTGGCAAGCGCCGTGGGCCTCACCAGGCAAAATCGTGATTCGCATTTCTGGTGTTGTGGGGCGGAGAATCAAGGCCAAAGCATGGTACAGCTCAGGAACAGGCCCTTCGGCACTCCAAGTCTGCACCAATCATGATGCCGGTCGATACTCAATCCTTCTGCACTTCTGGGGTCCGTATCCCTCTATTCCCATCCTATTCATGTATTTGTCATGTATTTGTCATGTATGTCATGTATTTTCCTCTTAAGTGTCGCTATCATAACTGCTTCCACCACCTCCCCCGGCAGCAAGTTCCAGGCACACACCACCCTCTGTAAAAACTTGCCTCGCACATCACTGCTAAACTTTCCCCCTCGCACCTTAAACCGAAGACCCCTATTAATTGACTTTTCCACCCTGGGAAAAAAAACACCTGAACACCCATTCTCTCCATGCCACTCATAATTTTGTAAACCTCTATCAGGTCACCCCACAGCCTCTGTCATTCCAGTGAAAATAATCCAAGTTTATCCAACCACTCCTCATAGCTAAAACACTCCAGACCAGGCAACATCCTGGTAAACCTTTTTTGCACCCTTTCCAAAGCCTCTACGTCCTTCTGGTAGTGGACGACCAGAATTGTATGCAATATTCTAAATGTGGCCTAACTAAGGTTCTATGCAGCTGCAGCATGACTTGCAAATTCTTATACTCCATGCCCCAAGTAATAAAGGCAAGCATGCCATATGCCTTCTTGACTACCTTATCTATCTACGTTGCCACTTTCAGGGATCTGAGGACCTATACGTCCAGATCTTTCTGCCAGTTCTGCCATTTACAGTACAGTTTTCACCTGTATTAGACCTTCCAAAATGCATTTTGTTTTATTCGTTCATGGGATGTGGGTGTCGCAATCTGGGGCAGCATTTATTGCCCACTCCTGAGGGTAGTTAAGAGTCAACCACATTGCTGTGGGTCTGGAGTCACATGTAGGCCAGACCAGATAAGGACAACAGATTTTCTTCCCTAAAAAACATTAGTGAACCAGATGGATTTTTACAACAATCGACAATGGTTTCATGGTCATCATTAGACTTTTAATTCCAGATTTTTATTCAATTCAAATTTCACCATCTGCCATGGCGGGATTCGAACCGCGGTCCCCAGAGTATGACTCTGGGTCTCTGGATTACTAGATTACTAGTCCAGCGCTAATACCACTACATCACCGCCTCTCCTATTCCAAAATGCGCTGCCTCTCATTTATCTGGATTAAACTCCATCTGCCATTTCTCCACCCAAGTCTCCAGCCGATCTATATCCTGCCAATATAAAAGCAGATTGTGTTAGAAAGTCGCTAATTCAAACTCCCTTCCAGCACTTGAATGCATAATTTAAACCGACATTCCAGTGTAACCCAGAGGGAGTGCTGGCCTGTCAGACGTAGATGTTATATTGAAAGTCCTTTCTGCCTGTTGAGGTGGGGCTTAAATATCTCATGGCACCATTCCAAGATTAAGGGATCCCCTGGTGTCCTATCCATTTATCTCACTGTTATTTCTGGAATCTGTCCTGTGTGAGGCATATCCATTTATGAATCAACTCTGGAATTCATAATAATTTATTGCATGTGAAATGTTTTCGGATGCTCCTGTGCAAGAATGTATATAATGCAAGAACACATCAAGTCTGAGTCTAATAATTGAGAGAAAACTAATATTTATTTTTGTACTTTGCTTCCATTAAACCTCTGATCAATTGTATAACAGTGCATTTTGAAAGCTGCCGTTTTGGTTTTGTGATTGCATCATTTAATATCTATTGAGATTTTTCTTTACATGCCCTCTTTGAATACAACATGTAAAACAGTTTCTACTTTCAATAAATTGAATAAGTCATCGTGAATAGAGAAATTAATGTGGATACAACAAATTATCCATGAGACCAGGTTAGCTACCTCACTCAGTGCTTCATCCCAAGTAAATTTTCAAAAGATAGATCCAGGTCGTGCACATATGCCCTCTAGTGTCAATGGATTGTAATTCCACTTATTTTACTTCACTCCCATTTGAGAATTACGTACAATTCTGCAGCCCAAAAACAACAAGAAAACAATTGCTTTAATATGAATATTGTATCAATTAATATCTGTTGAGATACCATTTGTACAGGCGCAAATGGATTTTATTTTTCAATTTCTTTATTTCAGAAGGTGAATTCTTCCTTCAGCTACACAAATGTTCTCGGATATGATTCCGTCTCAGTTTTTCTTCTGTTCAGTATTGAAGTCACAACTCCAACATACTCACTGTGAATCAGACACATTATTCACAAAGACTGCTCAGTTACAGTTAACAGATGCACGTGCAGGTAAACAGATCATAATTCAAAACTGTTTCAGTTTATTATGAACTATTTACAGCAAAGAAACAGGCCATTCAAGCCAACAGTTCTACGTTGGTGTTTATGCTCAACATAAGCAGTTATATGATTTGATTAAAATGATTATTAATTATTTTTTTAAAAGACCTATGATACATGCATGATGGTATTACATTCCACTAGTTATGTAACCTAGGTTTATCCACTACAAGTGCTCCGGTTTACCCCCACAAGTCCCGAAAGACGTGGGGCGGAATTCTCCACAATCGGCGCGATGTCCGCCAAAAACGGCGCAAATCAGTCTGGCATCGCACCGCCCCAAAGGTGCGGAACTCTCCGCATCTTGAGGGGGCGAGCCCTAACCTTCAGGGGCTAGGCCCGCGCCGGACTGATTTCCACCCTACCAGCTGGCGGGAAAGGCCTTTGGTGCCCCGCCTGCTGGTCGAAACTGACTTTGCCGGGCGGCGCATGCACGGGAGCATCAGCGGCTGCTCACGGCATCCCCGCGGATGCGCAGTGGAGGGGGTCTCTTCCGCCTCCGCCATGGTGGAGACCATGGCGAAGGCGGAAGGAAAAGAGTGCCCCCATGGCACAGGCCCGCCCACGGATCGGTGGGCCCCGATCGCAGGCCAGGCCACTGTGGGGGCACCCCCCGGGGCGTGATCGGCCCACGCCCCCCCCCAGGACCCCGGAGCTCGCCCGCGTCACCTTGTCCCGCCGGTAAGAGAGGTGGTTTAATCCACGCCGGTGGGACAGGCATTCCAGCAGCGGGACTTCGGCCCATCCGGGCCGGAGAATCGCCGGGGGGGGGCCCGCCAACCGGCGCGGCGTGATTCCTGCCCCTGCCGAATATCCGGTGCCGGAGAATTCGGCAACCGGCGGGGGCGGGATTCACGCCAGCCCCCGGCGATTCTCCGGCCCGGCGGGGGGTCGGAGAATCCCGCCCGTGCTGTTAGCTAATTTGGAAATTCTCCCTCCCTGTACCCGAACAGGTACCAGAATGTGGCGATGAGGGGATTTTCACAATAACTTCATTGCAGTGTTAATGTAAGCCTACTTGTGACAATATAGATTATTATATTATTATTATTAGATAAATTTCAAGATAAAAGCAAATTATTGCGGATGCTGAAATCGGAATCAGAAAATATAGCAGGTCTGACAGCATCTGTGGAGAGAGAAGGGAGCTCACGTGTCGAGTCTGGATGACTCTTTGTCAAAGCTGTAGAGTACTTGAAATAGGGTCAGATTTATAGTGTTGTGGGGGGCAGGTGTGTGGAGCAGTGGGGTTGGATAGGGGGCAAGGATAGGTGGAGATTGAAAAAGATACTGAGAACAGAAAGAGAAAGGGAATGTAAATGGGGGTGATCGAGATGATATATTTCAAACTTTTTAAATTGTGAACGAATCTGCTTTGCTTCAATCTCTTAGCCTTAACATTACTGTGATCTGAATATTATCTAGGTAAACTATTTAGTTATGCCTTGCAACTTCTCCATTGTTTTGTGGATCTGGGTCCCATTTTTCAGTCCTGGCAGTGGGCCAATCTACCTTTTGAAAACTGTTGGTCGGTAACTCGGTTTCTCTCACCGCAGATGATGCCAGACTTGCTGCGTATTGCTCATCAGTGTACCAATGTCCTTTTTATTTCAGAGGTTGCATGCATCTCTACGGTGTATTTGAAACATTTTTGAACTTTATTGAAAGTTACGATTTCCAGAATGCAATCGACAAGTCAAAGATTACTCTGCAAAATAAGAGCTCATGGTGTCGGGCATAACACTAGATAGAGGATAGAGGATTGGTTCGCTAACAGGAAGCAGACAAGATGGATAAATGGGAATTTCTCTGGTTGGCAAGATCTGACAAGTGAAGCGCCACAGGGATCAGTGCTGAGGCCTCAACTATTTACAATTTGCATCAATAACTTGGATAAAGGGACAATAGTTATGGTCGCTAAATTTGCTGATGACATAGAGAAAGGGCGATCCGGTAGCACAGGGCGACCGGTAGCACTGTTGCTTCTCAGCGGCAGGGACCGAGGCTCGATTCCCGGTTTGGGTCACCGTCTGTGCAGAGTTTGCACATTCTCGCCGTGTCTGCGTGGGTTTTCTCCGGGTGCTCCCACAGTCCAAAGATGTGCAGGTTAGGTGGATTAGCCATGCTAAAATTGCCTTTTGTGTCCAAAAAGGTTAGGTGAGGTTATGGGGATAGGGTAGAGGTGTGGGCTTGGGTAGGGTGCTCTTTCCAAGGTCAGGTGCAGACTCGATGGGCCGAATGGCCTCCTTCTGCACTGTAGATTTTATGATTCTAGTTAGGAAAGTAAAATGTGAAGAGAACAGAAGGAGTCTATAATGGGGCATAAGTAGGTTCAGTGAGTAGGCAAAAATCTGGCAGTCTGAGAAAGTGTGAACTTGTCCACTTTGACAGGGAGCCTACAAGAAACAGCATAGAATCTAAATGGAGAGAAAGATTGCCGAACCCTGAGGTAGAAAGAAATCTGGATGACCTGGTACATGAACCACAAAAGGTGGGTACAGCAAGTGATGAGGAAGGCAATTGGAATATTGCTGTTTATTACAAGGGGAATGGAATATAAATGTAGAGATGTTGATGCGATTGTATTTAGAGTACTGTATGTAGATTTGGTCTTCTTATTTAAGAAAGGATATAAATGCATTAGAAGCAACGCCAGAGAAGGTTCATTTGGCTGGTAACTGGGATGGAAGAATTAACTTACGAGAAAAGGTTGGAGATGCTGGGCCTGTATCCTTTGGAGTTTAGAAGATTATGGGGTGATTGATAGTAATCGACTATTTCCTGATAGATCTGATAGGTAAAAGAAGGCTATTTAGTGTCAATATTAAGCCAGTTTTAATACCCATTTTAAATTAAGGATTTCAGCACTCATAAACTCAGCTCATGATAAAACACATAGCTTCAACAGAGACACAAAAAGCCTGACACATGCATAAACTAACAGGAGATTAAAACAAAATTTTTACTAAGCAAAGATGAAAAAGCTATTGTTCTAACAAACATATTTTCAAAGACAGTTTGACATTAAGAAATGAGCTGTACCAGTAATCTGATCAAGGACGAATCAGGCACCATAGCAACACAAAGGCACTATTGTTCATAATGTGGATAAAGCGAAGTCAGCAGAAAACTAGTAGAAACTAGTCTTGATAATAGCACAGAATCGCATTCCATAACATACACAAATATTCAAACATGAAACATTCAGAACTTATGTTGCACATTAAGGATTGACAGCTAACCATCGAATCAAATACATTTCATTCTAAACCAAACCAGTTAGGACGACATAGAGGTGTAGATAGATGGCTCAAGACAGATAAGATTTCCTATATACATGCTGGTCCGTATGGCCATCTTTATTCCGGGATTATCCTATTCTTTTTTAACTCAAATTTCCACTGAGTTTTAGTGTTGCAAGACTTCACTAATTCTGCATGGCAGATCTCATCAATTTGACGTAGTTTGGCAAAAGGGGAGGAGCGCAGAGTCGCAGGAAATCGGAAGACAGAAGAAAGACCAGAAGGACGGAAGACCCAAAGACATCTATCAGAAAAACAGCTAGACTCGAGTAAGAAACTTCTTTTTCACCCATTAAAAGTCTTAAAGCCGCATCAAGCAGTGCTTCGACCCCTTAGTATGGACCTTTTTCAGACTGTGTTATTCAATCGGGTGCCGGTCATAGAAACTAAAATAAAACGGGACTGAATGGTGAATAGTCGCAGTAGTGTACAAAGATTGCACAAAAAGATAGTTGACGACCAAAAAATTGGGTGTAAGGCTGAGTTTATGGTGGACATGTTTGCAGTAATGGCACAGCTCCATAAGCAGCAAGAAACAGTCACAAACACAAAACACAATTGCGAACTTAAAATTGACAAAGAAAAACTAGTGGCAGTCGTTGACCAATTGCGAGCTGGAAAATCTAAGCTCGAGAAATCTGATCAAACTGAATCACAATTGGCAGACTCAAAATGCAGAACTCAGCTATTACTATTACAAATTGATGAACTCCAAAAGAAAAATATTGACTCAGAATCCAAACTTCAACGGTCAATATCAGAAAATGATGGTCTTAAAAGTCAAAATTGCCAGTTACTTGAGGAAAAATGTATTTTGGAAAGTGACATGGACACCATGAAATGACAAAACAAATTACTGACAGACAAATTAACAGCGCCACCAATGGGAAGAGTTGAAATGATTTTAACTCTGGATAGGAGCGAAAGCAACAGGGTAGTTGTTATGGGGGACTTTAACTTTCAAAATATTGATTGGAAACGCTATAGTTCGAGTACTTTAGATGGGTCCGTTTTTGTCCAATGTGTGCAGGAGGGTTTCCTGACACGGTATGTAGAAAGGCCAACAAGAAGCGAGGCCATATTGGATTTGGTACTGGGTAATGAACCAGGACAGGTGTTAGATTTGGAGGTAGGTGAGCACTTTGGTGATATTGACCACAATTCGATTACGTTTACTTTAGTGATGGAAAGGGATAGATATATACCGCAGGGCAAGAGTTATATCTGGGGGAAAGGCAATTATGATGCGATGAGGCAAGACTTAGGATGCATCGGATGGAGAGGAAAACTGCAGGGGATGGGCACAATGGAAATGAGGAGCTTGTTCAAGGAACAGCTACTGCATGTCCTTGATAAGTATGTACCTGTCAGGCAGGCAGGGAGGAAGTGGTCGAGCGAGGGAACCGTGGTTTACTAAAGCAGCTGAAACACTTGTCAAGAGGAAGAACGAGGCTTATGTAAAGATGAGACATGAAGGTTCAGTTAGGGCACTCGAGAGTTACAAGTTAGCTAGGAAGGACCTAAAGAGAGAGCTAAAAAGAGCCAGGGGGGGGACATGAGAAGTCTTTGGCAGGTAGGATCAAGGATAACCCTATAGCTTTCTATAGATAGGTCAGGAATAAAAGAATGACGAGGGTAAGAGTAGGGCTGTCAAGGACAGTAGTGGGAAGTTGTGCGTGGCATCCGAGGAGATAGGAGAGGTGCTAAATGAATATTTTTTGTCAGCATTCACACAGGAAAAAGACAATGTTGTCGAGGAGAATACTGAGATACATGCGTTGGGATCACGCCAGAACACGCTGGCGCTCCCGCGCATGCACCAACTCGCACCGACTGGCAGAAGCCCCCCCGCTGCCGCCCGCCTAGCCCCTGAAGGTGTGGAGGATTCCGCACCTTCCGGGCGGCCTGACGCCGGAGTGGTTCACGCCACTCCTCGGCCCTGGTACGGCCCGCCCCGCCGGTTCGCGGAGAATCTCGGCCTATGTCTTTTTGGTTCCCATAAGTTAGAAATAATCACACTTGAGACTCAACATGCTGGGGCTTCATCAAATCTATTTCTTGCAGCTTTGCATGTGGCTGGTAGGTTTATAGACAGGTACATTGGCCGGATTTTTCCCTCCCACCCAGAGCAGGCGTAATGGCGGTTGGGAGGGGACAATGTCACGGAAGACAAAAGAGTGGATGATCATAACTGGCCATTGTACACCCCTGCATCCATATCTAGGACCCATTGAAGAATGTGTCTCTGAGCTGGTTGAAGGTAAGTGTTGTGAATGCTCTTTATTTGTTGCATCCTCATGATCCGCAACTGAAGTGTCCATTGGGGCGGAGCGGGGGGGCCATTTAAGAGAGTGCAGTTAATTAGTGCGTGGCATCAAAATACAAAACAGCATATTGCACTCGCGCAGTCTGAAAGATGCTGGTGCAGGGTCCTCACTTGGATGTATGATGCTGACCTCACCACTGTGCTGCAGGCACAATTTTGGTCCTCTCCAGTCAAGTGAAGAACATGCTCCTCATAATGGGTGAGGGCGCTGATCTCTGCCAGGCCTTACCAGTCCACGACACAAGTTGCACAGGATGTGAGGTGATATGGAGATGTCAAAGTTCATGCAAGAGTTCATGCAGGAGCCCCAAAGGCGTTGTCTCTTGTGATGGCCCTTGTGATGGCAATGTGTGCGATCCCTATGGTATTTGAACCTGCAAATGTGTGAGTGGCATATGAGAGTGAGTGCTGAGACTTTAAGAAGTTTGACTTACCGTGGCTGTGCAGCTGAGATCATTCTTTTTTTTTAAATTTAGAGCACCCAATTGTTTTTTTTCCAATTAAGGGCCAACTTAACATGGCTAATTCACCTCCCCTGTGCATCTATTTGGGTTATGGGGGTGAGACCCATGCAGATACCCATGCAAACTCCACACGGACGGTGACCCGGAGCCGGGATCAAACCCAGGTCCTCGGCGCCGTGAGGTAATAGTGTTAATCATTGTGCCACTGTGCTGCCCCTCAGATGAGATCATTCACCTGTTTTCTGCATTATATCGTTGATTTGTTCTCGGTGGAGTAATCGCTCATCGCCACAAGCCCGGTTTTGTTACTATTGTGGTCCTCCTTGGGCCATGACCGGGATACAGAAAGTTCCGGCAGTCCTCGAATGCATCAAGCAGGTGTTCCATCAGGAGACTTTGAGGCTGCATGCTTCATCTATTTGTGGGCCATCTCTGTCTTACTGTAGGGTGGCGCAGTGTTTAGCACTGCTGCCTCACAGTGCCAGGGACCCGGGTTCAATACCTGCCTTGGGTGACTGTCTGGAGATAATTTGTACATTATCCCCGTATCTGCATGGGTTTCCTCCGAGTGCTCCGGTTTCCTCCTACAGCCCAAAGATAGGCAGATTACGTGGATTGTCCATGTTAAATTGCCCCGTCGTGTCCAAAGTTTAGTTGGGGTAATGGGGTTGCGATGAGACAGGGGAGTGGGCCTGAGTAGGGTCCTCTTTGGGAGGATTGGTGCAGACTCGGTGGGCTGAATGGCCTCCTTCAGAGCTGTGGGGATTCTCTGGATTCTAAGATTCCTAGTCCTGTTTTTGAGATGGAGATTTGGGTCAGGTTTAAATATGGTGCCCGCTGCAATAACTCACTGCCACAGCAGGTGAATCACAGGCTGCCCACCGCACTGCAGCGGGTTTCCAATAGAACATAGAACCGTATAGCACAGAACAGGCCCTTCGGCCTTCGATGTTGTGCCCAGCATTGTCCGAAACCAAGATCAAGCTATCCCACTCCCTGTCATTCTGGTGTGCTCCATGTGCCTATCCAATAACCGCTTGAAAGTTCCTAAAGTGTCCGACTCCACTATCATAGCAGGCAGTCCATTCCACACCCTAACCACTCTCCGAGTAAAGAACCTACCTCGGACATCCCTCCTATATCTCCCACCCTGAATCTTATAGTTATGCCCCCTTGTAACAGCTATATCCACCCGAAGAAATAGTCTCTGAACGTCCACTCTATCTATCCCCCTCATTATCTTATAAACCTCTATTAAGCCGCCTCTCATCCTCCTCCGCTCCAAAGAGAAAAGCCCTAGCTCCCTCAACCTTTCCTCATAAGACCTATCCTGCAAACCAGGCAGCATCCTGGTAAATCTCCTTTGCACCCTTTCCAATGCTTCCACATCCTTCCGATAATGAGGTGAACTGCACACAATACTCCAAATGTGGTCTCACCAGAGTCATGTATAGTTGCAGCAGAACCCCGCGGCTCTTAAACTCAAGCCCCCTGTTAATAAACGCTAACACACTATAAGCCTTCTTCACGGCTCTATCCACTTGAGTGGCAACCTTCAGAGATCTGTGGACATGAACCCCAAGATCTCTCTGTTCCTCCACATTCCTCAGAACCCTGCCATTGACCCTGTAATCCGCATTCAAATTTTGTCTACCAAAATTAATCACCTCGCTCTTATCAGAGTTAAAATCCATCTACCATTTTTCGGCCCAGCTCTGCATCCTATCAATGTCTCTTTGCAGCCTACACCAGCCCTCCACCTCATCCACTACTCCACCAATCTTGGTGTCATCAGCACATTTACTGACCCACCCTTCAGCCCCCTCCTCCAAGTCATTGATAAAAATCACAAATAGCAGAGGACCCAGCACTGATCCCTGTGGTACACTGCTGGTAACTGGTCTCCAGTCTCAACATTTTCCATCCACCGCCACCCTCTGTCTTCTATGTGATAGCCAGTTACTTATCCAATTGGCCAAATTTCCCTCTATCCCACACCTCCTTACTTTCTTCATGAGCCGACCATGGGGAACCTTATCAAACACCTCACTAAAATACATGTATACGACATCAACTGCTCTACCTTCATCTACGCACTTAGTTACCTCCTCAAAGAATTCAATCAAATTTGTGAGGCAAGACCTATCCTTCACAAATCCGTGTTGACAAAACCGGATTAAGCTGCATCTTTCCAAATGGTCATAAATCCTATCCTTCAGGACCTTTTCCATTATCTTCCCGACCACCAAAGTAAGACTAACTGGCCTATAATTACCAGGGTCATTCCTATTCCCTTTCTTGAACAGAGGAACAACATTCGCCACTCTCCAGTCCTCTGGCACTATCCCCGTGGACAGCGAGGACCCAAAGATCAAAGCCAAAGGCTCTGCAATCTCATCCCTTGCCTCCCAAAGAATCCTTGGATATATCCCATCTGGCCCTGGTTTTTTGTCGACCCTCAGGTTTTTCAAAATTGCGAATACATCCTTCCTCAGAACATCCACCTCCTCCAGCCTCCCCACCTGAATCACACTCACATCCTCAAAAACATGGCCCCTCTCCTTTGTGAACACTGAAGAAAAGTATTCATTCAACGCCTCTCCTATTTCTTCTGACTCCATGCACAAGTTCCCACTACTGTCTTGACCGGCCCTACCCTCGCCCTGGTCATTCTTTTATTTCTCACATAAGAGTAAAAAGCCTTGGGGTTTTCCTTGATCCGACCCGTCAAGGACTTCTCATGCCCCCTCCTAACTCTCCTAAGCCCTTTTTTCAGCTCATTCCTTGCTACCTTGTAACCCTCAAGCAACCCTACTGAACCTTGTTTTCTCATCCTCACATACTCTTCCTTTTTCCTCTTGACAAGACATTCAACCTCTTTTGTGAACCATGGTTCCCTCACACGGCCATTTCCTCCCTGCCTGACAGGGACATGCCCATCAAGGACACGCAGTATTTGTTCTTTGAACAAGCTCCACATTTCATTTGTGCCTTTCCCTGACAGTTTCTGTTCCCATCTTATGCTCGCTAATTCTTGCCAAATCGCATCATAATTACATCTCCCCCAATTATAAACCTTGCCCTGCCATATGGCCCTATCCCTCTCCATTGCAATATTGAAAGACACCGAATTGTGGTTACTATCTCCAAAGTGCTCTCCCACAACCAAATCTAACACTTGGCCCGGTTCATTACCCAGTACCAAATCCAATGTGGCCCCACCTCTTGTCGGCCTATCCACATATTGTGTCAGGAAACCCTCCTGCACACACTGTACAAAAACTGCCCCATCCGAACTGTTCGAGCTATAGATGTTCCAATCAATATTTGGAAAGTTAAAGTCACCCATGCCAACTACTCTGAGACCTCCACACCTATCCATAATCTGTTTTGCTATTTCTTCCTCCACATCTCTATTACTATTTGGGGGCCGATAGAAAACTCCTAACAATGTGACCGCTCCTTTCCTATTTCTAACTTCGGCCCATATTACCTCAGTAGGCAGATCCCCTTCAAACTACCTTTCTGCAGCCGTTAAACTATCCGTGATTAACAATGCTGCTCCTCCACCTCTTTTACCACCTTCCCTACTCTTACTGAAACATCTATACCCTGGAACTTCCAACAACCATTCCTGTCCCTGTTCTACCCATGTCTGTAATGGCCACAACATCGTAGTCCCAAGTACCAATCCACACTCCAAGTTCACCTACCTTATTCCGGATGCTCCTTGCATTGAAGTAGACACACTTCAACCCACCTTTCTGCCTGCCGGTACACTCCTGCGACCTTGATACCCTCCTCAGTACCTCACTACTCTCAACACTGGCTTCTGGACTACAGCTCGTTTTCCCAGCCCCCTGACAATTAGTTTAAACCCCCCCGAAGAGCCGTAGCAGATTTCCCTCCCAGGATATTGGTGCCCCGCTGGTGCAAACCGTCCTGTCTGTACAGGTCCCACCTTCCCCAGAATGTGCTCCAATTATCCACGTACCCGAAACCCTCCCTCCTACACCATCCCTGCAGCCACGTGTTTATCTGCACTCTCTCCCTGTTCCTCACCTTACTAGCACGTGGCACGGCAACAAACCAGAGATGACAACATGGTTTGCCCTGGCTCTCAGCTTCCACCCTAGCTCCCTAAATTCCTGTTTTAAATCCCCGTCCCTTCTCTTACCTGTGTCGTTGGTACCGATGTGTACCACGACTTCTGACTGCTCCCCCTCCGCTTTAAGGATTCTGAAAACACGGTCCGAGACGCCACGGACCCTGGCACCCGGGAGGCAACATACCATCCATGAGTCTCTTTCGCTGCCACAGAAACGTCTATCTGTCCCTCTAACTATCGAGTCCCCAATAACTATTGCTCTCCTGCTCTCCCCCCTTCCCTTCTGAGCCACAGGGACAGACTCAATGCTGGAGATCCGCTCACCGTGGCTTACCCCTGGTAGGTCATCCCCTTCAACAGTATCCAAAACGGTATATTGTTACTGAGGGGAACGACTACTGAGTATCCCTGCACTGACTGCTTCCTCCCAGCCGCTCTCACCGTCACCCATCTAGCTTGATTCTTCGGAGTAACTACATCCCTGAAGCTACTATCTATGACACCTCTGCCTCCCGAATGATTCAAAGTTCATCCAGCTCCAGCTCCAGTTCCCTAACGCGATTCCTGAGGAGCTGGAGATGGGTGCACTTCCCACAGGTGAAATCAGCAGGGACACTGACATGTCCTCACCTCAAACATTCTGCAGGAGGAACATTGCACTACCTTCCCTGCCATCCCCTCTAGATAAAAAAAGAAAAAGAAAGAAAGAGCTTACCTGTTATTCACTCTCCCCCTTAGGTTAAAGGAAGTGGAAGGGTGGGGGACACTACAAGTGTAGTGTCTCGGGTTTAGAAACTGTCCAACTTAAAAACAGGTAAAAATAAAACACTTAACCAGCAACCACTGCGCCCCACATGAGAACAACAATCAGCTGTTATGGGCCTGTGCAAACAATTTAAATCTTTACTACTTACCCAGCAGTTACTCTGTCCTCATTCCGACCGGATTCAGCTGGAAACTCCCAACAGTAAGTTTTTAAAAAAATTTGCTCCCCTTCTCAGCAAGCACTCACTCAGCAACCACTGCGCCCCGCACGATAACACCTCAGGGGAAAGAAAAACTACTTACCAGTCACCAGTCAATCACTTACCTGCAGGCTGTGACATCACGGTTCAACTTCTTTCTACTTCTACCTGCCCTCAAGTCTCCCTCTTGATCTTTACTCGGCTGGGATCCTTACAGTGATTGTCTTTTTTTCTTGGTTAGAGGAGGAGGTAGGGAGGGAAACACTGAAGAAGTGTTTGGGGTTTAACTGTCACTTGACAACAGCTCCTCCACAAACTACCTTCAAGATATGGTGACCGCAATGCACTGATGCAAATTTTCCCAGCAACAGCCAATCAGCAGCTTCGCTCTACTGCCCTCTGCTGGATGTTTACCTTCACTTGAACATCTAGGGTGTCTTGCTCAGGTACACTTTCTGGATGCAGTGACTGCAATGCACTGATGCAAATTTTCTCCACAACAGCCAATCAGCAGCTCCGCTCTACTGCCCTCTGCTGGATGTTTGCCTTCACTTGAACATCTAGGGTGTCTTGCTCAGGTACACTTTCTGGATGCAGTGACCACAATGCACTGTGCAAATTTTCCCCGCCACAGCCAATCAGCAGCTCCACTCTTCTGCCCTCTGCTGGATCAACTGTTGATGAATATTTAATGAGGTGGAAGGCGGACAATCAGGTGCAAAATTCCACTGTTGTGGCCAGCGGGAAAGCATCGCTTTCCTCACCCACCACCACACTTAGTCAGAGGAGGGAAAAATTGTACCCGCTGTTACGTAACCTATGACAGTGAGCGTGGCATCCCGGGATATGTATTTACATAATAATTAGTTCCCAGTCATTTACAGTACTACATAAATGCAAGTACTTCCTTTAATGAATTTGATTGATTATGCAGTCATTTACCCATAATAATAGTCAGTAATCAATCACTCTTCATGATTTGCCATTGATGTTAAAAGGTAGACACTGGAATAAAACTGGTTTTGCTCATTCCCTTGCAAAATCCAAATGCCACCATTAAATACAGCTGTTGAGCATTGTCTCCTTCTCCATATGATCCACTTCCCCTGAGATGTTCCACATCAATTGTCAAGTGAAAGCACCCTTAGGCAATCAATGGAGAGGCACATTAAAAGGCTAATTGGTGACTTCAAATCCCTGTAGAAAAAATACATCTACAGAGGAGAACTTTGCAGGAGAGAATGTCACACAGAATTTCTGCTAATTAAAATCACTTCAGCACTGCTGTCTTTCACTCTTTCCAACAGACTAGGCAATGATGTCAAATGCACCTTTTTTAAAACCATTCTATTGCCTTTGATAAGTCAGAGGCAGCATCCTTTCTTCACCGAGCATCCACATTCTAAATATAGAAAGCATTAAATGGGTGGGCATAATCACAATCTCTTCAGGCTTCCACTAATGTCATTTTCCTTGTTCCGAGTGTTTGATTTTTCGGGTGCATGCAAAGTAAATGCAGAAATGCTGTTTGTGCTTTTGCCTTGAAAATAAGTTTTCCATGTTGCTAGGGTGTTTTAGCGTACTTCAAGGAGCGCTGACTGAGGCAGATTGGGCGAGGTGGACACTTCCTGACTCAAGTGGCAATGTTTCAGTTTGAGACCTGTTGACTAATGTGAAAAATTAAGTCACAGATAAAGCAAGATCAGAGGAGGTTACCTTATGAACACCACATTGTTCATTGTTTGCAAACAACTGGTCCTGGCGTTACTGAAACAAGATAATAAAATAAGCAATGGTCTTATTGAATTGAGCGGAGCAGGCTCAAGGAGCCCATGACCTCCAACGAACCCTGATCTCTGACCTCCCCAACCTCACCTCCCTGACTTCTGACCCCAACTTCAGACAACCCCACCCTGTGGGGGCTGGAATTTGAAACAAGAACAGAGGATGCTGGAAAAACTCAGCAGGTCTGGCAGCATCTGTAAGGAGAGAAATCCGAGTTAACGTTTCAAGCCCACTTAGTGCAAAAATTTGACATGTAACACAGAGGTAGAAGGTCCTCTAGATTTCATTTAGGACCATAGAACAATTACAGCACAGAAGGAGGTAATTTGCCCATCTTGTCCATGCTGATCGAAATACTCCAAGGTGCCCTTTCTAATCCCATCTTCCTGCACACAGTCCATAGCCCTGTAGCTTACAGCACTTAAGGAGCAGATCCAGGTACCTTTTAAAAGAGTGTAGGGTCGCTGCCTCCACCACCAACTTGGGCAGCGAATTCCAGACACTCACTGCCCTCTGTGTAAAAAAGTTCTTCCTCATGTTCCCTGTACACCTTCTGTCACTTGTCTTGAATCTATGTCCCATGTTTCTCTGCCAAGGGAGACAATTTTACCCTGTCCATTCTATCTCTTCCCCTCACACTTTTGTACACCTCAGTCAAGTCACCCCTCAACATTCTTTGTTCAAAGGAAATTAACCTCAACCTATCCAATCTCTCCTCGTTGCTATGCTTTTCTTCCCCTGGCAACATTCTTATAAACATCCTTTGCACTTGATGTGTTATGTACTCTGGGATAACACAGGCTGCAACTGGATGCAGCTTTAACCAAAAGATACTCCAGACCTTGAAGTTAGTTCAATCTGATTTATTGAACCAGTAGCACAGTTAGCACAGTTCTCTATGAGTTCGACTCTCTGCTAACCTAAGTGTGGTTACTCTGTCTGACTGAACCAGACTAGCTCTTAGCCATGTGCTGGAGGTGTGATTCTGTACATACACCCTGACTCACTCTGTAGATGTTCATCAGAGGAAAGAGGTGGAGTGTGAGCACATCGTGCCTTTTATGGTGAGATACCAACCCTGAATGTCCTGCCTGCTCATTGGTCATGTCCTGCTCTGTGTTCATCAGCTGCCTGTCTGTGCCTGTCTGTATATCATTATCGGCATGTCTGCATATCATGACATCCCCCCTTTTTTAATGTTTTGTTGGCACATGGGAACACACTTACATGTGGTGGCATATATTAACATATTTACAAGCGGTGGCATATGTGAATATATTTACATGTGAAGACAGCTGTCTAATGTGAGAAAACAGAACATAGCAAACAAAACAAATGTTCATAAGTCCAGTCTCTGGGGCTTGCGTCTGATCCTTGTCGACCGCCGGAGAGATGGTGGTGGGGACGACAACGCCTTGACAGGCAGGATGGAAGGCTGACTGGTGGCCTTGTAGTTTGAGGTATCAGGAGGTGGCAAAACAACGGACAGAAACGGAGAAGAAAGCGGTTGCTGGCAGGCAACTTTGCGCAGTGCCCGTGTTTTGTTGCACAACAGAACCATCAGCCATACGTACAACATAGGAGCAGGGCGCAGCTTGTCGAACAACGACAGCTGGAGCAGACCAGCCACCATCCAGTATCTTGATCCTGACAGTGTCTGCCGGGAATTACATGGGCAAATCGGTGGCATGAGTATCATAGCCCTGCTTTTGCTGGTTTCGGAGCTGCTGCACCTTCTGCAGCACCGGGAGGTGATCCAGGTTGGGCAAGTGCATGGTTGGAAGAGTCGTCCGCAGGTCCCTGTTCATCAGGAGTTGAGCCGGTGACATGCCAGTGGACAGTGGGGTCGCCCTGTACGCAAGCAGCGCGAGGTAGATGTCAGAAACAGAATCCGCGTCCTGAGCTGTTTGTGAGCTGTTTCACAATGTGCACCCCTTTTTCAACCTTCCCATTGGACTGCGGATAGGGTGGGCTGGAAGTGACATGTTTGAACTGGTATGACTTGGCAAACATAGACCACTCGTGGCTGTTGAAGCACGGGCCATTGTCACTCATGACAGTGAGTGGGATACCATGCCTGGAGAACGTCTCCTTACAGGCCTTGATGACGGTCCGAGATGTGAAGTCTGAGAGCTTCACGACTTCAGGGTAATTGGAGAAATAGTCAATAATCAACAAGCAGTCATGACCATTCGCATGAAAGAGGTCGATGCCAACCTTGGACCACAGGGAGGTCTCGATTTCATGCTGCTGGAGCGTCTCCTTGCTCTACGCTGGCTGGAAATATTGACAGTTCGCACAGTTGAGGACCATGTTCGAGATGTACTGGCTAATACCGGGCCAGTAGACAGCCAGTCTGGCTCTGCGTCTGCACTTCTCGACGCACAGGTGTCCCTCATGGATTTGGCGGAGTACCAAGCTCTGGAGACTGAGTGGAATGACAATCCAGTCCAGCATAGGAGGACACCATCAATCACCATCAGGTCGTCCTTTACATTGTAAAATTGAGGGCACTGCCCTTTCTGCCACCCATTGGCGAGGTGGTGCATGACACGCTGCAAGAGGGGGTCTTTGGCTGTCTCCTCGCGGATACGAACCACCTTCTCATCAGACGCCGGGAGGGTGCTAGCACACAGCTGCACCTGTGATTCAATCTGTCGGATGATTTCCAGCGGTTCACTAGGCAATGTGATAGAGCAGGACAATGCATCAGCGATGATGAGCTCCTTGCCAGGCATGTACACGAAGTCAAAGTCGTACCTTCTGAGTTTGAGGAGGATGCACTGCAACCGAGGCGTCATGTCGTTCAGGTCCTTGTGGATAATGTGGGCCAGAGGCCTGTGATCCATATCGACAGTGAATGTTGGCAGGCCGTAGACATAGTCGTGAAACTTGAGAACGCCAGTGAGAAGACCCAGGCATTCCTTCTCTATTTGCACATACCTTGTTTCGGTGGGCGTCATGGCCCTTGATGCGTAGGCTACCGGTGCCCAGGATGAAGTGTCATCGCGTTGAAGCAGCACCGTACTGATGCCATCCTGGCTCGCATCTGTCAAGATCTTTGTCTCCCTGCCTGGGTCGAAAAATGCCAAGACGGGTGCAGTGGTGAGCTTGGCTTTCAGCTCCAACCACTCTGCCTGATGTGTTGCCTTCCACTCAAAGGCAGTGGACTTTTTTCCCAGGTTTCGTAGAGCTGTGGTGTGTGAGGCCAGGTTTGGGATGAACTTGCCTAGAAAATTGACCATGCCCAGGAAGCGCAACACCGCTTTCTTGTCTTCAGGGACCTTCATGGCTTCGATGGCCTTGACCTTGTCTGTGTCCGGGCGCACGCCCTGCTGAGCGATTTGGTCACCTAGGAACTTGAGTGTCGACATGCCAAAGCAACATTTGGACCTGTTCAGCTTCAGGCCATTGGCATGGACACGGCGGAATACCTGCTGGAGACGGGAAACATGCTCTTCTGGGGTCGTGGACCATATGATGATGTCGCCCACTTACACACAAACCCCTTCAATGCCCTCCATCATCTGCTCCATGATGCGATGGAAGATCTCCGATGCCAAGACAATGCCAAACGGTGTGTTGAAGGTGCAGAGCCTTCTGCTGGACTCATCCAGCTGGATTTGCCAAAATCCATGTGACGCATCTAACTTGGTGAAAAAACGTGCGTGTGCCATCTCACTGGTGAGTTCCTCCCGCTTCGGGATGGGGCAGTGTTCACGCATTATATTCTTATTGAGATCCTTGGGATAAATGCGATGCGCAGGTCTCCCAAAGGCTTTTTAACACATACCATCGAGCTGACCCAGTCAGTCGGTTCGGTTACCTTGGAAATGATGCCCTGCTGCTGAAGATCCTTGAGCTGTGCCTTCAGGCTCAGCGGAGCCGGGACCCGGCGTGGTGTGTGGACCACTGGCTTGGCATCAGGTCGTAGCAGAATCTTGTATCGATATGGCAGCGTGCCAATCCCTTCGAACGCATCCGCATACTGAGCGAGGATGTCGTCAATGCCGGCCTGAAGATTCACATTGGAGGATGTTGTTGTGTAAACCCGCTGCACGAGGTTCAGCTGCTTGCAGGCATGCGCGCCAAGTAGGGATGCCCTGTCTAGCTTGACAATTTCAAAACGTAACCGTGCATGGGTGCTCCGGTTGGAGATGAGTAGATGGCAGGATCCCAGTGCCGTGATGGCATTTCCATTGTAGTCCAGAAGCCTGCAGGCTGCTGGAAGGACCTTGGGGGACTTCTTGATGCGTTTGAAATCTGCCTGTGAGAGGAGGTTGGCAGAAGCACCTGTGTCCAGCTTAAACTGGATGGAGCAGTGGTTGACCTGCATCACCGCACGCCATTCGTCCGCAGAATCCACAGCGAGGATGGATTGAATTTGTGATGAGTTGGATGTGGCACATTCACAGTTGGTAATGATGCCCACACAGTCGGCGGAGTCCAGGCATTTTTCCTCTGGATCCGTTGTGCTGCCAGGATCAGAACCCTGCAGTTGTTGTTGCACACTCTGAACACGCCGTCGTCGGAATTGGGAGCGCTGGTCCCTGATTGCTGGTGCAGACCTGCACAAGGCTGCATAGTGTCCAGGCTTCCCGCAGTTTAAACATCACCTGCCTCGTGCAGGGCAGTGTTTCTTTAAGTGGGCGTTGCCGCAGTTCGAGCACGTCATGACGTCGGCAGCCTGACGCTCCGCGCGTCGTCGCACATGCGCAGTGCGGGTGTCGGCCACTTCGTTATCCCGTTCGCATCGTGCATGCGTGGGGCCCCGAGAAAAGGGCACAAAATGGCCGCTTTCACCAAAGCTAAGGGGCTGCATCCGGGAGATGGCCCGCACACTCTCTGCCTCGTGGGAGGTAAGTTTCTCATTTTCAGCCTATTTGTACTGGGTATAGCGATTTTTGGCGTGTTCATGTACTGTGCATGTTTCAATCGCGACTGGCAGGGTCATATGCTTGATTTTCAGTAGCTGCTCTCTCAAAGGATCAGAGTGAACTCCAAAAACGATTTGGTCTCTGATCATGGAGTCAGCAATATCACCAAAGTTGCAGGACAGTGCTAGCAGGCGGAGGTTAGTTAAGAAGGACTTGAAAGATTCATCTTTACCTTGTAGACGCTGTTTGACTATGTAGCGCTCGAAGATTTCATTGGTGTCCACTTCACAGTGACTGTCAAACTTGTCCAGGATGGTCTGAAACTTTGTCTTGTCCTGGCCTTCGGTGAAGTGAAAAGAGTTGAAGAGTTTGATGGCTTGATCACCTGCTGTCGAGAGGAGAAGCGCGATCTTCCTTGCATCAGACGCACCCACAAGGTCTGAAGCTTCGATGTACAGCAGAAACTTTTGCTTGAATGTCCGCCAGTTGGCACTGAGATTGCCGGAGGTCCTGAGCTGGTGAGGAGCCTGAATCTTCTCCATGGTGCCAGGATACATTCGCTGGTCGTCACGGAACGGACTGAGGTAGACCACCTAGATTAAGTAGTCTCCTGGTAGCATGTCGTGTTATGTACTCTGGGATAACACAGGCTGCAACTGGATGCAGCTTTAACCAAAAGATACTCCAGACCTTGAAGTTAGTTCAATCTGATTTATTGAACCAGTAGCACAGTTAGCACAGTTCTCTATGAGTTCGACTCTCTGCTAACCTAAGTGTGGTTACTCTGTCTGACTGAACCAGACTAGCTCTTAGCCACGTGCTGGAGGTGTGATACTGTAAATACACCCTGACTCACTCTGTAGATGTTCATCAGAGGAAAGAGGCAGAGTGTGTGTGCCAAGTGCCTTTTATAGTGAGATACCACCCCTGAGTGTCCTGCCTGCTCATTGGTCATGTCCTGTTCTCTGTGTTCATTTGCTGCCTGTCTGTATAAAATTATCTGCATGTCTGCATATCATGACAGCACTCTCTCCAAAAAATTACACCCTTCCTGTAACGTGGTGACCAGTCTGCACAAAATACTCCTGTTGTGGATTTAAAATGTTTTATACAATTCCAACATTATATCCTTGACCTATATCCTCCTGGCCCCTCAGTGTCGGATTTGGGGAGTATCCTTTGGAAGTGGGAGAGTGGTCAGGGATTGGAGGTTGGGGAATAGTTGGAGGGGTTCAGTGGTGGGGAGTAGTCAGCGAATTGGAGGCCAGGAGGTCTGAGTTGGGAGGTCAGAGATCGGAGGGGAGGAGGGGGGGTCTGAAGTTGGGGTCAGAGGACGTGGAGGTGAGGTTAGAGAGGTCAGTGATCTGGGGTTGTTGGAGGTCCGGGCAAACTTTATGCGTAGCATGGAATCGTGTGCAGTGTGATTTTAAAACCACAGTGTGCTTCTTTCATCTCCAGATAGTTTCTTGCCCAGAAGCCAGCCTGACTGATAGGCTCTGCTCCCTGATGGATGGGGATTTCCAGGAGCAGGTAGGGACCCTGAAGCCGGTTTTGTGTTAGCAGTTGTGGTCGAGGTTCAGATTAGAAGGGTGGTCATTGACTGGTGGCGAGCGGGAAACCCTGGGACCGGGAGACTAGGGGTTTGTGATCAGAGGGAGATACATCAATCATGGGTGGACATCAAATTGCAGGGATGGGATTGTGAGGGGGGAAGTGGGTCCTTTTGAGGTAGTTAGGAGGAAGACTGACCCACAAGCAGTGCAGTAAAATGTCTTCATGAGGTAGTCCTCATCTCCCTTTTGCTGTCAAGTTTCCTGAGACTTGTAAAACACAGTTGGCTGGGGTCAAATATGGAAGATGGTTAAATTTCAGGGACGCAACCTCATTAGTTTATTTAAATGAGCAACCTGCCACTTGATTGATGATTTATTTCCCATCACCCCCACCCTGCCTCTGTTAATCCCGGAAGTGGGTTGTTTTGAAGGGGTTGGGACTGAGTTGAGATTTTAAAAATATTTTTACATTTCACCAGCCACAAGTGCATATATTTCGAGGGGAGCCAAAATTCTACCTGGAACAATTTTCCCCACAGATCCTCAAAAGTAAAGTACATTGGCTAGCATATAGCGTTTAATAGGAAAATGTGACTTCATGAATGCTTCAAAAGGTGTTTCCCCAAAGTCGCCAGTGAAAATATTTGTTTCTGAGCGTGTATGTTTTGTTCTTGGAGTTGGCAATTCAAGACAAAAATAATCCAGCAGCAAAATCTTTTCTTGTAAAATGGAAACGGTTAATGTATTTCACTCTATTTCTCTGGAAATTTCTTTGGGCAGCACGGTAGCACAGTGGATAGCACCGTTGCTTCACAGCTCCACGGTCCCAGGTTCGATTCCCGCCTTGGGTCACTGTTCTCCCCGTGTCTGCATGGGTTTCCTCCGGGTGCTCCGGTTTCCTCCCACAAGTCCCAAAAGACGTGCTGTTATGTAATTTGGACATTCTGAATTCTCCCTCAGTGTACCCGAACAGGTGCTGGAATGTGGCGACGAGGGGCTTTTCACAGTAACTTCATTGCAGTGTTCATGTATTCCTACTTGTGATAATAAAGATTATTATTATTATCTTGAGCCTGCTCTGCAATTCAATAAGACCATGGCCAATTTAATTTTGGCCCAATACCTCTATCCTGCCTACCCCTGATACCCTTTGATATCCTTTTTAGTCAAGAATTGATCTACGTCTGCTGTAAATGACCTTGCCTCTGCCACTCTCTGGGCAAAAGAATTCCGCAGACTCACAGCCCTCTGAAAGAAAATAATTCTCCACATCTCTAACTTAAACGGGAGACTTTTTTGTTGACCGCTGCATCCGTGGTGTTGTCTCCTCCAGTATTCAGTGTCCAGGCATCACGGTCTGACTGGGATGCTAGGCAATTAATCCCACATGCTACATGGCACGCCAATCCATGGGAATCCACTTGGGATGTGTGAGGTTCTCATTTAACTTCCATTGCTCTTTCCCTAATACCAATAGCATTCAGCCGCACGACCAGAGGTCACCGCGGTCACTGGGAGATATGGGTGGTCGGTGGGACTGGCAGGCTGGGGTTTCCCAAGGAACGGGAACACACATTCCAGAGGTGGCATGGCTGACCTGCAAGGGCTGAGAGACCCATCACCCCCCCCCGCCCCCCCCCCCCCCCAGCCCAGGTCATGGGCGCCCCCACTCCATAACCCCCTTCCAATGGCGGCCCCCCCCCCGGGGGCTCCCCCAACCACTCCGAGCACTGTGGCAGTAGCCCCAATGCCGCCAGGCTCATTGCCAGGGACCAAAGATGCCTACTCACCTCCTCGGGTCCCCGCAGCAGCCCTTCCATCAGCTTCAGGTTTTTAAAAAGGTGTACTAATCGACGTCCACATGACCACTTGCTGGGAAGGTTGTTTGATTGCGGGAGGCCATTAGATAGGGGGTCTCTCCCGTTATGGAGATTGGTCATCCGTGGTGATTATTGGTTTCTTGCCATGCAATAGCGGGAACCTGATTTTGCCAACAGGGGCGGGCCGATTAGATCACATTCAGATCGGACCGGCATGGTTCTCAATTTCGGCCTCTCCCACAATCTAACGGCCTTGTCGCACTCTTGCCTAAGCGCAACATGGCCTTTAATTTGCATCCTAGATATCGTGGGGGGGTCGGAGAATCGCAGGGGTCCGGCGCGACTCAATGGGCCCCGGGACTGCCCGAGTTCTCCGGCCCGCGATGGGCCGAAGTCCCGTCCATCTTTTGCCAGTCCCGCCGGCATAAATTAGAGTAGGTCCCTTACCGGCGGGACCTGGCGGTGCGGGCGGCCTCCGGGGTTCTTGGGGGGGCGCGAGGGGATCTGGCACCGGGAGGTGCCCCCATGGTTGTCTGGCCCGCGATCAGGGCACACCGATCCACGGGCGGGCCTGTGCCATGGGGGCACTCTATTCTTCTGTACCAGAGGCTGTACCGGTCCGCCATTCCCGGGGCGGAAGCGAAGCCATCTGCGCATGCGCGGGGATGACTGGCGCTCCCGTGCATGCGGCAACTCGTGCCGGCCGGCGGAGGCCCTTCGGCGCCGGTTGGCGTACCGCCAAGCCCTGACCTGGGTGCAAGTCGAGGAGGGTGGCCCTTCGGGGAGAGGGGTATTAGTAGTTTTGATTTTGTGTACACCGTAATAAACCAGTCGTTCATTTCTACCTACCGTGTGTTCCTGTTGTCTCTCCCATTCGGGTTCCACAGTTTGGGACCTGTGGTAGTATGTATTGGGGGTCATGTGGGACTGGAAGCCCTAATGTCATTGGCTGACAGATCCCTGGTCCTGGTTGGCCGTTGACCTCATACTCCGCCCTGAAGGCGAAGTATAAGAAGCCGGTGCCTTCCCCCGCATGCCAGTTTACTATCGGGCTGCTGGGGAACAGACACGCTTAATAAAGCCTCATCGACCACTCTATTTGTCTCATGGAGTCTTTGTGCGCCACAGGACCTTGACCTACTGTGTTTAGAACTGTCAGTCAAAGATATTGAGCACTTAACATAGCTATAGTAGACAAAACCTGCAAGCTTATCTGCTTGTTAAATGTGTAATTTTACAATGCAGTGTAACACTCACTTTGGGAGCTGAAGAACAATGACATTTATTCCAATTAATAGCTGGAGGGAACTTTACTATGCAATGAAACTTTGTGAGGAGAAAATATATTAGAAAGACCCGATTTAAAAAAAGTTATTTTTAACTATGTTTTATATGATAGACTAGATAACATGTGATGGGAATGTCCCTGAGGAACCAGTGAGGATACTGGAAACATTTTATGGTTGCGGAGTTCCAAACATTAATCACATGGTATAACATTATATATACAACTCAAAGATGTGCAGGGTAGGTGGATTGGCCACGCTAAATTGGCCCTCAATTGGATAAAGTGAATTGGGTACTCTAAATTTAAAAAATATATATATACCACTGGAAGTCCTCATAATTACGAACTGCTAGAAAGGCTAAGAGGGTTGTACATAAGCTCCCAGAACACAATTGTTAAACCAGCATCAACAGTACCTGAAAATTTTACAGGTTGGATTTCATACTTGTTTTTCCTGTAATCACAACCAAAATATATATGATTGAAATTACCAGAACAATTGATGAGAAATATTTTTTCCTTAACACCAGTATTTGTTTAACAAGAATATCATCATTTGAGGAGAAGGAATGAAAAGAACAACTTATTTCTTCGTCCTTCCCATATACTTATGATTAACTCAGCAGACGTCTTTCCCTTTCTGTCAGGGTATCTCCCTCCATTTCTATTAGCTTGTCTCTGCTCTCTCAAACATTTCAGACAGTGTAAAATTGAACTTTGACTTTCACTATCATTTCATTCAATGATTGCGACAATGACATGGATTTGTCTTAACCAAAGTCCCTGCATCACGTGTCTCTGCCAATGGATTCTGCGGTACCAGCAAACCTTCCGTTTCTTTTTGACTTTAAATTTGGACTTTCAAGAGGAATTTGGATTATCGGAGGTCACATTTTCCCCTTCAAGCAAATGATCTACACAACGCTCATGGAGCTGTTGTGTATTATGCCTCGGAGATATGCAGAGATGATTCATGACGACACAAAGGTTGGTGGAATTGCGGATAGCGATGAGGACTGTCGGAGGATACAGCAGGATTTAGATTGTCTGGAGACTTGGGCGGAGAGATGGCAGATGGAGTTTAATCCGGACAAATGTGAGGTAATGCATTTTGGAAGGTCTAATGCAGGTAGGGAATATACAGTGAATGGTAGAACCCTCAAGAGTATTGAAAGTCAAAGAGATCTAGGAGTACAGGTCCACAGGTCATTGAAAGGGGCAACACAGGTGGAGAAGGTAGTCAAGAAGGCATACGGCATGCTTGCCTTCATTGGCCGGGGCATTGAGTATAAGAATTGGCAAGTCATGTTGCAGCTGTATAGAACCTTAGTTAGGCCACACTTGGAGTATAGTGTTCAATTCTGGTCGCCACACTACCAGAAGGATGTGGAGGCTTTAGAGAGGGTGCAGAAGAGATTTACCAGAATGTTGCCTGGTATGGAGGGCATTAGCTATGAGGAGCGATTGAATAAACTTGGTTTGTTTTCACTGGAACGAAGGAGGTTGAGGGGAGACCTGATAGAGGTATACAAAATTATGAGGGGCATAGACAGAGTGGATAGTCAGAGGCTTTTCCCCAGGGTAGAGGGGTCAATTACTAGGGGGCATAGGTTTAAGGTGAGAGGGGCAAGGTTTAGAGTAGATGTACGAGGCAAGTTTTTTACGCAGAGGGTAGTGGGTGCCTGGAACTCGCTACCGGAGGAGGTAGTGGAAGCAGGGACGATAGGGACATTTAAGGGGCATCTTGACAAATATATGAATCGGATGGGAATAGAAGGATACGGACCCAGGAAGTGTAGAAGATTGTAGTTTAGTCGGGCAGCATGGTCGGCACGGGCTTGGAGGGCCGAAGGGCCTGTTCCTGTGCTGTACATTTCTTTGTTCTTTGTTCTTTTGTTCTGATGTTCCGGATCATATATGTCTGAGCAGGAGTTTTATTCTGTGCTTTAAAATGTCTGTTCACATGCCTTCAGCTGCTTGCCTACAGCTTAGTTTGTCTTTCTCAGTCACCATGCAGGCTTAACCAATAACACACACACACAGGTCAGAGAAGAGTGAAAAGATGCACACAATCAAACATCAAACAGTTGAGAAATTGAGCACCATGGGCCAAATTTTCCAAGGAGCAGAACACCAGTTGCTATATGTTTGGTACATTTTCATTCACTAACACACTTAGAAAAGTTTTGAGAAATCGAAATAGCCTTTCAATGTGTTAATGAGTGAGGTAAGTGGATAGTGTGGGTAGTGAGGTGGTGGTAGGGTGTCAGATGATTGGTAGGGTGGATTTAAGCTTTCGACCATTATCTGACAGCAATGTTGCTGGAAACCTATAATTTTTTTAAAAAATCTTTATTGGTGTCACAAGTTGGCTTACATTAACACTGCTGTGAAGTTACTGTGAAAATCCCCTAGTTGCCACATTCCGGTGCCTGTTCGGGGACACTGAGGGAGAATTCAGAATGTCCAATTTAACTAACAACATGTCTTTCGGGACTCGTGGGAGGGGGGAACCTCAGGGGACTCTCGCAAAACCACCCCCAACCCTTGGCCCAATTCTCGCCCACCCCACCCCCAAACTGACCTCTAAACTCCACACCACCCGATCCCCGCCAACCCCCCTGATCACTCCACCCTCACCCAACCAAGAGAGAAAATAAAGGTGAAAAACAAATGGCGCCAGAATGTAAAATCAAGCTAGGGTGACTAACAGGGTGAAAAAGACAAGATTACAGGCTTTGTGTCTTAATGCATAGAACATTCGCAATAAGCTAGATGAATTAACAGTGCAAATAGGTATAACCAGTTATGATATGATTGCACTTATGGAGACATGGGGCGTCATTCTCCAACCCCCCCCGCCCGGTCGGAGAATGGCCGTTGGCCACCGTGAATCCCGCCCCCGCCCCCGGCGAAGTCTCCGGTACCGGAGATTGGGCGGGGACGGGAATCGGGCCGCGCCGGTTGGCGGGACCCCCCGCTCAATTCTCCGGCCCGGATGGGCCGAAGTCCCGCCCAGAAATTGCCTGTCCCGCCGGCGTAAATCAAAGCTGGTATTTACCGGTGGGACCAGGCGGCGTGGGCGGGCTCCGGGGTCCTGGGGGGGGCACGGGGCAATTTGACCCCGTGGGGTGCCCCCACGGTGGCCTGTCCTGCGATCGGGGCCCACCGATCCGCGGGCGGGCCTGTGCCGTGGGGGCACTCTTTCCCTTCCGCCTCCGCCACGGCTTCCACCATGGCGGAGGCGGAAGAGACTCTCCCCACTGCGCATGCGTGGGAAACTGTTGGCGGCTGCTGACGCTCCCGCGCATGCGCCGCATTTCCGCGCCAGCTGGCGGGGCAACAAACGCCATTTCCGCCAGCTGGCGGGGCAACAAACGCCATTTCCGCCAGCTGGCGGGGCGGAAATCCCTCCGGCGCCGGCCTAGCCCCTCAATGTTGGGGCTCGGCCCCCAAAGATGCGGAGCATTCCGCACCTTTGGGCCGGTGCGATGCCCGTCTGATTGGCGCCGTTTTTGGCGCCAGTCGGCGGACATCGCGCCGTTGGGGGAGAATTTCGCCCATGACTTCAGAGTTACCAAGAATAGGAGCTGAACATCCAAGAGTAATCATTATTCTGAAAGGACAGACGACAAAAGGGAAAGGAGGTGGGACAATATTGTTGGTGAAGGAGGAAATTAATGCAATGGAAGAAGGATATTGGCTCAGAAAATCATGATGTGGAATCTGTATTGTGTTTTGACATGCTGGGCAAGTTCGCGGTCATTTCCAGCTCCACTCATCCCGGAGAACAACACAAGTGAACTAACCAATAATTTGTATGAAAATACCTAAAATCTTTGACCATTGGCTGCCAATAATTACGGTCACCAGGTTTGTAAGCTTAAACACAATTACTGTTTATTTATAACTAGAACAAATATGAAATATACTGTGAATTAAATGTTCTTTCACACCTGACTCCCCTTTAACTCTCTACCCACACACACAAGACAGGCAATAACAGAGGGGAAGGAAAAGGGTGAAAAATTAAAACGCATTAAGGTCAGAAGAGTCCTTGCTTCAGATGATGAGTTCTTCAGTGCACTCTCTTCACAGTATGAGTGTGGTTTAAAGTCTCTGGACTACAGCTTGTAATGATCTTGTTGGCAAAATCAGCAGTACATCTTACTCACAGCTTTTATCAGGAGACACCTTTGGCTTCACATCAGCCTGTTCTGCAGAGAGAGTTATCAGATTCTGATCTCTTTTTAACATAGGCCTTTTTTTGCAGAGAGAAAGTCATCAGATTCTGGATTCTGCTTGCACAGTCAGTTCTGCAAAGAGGGCTAGTTCTCACAGTGGTCTTTTGGTGAGAATTAACTGGATATTACCGGAATGAGTTGGTTAGATTTCTCCACCGAGCCTGCCGAATCGAAAGTGAAATGAAAACACAAGCCCTGTGACACCGAAAAGCATAGCAGTGTGACCTGATCCAATCACCACTTGTCACCGGGCAGAGCTCCATCCCTTTTGGCCTATTCATTGGCCATCAGCCAAATCAATTAAAGTGCATCATCACTAATCTCCTCTGCTGCTGCATCCTCTGCTGGAATTTAAAGGCACAGGCCACTTACAAGCTGTTTGGACTTAAAGTCAAAGGTCCATTAATCATCCATGGATCAAATGGCAATAGCAAAAATAAAAGAAATGGGAAATAAGGGAATAAACAGGAAGCAAACCTTACAATTGGTGGAGTTAAAAAACACCAAGTGGCAGAAAATGTTGTTGGGGGTTGTCGATAGGCCCCCAAACAGTGGTTGAGATATAAGGAAAAGTATTAATCAGAGATGCATGCAATAAGGGTATAACTCATCATGGGTGACTTTAATTTACACAATAATTGGCCAAACCAAACTAGCAATTGTATATCAGAGGTAGAGTTCCTGGAGTGTGTACGTGATGGTATTTCAGACCAATACATTGAGGAACAAACCAGTGAACAGGTTATTCTAATCTGGGGACTGTGAAATAAGAAAGGGTTAATTAACAATCATGTTGTGCAGGGTCCCTTGGGGAAGAGCAACCATACTTTGATAGAATTCCTCAATAAGATGGAGAATGAAGTTGACAAATATGAAACCAGGGTCCTGAATCTTAATAAAGGGAATTATGAGAATACGAGATGTGACTTGGCAAGGATAGATGGGGAACCTTGCTAAATGGGTTGACGGTGGATAGTTCATTTTTAAAGGACATATGCATGAACTGCAACAATTACTCATTCCTTCTGGCGCAAAAATGAAAGATGAAAGGTGGCTCAACCATGGTTTACAAAAGAAATTAGGGATAATATTAAATCCAAAGAGGAGACATATAAAATTGAGAGAGAAAGTAGCAAGCCTGAGGATTGGGAACATTTTAGAATTCAGCAAAAGAGGAGAAAAAAATTGATCAAGAGGGAGAAAGTAGAGTGTGAGAGTAAACTTTATTTTTTATAATCTTTATTGTCACAAGTAGGCTTACATTGCATTGAAGATACTGTGCAAAGCCCCTTGTCGCCACATTCCAGCACCTGTTCGGGTACACAGAGGGAGAATTCAGAATGTCCAAATGACCTAACAGCACGTCTTTCAGGTCGAGTGGGGGGAAACTGGAACACCCGGAGGAAACCCATGCAGGCACGGGGAGAACATGCAGACTCCGCACAGACAGCGACCCAAGTAGGGAATCGAAGCTGGGACCCTGGAGCTGTGAAGCCACAGTGATACCCACTGTGCTACCGTGCTGCCCTACTTGTAAAGATCTTGCCAGGAACATTGAAACTGACCCTAAAAGCTTCTGTAAAATGAAGAGGAAAAATGGAGATATATTCAGAAACGGGGAAATTATAATGAGGAACAAAGAAATGGCAGGAGAATTGAACACATATTTTGGTTCTGTCTTCGCAAAAGAGGGCACAAATTGTCATGATATTCAAACACACACATCATGATAGACACACCAACAGACAAATCAGAACACACAACACCACAACCAATGACAGAAAGATATAAAAGCACAGACACGACCCCCGGTGGTCAGTATTAGCTGCAGAGGAGGACCAGGACAGATCTGCTACCAAACACACTCAGGGAGACAGCACGTGCAGAGTATCCAGAACGAACTGTATTATAAGAGTTAAAATAAAATAGAGTTGTACCACATACAACTGTGTTGGCTCATCTGTGCACCAGAGCACCCAACACCACATGGTACAGGAGTGGATCGATACCTGCCGGCATACCTCAGTGTACAGAGACAACCAGCAGTGCCCAGGCAAAATGATAGAGCTCCCGGTTCCGCAGCCGCTCCAGTGCTACGGCGATCTCCGCGAAAACTGGCGGCGATTCCGGCAATGGTTCGAATTGTTCCTGGTGGCAGCTGAACTCCAAGACCTGGATGATAGCGAAAAAATTGAATTTCTCCTCACCATCGCCGGTGCAAGGGCAAGAGAATTATTCACAAGGTTCAGGTTCTTCAGGAGGCAGCAAAGGTACGATTACTAGGCAGTCCTGGACAAATTCTCCAAGTACTGTGAAGAAAACGCAATCCAATCGGCAAGTAAAGGTAAGAAAAGCTGCAGTACTCACCTCGTGGCTGGGATCCCGGAGCCCGAATTCCCAGAGGCCGAAATCCCGGGCCTGAGAGAGGGCTGGGTCGAGGTCGGCGGCCATCTTTCTAAAGGTATCACGCTAGCACAGTTGCGCGAGCAGTGCGCAGAACCGGACGTTTCGTTTGCGCATGCGCGAGATGCTGCGCATGCGCAGTCAAGAAAACGGCCATCGGTAAAGGAACAGCGATCTGAGCATGCGCAGTCGCTTCCTACGTGCTACATACCGAGCGTCAGGATGTCAGAGGCCCCAGACTGCACCAATTTAAAGGGGAAACGTCCCAAATCCAATTTAAAAGGGAAACGTCCCAAATCAAAAAAACAAAAATCTGTTAAAGCTGTAAAACAACCTTCCCTCACCTGGAATGACAGCACATTGCCGCAAATTGACCCAGGAGATGAATTTGACCTCCGAAGAACCCTCCGACAAGCAGTTACCTACGCACAAGCCGATGATTCCGACCTCGAATACTTTGATGACGATCTTTACAGTGTTTCCGGACCTCGCGAGCCCAATGATAGCTCCGTGGTCCTATACGACTATGACTCGGACGAACCTTTCGTGTTGCACATTGGCGGCCCCCACATTGAATCCGACGCAGATGCGGATTCATTTTTCGGATTTGAGGATCTTCAATCCAGCAGATATGACGTCCCAACTTATCAGTACCGGATGATGCTGCAGCCTGACATTAACAGACAGGGAGCGCTGCAAGCACACGGAGAGCACCCTGCTGCCACACAGAGCGTGGTCCACGTCCCGCTCAACGTTCCCGACTCTATGAAAGAAGACATGCAAGACTCCAGAGCGCAGTCCTCGCATGAACCAGAAGTGACTCCAGTGTCACAAGCCTCCACAGCAAGCTCGTGGACAGACTCCACAATTGCAGAAACGCAAGACTCCAGAGCGCAGTCCTTGCACGAACAAGAAGTGACTCCAGTGTCACAAGCCTCCACAGAGAGCTCGTGGACAGCCTCCACGATAGAAGCAACGCAAGACTCCAGAGCGCAGTCCTTGCATGAACAAGAAGTGACTCCAGAGTCACAAGCCTCCACAGGGAGCTCGTGGACAGCCTCCACGATAGAAGCAACGCAAGACTCCAGAGTGCAGTCCTTGCAGGAACACGACCATGAGGGTCTAGCAACCTCTCCTGACCAACCAGCGGCAGACGATGCAAGTCTGCCATGCTCACGTGAACAGCAAGAAGGCTATAACAGCCTACCATGCTCCACTACACAGCAGCATGACCATGACGGTCTCTCATGCTACAATGAAGGGCACAGCGCTGAAGACTGTTCAAGCCCAACTGAAGACAAGCCAAAGGAATCGCCTCGTCCAAGCCCGAAGAAAAAAGGTTTATGCGCTGACCTTCAGGATCATTATAGCCGAACAGAGATGAATAATGCTGCACGGCCACAGAAGGATGCTGAGGATTTTCTAAAGAAATTAATTGAATGTTTAACTTGCAAGGAGCAGACTGAGAATTGCCAGTGTTTTAGTACGGATCGAAAAAATGGACAAGACATTGATCCTCAGTTAATGGAGATAACACAACCTGAATCATATCTACAGCAGGGACAAATGTCTCCCTTCAACACAACGCCGCAAAGTCCCAACTTCGAAGACCAGCAGTTAGTCAGTAATGACTCTTCAAACCTTGAGGGGAACATTAATTGCATTGAACCTATACACACTCCACTGATAAATGAGCAGAACATTGGAGCAAGAATCCTGAGGACACCGACATCGAGTAGCCAGATAACGGATTTAAAACCCACAGCAGTTTCAAGTGAACCAAGTGTGCTTTCCACTAATGGTGAAGATGCAGGTAAGGTCGACCCGATTATCCATTGTACCACACTAACCCCAGTGATTAAGCAGTTATGTATGGGGAGTATAATGTGGGCAATTGAGAACAGTAAAAGAGAGACTGTGACCATGCCAGTCCCAGCAAAATCAGACCCAGAGACCATGAAGGCATGTACATTAGACAAAGATACATATGAGGTACCTGAGAAGAAAAGTGAAACGGAATGTTCTTTGGAAAATAGTACAATGTCGATAGAAACATTGGATCCTATATTCGAGACCATACATATGGGAGAATTTGGGGATAATAAACAAGGTTCTGCAATGTCTGGGGGAAGATTTAAAATTCCAAAGAAGAAAAGCCCAAATGAAGGACAACGGCAAGACAATGACAGTCCACCGACATGGTGTGCACCACCAGATGAAAACTCTGATAATTTACCCAACCCTAGTGAACAGCAAGCTGCTAATGAGGATCTATCCACGGGATGTGAGACGAGTGACGACAGCATCCCACTTCCCATGCAAAAGGTGCAAGGTGACAGACCTCGCCTAGTGCGTACCGAGGCACTCGACGATCACGGTGGGACCACTGACGACTGCGATGGCGGCGCACCGCTTCCACCCTCGATGGCTCGAGCCTCTCCACTGGTGGGTGCATTCCTGCATGTTCCGACTCCAGAAGTGCAGCTTCAGGGAATCTCGGCTGCCTCCAGTGAACCTGTTGGGACTCCGGACGGGGGGCATCGACGGAAGGCAGACCGGTCTCCAGATGGGGAGCAGCCAAGCGCCGACTCTGATTCGCGCACGCCAGACCTTGCTCCGGACGGGCGGTGTCGCGGCCTCGGTGATGGCACGCTCAGGGTGACGGCGGATGCCACGGCGACAGGGAATGGATCGCGTGGCAGTCCCACTGGGTCGGCAGTGGCAACCAGCACCGGCGGTCCAAGATGGACACACCAATTCGCGCCATCGCCAGACGTTGATGCGAGCAACAATTCTCTCTCCAAGGCGACATGCTTCGACGTTTCTCTCCGGAGTCGCCCTTCCGGCACAGCAGGTGGCCGGAACCAGCGTGCACGGTCTCGGCCAACTTCCACATCTGGCACAGTCATCGCCTTGCATGATATTAGTGATGGTGCTACTTCGATGGCAACGACCCATCGGCTACAAGATGCCGTCCACCACAAACATAAAAAGAAAAAAGACTCCACCTTGTTCCTGGCATGCAGGGCGGATGGATTGGTGCGTAGGCGCAATCAGCGAGCTTTGCGCCGCCTTCCACGCTCGCAACTGAACCGTACGCACACGCCGGATCCTCCACTGGTTCCCAAGGATGACTTCGTGGAGATGCCACGGATCATGCCCCTTCCATCGCCACCAGAACCAAACCACAGCCAAGGCAACACTAACAAAGATGTTGAATGTTATATTTGCACGAATGAAAAAACCAAGCACTGCACGAAGTACAACAAATGGTAAAGTAGAGACTTCGGCAACAGCATCACCTCCAACAGTCCAAGGTGAACCAATGTGACCACAAATCTCCACAGCTGAACCGGCTTGAGGACCAGCCCATTCTTGAGGCGGTCACCCATTAGACTGGACTTATAACGCTGTTCATACGTTCAAAAAGTCAAACACTTCTGTATTATAACCTGTTGTTGTTTATTGTTCCAGATATCGTCTGACCGGACCACTGTTCAAGTTTTTTTTTTCTCTCTCGCATCCATGTTTTGTTATGGTACAACCTTGTTAGTGTGACACACCCGACATCGCCCCATGTAAATAGTTACGTCATATACACACGCTGTACACAACACACACACACACTCTTAGATGCACTCACGACACAATTATATTTATAACCACGTAGGCACATATCTTTGTAAAAAAGGGGGATGTCATGATATTCAAACACACACATCATGATAGACACACCAACAGACAAATCAGAACACACAACACCACAACCAATGACAGAAAGATATAAAAGCACAGACACGACCCCCGGTGGTCAGTATTAGCTGCAGAGGAGGACCAGGACAGATCTGCTACCAAACACACTCAGGGAGACAGCACGTGCAGAGTATCCAGAACGAACTGTATTATAAGAGTTAAAATAAAATAGAGTTGTACCACATACAACTGTGTTGGCTCATCTGTGCACCAGAGCACCCAACACCACACAAATAACCCCCCAGAAATGTTAGGGAACCAACGGTCTAGTGAGAAGGTGGAACGAAAGGAAATCAGTAGTGGTAAGAAAATGGTGCTGGGGAATTTATTAGGATTCAAGCCAAACAAATCACCAGAGCCTGATAATATACACCCCGGAGTATTAAAGGAAATGGCCCTGGAAATATTTGTCATCTTCCAAAATTCTATAGACTCTGGAGTAGTTCCTCCAGATTGGAGGGTGGCAAATGTAACTCCACTATTTAAAAAGGGAAGGAGCAAAAAAAGGAGAATTACAGACCAGTTAACCTGACATCAGGGCCGGGATTCTCCCCTACCTGGCGGGGCAGGGGGTCCCGGCGGGATGGAGTAGCGTGAACCACTCCGGCGTCGGGCCGCCCCAAAGGTGCGGAGAAATCCACACCTTTAGGGGCCAAGCACTCACCGCGAGGGGCTAGGCCCACACCGGAGTAGTTTCTGCTCCACCGGCTGGCATGGAAGGCCTTTGGCGCCACGCCAGCCGGGGCCGAAAGGACTTCGCCGGGTGGCGGAAGTCCGTGCACGCGCAGGAACATCACCGGCCGCTGATGTCATCCCCGCGCATGCGCTGGGGGGGGAGTTTCTCTTACGCGTCGGCCATTGCGGAGACTGTGGCCAAGGCAGAGGGAAAAGAGTGCCCCCACGGCACAGGCCTGCCCGCGGATCGGTGGGCCCCGATCGCGGGCCAGGCCACCGTGGGGGCACCTCCCGGGGCCAGATTGCCCCGCGCCTCCCCAGGACCCCGGAGCACGCCCGCGCTGCCTAGTCCCGCCGGTAAGAGATGTGGTTTGATTCTCGCCGGCGGGACAGGCATGACAGCAGCGGGACTTCGGCCCATCGCGGGCCGGAGAATCACTGGGGGGGGCCACCGACCGGCGCGGCACGATTCCCGCCCCCGCCAAATATCCGGTGCCGGAGAATTCGGCAACTGCCGGGGGCGGGATTCACGCCAGCTCCCGGCGATTCTCTGACCCGGCGGGGGGTCGGAGAATCCCGCCCCAGTAGTGGGGAATATGCTGGAATCTATTATAAAACATGTGAAAAAAAGGATATACTTTGGGGCAGCACAGTAGCACAAGTAGATAGCACTGTGGCTTCACAGCGCTAGGTTCCCCTCTGGGTCACTGTGCGGAGTCTGCATGTTCTCCCCGTGTGTGTGTGGGCTTCCTCTGGGTGCTCAGGTTTCCTCCCACAGTCCAAAGATGTGCAGCTTAGGTGGATTGACCATGATAAATTGCCCATAGTTACCAAAAAGGTGAGGAGGGCTTATTGGGTTACGGGGATAGGGTGGAAGTGAGGGCTTAAGTGGGTCAGTACAGACTCGACGGGCCGAATGGCTTCCTTCTGCACTGTATGTTCTATGTTTTACCATAGAGGGAGTGGAGCGGAGGTTCACTAGGCTGTCTCCGGTGTTGGCAGGGCTGTCAATGAAGAGGGATTGGTTCAGCTGGGCCTGTATTCACTGGAATTTAGAGGGATGAGAGGGGATCTGACTGAAATGTATAATATTCTAACAGGGCTGGACAGACTGGATGCAGAGAGGGTGTTTTCCATGTTTGGGGAATCAAAAACTAGTGGACGCAGTCTCAGGATACAGAGTGGAACATTAAGGATTGAGGTGAGGAAACATTTCTTCACTCAAGGAAAGTCAACCTGTGGAACTCTCTACTGCAGAAGTCTGTGGATGCAAGTCACTGAATGTATTCAAGAAAGAGATCGATAAATGTTTAGATTTTAATGGCATCAAGGGGTATGGGGAAAGGAGAACTATGGCATTGAGATAGAGGATCAGCCATGATCACATTGAATGGAGTGGGTTGGAATGGCTGAATGGCCTAGTTTCTATGTTTATGGTGCAATGTTTATTTTAGAAATTTTGCTGTGAGCTCAGAATGTATATTTTATTTATTGCAAGCGTTTTCCTTGATTTTTGTCCCACTTGGTTTTTTCAAAGCTCTGCTGAACTTGTCATGCCCTCTTTGGACCAGTCCAAATCATTTCATTGTCCAAGTCAACCAGTTTAATTGTCCTGTAACTAGACATTGTTGTAAAGTCAGCAAGATGATGCAGGGGACATTCGAATTTTCCTTCCCATCCCTCAAAACTTCACTAGCATAGGGGTCTGGATTCTCCGGTCGCCGACGCCAAAATTGCGTTCGGCGATTGGCCGGAGAATGACAGTTCCCGACCAAATTGGGGGCGGCGCCACGTTCGCGATGCTCCACCGAGTACGCCGCGCCATGTATCCATGGTCTCAGGACATTGCCTGAGGCCTGCTGCCCGATGCTCCGTCCCTGACCGGCCGAGTTCCCGACAGTGTCGGCCGCATGTGGTCTCATTCGGTCGAAACTCGGCGTGGTGGCTGCATACTCAGTCCAGCGCCGCCACAGTAGGATGATGGCCGAAATGCGGGCAGGGGGTCTTTTCCAGGGGCTGGGGCACTGTGGGGGGATTGTTCCGGGGCGCGCGAGCAAGCCAAAGGGGGGGGGGGCACTATTTTGTGGGCCGGGTCCGCGGGCGACCCCCAGCAAAACGTAGAATCGGTGGCCGTTTTACGCCATTTATTCTGGCGTAAAGTGCCAACGTTCCCACGCCGGCATGGGGACATAGCCTCAGAATTGGAGAATCCAGGCCCGTATTCCATTCATCTTGAAAAAATACTTGGTTCAACTGCTGCTGTTGATTTTTGTATCAGTCCCATGAACTAATCAATAACTTTGGAATGTAAAGCATTTTCAGCATACCACAGTTTTGGTATTTACCAAGTGAATGCTTCCTTTTAGATTTCTTTACAAGTTCCAGTCATGTAAATATTTCAGACTATGCTTGAGGGAATGTGAGTGAGTATTCTGAGAAGTTTCTTGGGTTTTGACAAAGTTGAATAATTTAGTACACGTGCATTCCTTGAATCATTGAACAGAACAGCAACTGCTCATTACTGAAGCTTGATAAATTACATTGCTGCTTTGTGTGGGTGTTTTTAATTGCGGCCTTGACAGCACAGGGGGTAAAACAATTCCACATGAATAAAATTTGTTTGCGGTTTCTTGTGAAAGAAACAGAAACACATAATCTGCTGATGATAAAATAAAACTGGCATGGTTATTGTAAATCCATTAGTTTTTGCGACAGCTTGTGGAATTGGTCCAATTGAGATGTAATTGTGTCTTCTGCCTTTGCCGAGAATAACAGTGAATGCACTTTCATGGAGCCTAATTGTAAGTCAGCATCTTCTATTAAATGTATGATGGATTTCACAGCTAAACTAGAAAAAGAAGTGAGTGGCTGTGTGTTTCTATTGTGTATTATATCCAAAGTCATGGGCAGCACGGCAGCAATGTGGATAGCACAATTGCTTCACAGCTCCAGGGTCCCAGGTTCGATTCTGGCTTGGGTCACTGTCTGTGCGGAGTTTGCACATCCTTCCCATGTGTGCGTGGGTTTCCTCCGGGTGCTCCGGTTTCCTCCCACAGTCCAAAAATGTGCAGGTTAAGTGGATTGGCCATGATAAATTGCCCTTAGTCTCCAAAATTTCCCTTAGTGTTGGGTGGGGTTACTGGGGATAGGGGGGAGGTGTTGACCTTGGGTGGGGCGCTCTTTCCAAGAGCCGGTGCAGACTCGATGGGCCGAATGGCCTCCTTCTGCACTGTAAATTCTATGATAATCATACATAACGTTGTCATAATTATTGAATGGCAATGCTGAGTAATTCATTAACACCCAAACTGCACACAATATTTTGATTTGTCATAATGCGCTCCTTTTTTAATGTGATAGGACCAATGACGTATGAGGAGAGATTAAACAGTTTGGGATTATACTTGCCAGAGTTTAGAAGGATAAGGGTATCTGATCACGGTATATAAAATACTAAACGGGATTGTAAAGTAAACGTAGACCAAATGTTCCCTGTCGTGGGCCAATCTAGTACAAGAATTCACAAATATAGGTTGAGAGGCGATAGATTTAGAACTGAGATGAGGAGGCACTATTTGTCGCAGAGGGTGGTGAATTTGTGGAACTCGCTTCCCCGTAGTGAGGTGGAATCAGAATCATTAAATGGTTTCAAGAGGGAGATAGATATATTTCTGATGAAAACTGGGTTAATGGGATATGGGGAACAGGTATGGAGGTGGATTTGAGACCAGGAAGAGATCAGCCATGATCTGATTGAATGGCAGAGCAGACTTGAAGGGCTGAATTGCCGACTTCTGCTCCTAATTCCTATGTTCACAACATTGATGAAGGTGATTGTGCAGGCATCCAGAAAGCAAGCTCTGCCCTGCCAATGGCTGACTCACGATCATCTCTGGAAGCAGCGTGGCATTAAGATGAAGGCTAAAAACCAACTGGAGCAGGCCATTGTCCTTCCTGTCCTGTTAAATTTTGCAGAATCCTTGGGCGAAATTCTCCCGCAACGGCGCGATGTCCGCCGACCGGGGCCAAAAACGGCGCCAATCAGACGGGCATCGCGCCGGCCCAAAGGTGCGGAATGCTCCGCATCTTTGGGGGGCCGAGCCCCAACATTGAGGGGCTAGGCCGGCGCCGGAGGGATTTCCGCCCCGCCAGCTGTCGGAAATGGCGTTTGTTGCCCCGCCAGCTGGCGCGGAAATGCGGCGCATGCGCGGGAGCATCAGCGGCCACCGACAGTTTCCCGCGCATGCGCAGTGGGGAGAGTCTCTTTCGCTTCCGCCATGGTGGAGGCCGTGGCGGTGGCGGAAGGGAAAGAGTGCCCCCACGGCACAGGCCCGCCCGCGGATCGGTGGGCCCCGATCGCGGGCCAGGCCACCGTGGGGGCACCCCCCGGGGTCAGATCGCTCCGCGCGCCCCCCAGGACCCCGGAGCCCGCCCACGCCGCCTGGTCCCGCCAGTAAATACCAGCTTTGATTTATGCTGGCGGGACAGGCAATTTCTGGGCGGGACTTCGGCCCATCCGGGTCGGAGAATTGAGCGGGGGGGGTCCCGCCAACGGGCACGGCCCAATTCCCGCCCCCGCCCAATCTCCGGTACCGGAGACTTCGGCCGGGGGCGGGGGCGGGATTCACGGTGGCCAACGGCCATTCTCCGACCCGGCGGGGGGCCGGAGAATGACGCCCCTTGTGCCAACATCTAAGCTCTGGAACACTTCCACCAAAAGCCCTTTGTCTATTCAGGATTGGCAGCAGCAGGTGATGCTGGAGCCACCAGAGCTCACACCAGCCTCACCTCCATCCCATAGAGTAGCCCGGGGGGGGTCCAGCGAGCATGGGTGGAAGGGGGAATGTTGGGAAAGGACGGCAGAGCTGCCGATTACCTGGCCTTCTATTTGGTAAATTGGAAGGTGATGAGGTTGTGCCATGTGCGGTGACCCTGGAGCACATGTTGGACGGCCAGCTGTGCAACATCAGACCCATGCCCAGGTCTTCCTGGACACCCTCCTCATCTGCCTTGTCAGGTGAGGCCTGCCATTCTTCCTCCTCCTCAAGCATGCAGGATGCAGCAGGCAAACACGGTGCGCGAGACCCTCCTGGGGCTATATTGGAGAGCCCCACCAGAGTGGTCCAGGTATCAGATGTGCATTTTGAGCAAGCCGATGCACAGTTCAATGACACTCCTGGCTGCTGCATGGGCATCATTATAATGATTCTCCGCACCGGTCTGAAGCCTCTGAACAGGTGTCATAAGCCATGACCTCAGCGGGAAACCCTTGTCGCCCAATAGCCAACCCTTCACCCGAGGGAGTACCGTGTAGATCAGTGTTCTTCTAACTTTTTTTCCGAGGACCCATTTTTACCAACCGGCCAACCTTCGGGACCCAACCCGGCCGACCTGCACGACCCACGGCGGCCGACCTTCGCAACCCACGCCGGCCGACCTGCGCGACCCACCATTTTCTCTTACCTTGTTTGCTGCTGACAAAAATGGAGGAAATGGTTTTGGGTCCCTTTGGCCCTCGTACAGGCTCCTCCAATGGAACCTGTTGGATGAAAGTGAAGCCTCCCGGTGTCGGAAAGTATGGAGTCTCCGTCTGTCCAAAGTTCTGAATTTTTTTCCTGTAACATTTTATCAATTAAATCCCCTCCCCGAACTTGTTAAAAAATAAAATGTTTTTTAAATGAGTAAAATAAATGAAGAAAATGAATAAAACCCCGCCGAACTTGTAAAAAAAAATGAATTAAATAAATGAAAAAAATAAAAATTAATTGAATAAAATAAATGAATAAAAACCACTACAGAACTTGTGAAACAAATAGCTGCAACCGTTTAAAAAATAGCGGCCGCACTACGCATGTGGCCCGATTATCTTGCGCGCATGCGCAATGCGGCCAAATTTCTTTTTTAACATGTTCGCGGCCGCTTGCAGCTGGCGTTATGAAAAGCCGGCTGCTGCGCGGGGATTTGCGCGATCGGGAGTGCCGCGGATAACGGCTCTGCGACCCTCCCGACACCCACCTGCGACTTTGGAGAACACTGGTGTAGATGCTGGGAACCTTAGAGTGCGCCAGGATGTATGCGTTGTGCACGTTGCCTGGGTATGGGGCACAGACGAGCATGATGTGCAGTTGATGGGCTTCCTATTTAACCCCCACAACCCAAAGATGTGCAGGGTAGGTGAATTGGCCACGCTAAATTGCCCCTTAATTGGAAAAAAATGAATTGGGTACTCTAAATTTATTTTTTTTAATTGGCCATCTCCAGGCCATGCCAGGAACAATAGAACTGTCCTGTCAATCACACTTGTTTACCAGACACAGCGGCACCTAAACTTCTCATTTGGAAGGGCCTAGCTGCCCCTAACACTTACAAGCATGGCCACCGAGTGCCCACCCCGAAATCGATGTGGCAGACCCCTGACTGGACTTGATCGATCAGGGTGATCGAGCCCTGATCAATTGATTGGCAATGACCCAGAGACTGCCCAAAAGGGTGAAGAGGTACTGCACCACCTTAGTACCTCGCTCTGCAGCAGCAACAAAATAACGGTGATCTTCACCGGCCATCACGAGGAGGACCATCAGGTTACCAACAGAAGGAAGACCAGAGCCAGGGGCAGACCAGACGAAGGACCGGACATTGAGGACTACAGGATTCAGCACACAGATAAAGGCCAATATCTGTCTGGTCCTTGCGAGTCACTCTAAAGTTCAATTATGGTTTAGTATGAACTTTTAGTACTCTGTAGAATAATGTGTGTTGATGGTTTGATTGATTAACTGTAACATTGTGTGAGTCTGAATAAATAGTATTTGATTAAAACAAAATTGACTCGCAGTCATATGTCCATATGGATTAAATACACACTGTGGTAGCAACACATGTAACACGGGTTATGACGGGGACCTGGTCAGGGGCAGAATGGATGGGAGCAAGGGTGCAATGGACAGACAGTTCTTGGAGACATCTTGTGATCCTGAGGGGTGGACTAGCTTATAGTATCAGTGGTGACATTCCTACTCTGAAAGGGGCTGTGTGTCAGGAGGGTCCTAGTGGGTCCAGTGCATGTGTCCTCTGTTTGGGCTGCTCTTCGCCTGCTTCCTGTGTTGTGGGGCATTGCTTCTGCGGAGTGCCAACATCTGGTGGGCCAGCGACTGAGCATGGCCATGCTCATACCGTTGATAATACTGTTGGGGTCTGAGCATTTACAGAGGTGTGGGCTGGGAGAGTTCTCACATGACCTCTGAGCATGTGCAGGATATGGTGAGCAGTCAGCAGAGTGAACAGCCATGGACTTGTAAGTTGCAGTAAAGGAATGGGTTCAAATGGCATTCTGCAGCAATGGGGGTCTGAGCCAGCCCACCCCGATCCCGAGGGGGACACCACGAATGCATGGATTTGGCATCAGGTCATTTCCCGCTATTCCCTGCAGTCCAGGTATACATCCCCCAGCAAGTCGGAAAAGCTTTGAGAGCTTTCTTACCTTCTCGCTCCCTCTCAACAGCCATGGCCCGCAGGCCCCACTTTAAATACTTGCCCAACTGACGCCCATGTGACTCCCATCTGAGAGGGATGAAGCATCGCGATGGGGTGGAACATTCGGTGTCCATGTTAATCACAATCAAATCCATGCAATTGATGGATTAACATGGCGCCACCAGCCCAGGGCACGAACCTCACAGCTGCTGCCAGAGGGGACTGGAGCATCACATCTGAATTGGCGCCGGGTGGAAATTTTAATTATTGCTCGGCATCTCCGTCCAGTTGCAATTCTCGCTACCGGCAGGGAGCAGCAGAGAATCCAGCCCAGAGTCATTATAGTACTGGGCTAACAATCCATTGCTTCATATTGTGAAATTATATTCAATATATCTGGCAATGAAAGCTGCTGGATTGTTGTAAAAATCCAATTATTTCCTGAATGTCCTACTCGGAGCAGTCTGCCAATTCTACCTTGTTTGAACGAGATGTGACTCCAACCCCACACTAAAAAGATTTAACTCTTAATGCCCTCAGGTCAACTAGGGATGGGCATTAATTACTGTCACCCGTTTTTGAAGAATAAGTAGAAAAATGTGTTCAATTCTGGATGAAGTTATAATGGGAAAACTATACATATTCACTCAAAGACTGGAAAAATTGGAAAAGATCTCCACAGATTACATGAGATAGGTTTTCATAAGTTCCTCTGCCATAAAAGAATGCTATTTCCCTTACTCATTTCAGGTAGATAAATAAATTTGTTTCCTCATATATCATGGTTGCACATTGAAAATAATTCTGTGTCTTTGGGGTAGGAACTATTTACCTGGTGACATGGACTTGTAAATATCTCCTTTAGCCATCATCTATTTTGAATACAGTTTTAGCAAAGGCCAAGAACAAAATTTAATTTAAAAATCAAATGAATTTCCATCTTTCTTTGCCAATTATTTCTGCCATAGTATTGATGCAGGAATTTGTTTGGCATTTCTCTCATTCCTGTGCAGTAAGTCCACAGAAGACGCTGGGCAGAATTCTCCGTTCCTGAGGCTAAGTGATGGCGGCAACGAAGAATCCGTGGGTGTTTCACCGCAGGAGAATCGGTCAAACCCCTCACGGATTCCGGTACCAGTGAGCGACTAGCAACGGCGCCGCGTGAAACACCCGCCGCTCGCACGGAAAATTAGGGCAGCACGGTAGCATAGTGATTAGCATAGTTGCTTCACAGCTCCAGGGTCCATGGTTCGATTCCCGGCTTGGGTCACTGTCTGTGCGGAGTTTGCACGTTCTCACTGTGTGTGCGTGGGTTTCCTCCGGGTGCTCCGGTTTCCTCTCACGGTCCAAAAGATGTGGATTGGTTAGGTGAATTGACCATGCTAAATTGCCCTTAGTATCCCAAAAAGGTTAAGTGGGGTTACTGGTTTACAGGGACAGGGTGGAGGTGTGGGCTTGGGTGGGGTGCTCTTTCCAAGGGCCGGTGCAGACTCGATGGGCCTAATGGCCTCCTTCAGCACTGTAAATTCTATGAAAATGGCCGGAGAATCGCTGGTCCTGGGCCGCGCATGTGCAGGGCTGACAAACTGCACCGGTCGCACCGGAAAACATGCCGTCAGCCATGCTGGACCGTGTACCCCCTACCCCGGCCCCACAGCCCACCCCCTGGCCATCACCCACATTCCCCCCAACCCTCGCAGAAGCCCCCCGGCAGAGTGTGGTAATGCTGGACACTGTCCGCAGCCGGCATGCCAGGATATGGATGCTTTGGAGAGGGTGCAGAGAAGATTTAACAGGATGCTGTCTGGACTGGAGGGCATGTCTTATGAAGAAAGGTTGAGGGAGCTATGGCTTTTCTCACTGAAGCGAAGAAGGAAGAGAGGTGACTTGATAGAGGTGTACAAGGTGATGAGAGGCTTGGATAGAGTGGATAGCCAGAGACATTTCCCCAGGACGGAAATCGCTGTTATGAGGGGACATAATTTTAAGGTGATTGGAGGAAGGTATAGGGAAGATGTCCGAGGTCCGTTCTTTACTCAGAAAGTGGTGGGTGCATGGAATTCACTGCCAGCGGAGGTGGTGGAGTCAGAGTCATTAGGGACATTTAAGCAACTGTTGGACAAGCACATGGACAGCAGTAAATTGATGGGGTGTAGGTTAAGTTGATCTGAGATTAGGATAAGTGGTTAGCACAACATCGTGGGCTGAAGGGCCTGTACTGTGCTGTACTGCTCTATGTTCCAGACTGCTGGGACCACACGTGGCCTGCGCCATTGGGAACTCGGCCCATCGTGGACGGAATATCGTGGATGGGCCGGCTGATGACGCGCCAACGGTGTTGCGACTGCGCGTGGTGCATGTCCCGATGATGCTGATTTGGAGTGGGCGGAGCATCATGTTCCGCCGTCAAACCTGCGCTTGCCCCGATTCCGGCGTTGGAAGCCATTCTCCGCCCAATCGCGACCCCGAGTTAGCCATCGGGATACGGAGAATCCCACCCGTTGTATTTTGGTGAGATTTCAGAAAACTAGCAGTATTGGATCAGTGATCCATTATAAACTCTATCTTTTTTCTATTGATCAAGCCAATAATAAAGGCATAGCGAATAGACAGAGCCAAATAAGTGCACCATTTCCTGTGTGACTGTAACTCCAATGAAAAACGAATTGCCAGTGCACATTTGACTTCAATGTAATAAAGCCTACCAAAGGTAACACAAGACAATGGGGTGGATTCTCTGCCCCCCAGCCGCAGGTTTCTCTGCAGCATACCGTTTGTCAATGGGATTTCCCATTGAAGCCACCCCATGCCGCCAGGAAACCCATGGACACGGGTGCGTTGCCGGCTGGAAAAGAATCCCAAGGGCCGGAGAATTCCAGCCAACAGACATTCTTCAAACACGATAGGAGCCAACAAGACGTTCAAGAGATTTGGAGAGGAAATGGATGTTGGAGGTGGCTTGTAGTTTTCAAGGGTCGAGGGGTTAAGGTTGCTTTTCCAAGTGGGGTATGATGATGGCAGTTTTTGAAAGGGAAGAGGACAGAACCTAAGGCGAGAGAATTATTTATAATGTCAGTTAACATGGGACCAGAAAGGCAATTTAAATGCCAGAAATTTAGTGCAAACGGAGCTAAGAGGGCAGCAAGTGGGCCTACAGGACAAGCTGAGATTGACAAACGCATGAGGGAAGGAACTTCAGAGTTCTCCAGTGCAGAGGGATCTGGGTGACCTCGTGCGTGAATTGCAGAAAACTAGCATGCAGGTGCAGCAGGTAAAAAGGAAGGCAAATGGAATTTTGGCATTTTGCCTCAAGGAATAGAGCATAAAAGTAGGGAAATGTTGCTAACAAGGCATTGTACAAGGCATTGGTGAGACTATACCTGGAGTACTGTGCTCATTTTTGGACCTCTTATTTGAAGAAGGATGCAGTTGCAATAAAGGCAGTTCAGAAGAGGTTCACTGGATTGATTCCAGAGATGAGGGGTGAGATTCTCCACCCATGGATGCCCTGAATGCGTTCGCCGATGGGATGGATAGGACAATATCAGGATCAGCGCCGGGCGCCGACCTGAACGCCATGCTCCGATCTCTCGCTGGCGGAGTGAGTGAGTTACACATGCCAGCGGGAGCATGGAAATAATTCAAATGGGTTGTAATGATTTATTTGCATCTATTTAGCGGGCCTGGTGCCCTGTGCTCCGCCCTCCCATTGTTCTCCAGTCTCCGTGACCAGGAATCACATGGGCAAGGTTCATTTAGGGTCTCTACCATCGTGTCCCTGACATGCTGAACCTCACAGTGGGCCATGATGGTAGAGACCATCCGAGGCCATGCCCCCCCTCCCCAACACACACACCACTAATCAGTCTTCACCCCCTCTTGGATTGCCTGGATGCCCTCACCTGCAAGTATGGGGTGACTCGACCCACCCAGCCCTGTAATAGGATCCAGAGGAGCTCTGCCGAAATGAACCCCCTCGATAGCCGCCCTACAAATGCCCCCCCCCCCCCCCCATCACACAGAGCCCTGCTCCGCCACAAGGCCAACCCCCAGAAAAAAAAACACTGTCACGAAGCTAGAAAGGAGTCCAAACAGTGGCTGCAGGAAACATTATGGGTGAAATTCTCCGGAATCGGCGCGATGTCCGCCGACCGTCGTCAAAAACGGCGCAAATCAGTCCGGCATCGCGCCGCCCCAAAGATGCGGAATCCTCCGCATCTTGACTGGCCGAGCCCTAACCTTGAGGGGCTAGGCCCGCGCCGGACTGATTTCCGCCCCGCCAGCTGGCGGGAAAGGCCTTTGGTGCCCCGCCAGCTGGTGCGGAAATGACATTGCCGGGCGGCGCATGTGCAGTGGAGGGGGTCTCTTCCGCCTCCGCCATGGTGGAGACCATGGCGAAGGCAGAAGGAAAAGAGTGCCCCCACGGCACAGGCCCGCCCGCGGATTGGTGGGCCCGATCGCGGGCCAGGCCACCGTGGGGGCACCCCCGGGGCCAGATCGCCCCGCGCCCCCCCCAGGACCCCGGAGCCCGTCCGCGCCGCCGTGTCCCGCCAGTAAGAGAGGTGGTTTAATCCACGCCAGCGGGACAGGCATTCTAGCAGCGGGACTTCGGCCCATCCGGGCCCGCCAACCGGCGCGGCGCGATTCCTGACCCCGCCGAATCTCCGCTGCCGGAGAATTCGGCAACCAACGGGGGCGGGATTCACGCCAGCCCCCGGGGATTCTCCGACCCAGCGGGGGGTCGGAGAATCTCGCCCAGCTGTAATACTTACCTTGCAACTCCACGGCCCGGATTCTCCGACCCTGCGCCGGGTCGGAGAATCCCCGGGGGGAGGCGCAAATTCCGGCCCGACACCGGCTTCCCTATGTGCTGGCCCGATCGCCGCCACACTGGTCGGAAGCCGTTGACAGCGCACCCCCCCCTCCCCACCCTGGCGATTCTCCGGGCCCCGATCGGCCGAGTAGCCAACACGTTTTGCCCAGTCCCGTCTGCGTGGATTACTCACCTCACACACAGAGGGACCTGGAAGGTAAGTGTGCGGGAGCCGTCCTGGAGGGGAGGGCGGGGTATCCGACCCCGGGGGAGCCAACCACGGTGGCCTGGCCCGCGATCAGGGCCTACCAATCGGCAGGCGGGCTGGTTGCGTGGGGGCCTACTTTATTCCGCGTCGGGCCCCTGTAGGGCTCCGCCATATTACGGAGAGGCCAGCGCGGAGAAGGGAACCCCCATGCATGCGCAGAAATAAGCCGGCCGTTCCGCGCCTATGTGGAAATACGCCAGCCGTTCCGCGCATGCTCAAACTCGCACGGGCCGTTCAGCGCCGGCTGGCGCTGCGGGAACCACTCCGGCGGGAACCTAGCCCCCTATAAACGGGAGAATTCCTCACTTTCGGGGGCCGTTGATGCCAGAGTGGTTGGCGCCGGTTTTCACACCGGCCTGGGGACAGAGCCCCATTATTGGAACATTCCGCAAAGGTGAGAAACTGTGTCTGCATGTGGTTCCAACAGATAATAATAATAGTGATATTTATTGGTGTCACAAGTATTGGCTTACATTAACACTGCAATTAAGTAACTGTAAAAATCTCCTAGTCGCCACATTCCAACACCTGTTTGGGTACACTGAGGGAGAATTCAGAATGTCCAATTCACCGAACAACCACCACTCAAAAGCCATGAATGGATTGCAGAAAGTGGGAACCCGGGCTCGATCCCTGGCTTGGGTCACTGCCTGTGCGGACAACAAACAAAGAACAAAGAAAACTACAGCACAGGAACAGGCCCTTCGGCCCTCCAAGCCTGTGCCGACCATGCTGCCCGACTAAACTACAATCTTCTACACTTCCTGGGTTCGTATCCCTCTATTCCCATCCTATTCATGTATTAGTCAAGATGCCCCTTAAATGTCACTATCGTCCCTGCTTCCACCACGTCCTCCGGTAGCGAGTTCCAGGCACCCACTACCCTCTGTGTAAAAAACTTGCCTCGTACATCTACTCTAAACCTTGCCCCTCTCACCTTAAACCTATGCCCCCTAGTAATTGAACCCTCTACCCTGGGGAAAAGCCTCTGACTATCCACTCTGTCTGTGCCCCTCATAATTTTGTAGACCTCTATCAGGTCGCCCCTCAACCTCTGTCTTTCCAGAGAGAACAAACCGAGTTTATTCAACCGCTCCTCATAGCTAATGCCTTCCATACCAGGCAACATTCTGGTAAATCTCTTCTGCACCCTCTCTAAAGCCTCAACATCCTTCTGGTAGTGTGGCGACCAGAATTGAACACTATACTCTAAGTGTGGCCTAACTAAGGTTCTATACAGTTGCAACATGACTTGCCAATTCTTATACTCAATGCCCCGGCCAATGAAGGCAAGCATGCCGTATGCCTTCTTGGCTACCTTCTCCACCTGTGTTGCCCCTTTCAGTGACCTGTGGACCTGTACACATAGATCTCTCTGACTTTCAATACTCTTGAGGATTCTACCATTCACTGTATATTCACGACCTGCATTAGACCTTCCAAAATGCATTACCTCACATTTGTCCGGATTAAACGCCATTTGCCATCTCTCAGCCCAAGTCTCCAATCAATCTAAACCCTGCTGTATCCTCTGACAGTCCTCATCGTTATCCGCAATTCCATCAACCTTTGTGTCGTCTGCAAACTTACTAATCAGACTGTGGTAGTATGTATTGGGGGTCATGTGGGACTGGAAGCCCTAATGTCATTGGCTGACAGATCCTGGGTCCTGGTTGGCCGTTGACCTCAAGCTCCGCCCTGAAGGCGAAGTATAAGAAGCCGGTGTCTTCCCCCGCATGCCAGTTTACTATCGGGCTGCTGGGGAACAGACAAGCTTAATAAAGCCTCATCGACTTCACTCTATTCGTCTCACGGAGTCTTTGTGCGCTACAATTTATTAAGCGTGCCTAAAAAGGACTATGGAGCTCAGGATCATTCCAGAATGCCTGAGGATCAGCCCCCACGCAGTGAATGCGGCAGCAGCCTTCAAACACTGGCAGACTTGCTTCGAGGCCTACATCAGATCGACCACAGGCCGAGTCTCAGACGAACAAAAACTGCAGGTCCTGCACTCGAGGGTGAGCACGGAGATTTTCACCCTCATTGAAGACACCGACGATTTCCAGACGGCGTTCACAGCACTGAGAAATCTCTACGTTCGCCCAGTTAACCAAATCTACGCTCGCTACCAGCTCGCGACAAGACGGCAAGCTCCCGGAGAATCGATGGACGAGTTCTACGCCGCGCTGCTGATTTTGGGACGAGCCTGCAGCTGCCCGTCGGTGAATGCAAACGAACATACGGACATGTTAATGCGCGACGCTTTTGTGGCAGGTATGCAATCCTCCCAAATCCACCAAAGACTTCTAGAAAAAGAGTCGCTAGGACTCTCAGAGGCACGGGCCCTAGCAGCCTCCCTAGACATGGCCGCGCGTAATACCCGCACCTACGGCCCCGACCGCGCGGCAGGCCATTGGGCCCCGTACGTACCCGTCGCGACAAACCCCCTACCCCCCCCCCCAGACACCCCTCAGGCTTGCGCGGTCCAAACGCCGAGTCGGACCGGGGGCGCCCACTGTTATTTCTGCGGCCAGGCGAAGCACCCCCGACAACGCTGTCCGGCCCGCGCAGCCATCTGCAAAAGCGGCGGGAAGAAGGGCCATTATGCGGTAGTGTGCCGATCCCGCGAAGTCGCCGCCGTCCCGGGACCACAGGGAGCCCTCCAAGCAGTCTATGCCTCCCAACCCCCCCAGCACGCCTTGTACGACCCGCAGGCGCAGCCGCTCTGGGTCCCGACCACCGCGGTCCCGGGAGAGCTGGGAGCCCTGCACGCCGCCTACGCTCCCCAACCCCCCTCCCCGCAGTCCATGTACGACCCGCCGTCGGCGCTCCCGCTTTGGGTCCCGGCCAACACTCTCCACGGAGAGGAAGGGGTTTTTCGCGTCCCGAACGCCACCCTCACCCCCGTCCCGCGCCCCACGCCTGACCCGCCGGCGCCACCTACTTGGACCCCGACCACCGCTGTCCCCGGTAAGGGAGCTCCTCGCGCTCCTTGCGCTCGCGGCCCCACGCCTGACCCGCCGGCGCCGCCGACTTGGGCCCCGACCACCGCTGTCCCCGGCGAGGGAGCTCCGCGCGGTCCTAGAGACCGCGGCCCTGGCGCTCGCAGTGAGGGAACTCCACGCGGTCCTAGCGCTCCCCAGACCCCCCAGCACACCATGTGCGACCCGCAGACGCCGCCATTTTGGGTCCCGACCACCACGAGGGGAGGAGGGGCGCCGTTTTGCGACCCGCAGACGCCGCCATTTTGGGTCCCGACCACCACGAGGGGAGGAGGGGCGCCGCCATCTTGGACCGCCCCCGACCTGTACGACGCATGGGGGCGGCCATTTTGTCCACCCCCGATGCCATCTTGTGACCCCCCAGCCACGTGCGATGTATGGGGGCGGCCATTTTGTCCATCCCCGACGCCATCTTGGACGGCAACAACGGACCCCACCCCACTACTACAACCACGGCTCGCTTCGGTTACGTACGATCAGGCTCGGCCCCGGACTCTCCAGACGACGATGACAACGGTCCTAGTTAACGGCCACGAGACGCCATGCCTACTCGACTCCGGGAGCACGGAAAGTTTTATACACCCCGACACGGTAAGATGCTGTTCCTTAACTACCTTCCCCAGCGCACAAAACATTTGCCTAGCTGCAGGATCCCACTCCGTACAGATCCAGGGATTCTGCATAGTTACCCTAACGGTACAGGGGAGGGAATTCAAAAACTACAAACTTAACGTCCTTCCCCAACTCTGTGCCCCCACCTTGCTGGGATTAGATTTCCAATGTAATCTACAGAGCCTTACGTTTAAATTCGGCGGCCCCATACCCCCACTCACTATCTGCGGCCTCGCTACCCTCAAGGTGCAACCCCCGTCCTTGTTTGCGAACCTCACCCCGGATTGCAAACCCGTTGCCACTAGGAGCAGACGGTACAGTGCCCAGGACCGGACCTTCATTCGGTCCGAAGTCCAGCGGCTACTAAAGGAGGGCATAATCCAGGCCAGCAATAGTCCCTGGAGAGCGCAGGTGGTAGTAGTGAAGACAGGGGAGAAACAAAGGATGGTCATTGACTATAGCCAGACCATCAACAGGTACACACAACTAGACGCGTACCCTCTCCCCCGCATATCCGACATGGTCAATCGGATTGCCCAGTATAAAGTCTTCTCCCCCGTGGACCTCAAGTCCGCCTACCATCAGCTCCCCATCCGCCCAAGTGACCGCAAGTACACAGCCTTCGAGGCAGACGGGCGATTATACCATTTCCTACGGGTCCCTTTTGGCGTCACAAACGGGGTCTCGGTCTTCCAATGGGAGATGGACCGAATGGTTGATCAACATGGGTTACGGGCCACGTTCCCGTACCTCGACAATGTAACCATCTGCGGCCACGATCAGCAGGACCACGACGCCAACCTCCAAAAATTCCTCCAGACCGCCAAAGCCTTGAACCTCACGTACAACGAGGACAAGTGCGTTTTTAGCACCGATCGGCTAGCCATTCTGGGCTACATAGTGCGCAATGGGATAATAGGCCCCGACCCCGAACGTATGCGCGCACTCATGGAATTTCCCCTCCCGCACTGCCTAAAAGCCCTGAAACGCTGCCTGGGGTTCTTTGCGTAATACGCCCAGTGGGTCCCCCAGTACGCAGACAAGGCCCGCCCCCTAATACAGACCACGACCTTCCCTCTGTCGACAGAGGCTTGCCAGGCCTTCAGCCGCATCAAAGCGGACATCGCAAAGGCCACGATGCGCGCCATCGACGAGTCCCTCCCCTTCCAGGTCGAGAGCGACGCCTCCGACGTAGCTCTAGCGGCTACCCTTAACCAAGCGGGCAGACCCGTGGCCTTCTTCTCCCGAACCTTCCACGCCTCAGAAATCCGCCACTCCTCAGTGGAAAAGGAAGCCCAAGCCATAGTGGAAGCTGTGCGACATTGGAGGCATTACCTGGCCGGCAGGAGATTCACTCTCCTCACTGACCAACGGTCGGTAGCCTTCATGTTCGATAATGCACAGCGGGGCAAGATTAAAAATGACAAGATCTTAAGGTGGAGGATCGAGCTCTCCACCTTCAACTATGAGATCTTGTACCGGCCCGGAAAGCTGAACGAGCCGTCCGATGCCCTATCCTGCGGCACATGTGCCAACGCACAAATTGACCGCCTCCAAACCCTCCACGAGGACCTCTGCCACCCGGGGGTCACTCGGTTTTACCACTTCATCAAGTCCCGCAATCTCCCATACTCTTTAGAAGAGGTCCGTACAGTCACAAGGGACTGCCACATCTGCGCGGAATGCAAGCCGCATTTTTTCAGGCCAGATGGAGCGCACCTGATTAAGGCTTCCCGCCCCTTTGAACGCCTCAGTCTCGATTTCAAAGGGCCCCTCCCCTCCACCGACCACAACGCATATTTCCTTAATGTAGTGGACGAATACTCCCGCTTCCCTTTTGCCATTCCCTGCTCCGACATGACCGCGGCCACAGTCATTAAAGCCCTGAACAGCATCTTCACGCTGTTCGGTTACCCCGCATACGTCCACAGCGACAGGGGGTCCTCTTTCATGAGTGACGAGCTGCGCCAGTTCCTGCTCAGCAAGGGCATAGCCTCAAGCTACAACCCCCGGGGGAACGGGCAAGTAGAAAGGGAGAACGGCACGGTCTGGAAGGCCGTCCTACTGGCCCTACGGTCCAGGGATCTCCCAGTTTCACGGTGGCAGGAGGTCCTCCCGGACGCTCTCCATTCCATCCGGTCGTTATTATGTACAAGCACTAATCAAACGCCTCACGAGCGTCTCCTTGTCTTCCCTAGGAGGTCCTCCTCTGGAACATCGCTGCCGACCTGGCTGGCGGCCCCAGGACCCATCCTGCTCCGAAAGCACGTGCGGGCACATAAGGCGGACCCGTTGGTCGAAAGGGTTCACCTCCTCCACGCAAACCCCCAGTACGCCTACGTGGAGTACCCCGACAGCCGACAGGACACGGTCTCCCTGCGGGATCTGGCGCCCGCCGGCACCATGCACACCCCCCCGACACCATCAACCCAACCGCCCCCCTTCCTGCCACCGCCGCACCCCGCGACCGCCCCCTTCCCAGGAGGATCAGTCCCCCTCCCCTTTGCACTGACAGCTGAAACCGTGCGGCTCCCGGAGGCGACAACACTGGTACAAGCACCACCACCACCGCCGGGTGAGGCGATCGACACGGACGACCAGACCGCCCGACCGACTCGTGGCGTCGATGTAAAACAAAGATGGACTGTTCAATGAACATTTTGTTTTTCCTATACCCTCTGTAAATAGTTGTAACAGGACGAAACTGTCCAATACTGTACTACCATGTAACTGTTCTATCCTCCCAGGACCAGCCCTGTAAACCCTTACCACTATACGAAGCATCACCCCGCAGGGTTCATTTTTGACAAGGGGTGAATGTGGTAGTGTGTATTGGGGGTCATGTGGGACTGGAAGCCCTAATGTCATTGGCTGACAGATCCCGGGTCCTGGTTGGCCGTTGACCTCAAGCTCCGCCCTGAAGGCGAAGTATAAGAAGCCGGTGTCTTCCCCCGCATGCCAGTTTACTATCGGGCTGCTGGGGAACAGAGACGCTTAATAAAGCCTCATCGACTTCACTCTATTCGTCTCACGGAGTCTTTGTGCGCTACACAGACCAGTTACATTTTTCTCCAAATCATTTATATATACTGCAAACAGCAAAGGTCCCAGCACTGATCCCTGCGGAACACCACTAGTCACAGCCCTCCAATTAGAAAAGCATCCTTCCATTGCTACTCTCTGTCTTCTATGACCTAGCCAGTTCTGTATCCATCTTGCCAGCTCACCCCAGTGTAGAGGGGTCAATTACTAGGGTGCATAGGTTTAAGGTGAGAGGGGCAAGGTTTAGAGTAGATGTACGAGGCAAGTTTTTTACGCAGAGGGTAGTGGGTGCCTGGAACTCGCTACCGGAGGAGATAGTGGAAGCAGGGACGATAGGGACATTTAAGGGGCACCTTGACAAATATATGAATAGGATGGGAATAGAAGGATGCGGACCCAGGAAGTGTAGAAGATTGTAGTTTAGTCGGGCAGCATGGTCGGCACGGGCTTGGAGGGCTGAAGGGCCTGTTACTGTGCTGTACATTTCTTTGTTCTTTGTTTGTTATCCTTGTCCACCAGCGCTTTAAAACTTACTCAATTGTGGTCACTGTCCCCGAAATGCTCCCCCACTGAAACTTCTACCACCTGGCCGGGCTCATTCCCCAATACCAGGTCCAGTACAGCCCCTTCCCTAGTTGGACTGTCTACATATTGTTTTAAGAAGGCCTCCTGGATGCTCCTTACAAACTCTGCCCCGTCTAAGCCCCTGGCACTAAGTGAGTCCCAATCAATATTGGGGAAGTTGAAGTCTCCCATCACCACAACCCTGTTGTTTTTACTCTTTTCCAAACTCTGTCTACCTATCTGCTCCTCTATCACCCGCTAGCTGTTGGGAGGCCTGTAGTAAACCCCCAACATTGTGACTGCACCCTTCTTATTCCTGATCTCTACCCATATAGCCTCACTGCCCTCTGAAGTGTCCTCTCATAGTACAGCTGTGATATTATCCCTAACCAGTAGCGCAACTCCGCCACCCCTTTTACATACCCCTCTATCCCGCCTGAAACATCTAATTCCTGGAACGTTTAGCTGCCAATTCTGCCCTTCCCTCAACCAGGTCTCTGTAATGGCAACAACATCATAGTTCCAAGTACTAATCCAAGCTCTAAGTTCATCTGCCTTACCCGTAATACTTCTTGCATTAAAACATATGCACTTCAGGTCACCAGACCCGCTGTGTTCAGCAACTTCACCCTGTCTGCTCTGCCTCAGAGCCATACTGTCCCTATTCCCTAGTTCTCCCTCAATGCTCTCACCTTCTGACCTATTGCTTCCGTGCCCACCCCCCGCCATACTAGTTGAAACCCTCCCGTGTGACACTAGCAAACCTTGCGGCCAGGATATTTATGCCTCTCCAGTTTAGATGCAACTCGTCCTTCTTATATCAGTCACACCTGCCCCGGAAGAGCACCCAGTGGTCCAGCTAACGAAAACCCTCCCTCCTAAACCAGCTGTTTAGCCACATGTTTAGCTGCTCCATCTTCCTATTTCTAGCCTCACTGGCACGTGGCACAGGGAGTAATCCAGAGATTACAACCCTAGAGGTCCTGTCTTTTAACTTTCTGCCTAGCTCCCTGAACTCCTGCTGCAGGACCTCATACCCCTTCCTGCCTATGTCGTTAGTACCAATATGTACAACGACCTCTGCCTGTTTGCCCTCCCCCTTCAGGATGCCCTCTACCTTCGGAGACATCCTGGACCCTGGCACCAGGGAGGCAACATACCATCCTGGAGTCTCTTTCACGTCCACAGAAGCGCCTATCTGTGCCCCTGACTATAGAGTCCCCTATGACTATTGCTCTTCTGCGCTTTGTCCCTCCCTTCTGAACATCAGAGCCAGCCGTGGTGCCACTGCTCTGGCTGCTGCTGTTTTCCCCTGACAGGCTATCCCCCCCGACAGTATCCAAAGGGGTATACCTGTTCGAGAGGGGGACAACCACAGGGGATCCCTGCACTGACTGCCTGCCCTTTCTGGTGGTCACCCATTTCTCTGCCTGTACCTTGGGTGTGACCACATTTATATAACTGCTATCTATGACGCTTTCCGCCACCTGCATGCTCCTAAATGCATCCAACTGCTGCTCCAACCGAACCATGCAGTCTGTGAGGAGCTCCAGTTAAGTGCACTTTCTGCAGATGAAGCTATCCAGGATGCTGGAAGCCTCCCGGACCTGCCACATCTCACAGTCAGAGCACTGCACCCCTCTAACTGACATTGCATCAATTAATTAGTAAATTAAAGTTAAAAGTTTTTTTTTAAAGTTACTGTTAACTATATGTTTCCTAGCACTAGATTTCCTCTATAAATGTGAAAGCGGAGTCTGCACGTTCTTCCCGTGTCTGCGTGGGTTTCCTCCGGGTGCTCCAGTTTCCTCCTACAAGAACCCTGAAAGACGTGCTGTTAGGTGAATTGGGCATTCTGAATTCACCCTCAGTGTACCTGACTAGCCGCTGGAATATGATGACGAGGGGATTTTCACAGTAACTTCATTGCAGTGTTAATGTAAACCTACTTGTGACACTAATAAAGATTATTATTATTATGAAGCAGCAACTACTGCAAGGCATGGTGGAAACATGGATTCCACACAACCACTCCCAGAGCCTTTCCACAGTACTGAAAGTTCACAACAGGTTCAGCATTGGGACAATTGGAAAAAGAGGCTTTCCAGACATAGAACCACCTCTGGTTTGCACAAAAAAAGAACAAAACGGTCAGGTCAGCACATTACGTCTGGCAGTACCTGGGCATGACCTTCTCATCCTGAGCGATGCCAACACCTGAGCTCCCGTGGGAGGCCTGTTTAACCAGATGCATGCCTTATTCATGAAGAACCCGCCTTCTCAATCTTGCCCCTCGCCTGAGGTGTGGTGATCCTTAGGTTAAACCATCACCAGTCAGCTCTCCCCCTCAAAGGGGAAAACAACCTATAGTCATCTGGGTCTATGGCGACTTTACCATACCTGCCTTCAGAGACAAGTCATGATTCCGTTTTGCTGTCACGGCATTGTGGATGGATTTTTTGACGGGATAGATAATATCACTGTATGGGCTTGATAATGATATTTTAATCTATTGTAATGATGTTCCTGACGTTAACATCATGAAATATGGCCTGTCGCTTCTCACAATATTTTGCACTCCTGTCATTGAACCCGCCCAAAGTGAACAGGAGAGGAAAACCCAATCCTGATGCAGATAAAAAAGAAGAAACAAGACCAGCTTTACAGCCACCCTGAAGAAGGACATTCACACCAATGGAAGGGAAAGTGTGCAATGTCCTTAATGTCCGAAAGAAGTCAGAGGAGATTTGTCAAGACATCTCAGAGACTAATCCTGTGAAGTTTAAGGCTTTATGGGAAGATGGGGTGGCACAGCGCCAGGGACTCGGGTTCAATTCCGGCCTCGGGTCACTTTCTTTGCGGACTCTGCATGTTCTCCCCGTGTCTGCATGGGTTTCCTCCGGGTGCTCCGTTTTCCCCCCACATTCCAAAGATGTGCAGATTAGGTGGATTGGCCATGCTAAATTGCCCCTGGTGTCCAAAAGGTTAGGTGGGGTTACTGGATTATGGGGATAGGGCGGGGGCTCTTTCAGAGGGCCGGTGCAGATTCGATGGGCTGAATGGCCTCCTTCTGCACTGTAGGTAATCTAGTATTCTATGTCAGAGGATGTTAACATTGATAGGGATAAAGACTTGAGGGGATATGGAGAGTAAAGGATGAACCTCAGAAGCACATGATGCTGATGTAATATCACATGATTGAATAACAGACCTACAAGGAGTAGAGGTTCCAACCTCTTGCTGAGGTTCCAATATGTACATCGTAGCTGTAAATGAAGAGTAATGGCTTTAACAAATGACAATCTTGAGCATCTTACGTTGGAAGAATGTGCAAGCACCAAAGAACCCCGCCTAAACTCTGAACATACAAAGAAACATTCAGGTAGAAATCTCCTACTGATGATGACCTGGACACGGTAAATGGTCGATTGGCCACCAGGTTGCAAATGGCTCTCCTGCCAATGGATGCCCTGACCATCATGAAAATGTCATTCTCATCATGTTTCTTTTCACCCATGCTGCAAGACCTGGTGAGTATTTTCTGTTTTTGTTTGAATTATCATTGGTATCCGGGCTAATGTTTAACCCCCAAACATAATCACTTAAAAAAAGATTATTTGATTATAAACACATTGCTCTTTGTGGATGCTTGCTGTGCATAAGTTGGTTGCCATGTTTCCTCAATGACAACAGTGACTGCACTTCAGCAAGTACTTCATTGAAGACAAAATCCTTTTGGAAAATCTTTCTTTCTTCCTTTTAATAAATGAATTTTACTTGCAATAATCTACGAGGGAAGGTAAAGGAGTCAAAGACATTTGGGGAGTTGAAGATGTAGGGCTGGCTGAGTTGACATATAAGGAGGACAAGCTTACTGGGCTGAAAAACCTTTTTTCCATTGTTCCTTTTTATAGTATTGTATGAAGCATGACCCTCATATGTGAATCCTTCAAGAATTAATTTTTTTAAAACACAATCAAAGCAGCACAAACATAATTGCAGATTTTCATGCAGGATATATCTTTGAATTGAAAATATAACAGTATGATGTACATGTTGTATGTATCAGCAAGGCCTAGATACATCACAAAAATGTTCCTCAAACTGCTCTTACCTCTCTGAAGTCGTGAAAGACTAAACTGCAACATTACCACAATGCAAAGGAATGGAGATGTAATGCAAAGGAATGGAGATGTATATCCTGTTTGACAGCGCTGAAAAGAATAATATTCTGTCCTTAGGCTTTTTGTGGTATAGCACTGTGAGTTGTAGTCGTAACTGATTTGTAGCCAAATTGAAATGTAACCTAAAGATGAACTCTGTCTGACGTCTGATGCTGAAAATATAAATTTCCAGAGTACACTTAGAAACTTAACCCCCTGCCAGTTGTTCCAAACCACATTCCACAATTATTTAGAGAAATCAGGCTCACAATATTACACTCTAGGCAGTTCAAGCAGAGTATTTTTGGCAGGATAACATCACTTGAATTAACAACATTTATTTACAGTCATAGATTCCCGAAACGGCATTTCGAAAAATGCCTTCAAAAAGAAAATGAAAAAGAACTCACCTCCAATTACATCTTGAACTCCCCAAATATCTTTGACTTCTTTATCTTTCCTGGAAGATTATTCCAAAAATCATTTTCATTTATTGAAAGAAAGGCTTGTATTCATACAGTGCCTTTCACAGCTGCCAGTCCACCCATTGATATGGTCAGATTGTGCAGTGTACACTCCATTCAGCTCAGCACAAAATGACTTTCCAAGTCCCATGTCTGTCATAGGACTCCCATCAACATTTTAAATGGGCCCAGACAGCTTGACTCAGAGGTTGCTCCTGCCACCCAACTTGGGAAAAGGGAAATATTGTACTTGGGGAAATATTACTCAATTGCGGCCATAGGATAATAAGTCTCGAGATGCTTCAAAGTTCATCCAGGTGTATATTAAATCTATTCTAATTCCACAGACTCTGTAAGGTTTAAGGTTTGAGGTATAAAACCCCTCTAATTAAAAAACTCTCAGGTCCAAATTTTTAATTTCTAACAATAGGACACACAAGTTGTGCTTGCTCTACAAGGTATGAACAACTAGTATTTATGAATCAAGTAGAATTTATCAAATAAATATTTACATATACTTAACAAGATGCAGTGAAGACAGAGAAATATAGAAACATAGAAAATGCACCACCATTCAATATGATCATGGCTGACCTTGCAAATTCAGTAACCCACTCCCGCTTTCTCTCCATACCCCTAGATCCCTTTAGCAGCAAGGGCCACGTCCAGTTCCCTCTTGGATATATCCAACAAACTGGCACCAACAGCTTTCTGTGGTGGAGAATTCCACAAGATCACAACTCTCTGAGAGAAGAGGTTCTTCCTCATCTCAGTCCTGAATGGCTCATCCTTTATTCCTAATTTTTATGTCGAAAATTCTCCTCTGTCAAGATCCAGGAATTCTCGGAGTTGTCAGTACAGCCGGTGTCTGTCTCCATGTCTTTGAATAATGTTGAATTGTGTCCAGAAGAGTCAGATCTCAAAAGCCATGGCACCACTGTGCCAACAAAGACACTAATTCTCTCATTTTTATCCCTCAGACACTCAGTATTCAGCACTTCTTTTTTTGGAGATGGTCCAAATTCTCTCTTCCTATTGGCTATAAGATGCAAATCATCACATGTAACTCCATCTTTGCAATCTCAATATCTTCTCCTTATCCAGAAATTATTATTATCCAGGAATCGGTGGAGACACACCACCATCGTCCTCGGCGGTTCATCCACCTGCGACTTCCTCATCAGCAACCCCTGTGCCTGGTCGACCTCCAGTGGGCCTGTCAAAGTCCCCCTCCCCCATCAGCTTCTCCAGCATCTTGGGTACATACAAGCCAGCGTCCACTCTCTCAATGCTTTAGGCATCCCCATGATTCTTAGATTTTGTCTCTGGGAGCGATTCTCCAGATCCACCACCTTCTCCTTTAACCGCTTCTGGATCTCCTGCATAATTCCTGTCTTGGCCACCAATGCGGTGAGCTGCTCCTTTCCCTCACCCACCATCTCCTCCACCTTACAAATAGCTGGGCCCTGGGAATCCAGCCTCGGTTCCACATGGTCAATTCCCACTTTTGATGGTTTGACCGCCTTCGCTAGGTCCTCCTGGGCTTCCCTCCTCTGCCGGCTGAACTTCTCGGACAAAAAATCCGTTGACCACTGGGCTGGCAGGGCTAGCACTTTACCCTCTGCTATTTTGGCCTGTGGCGCATGAAGATTCTCTTGCTCCAACTGCTCCTTTCTTCTCGACCCACTTCTGGTCCGTGGATCAAATCCACCAGCCACACCAGTGGAGTTTAACTTTCTTCAGTCACTCCTACAACTGTTTTCACTGAAACATCCACCCAACAAGCAGGGAAAATGGTCAAAAAAGCCACCTCGAGCGGGAGCTACCAAATGTGCACGGCTCGCTCTATAGCCTCCACCAGATGTCCGCCACAGTATTAACGTGGCTAGTCCATTTCAGTTTCTGATCAATGGTAACCCCCAGCATGTTGGGAGATTCAGTGAATGTCAATAGATGGTGGTTAGATCCTCATTTGTAGGAGATGGTCATTGTCTGGCTCTTGTGTGGCGTGAATATAACTTGCCACTTGTCAGCCCAAGCCTGGATATTGTCCAGGTCGTGCTGCATTTGGACTTGGACTGCTTCAATATCTGAGGAGTCACGAATGGTGCTGAACATTGTGCAGTCATCCGCAAACATCCCCACTTCTGACCTTATGATGAAATGGAGGGCAGAAGAAAATGGAGATGGTCAGACCTAGGACACTACCCTGAGGAACTCCTGCAGTGATGCCTTGAAGCTGAGGTGATTGACCTCCAACCATCACAACCATCTTCCTTGAACCAGGTATGACTCCAACCAGTGGAACGTTTTCCCCCTGATTCCCATTGATTCCAGTTTAGTAGGGCTTTTTGATGCCATACTCAGTCAAATGCTGCCTTGGTGTCAAGGGTAGTCGCTCTTACCTCACCTCTGGCATTAAGCTCTGTTGTCCATGTTTGAACAAGGCTGTAAGGTGGTCAGCAGCTGAGTGACCCTGACGGAACCAAAATTGAGCATCCGTGAACAGGTTATTGCAGAGTAAGTGCCGCTTAATGGCACTGTTGATGACTCCTTCCATCACTTTGCCGATGATGGAGAGTAGACTGATAGGGCAGTAATTGGCTGGGTTGGATTTGTCCTGTTTCTTGTGTACAAGACGCACTTGGGCAATTTTCGACATTGCCGGGGAGATGCCAGTGTTGTAGCTGTCCTGGAACAGCTTGGCTAGGGGTGCCGCAAGTTCTGGAGCACAAGCCTTCAGTACTATTGTTGGGATATTGTCAGGGCCCATTGCCTTTTCAGCATAGAATGCCTTCAGCCGTTTCTTGATATCACATGGAGTGAATCGTATTGGCTGAAGACTGACATTGGTGATGCTGGGGACCTCCAGAGAAGACGGAGATGGATCATCCACTCGGCGCTTCTGGCTGAAGATTGTTGCGAATACGTCAGCCTTGTCTTTTGCACATATAAGCTGGGCTCCTTCATCATTGAAGATGGGAATATTTGTGGAGCATCCTCCTCCAGTGAGTTGTTTAATTGTCCACCACCATTCACGGCTGGATGTGGCAGGACTGCAGAGCTTAGATCTGATGCGTTCTTATGGAACCGCTTAGCTCTGTCTATTACTTGCTGCTTATGCTGTTTGGCATGCAAGTAGTCCTGTGTTGTAGCGTCACAAGGTTGACACCTTATTTTTCGGTATGCTCTTGGCATGCTCTCGCAGCCCTTCATTCAACAAGGGTTGATCCTGGTAGAGTGGGAGATATGACGGGCCATGAGGTTGCAGATTGTGATTGAATACAATTCTGCTGCTGCTGATGGCCCACAGCGCCTCGTGGATGCCTAACCTTGAGTTGCTAGATCTGTTCGAAGCCTATCCCATTTAGCTCGGTGGTAATGCTACACAATACCGATCAGAAATCCGAGGACAGCATAAGGGCAATTCTGAATATGGACCTCTGAAATGAATCCATTGTCAATGAAAGATTTCTCTCCCCCTTGAGTAGTGTTTAATTTATTTTAAGCCAATGTTTTGGATATCCCTCGCTAGTGAGGATGATTGTCTTCCATGAGTTTGGAGATGGCTGATAGGGCCAATGTGCCTGGAAGGATAGATGCCTGTGCCTGACATCTTATAGCATGGAGGAACTGTTGCACATCAGCTTTCACACATGTCTTAACAAAGCAAAACCTGGATCCAATGACAAGGAAACCAAGAGGATTGAAGGCCTCTTCTTGCTGTCGTCTTCCTTTGCCAGAACAACCATTGAGATATTCTAGGTGGCATATCTTCCTTTGCCTGTTTTGGTGCTGTGAATTGTTTGCTAAGTATTTCTAGGGTTCCTAACAGGCCTTCACGGTAACCGAAGCGGCCCAGGACATAAGAAGGCCCACCACACGTCAGCATGTTTTGACCGACCCTTATTTACTCATTGCCAGGTTCCATGGTGAGGACAAGGGGCTGGACAATGGAACCAAATCTGGGTTTCAGCCAATGTGGTCAATGGAATCGCAAAGGGCCAAGGCGTGTTTGATTATAGGTGGCATCTGGCTTGTATGGGGCACAGGTTCTGATGTGGGCAGTGAAACCTGGAGAGCTGGAATGAAGGGCTCCTGCTTCTGTGGCACACAAGGAGCGGTGACTTGCCCTGTCCTTGACCTGCCTTCAGGCACAGGAAATCAAGCTGACCACAGCTAAACAGGCAAATATGTTAAATCCTGGGCTTTAAAATGTTTAAAGTACCACTCCCAACCTGGGAGTGGGTTAGCTGCCCCGCCACCCCTTTCCCCTAAGCCATCCCAACTCAACAAAAGCCAGAAGTTGGCAGGTGAGAGCTAACTTCTTGATACACTTCCATGTTTTTTGGAACTTAAATTTCCACCCTTGTTACCATTTCTCTCATTAATCCTGTTAATATTACCAGATATACTCGAGCAATAGTTCACCTTGTAAAAGTAGACCCCTGACCTGCGGCCAAACAATCCTTTAATTTTCATATTTGTCGTGTTGAGGTTGACCTGGACATTTGGCCAAAGAATCCAAATTTCCTACTTAGCACCCACTTGCTGCCGAAATCAAACTCGCAAATCTACTCCTTCAAAGGCAAATAAATGTTCAATCCCTCTGATGTCTGCACAGAAAAATAAAAATACTTTTGGGCTCCTTTTGCACTAGTTTTGGGGTAGGGCTGGCAGGAACAGTCTCCAACCTGGAAATCCTGTTACCAGCTGATGTAACGCCAACAGTTAGGGAGCAAAATGATGGGAGAATGTGGATTTCAACCCCTCAAAAATATTACTCGTGGACAAGTTGACGCTCTACTGTTTGACTAAAACTTTAGTCTCAGCAACTCAACTTATTTACCGCTATATACAGTAGGTTTTTTAGAAGAGGGTATGGAGCAACAGCAAAATGCCAGCCTGGATGATTTAAGGACATAAAAGGTGTTTTTTCATGTCTTGCTACTGTCTAAGGCAATGTGAGTCTTCTTCTGCGATCACTCACTAACGTGTATGATTGTCCACCTAAGAAACTCTGTGTTACTGGTCATGGGCTCTGTGGGTTCTTGCATGGCCAATCAACCCGATCTTAGAGCCACATCGTTGATCGCACACTTGGCAGGTGTCTCCGGGAGGTGAGATCAGCCCATAGAATATACAGTGCAGAAAGAGGCCATTCGGCCCATCGAGTCTGCAGAGCCCCTTCGAAAGACCTAAGCCCACACCTCCATCCTATCCCTGTAACCCAATAACCCCACCTAATCTTTTTGGACACGAAAGGGCAATTTAACATGGCCAATCCACCTAACCTGCACATCTTTGGACTGTGGGAGGAAACCAGAGCACCCGGAGGAAACCCACGCACACACGGGGAGAACGTGCAGACTCCACACAGGCAGTGACCAAGCCGGGAATCGAACCTGGGACTCTGGAGCTGTGAAGCAACAGTGCCAACCACTGTGCTGCCATGCTGCCCCATGGACTCTAGATTGCCGGTATTCCTTTTTCAGGCTCCTTTTCCAGTCCACCTCTTGCTATTGGATGTCTTCTAAGAATTGTGTCCCTTCAGTCCAAGGAGGTCTCTTCTGAGCAAGGGTCTCCCAGGCGTTGATGTCTATATTGCATTTTCTGAGGTAAGCCTTCAATGTGTCTTTGAAGAGCTTCCTTTGTCCTCCTCTTGCTCAAAAGCCTTCCTTGAGCTGGCCAAAGAGAATTTGCTTTGGCAGTCGGGACTCTGCCATCCTAAGCACATAGCCAGTACAGCAGAATTGGTTTTGGATGATCATGGCCTCAATGCTGGTGTTCTTGACTCCTTCAAGGACACTGATGTTAGTACGCCTGTCCTCCCAGTTGATGTGGAGAATCCATCTCAGACAGCATTAATGGTACCTCTCCAGGGCATTGTCCATGTTTCTGAGTCATCTTGAAGAGTTGGAAGGATGACCACCTTGTACATGAGGATCTTGGTGTCAGCACAGATATTGCTGTCATCAAAGACTTTCGTCATTAGGTACTCGAAGGAGGTGCTCGCGGACTGGATACAATATTTGATAACTGTATCGATGTCAGCCTTAGAGGAGAGGTTGCTTCCCAGGTATGGAAAAGTTTGATCTTGATGGAGGGAGAGACTAGATCTTGCCCTGGGGCGAGTTGGTAAAGGATTTCAGTCTTCTTGAGGTTGAGGTTGAGACTGATTTTTAAATACAAATCCTCGAGATTCCCACAGGGGCAGGAATTCTGTCAAGCTATTGCACACATATAAACTGTCCGAATGTATGTCTGCGGGGGTTGGAAATGAATCGGGGTGCTGCACTACATATGCTATGGCTGCTAGTTCTGCTGCTTGTGATCCTAGGTTGCCGGGCAATTTTAAAGATATTTCTTAGAATGCGCGTCCCTGCGCGTCTTCTACATAAATTCCATAACCAGTTATTCTCTTTCCATTTTCTATTGTGGAGGAACCGTCTACATAAATCTTTAAAGCGTTGGCTATGGTGTGGATTCTGCGTTTTATTGCCTGCTCGTGTGTGCAGTGACTTCAGAATAAAGGGTCCTGTGTGATGTTGGGCTGCGATGATCTGGCACTCATGTGGGGTCCCTGCATACTGAAGATTATCTGTTAGAAATGTGTGGGTCTTTGTACGTTTGACTGTAATGTCCCTTCCTTGTAACAACAGTGTCCAGCGAGCTGCTCTATTCTGGCTGACTGAACCGTCCTTTAACCTACCATCTAACAATCGCTGCGTTGGGGTGTGCTCGATTAAAATCGTTACTGGGTTAAGGCCTGTGATGTATGCAAAATACTGTATTGCCCAAAAGACTGCAAGCAAGTGCCGTTCGGGATCCAGAATTCGTGAGGCATAGGCTACGGGTCCTAAGCGGTCATGTCTTTCCTGTAGGAGTACTGCTGAATGTTTCAGTCGGTGGTTGCTAGTTCTATGGCATAGGGAGAGTGTGGGTCTGGAACTTGCAAAGCGGGAGCTGTGCATCGGGCACGTATTAATTCATCGATGGCACCTGTGTGTTGAGGAAGCCATTCCCGTGGGGCGTTCTTTTTAAGGAGGTCTGAGAGTGGGGCTGCTTTTGTGGCAAAACCATCTATATAGTTCCTGCAATATTGAACTAATCCTAAGAATGACTGGAGTGCAGTGACATTGTGGGGCAGGGGCAATTTAACTATTGGCACAATTCGCTTCTGATCGATCACTCTCTTCCCATGGGTGATAATGGTGCCTAAATAAAGGACCTTTTCTTTTAATATCTGGGCTTTTTTTGGGTTGACCTTGCATCCAATAGATTGCAAAAGACCTAGTAATTCCGAAAGAAGCTTTACATGCTCTTCCTTTATGTCCATCTGTAGGAGTAAGTCATCCACATACTGTATAAGGCATTCGGAGCGGGAAAATTTGGAAAGACCGTTGGCCAATTGTCGGTGGAAAATGGAGGGGGAGTTGTGGAATCCTTGCGGGAGGCATGTCCCCGTATACTGCTGCCCTTGAAATGTGAACGCGAACTTATATTGACAGGTCTTGTCTAGTGGGATAGACCAAAAGCGATTGCTGATGTCCAGCACTGTGAAGTACTTTGCCTGTACTCCCTGCTTGAGCATGGTCTTGGGACTTGTGGCAATGGTGGGGGCTGCTAAAGGGGTGACCTTGTTACGTTCTCGGTAGTTGATTGTCAGTCGCCAAGAACCATCGGGTTTTTTCAAGGGCCAAATTGGAGCATTATTTGTTGAGGCTACCGGCCGAATTACTCCATGATCTAATAAGCTATTGATGACTTTTAAAATCTCACCCTCAGCTTGCTGTGGGAAACCGTATTGCTTCTGTGGCTTAGGATCAGGACCTGAAATTGTGACCATTCCTGGGATCTTCCCACAATCGTGTTTGTGTTGGGCGAAAGAAGCTTTATGTTTTCTGAGGACCTCTCGAATTGTCTGGTCTGTGCTCATTGTTTGTGGATCAAACCAATAGTCTCCCACTGAGAAAATCCTATGTTCATAGTCCCCTACTGTGAGTGTAGCGGGGGCTCTCGCTGTTTTGGCCATTTTCCATACGCATCTATTCACGGGATCAAAGGAAAGGTTGTGGGAGCTCATAAAATCGATTCCTAGAATGTGCTTGGCTGTTTGGGGCAAGTCGCCTAAAACAACGGGGTGTCTGGTGCTTATAGTTCCTATCTGAATATCTACTGGGGCTGTGATGTATCCTTGCTGTATGTGTCCGGTAAATCCACGAAGGCTAATGGTGTCTGTGATGGGCCATTTGTCACGCTGGACCATTGTGGAGGAGTTTAAAGTGGTGCGGGACCCTTCTGTGCCCCAAAGAAATTCTACTGGATGTCCCCGGACTGTGCCTGTGACTACTGGTCTGCCTGATTTGTCCCAGAGTGTGTCGCAGACCCAAGTTGGGGAGTCCGGACACCGTCAATCTGTGGCATTGATTGCTGAATTATCTGAACAGGCGCTAACACTATGTATGGGCCTCACATTGCTCCTAGGTGGGCGGCCTGGTTGTTGGTGGCGTTGCTGGTTCGGGGGGTTTTGTCGGCATTCGTGGGCGTAATGTCCCATGTGTCCACAATTATAGCAACCTCATGGTGCCTGTGCTCTGGGGTGCTGTCCTTCATGTCTACTCTTTTTATCCATGCTGAGCCCTGGTTAGTCCTAACTGGGTGCATATTTGCTTCTATCTGTTCCTGATCTGCCTGTCTGTGTAGGGATTGTTCCCAAGCTCTGGAGAGTCTCTTTAAAACCCAAACTTCATTATGTGTGTGGTCTGCGGGGCCGTAAGTCACACAAGCCTTTTGACCTGCTTCTGTGGCATGCAAGACTAAAGTGCGGGCCCATTTAGTTGTGTCGTCCTCATTTAAGTGTGCGCGGTTCAAATCCCCAAATCCTGCCTTAAAATAGATCCAAAGGAGACCTGCAAATGCGGTCGGATGCTTTCCCTTCTTTTGCCTACAGCGGTTTAAACCTTCTACCGGATCACCCTTCTTGTACCCGATCGCATCTAAAATGGCCGTTTTCATCTCCAGTAGGGTTCCTCCTCCTACATTCTGGGGTTCTGGCAAAGCTGAGCTGACGGACTGGTCAAGGCTCAGTACTATAAGTTTAACTTCCTCCCTTTCATCTAGACCGTACATAACCTTTTGCTGCCGTACTCTCTCAAAGAAATTATGCGGGTCTGCGGTGGGTTCGAATGGATCAATTTTAGCGCAGGCATCTCTCAATTGGGTGATGGATAATGGGGTGGTGTAAACGCAATTGGGCTCCTCCCGATCCGATGACTTGCGCTGTGTGGTAACCGGATTCATGGGGGGGGGGGGGGGGGGGTGCTGTATGTGCAGTCGGTGGTGCGGGTGCTTTCCTTTTCGGGGCATGGGGGGCTCTATTGTGATTTTCTGTGTCCTCCACATATCTCTGGGCGGTTTCATTTAGTTCTTGCCAATTGGGGGCACCTTGCTCATCTAAATTGTGTCCAAAAGTATACCTAAATCCATTTTGCACTGAAAGCAGTGACTGTAACTTTTCTATTTGTTGTCTACATTTTGCGTGGTCTACTGTGCTCTGTCTTTGTTCTGTGGTGGAGCTATGGAGCGCTCGTAAAGCTGCCTTTATATCCGCGCATTGTCTCGTTAACTGTGCTACCTGCTGTTCTGTCTCTTCTCGTACCAAGACTGCGCGCTGTGTATTTTGGTAGGCTTTATCGTACTGGGTCTGAAAGCTGCTAAGGTGACCTAAACAAGTTTGGTGTGCCCATCTGACATCAGCCATCTCTTTATCTATAGCTGTCAACTGATCCCGGAATTGCTCAATAATCTTTTCGCTTTCACTATTGTTTCCCTCATTCTTCTCTTCTTTCTCAACCAGCTGCCTGCGGAGCATCCTCACGACCTCCTCTGTGCCTCACAACTGTGCCAAACAGGACACTATTGCCATCGGCTTTCGCACTTTCGCTGCATTTTTCTTATGCATCTCGGTTAGGTTGTCCCACCAAGTTTGTCCTATGCTTCCTGGACCTGACTCTTCATTTGAACAAAACTCGGACCAAAGGGGCCATCTTTTCCCCTTTAAATACTTCCTCAACTCTTCTTCCCATATGGGGCATTGCTCTGCTCAGTTGGTCGCTGCGACCTCGGGTTCCTGTGGGTTCTTTAAACGTTCCATTGCTTTTGTGGCCATTGCTTCTAATATCTCTTGTCCTACCGTTAATCTCTGTTTCCTATTCTTAATTTGGGACAGGGGGATAAGGCGGCGATTTGAACTGCGGGTATGGCCTAAGCTATATTCCAGTTCACAATTCCCTCGATAGTTTTGACACAATCTATATCCCTGTTAGTACGCATGCAGGTTAGTACACACTTCTGAAATTCGGTGATTTGGTCGATATGGGCTTGCACTTGTGGTTCTTTCTCTTTCGTGCAATTGGATTTCAAAGTTTGTGGGTTCTCTCGGAGTGACAAAATCCCTTCTAATTCGAGTCCATCAGATGTCGCCAATAATGTTGCCAATCCCACCACCAGAGTCAGTAATAATGTTGCCAATTAATAATGATGCTCTTTAGAGTCGCCAGGTATCAAATGATACCACCACAAGGCTTTACTGGATATCGATCAAAGGACCATACAACCAGTTAGTCAGTTCAAGTTCAAAGATGGTTTATTTACAAACAAGGATTACTTCGACATGCAACACAAAACACTACAAGTTAAACTATACCTAACAACTACAATAACCTGTACTTAACTTCAGGCAACCGACTCTATGTAGATGGACAAGGCCTTTGTCCGGATCTTGCGTGGCTGGGTGGAAGAAGTGGCTCTGTTTCTGCTGTGCTCATCCGTCTGGTAGCGATCGTTGGTCTTGAACTTGTCTGACTGGTCATTATGCTGCACTTGTGTTGGCATAGGCCGGATCCAAGAGAGACCGAGCATATGGCTGTGACTCTTATCCCTCTGGGATTTCGCACTCTTTGGTGCGGTCCTTAACTTGGACCCAATAATTCGACAGGCTTCGATCACTGCCTTCGATATTGGTCAATAAAGGGGTGGGTGCCTTGATGGCTGGACGTGTCCTTAGCGGTCATTGACCGTGGCTGTTTGTGCTCCCTGAGTAAGAGGAGTGGTGCCGATTAATCTGTATCTGTACCGGTTACCTGAGTACAGTTCTTTTGTTCTGGGGAAATGGGCCATTAGAATGCAAACGAGCGACGGTTTCGATCGTGTCTAACTATCCGGGTTGCAAATACACACACAAGCTCTGAGTCTGTCTGAGTCCTGGGTTGGCCATAATTCCCATGGTCCTTTGCAGGTGACCATCTGAGATGGCTACACAATCCTCAGGTCTATTGCTTTTTTTTACTAATTTGTTTGTCTCTTCTTTGAATCTAATATATCTCTAATGACCACAGTTCCCTTTCTACTCTTACGGAAAATAGGAATAAATAACTTTTGGAGTTCACTTATTCGTTCCTTGAATGCCTACAATTGTGTGTCCGTTATCCTTCCTTTCAGTAATGTTTCCCAGTCCGTCATAGCCAGCTCATGCCTCAAACCATCACAGTTACCTTTATTGAGGTTCAGGACCCTGGTCTCAGAATCGACTACCTCACTATCCAACTTAATAAAGAATTCTACCATATTATGCTCATTGCTTCCCAAGGATTCACTCACAATGAGATTGCCAACTAATTATTTTTCATTGTGCCGCACCCTGTCCAAGATGGCCTGTTGCCTTGTTGGTTCTGAAGAGGTAGAATTCCGAACGGACTACAGAAGATACAAAGTGGATGCCACCTGATATAAAATGGACTCTGTAAATGTTCTTGACCCTATGTTATGATCAGTGTCTGAAGTAGTAAAGCTTTGTGCAAAACAAGTGATCCACAACCAGATGCATCCGGAGAGACAGTGAGCCGTTGTGAACCTTTGCCCAATGTCTGTATTCTTAGCTACTTGTAACTGACAATGGGGCCTCAAATTAAGGAACTAGCAAGGAATGAGGAAGGACATGTTCAACATGGCTGGACTATTGACCCCATGACTTTATGTAACCATTATCATAGATTACCATAGAATTTACAGTGCAGAAGGAGGCCATTTGGCCCATCGAGTCTGCACCGGCTCTTGGAAAGAGCACCCTACCCACAGTCAACATCTCCACCCTATCCCCATAACCCAGTAACCCCACCCAACACTAAGGGCAATTTTGGACACTAAGAACAATTTATCATGGCCAATCCACCTAGCCTGCACATCTTTGGACTGTAGGAGGAAACCGGAGCACCCGGAGGAAACCCACGCACACACAGGGAGGATGTGCAGACTCCGCACAGACAGTGACCGAAGCCGGAATCGAACCTGGGACCCTGGAGCTGTGAAGCAATTGTGCTATCCACAATGCTACCGTGCTGCCCTTATCTATGTAATGAATTGATCGGATAGGGCAAACTGCCAATTAGAGGCTATAGGAGCTAACTTGTAGCCATTTATGGCATTGAAGATGCATGTTATGAATTGTGACGGGAACAGAATTGATTGGGTATATGTAAATGCGAATGCAAACTAATTCCGCTTTCCTTCTGGATATTAACAAATGAGATTGTCTACAGGTGCGACAGGTGATTGATGGAGGTATGTTAAAGAACGATGTTGTGAGGCCCTGATCAGGTAAACAGGCATCAGAGAGAAAAGGCAGGTGTTGTGGAACCCGCCCGTGGAGGCAAGAGTTACACATCCGGACCTTCTCGGGAACGGAGGAGGACGCTGCCGGACCTCTGAGAACCTCGACGTGAGTACATGAGTGCTGTAAGAAGTCCGTGTATTCTCGGTAGGAAAGAATAGGGGAATTGTCTAGATATAAACATTCTCCAATCATACAGGGACAGTAGGTAAATTAAAGATGGCGGCGAAAGAAGTTAAAAGGGGCTCCCTGATAAACTCTTATAGACAGACCGACAGTCGTTAATTAAAAATATGCAGAAGGTCGGCTGGGACGTATCACATATTTTGGAACTCCAGAGAGATTGGTTGACAAAACAAACTCAAGACAAGATCAAGAAAACAGAGGTACCTTTGGTACATCAATTGGCGGGACTAATAGAACAAGTAAAACAGAAAAGACAGGACTGGAGACGAGAGTGAAATGTCAAACAAAAATCATAAAAGAATTAGAATATAAATTGCATGAGGGGGGAAGAATGGGGCCGTGTCCGGACACGACCTCCCTGCCCCCATATGATAGTATTTGATAGAACCAACTGCCCCTCTTAGTGAGGAGACTGAGGAGACGGTCGATGTGGCATCCGTGAGCCGAGGGGGTACCTTGGCAAACCCGACCGCCAGTTACAAACCGTTCACCCCGGGAGAAAGACAACAGATTATGACCGGCCTGGGAAAACTTCAGCCCCGAAGCCAGAATTTTAACTTTTGGACGGAACTCAATGCCGTCTGGGTGGGTCACCAACTGCACTTAAGAGACATTCACCAACTAGTAAGGACAAGAAGGTTGAGAAACAATGTAACTATTGTAATAAACGGGGCCATCTGGAAGCTGCCTGTTTCAGCAAACATGGCAGCCGCCTTAGAGGCCAAAATACCCTATCCGCTGCAGAGTATACGGAATGGGCAGAATGGAAGGAAGGCCAGAGCTGATGCCCTGTAGCCCCCATTAACAACAAAAGGGAAGGGAGAATTTATGTGTCTGCTTTAGTGGGCCGACAATGTTAAATGCTGATGGACACAGGAGCATCGGTCTCCGTTACAAATCTCCCCCTCCCTATCACCAATAAAACAATATTTTTACAGGGAATTGGGGGCACCAGAATGACCGCTTACTTTACCACGCAGATGGTAGAGATTGACAACATATACATACCTATGAAATTTTATGTGTGTAAAAATAATGAAGGCACGATTTTGGACAACGATATCATGAGGGAGTATGAAACTATAATTGATTGTAAGAAAGGAAAATTGACCTGGCCAAAGCCGGGAAGGTATGGACAGATGGCCAATAACACTGGCACTGTCGGGTTGGCCACCATAACCACCAGGAAATGGAGCGAAGGACTGGGCGGATACGGGGCCGTTTGTGGGTCAGTAAGCAATGTTTGGGCAAAAAACAAATTAGACACCGGAAACGCCAGCATCGACCCTGTTAAAATTCCTGGGCCAGAACATAAACCACACCGCCAATACCCGATCAAAACAGAAACTAAAAAGGCGGTTGTGGATATAGTAGAAGGATTAGTAGAAAGGGGTAACCTGAGGGAAACCACCAGCACTACTAATTCTCCCACGTGGCCGGTAAAGAAGCCTTACGGGAGTTACCGACTGACCACAGACTATACAGCCCTTAACAAGGTGACACCCAAATTGCATCCAATCGCAGCCAGTCCCTCAACCATCCTAAACGGACTGTCTCCCGAACAGAAAATCTTCACTGTCCTAGACATATCCAACTGCTTTTGGGCACTCCCATTGGATCCGGAATCCCAAGAGAAATTTGCGTTTACAGTCGGGGATAAACAATATACGTGGACTCGATTACCACAGGGCTTCCATAATAGCCCAGCTAATTTCCACCGCGTAATGAGTGAGATTTTAAAACAGATAAAAGTTCCCAAGGGGTGCGCGATCTTGCAGTATGTTGATGACATATTCATAGCCTCGGAAACAAAGGCAGACCATCTGGCTACCCTGTACTTAGTATTGCGAACCCTGGAGGTGGCTGGCCTCAAGGTGAGCCCTAAAAAGGCCCAGGTAGGAAAAACACAAGTCCTGTTCTTGGGACACATAATCTCCGAAGGACTTAAGGAGATGCCTCAGGACAGAAAACATGCAGCCCAGGGTATGCCAAAACCCGTTACTGTACATGGAGTTAGAAAGGTGTTCGGACTCTTTAACTACAGTCGGAGCTTTATCCTGGAGTTTGCTAAAATCGCAGAACCAATACAAAGATTAGTAAAAGGAGGTAAGAACCAGTGGAGTGGGGCTCAGAACAGGAGGAAGTGTATACCCAATTAAAGTCTGAGTTAATGTCGGCCCTAGGATTGGGTTTACCAGACATGAGTAAAGATTTCCACATACACTGCAACAATGAGGACGGGTTCTATACAGCAGTGGTCACACAGGACCATGGAGATAGGAGAAGGGCCGTCGCCTATTACTTTATGGCAGAGGGACTGGTAGTCACTGGACTCTCCCGGTGCATTGCTGCAATGGATTGTGCGGCCTGGGCTGCGAAAGTTAGTGAACCAATAGTTATGACAGGAAACATTATACTACACACAAAACATACCCTGGTAGAAATGTTGAACACTGGAAAGCTAAGATCCGCCTCGAATATGAGGTGGGTCTAGTGGGAGGCGGTCCTCCTCCCTCCAAGTAAGTCAGTAACCATTGTTAGGGACACGGGGGAGAACCCAGCCGGGGGACTATTAGGAACCGGGGAACCCCACAATTGTGGGGATGTAGACATGAATTTAGAGGAAGACAGGATTAAGGATACTCCTCTGGCAACAACGGAAGAAACATTCTATGTAGGTGGGTCACGTACGTATGTCGATGGACGGCCCCGAACAGGGTGGCGGTAGTGAATGGAGCATTGGAGACAGTGGAATCAGGATGAATTGATGGAGGCCTGTCGGTCCAAGTGGTAGAACTAGTGGCGCTCACCAAAGTGCTAGAGTTATCAGAGAACAAGACAGTGAACATTTATACAGACGGTAGGTACGTTTTTGGAGTCGTACATGACTACATGACTGCTTGGGGTAGGAGGGGATTTATTACAACAGGAGGTAATCCTATAAAACATCAGTTGAGAATAGAATCCCTCTTAGATGCTAGTAACAAACCCCAAGAGGTAGCAGTGATTAAAATTAAGGCACATCAGAGGGAACCGGACCGGAACAGCTTGGACTGGATAAATCACCAGGGGAATCAAGCCGCAGACCTAGTGGCGCAAAAGGCATTAGAACAGAATGAGGTTGAGGAAGCACCGATCGCCCTTGTGGACCACACGGAGAAAGAGATAAGTATTAAAGAACTCCATGAGGACACCCCCGATAGATAAAGAGGTACGTGGGAAAAGCAAGGCGCGAAGAAGGGTAGTGATGGAGTTTGGCGAAAGGATAATTGGGTAATGGCCCCCAAATGTATTCAACATACATTATTGGAGCTCCACCACGGGCTTGGACACTCAGGCAGGGAAGCTATGATAGGGAGCCTGGGAAGGGAGTGGTGGTGGAAACGACTGGGGCGAGATGTTGCACAATACTGTCATCGGTGCGTCACCTGCGCCCAGCATAATCCGGGGAGACCCATAAAAGTCAGAATAGGACACCAACCAATACCACGGGGACCATGGGAACACTTGCAGATAGATTGTACAGGTCCCCTTCCACCATCACATGGCAAAACATACTGCCTAGTGATTATCGATCAGTTCACCCGATGGGTGGAGGCTTTCCCTACACGGAATTGTACCGCCTTGACAGTCGCCAGAGTCTTAGCTGAAGAAGTAATTCCCCGATGGGGAGTGCCTATTCAAATAGACTCAGACCAAGGTACCCATTTTACTGGAAGTGTTATAAAAAGGGGGTGTCGATTACTGGGAATAAAGCAGAAATTCCACATTCCCTACCATCCCCAAAGCTCGGGAATGGTGGCGCGGATGAATCAAACTCTTAAAAATGCGCTCGCAAAGGCAATACAGACGTCAGGAAAAACCTGGCCCGAAGTATTGCCTATTATCTTAATGAAACTGCGGGCCACGGGAAACCGAACCACAGGCTTAACCCCTGATGAACTAATGACAGGAAGAGCGATGCAATTACCAGAAGGCATCATAACAGGCGGGGCTGATGTGGGTCCCCTAAGAGACAGATTAAAACGGAACGTTCTGGAAATGAGTACACAGCTGAAAACGATGCGACAGAACATTCGTGACAATCAAGAAAATAAGGACCGGGCACAAGAGCTCGCGATGGCGGCTGACGTTCCCCCGGCGGGTAGTAAGGTCATGGTAAAAACCCTGCCCAGTAAACCAGGGTTGGCCCCAAAATGGAGCGGGCCTAACGAGATTATAATTAGTGGAGACACCTGTGCCTGCCTGGACATAAGGGGAAAAGGAGAGTGGAAACATTGGACACAATTAAAATTATATGAGGAAAAGACGACCTCATAGGGCTTTTCTAAATCATACCGGCTATGCGCAGATGAAAGGTTGGACGCGGTTGCTTAAGTCTAAATCAGATAACCAAGCTACGAAGTAATGGATGAAGAAGTGATGCTTGCTTTTGTATTTATCTTCCAGATTGTTCAATTTATGATTATCTAATTTGTATCTATCGGGATTCTTGTATTGTGCTCGTTGCTTGGCTTAGGGATAAGCTAAGGGAGTGAATAGAGATAAGGATGGGAAGCAAGGTGATGTGCTTCCCCTGTCTTCTAAGGAATGTAGTCGCGTTAATATGTATTGTCACGGGTGTAAGGGTGATGAGATTGGAAGACAATCTTTTTTATAAAACTCATATACGATTGTACGGAAAGCAGTCTATGTGTTACCCGTTGGCCAAGTCTGTACAGGCCTTGTTTGTGGCCACCCTGAGTTGGACCCCCTCCAACTATACACAGCAGACATGTCAAATAGACCCTGTGAGGGACAGGTGGGCAGTTATAGTAGGAGCATACAAGGAAGATGCGTGGAACTATTAAACCCCACGCATCCCACTTGCCGGGGAATACAGGGGACTAGAGGGACAAGATGTGCAGAGAAGACAGAGTATCCCCTATGTTATACGTGGCAGGGGTGGGGATGTGTCTATGCCCCTATCCCCCCAAATTCCACATTTGTACAGAAACATTGTGCTCACCAACACTGTCGAGTACATTGGGGCCAGTTTGCCTGTACTTGCGATAAGGAAAGATGCTTTAAAGTCACAGCGGGGAGACAATTTAATTGCAGCCCGACCATCCTGGGTGATAATACTCAAAAGGGATTAGAGGCCATTAACTGGGAGTTGTCGGAGTTGAGATTGTACACCAAGCAAACCCGTTATGCAGTAGACTATCAACTAGCCCAGCAAGGGGTGTGTGTACCATTGTGGGGGATACCATTGGCCTTTTGGAGGAGGATGGGGTACATGGATCATGCATTCACTGATAATAGTTGCTGTTATGTGTTTGCTTTTTTGCTGTCTTAAAAGTATAGTAAAGCTATGTTGTGCTATGATAATGGGACAGGTCCTACCCATCACGCCCGTGCAGAACAAGGATGACTACGATGAATTACTACCACAAAGAGACCCCTCCGACGTGCCTGTCCCCCGGATCAACAAACATGACGTCCTGGACGGGGAAATATCGAACTGGATGTGAAGAGCCCAACTGGAGATGTGGTCAGCTTGGGACATCGGGATTTTGAAGGACAAACAGATGGGACTGAAGAGGTAGAATTCCGAACGGACTACAGAAGGTACAAAGTGGATGCCACCTGATATAAAATGGACTCTGCCAATGTTCTTGACCCTATGTTATGATCAGTGTCTGCTGCTGAAGTAGTAAAGCTTTGTGCAAAACAAGTGATCCACATCCAGATGCATCCGGAGAGACAATGAGCCGTTGGCAATCTTTGCCCAATGTCTGCAGTCTTAGCTACTTGTAACTGACAAATGGGGCTCAAATTAAGGAACTAGCAAGGAATGAGGAAGGACATGTTCAACGTGGTTGGACTATTGACCCCATGACTTTATGTAACCGTTATCTATGTACTGAATTGATCGGGTAAGGCAAACTGCCAACTAGAGGCTATAGGAGCTAACTTGGAGCCATTTATGGCATTGAAGATGCATGTTATGAATTGTGACACAAACAGAATTGATTGGGTATATGTAAATGCGAATGCAAACTAATTCCGCTTTCCTTCTGTATCTTAACCCAGTGCGACCTCAGCTCAGGCAAGAAAAGGTGCTGCACAGACCGTGGGGGTCAAAGGTCTTTTCTCCCAGAGCTCTGAAAATTAATAAATTGCTTCTTTACTCACTCAAAGGTCTATTTGTGAATATTTTCAACTACAGTTCCTCAACATACTGGTCCAGAAAACCATCCTGTATACACTCCAGAAATTCCTCCTCTGTTGTACTGTAACTAATTTGACTCACCCAATCCAAATGCAGATTAGAACCCTCAAGAGTATTGAAAGTCAGAGAGATCTAGGTCCACAGGTCACTGAAAGGGGCAACACAGGTGGAGAAGGTAGTCAAGAAGGCATACGGCATGCTTGCCTTCATTGGCCGGGGCATTGAGTATAAGAATTGGCAAGTCATGTTACAGCTGTATAGAACCTTAGTTAGGCCACACTTGGAGTATAGTGTTCAATTCTGGTTGCCACACTACCAGAAGGATGTGGAGGCTTTAGAGAGGGTGCAGAAGAGATTTACCAAAATGTTGCCTGGTATGGAGGGCATTAGCTATGAGGAGCGGTTGAATAAACTCGGTTTGTTCTCACTGGAACGAAGGAGGTTGAGGGGCGACCTGATAGAGGTCTACAAAATTATGAGGGGCATAGACAGAGTGGATAGTCAGAGGCTTTTCCCCGGGGTAGAGGGGTCAATTACTAGGGGGCATAGGTTTAAGGTGAGAGGGGCAAGGTTTAGAGTAGATGTACGAGGCAAGTTTTTACACAGAGGGTAGTGGGTGCCTGGAACTCGCTACCAGAGGAGGTGGTGGAAGCAGGGACGATAGTGACATTTAAGGGGCATCTTGACAAATACATGAATAGGATGGGAATAGAGGGATACGGACACAGGAAGTGTAGAAGATTCTAATTTAGTCGGGCAGCATGGTCGGCACGGGCTTGGAGGGCCGAAGGGCCTGTTCCTGTGCTGTACATTTCTTTGTTCTTTGTTCTATTAAAGTCACCCATAATCACAGATGTTCCTTTGTCACATCTCTGATTTACAGTCTAGTGCTGTCCCCAACATTACCACTGCAGTTTGGTGGTCTGTTTACCACCCCTACGAATGTTTTTTGCCCCTTGATGTTTCTTAACTCGAACCAGACAGATTCCGCATCATCTGTACTAATATCTTTCCTCAATATTGTATCAATATCTGCTTTATTCAATAATGCAACACCACCTTTTCCTTTCTGTCTGTCCTTCCTAAACACTGAATAGCCCTCAATGGTTAGTTCCCATCCTTGGTCACCTTGGAGCCATACACAGAGTCTCTATACAGGTGTTAACACTCTGGCTCCCGAGCTCACTCTGACCAGACCCCACTCCCTGGGCCTTGCTCTTTTCCCTCAGTGGTCGGGGTTCGTGCACTCCTGCACAATAAGCCCTGATCCAGTCATATGGACCATGAGGGCAGGTCCCTTAAAGAGACCACGCTATAACATCACTCTCCTTAAGTAATTGATTAACATATGTACAAACAAGCTGTATAGAATAACTATGCAAAAGATAAGGTTGAGGAAACAAAAGGAAAGAGAGCCCTAACAGTCATTCACAGCATTAACCTATCTGTAGATACCCTGGGTCTCATGGACCACCTTAATCCCCCAATTGGCTCCTCCAACTCAGAGGTAACGAAAGCTCCTGAGAGTCAATTAATCCCGCAGGGTTGTTCCCTCCTGCAGCTTGTTCCTGGATCATTGATGAGGCCTCCTCGAGACTTCTGGGTCCCCTTTTATCCGGCACCACTACAGGAGCACTGGTGCTGCCTGCTGGCTCCAACTGTTCTGAGATTAGGGTTTTGGGCCCCCGGCCTCTCACATTTCCTGTCATAAAAGTCCACCACATATAAAATCAGGCTCAACTTGGCCACAATTTGGCCGGGTAACTGTAGTGGGCCTGAGGCAAAGTTTTTGACATGGACCAGGTCACCCCCTTGGAATGATCTGTCCCCTTTTTGAATCGTGTGTTGTTTCCTCTGGGAAGCCTGCCGTGCTTCCACCCTCCCCACCAAATTTGGGAAAACCAAGTCCAAACGAGTCCTTAGATGATAGCCCATCAGCAATTCTGCCAGTCTGTCACCTGTAATTGAATCACCTGGTTGTATTGTACGACAAACAAAAGTTGGCTAACCTAAGACATAATGGTCTGTTGGACTGCTTCTTCATAGCTGCCTTGAATGTTTGCACCACACTCTCCGCTAACACATTTGAGGCAGGGTGATAGGAGACTACTTTGATATGGTGAATGCTATTTGTTCTGACAAAATGCTGAAAGTCCTCACCAAAGAATGAAGTGGTGCCGTTGTCTGACACTATTGCTTCGACGAGGCTATATGTAGCAAACACTCACTGCAAGGCTTGCATTTTGCCCTCCCAGGTAATTGTTCCCATCGCTTGAACCTCTAACCACTTTGAATGATCGTCGAACAAAATGAGGAACGTCTTGCCCATGAAGGGACCAGTGAAGCCCGCATGTACCCACGTCCATGGGCGTCCAGGCCACTCCCATGGTTGAAGGTTGGCTGTGTCTAGCAAGGGTTGTATAGGCTCACCATATGTTGAATGTCCTTGTCTATGCTCAGTCACCAGATGTAGTTGCGAGCAAGCTTTTCCATTTTTGCTCTGGCGCAGATGGACACTATGGGCAATTCTGATAACAATGGCTCTCAGGCTGGGAGTGGTACCATCACTCGGGGTCACCAGAGTATGAATCCTTCCTCTCAACTGAATTTGTCCTTATGAATGAGGTACGATCTTAATTGGTCAGATGTATCGTGGTGCCACCCGGTTAAGAACTTGCACTTCACTTTGGACAGGACTTGGTCCCATTGTGTTTAATTCTTCGTGTGGCCAGACAAAACTGGCAAGGTGTCTCAGAGCATGATTTAATGGAAATGAAACAAAGTCCCATGTTGAGCGCATTTAGCTGGGTGTTTCCTGGTACTGGCAACACCGAGAACGACCCCGCTATTATACGGGACTCTGTTTCATTTTGGGACCTCAGCAATGAGCACCCCGCCGAGGTATACTGAGACCCATTTCCTGCACTAACTGGTTCAAAGAGGGCTGCTAGCAGTGTGTGTAGCTGCATGGCTGCCTTGCTGGCTGCGGCAATGGTGCTCCGTGTCCGTCAACCCTGACCCTACGGCCCAACTCCTAGCCACCCCCCACTACTCTCCCCAGTCCTGGCAGAAGCCCCCCGACCAGAGGCATAACTGTCAGCACACTCTGGCCATGTTGGACACTTTCCATACACTCTCTCCCTCAGCAACCAGATAATCGCGATTTGGCGTCAAATCGGCACCTGCTGCAGTTTTGGCATCAGAACCTATTTTCGGCTGAATCGCCTTTCCCGATTTCGGCGTCGGCCAACGGAGAACCCCGTCCTTTGTCTTTGAGCCTGGCTGACATAAATCTTGGACTTTACTCCTCCTTTTATTTGACCCAGCTCGTTCTGGAACATGTCCTTGTATCTGCACAAGACTTGCTGAAAGACGCTGGGCTATGTGCCGGCTGAAACGGAGAATTCCCAGGCGGTTTACGACACCAAAACCAGCGTCGAACTCTCACCAATTCCGGGACCAGTGAGGGGCTAGCATGGCGCCGGGTAAAACCCCCGGTTCCGGTGCCAAAATCGGCTGGAGAATGGCCGGGTCCGTGGCCACGCATGCGCCGTGACGACCTGCAATGGTCGCGCTGTACAACATTTTAAAAAATAATTTTTTTTAAAATTAAAGTTTTGTAAAGTTTTTCATAATAAATGGTAATAATCCTAACACAGCAAAATAGAGTGAACATTAACATAGTGCAAAACGAGAATATACAATAGCAATTGACTAGACGTGACCCCACGCGCCTCAGTCTTCCCACACCCTCCTAACGGAGCACTCACCCCCACTCCCCTACGGGTCGCTGCTGCTGCTGACGTTTTAATTTTCCCTGAGAAGCCATCGGACGGTATTATGCCCCCGCTCAACAGCAGCAGCTCTGTACACTTGGCAAAACTATTTGCACACATAAGTAGGCATCTGTTCGTGGTGTTGTCGTCCCTTGCTTCTCCCAGATGGAGTTCGCTGCCGTTGTCGTCTCGTTCCGCTTCTGCGCACTTCCGCTTCTGCGGCCCTCCCGTCTTCCCCGTTTTCTCTGTTCCTGTGGACGTTAACTTTGTTAACGTTTCCCTGCCTCCCGCCTCCCCCTCCCTGGCTCTCCTCTATTGTTCCGTCACTTCCCTCTACCCCCCTTTCCCCGCTCCTGCCCCCTCCCCGTGGTTCGCCTATCCTGCCTCTTAGATTTAGCTGTCTCCCCCCCCCCCCCCTCCCGGTCTATCTCTCCCTCTCATGCTTTGGCTACTCTCCCCTGTTTCTTGGCTACCTGGCTATTCTTCTGCTTGTTTGTTGGCCACAAACAGGTCTCGGAACAATTGGCTGAATGGCTCCCACGTTCTGGGGAAGCCGTCGTCTGACCCTCGGATGGCGAATTTGATTTTCTCCATTTGGAGAGATTCCGCGAGGTTGAACAGCCAGTCTGCAGCTTTGGGCAGTGCTGCTGACCGCCAGCTGAACAGGATTCTACGGTGGGCGATCAGGGAGGCAAAGGCAAGGGCGTCCGCCCTCCTCCCCAGGAATAGATCTGGCTGGTCTGAAACCCCGAAGACTGCCACGTTCGGGCATGGCTCCACCCTCACCCCCACCACCTTGGACATTGCCTCGAAGAAGGCTGTCCAGTATGCTACAAGTCTGGGGCAGGACCAGAACATGTGGGCGTGGTTGGCTGGGCCTCCTTGGCACCTCTCACATCTGTCCTCCACCTCCGGGAAGAACCTACTCATACGGGTTCTTGTTATGTGGGTTCTATGTACCACTTTTAGTTGCGTCAGGCTGAGCCTTGCGCACGTGGAGGTGGAGTTGACCCTATGCAGTGCTTCGCTCCAGAGTCCACACCCTATTTTGATCACCAGGTCCTCCTCCCACTTCATTCTTGTTGTGTCCAATATGGTGTCGGCCCCTTCTACCAGTCGGTCATACATGTCACTACAGTTTCCTTTATCTAGTATGCTTGCATCCAGTAACTCTTCCAGTAGTGTCTGTCGTGGTGGTTGTAGGTACGTCCTGGTCTCCTTTCGTAGGAAGCTTTTTATTTGCAGGTACCTTAGCTCGTTCCCCCTGGCTAGCTGGAATTTCTCTGTCAGTTCACCCAGTGTTGCAATCCTGCCGTCCATGTTTCGGTCCCTGACTGTCAGTGTCCTTCTGTCCTGTCCCCACCTTTTGAAGGTGGTGCCAGTCAGCGCTGGCGTGAATCTATGGTTGTTGCAGATGGGAGCTTTACCTGACATTCTGGTCAGGCCAAATTGTTGCCATAGTTGGTTCCAGGATTGAAGGGTGGCTATTACCACTGGGCTGCTGGAATGTTTTTTGGGTGGGGATGGGGATGGGAGCGCCACCGTGGCGAGGGCCCGGAGGGAGGTCCCCATGCAGGAGGCCTCTTCCGCGCGCACCCACTCGGCTTCTGGCTCCTTGATCCACCCCCTTATTCGCTCGGCCGTCGCCTCCCAGTGGCAAAGTTGTAGGTTTGAGAGGGTAAGCCCCCCCACCCTGGATTTTGTTTTTTGTAAGACCTTCTTTGGGATCCCAGCATTCTTCTCACCCCCCCCCCCCCCCCATACGAACGCCATGATTAGTTTGTCTAGTGTTTTGAAAAAGGCCTTGGGGATGTAGATCGGGATGGATCTGAATAGGAAGAGGTGCCTGGGCAGCACGTTCATTTTGATCGTCTGGACTCTCCCCACGAGGGAGAGTGGGAGTGTGTTCCATCTTTGCAGGTCCTTTTTCACTTCCTCCGTCAGACTGGTGAGGTTCCTTTTGTGGATCCCTTTCCAGTTGTGGGCTATTTGGATCCCCAGGTAGCGGAATTCTTGTCGGCCTTGTTTAAGCGGCAGTCCCGTTAGGCTGCCCTACCACCTTGTGGGTGTACCGGGAAGATCTCGCTTTTGCTCATGTTGAGTTTGTAGCCCGAGAAGGCGCCAAACTCTTTCAGGATCGCGATGATTCCGTCCATGCTGCTCTATGGATCCGAAATATAGAGGAGCAGGCCATCTGCATAGAGTGAGACTCTGTGCTCTCTGCCGCCCCTTCGGATTCCCCTCCAGCCTTTTGCTGCTCTGAACGCGATTGCTAGTGGTTCGATCGCTAGAGCGAACAGCAGCGGGGACAGTGGGCATCCTTGTCTGGTGCCCCTGTGCAGCTGGAAGTATCGGGAGTTGGTATTGTTGGTCCATACACTCACCATGGGGGCGTTGTATAGTAGCTTTACCCAGGAGGTGAACCCTGTTCCAAGCCCGAACCTCTCCAGTATCTCTATGAGGTATTTCCATCCGACTCTGTCGAAGGCCTTTTCTGCGTCGAGGGAGGGGGTCATTATCACGTTCAGCAGGCGCCTGATGTTCGAGGTAAGCTGTCTACCTTTGACAAAGCCCGACTGGTCCTCTGCGACAACCTCAGGTACACAGTCTTCTAACCTTTTGGCTAGGATTTTGGCCAGTATTTTGGCGACTGCGTTCAGCAGTGAGATGGGTCTGTATGACCCACATTCCGTTGGGTCTTTGTCTTTAGAACATAGAACATAGAACGATACAGTGCAGTACAGGCCCTTTGGCCCACGATGTTGCACCGACATGGGAAGTCAAAAAACAAAAGCCATCTAACCTACACTATGCCATTATCATCCATATGCTTATCCAATAAACTTCTAAATGCCCTCAATGTTGGCAAGTTCACTACTGTTGCAGGTAGGGCATTCCACGGCCTCACCACTCTTTGCGTAAAGAACCTACCTCTGACCTCTGTCCTATATCTATTACCCCTCAGTTTAAAGCTATGTCCCCTCGTGCCAGCCATTTCCATCCGCGGGAGAAGGCTCTCACTGTCCACCCTATCTAACCCCCTGATCATTTTGTATGCCTCTATTAAGTCTCCTCTTAACCTTCTTCTCTCTAACGAAAACAACCTCAAGTCCATCAGCCTTTCCTCATAAGATTTTCCCTCCATACCAGGCAACATCCTGGTAAATCTCCTCTGCACCAGCTCCAAAGCTTCCACGTCCTTCCTATAATGAGGTGACCAGAACTGTACGCAACACTCCAAATACGGCCGTACCAGAGTTTTGTACAGCTGCAACATGACCTCATGACTCCGGAACTCAATCCCTCTACCAATAAAGGCCAACACTCCATAGGCCTTCTTCACAACCCTATCAACCTGGGTGGCAACTTTCAGGGATCTATGTACATGGACACCTAGATCCCTCTGCTCATCCACACTTCCAAGAACGTTACCATTAGCCAAATATTCCGCATTCCTGTTATTCCTTCCAAAGTGGATCACCTCACTCCTCTCTACATTAAACTCCATTTGCCACCTCTCAGCCCAGCTCTGCAGCTTATCTGTGTCCCTCTGTAACCTGCATCATCCTTCCGCACTGTCGACAACACCACCGACTTTAGTGTCGTCTGCAAATTTACTCACCCACCCTTCTGCGCCCTCCTCTAGGTCATTGATAAAAATGACAAACAGCAACGGCCCCAGAATAGATCCTTGTGGTACGCCACTTGTAACTGAACTCCATTCTGAACATTTCCCATCAACCACCACCCTCTGTCTTCTTTCAGCTAGCCAATGTCTGATCCACGTCTCTAAATCACCCTCAATCCCTAGCCTCCGTATTTTCTGCAATAGCCTACCGTGGGGAACCTTATCAAACGCTTTGCTGAAATCCCTATACACCACATCAACTGCTCTACCCTCGTCTACCTGTTCAGTCACCTTCTCAAAGAACTCGATAAGGTTTGTGAGGCATGACCTACCCTTCACAAAGCCAGGCTGACTATCCCTAATCATATTATTCCTATCTAGATGTTTGCAAACCTTGTCTCTTATAATCCCCTCCAAGACTTTACCCACAACAGACGTGAGGCTCACCGGTCTATAGTTGCCGGGGTTGTATCTACTCCCCTTCTTGAACAAAGGAATCACATTTGCTATCCTCCAGTCCTCTGGCACTATTCCTGTAGTCAATGATGACATAAAAATCAAAGCCAAAGGCTCAGCAATCTCTTCCCTGGCTTCCCAGAAAATCCTAGGATAAATCCCATCAGGCCCCGGGGACTTATCTATTTTCAGCCTGTCCAGAATTGCCAACACCTCTTCCCTACGTACCTCAATGCCATCTTTTCTAATAGCCAGGGTCTCAGCATTCTCCTCCACAACATTCTCTTTTTCCTGAGTGAATACTGACGAAAAATATTCATTTAGTATCTCGCCTATCTCTTTAGACTCCACACACAACTTCCCATCCCTGTCCTTGACTGGACCTACTCTTACCCTAGTCATTCTTTTATTCCTGACATACCTATAGAAAGCTTTTGGGTTTTTCTTGATCCTACCTGCCAAATACTTCTCATGTCCCCTCCTTGCTCGTCTTAGCTCTCTCTTTAGATCCTTCCTCGCTACCTTGTAACTATCAAGCGCCCCAACTGAAACTTCACACCTCATCTTCACATAGGCCTCCTTCTTCCTCTTAACAAGAGATTCCACTTCTTTGGTAAACCACAGTTCCCTCGCTCGACGCCTTCCTCCCTGCCTGACCGGTACGTACTTATCAAGAACACACAGAAGCTGTTCCTTGAACAAGCTCCACATACCCAGTGTGCCCAACACTTTTAGCCTACTTCTCCAACCTAAGTCATGTCTAATGGCATCATAATTGCCCTTCCCCCAGCTATAACTCTTGCCCTGCGGGGTATACTTATCCCTTTCCATCACTAACGTAAACGTCACCGAATTGTGGTCACTGTCCCCAAAGTGCTCACCTACCTCCAAATCTAACACCTGGCCTGGTTCATTACCCAAAACCAAATCCAATGTGGCCTCGCCTCTTGTTGGCCTGTCAACACATTGTGTCAGGAAACCCTCCTGCACACATTGTACAAAAAACGACCCATCTAATGTACTGGAACTATATCTTTTCCAATCAATATTTGGAAAGTTAAAGTCTCCCATAATAACTACCCTGTTACTTTCGCTCTTATCCAGAATCATCTTCGCCATCCTTTCCTCTACATCCCTAGAACTATTTGGAGGCCTATAGAAAACTCCCAACAGGGTGACCTCTCCTTTCCTGTTTCTAACCTCAGCCCAAACTACTTCGGAAGAAGAGTCCCCATCTAGCATCCTCTCCGCCACCGTAATACTGTTCTTGACTAGCAGCGCCACACCTCCCCCTCTATTGCCTCCTTCTCTGAGCTTACTAAAACACCTAAACCCCGGAACCTGCAACAACCATTCCTGTCCCTGCTCTATCCATGTCTCCGAAATGGCCACAACATCGAAGTCCCAGGTACCAACCCATGCTGCCAGTTCCCCTACCTTATTTCGTATACTCCTGGCATTGAAGTAGACACACTTCAAACCACCTACCTGAACACTGGCCCCCTCCTGCGAAGTCAAATCTGTGCTCCTGACCTCTATACTCTCAATCTCTCGTACCCTAAAACTACAATCCAGGTTCCCATGCCCCTGCTGCTTTAGTTTAAACCCCCCCAAAGAGCACTAACAAATCTCCCCCCCCCCAGGATATTTGTGCCCCTCACGTACAGATGTAGACCATCCTGTCTGTAGAGGTCCCACCTTCTCCAGAAAGAGCCCCAGTTATCCAGAAATCTGAATCCCTCCCGCCTGCACCATCCCTGTAGCCACGTGTTTAATTGCTCTCTCTCCCTATTCCTCATCTCATTATCACGTGGCACGGGCAACAACCCAGAGATAACAACTCTGTTTGTTCTCGTTCTGAGCTTCCATCCTAGCTCCCTGAAAGCCTGTCTGACATCCTTGTCCCCTTTCCTACCTATGTCGTCAGTGCCAATGTGGACCACGGCTTGGGGCTGCTCCCCCTCCCCCTTCAGGACCCGGAAAACACGATCCGAGACATCACGTACCCTTGCACCTGGGAGGCAACATACCAAACATGAGTCTCTCTCGCTCCCACAAAATCTCCTATCTGTGCCTCTGACTATCGAGTCCCCAATTACTAATGCTCTGCTCCTCTCCCCCCTTCCCTTCTGAGCAACAGGGACAGACTCCGTGCCAGAGGCCCGTACCCCATGGCTTACCCCTGGTAAGTCCCCCCCCCCACAAGTATCCAAAGCGGTATACTTGTTACTCAGGGGAACAACTGCAGGGGATCCCTGCACTGACTGCTACTTCCCAGTCCCTCTTACAGTTACCCATCTATCTCCAATCTTTGGTGTAACTAATTCCCTGAAGCTGCTATCTATGACCCCCTCTGCCTCCTGAATGATCCGAAGTTCATCCAACTCCAGCTCCAGTTCCCTAACTCGGTCTTGGAGGAGCTGGAGATGGCTGCACATCCTGCAGGTAAAATCAGCAGGGTCACCAACGGCATCCCTCACCTCAAACATCCTGCAGGAGGAATATTGCACTCCCTTCCCTGCCATCCCTCTAACTTCCAACCAAGATCTGGTTAATAAATAAATAAAATAAAAAAATAATAATATAATATGGCACTTACCTCACACCAATGGGTCTTATTATTAGGTTAGAGGAGGAGGGCGGGTGGGAGACACTACACGTGTAGTGTCTCGGGTTTCCTCTCCACCAGAATTTATTGGTTGGGGGGGGGGGCCTTCCCAGAATTCCGCGGGTCGAACTTCTGGTTCCCGCCTTATATATTTAAAAAAATTTAAAAATAAAACAGAAAAGAAGAACAGAAACGGGACCAGGTAAGTGTTTTTAAAGTATCAGCGAGATTGAGGCCTGTACTAGCTAGATTGAGGCCTGGGTGGCAGTGTGCCCCTAGCTAGCGAGTCTGTGAACATCTCCCTCTACAATCTTTTGGAGAGGTCCACCGGGAACCCGTCGGGTCCCAGCGCCTTGCCCGCCTGCATGGAGCTAATGCTGTCCATGATCTCTCCCAGAGCTAGTGGTGCTTCCAGGCCCCGTTTTTTGCCCTCCCCCACGACTGGAATGTCCAGTCCATCAAGGAACCGTTTCAATCCGGACTCCCCCATTGGGGGCTCTGAGGTGTACAGCCCTTGGTAGAAGACCTTGAAGGGTTTGTTGATCTTTTCTGGTTCTGTTTCTAATGTGCCTCTGGAATCCCTGATTTGAGCAATTTCTCTGGTGGCTGCCTGTTTTCTCAGCTGGTGTGCCAACAGGCGGCTGGCTTTGTCTCCATGTTCGTATAGGGGCCCACATGCCTGGCAGAATTGGTGCACTGCTTTCCTGGTGGAGAGCAGGTCAAAGTTCCTTTGTAGCTGTTTCCTCTCCGCCACGAGCTCTACGGTCGGGGCCTCGGAGTATTTACGGTCTACCTCCAGTATGGAGTCGACCAGCTGCTGCCTCGCCACCCTTTCCTCCCTATCTCTTCGCGCTTTGAAAGCGATAATTTCCCCTCTTAGTAGGCCTTTAGTGCTTCCCAGAATGTGGAGGGTGAGACCTCCCCGTTCTGGTTGTTCTCTGTGTACTCTGCAATGACCCGTGATAAGCTTTCGTTGAAGGCCTTGTCCGCTAGTTGGGCGACGTCCAACCTCCACGTGGAGCGTTGAGCCCTGCTCGTCTCAAGCCTCACGTCAGTGTAGTGTGGAGCGTGGTCTGATATCACAATTGCGGAGTATTCCACCTTGTCTATCCCCGGAAGCACCGTTTTCCCCACCACAAAGAAGTCAATTCTGGTGTATACGTTGTGTACAGGGGAGAAGAAGGAGAATTCCTTCTCCCCCGGGTGGGCGAACCTCCAGGGGTCCACCGCTCCCATCTGTTCCAAAGTGACTGAGTTCCCTTGCTATGCTTGAGGTTTTCCCCGTTTTGGGGTTTGATCTGTCTGTCTTTGGGTTCTGTACATAGTTGAAGCCCCCCCCCCCCCCCCGCCCCCCATGATTAGTCGATGTGTCGCTATGTCAGGGATTTCTGCCATGGTCTTCTTGATGAAGCTCGTGTCGTCCCAGTTGGGTGCGTACACGTTAACTTGTACTACCGGTGCCCCATCCAGGACCCCGTTGACCATGATATACCGTCCTCCTGGCTCCGTAATCGTCTTTGTCGCCCTAAACATCGTCCTCTTGCCGATCAATATTGCCACCCCCTTGGCCCTCGTCCCATAGCAGGAATGGTAGGTCTGTCCCACCCAGCCCTTTCTTACCCGCAGTCGGTCCTGCTCCCTCAGGTGTGTCACTTGGAGGAAGACTATGTCGGCCTTCATATTTCTTAGGTGGGTGAGGACTCTGGATCTCTTCACTGGGTCATTGAGTCCCCTTACGTTCCAGGTGACTATCCTGGTGGGGGGGCTTCTGTCCCCTCACTCCTGTGGGATTAACCATACTTACCTGGTGGACGTGCCCCTGCCCTCCGGGGTTTCCCTTTGTTCGGGGGCCGTCCAGGATGGCCGCTGTCACTGCTCTCTCCATGCGGTCGGGTCCCTGCGCTCCGGGGTTTCCCTTTGTCCCGGGGGCACCCGACATGGCCGCCCACTGTGCGTCCGCCATGCGGGTAGTCCCCTGCACTCTGGGGTCTCCCTTCGCCCAGAGACCGTACTGGGTGGGTGCTTGCAGCGATTCCTTGTTTTGAGGCCTTGGTTGTGTCACTTTGTAACCCAATTCCTTTTCTAGCCTTGTTTGTCCCTCCTTCCCTGTATCGCCCCTCCCCGGTCTCTCCCTCCGTGTGTGTCCCCCCTCCCGGTCTCTCCCCTTTCCCCCCTCTCCGTTGTACCCCTCCTGTGTCCCTCTTTCCCCTGTTCCTATCCCAGTTTGCTCTCCCGTCTCTGTTGCGTGGTCCCCCCCACCTCCAGCCTGGCGCCTTCCCCCCTGTTGGGGGTGCGCTATGGCCCTGCTTTGTTGCATGCCCCCGGCGCTAGCTTTCCCGCTAATATGCTAGACCCACTCTCGGGAGTTACTGTCTCGCTTCTCCCCTGCCCGGCCTCAATGGTTTTCTGCCTGCTCTTTCCCTATCCTACCCTGCACTCCTCTTGCTTGCTCTCCCTTCTCCGCTACTCTCGTTCCCTCGTGCTGGGGCCTGGCCTCCCACCTGAAGCGGTCCCTCGGGCAGTGTTTTTTTCTTTGTTCGGGGTGCGCTCGCCGTGGCGGGGGCGGGGGGCCTGGTGTTGCCTCACCGCTCCCCTCTCCCCCCGTCGGCGTGTTGTTGCCCCCTGCCAGGGGCCCCTCATTTCATAGATCATAGAATTTACAGTGCAGAAGGAGGCCATTCGGCCCATCGAGTCTGCACCGGCTCTTGGAAAGAGCACCCTACCCAAGGTCAACACCTCCACCCGACCCCCATAACCCAGTAACCCCACCCAACACTAAGGGCAATTTTGGACACTAAGGGCAATTTATCATGGCCAATCCACCTAACCTGCACATCTTTGGACTGTGGGAGGAAACCGGAGCACCCGGAGGAAACCCACGCACACACGGGGAGGATGTGCAGACTCCGCACAGACAGTGACCCAAGTTGGAATCAAACTTGGAACCCTGGAGCTGTGAAGCAATTGTGCTATCCACAATGCTACCGTGCTGCCCCATTTCTACCTTCGCTGGTGGTTTTCCAGCCCATGTTCCTCGACGAACCTGTTTGCTTCGGCAGGGGCTGTTAAGTAGTACTCTCTTTCTTGGTATGTGACCCAGACTTTCGCTGGGTACAGCATACCAAAACCCACGTTGCTCTTGTGAAGAGCTGCTTTCGCTCTGTTAAACTCGGCCCGTCTCCTGGCTAGGTCTGCCCCAATGTCCTCATAAATTCTAATGGCATGTCCTTCCCATTTGCAGGTTCTGTTTTTCCTGGCCCAGCGTAGGATTGTTTCCCTATCTTGGTATCGGTGCAGTTTAGCTATAACTGCTCTCGGGTGTTCCCCTGCTTTGGGCTTCGGGCGCAGCGACTGGTGTGCTCTGTCCATTTCTGGTGGGCTTGGAAAAGTTTTCTTCCCCACTAAGTTGCCCAGCATCTCGGCCACGTATGCCGTGGGGTTTCTACCCTCGATCCCCTCTGGTAGGCCCACTATCCTGACATTTTGCCTCTTCGAGTGGTTTTCCTGGTTGTCCACTCTGCCCTTCAGGCTCCCCTGTGTTGTGCCCAGTCTCGCCACCTCCCTCTCCAGGGTCGTGATCTGGTCGCTCACGTCAGTCGCTGCTTTCTCCAGCTCCTCGATGGTCGCCTCTTGGGCTTCCAGTTTCTTCCCTTGGGCGTCCAATTTCTCCTCTACTCTGCCCAGAGCCTGCTGCACCTCCGCCAGGGCCTTGGCCATTGCTACCTGCACTGCGGCCTCTATGTCTGCCCTAGCCTCTGCCTTGTTGACCTGCTGATGTTCCCTCAGCGCATCGGCAAAGGCTGCCTTCCTGTCTGGCCAGCTCTTTTTGATGCGGCGATACTTCCGTACTGCCACTTTGCTTGCTGATTGGCTCATCTGAACTGGCTCGCCCATTTCCCTGTCTGCCTTTGGTGCCCCTTCTCTTTCTGCTTTGGCTCCCTTCTGGCATTTTTCCCCCCTTTTTTTCCTTCCCCTCTTTTATTTCTTTATTTATTTTCTCCCCCGCCCCTACCCTCTTTCTTCTCCCCTCCCTTCTCTCCTTTACCACTTTATTTTTCCCTCTTTTATAAAATTCTTCTCAGGTGAACTTGTTTTGGGTGAGAACAAGAAAAGTGCAAAACATTTAAAAAAAAAATTTTTTTTTAAGTTTTAAAAGTTTAAAAGTTTTCTTTTCAGAGTTTTGTTTTTGAAAAAGTTATTTTTTCCTTCTGGACCGGAGTCCCTCTTTGTTCCTGCCTCATGGTGGTCGCCGCCGGGGTGGGGGCGGGGGGTCGGTCGGACGGTCCCCGCTTCGTTCCCCGCTGCTCGGTCCTGGCCGCCGCTTCGGTCCTGGCCGCCGCTTCGGTCCTGGCCGCCGCTTCGGTCCTGCCCTGTACTCTGCTGTCGTGCGTGGGAGGGGGGGAGGGGGGGTGCCGCCGGATCGCTCCTCTCCCGAGGGCCCAGTTCCCCTGCTCCCGATTTCGCAGGAAACGTTAAAAAAAAAAAAATGTTTAAATTAAAAATTAAAAAACATTTTTAAATCCGGAGGCCCCCTGAAAAAGCCCCGACTTCGTGGAACTACAGAAGCCTTTTTGCTGCAACCGCTCCGCTCACGAACGCACCTCCCTCTCTCGCGCTGTACAATATGGCGCCAGCCATGTGCGGATTCGACGTGTGAAATACGACCCTACATGCCACCCCTGGAAACCTCCCACCTGTCCTCCCAGCCCTCCGGAAGCCTCCCCCCTCCGGCCAGCGGCACAGCTCCCACCCGACTGCTGGACACAGTCCACAGCCGCTACACTGGGCTACCAACCGCTCAGACCATACGTCAACCACGCGGTCGGGAAATCGACCCATCGGGAGTGAAGCATCGGGGGAGGGCCTTCCTATTACGTGCATACAGCATTCCAACAGCGTGCGGTGCGCGGCGCGATGACACCATTTCGGAGGGAGCGGAGACTCAAAAACTGGCATCAACCTGCGCTGGTCCCGATTTGGGCGTCGGAAGGGATTATCCACCCGATCGCCGATTACGATATTGGCGTCGGGCAACGGAGAATCCCACCCACTGTTCGAGATTCAAAAATTTCCAACCAGTTTATCTGGATTTGGCCCAACCAATCCTACCCCATCAGGCTTGGTCAAGTTTCCTCAAAGAACAAACAAAGAAATGTACAGCACAGGAACAGACCCTTCGGCCCTCCAAGCCTGTGCCGACCATGCTGCCCGACTAAACTACAACCTTCTACACTTCCTGGGTCCGTATCCCTCTATTCCCATCCTATTCATGTATTTGTCAAGATGCCCCTTAAATGTCACTATCGTCCCTGCTTCCACCACCTCCTCCGGTAGCGAGTTCCAGGCACCACTACCCTCTGTAAAAAACTTGCCTCGTACATCTACTCTAAACCTTGCCCCTCGCACCTTAAACCTGTGCCCCCTAGTAATTGACCCCTCTACCCTGGGGTAAAGCCTCTGACTATCCACTCTGTCTATGCCCCTCATAATTTTGTAGACCTCTATCAGGTCGCCCCTCAACCTGCGTCGTTCCAGTGAGAACAAACCGAGTTTATTCAACCGCTCCTCATAGCTAATGCCCTCCATACCAGGCAACATTCTGGTAAATCTCTTCTGCACTCTCTCTAAATCCTCCACATCCTTCTGGTAGTGTGGCGACCAGAATTGAACACTATACTCCAAGTGTGGCCTAACTAAGGTTCTATACAGCTGCAACATGACTTGCCAATTCTTATACTCAATGCCCCGGCCAATGAAGGCAAGCATGCCGTATGCCTTCTTGACTACCTTCTCCACCTGTGTTGCCCCTTTCAGTGACCTGTGGACCTGTACACCTAGATCTCTCTGATTGTCAATACTCTTGAGGGTTCTACCATTCACTGTATATTCCCCTACCTGCATTAGACCTTCCAAAATGCATTACCTCACATTTGTCCGGATTAAACTCCATCTGCCATCTCTCCGCCCAAGTCTCCAAAAAAATCTAAATCCTGCTGTATCCTCTGACAGTCCTCATCGCTATCTGCAATTCCACCAACCTTTGTGTCGTCTGCAAACTTACTAATCAGACCAGTTACATTTTCCTCCAAATCATTTATATATACTATAAACAGCAAAGGTCCTAGCACTGATCCCTGCGGAACACCACTAGTCACAGCCCTCCAATTAGAAAAGCATCCTTCCATTGCTACTCTCTGCCTTCTATGACCTAGCCAGTTCTGTATCCACCTTGCCAGCTCACCCCTGATCCCGTGTGACTTCACCTTTTGTACTAGTCTACCATGAGGGACCTTGTCAAAGGCCTTTACTGAAGTCCATATAGACAACATCCACTACCCTACCTGCATCAATCATCTTTGTGACCTCATCGAAAAACTCTATCAAGTTAGTGAGACACGACCTCCCCTTCACAAAACCATGCTGCCTCTCACTAATACGTCCATTTGCTTCCAAATGGGAGTAGATCCTGTCTCGAAGAATTCTCTCCAGTAATTTCCCTACCACTGACGTAAGGCTCACCGGCCAGTAGTTCCCTGGATTATCCTTGCTACCCTTTTTAAACAGAGGAACAACATTGGCGATTCTCCAGTCCTCCGGGACATCACCTGAAGACAGTGAGGATCCAAAGATTTCTGTCAAGGCCTCAGCAATTTCCTCTCTAGCCTCCTTCAGTATTCTGGGGTAGTATCCATCAGGCCCTGGGGACTTATCTACCTTAATATTTTTCAAGACTCCCAACACCTCGTCTTTTTGGATCTCAATGTGACCCAGGCTATCTACACACCCTTCTCCAGACTCAACACCTACCAATTCCTTCTCTTTGGTGAATACTGATGCAAAGTATTCATTTAGTACCTCGCCCATTTCCTCTGGCTCCACACATAGATTCCCTTGCCTATCCTTCAGTGGGCCAACCCTTCCCCTGGCTACCCTCTTGCTTTTTATGTACATGTAAAAAGCCTTGGGATTTTCCTTAACCCTATTTGCCAATGACTTTTCATGACCCCTTCTAGCCCTCCTGACTCCTTGCTTAAGTTCCTTCCTACTTTCCTTATATTCCACACAGGCTTCGTCTGTTCCCAGCCTTTTAGCCCTGACAAATGCCTGCTTTTTCTTTTTGACGAGGCCTACAATATCTCTCGTTATCCAAGGTTCCCGAACTTTGCCGTATTTATCCTACTTCCTTACAGGAACATGCCGGTCCTGAATTCCTTTCAACTGACACTTGAAAGCCTCCCACATGTCAGATGTTGATTTACCCTCAAACATCCGCCCCCAATCTAGGTTCTTCAGTTCCCACCTAATATTGTTATAATTAGCCTTCCCCCAATTTAGCACATTCACCCTAAGACCACTCTTATCCTTGTCCACCAGCACTTAAAACTTACTCAATTGTGGTCACTGTTCCCAAAATGCTCCCCTATTGAAACTTCTACCACCTGACGGTGACAATGACCATAAGCAACTGGGCATCTTATTGCTGATATGACCCTGGAGTCATGGCTGTTCCCAAAACCTTTAGGGTTTCCCTCATATATGTCGGCCACTTGGCTGTTGTCTCATTCAATTTCAAAAGTTGAACACCTCCTTGAAGATATTTAAACATTTGCTCACCTGCAAATGTGGCCAACGCTCTGGTGTCGACCTGCACCTTGAGTGGTCTTCCATTTACCGTATGGACTATTTTGCTCACTCTCACCATGTTCAATCTGTATGTTTAAGGTTCTTCATTTGAGTTCCTCTCCATGTTGGTCACTGGAGATATGGTTTGCTGCTTGCTTTTTTAATTGGCGCGTTCTGACGGGCACGGCAATGTGCCTGGAGATTGCCTTTCCTATTGCACCGAAAACAAATAAGCGGCGCGATTCCTGGGGGTGGTTTCCCTTACTCTGATAACAGTTACCTTGATGTCTGGGCTGATAGCCCACTTTTTTCCATGGCCACTGGCTACGATCCTGTTCCTGGGATCATGGCTGGACCTCTGTACCTTTGAACTGGCCTGCATACCCTGCAGCCCTACCACCCCACATTGGTTCACACCGTCCTCTTGTATGCTATGAAGCTCTGACGTGCCCCTCTCAGCATGCTTGGTTTCTTGGGAGATTACCTGAGGTAATCTTAATTTCAGCCAGAAGCTTCTTTTGCACACTTATGTTGTTCACACTAAGCAATCACATAGCATGTCACCTATTGCTGCTCCAAGCTCGCGAAGCTGAGCCATTTGGCTGAATCTGGCAATGAAGGCGGAGAGAATTTCTCCTGTTGAGCTTTTACCACTGTAGTATGATGGAGGATCTGGATTATAGAGTCATAGAATTTACAGTGTTGACGGAGGCCATTCAGCCCATCAAGTCTGCATTGGCACTTGGAAAGAGCACCCTAGTGAAGCTTATGCCTCCACCCTATCCTCGTAACCCAGTAACCCCACCAAACCTTTTGGACGGTCAGGGGCAATTTAGCATGGCCAATTCACCTATCTTTGGACTCTGGGAGGAAACCGGAGCACTCGAAGGAAACCCATGCAGCCATGGGGAGGAAGTGCAAATTCCACACAGACAGTCAACCGAGGCCAGAATTGAACAACGGTCCCTGGAGCTTGAGGCAGCAGTGCTAACCACTGTGCCACAGTGCCACCTATGAAATGCTCTCAGACCAGCTTTATCATCTGGGCAAATTACTTTGTGTCAGGAGCCTCTGTGGATAACAAATTTTGTTTAAGGTTGTTGGCCCACAAACTGTTGATAGGATGACTTTCTGTTTAACCTCACCCGTCATTTCATTTGTTGTGAAGAAGGAATGGAGCTGCTCAGTATATTCGCTCCAATCTTCGGCCCCCTGACGACTGTCGTGCAAGGTAAATATTTTGACTTTCATCTTTTTATACAGACCTGGCCAGATATTGGAACATTTTGTGAGGGCCACGAAGAATCCAGCACGAGTTTCAAGGATACAAATAAATAACATTTATTTACAATAACATATATATATATGTACACAACAGCAGCAACTTCTCTTGCTGCTTACTCCTTTCTCCTGGTTCCAAACTGGCCAGTTTTTTTTCTGCAGGGAGTCTGCTAATGATTTCTCCACCCCCCTCATTGGGGAAGATCATACTCCCACAGGATTGTGGGATTGTCATTAGTCCCCAGCCAATGGTAAGCAGGCAGGTTATAACATCTCTCCCCCGCCCAAAGTCCAAGGAATCCACTGAAGACCCTGGCGAAGGAGGGCGTTGGACTCGTTTTGCCGCAGGCCGGACATCATTTGCACAAGGCGCTGGATCGGGCGACGTGTAATGAAACGGAGGCCGGTGCTTCCGTGATGAACGGCGTAACGGTTGTACATCCACGGCCCGTGGGCCCGAGGATTCCCCCTCTGATGCGCCCTGTGTCTCCATCTCGGAGTCAAAGTCTGCTGCCTCTGTCATCTCGGCGTCTCTATCTCCACGCGGTTCTGTAACGACCGCGCAGGCTTTGAGTGAGGCACCAGAGGAAGATTGTGAAGGCTACCTTCCCTTGTCTCTGGTCTCTGCGGCTGTAGAAATGAGCTCCGGGGGCGGGGAATCTTTGGAAGGTATAGTCTTCTGGACCGAACGTGGTCTACATGTTTGCGCTGGAGACGACCCTGGGCTTGCACCTGGTAAGATATAGGGCCCGTTTGGCGAAAGATTACGCCAGGGACCCACTGGGCACCTCCAGCAAAATTGCGAACGAACACTGGGTCACCGGGCGCAAACTGTTGAATCGGCCGATACCGAGCAAAACCCTGTCCCTGCCGTTCTTGTGTGCGGCGTACTTTTGCGCCAATGTCCGGGAAAACCATACTAAGGCGGGTGCGAAGTCTCCGGCCCATTAGGAGTTCTGGGGGAGCTACCCCAGTCACCGCATGGGGGTGGTCCTATATGAAAACAAAAAGCGAGCCAGTCTCGTGTCCATTGATCCGGAAGACTGCTTCTTTAGGCCTCGTTTGAATGTCTGCACTGCGCGCTCCGCCAACCCATTTGAAGCCGGGTGGTAAGGGGCAGTGCGGATATGGCATATGCCGTTCATCTTCATGAACCTCGCAAACTCCTCACTGGTGAATGGAGTGCCGTTATCCGTGACCAGCACCTCGGGGAGGCCATGTGTACTAAAAGACAAACGCATCTTCTCAATTGTTGCGCAGGACGTTGTGTCTAGCATCTTATGCACCTCTAGCCATTTAGACTGGGCGTTGATTAATAAAAGGAACATGGATCCTTGAAAAGGGCCTGCGAAATCCGCATGCAAGCGTGCCCAAGGCAGCCCTGGCCATTCCCAGTGATGTAGGAGCGCGGCCGATGGAAGCTTCTGATGCTCCTGACAAATGGAGCAGTCTTTGGCCACCTTCTCAATGTCGGCGTCGAGGCCTGGCCACCAGACATAACTCCGGGCCAACATTTTCATTTTGGTCACACCTGGATGCCCATTGTGCAAGTCTGTTAGTATCAGCTCCTGTCCTTTTTCCGGGACAAACACACGCGTCCCCCACAAGAGGATGCCGTCTTCCACGCTGAATTCTGACAGCTTGGAGGAAAATGCCTGCAACTCGCCTGGGAGCTGTCTATGCTGCCCACCATACAGGACTATGTGCCGAACCTTTGACAGGACTGGCTCCGTCTGGGTCCACTCACGGATCTGTGATGCCGTGACAGGCAAGGTGTCCATAAAATTTAGGGTTGCAACCACCCCACTGGTCGTGGGGGTCGACATGGGGCCCGTCGATAAAGGCAATCGGCTCAGTGCGTCGGCATTCGCTATCTGCGTTCCTGGTTTGTGCTCCAGAGAATACTCGAATGCAGCGAGCAACAAAGCCCAACGCTGGATCCGTGCAGAAGCAATGGGCGGTATTGGCATATCCTCTCTGAAAAGTCCCAACAGAGGCTTATGATCAGTCACGATAGTGAAGTGGCGGCCATACATGTACTGGTGGAAACGTTTCACCGCAAACACCACTGCCAGGCCCTCCTTCTTGATCTGCGCATACTTTTTTTCCGCTGCAGTCAAAGTCAATGTGCGGGAGGCGAAAGCTATCGGCCGCTCGGCCCCTTTCGCCATCTTGTGGGACAGGACGGCCCCAATACCATACGGAGATGCATCACATGTGACGAGCAAAGGCTTTCCAGGATCATAGTGGGTTAGTAACCCAGACGACGACAATTGTTGTTTTACCCGCCGGAAAGCGGTTTCTTGCGGCTGACGCCAAACCCAGGTGTGATTTTTCTTCAGCAGAAGATGCAACGGCGCCAGCGTAGTTGCCAGATTGGGGAGGAACTTCCCGTAATAGTTTACGAGGCCAAGAAAAGAATGAAGATGCGAAGTGTCAGTTGGGGCGGGGGCCTGTTGAATCGCGCGCACCTTCTCTGCGACGGGGTGCAAACCTTCGCGGTCCACCCGATAACCCAGTTAGACTACTTCCGTCGCCTGAAATACGCACTTTGTGCAACGTAAACGGACTCCAGCCTCCGAAAAGCGTCTAAGGACAGCCTGCAGATTTTTGAAATGTTCCTGCTCCAACGTCCCTGTGATCAAAACGTCATCTAAGTAGACAGCGGCACGCGGTAAACTTCTCAAAATGTCCTCCATAACACGTTGAAAAATAGCACTGGCAGAGGATACACCAAAGGGCAAACGTGTATATTCATACAGGCCCCGGTGTGTATTAATCGTTACATATGGTCGGGAGGCAGGATCCAGCTCCAACTGTAGGTAGGTGTGACTCATATCTAATTTTGTGAACGAGAGTCCACCTGCAAGCTTCGCGTAGAGATCCTCTATGCGAGGTATTGGATATCGGTCGAGTCGGGAAGTCGTATTCACTGTAAGTTTATAGTCGCGCACAAGCGAACTGTGGCATCTGGCTTCATTACAGGTACAATTACAGGCTACAGGAATAGTGCCAGAGGACTGGAGGACAGCAAATGTGGTCCCTTTGTTCAAAAAGGGGAGCAGAGACAACCCCGGCAACTATAGACCGGTGAGCCTCACGTCTGTAGTGGGTAAAGTCTTGGAGGGGATTATAAGAGACAAGATTTATAATCATCTAGATAGGAATAATATGATCAGGGATAGTCAGCATGGCTTTGTGAAGGGTAGGTCATGCCTCACAAACCTTATCGAGTTCTTTGAGAAGGTGACTGAACAGGTAGACGAGGGTAGAGCAGTTGATGTGGTGTATATGGATTTCAGCAAAGCGTTTGATAAGGTTCCCCACGGTAGGCTATTGCAAAAAATACGGAGGCTGGGGATTGAAGGTGATTTAGAGATGTGGATCAGAAATTGGCTAGCTGAAAGAAGACAGAGGGTGGTGGTTGATGGGAAATGTTCAGAATGGAGTACAGTCACAAGTGGAGTACCACAAGGATCTGTTCTGGGGCCGTTGCTGTTTGTCATTTTTATCAATGACCGAGAGGAAGGCGCAGAAGGGTGGGTGAGTAAATTTGCAGACGATACTAAAGTCGGTGGTGTTGTCGATAGTGTGGAAGGATGTAGCAGGTTACAGAGGGATATAGATAAGCTGCAGAGCTGGGCTGAGAGGTGGCAAATGGAGTTTAATGTAGAGAAGTGTGAGGTGATTCACTTTGGAAGGAATAACAGGAATGCGGAATATTTGGCTAATGGTAAAGTTCTTGGAAGTGTGGATGAGCAGAGGGATCTAGGTGTCCATGTACATAGATCCCTGAAAGTTGCCACCCAGGTTGATAGGGTTGTGAAGAAGGCCGATGGAGTGTTGGCCTTTATTGGTAGAGGGATTGAGTTCCGGAGTCGGGAGGTCATGTTGCAGCTGTACAGAACTCTGGTACGGCCGCATTTGGAGTATTGCGTACAGTTCTGGTCACCGCATTATAGGAAGGACGTGGAGGCTTTGGAGCGGGTGCAGAGGAGATTTACCAGGATGTTGCCTGGTATGGAGGGAAAATCTTATGAGGAAAGGCTGATGGACTTGAGGTTGTTTTCGTTGGAGAGAAGAAGGTTAAGAGGAGACTTAATAGAGGCATACAAAATGATCAGGGGGTTGGATAGGGTGGACAGTGAGAGCCTTCTCCGCGGATGGATATGGCTGGCACGAGGGGACATAACTTTAAACTGAGGGGTAATAGATATAGGACAGAGGTCAGAGGTAGGTTCTTTACGCAAAGAGTAGTGAGGCCGTGGAATGCCCTACCTGCTACAGTAGTGAACTCGCCAACATTGAGGGCATTTAAAAGTTTATTGGATAAACATATGGATGATAATGGCATAGTGTAGGTTAGATGGCTTTTGTTTCGGTGCAACATCGTGGGCCGAAGGGCCTGTACTGCGCTGTATTGTTCTATGTTCTATGTTCTATGTTCTAATTGGTGCTGCCCAGTCAGTGAAACGGACGGGCCTGATAATACCCAAAGTTTCCAAATGAGTGAGCTCCCCTTCTACCTTCTCGAGCAAGGCGTAAGGCATCGGGTGCACCCGGAAATAGCGCAGCGTGGCTCCTGGTTCGACTTCGATACAGGCTATGGCCCCTTTTATTTTCCCCAAACCGGGCTGAAATACGTCTGGGTATCGTCCTAGCACCTCAGTCAACCCTCCAGAAACTGTTTGGAGGATGTGCTGCCACTGCAAGCGCAAATGGCGCAACCAGTCCCGACCCAACAGGTTGGGCCCATGGCCGCGCACCACGATAAGTGGGATACGCCCCTCCTGGCGTCCATAAACAACAGGGGTCATCGTAGTTCCTGCAATGTCCAATGGCTCCCCCGTGTAGGTGGCCAACCTGGCCTGTGTTTCGGTTAATGTAAGGGTCTGTATACCCTGCTTGATGCGGTCGAATGTCCTCTGGGCGATCACGGAGACCGCTGCGCCAGTGTCTAACTCCATCTCAAGAGGGGGATCATTGATCCGTACTGTCACCTTAATGGGGGCCATACGGGGAGCTGCCACACAATGCAGCTGCAGGAAGTCGTCCTCCATCTCCACGTCCTCAGGAGTAGTCGCCGCAGGTTCATCCACATGGAAGGTACGGCCCCTGGGCTGGTCCCAGTTTCGGTCAGAACAACGGCGCCTCTGGCGCCCCCAGGACCGGCATCCGCGACGGGGTCGGCACCTACAAGTCTGACACGGGCATGGCTGCTCACCCATTGGTTTTGGAGAAGGCTCCCTTCGGGGAGGAATGTCCGACGGCCACTGGCGTCGATCCGGACGTCGTCTCACCCAAGGTACCGCAGGAGAGCGGGGGGACGTTTTCGGACGGAAGTGGTTGCGCCCCAAGGCATGCACTTCCATTCCCTGTATCTCCTGCACTCCTCGCTCTGCGCTCTCTCGGGACAATACTATTTGAAAGGCCTGTTGAAAAGTCAATGTTGGCTGAGCTAACAACTTTCTCTGGGCCTCATTGTTAATACAGAAAACCAAACGGTCGCGTAACATTTCTGACAAGGTCTCACCATAGTCACAGTACTCCGCAATCCTGCGTAGCCTGGATAGAAAGTCGGCAAGGGATTCTCCTGGGGTCCGCTCAGCGGTATTAAACCGGTAACGTTGGACTATCGTGGACGGGGTTGGGTTAAAATGCTGCCCAAGTTCACAAGTTCATCAAATGTTTTAGTGTCCGGCGCAGCTGGGTACGTAAGGCTCCTAATCGCCCCAAACATATGCGTGCCGCAGGCGGTGAGCAATATGACCACCTGGCGCTCGTTTTCAGTGATATTGTTTGCCCGGAAATAGTAATGCATCCGTTGTGCATACTGGTTCCAGCTTTCCAGCACAGCATCAAAAACATCCAAACGTCCGTACAGAGGCATGGTATAATAGAAAACAACTTCCAACCTGTATCCAACAAAAATCCAGGGAGGTGGCTTCAGCAGTGTAGACAGCTATTCACTTTAACCCTCGTCGCTAGTTTTGTGAGGGCCATGAAGAATCCAGCGCGAGTTTCAAGGATACAAAGAAATAACATTTATTTACAATAACATATATATACACAACAGCAGCAACCTCACTTGCTGCATACTCCTTCCTCCTGGTTCCAAACTGGCCAGCTTTATTTATACAGGGAGTCTGCTAATGATTTCTCCACCCCCCTCATTGGGGAAGCTCATACTCCCACAGGATTGTGGGATTGTCATTAGTCCCCAGCCAATGGTAAGCAGGCAGGTTATAACAGAACAGTTCTTAAATGAAATGAAAGTGAAAATGCATCATGACTGTTCAAGCATTTATTATTTTTAAATATGCTTTAGTGGTAGCATAGTCCTTTTAAGGAGTGTGCCCTCGCAGTCCACGTGAATGGCACGGGATTTATCATGCAAGTTTGTGCAAACACTGACCAATGAGGGAAAAATCCCAGAGCAGAGTTCTGGTCAGAATGAACCCGGGAGCCAGAGTGTGAATTCCTGCATAGAGACTCTGTGCCTGTATAAAAGTTACCGTTGTTAGTTGCCAACTTTTTTCCTGACGACCGACTACCTGGTATTGCCTCAAGCCACCATATTGGCGACAAGAATAAACCTGATGGATTGAAATCCTACAGTTGTTGAATTCATGTTTGGGCAGGAAAAGCCTCCAAGCCGAACACAGGGTCAAGAAGCATTGACAATACCAAAAGAACAGGAAGTGGAAAATGCCCTGACTCCCCAAAGCCTGTCCACAATTTACAAGGCAGAAGTCAGGAGTATAATGGAATACTCTCCACGTGCCTGGATGAGTGCAGCTACCTCTTCCACAAATATTCAATCCCATCACTAATAATAAAGAGTACCTGCAACTATCTAAAAGGACAAGAGCAGCAGGTACCTGGGAACACCACCACCTGGAGGTTCCCCGCCAAGTCACTCCTGACTTGGAAATATATCGTCATTCCTTCACTGTCGCTGGATCAAAGTCCTGGAATTCTGTCCCTAACAACACTTTGGGTTTACCTACACTTAAGTGACTGCAGCGATTCAAGAAGGCAGCACAACAAGGCAACTTGGGATGGGCAATAAAGGCACCTACATCCCATAAGTGAACTTTAAAAAGGGGAGCAAACATTAAGCAAAGTGAGCTCCAGCACTGAGGGTGGCAAGGGTGCAGAATATGCTCTGGATGGGGGATTTCAATGTCCATCACCAAGAGTGGCTCAGTAGTACCAACACAGACCGAGCTGGCCGGGTCCCAAAGGACATGGCTGCTAGACTGGGCCTGCAGCAGGTGGTGAGGGAACCAACAAGAGGGAAAAACATACTTGTCCTCATCCTCACCAACCTGCCTGTGCAGATGCATCTGACTATGACAATATCTGTAGAAGTGACCACCGATCAGTTCTTGTGGAAACAACGTCCCATCTTCACATTGAGGATACCTTCCATCGTGTTGTGTGGCACTATCACCATGCTAAATGGAATAGATGTCGAACAGATGTAGCTAACTCAAGACTGGGCATCCATGGGGCGCTGTGGGACATCAGAAGTAGCAGAACTGTATTCAACCACATGGCAACCTCATGGCCTGGCATATCCCCCACTCTACCATTGCCTGTCTGTGCCTGTCTGTATATCATTATCTGCATGTCTACATATCATAACATCTCCCTTTTTAAAAATGTTTTGTTGGCATATGGGAACGTACTTACATGTGGTGGCATATATTAACATATTTACAAGCGGTGGCATATGTGAATATATTTACATGTGAAGACAGCTGTCTAATGTGAGAAAACAGAACATAGCAAACAAAAAAATGTTTATAAGTCCAGTCTCTGGGGCTTGCGTCTGATCCTTGTCGACCGCCGGAGAGGTGGTGCTGGGGACGACGGCGCCTTGACAGGCGGGACGGAAGCCTGACTGGTGGCCTTGTAGTTTGAGGTATCAGGAGGTGGCAAAACAACGGACGGAAACGGAGAAGAAAGCGGTTGCGGGCAGGCAGCTTTGCGCAGTGCCCGTCTGTTTTGTTGCACAACAGAACCATCAGCCAGACTACAACATAAGAGTGGGGCGCAGCTTGTCGAACAACGACAGCTGGAGAAGACCAGCCACCATCCGGTATCTTGATCCTGACAGTGTCTGCCGGGATAACACGGGCAAATGAGTGGCATGAGCATCATAGCCCAGCTTTTGCTGGTTTCGGTGCTGCTGCACCTTCTGCAGCACCGGGAGGTGATCCAGGTTGGGCAAGTGTATGGCTGGAAGTGTCGACCGCAGGTTCCTGTTCATCAGGAGTTGAGCCGGCTACATGTGGGGTCGCCCTGTGTGGTGAACAACTGTATTATGGGATTTAAGGTAGGACCTGCACTACAGGTTCGCCGGAAGCCCCTACCGGCTGGCTCCGCCCACTAAGAACTGTATAAATATGCATGACCTCCATTGCCCTGCCATTTTGCCAGCTGCAGCAGGAGGCCACGTATCTGTCTGCAATAAAGCCACAGTTGCACCCAATCTGCGTCTTTGTGCAATTGATTGCGCATCAATTTATTAGTCAGATTTTTCCACAGAATGGATATCAGAATCAAACCAGATCGCCTGCAGCTGGGTCCGCACATGCCCAAAGCCAGAAAAGACTTTACTCACTGGCTGACCTGTTTTGAGGCCTACATTAACGCTGCAGACCCCGCGCCAACGGAGGCTCAGAAGATAAACGTCCTTACTCCAGACTGAGCTCCAGCGTGTTCCCGTTGATCCAAGACGCCTCGAATTACGCAAAAGCAACGGCATTCCTTAAAGAACACTATGCTCAGAAGACGAACACGCTCTTCGCCAGGCAGGTACTCGCCACGCGCTCGCAACTACCTGGTGAGTCCATCGAAGACTTCTGGCGGGCCCTAATTCCACTCATCCGGGTCTGTGACTGTCAGGCCGTTACGGCCGCTGAACACGCTAATCTCCTCATGCGCGATGCTTTCGTGATGGGGATTGCGTCGGACCGCATCCGAGAACGATTACTGGAAGGGGCCATGCTCGAACTAGCGGAGGTGAAAACCGTGGCGCTCTCCATGACGGTCGCATCCCATAATGAACCCCTCCCGCCACGCTGCCCACCCTTCTACCCCTTCCTATCCCTCCTGGACCCCGCCGATGACCTCCTCAGCTGGGGCCCTGCCTTCCCAATACGCCTGCGCTGCATGCCGATCCGCACACCCCGGGGGTCCCCGCTGCTACTTCTGCGGTCAGCAGAAGCACCCTCACCAACACTGCCCGGCCCGCAATGCCGTTTGTAAATCCTGCAGTAAGAAGGGCCACTTCGCGGCTGTGTGCCAGGCCCGCGCAGTCGCTGTGATCACGCCCGCTATCGCCCCTTCCCCCACGCCAAACGCACAATGGGAGCCGCCAACATCTCCTCCCAGGGCCATGTGCGACCAATGGGCGCTGCCATCTTGTCCCCCTTCGGCCAAGTGCGCACCAAGGATGCCGCCATCTTGTCCCGACCCCGCAAGTGCGCACCATGGGCGCCGTCATTTTTTTCCCCACAGGGTCTCCGGACATCCCGAGATCGGAACCGCACACGCTCGCCATCTGAAGCATCCGACGACTACCCGCAACTCACTTCGATGACGCTGGACCAACCTCGCCCGCGCAACCAGGCCACCGCGTCGACGACGGTGAAAATCAACGGCCACGTGACCTCGTGCCTGCTGAACTCCGGACACTGAAAGCTTCTTACACCCAGATACGGTAAGGCGCTGCTCCCTCGCGGTCCATCCTGCCAATCAAAGGGTCTCCCTAGCCTCCGGATCCCACTCAGTCCCGATCCGAGGCTTCTGAACAGTCACCCTCACTGTCCAGGGTGTAGAATTTAGTAACTTCCGCCTCTATGTCCTTCCTAATCTCTGCGCTGCACTCCTGTTGGGCCTGGACTTCCAATGCAATCTCCAGAGCCTCACCCTCAAATGCCCCTATCCCCCACTTACCGTTTGCGACCTCGCGACCCTCAAGGTCGACCCCCCCCTCCCTCTTTGCCAATCTAACTGCGGATTGCAAGCCCGTTGCCACCAGGAGCAGACGGTACAGCACCCAGGACAAGACCTTCATCAGGTCCTAAGTCCAGCGGCTGCTTAAGGAGGGTATTACCGAGGCCAGCAACAGCCCCTGGAGAGCCCAAGTGGGAGTGGTTAAAACTGGGTAGAAACACAGAATGGCCGTGGACTACAGCCAGACCATCAATCGGTACACGCAGCTCGATGCGTACCCCCTCCCACGCATATCTGATATGGTCAATCAGATTGCGCAGTATCGGGTCTTCTCAACAATTGACATGAAATCCGCCTACCACCAGCTCCCCATCCGGAAGTCGGACTGTCCATACACTGCCTTCGAGGCGGACGGTCAGCTCTATCACTTTCTTCGGGCCCCTTTCGGCGTCACAAACGGGGTCTCGGACTTCCAAAGGGAAATGGACCGAATGGTCGACCAGTACGGTTTGCGGGCCACCTTTCCATACTTAGATAATGTCATCATCTGCAGCCATGACCAGCAGGACCACGATGCCAACCTCGATAAATTCCTCCGCACTGCCACTCTTCTCAACCTGACCTTTCACAAAGAGAAGTATGTGTTAAGCACAACCCGGTTAGCCATTCTCGGCTATGTCGTCCAAAACGGACTTCTCGGGCCTGACCCCGACCGCATGCGCCGCCTCATGGAACTTCCCCTCCCCCACTGCCCCAAGGCCCTCAAACGCTGCCTGGGGTTCTTTTCCTACTACACCCAGTGGGTCCCAAACTATGCGGACAAGGCCCGCCCACTCATTCAGTCCACCCAATTCCCTCTCGCGGCCGAGGCACAACACGCTTTTGCTGCATCAGAGCAGACATCGCCAAGGCCGGGATGCGCGCAGTGGACGAGTCACTTACTTTTCAAGTAGAAAGCGACGCTTCAGACGTCACCCTTGCCGCCACTCTAAACCAGGCAGGCAGGCCCGTGGCATTCTTTTCCCGCACCCTTCATGCCTCTGAAATTTGGCACTCATCCGTCGAAAAAGACGCCCAAGCTATCGTTGAAGCTGTGCGGCATTGGAGGCATTACCTGGCCGGCAGGAGATTCACTCTCCTTACGGACCAACGGTCGGTAGCCTTCATGTTCAATAACACACAGTGGGGCAAGATCAAAAATGATAAAATCTTGCGGTGGAGAATCGACTCTCCACCTATAATTACGAGATTTTGTATCGACCCGGTAAACTCAACGAGCCCCCAGCCACCCTCTCCCGAAGTACATTTGCCAGCGCACAATTATACAAACTCCGGGCCCTGCACAACAGCCTTTGTCACCCGGGGGTCTCTCGATTGTACCATCTGGTCAAAGCTCGCAATCTACCCTACTCAGTCGAGGAAGTAAGGACAGTCACCAGGGACTGCCAGGTCTGTGCGGAGTGCAAGCCGCACTTCTACCGGCCGGACCGTGCGCGCCTGGTGAAGGCTTCCCGCCCCTTTGAACGCCTCAGCGTGGATTTCAAAGGGCCTCTCCCTTCCACCGACCGTAACACGTAAATTCTCAGTGTGGTCGATGAGTACTCCAGTTTCCCCTTCGCCAACCCATGCCCCGATATGACGCCTGCCACCGTCATCAAGGCACTCAACACCATTTTTGCTCTGTTCGGTTTCCCCGTCTACATCCACAGTGACAGGGGATCCTCATTCATGAGCGATGAGCTGCATCAGTCCCTGCTCAGCAGGGGTATCGCCTCCAGCAGGACGACCAGCTACAAACCCCGGGGGAACGGGCAAGTAGAACGGGAGAATGGGACAGTTTGGAGGGCCGTCCAGCTGGCCCCACGGTCCAGGAATCTCCCATCCTCTCACTGGCAGGAGGTCCTCCATAACGCTCTATACTCCATCCAGTCGCTATTGTGCACCGCCACTAATAACACACCCAATGAACGTGTTTTTACCTTCCCCAGGAAGTCCACATCCAGGATGTCGAACCCGACTTGGCTCGCAGCTCCAGGACCGGTCCTTCTCTGTAGGCACGTCCGACTCCACAAGGCGGACCCCTTGGTGGACAGGGTTCACCTGCTCCACGCCAACCTTCAATATGCCTACGTGGAGTTCCCCGACGGCCGCCAAGATACAGTCTCACTCAGGGACCTGGCACCGTCAGGTTCCACCCCAACACACTCCCCCACACATGCGCCCCCCCCCCTCCCACCGCGCCGCCAACATTGACCACTCCAGACCAACCCCTACAACCCCTTCCTGCACAAGAGGATGAAGAGGACTTCGGCACGCTCCCGGAGTTCCCCGATGACTGGCCAGCATCAGCACCGCCACCACCGCCATCGGTGCCACCTCCGCCGCCAGCACCGACTTCGCCGCCACCGTTACGCCGCTCCCAACGAAGCACCAAAGCACCGGATCGGTTGGGCCTTTGACGGACTCCGGACCGTCAACATGGACTTTTTTTTTTTCTTCCTTGTTTTCCCCATTCTTAACACGTACATAATTGCACTATTTGTATATAGTTTCACTTCACCCCCGCCCGGGATTCATTTTTAACAGGGGGTGAATGTGGTGAACCACTGTATTATGGGATGTAAGGTAGGGCTTGCTCTACAGGTTCGTTGGTAGCCCCTGCTGGCTGGCTCCGCCCACTAAGATCTGTACAAGTATGCGTGACCTCCATTGCCCTGCCATTTCGCCAGCTGCAGCAGGAGGCCACGCATCTGACTGCAATAAAGCCACAGTTGTACCCAATCTGCGTCTTTGTGCAATTGATTGCGCATCACCCTGTACGCAAGCAGCGCGAGATAGATGTCAGAAGCAGAATCCGCGGCCTTGCAGATGAGCTGTTTCACAATGTGCACCCATTTTTCAACCTTTCCATTGGACTGCGGGTAGTGTGGGCTGGAAGTGACATGTTTGAAATGGTATGACTTGGCAAACATACACCACTCATGGCTGTTGAAGCACGGGCCATTGTCACTCATGATAGTGTGTGGATGTGGTGAATGTATTCACCATAATGCATGCATGGTACCATAACCTGTGACCTATGACCTGGAAGTGATGATATGAACTGCTTCCAGGTACTGTACTGTAACCCCGGTATGGCTCTGCCTCTGTCTCCGCCCACACCGGGGCATATATAGGCCAGCCTCTTGTGGGCGGCATTCATCTGTACTACTGACTCTGGCTCGGTAAGTTCATGACTAATAAAGCCTTATGTTCACTCGCTCTCGCTGCCTCTCTGTGGATTGAAGGTACATCAGTGGGATATCATGCCTGGAGAACGTCTCCTTACAGGCCTTGATGATGTTCTGAGATGTGAGGTCTGAGAGCTTCACGACTTCAGGGTAATTGGAGAAATAGTCAATAATCAACATGTAGTCATGACCATTTGCACAAAAGTGGTCGATGCAAACCTTGGACCATGGGAGGTCTCGATTTCATGCTGCTGGAGCGTCTCCTTGCTCTGCGCTGGTTGGAAGCATTGACAGGTCGCACAATTGAGAACCATGTTCGAGATATCCTGGCAATACCGGGCCAGTAGACAGCCTGCCTGGCACTGCGCCTGCACATCTCGATGTCCAGGTGTCCCTCATGGATTTGGTGGCGCACCAAGCTCTGGAGACTGAGTGGAATGACAATCCGGTCCAGCTTGAGGAGGATACCATCAATCACCGTCAGGTCGTCCTTTTCATTGTAAAATTGAGGGCATTGCCCTTTCTGCCAGCCATTGGCGAGGTGGTGCATGACACGCTGCAAGAGGGGGTCTTTGGCTGTCTCCTCACGGATACGAACCACCTTCTCATCAGATGCCAGGAGGGTGCTAGCACACAGCTGCACCTGTGATTCAATCTGCCAGATGTTTTCCAGCGGTTCACTAGGCAATGTGATGGAGCGGGACAATGTATCAGCGATGGTGAGCTCCTTGCCAGGCGTGTACACGAAGTCAAAGTCGTACCTTCTGAGTTTGAGGAGGATGCTCTGCAACCGAGGCGTCATGTCGTGCAGATCCTTGTGGATAATGTGGACCAGAGGCCAATGATCCGTCTCGACAGTGAATGTCGGCAGGCCGTAGACATAGTCGTGAAACTTGAGAAATGCCAGTGAGAAGACCCAGGCATTCCTTCTCTATTTGCACATACCTTGTTTCGGTGGACATCATGGCCCTCGATGCGGAGGCTACCGGTGCCCAGGATGAAGTGTCATCGCGTTGAAGCAGCACCGGACTGATGCCATCCTGGCTCGCATCTGTCGAGATCTTCGTCTCCTTGTCTGGGTCGAAAAATGCCAAGACGGGTGCAGTGGTGAGCTTGGCTTTCAGCTCCAACCACTCTGCCTGATGTGCTGCCTTCCACTCAAAGGCAGTGGACTTTTTCATCAGGTTTCGTAGGGCCATGGTGTATGAGGCCAGGTTTGGGATGAACTTGCCCAAAAAATTGACCATGCCCAGGAAGCGCAACACCACCTTCTTGTCTTCAGGGACCTTCGTGGCTTCGATGGCCTTGACCTTGTCTGTGTCCGGGCGCATGCCCTGCTGAGAGATCTGGTCACCTAGGAACTTGAGTGTCGACATGCCAAAGCAACATTTGGACCTGTTCAGCTTCAGGCCATTGGCATGGACACAGCGGAATACCTGCTGGAGACGGGAAACATGCTCTTCAAGGGTCGCGGACCATATGATGATGTCGTCCACGTACACACGAACCCCTCCAATGCCCTCCATCATCTGCTCCATGATGCGATGGAAGATCTCCGATGCCGAGACAATGCCAAACGGCATGCGATTATAGCAGTATCTGCCAAACGTTGTGTTCAAGGTGCAGAGCCTTCTGCTGGACTCATCCAGCTGGATTTGCCAAAATCCATGTGACGCATCTAACTTGATGAAAAAACGTGCGTGTGCTATCTCACTGGTGAGCTCCTCCCGCTTCGGGATGGGGTAGTGTTCACGCATTATATTCTTATTGAGATCCTTGGGATCAATGCAGATGCGCAGGTCTCCCGAAGGGTTTCTAACACATACCATCAAGCTGACCCAGTCAGTCGGTTCAGTTACCTTGGAAATGATGCCCTGTTGCTGAAGATCCTTGAGCTGTGCCTTCAGGCTCAGCGGAGCCGGGACCCGGCGTGGTGTGTGGACCACTGGCTTGGCATCAGGTCATAGCAGAATCTTGTATCAATATGGCAGCGTGCCCATCCCGTCGAAGACATCCGGATACTGAGCGAGGATGTCGTCAATGCCGGCCTGAAGATCCACATTGGAGGATGTCGTTGTGTAAACCCGCTGCACGAGGTTCAGCTGCTTGCAGGCATGCGCGCCAAGTAGGGATGCCCTGTCTGGCTTGACAATTTCAAAACGTAACCGTGCATGGGTGCTCCGGTTAGAGATGAGTAGATGGCAGGATCCCAGTGCCGTGATGGCATTTCCGTTGTAGTCCAGGAGCCTGCAGGCTGCTGGAAGGACCTTGGGGGACTTCTCGATGCGTTTGAAATCTGTCTGTGAGAGGAGGTTGGCAGAAGCACCTGTGTCCAGCTTAAACTGGATGGAGCAGTGGTTGACCTGCATCACCGCACGCCATTCGTCCGCAGAATCCACAGCGAGGATGGATTGAATTTGTGATGAGTTGGATGTGGCATATTCACATTTGGTAATGATGCCCACATAGTAGGCGGAGTCCAGGCATTCTTCCTCTGGATCCATTGTGCTGCCAGGATCAGAATCCTGTAATCGTTGTTGCACACTCTGAACACGCTGTCGTCGGAATTGGGAGCGCTTGTCCCTGACTGGTGGTGCAGACTGCACAAGGCTGTATAGTGTTCAGGCTTCCCGCAGTTTAAACATCGCCTGCCTCTTGCAGGACAGTGTTTCTTTAAGTGGGCGTTGCCACAGTTCGAGCACGACATGACGTCGGCAGCCTGAAACTCCGCGCGTCGTTGCACATGCGCAGTGCGGGTATCGGCCACTTTGTTATCCTGTTCGCATCGCGCATGCGTGGGGCCCCGGGAAAAGCACTCAAAATGGCCGCTTTCATCAATGCTGAGGCGCTGCATCCGGGAGATGGCCTGCACACTCTCTGCCTCGTGGGAGGCAAGTTTCTCATTTTCAGCCGATTTGTACTGGGCATAGCGATTTTTGCCGTGCTCATGCACTGTGCATGTCTCAGTCACCACTGGCAGGGTCATATGCTTGATTTTCAGTAGCTGCACTCAGAGGATCAGAGTGAACTCCAAAAACGATTTGGTCTCTGATCATGGAGTCAGCAATATCCCAAAGTTGCAGGACAGCGCTAGCAGGCGGAGGTTAGTTAAGAAGGACTTGAAAGATTCATCTTTACCTTGTAGACGCTGTTTGAATATGTAGCGCTTGTAGATTTCATTGGTGTCCACGTCACAGTGACTATCAAATTTGTCCAGGATGGTCTGAAACTTTGTCTTGTCCTGGCCTTCGGTGAAGTGAAAAGAGTTGGAGTTCGATGGCTTGATCACCCGCTGTTGAGAGGAGAAGCGCGATCTTCCTTGCATCAGACGCACCCACAAGGTCTGAAGCTTCGATGTACAGCAGAAACCTTTGCTCGAATGTCCGCCAGTTGGCACTGAGATTGCCGGAGGTCCTGAGCTGGTGAGGAGCCTGAATCTTCTCCATGGTGCCAGGATACATTCGCTGGTCGTCACGGAACGGACAGAGGTAAACCACCTAGATTAAGCAGTTATGTTATGTACTCTGGGATAGCACAGGCTGAAACTGGATGCAGCTTTAACCAAAAGATACTCCAGACCTTGAAGTTAGTTCAATCTGATTTATTGAACCAGGAGCACAGTTAGCACAGTTCTCTATGAGTTCGATTCTCTGCTAACCTAAGTGTGGTTACTCTGTCTGACTGGACCAGACTAGCTCTTAGCCACATGCTGATGGTGTGATACTGTACATACACCCTGACTCACTCTGTAGATGTTCATCAGTGGAAAGAGGCGGAGTGTGAGTGCCTCGTGCCTTTTATAGTGAAATACCACCCCTGAGTGTCCTGCCTGCTCATTGGTCATGTCCTGTTCTCTGTGTTCATTAGCTGCCTGTCTGTGCCTGTCTGTATATCATTATCTGCATGTCTGCATATCATGACATACCCAATTATTTTCTTTTCCAATCTTAGGGGCAATTTAGTGTGGCCAATCTACCTAACCTGCACATCTCCACAAGCACAGTGACCCAGGTCCGGGATTTGAATCCGGGTCCTCAGTGCCGCAGTTCCAGTGCTAACCACTGCGTCACATGCCACCCTAGCTGCTTCATCAATGACCTTCCTTCCATCATAAGATCAGAAGTGGGGATGTTTGCAGATGATTGCAGAATGTTCAGCACCATTCGCAATTCCTCAGATAATGAAGCAGTCCATATCCAAATGCAGCAAGGTCTGGACAATATCCAGGCTTGGGTTGACAAGTAGCAAATTACATTCTTGGCACACAAGTGCCAGGCAATGACCATCTCCTACAAGAGAGGATCTAACCATCGCCCCTTGATATTCAATGACATTACCATCGCTGGATCCACCCACAATCAATATCCTGGGGATTACCACTGATCGGAAACTGAACTGGACTAACCACATTAATACTGTGGTTACCTGGGCAGATCAAAGGCTAGGAATCCTACGGCGGGTAACTCACCTCCTGACCCCCCCCCAAAGCCTGCCCACCATCTACAAATCACATGTTAGAAGTGTAATGGAATGGTCTCCACTTGCCTGGATGAGTGCAGCTCCAACAACACTCAAGAAGCTCAACACAACCCAGGACAAAGCAGCCTGCTTGATTGTTCCCCCTTCCACAAACATTCAAACCCTGCACGACCGACGAACAGTGGCAGCCATGTGTACCATCTACAAGATGCACTGCAGTAACTCACCATGGTTCCTTAGACAGCACCTTCGAAACCCACAACCACTACCATCCAGAAGGACAAGTGCAGCAGATACCTGGGAAACCCCAGGAACCTGGAGGTTCTCATCCAAGTCACTCAGCACCCTGACTTGGAAATATTTTGTTGTTCCTTCACTGTCACTGGGGCAACATTCTAGAACTGCCTCCCTAACAGCACAGTGGGTGTACCTACACATCAAGGACTGTAGCGGTTCAAGAAGGCAGCTCACCACCATCTTATGAAGGGCAACTAAGGATGAGCAATAAATGCTGGCCTAACCAGCGATGCCCACATCCCATAAATGAACAAAAGAAAAGAAATGCCTCGAAGATTCAAGAGGCAGTTGAAGGTTGGTGACTCCATGCAAGGACCGTAAGGACCAATGTAAACATTTGGAGCTGCGTTATTCTGCTTGGCATGGCCAAAGATCAGAAAGTTTTCTCGGAAAGTTAAGCATGAATGGACTTGGAGATTCAGCGTGAAGGAATCTTGGAAGGCAAGACTGAAACCCTGGCGGTAGATTCTTGCTGAAGCACCTGAATGGAATGACTATTGAAGAGAATTGTAAGGTAGGTTCTTCAGATTTGGAGATTGGAATCCGTCGTAAGGAAGGCAGAGTTTCAGTGAAATTGGTTGGTTCACAATGTCTTGGTTGGTTGTCATGGCCAATCCATGAAATCTGCTTATCACATCTGTCATTTACTTTGGAGGGTGGTGGGTCTAACCACAGTTCACCTGTTAATTCACATCTATCTTATACTTACCTTGAATGTTTGAGTATAAAGTTGATATTGCAAATTGTTTAATTCTTCTGAATTTGAATGTGCCTGTAGATATATTGCTGGTGTAAAGGAATAGTGTATATTGGAATTGGAATCAATTTCTTGTTTTTATATTGAGATTTTTTCAACCTTTTTGCTTGGTGTAATTGTTTGAAGTTACAGCCTCCAATTTCCCGCAACAGCAGAACCAACTCAAGCCATTTGGCTTTTTGCACCTGCAAGGAGTTATCAGGCAAATTGACTCCAGCTCAAATTACCCCAATGATGGTTCACCTCCCAGCCGCTCAACAATTTCACCCAAGATTGCATCCCATTGGGTTGCCGAGGCTGCAACCAAACATCTAACCTTTTGTATAATTCTGGCTGTCCAGTTATACTGCTCACCACAGACATTTCCTCACTCCCAGTCAACACACAAGCATGGCAACACGTGGACCTGCTCCTTGCTTTGGGAATGCCGACCTCACAAGGCTTCTCGATATTGTGAATGAGAGGCTGGCATCCTGTTCCCCCTCGGGGATCAGAGGACCAGCAACAGGGTCAGCAATGTCGTCTGGGAGACAGTGGGAGCGGCTATTAGTGCGGACAGCATGACAAGGAAAACAGCCGTCCAATGTCAGAAGGAGACCAATGACCTCCAATAAGTTGATAGGGTAAGTTACCAACTCTCTCCCAGCATCAGTTCTGCCTGTCACATCTTAAATTCCCCAGACCTCTGCCAGGCACATTAGAGAGGACGTGCTCAACTGCCTTCCACTCATCCCCTTATCCTTTGGCCACGAGAGGATCCTCAGTGAAGATGCCCTGGGCTCTTTAGTGTTGACAGCTGCCTCTATGGTGTTTCACTCCTCGGGTACACTATTAAAACATAAAGGTTTGTTGGACATGCAGTCCGATAATCATCCTCTGAGGCATGGCATGTGAGCCCTCGAGGAGGAACTTGAGAGTTGAGGAGTTTGAAGTGCTCCCACAATTAATGAGGCTAATTCTTCATTTGAAATAGCCTTCAGCTGTGAAGCCAGAGGCTGCTCACAGTCAAAGGGGGTGAAATTGAATTTCAGGATAGAAGCTGCAGTGGGGCTCTGTCCTGGAAGGGCTTTATTCCACAGACAGGCAGAAGCTGTGGTTGCCCATGTTATGGGTCTACACAATATTTAACGATGTCCTGAAGGCCTCATAAATGCAAAGCCATTCACACCCCTGGATCAGTGGAGACCCCTGACCTGGAAGGTTCCAGCCCCCGAACAAGCCCCCTGAAACCCCTCCCCCTAATGGTGCCACCATTACACGTGAGAACACCATCCACCAGGTACACGGTGCATACTTGTGCGACTCGGCCAATGTTGTCTACCTCATATGCTGCAGGAAAGGATGTCCCGAAGCATGGTACACTGTCGAGACCATGCAGACGCTGCGACAACGGATGAACAGACATCGTGCGACAATCACCAGGCAGGAATGTTCCCTTCCAGTTGGGGAACACGTCAGCAGTCAAGGGCATTCAGCCTCTGATCTTCGGGTAAGCATTCTCCAAGACAGCCTTCAGGACGTGCGACAACGCAGAATTGCCGAGCAGAAACTTATTGCTAAGTTCTGCACACATGACTACGGCCTCAACCGGGATCTTGGATCCATGTTGCATTACGTTCATCCCCCACCATCTGGCCTGTGAAATCCTACCAACTGTCCTGGCTTGACACAATTCACACCTCTTTAACCTGGGGTTGCCCCTCTCTCCAGTCGCTCTGTCTGACCTGTAAAGACTTAATAACCTGCAAAGACTTGCATTCAAAGTATCGTCTTGCATCATTAAATTTGGCCATATATATGTTTCTGGAACCCACCTCTTCATTCACCTGAGGAAGGAGCTGTGCTCCAAAAGCTAGTGATTTGAAACAAATCTGTTGGACTTTAACCTGGTGTTGTAAGACTTCTTGGGCGAAATTCTCCCCCAACGGCGGGATGCCCGCCGACTTGCGCCAAAGCCGGCGCAAATCAGACGGGCATCGCGCCGGCAAAAAGGTGCGGAAGTCTCCGCATCTTTAGCGGCCTAGCCCCAACATTGAGGGGCTAGGCCGACGCCGGAGGGATTTCCGCCCCGCCAGCTGGCGGAAATGGCGTTTGTTGCCCCGCCAGCTGCCGCGGAAATGCGGCGCATGCGCGGGAGCGTCAGCGGCCGCTGTCAGTTTCCCAGCGCATGCGCGGGAGCGTCAGCGGCCGCTGTCAGTTTCCCGCGCATGCGCAGTGGGGAGAGTCACTTCCGCCTCCGCCATGGTGGAGGCCGTGGCGGAGGCGGAAGGGAAAGAGTGCCCCCACGGCACAGGCCCGCCCGCGGATCGGTGGGCCCCGATCGCGGGCCAGGCCACCGTGGGGGCATCCCCCGGGGTCAGATCGCCCTGCGCCCCCCCCAGGACCCCGGAGCCCGCCCACGCCGCCTGGTCCCGCCGGTAAATACCAGGTTTGATTTACGCCGGCGGGACAGGCAATTCCTGGGCGGGACTTCGGCCCATCCGGGCCGGAGAATCCAGCGGGGGGTCCCGCCAACCGGCGCGGCCGGATTCCCGCCCCCGCCCAATCTCCGGGAGCGGAGACTTTGGCGGGGGCGGGGCGGGATTCACGGCGGCCAACGGCCATTCTCCGACCCGGCGGGGGGTCGGAGAATGACGCCCCTTATTCTGCTCACCCCAGTTCAATGCCGGCATCTCCACATCACGTTTTTAAACAAAGAGTACTAAACATGACTTTTCGTTGGAGAGTCGGGTAATTCCAGGAGGCCACTGCATTCAACTTCAATCTCATTAATAAGATTTAAATGAATACAAGTGAGGGTTAATGATATTCTTGCCATTTTGGGGCATGATCCGGAATTTGCCATCGCGAGCAGGCCGGGTGAATCACAAAATGGGTTCTGCCCGGCGCAAATCTTGATTTTTCCCTTTCCCCAATTCACCCGGCGTACACTGATCTGGAGTACACATGCTGACCAACATATTTTGTTTTTGTCAACATCCTTTATTTTAGTCAACCTTCAACAGGATACTGAGGGTGCCGATAGTGGTCACTGTGCTTAGTTTCCAGGACTCAGTTGACAAGTTACTTTACGGTCATCATTAAGGTTGTCCACTGTTAGATTGTCATATCTTACAATTTAAAAATGCCTTGCTGAGTTAATGTAGAGGCCAGCTCCTTTTCCCCAGTATTGCCTTGTGTTGAAGGATATACTACATTCTATGCCACAGGATGTCTTTGTCATTCCCCAGGCATGTTTAGAAACTTTAATGTCTTTGTCCAGCAGGTGAACTCCGCTTGTAAATTTAAATTCTTACTTCATAGGATAATCACTATTTCAATCTTCTAACTCCTTATTTATAGCTGAATTCTTTTAGAACTTTATATTTATAGCTACATTCCTTCACACGGGTCTTGAATTTCTGTTGGATCCTCTGGATCTCCAGTCATAACATCAGCAGAAAATTGGCACGACTCCAGGAGGAATGTCTGAAATGACCATTTTTAACAATTTAATACTATTTCTACGGGATATTGACTGGGCCCCTGCTGAAGAACTCTGCCATAAATTCCAGATGAAGCTATCTTACTCTACAATCAGCAATCCTACAGCTTGAGATGAGCTTTATACCAGGAACTGATCGTGGCAGTACTAGCAGGTTCATGTATTTTTATTCAGACAACAGGACACCTGCCAAATCTAATTAAATCCTGGAATGCATTCAGACTGGAAAACCTACTATCACATTTCTGAGCCTTGTCATTTCTCATTTTTTCTACTGTGTCAGACTGATCGCTCGTTCCTTCTGTGTTCCACAAACATTAATTTTACAAAATGTACGCGAGCAGAAAATACAGATCAACACTTGAACAGCTTCTTCTAACAATTTTCTAGTTTGTTTTCCTGGATTATCACAATTTTGTCAGCTTTTAAATCTCTGGACGTAGCAACGAGCTTCTTTTGATCCTTGTTTCTCTGAAGTGTTTGATGAAAATTTCTACCCTAAGTAAATAAAATGGATCCTGTTGCCCTCGAGGCACACTTTTCCTTAGATAAATGGAGGCCTGCTGTGTTGGGTGAAATCACAATTCTGAGGTGAACATTTCTAATTTATTAAGACAGATTCCATTTTGAAGAAGCCTTTCTTGTTTAGAACCACCCCACTATGAAATGAGTCAGTGCTTATGTGAAAAATTTATCATTTTATTAATCATTTATTTATCATTTATCATTCATTATCATGTATTAATCATTTATTTGGCGGCACAGTAGCACAGTGGTTGGCACTGCTGTCTCACAGCGCCAGGGACCTGGGTTCGATTCCGACTTTGGGTGACTGTGCAGAGTTTGCACATTCTCCCCACGCCTATGTGGTTTTCCTCCGGGAACCCCAGTTTCCTCCCACAGTCCAAAGATCAGGTTAGGTGGATTGACCATGATAAAAATTGCCCCCTGGTGTCCAAAGATGTGCAGGTTAGCTGAGGTTGCAGAGATAGGGCGGGAGAGTGGGTCGAGTTAGGGTCCTCTGACAGAGAGTCGATGCAGACTCGGTGGACCGAATGGCCTTCTTCTGCACTGTGGGGATTCTATGGAAACCACTGATTTGCTTTTATTGAAATATATTCTCAACATCACTGACATCTCAATCGTACCAATTTGATTTAAATGTTCATCATTATCCTCACGAATGATTCTGCAAAGTATTCAGTCAGCTTTCCAGAAATGCTATTATTGAGGAAGCTGCAAAAAGATGTACAAACACTGTTGTGGTGATTTACTCTTGCTTTGAAGCCCCTGCTCTCCATTTTCATTTCCTGTCTTGCGAAAAATGCCAACTTTTTTCTTTGTGCGTCCACCCTTGTACTTTTGATGTTGCAAACCCTGCCATGCAAGGAATAATGAGGGAATATTTCCCTAAAAGTATTGATTAGAAACTATTAATTTTAATATATTGGTAGCACAGAAGGATACTAAAACCAAAGAGAAAATGTTGGAAAATCTCAGCAGGTCTGGCCGCATCTGTAGAGAGAGAAAAGAGCTGACATTTCGAGTCCAAGTGACCCTTTGTCAAAGCTAAAAGACAGGAAGTGGGAAATATTTATACTGTGGGGTGAGAGAATGAAAGATGAGTCATAGCCACAGAAACCAAGGGAACAGAGTGATAATAGCCACAGAAACCAAGAGAAAAGTTATTGGTAGAGGGATTGAGTTCCGGAGTCAGGAGGTCATGTTGCAGCTGTACAAAACTCTGGTACGGCCGCATTTGCAGTATTGCGTACAGTTCTGGTCACCGCATTATAGGAAGGACGTGGAGGCTTTGGAGCGGGTGCAGAGGAGATTTACCAGGATGTTGCCTGGTATGGAGGGAAAATCTTATGAGGAAAGGCTGATGGACTTGAGGTTGTTTTCGTTGGAGAGAAGAAGGTTAAGAGGAGACTTAATAGAGGCATACAAAATGATCAGGGGGTTAGATAGGGTGGACAGTGAGAGCCTTCTCCCGCGGGTGGAAGTGGCTGGCACGAGGGGACATAGCTTTAAACTGAGGGGTAATAGATATAGGACAGAGGTCAGAGGTAGGTTCTTTACGCAAAGAGTGGTGAGGCCGTGGAATGCCCTACGTGCAACAGTAGCGAACTCGCCAACATTGAGGGCATTTAAAAGTTTATTGGATAAGCAAATGGATGATAAGGGCATAGTGTAGGTTAGATGGCTTTCGTTTCGGTGCAACATCGTGGGCCGAAGGGCCTGTACTGCGCTGTATCGTTCTATGTTCTATGTTCTATGTAAAAGAGTGCAGTCCCCAGACAGAACAAAAGGTGTGAAAGGCCAGGCAGCAGAGAAACTAAGATCAGAAGGTAAACTGTGACAAATGTAGATGTGGGGGGAGGGTAAGGGGGAAGCAAAGGGGAGAAAAGGTAAGGAAATGGGGGATAAGATAGGGGGGGAATATATATAAAGAAAGATAAGGAAGAAAGAAATGGTGAAAGACAGTTAAAATGAAATGGAATGAAAACAAAGGGGTTGAGGTGGGGTAGAACTAATCATCTGAAGTTGTTAAATTCGATGTTTAGACTGGAAGGCTGTAACGTGCTGTAGCGCACAAAGACTCCGTGAGACGAATAGAGTGAAGTCAATGAGGCTTTATTAAGCGTGTCTGTTCCCCCGCAGCTCGATAGTAAACTGGCCTGCGGGGGAAGACTCCGGCTTCTTATACTCCGCCTTCAGGGCGGAGCTAGAGGTCAACGGCCAACCAGGACCCGGGATCTGTCAGCCAATGACATTAGGGCTTCCAGTCCCACATGACCCCCAATACATACTACCACATTCACCCCTTGTCAAAAATGAACCCGGCGGGGTGATGCTTCGTATGGTGGTAAGGGTTTACAGGGCTGGTCCTGGGAGGAAAAAAAACATTCACATGGCAATACAGTAATGTACAATTTTGTCCTGTTGCAACTACTTACAGAGGGTATAGGAAGAAAAGCAAAATGTTCTTGTGAAAAGTCCATATTTAGTTTTAGATCGACGCCACGAGTCGGTCGGGTGGTCTGGTCGTCCGTGTCGATCGCCTCGGCCCCGGTGGTGGTGGTGCTTGTACCGGTGTTGTCGCCTCCAGGAGCCTTACGATTTCAGCTTGGGCTTTATTCTTGGTCGGTGCTGAGGGGAGGGGAACCGATCCTCCTGGGAAGGGGGCGGTCGCGGGGTGCGGCGGTGGCAGGAAGGGGAGGGTTGGGTTGATGGTGTCGGGGGGGGGGTGCGTGTTGCCGGCGGGCGCCAGATCCCGCAGGGAGACCGTGTCCTGTTGGCCGTCGGGGTACTCCACGTAGGCGTACTGGGGGTTCGCGTGGAGGAGGTGAACCCTTTCGACCAACGGGTCCGCCTTATGTGCCCACACATGCTTTCGGAGCAGGATGGGTCCTGGGGCCGCCAGCCAGGTCGGCAGCGACGTTCCAGAGGAGGACCTCCTAGGGAAAACAAGGAGACGCTCATGAGGCGTTTGATTAGTGCTCGTACATAATAACGACCGGATGGAGTGGAGAGCGTCCGGGAGGACTTCCTGCCACCGTGAAACTGGGAGGTCCCTGGACCGTAGGGCCAGTAGGACGGCCTTCCAGACCATGCCGTTCTCCCTCTCTACTTGCCCGTTCCCCCGGGGGTTGTAGCTGGTCGTCCTGCTTGAGGCTATGCCCTTGCTGAGCAGGAACTGGCGCAGCTCGTCACTCATGAAAGAGGACCCCCTGTTGCTGTGGACGTATGCGGGGTAACCGAACAGTGTGAAGATGCTGTTCAGGGCTTTAATGACTGTAGCCGCGGTCATGTCAGAACAGGGAATGGCAAAAGGGAAGCGGGAGTATTCGTCCACCACATTAAGAAAATATGCGTTGCGGTCGGTGGAGGGGAGGGGCCCTTTGAAATCGAGACTGAGGCGTTCAAAGGGGCAGGAAGCCTTAATCAGGTGCGCTCCATACGGCCTGAAAAAATGCGGCTTGCATTCCGCGCAGATGTGGCAGTCCCTTGTGACTGTACGGACCTCCTCTAAAGAGTATGGGAGATTGCGGGACTTGATGAAGTGGTAAAACCGAGTGACCCCCGGGTGGCAGAGGTCCTCGTGGAGGGTTTGGAGGCGGTTAATTTGTGCGTTGGCACATGTGCCGCGGGATAGGGCATCGGACGGCTCGTTCTGCTTTCCGGGACGATACAAAATCTCATAGTTGAAGGTGGAGAGCTCGATCCTCCACCTTAAGATCTTGTCGTTTTTGATTTTGCCCCGCTGTGCATTATCGAACATGAAGGCTACCGAGCGTTGGTCAGTGAGGAGAGTGAATCTCCTGCCGGATTGGTAATGCCTCCAATGTCGCACAGCTTCCACTATGGCTTGGGCTTCCTTTTCTACTGAAGAGTGGCGGATTTCTGAGGTGTGGCGGGTCCGGGAGAAAAAGGCCACGGGTCTGCCCGCTTGGTTAAGGGTGGCCGCTAGAGCAACGTCGGAGGCGTCGCTCTCGATCTGGAAGGGGAGGGACTCGTCGTTGGCGGCATCGTGGCCTTTGCGATATCCGCTTTGATGCGGCTGAAGGCCTGGCAAGCCTCTGTCGACAGAGGGAAGGTCGTGGTCTGTATTAGGGGGCGGGCCTTGTCTGCGTACTGGGGGACCCACTGGGCGTAGTATGAAAAGAACCCCAGGCAGCGTTTCAGGGCTTTTGGGCAGTGCGGGAGGGGAAATTCCATGAGTGCGCGCATACGTTCAGGGTCAGGGCCTATTATCCCATTGCGCACTACGTAGCCCAGAATGGCTAGCCGATCGGTGCTAAAAACGCACTTGTCCTCGTTGTACGTGAGGTTCAAGGCTTTGGCGGTCTGGAGGAATTTTTGGAGGTTGGCGTCGTGGTCCTGCTGATCGTGGCCGCAGATGGTTACATTGTCGAGATACGGGAACGTGGCCCGCAACCCATGTTGATCAACCATTCGGTCCATCTCCCGTTGGAAGACCGAGACCCCGTTTGTGACGCCAAAAAGGACCCGTAGGAAATGGTATAATCGCCCGTCTGCCTCGAAGGCTGTGTACTTGCGGTCACTTGGGCGGATGGGGAGCTGATGGTAGGCGGACTTGAGGTCCACGGTGGAGAAGACTTTATATTGGGCAATCCGGTTGACCATGTCGGATATGCGGGGGAGAGGGTACGCGTCTAGTTGTGTGTACCTGTTGATGGTCTGGCTATAGTCAATGACCATCCTTTGTTTCTCCCCTGTCTTCACTACTACCACCTGCGCTGTCCAGGTACTATTGCTGGCCTGGATTATGCCCTCCTTTAGTAGCCGCTGGCATTCGGACCGAATGAAGGTCCGGTCCTGGGTGCTGTACCGTCTGCTCCTAGTGGCGACGGGTTTGCAATCCGGGGTGAGGTTCGCAAACAAGGACGGGGGTTGCACCTTGAGGGTTGCGAGGCCGCAGATAGTGAGTGGGGGTATTGGGCCGCCAAATTTGAACATAAGGCTCTGTAGATTGCATTGGAAATCTAATCCCAGCAAGGTGGGGGCACAGAGTTGGGGAAGGACGTTTAGTTTGTAGTTTTTGAACTCCCTCCCCTGCACCGTTAGGGTAACTATGCAGAATCCCTGGATCTGTACGGAGTGGGATCCTGCAGCTAGGGAAATCTTTTGTGCGCTGGGATAGGTGGTCAAGGAACAGCGTCTTACCGTGTCGGGGTGTATAAAGCTCTCCGTGCTCCCGGAGTCGACTAGGCATGGCGTCTCGTGGCCGTTTATTAGCACCGTTGTCGTCGTCGTCTGGAGTGTCCGGGGCCGAGCTTGATCGAGCGTAATTGAAGCGAGACGTGGTTGTAGTAGTGGAGTGGGGTCCGTTGTTGCCATCCAAGATGGCGGCGCCCCTCCTCCCCTCGTGGTGGCCGGGACCCAAAATGGCAGCGTCTGTGGGTCGCACATGGTGCGCTGGGGAGCGCTAGGACCGGGGACAGTGTGGTCGGGGCCCAAGTAGGTGGCGCCGGCGGGTCAGGCGTGGGGCGCGGGGTGGGGGTTAGGGGGGCGTTAGGGACGCGCAAAACTCCCTCCTCTCCGTGGAGAGTGTTGGCCGGGACCCAAAGCGGTAGCGCCGGCGGCGGGTCATACATGGGCTGCGGGGAGGGGGGTTGGGGAGCGTAAGCGGCGTGCAGGGCTCCCTGTTCTCCCGGGACCGCGGTGGTCGGGACCCAGAGCGGCTGCGCCTGCGGGTCGTACATGGCGTGCTGGGGGATTGGGGCGCGTAAACGGCTTGCAGGGCTCCCTGTTCTCCCGGGACAGCGGCGACCTCGCGGGACCGGCACACAACCCCATAATGGCCCTCTTTCCCGCAGCTTCTGCAGATAGCTGCGCGGGCCGGGCAGCGCTGTCGGGGGTGTTTCGCCTGGCCGCAGAAATAACAGCGGGCTCCCCCGGTGCGACTCGCCGTTTGGACCGCGCAAGCCTGTGGGGTGTCCGGGGGAGGATAGGGGGTTTGCCGCGACGGGTACGTACGGGGCCCAATGGGCTGCCGCGCGGTCGGGGCCGTAGGCGCGGATATTACGCGCGGCCACGTCTAGGGAGGCTGCTAGGGCCCGTGCCTCTGAGAGTCCTAGCGACTCTTTTTCTAGAAGTCTTTGGCGGATTTGGGAGGATTGCATACCTGCCACAAAAGCATCGCGCATTAACATGTCCGTGTGTTCGTTTGCGTTCACCGACGGGCAGCTGCAGGCTCGTCCCAAAATCAGCAGCGCGGCGTAGAATTCGTCCATCGATTCTCCGGGAGCTTGCCGTCTCGTCGCGAGCTGGTAGCGAGCGTAGATTTGGTTAACTGGGCGGACATAGAGACTTTTCAGTGCTGCGAACGCCGTCTGGAAATCCTCCGCGTCTTCGATGAGGGAGAAAATCTCCGTGCTCACCCTCAAGTGCAGGACCTGCAGTTTTTGGTCTTCTGTGACCCGGCCGGTGGTCGTTCTGAGGTAGGCCTCGAAGCAAGTCTGCCAGTGCTTGAAGGCTGCTGCCGCGTTCACTGCGTGGGGGCTGATCCTCAGGCATTCCGGAATGATCCTGAGCTCCATAGTCCTTTTTAGGCACGTTTAATAAATTGTAGCGCACAAAGACTCCGTGAGACGAATAGAGTGAAGTCGATGAGGCTTTGTTAAGCGTGTTTGTTCCCCCGCAGCTCGATAGTAAACTGGCCTGCGGGGTAAGACTCCGGCTTCTTATACTCCGCCTTCAGGGCGGAGCTAGAGGTCAACGGCCAACCAGGACCCGGGATCTGTCAGCCAATGACATTAGGGCTTCCAGTCCCACATGACCCCCAATACATACTACCACACGTGCCTAACCAGAAGATGAGATGTTGTTCTTCCAGTTTGCGTTGAGCTTCACTGGAACATTGCAGCAGGCCAAGGACAGACATGTGGGCTTGGGAGCAGGGTCTTGTGTTAAAATGACAAGCAAGGGGAAGGTCAGGGTCCTGAATGCACACAGACCGAATGTGCTCAGTGAAGCGATCACCCAGTCTGCGATTGCCTCTCCGATAAAGAGGAGACCACACTGGGAGCAGCGAATGCAATAGACCAAATTGAAAGAGGTGCCAGTGAAACGTTGCTTAACCTGGAATGAGTGTTTTGGGCCTGGGATGTTAAGCATGGAAGAGGTAAAGGGGCAGGTGTTACTCCTTCTGTGATTGCATTGGAAGGTGCCATGGGTGATGGGACAGGTGTTGGGTATGGTGGAGGAGTGGACTAGATTATCTTGGAGGGAGTGGTCTCTGCCGAATGCTGACAGAGGGAATGAAGGGAAGATGTGTTTGGGGGTGGCATCTCGCTGGAGTTGGAGAAAATAGCGGAGGATTATGCTTTGCATACGGAGGCTGGTGGGGTGAAATGTGAGAACGAAGGGGAGTCTATTCTTGTTCTGGGAGGGAGGAGAGGGGGCGAGGGTAGTGGCGCGGGAGATGGACCTCACTCTGTTGAGGGCCCTGTCAACAACTGTTGGTGGGAAATCACCCTTGTTCTGGGAGGGAGGGGAGGGGTCGAGGGTAGTGGCGCGGGAGACGGACCGCACGTTGTTGAGGATACTATTTGGCCCATCACACTTGTGCCAGCTCTTACTTTAAAAGCTAAAAGTTCCACTCCCTTGCTCTTTTCCCATAGCCCTGCAATGTAATTCCCTTCAAGAATTTATCTAATTCTCTTTTGAAAGCTATTATTGAACCTATTTCCATCATCCTTTCAGATAATAATCATGATAAATCAACTTTGTCCATTCTTTCCCCTGATGTCATATTTGTTTCTTCTGCCAATTACATTAAATGTGTCCTTTGGTTACTGAGCCGTCTGCCACTGGAAACAGTTTCCCTTTGCTTACCCCATGAAAACCCTTCACAATTTCAAATACCTCCATTAAATCTCCCTTTTTAAAGAGCAAAACCCTGATTTCTAAAGCCTTCATATGAAACTGATATCATATCAATCTCATAAATCTCTTCTTCAGCCCCTCTCACTCCTTCAAATCCATTCTAGAAAGAATGAAAGAATCCCAGAAATTTATGGCACAGAGGAAGGTCACAAGAATCTAAGAAAAAGGAGCATCATTGGCCAGAAAGATAGCCCACCATGCCCTTTGGTTATTGGACTCTCAGCTAAAGGAAATAGGGTTTTACTATCCATTCTATCCAGGCTCATCATAATTTCTATACACCTCAATTAAATCTCTTCTCAGCCTCCTCTGTTCCAAAGGAAGCAACTCCAGTCGATCCTTCTAGCTAAAGTTCTCCAGCCCTGGCAAAATCATTGTACATCTTCTCTGTACCTTCTCTGGTGTAATCACATCCTTCATATAATGTGGTAACAGGAACTTGATGCAATGAGCTAACCTTGCTATAACTCGCCTTCTCTTGCAGACCTCCCTGCTCTTATATTTCATGCCTTAGCTAAAGGAAAGCATCCTGTACACCTTAGCTACCTGATCTAACTGCCCTGCTACTTTCAGGGATCTGCACATGTGCTCCATTCCCTCTGTTCCTCAACACTTCCTATTAACTTGCCATTTATCGTACATTGTAATTCCTGAAAATCCTTACATTGGGTTTTCTTTCCAATTACGGAAAATTAACTCAAATATTCCGACTGACTATACCTGACTTTAATTTCATTGTTACACTGTCATGACCAGGTTAGAAGTGTTAAACTACTTCCCCTCTATTCAGCCTCCTCGGTTGGTTGCAACAAAGGTTTTCAGTTGCTTTGTTAGGATATGCCTTTTAGAAATCCAAATGTATTGGAAAGAACAACTACTGAACCCAGGAGAAGACATAGAGTAATACAAATCTAACATCTCATAGTCGCAGAGAGCACAAGAGCAAGAGGGAGAGAAATATATATAATGGCAACTGCTCAGATATCAATGTGTGTCAAGTTCTAATTAAAATCATTGGGCGGGATTCTCCGGTCGCCACGCCCGAGGTCAACCGAGTTCTCCATTGTCCGCCTCTCACCCGCGGCATTCTTGCAGTGGGGCCGGGGGGGTGGGGTGGGGGGGGGGGGGGGGGTTGCAGAAGAATCCAGTCCATAGTCACTCTACGGTGTAGAAGGAGGCCATTTGGTCCATCTGGTCTGCACCGACCGTTGGAAAGAGTACTCTACTTAGGCCCATGCATCGACCCAATCCCCATAACCCAGTAACCCCATCTAACCACTTTGGACACTACGGGGCGATTTAGCATGTCCAATTCACCTAACCTGCACATCTTTGGACTGTGGGGGGAAACCAGAGCACCCGGAGGAAATCCATGCAGACATGGGGAGAATGTTTAAACTCCAAACAGACAGGAACCCCAGTCCCTGGCGCTGTGAGACACCACCGTGCCGCCCTATTAAAAATCTTCTCAAGTTGTCCCACACCTTTAAAGTTTACATATATATTTCCCAATTTTTTCTGATCCTGCACTCCCTTTAAAATTGTACTTTGTTTATACTCTCTCCCCTTATTCTTCCCACCAAAATGATCACTTCACACTTATCTGCATTAAACCTCACCTATTGTATGTTTGTCCATTTCACCAGACTGACCATGGCCTTCTGAAGTGTGTTAATATCCTGCTCGCTGTGCACTACATTGCTGAGCATTTAGTCATCAAGAAACTTTGAAATTTTATGCCCTCTAGACCAAGTCTTGGCCATTAACATATAGAAGAACAGTAGTTGCAACACTTGCACCATGGGGACATCACTGCACGCTTCTCTCCAGCCTGAAAGCTAAACATTATGCTCTGATTTCTGCCTCCTAGCCAGTTTCATATCCATGTGCCATTGCCCATTTAATCCCATGAATGTTAATTTTGTTAACAAACCTATTATGTGTTATTTTATCAAAGATCTTTTGAAACCTCTTATACATAACATCAATCGCACTATCCTCATCAATTTTCTCCGTTACTTCATCAAAGAACGCAATCAAGTTAGTCAAATTTGATTTGCCTTGATCACTAGCTTTAATTTATTACCCCCATATGTTTCCAGTTGCCAATTAAGGAGGATTGGGAGATTATGGCCAGAGCCTTTGGAATTTCTACTTTTACCTCTGCAGCAATTGAGGATGGCTTCTATAAGGATTGGTTGAATTTTCTACTTAGAGCACAGCCAACTGTTTAATCACCTCCTCCTCATCTATTTTTATCCTCTTCCTTTATTAGCTCCTCCTTTACTGTGACATTGGCAACATCCTCTTCTTTAGTGAAGACATACGCAGAGTATTCACTCAGTACCTGAGCAATGTACTCCGGCTCCACAAGAATTTCTCCTTCATGGATGTGGAGCAATCTCACCCATTAATTATCCTTTAACTATTTGTCTGATGTTTTTTAGTTCCCTTTTATATTAGCTGTTGATCTATCCTCATACACTCTCATTGTCCCTTTTTATTTGCTCTTTCAGTTGTCCTCTGTATTTTTGTATTGAGTTTGATTTTCCACTGTTTTATATATTTGACAAAACTCCCATTTCAATTTAATTTTAATCTCTATTTTCAATCATCCACAGAGCTCTAGATTTGGATGTCCTTCCTTTCCTTTATATGATGGAGTGTTCAATCTGCACCTGACCTATCTCCTCTATGAAGGCTTCCTATTAACTATTTACCATTTTTACTGCCAATATTTAGATCAAATCCACCTAGGTCAGACCCTATTTCAACTCACTGAAGTTATCTCTCCTCCTGTTGCATGCTCCCACCTTTGATCCTGAACTTAGTATTCAAGTCAATCAAACTATTTGAATCCTAACTCGCCTGACAAATGAAAATTTGTTTTACATTAATTTCTTCACATTACAAAAGTTAAGATGTAGCTCAATATCAGGAGAACCCAATTGGATCCTAAGCCTTATCAATACCGAACACAAATTATTAACGAGCTCTCTTTTCCATTGGGTGAATTAAATCTAACGTTGCCACCCCATTTATTAGAAAATATTTTGGGGAGCAAACATGACTGCTTCGATCGTGTAGGACTTTGCCTGCTTTGCTTCTCTGGTTACCCAGATGTTGCCTGAAATTGGGCAGTAACACCAAGAAAATCCTCCCTTATGAGTCTTTCCCAATCCTCCAACCATTGTTTCCCTGCAATAGGCCTGCAACCACAGCACTGCTGCATTCAGCAGGTTGACCATCTTCCTGTGCCACAGAAAATCAACATTAAAGTTATCGTCCTTACTTTCAATTTCTCTGAGGTCTCTCTTAACCTCCATGATTTACTGCACTTTTCAGTCCCTAGAACCATCCTCCGGTTGTTCAATAGCAGCATAAACCTCAAAGAATAAACAACAAAGAAAAGTACAGCACAGGAACAGGCCCTTCGGCCCTCCAAGCCTGTGCCGACCAGGCTGCCCGTATAAACTAAAATCTTCTGCACTTCCGGGGTCCGTATCCCTCTATTCCCATCCTATTCTGTATTTGTCAAGATGCCCCTTAAATGTCACTATCGTCCCTGCTTCCACCACCTCCTCCGATAGCGAGTTCCAGGCACCCACTACACTCTGTGTAAAAAACGTGTCTCGCGCATCTCCTCTAAACCTGCCCCTCGCACCTTAAACCTATGCCCCCTAGTAATTGGCCCCTCTACCCTGGGAAAAAGCCTCTGACTATCCACTCTGTCGATGCCCCTCATAATTTTGTAGTCCTCTATCAGGTCGCCCCTCAATCTCCGTTGTTCCAGTGAGAACAAACCGAGTTTATTCAACCTCGCCTCATAGCTAATGCCCTCCATACCAGGCAACATCCTGGCAAATCTCTTCTGCACCCTCTCTAAAGCCTCCACATCCTTCTGGTAGTGTGGCGACCAGAATTGAACACTATACTCCAAGTGTGGCCTAACTAAGGTTCTATACAGCTGCAACATGACTTGCCAATTTTTATACTTAATGCCCCGGCCAATGAAGGCAAGCATGCCGTATGCCTTCTTGACTACCTTCTCCACCTGTGTTGCCCCCTTCAGTGACCTGTGGACCTGTACACCTAGATCTCTCTGATTGTCAATACTCTTGAGGGTTCTACCATTCACTGTGTATTCCTCTACCTGCATTAGACCTTCCAAAATGCATTACCTCACATTTGTCCGGATTAAACTCCATCTGCCATCGCTCCACCCAAGTCTCCAAACGATCTAAACCCTGCTGTACCCTCTGACAGTCCTTATCGCTATGCGCAATTCCACCAACCTTTGTGGCATCTGCAAACTTACTAATCAGACCAGTTACATGTTCCTCCAAATCATTTATATATACTACGAGCAGTCCCAGCACTGATCCCTGCGGAACACCATAGTCACAGCCCTCCAATCAGAAAAGCACCCTTCCATTGCTACTCTCTGCCTTCTATGACCTAGCCAGTTCTGTATCCATCTTGCCAGCTCACCCCTGATCACATGTGACTTCACCTTTTGTACCAGTCTGCCATGAGGGACCTTGTCAAAGGCTTTACTGAAGCTCATATAGACAACATCCACTGTCCTTCCTGCATCAATCATCTTTGTGACCTCTTCGAAAAACTCGATCAAGTTAGTGAAACACAACCTCCCCTTCACAAAACTGTGCTGCCTCTCGCTAATACGTCCATTCCCGTACCAGCCTCCCCGAACAGGTGCCGGAATGTGGCGACTAGGGGCTTTTCACAGTAAGTTCATTGAAGCATACTTGTGACAATAAGCGATTTTCATTTTCATTTCATTTCATTTGCTTCCAAATGGGAGTAGATCCTGTCTCGAAGAATTCACTCCAGTAATTTCCCTACCACTGACGTAAGGCTCACCGGCTTGTAGTTCTGTGGGTTATCCTTGCTACCCTTCTTAAACAAAGGAACAACATTGGCTATTCTCCAGTCCTCTAGGACATCACCTGAAGACAGTGAGGATCCAAAGATTTCTGTCAAGGCCTCAGCAATTTCCTCTCTAGCCTCCTTCAGCATTCTGGGGGAGATCCCATCAGGCCCATCTACCTTAATATTTTTCAAGACACCCAACACCTCGTCTTTTTGGATCTCAATGTACCCAGGCTATCTGCACACCCGACTCAACATCCAAAGAACAAAGAACTCATCTCTTCCATTCCATCAGCATCTCTGCCTTGTCACAGCCTTCTATTTTTTACCATCCTTTTAACCTCTTATGACTCTTAAAACAAAGGTTGGGAGCTCTCCTGGTGGCCTGGTCAATATTTATCCCTCTCAACACCACTAAGATCAGAATATCTGTTCAGTTATGTGTTGGTGGGAACTTGCTCTGCCAAAACAGCTACTGTGTTTCCCTTTATTTTGCTTCAAATATATTTCATTTGCTAAAAATTGCTTTGGGAAGTCCTGAGGTTGTGAAGGATGCCAAATAAATTAAAGATCTTTCTTCTTTCATTTGATTCACAAAGAAAAGAAATTGGGCACGATTTTCCAGCCTCGCTCCGCCGGAAAAGCATCTTGCCGCGGCTCAGGGTGGCGGCTGAAAGTTGGGAGACCCCGCTCCCGGGATCCTCCCGCCTCGCAACGCCTCGTGAGATTCAACGCAGAATCGTGAGAATCACATCCACAATGGGCGAGATCACTTTTTGGCAAATCTGCAAAATAGAGCAAGGCAGTAAGCCTCACTCTAATGTGCAGATTCCCAAGGTACCTGAGGCTTTGGGATTTAATCCCTTCGCCTCGGGGACCTTAGGCAAACGGTGCTTGGTGCTGGTCTCTACAAACGGGCACCAGACAGAATGGCACCAATGGGGGTTTCCAAGGGGATTGAAGGCCCACAGCTGCATGCCCTTTGGGCAGGGAGGTGCCCTGGCATTGCTGGTGCCACTTGGGTACCCTGGCAGTCCTGGCCTGGCACCCTGACAGTACCAAGGTGCCAGGTGGCATTGCCAGCTTGCAGGGGCACTGCTAGGGTGACAGGTTGCTGGTGCCAAGCTGGCATTTTTTGCATGTGATTTGGCCGGGGTTGCCCAGCCTTGGTTTTGGGGGGCATGGGGGACCCTCCCATGTTGAGTTCGGGCTGGGGGGAGGTCGGGGATTTTTTTTGTGGGCCTCGGAGATCGGGACGCCATTTAAAAATGGCATCCTGATCTCTCGCTACAATGGGGTATTCTGGCTGGATGGCGTTCCCCGTTGTAAAAACAGGATTCAGCCATGCATTCCCCATTTAGGCCCCTTATTCAACACGAGTCGTGTTGAATAGCTATGTGTTTCTCGAAACATGCGGCTAAACGCGCTCGCTCGGGGGCGTTGGTCCCTTTTGGAGAGGTTGCACCCATTGCACATGTAAATGAAGCAAACAATTATGATTTTGTAACTGGAAGCACCATGGCATGTACCACAGAAATATGTTCACTTCTACAGATTCCTGCACAAAAATGAATAAATGATTAATTGAATTATCCAGAGTTCTACCTAAGACTCAAGAAGCATCATTACATAGGGTAAAAACTGACTGCTTGGAAAAATAAATAAAAGAAGACACTGGAATCATATGTGAGAAGAATCAATATATTTTACTTGAATGGATAAAGAATCATTAGTAAACACAGTAGTAGTCATTCTATATAAAACTAAGATATATTTTAACTACAGTTATCTCCACACAATGGGATATACTTTGTGTAATTAAGGTTATTAAACAAAACAATGATATAGTTGTCATAATTTAACTAGAATAGAGGATCTGGTAACAGGTGATGACGTTTGCCATTGCTGAGCAGCCATTGTGGGCCTACTGGAGCACAGAACAGCAGCAAATGATGGTTCCTTACTTCTATTGAATCCCAGGGCCTCTTCAATGCCCTCAGAGGTAGTAATAGTGTTATAACCTGCCTACCTACCATTGGCTGGGGACTAATGACAATCCCACAATCCTGTGGGAGTATGAGCTTCCCCAATGAGGGGCCGGAGAAACTATTAGTAAACTCCAAGTATAAATAAAGCTGGCCAGTTTGGAAACAGCAGGCAGGAGTGTGCAGCAAGGGAAGTTGCTGCTGCTGTTATATATATATATATATGTTATTGGAAATAAATGTTATTACTTTGTATCCTTAAAACTCGTGCTGGATTCTTCATGGCCCTCACAAAACTGGCCACGAGGGTTAAAGTGAATAGCTGTCTACACTGCTGAAGCCACCTCCCTGGATTTTTGTTGGATACAGGTTGGAAGTTGTTTTCCATTATACCATGCCTCTGTATGGACGTTTGGATGTTTTTGATGCTGCGCTGGAAAGCTGGAACCAGTACACACAACGGATGCGTTACTATTCCCGGGCAAACAATATCACCGAAAACGAGCGCCAGGTGGTCATATTGCTCACTGCCTGCGGCCCGCATACGTTTGGGGTGATTAGGAGCCTGACGTACCCAGCTGTGCCGGACACCAAAACGTTTGATGAACTTGTGAATATAGTGGGGCAGCAATTTAACCCAACCCCGTCCACGATAGTCCAGCGTTACCGGTTTAATACCGCTGAGAGGACCCCTGGAGAATCCCTTGCCGATTTTCTATCCAGGCTACGCAGGATTGCGGAGTACTGTGACTATGGTGAGACCTTGTCAGAAATGTTACGCGACCGTTTGGTTTGCGGTATTAACAATGCGGCCACCCAGAGAAAGTTGTTAGCTGAGCCAACATTGACTTTTAACAGGCCATTCAAATAGTATTGTCCCGAGATAGCGCAGAACGAGGAGTGCAGGAGCTACAGGGAATGGACGTGCATGCCTTGGGGCGCAACCCCTTCCGTCCAAAAACGCCCCCCCGCACTCCTGCGGTAGCTTGGGCGAGGCAACGTCCGGACCGACGGCAGTGGCCGTCGGACATTCCTCCCCAAAGGGAGCCTTCTCCAGAACCAATGGATGAGGAGCCATGTCCGTGTCAGACTTGTAGGCGCCGACCCCGTCGCGGACGGCGGTCCTGGGGGCGTCAGAGGCGCTGTCGTTCCGACCAAAACTGGGACCAGCCCAGGGGCTGTAACTGGGACCTGCCCAGGGGCCGTACCTTCCATGTGGATGAACCTGCGGCGACTACTCCTCAGGACGTGGAGACGGAGGACGACTGCCTGCAGCTGCATTGTGTGGCAGCTCCCTGTGTGGCCCCCATTAAGGTGACAGTACGGGTCAATGGCAACCCGCTTGAGATGGAGTTGGACACTGGCGCAGCGGTCTCCGTGATCGCCCAGAGGACATTCGGCCGCATCAAGCAGGGTATACAGACCCTTACATTAACCGACTCACAGGCCAGGTTGGCCACCTACACGGGGGAACCACTGGACATTGCAGGAACTACAATGACCCCTGTTGTTTATGGACCCCAGGAGGGGCGTTTCCAACTTATCGTGGTGCGCGGCCATGGGCCCAGCCTGTTGGGTCGGGACTGGTTGCGCCATTTGCGGTTGCAATGGCAGCACATCCTCCAGTTTCTGAAGGGTTGACTGATGTGCTAGGACGATACCCAGATGTATTCTATCCTGGTTTGGGGAAAATAAAAGGGTCCATAGCCCGTATCCAAGTCAAACCAGGAGCCACGCTGCGCTATTTCCAGGCGCGCCCGGTGCCTTACGCCTTGCTCGAGAAGGTAGAAGGGGAGCTCACTCGTTTGGAGAGTTTGGGTATTATCAGGCCCGTCCGTTTTGCTGACTGGGCAGCACCAATTGTACCTGTAATGAAGCCAGATGCCACAGTTCACTTGTGTGGCGACTACAAACTTACAGTGAATACGGCTTCCCGACTCGACCGATATCCAATGCCTTTCATGGAGGATCTCTACGCGAAGCTTGCAGGTGGACTCTCGTTCACAAAATTAGATGTGAGTCACGCCTACCTGCAGTTGGAGCTGGACCCTGCCTCCCGACCATATGTAACGATTAATACACACCGGGGCCTGTATGAATATACACGGTTGCCCTTTGGAGTATCCTCTGCCTGCGCAATTTTTCAATGTGTTATGGAGGGCATTTTGAGAGGTTTACCACGTGTTGCTGTCTACTTTGATTACAGGGACGTTGGAGCAGGAACATTTGGAAAATCTGGAGGCTGTCCTGAGACGCCTTTCGGAGGCTGGAGTCCGTTTACGTCACTCAAAGTGCGTATTTCAGGCAAAGGAAGTAGTCTACCAAGGTTATCGGGTGGACCGCGAAGGATTGCACCCCGTCGCAGAGAATGTATGTGCAATTCAACAGACCCCCGCCCCGACTGACACTTCGCATGTTTGTTCTTTTCTCGGTTTCGGAAACTATTACGGGAAGTTCCTCCCCAATCTGGCAACTACGCTGGCTCCTTTGCACCTTCTGCTAAAGAAAAATCACACCTGGGTTTGGGGTCAGCCGCAAGAAACCGCTTTCCGGCGGGTAAAGCAACAATTGTCGTCGTCTGGGTTACTAACCCACTATGATCCTGGAAAGCCTTTGCTCTCCACATGTGATGCATCCCCATATGGTATTGGGGCCGTCCTGTCCCACAAGATGGAGAACGGGGCCGAGCGATCGATAGCTTTCGCCTCACGCACATTGACTGCAGCGGAGAAAAAGTACGCGCAGATCGAGAAGGAGGGCCCGGCAGTAGTTTTTGCGGTGAAACGCTTCCACCAGTACGTGTACTGCCGCCATTCCACTATCGTGACTGATCATAAGCCTCTGCTGGGACGTTTCAGAGAGGATAAGCCAATACCGGCCATTGCTTCCGCACGGATCCAGCGCTGGGCTTTGTTGCTTGCTGCATACGAGTATTCTCTGGAGCACAAACCAGGTACGCAGATAGCAAATGCCGACGCACTGAGCTGATTGCCTTATCGACCGGCCCTATCTCGACCCCCACGACCAGTGAGAGGTGGTTGCAACCCTAAATTTTATGGACACCTTGCCTGCCACGGCATCAAAGATCCGTGAGTGGACCCAGACGGAGCCAGTCCTGTCAAAGGTTCGGCACATAGTCCTGTATAGTGGGCAGCATAGACAGCTCCCAGGCGAGTTGCGGGCATTTTCCTCCAAGCTGTCAGAATTCAGCGTGGAAGACGGCATCCTCTTGTGGGGGACGCGTGTGATTGTCCCGGAAAAAGGCCAGGAGCTGATACTAAGAGACTTGCACAATGGGCATTCAGGTGTGACCAAAATGAAAATGTTGGCCCGGAGTTATGTCTGGTGGCCAGGCCTCGACACCGACATTGAGAAGGTGGCCCAAAACTGCTCCATTGCCAGGAGCATCAGAAGCTTCCGCCGGCCGCACCCCTCCATCATTGGGAATGGCCAGGGCGGCCTTGGGCATGCTTGCATGCAGATTTCACAGGCCCTTTTCAAGGATCCATGTTCCTTCTATTAATTGACGCCCAGTCTAAATGGCTAGAGGTGCATAAGATGCAGGGGACAATGTCCTGTGCAACAATTGAAAAGATGCGTTTGTCGTTTAGTACACATGGCCTCCCCGAGGTGCTGGTCACGGATAATGGCACTCCATTCACGAGTGAGGAATTTGCGAGGTTCACGAAGATGAACGGCATACGACATATCCGCACTGCCCCTTATCACCTGGCTTCAAATGGGTTGGCAGAGCGCAGACATTCAAAAGAGGCCTAAAGAAGCAGTCTTCCGGATCAATGGACACGAGACTGGCTCGCTTTTTGTTTACGTATAGGACCACCCCCCGTGCGGTGACTGGGGTAGCTCCCGCAGAACTCCTAATGGGCCGGAGACTTCGCACCCACCTTAGTATGGTTTACCCGGACATTGGCGCAAAAGTACGCCGCACACAAGAACGGCAGGGACAGGGATTTTCTCGGCATCAGCCGATTCGGCAGTTTGCGCCCGGTGACCCAGTGTTCGTTCGCAATTTTGCTGGTGGTGCCCAGTGGGTTCCTGTGTAATCTTTCGCCAAACAGGCCCTATTTCTTACCAGGTGCAAGCCCAGGGTCGTCTCCAGCGCAAACATGTAGACCACGTTCGGTCCAGAAGACTATCCCCTCAAAAGATTCCCCGTCCCCGGAGCTCATTTCTACAGCCGCAGAGACCAGAGACAAGGGAAGGTAGTCCTCACAATCTTCCACTGGTGCCTCACTCAAAGCCTGCGCAGGTCGTTACAGAACCGAATGGAGATAGATACGCTGACATGACGGAGGCAGCAGACTCTGACTCCGAGATGGAGACACAGGATGCATCAGAGAGGGAATCCTCGGGTCCACGGGCCGTGGATATATAACCGTTATGCCGTTCATCACGGAAGCGCCGGTCTCCGTCCCGTTACACGCCGCCTGATCCAGCGCCGCGTGCAAATGGTGTCCGGCCTGCGGCAAAACGAGTCCGACGCCCTCCTTCGCCAGGGTCTTCGGTGGATTCCTTGGACTTTGGGGGGGGAGGGATGTTATAACCTGCTTACTTACCATTGGCTGGGGACTAATGACAATCCCACAATCCTGTGGGAGTATGAGCTTCCCTAATGAGGAGGGCAGAGAAACCATTAGTAAACTCCAAGTATAAATAAAGCTGGCCAGTTTGGGAACAGCAGGAAGGAGTGTGCAGCAAGGGAAGTTGCTGCTGCTGTTATATATATATGTTATTGTAAATAAATGTTATTATTTTGTATCCTTAAAACTCGTGCTGGATTCTTCATGGCCCTCACAAAAAATTGTTTCTGCCAAGAATAGAGTCAAAGTGGGAGGAAATTACACAATTTACATGTATGAAACAACCTGTCAGCAGCATCTATTTCGAGACTGCTTTTTTTATATTTCTCCTACAAGCAGTTTGTGATGTTATATTCATATAACCTCCTCTTATAATATATCAATATATATTAGTATTAAGGGGCTTGCTGAGATGACAGATTCAAATAATGGCAACTGATTTTGATTACATCTATTCGTTTATTTTTTAAAATTAATTTCTAGGATGTGGACGTCGCTGGTTCGGCCAGCATTTAATGCCCATCCCTGCTTTAAGCTGCTGCTGCCTATTTAAAGATCAGGTGATTCCCAATAAGAGCAAGCAAGTGGATTTATGAGCAACTAGGTGGCCATCATGCAAATCTATTTCCCTTTCACCTCTGCAACTGTGTACCCTATTTTATCAGCACATACACTGGTGAGCGGGACTTGGGGGAAATTTAGGATCTAAACAATTTGGTTTTGTATGGGCTCATCTTCATGGACAGTGGAATGACCTCCAGCCAGAAGATCTTTGGATGTCTGGAGATAACAAAACCATGCATGAGGGATTCAGCATCCGAGGATCTGAGGCAGGAGTGAAGATGGGTGATATTATGAAGGTGGAAGCAGGCTGCTGCTTATGATAGAGAAGATATATGAGCTCAGAGCAGAATTTGGGTTTAAGTAGGATGCCAAGGTTGTGAGGAACATAGCTCAACATGAGTGTGTGACAGGGGCCAGAGATGATGGTTTCGGTTTTTGCAATGTTTAATCAAAGGAAATTGCTGCTTACCCAGAATTGATGTCGGAAACGCAGGCTAACAACGCAGAAACCGTGGAAGGATTGAGAGAGATGGTAATCAGGTAGAGCAGTAGTGGTATGGTGGGAAACCAACCAGCTCCTGCATTGAGCCAGCTGACAGGCCTGGGGTGGGACCCATTGATGCAGGGGGACCTTATTTATGGGCCAAAAGAAGCAATTATGATAATATTTACAAAAGGCAATGAGAAAACAATAAATACTGGAGGTTTTGTTTTACAAATGGGTGATAAGTATATGAAAGAGATTAGCAGCTCTGTTAATTGCATAAGAAACCTTATGCATTTTATAGACGAACCAAGGAGATTCTTATAAGGAAATGGCAACTAAAGGTCTTGGAGATACACCAATGGAATACCCTGGTACGTCTGATTCACCTATTTAAAGATCTTTTCCTGCCTGATCCTGTTCCACTGTTCAGCGTTATCCACCATTTGAAATCTGTTCCATGGCGATAGGAGCTGTACAAAGAGTTACTGGGGTTTTGTGGCTATTGGTCACAATGGCAAACAAAATGACCCAGGCATTTGAGAAAACAAAAACACTCACTGCCCAATCTTTTGCTATTTTGAATCAATTATTTCATTGGCTCGGCCATACAGAGGGATCATTATCAAAATTGTTCTGTTACTTTGATCATGCTTGAGTGAGTCTTCCACCTGCAAAAAAATTAAGGATTTAATATAAGTGGTGTTTTCCTTGTTCTTGAGAACTTCTTGGATTTCTGAACTGTATGCAGATTTAAGGGATCTGGGAGAATACATATTACACATTTCTCATGGATTCAACCACAAAAAAGAAGTGGCAAAGGAAGAAATGAAAGATTTTATTGAAACATGATCTTTGCAAATGGTTTCATTTTGATTTGAAGAAAATTGGAGTCACTTCAGAGCACTTTCATGAACATTTATATACATTTATTGGAATGTAAGATATATGACTATATCTTTGTTGCTATAAATTATTTGTGCAAATTAATATTAGGCCTTTTTGTTTGTACGAAGCTTATTTTCTATGATTTGAGAGACTGAAGGCATATTGGCGATCCTTCATAAATTTGTCAATAATTTACCACATTAATGATCATTGTTAGACCCAGACCACATCTGTAAGGCAGAAGATAACAGAGAGGGAGATTTCAGATCAGGAGTGATTTGATGCACTTACAGAAACAGTTATTTATGTCACGAAACACTGATGGCTAAGACCCAACAAAGGTTCATTATAAATATATATTATGAGATGAATTCTGTCAAATAAATGGTACTAAACTGCTCTGGCCTTGAGTATGCCATGACATAGAAGACAACTGGTCATGGGTGAGTGATTAAGACGTAAGATTGTTCTGGAGATTTGACTGACTTATTCCGTAAAAATCGAGATTTTTTTATTTCCATGGGAACGTAAGTTGACTGGGTAGAATTAATGCTCGAACAGGCCAGTCCTGGTCAGTGTCAGGAAAGGACATGATTGGTCAAATGACATTTTCTTGTTTTACATTTTTTACATTCTTATTGTGCTAGATCTATCCACGTGATCACCAACTTCAAGCAACTAATTCCCTTATTGAATATTATATAAATTGGAGAGCAAAAGATAAAAGCAAGAAGAAATTAATTATTCTCAAAATTCAGAGAAGCACATAAAAGATACATATCCTGACTGAAGCTGAATATTAAATTCTTTCATAAAATTGCTGTTTAGAATTTAAATTCTGAAGTGCTTCATCATTTTTGAAGATGAAATCCAAAATAGAGGGAATAAGGGAATGAGGGGATGGAAGGAAAGAACAAAGGGTAGTAGATCTGTGATCGAGTTGAAGGCAGGATGATTAAATGACAAATGGAATGATGGCACAAGGCAACAAGGAGATGATAATGGGACAAGTAAATAAAAATAGGACTAGAAAGGTGTTCATAGAAATCAGCAAAATCATTATCTACTTTTGAAGGGAACAATTCTAGGGATCTCTTGAAATGACAAAGTACGTTTTCTTTGTTGCATGGTGCCTGTCTGTGTTCCCCAGTTGTGACTGAATATACAGCTGACAGGCCTGTCCTTAATGTTTGGAACTATATGCACCTGAGTACATAGAACAGGTCATTTTAAGTTAACTGTCATCTTAAACATATAAAATAATGAATTGTTGTGATGAACCATAGAAAGGAACAGGGGTAGGCCGTTCAGCCTGTTGAGCCTGCTCCACCATTCAACACGAACATGGCTGATCGTATTGCCTTTTACACCCACACTATCCCCATACACTTTTACATTATTGTTAATCAGAAATATATCAAATGCTACTTTAAACACACTCAATGATTGAGCGTCCACACACTCTGGGGGAGAAAATTCCAAAGATTCACAACCCTCTGCATAAAGAAATTTCTCCTCATCTCGGTCTTAAGTGGTATCCCCCTTACTTTGAAATTGTGCCCTTGACCCTAGGCTCCCCAACCATAGGAAACTGCTGATTTTACCTGCAGGAAGTGCTGCCATCTCCAGCTCCTCCAAGACCGAGTTAGGGAGCTGGAGCTGGAGTTGGAAGAACTTCGGATCATTCGGGAGGCAGAGGGGGTCATAGATGGCAGCTTCAGGGAATTAGTTACACCAAAGATTGGAGATAGATGAGGGACTGGGAAGAAGCAGTCAGTGCAGGGATCCCCTGCGGTCGTTCCCCTGAGAAACAAGTATACCGCTTTGGATACTTGTGGGGGGGGGGGACTTACCAGGGGTAAGCCATGGGGTACGGGCCTCTGGCACGGAGTCTGTCCCTGTTGCTCAGAAGGGAAGGGGGGAGAGGAGCAGAGCATTAGTAATTGGGGACTCGATAGTCAGGGGCACAGATAGGAGATTTTGTGGGAGCGTGAGAGACTCACGTTTGGTATGTTGCCTCCCAGGTGCAAGGGTACGTGATGTCTCAGATCGTGTTTTCCGGGTCCTTAAGGGGGAGGGGGAGCAGCCCCAAGTCGTGGTCCACATTGGCACTAACGACATAGGTAGGAAAGGGGATAAGGATGTCAGGCAGGCTTTCAGGGAGCTAGGATGGAAGCTCAGAACTAGAACAAACAGAGTTGTTATCTCTGGGTTGTTGCCCGTGCCACGTGATAGTGAGATGAGGAATAGGGAGAGAGAGCAATTAAACACGTGGCTACAGGGATGGTGCAGGCGGGAGGGATTCAGATTTCTGGATAACTGGGGCTCTTTCTGGGGAAGGTGGGACCTCTACAGACAGGATGGTCTACATCTGAACCTGAGGGGCACAAATATCCTGGGGGGGAGATTTGTTAGTGCTCTTTGGGAGGGTTTAAACTAATGCAGCAGGGGCATGGGAACCTGGATTGTAGTTTTAGGGTAAGGGAGAATGAGAGTATAGAGGTCAGGAGCTCAGATTTGACGTCGCAGGAGGGGGCCAGTGTTCAGGTAGGTGGTTTGAAGTGTGTCTACTTCAATGCCAGGAGTACACAAAATAAGGTAGGGGAACTGGCAGCATGGGTTGGTACCTGGGACTTCGATGTTGTGGCCATTTCGGAGACATGGATAGAGCAGGGACAGGAATGGATGTTGCAGGTTCCGGGGTTTAGGTGTTTTAGTAAGCTCAGAGAAGGAGGCAAAAGGGGGGGAGGTGTGGCGCTGCTAGTCAAGAGCAGCGCCACACTCAGAACGGTGGCTGAGAGGATGCTAGATGGGGACTCATCTTCCGAGGTAGTATGGGCTGAGGTTAGAAACATGAAAGGAGAGATCACACTGTTGGGAGTCTTCTATAGGCCTCCAAATAGTTCTAGGGATGTAGAGGAAAGGATGGCGAGGATGATCCTGGATAAGAGCGAAAGATACAGGGTAGTTATTATGGGAGACTTTAACTTTCCAAATATTGACTGGAAAAGATATAGTTCGAGTACATTAGATGGGTCGTTTTTTGTACAGTGTGTGCAGGAGGGTTTCCTGACACAGTTTGTTGACAGGCCAACAAGAGGCGAGGCCACGTTGGATTTGGTTTTGGGTAATGAACAGGGCCAGGTGTTGGATTTGGAGGTAGGAGAGCACTTTGGGGACAGTGACCACAATTCGGTGACGTTTACGTTAATGATGGAAAGGGATAAGTATACACCGCAGGGCAAGAGTTATAGCTGGGGGAAGGGCAATTATGATGCCATTAGACGTGACTTGCGGGGGATAAGGTGGAGAAGTAGGCTGCAAGTGTTGGTCACACTGGATAAGTGGAGCTTGTTCAAGGATCAGCTACTGCGTGTTCTTGATAAGTATGTACCGGTCAGGCAGGGAGGAAGGCGCCGAGCGAGGGAACCGTGGTTTACCAAAGAAGTGGAATCTCTTGTGAAGAGGAAGAAGGAGGCCTATGTGAAGATGAAGTGTGAAGTTTCGGTTGGGGCGATGGATAGTTACAAGGTAGCGAGGAAGGATCTAAAGAGAGAGCTAAGACGAGCAAGGAGGGGACATGAGAAGTATTTGGCAGGAAGGATGAAGGAAAACCCAAAAGCTTTCTATAGGTATGTCAGGAATAAGTGAATGACTAGGGAAAGAGTAGGACCAGTCAAGGACAGGGATGGGAAGTTGTGTGTGGAGTCTGAAGAGATAGGCGAGATACTAAATGAATATTTTTTGTCAGTATTCACTCAGGAAAAAGATAATGTTGTGCAGGAGAATGCTGAGCCCCAGGCTAATAGATTAGATGGCATTGAGGTACGTAGGGAAGAGGTGTTGGCAATTCTGGACAGGCTGAAAATAGATAAGTCCCCGGGACCTGATGGGATTTATCCTAGGATTCTATGGGAGGCCAGGGAAGAGATTGCTGGACCTTTGGCTTTGATTTTTATGTCATCATTGGCTACAGGAATAGTGCCAGAGGACTGGAGGATGGCAAATGTGGTCCCTTTGTTCAAGAAGGGGAGTAGAGACAACCCCGGCAACTATAGACCAGTGAGCCTCACGTCTGTTGTGGGTAAAGTCTTGGAGGGGATTATAAGAGACAAGATTTATAATCATCTAGATAGGAATAATATGATTAGGGATAGACAGCATGGCTTTGTGAAGGGTAGGTCATGCCTCACAAACCTTATCGAGTTCTTTGAGAAGGTGACTGAACAGGTAGATGAGGGTAGAGCAGTTGATGTGTATATGGATTTCAGCAAAGCGTTTGATAAGGTTCCCCACGGTAGGCTATTGCAGAAAATACGGAGGCTGGGGATTGAGGGTGATTTAGAGATGTGGATCAGAAATTGGCTAGCTGAAAGAAGACAGAGGGTGGTGGTTGATGGGAAATGTTCAGAATGGAGTTCAGTCACAAGTGGAGTACCACAAGGATCTGTTCTGGGGCCGTTGCTGTTTGTCATTTTTATCAATGACCTAGAGGAAGGCGCAGAAGGGTGGGTGAGTAAATTTGCAGACGATACTAAAGTCGGTGGTGTTGTCGATAGTGTGGAAGGATGTAGCAGGTTACAGAGGGATATAGATAAGCTGCAGAGCTGGGCTGAGAGGTGGCAAATGGAGTTTAATGTAGAGAAGTGTGAGGTGATTCACTTTGGAAGGAATAACAGGAATGCGGAATATTTGGCTAATGGTAAAGTTCTTGAAAGTGTGGATGAGCAGAGGGATCTAGGTGTCCATGTACATAGATCCCTGAAAGTTGCCACCCAGGTTGATAGGGATGTGAAGAAGGCCTATGGAGTGTTGGCCTTTATTGGTAGAGGGATTGAGTTCTGGAGTCAGGAGGTCATGTTGCAGCTGTACAGAACTCTGGTATGGCCGCATTTGGAGTATTGCGTACAGTTCTGGTCACCGCATTATAGGAAGGACGTGGAGGCTTTGGAGCGGGTGCAGAGGAGATTTACCAGGATGTTACCTGGTATGGAGGGAAAATCTTATGAGGAAAGGCTGATGGACTTGAGGTTGTTTTCGTTGGAGAGAAGAAGGTTAAGAGGAGACTTAATAGAGGCATACAAAATGATCAGGGGGTTGGATAGGGTGGACAGTGAGAGCCTTCTCCCGCGGATGGAAATGGCTGGCACGAGGGGACTTAGCTTTAAACTGAGGGGTAATAGATATAGGACAGAGGTCAGAGGTAGGTTCTTTACGCAAAGAGTAGTGAGGCCGTGGAATGCCCTACCTGCTACAGTAGTGAACTCGCCAACATTGAGGGCATTTAAAAGTTTATTGGATAAACATATGGATGATAATGGCATAGTGTAGGTTAGATGGCTTTTGTTTCGGTGCAACATCGTGGGCCGAAGGGCCTGTACTGCGCTGTATTGTTCTATGTTCTATGAAACATCTTTCTTGTCTCTACCCTGTCCATTCCTTCAAGTATTTTGCAGATTTCAATTAGATCACCTCTCATTCTTTGAAACTGTAGGGAAGACAGACACAGTTTATCCAATCTCTCTTTCTAAGACAGTTCCGCCATCCCCAGAAACAAGCCTGATGAATCTTCCATGCACTCCCTCTATGGCAATAATATCCCAATTATGTGAACATTTCATATATTCTCATTTAAACTGATTCCTTTGACTATCATTTATGCCTCAATTTGACTTGACTCCTCCATTTCTTTCCATATCTCTCCATTTCAGTATTGAGCCCTTGAATAATCTCATTCGAAGCTAAGTGAGGAAATAATAGCTATTGGTGAAAGACTTCCTCTGAGAGCTGGATTCAGTGAAATTGCTAACATATTTATGATTTTTTTTCCCCGATTTAGCTGCACTTAACACAAGAGGTGCAAATTTTACTCATTATTATTCCACTTAAAACAGAATTCAAGTCTAAGTCAAAAGCATAATTAGAATTCCTTACTTAGCTACTCATTTTTGTGAGGGCCACGAAGAATCCAGCACGAGTTTTAAGGATACAAAGTAATGACATTTATTTAAAATTATATATATATAATATATATATATATATATAACAGTAGCAGTAACTTCCCTTGTTGCACACTCCTTCCTGCTGGTTCCAAACTGGCCAGCTTTATTTATACTTGGAGTTTACTAATGGTTTCTCCGCCCCCCTCATTGGGGAAGCTCATACTCCCATAGGATTGTGGGATTGTCATTAGTCTCCAGCCAATGGTAAGCAGACAGGTTATAACACTCATGTTGTTTTAAACTTGTACATTATTCAATGCAATTTTGTGAATTTTGAAATGAAGGTCAAATAACTTCAATTTACATGTTAGATTAAAAATTGTAAATAAAATGTATGATTCAATATGTCTACTGGATATCTAAACAAATGGGAGTGTCTGAACAATGTAACTGTTTGGTCCATAACTTCCTCAGAGTGGCAATCTCTGGCGGATTGCCATTCCCGTCAGATTTACCTTTACTGGATTCCAAAGCCCCTGGCTCACCCAACGTTCCTCACTCAGGCTGGGTGAGACAGAAGCTGTGACGCTCATCCCTGGCTGCATCGGCATGAAGTAACTGAGGCACAGAGAGGTAAGTAGCTGCCGTAAAGGATAGGTTTACAGGGACAATTAAAAGGTAAGCGGTGGCGGGAGGAGGGGGGGCGGGGTGGAGGGGGATGTTCGGATCAGACTGGACTGGCGAGAGAGGGTGGGTCAGGTTGGACCGCCGAGAGAGGGGGAGGGGTCGGGTCGGACCGGAGAGAGGGGTGTGGGGTTGGGTCGGGAGTTGGAGTAGTGTGATGTGCCCCTTGGGTATGTGTGTGTGTGTGTGTGGGGGGGGGGGGGGGGGGGGCGGGGGGGGGGGGGTGTCCCCATGCGAGAATGGGTCTGGGCTTGTTAAATAGTTAGTCTGAAGTTAGAAGTGGTTTTGTTTGTCCCTCAAGATCTTTCAGAGTAACTATTAGAGTAAAACTAGCAAAATCATCCAAAGTTAGTGATTTAAATCGCTTCTGTTGGATGGTTCCCAGCCCAGTGCAATTGTCCAGAGGAAGTTAGCACTTATGGGCAATTGCTGGATAAACCCTTATGTGGGAAATCCTTAGAGAGATTCACGAGGGAATCATTGAGGTACCCCCTAAATGTGACACAGGGGAACCAGGAAGTTATGGGCCAATTTAGGAAGCACAACAACGTTAGTTGGGCCCACAACTGTTCACAATTTACATAGATGATTTGGAGTTGGGGACCAAGGGCAATGTGTCCAAGTTTGCAGACGACACTAAGATAAGTGGTAAAGCAAAAAGTGCAGAGGATACTGGAAGTCTGCAGTATGGGATTTGGATAGGCTAAGTGAATGGGCTAGGGTCTGGGAAATGGAATACAATGTTGACAAATGTGAGGTTATCCATTTTGGTAGGAATAACAGCAAAAGGGATTATTATTTAAATGATAAAATATTAAAACATGCTGCTGTGCAGAGAGACCTGGGTGTGCTAGTGCATGAGTCGCAAAAAGTTGGTTTACAGGTGATTAAGAAGGCAAATGGATTTTTGTCCTTCATTGCTAGAGGGATGGAGTTTAAGACTAGGGAGGTTATGCTGCAATTGTATAAGGTGTTAGTGAGGCCACACCTGGAGTATTGTGTTCAGTTTTGGTCTCCTTATTTGAGAAAGGATGTACTGGCACTGGAGGGTGTGCAGAGGAGATTCACTAGGTTAATCCCAGAGCTGAAGGGGTTGGATTACGAGGAGAGGTTGAGTAGACTGGGACTGTATTCGTTGGACTTTAGAAGGATATGGGGGGGATCTTATAGAAACATACAAGATTATGAAGGGAATAGATAGGATAGATGCGGGCAGGTTGTTTCCACTGGCGGGTGAAAGCAGAACTAGGGGGCATAGCCTCAAAATAAGGGGAAGTAGATTTAGGACTGCGTTTAGGAGGAACTTCTTCACCCAAAGGGTTGTGAATCTATGGAATTCCTTGCCCAGTGAAGTAGTAGAGGCTCCTTCATTAAATGTTTTTAAGATAAAGATAGATAGTTTTTTGAAGAATAAAGGGATTAAGGGTTATGGTGTTCGGGCCGGAAAGGGGAGCTAAGTCCACAAAAGATCAGCCATGATCTCATTGAATGGTGGAGCAGGCTCGAGGGGCCAGATGGCCTACTCCTGCTCCTAGTTTTTATGTTCTTATGTAAGTTGCTGATGCCCCATAGGTACAAATGATTCAACACATTGGAAACATGGGATGAAAGTGTTCAGCTGGTCAGCAGCATCTGTGGAGAGAGAAACCGGGTTAACATGGCAGGTTAATGAAAATTGGAACAGGAAACATTTCAGAGTAACTATTTCTAAACAAGTACAAAGGCCGGGAATGAGAATGGGTGCAAGGGACAAAAGATATGGGGCTGGATTCTCCAATTTTCAGGCTGTGTCCTGATGCCGGCGTGGGAACGTTGGCGTTTTACAACCGAAAAATCGGCATACGATCCTCCGTCTGATGGGGGGCTGGCAGGCAGGCAGCGTAGAGCACCCGGCTAGAGAATTGCTGGGTCCTTGGTGGCCCATGCGCAGAGTGGCGGACTACAGCGGCCGCATAATCCAACATGGCACCTGCTGCGTACAGACCAGGCCTTCTAAATTAGGCATCCCCTTTGGCCAGGCTCGTGACCCACGGATCACCCCCCAACAGTGCCCCCAGCCCCTGCCAAAGTCCCCCCTGCCCGCGGATCGGCTCTCCCCGACTGTGGTGGTGCTGGACTCAGTCCCCAGACGCCAATCCGAGTTCCCAACAGAAAATAGCATAAGAGACCCATGCTGTCAGGAACTCGGCAGGTTGGGGGCGGAGCATAGGGGAGAGAGCCTCAGGTAATGTCCTGAGGCCATCAATACAGCATGCGGCGTACTCATAGAGTACACCATTTTGGAGGGGCGGAGCATCGTGAAAGCACCGCAGCCCCGCCCCCCCGATTTCGGCGCAAATGGGGATTCTCCGGCCGATTGTCCAAACGCGATTTAGGCGTCGGAGACCAGAGATTCCCGCCCATGGCCTGTAATAGGGTTGAAGGCAGGATGATAAAATGGCAGGATGATGGTGCAGGCCAAAAAGGGATTGTAGTGGGGCAAGTAAAAGAAAACAAAAGATGGAACTAAAAAAGGTGGGAAGGGCTGGAAAATCCTAGCCGCTATCTACAGCTACCACTCAAAAAGCAATGGTTATGTTTGAAATTCTGGAACTCAAATTTTAAATATGGAAGGCTGGAAAGTACCTACTTGAGCTTCTATAGTAGAAATAGCAAGATTCAGTCACAATCAGCAAGGGTCAGAACAACTACATGTGCATTCTTTTTAATCTCTTCTCGTTCACTCTACTCATACATATGTGTATGGTCGCCCCAAATGGGCAAAATGAACAATTCAATTTTCAATTCATCACACCTAGTTGAAAAATAATGTCCTATCCCTCGGGTTTCTAGCATCTGGTGAGTTTCCTTGGAACATTGTAACACCTCTGCGGCACTGGGTAAGCTTGATTTCAGTGACTGCTCTGTGCTCAATCACCCCATTACCGCCAGGGCTCGTTTCCCATAGGGGGTGAGGACTCTGATGTCTGGCACCCTGCCACCCATCTGGGCCCTTCCCTATCTGTTATGGGCTAACTTCTCCTGCGGGGACAGAGAGGTGTTATGAGCTGCACACTTCATGCATGGTGGGAGGGTGGTGGGGGGGCCTAAGGCAGGGGACAGGCGTGGGCACCACTGAAATGAAAATCGCTTATTGTCACAAGCAGGCTTCAAATGAAGTTACTGTGAAAAGCCCCTAGTCGCCACATTCTGGCGCCTGTTCGGGGAGGCTGTTACGGGAATTGAACTGTGCTGCTGGCCTGCCTTGGTCTGCTCTCAAAGCCAGCAATTTAGCCCTGTGCTAAACAGCCCCTGCTGGGAATGGGTGAGGTGAGCTGAGGTATAGGACGGTATTGTGCTGGGGCAGTACGGTGCCAACCACCGGAACATTGGGGGGGGGGGGGATAGGATGGCCGGTGGTACCCGTGCCAATGGGCGAATACCAAATCACCTGTGCAGCCCGGTGGAGGTCGTTGAGCTTCTTACGATATTGGGTGGCAGTCCTCCTGGTGACACTCTTCACATCACACTGACATAGCCCCACAGGTGGCACTGGCTGACCTGTGGCTGACACTCTGACCCCCTCGGGGAAACATGGTGCCCGTCTGGACTCCACCGCGTCCAACAGTCTGGCCAGGTCAGCATCTCCGAACTATGGAGCGGATCTGCACGGTGACATGGCTGCGTGCTGTCTGGGGCTTGCTCTGCGGGATCGGTTTAAGAGCTGCTCCCCTCATTAGCAGGGAGCTGCCGGGCACATTCCAGGTGAATCAGGTGGTGGGACAGTCATTCCAACATGAAGCCCGTGGGGTATCATTACCGGCCCTTATTGGTATTAGATACCGATGACAGTCTCACCGGGTCGGCCATCGGGAAGCATCCGGCAATTCTCGCTCGCTACCACACTTACAATCTTTTCCATTAGATCACACTCTTGGAGTCCTTTCTGTAAGGTCCCTGGCAGCAGATGGGTGGCACAATAGCACAGTGGTTAGCACTGTTGCTTCACAGCGCCAGGGAACCTTGTTCGATTCCCGGCTTGTGTCACTGTCTGTGCGGAATCTGCATGTTCTCCTCGTGTCTGCGTGGGTTTCCTCCGGGCGCTCCGGTTTCCACCCACAAGTCCCGAAAGATGAGCTTGTTAGGTAAATTGGACATTCTGAATTCTCCGTCAGTGTACCCAAACAGATGCCAGAGTGCGGCGACTAGGGGATTTTCACAGTAACTTCATTGCAGTGTTAATATAAACCTACTTGTGACACTAATAAAGATTGTTATTATCTCTGTTGCCTCATTCCACTGAGGTCCCAAGTTCGATCCCGGCACTGGGTCACTGTCCATGTGGAATTTGCACACTTTCCCCGTGTCTGCGTGGGACTCACCCCCACAACCCAAAAAATTAGCAAGGTAGGTGGATTGGCCACGCTAAATTGTCCCTTAATTGGAAAAAAAAATTGGATACTCTAAATTTATTTCAAAAAGTACTATTATTATATGGAATTGCTCATCGGAAGTTTAAACTTTTCAGGCAATTCCCGCCGAGTCAGTTGCGTTGGGACTTCCAAAGGGGTCGGTCGGGTAATGCATCTTCGGGAGTTACTGTGGTTCTCCGACTATCCGGGGAGCGGAAGATCTGGGTCCAACATGGGATACAACCTTAACCTAGTTTAAATTTTCCGCCTTAAAGTACAAGCTTCCCTCATATACCTGTTTGTTGTCGGCTTTAAACCGCTCAATTACATAATTTTGGCGCGTTTCCTCTGTTGTCTGGATGTGTATAATACCCGTACTCCATTGTGTCTGAGAGAGAGCTACTTAACGGCGTGGAACTGAAATCTCCAAGTTCAGCTGAATGATCTGAATACAGACCAAAAGAATGAAGCATATGCAATTTCCGTTACGGCCCGTCTGCGGCAGGGAGATGGGACAGCTTGTGCTGCTGAGCTGAACTGTTTCCCGCCCAGCTGCTGAGCTTGCTCTGGGTAAACGGCCGCCTGCAGGGCACCCTGGCGCTGTCCGTTTCCACAGAACCCGCCAGCGAACTGACAGCATCCTCCGGCAAACCGCGCGCAAGGTTTAACGGGGAGGGATCTTTCCAACGCACGGTTTTAATTTGTGCTCACAATGCTGGCTGCAGACACGGAGGAGGGCAATACGGGTGTTTCTGGAGACTTTTATGTGACGTTGGCGAATGTTAGCATGAGCTTGAAGAGACATATTCTTGCAATCGACCCCCCCCCCCCCGCCCCCCCGCAAACCAAGTGTGATTGAATGAGACAAATAAATCTGCGTAAGGTACGCTGCAGATCTTCCCCGTCGCTTCAGCAATGAAGATACAACTGCCCATGTGTCAACCTGAGATAGTACAATAGAATCGATGTGTTTACCTTGCCAGAGATTGCCTTGACAAACGTTAAGAAACTTTTGAATTTTCTCTGCAGTAAATGTTTATTTTATGGTTGTGACTTTGTTCCACATAAAGAAAGACTCACTACGGTGCTTCCATGTAATAAAGTAGCCACATGGTTAAAGCAAACGTGCAGCAAATTATCAAGAATATTGTAGAGAGACTGCAGTTAATATATATCTTACATTATAATAGCTTTCACATCAGGAAAAACATCCCCCAAAGCAACAGGTGTCTTAATTCATAACCAGAGAGCAATAATAGACAAATAATAGAAATGGTGGCACTGTTGCCTGGCAGTGCCAAGGACCCAGGTTTGAGACCGACCTTGGGCGATTGTGTGGAGTTTGCATGTTCTCTTCATGTCTGTGTGGGTTTCGTCCGGGTGCTCTGGTTTCCTCCCACAGTCAAATAATGTGCAGGTTAGATGGATTGTCCATGCTAAGTTGCCCCTTAGTGTCCAAAGATGTGTAGGTTGGGGTTGCGGGGGAGTAGACCCAGGTGGGGTGTTCTTTCAGAGGGTTGGTGCAGACTAGATGGGCCAAATGGCCTCCTTCTGCACAGTAGGGATTCTATGATTCCATGAAACAGTCAGACGTTTAACCAAAGCTATAGAAGTATAGGCTTGTCATTATTCCATACCATGTCGTCCTTGAAATCAGTGTTTCCCAAATTGTTCCAGCCACCGAATCCTATTGACCTCCAAGAGTACTGATGGAAGCCCTGAGAAATATTATTTTTGTGATGAAGTGCCAAACCACAAAAAAGTATTGTTTTTCATGCAATGCGTACAAACATACATGTTGAATGAGACATCTGCGTAAGATAAGCTACAGATCTTCCATGTCTCTTCAGCAATAAAGATACAAAAGTTACAAACATGGGTGGCACGGTAGCACGGTGGTTAGCACTGTTGCTTCACAGCACCAGGATCCCAGGTTCGATTCCCGGCTTGGGTTACTCTGTGCGGAGTCTCCATGTCTGTGTGGGTTTCCTGCGGGTGCTCCGGTTTCCTCCCACAAGTCCCAAAAGACGTGCTTGTTAGGTGAACTGGACATTCTGAATTCTCCCTCTGTGTACCCGAACAGGCGCCAGAATGTGGCGACTAGGGGCTTTTCACAGTTACTTCATTGCAGTGTTAATGTAAGCCTACTTGTGACAATAAGGATTATTATTAAAAAACATTTTTAAAATTACAGAAGTCTTCTATTTCTTACATGGATACATTCATTACATTCAAAAAGTTCTCTTATAAAGAAAATGCACTTAGGTCTCATCTTTTTATCCTTTTTATTGGAAGGGATGTTGCTGCACCTTTGGTTCAAATTGGAAAAATGCTGCTGGAAGCCTGGATTTTCATGGTGGACGCTCACACACATCCACTCATCTCACAACACATTAAACTCACACACACCCTCATCACACACATACACTCATCTCTCACACACACACACACCTACTAATTTCACACACACACATCTTTCACACTCATCACACACACAGACACCTATTTCACTCCCACTTATATCACACACACACCCATTCATCTCTCACACACTCATTTCACACACACATACAATCATCACACGTCAACTCATCTCTTGCACACACTCATCTCACTCGCACACACTCATCTCACTCACACACACTCTCATCACCCAAACACGCTGTAAGAATCCTTCTTGTTTACTCCGTCTGTATTGATTTCCCTTTCTTTATTTTTTCAGTTACATTTTTGATCCATGGATGATTTATGGACATGTGTCTTTAAGGCAGCCTATATCTTTAATTCAAGCAGAAGGAAGCAGTGGCCTGTGCCTTTAATTCAAGCAGAATCCTGTGCTGGTTTGGACTGGAGTTGTAGTCTGACCAACACCAATGATAGAGATCGGCTGGGTCTTGGTCTGATTGATTGCGCTGATGGCCAATGAATTGTCCCAAAGGCTGTACTCTGTCCGGTAACAAGTGGTGATTGGATCAAATCCCACTGGAATATTTCAGAGTCCCGAGGTTCCAATTTAGTTTTAGTTTGACCCCTGGCAGCCCCAAAGGAGGCCCTGCTCTGTTTTTCTCCAGAAAGGCCGTGTTTCTGAATTGGCAGAAAACCTGGATGAATCGTTTAGAGGAGAACCACAGCAAGCTGTGGAGGTAAAGTTCAGTACTACCTTTTCTACATTACAGGGGCCTGAAGATGAAACACGAACTGAAAGGAAGATTTGAGGGAACAAAGTCCCTGCCTCTCCAGGAACATTGTGAGTACGGTGTTTAAAAAGATGCAGCAAAACCAGTATGGGTGCAAAACAAAGACTGTGATTTACTAGCTTGCTGTGAGAAAGCATACAAGGAACCAGCATCTGAAGCAAAGACTGTTTTCTTTCACTTACATCACACAAACCTGCCTACCATCCATTGACTCTACACCTCCCGCTGCCTTGGGAAAGCAGGCAGCATAATCAAAGACCCCTCCCACCCGGCTTACTCCCTGTTCCAACTTCTTCCATTGGGCAGGAGATACAAAACTCTGAGAACACGCATGAACAGATTCAAAAACAGCTTTTCCCCGTGAGACTCCAAACGACCCTCTTATGGACTGACCTTATTAATACTACACTTATGCTTCACCTGATGCTGGTGCCTATATATTTACATTGTGTGCCTTGTGTTGCCCTATTATGTATTTTATTTTTATTTTATTTTCATGTACTAAATGAACTGCTCGCAGAAAAATACTTTTTACTATATCCCAGTACACGGGACAATAAAATCCAAATCCAAATCTTTCCTTTTCCACCTCTCCGTGTTTGTCTGTCTTGTGTGTGTGTGTATAGAGGGTGGGGAGATAAGTTAAAGCAGGAGTTAGGTACTTATTAATATTTAACCAATTGTATCTGCTGCATATTTAATCATTCTTCTTCTTATAAATGCACAGTCTTATAAATAAACAGTAATTGAGTTTCAACTTACAAACCTAGTGCCTGTAATTATTGGGCAGTCAAGTACTTAGAGTATACTTAGGGCCAAAGACTTAGGGTATTTTTATAAGAATTATTGGATAATTCACTTGTGTTATGACTCCGGGATGAGTGGGGCTGGAATTGACCACAGACTTGCCCAGGGTGTCATAACATCACACACTCAACTCACAACACACCCATTCATCTCACCCCACACACCCACTCATGTTTCACAAACACACATCTCACACACAAACACATCTCACACACCCACCCACTCATCTCACATACGCACTCCCATCACACACACACTCTTATCTCACTCACACATTCATCTTGCGCACACCCACTCATCTCACATGCACACTCTCATCTCCCACACACACCCACACATGTCTCACAAACACACATCTCTCACACACACACACCCCTCATCTCACATACGCATTCCTATCACACACACATTGTGATCTTACTCACACATTCATCTTGCACGCATCCACTCATCTCACATGCATACTCTCATCTCTCACACGCGCACACTCATCTCACACACACATACTCCCATCTCACACACACACAACCACTCATCTCAAAAACATATCTCACTGACTCACATACTCATCTCACACACACATCCACTCACCTCACACACACACCTACTCATCTCACACACACACATACTCTGATCTCACACACACATCCACTCACCTCACACACACACCTACTCATCTCACACACACACATACTCTCATCTCACACACACATCCACTCACCTCACACACACACCTACTCATCTCACACACACATCCTCCCATCTCACACACACACTCCTTATACACACACACACACACTCATCTCTCACACACCTACTCATCTCACACACACACTCATCTCTCACACACACATACTCCCATCTCACACACACGCATACACTCATCTCACACACATACTCCTTGTACACATACACCCACTCATCTCACACGCACACTCTCATCTAACACACAGCCACTCAACTCACACACACATCTACTCATCTTACACATATCCACTCATCTCAAACACAAACTACCACACATCTAACATACACACCCACTCATCTGACACACCCTCTTTCACACGCACCCATTCATCTCACACACACTCATCTCACACAGACACACACACATCTCACACACACTCATCTCACACAGACACACACGCATCTCACACAAACATACTAATTTCACATAACACACATTCATCTCACATGCACACTCATCTCACACACGCACACACCTCCAGTCATCTCTCACATGCACCACTCATCTCACATATGCTCATCACACCCACTCAATTCACATGCACATTCACTCACTCTCACCTCTCACGCACTCTAATTTTCTCATCTCTCCACACACTTACTCACTCTCTCACATCTCACTCACTCTGACCTCTCATTCACTCACACATCTCTCACTCATTTGCATCTCTCACTGTGATGAATGCAGACATTTCAGCTATATTGTATTATATGTATTTGGTGCAGTAAGGGTTAATAGTCAGGGATAGTATGTGACTGCTGCAGTCATGTTTTTTAAATTCCTGGTTTGAAAAGCAGCTAGGCCTTTTGAAGACAGAGGTACAATTAAAGCATCATAAAAGTAAGATCATAATTCATCCTAGCCGAAGATATTGTTTGCTGAAGTTCGGCTAATGGAATTTTGTTTATATTAAGAGGGTTCCTTGGGGTATAGATAATTTGAGACAATGTGTTGAGCTTAGTAAGCTGCTGTAGTTACAGGGAGGAGCCGGGGCTGAAGCAGTAAGTTTTCTTTCAGTTTGGGTTTTAGATTGGGATGTGAACAGATAAGCAGCTGTGCTCTCAACACAGTTCAGTTAAAGATCTGCCTGTGAATAGAACAGCAGTTTCTGGAAAGGCTGGCTGATGAACCAGTAGTTTGATTCAGGCAGTTGGTTCCTGAAGGATCTCTCTTTCTTTATCCAAGTGGTTTATCCAAGGCATCTCTTTGCAGATAGTATTCCGGTGTTTGCTAAATTTAAAAGTGGATTGTGACCTGAGATGGGTTTTGTTTGAGTAGAGATAAAGATAGCATTTGGGATAGTTTAATTGTATTGATAAGCATTGTTTAACTGGGAATTGGAAGCTATTTGTCTTTATGATTGTTATAACCTGCCTGCTTACCATTGGCTGGGGACTAATGACAATCCCACAATCCTGTGGGAGTATGAGCTTCCCCAATGAGGGGGGGCGGAGAAACCATTAGTAAACTCCAAGTATAAATAAAGCTGGCCAGTTTAGGAACCAGCAGGAAGGAGTGTGCAGCAAGGGAAGTTGCTGCTGCTGTTATATATATATGTAATTGGAAATAAATGTTATTACTTTGTATCCTTAAAACTCGTGCTGAATTCTTCGTGGCCCTTACAAAACTGGCGACGAGGGTTAAAGTGAATAGCTGTCTACACTGCTGAAGCCACCTCCCTGGATTTTTGTTGGATACAGGTTGGAAGATGTTTTCTATTATACCATGCCTCTGTACGGACGTTTGGATGTTTTTGATGCTGCGCTGGAAAGCTGGAACCAGCACGCACAACGGATGCGTTACTATTTCCGGGCAAACAATATCACCGAAAACAAGCGCCAGGTGGTCATATTGCTCACCACCTGCGGCCCGCATACGTTTGGGGTGATTAGGAGCCTTACGTACCCAGCTGCGCCGGACACCAAAACATTCGATGAACTTGTGAATATAGTGGGGCAACATGTTAACCCAACCCCGTCCACGATAGTCCAGCGTTACCAGTTTAATACCGCTGAGAGGACCCCTGGAGAATCCCTTGCCGATTTTCTATCCAGGCTACACAGGATTGCGGAGTACTGTGACTATGGTGAGACCTTGTCAGAAATGTTACGCGACCGTTTGGTTTGCGGTATTAACAATGCTGCCACCCAGAGAAAGTTGTTAGCTGAGCCAACATTGACTTTTCAACAGGCAATTCAAATAGTATTGTCCCGAGAGAGCGCACAATGAGGAGTGCAGGAGCTGCAGAGAATGGAAGTGCATGCCTTGGGGCGCAACCCCTTCCATCCGAAAACGTCCCCCCGCGCTCCTGCGGTACCGTGGGCGAGGCGGCGTCCGGACCGACGCCAGTGGCCGTCGGGCATTCCTCCCCGAAGGGAGCCTTCTCCAGAACCAATGGATGAGGAGCCATGTCCGTGCCAAACTTGTAGGCGCCAACCCCGTCGCGGACGCCGGTCCTGGGGGCGCCAGAGGCGCCGTCGTTCCGATCGAAACTGGGATCAGCCCAGTGGCCGTAACTGGGACCAGCCCAGGGGCTGTACCTTCCATGTGGATGAACCTGCAGCGACTACTCCTGAGGACGTGGAGACGGAGGACGACTGCCTGCAGCTGCATTGTGTGGCAGCTCCCCGTGTGGCCCCCATTAAGGTGACAGTACGGGTCAATGGCCACCCGCTTGAGATGGAGTTGGACACTGGTGCAGCGGTCTCCATGATCGCCCAGAGGACATTCGACCGCAGGGTATACAGACCCTTACATTAACCGACTCACAGGCCCGGTTGGCCACCTACATGGGGTAACCACTGGACATTGCAGGAACTACAATGACCCTTGTTTATGGATGCCAGGAGAGGCTTTTCCCACTTATCATGGTGCGCGGCCATGGGCCCAGCCTGTTGGGTCGGGACTGGTTGCGCCATTTGCGGTTGCAATGGCAGCACATCCTCCAAACAGTTTCTGAAGGGTTGACTGAGGTGCTAGGATGATACCCAGATGTATTCCAGCCTTGTTTGGGGAAAATAAAAGGGGCCGTAGCCTGTATCCAAGTCGAACCAGGAGCCACGCCGCACTATTTGCGGGCGCGCCCGGTGCCTTAACCCTTGCTCGAGAAGGTAGAAGGGGAGCTCACTCGTTTGGAGAGTTTGGGTATTATCAGGCCCGTCCGTTTTGCTGACTGGGCAGCACCAATTGTACCTGTAATGAAGCCAGATGCCACAGTTCGCTTGTGTGGCGACTATAAACTTACAGTGAATACGGCTTCCCGACTCGACCGATATCCAATGCCTCGCATAGAGGATCGCTACGTGAAGCTTGCAGGTGAACTCTCGTTCACAAAATTAGATATGAGTCACGCCTACCTGCAGTTGGAGCTGGACCCTGCCTCCCGACCATATGTAACGATTAATACACACCGGGGCCTGTATGAATATACATGGTTGCCCTTTGGAGTATCCTCTGCCTGTGCTATTTTTCAACATGTTATGGAGGGCATTTTGAGAGGTTTACCACGTGTTGCTGTATACTTAGATGACGTTTTGATTACAGGGACGTCGGAGCAGGAACATTTGGAAAATCTGGAGGCTGTCCTTAGACGCTTTTCGGAGGCTGGAGTCCGTTTACTTCACACAAAGTGCGTATTTCAGGCAAAGGAAGTAGTCTACCTGGGTTATCGGGTGGACCGCGAAGGTTTGCACCCCGTCGCAGAGAACGTGCGTGCGATTCAACAGGCCCCCGCCCCGACTGACACTTCGCATCTTCGTTCTTTTCTCGGTCTCGTAAACTATTACGGGAAGTTCCTCCCCAATCTGGCAACTACGCTGCACCTTCTGCTAAAGAAAAATCACACCTGGGTTTGGGGTCAGCCGCAAGAAACCGCTTTCCGGCGGGGAAAGCAACAATTGTCGTCGCCTGGGTGACTAACCCACTATGATCCTGGAAAGCCTTTGCTCGTCACATGTGATGCATCCCCGTATGGTATTGGGGCTGTCCTGTCCCACAAGATGGAGAACGGGGCCGAGCGACCGATTGCTTTCGCCTCCCGCACATTGACTGCAGCGGAGAAAAAGTACGCGCAGATCGAGAAGGAGGGCCTGACAGTGGATTTTGCGGTGAAACGCTTTCACCAGTACGTGTATGGCCGCCATTTCACTATCATGACTGATCATAAGCCTCTGCTGGGACTTTTCAGAGAGGATAAGCCAATATCGCCCACTGCTTCCGCATGGATCCAGCGCTGGGCTTTGTTGCTTGCTGCATACGAGTATTCTCTGGAGCACAAACCAGGAACGCAGATAGCAAATGCCGACGCACTGAGCCGATTGCCTTTATCGACCGGCCCCATGTCGACCCCCACAACCGGTGAGGTGGTTGCAACCCTAAATTTTATGGACACCTTGCCTGTCACGGAATCACAGATCCGTGAGTGGACCCAGACGGAGCCAGTCCTGTCAAAGGTTCGGCACATAGTCCTGTCTGGTGGGCAGCATAGACAGCTCCCAGGCGAGTTGCGGGCGTTTTCCTCCAAGCTATCAGAATTCAGCGTGGAAGACGGCATCCTCTTGTGGGGGACGCGTGTGATTGTCCCGGAAAAAGGCCAGGAGCTGATACTAAGAGACTTGCACAATGGGCATCTAGGTGTGACCAAAATGAAAATGTTGACCCGGAGTTATGTCTGGTGACCAGGCCTCGACACCGACATTGAGAAGGTGGCCCAAAACTGCTCCATTTGCCAGGAGCATGAGAAGCTTCCGCCGGCTGCGCCCCTACATCACTGGGAATGGCCAGGGCGGACTTGGGCACGTTTGCATGCAGATTTCGCAGGCCCTTTTCAAGGATCCATGTTTCTTCTATTAATCAATGCCCAGTCTAAATGGCTAGAGGTGCATAAGATGCAGGGGACAACGTCCTGCGCAACAATTGAAAAAATGCGTTTGTCCTTTAGCACGCATGGCCTCCCCGAGGTGCTGGTCACGGATAACGGCACTCTATTCACGAGTGAGGAGTTTGCGAGGTTCACGAAGATGAACAGCATACGCCATATCCGCACTGCCCCTTACCACCCGGCTTCAAATGGGTTGGCAGAACGCGCAGTGCAGACATTCAAAAGAGGACTAAAGAAGCAGTCTTCCGGATCAATGGACACGAGACTGGCTCGCTTTTTGTTTATGTATAGGACCACCCCCCATGCGGTGACTGGGGTAGCTCCCGCAGAACTCCTAATGGGCCGGAGACTTCACACCCGCCTTAGTATGGTTTTCAAGGACATTGGCGCAAAAGTACGCCGCACACAAGAACGGCAGGGACAGGGATTTTCTCGGCATCGGCCGATACGGCAGTTTGCGCCGGGTGACCCAGTGTTCGTTCGGAATTTTGCTGGTGGTGCCCAGTGGGTTCCTGGCGTAATCCTTCACCAAACGGGCCCTGTAGCTTACCAGTTGCAAGCCCAGGGTCGTCTCCAGCGCAAACATGTCGACCACGTTCAGTCCAGAAGACTATCCCCTCAAAAGATTCCCTGCCCCCGGAGCTCATTTCTACAGCCGCAGAGACCAGAGACAAGGGAAGGTAGTCCTCACAATCTTCCACTGGTGCCTCACTCAAAGCCTGCGCAAGTCGTTACAGAACCGAATGGAGATAGAGACGCTGACATGACGGAGGCAGCAGACTCTGACTCCGAGATGGAGACACAGGACGCATCAGAGTGGGAATCCTCAGGTCCACGGGCCGTGGATGTACAACCGTTACGCCGTTCATCATGGAAGCGCCGGTCTCCGTCTCGTTACACGCCGCCTGATTCAGCGCCGCGTGCAAATGGTGTCTGGCCTGCGGCAAAACGAGTCCGACGCCCTCCTTCGCCAGGGTCTTCGGTGGATTCCTTGGACTTTGGGGGGGAGGGATGTCATAACCTGCCTGCTTACCATTGGCTGGGGACTAATGACAATCCCACAATCCTGTGGGAATATGAGCTTCCCCAATGAGGGGGGCGGAGAAACCATTAGTAAACTCCAAGTATAAATAAAGCTGGCCAGTTTAGGAACCAGCAGGAAGGAGTGTGCAACAAGGGAAGTTGCTGCTGCTGTTATATATATATGTTATTGTAAATAAATGTTATTACTTTGTATCCTTAAAGTTTGTGCTGGATTCTTCGTGGCCCTTACAAAAATGATGTTAAAGGTAGTAATACTGTGTTAGTAATGAAGTTTATTTGAATATACAAATCCCTATTTGTGAGTGAAATTACTCCTGCAGCGAAGTATCCTTTCCTCACCGTCTTACAAATTGAATTAAATATTGGGATTTCTGTTCGGTATCCTAGAAACTCTTGGGTTCTGGTCTAGAATTGCGATACGCCCACACACACGCCCATCTCTCTCTGAGGTCTGACATCCTACTGCTACCTCCAGACAGGACTGCTCTGATCTTACCTGCTTGCCCTGGCCAGCTCCACTCTCTTTCACCAACCCTGCTCTCGCTCCCACTCACTGGCCTAGCTCCTGCTTGCTGGCCTCCCTCCCGCATGCTAGCCCCGCTTCCGCTTGCTGGCCCCCCTCCCGCTCACTGGCCCCGCTCCCACTCACTGGCCCCTGCTCTCGTCTTTGCTCCGCTGTCCACCCTCACCTGGATCAATACATTTCTGGAGAATCTAGCCTCTGTTTGGATGAGCTAGACACAGTAGGAAGCTCAAATTGTATCGATCTGCCTGGCTTGGTGCAGAAACCATAGAAGGCTCCCTTGGAACCCCAGGGTTCAGGAAATTCTAATTTGGGAACGCTTGCATTTTAAGGTCAAAATGTAAATTGCAGGCATCTCATCGCATTCTTCATATAATTGAATTTATTAGGAAGCATGAAGTTTCCAATGAAATATGTTTATCGTTGTGTCAGCTATTGCAGCAAATGATTACAATTGGTGATGTCCAGAACCATTTTCAATAAAACAACTTTTCTGCAGTTTTTCATGTTCGATCCTCCACTGTTCCCTTGAGTCTGTGAAGGAATTATTCAAAACAAATACAGTGCATGGGATTGCTACAGAGGAAAGCAACATTTCACCTTGACAATCCTGCAAAGTAAAGCCACTCCAAGAATAATTTATGTAACTTCTTTATTGATTTATTTACATAAGCGACATGCCTGAAATTAATTTCAATAAAATGTTGTATAGGAATCACTGATCTCCGACTGTTATCGATTAAAGTAAAAGCATCATATATGTTACTATTATGATGACCTCTCGGTTTCAACAGCTATAATACTGAAGGATCCTTGATTATTTTGTCACTTGAAAAATGACAAAGCAGACATAAAAAGTTAAATGTATTTTATGCATAAAATTGAATTACCTCCTTCAAATCTATAATTACCTGTGCTGGCAAAGTCCTTGAAACAATTTAACAATTAGGATTCCTTTTCGCGATCTGTGAGGTTTTGGTGGAACATGTGGGCCGGGATTCTTCGACCCGTGCCGGGACGGAGAATCCCCGGAGGGAGGTGCGAATCCCACCCTGCTGCCGGCTTCCCTATTCTCCGCTGCCATTTTTCGGGGGCTGGTGGAATTCCAGCCACGCCAGTTGGCGGCCGTAGACAGCGGCCCCTCCGGCGATTCTCCGAGCCCAAGGTGGCTGGCCCGCGATCGGGGCCTTCAGATCTGCGGGCAGGCTGGTCCCGTGGGGGCCTTCTTTCCTCCACGCCGGGCCCCTGTAGGGCTCTGCCATGTTGCACGGGGGCCGGTGCAGAGAAGGGAACCCCCGCGCATGCACGGAAATACGCCTGCCGTTCTGCGCATGCGCGGAAATACGCCTGCCGTTCCGCGCATGCGCGAACGCGTGCCGGCTCTTTGTTGCCGGCTGGAGCTGCGGGAACCACCCCAGCGTCAACTTCGCCCCCGAGAAAGTGGAGAATTCCTCACTTTCGGGGGCAGTTGATGCCGGAGTGATTGGCGGCGGTTTGCAAGTCGGCGTGGGTCATAGCCCCATTATTGTAGAATCCCGCCCCAGATCTCTCCAAATCAAGGCTTAAACAGACTGTTGGCCATTTTAACATCATTTGTGGTGACTCAGGCAAGTGTACTTGTGCTTTGTAGAAAGAGGCTGAGATTGCAAATCAAATTTGGACAATTTAAGAGTCAGCACTAACTTCAAAAGGATAATTCTTGTTATTGGTAGATGACCCATTATAAATACATTACATTGTCAAATACTCTGTATACTTTAGGCTGAAAACACTGGCCGGGATTCTCTCCCAACCGGCGGGCCGGCTGTACCGGTGCCAAAGAATGGCATGAACCACTCCGGCGTCGGGCTGCCCGGATGTTGCAGAATTCTCTGCACTTCCGGGGGCTAGGTCGGCGCTCGAGTGGTTGGCGCCGTGCCAACCGGTGCCGAAGGGCCTCTGCTGGCCGACACGGGTTAGCGCATGCGCAGGAGTGCCAGCGTGTTCTGGAGCATGTGCAGAACCGCTGGTGTGATTCCTGCGCATGCGCAGGGGGTTTCCTCTCCCCGCTGGCAATGGCGGAGCTTTACAGAGGCCAGCGCGGAGGGAAAGAGTGCCCCCACGCACAGGCCCGCCTGCAGATCGGTGGGCCCCGATCGCGGGCCAGGCCACCGTGCCGCCCCCCACCCCCCCCCGGGGCTGGATCCCCCCGCACCCGCCCCGAGGACTCCGCAGGCCACCCTCAGAGCCAGGTCCCGCTGTTATAGACCTTGTCTATTTCACACCGGCGGAACCGGCCGGAAACGGGCCCATCGGGGCCCGGAGAACCGCCGGGGGGGCCGCTGCCAACAGCCCCCGACCAGCACAACGTGATCCCCGCCCCCTCCAAAAAACCGACGCTGGAGCAGCGGGGCGGGATTCACGCCGCCCCCCCCCCTCCCCCCCCCCCCCCGGCGATTCTCCGACCTGGTGGGGGGTCGGAGAATCCCGCCCACTGTGTTGGTAGTTTCCATATGTGCAGAGAATTTCACTGCTCAGATGACATTCACAAATATGAAAGCATTTCTATCCAATAAGACAAATTCAATCCTAATTCCGCAACAATCAGAACATGGTCAATCCATGGAAGGCCTAATGAAGTCTTAGATGGGTTCAAATGAAACGGCAAGATAAATATAACCAAATAACTGAGCACCTGGAAATAAAGATGTTAGGAACAATGAGGAAAATCCTATAAATGCAACATTCAATTTAAAAAAGAAATTAAACGTGTTACTAAATAAGAATGTTTTGGCAGGTGTAGAATTCAATCCATTGTTGGAACTAGTGGCTTTTTAAAATCAAAATCCTAAGTATTTTGAGAACATAAGAAATAGGAGCAGGGGTAGACACGTTGGCCCTTCAAGCCTGCTCTGCATTCAATCAGATCATGGTGGATGGTCCACCTCATTGCCATCATGCAGTACGATCTTCATGTTTCATAGTTCCTTTTGTATCCAATAATCAATTGATCTCCGTCGTGAATATTTTCAGCAATTGAGGTTTCACAGTTCTTTGAGTTTGAGGATTCCAATCATCCACAACCCAAGCTGTGAAGAAATTGCTCCTCCTCAGTCTGAAATGGCTGACCTCCTTCCATTGAGACCATTGAGACTATGATCCTAGTTCTAGACTTCCCAACCAGAGAAAACATCCTTCCAACATCTGGCCCACGAAACCCTCTAAGAAATTCATATAACTCATTCTTCACGATTCCAGAGAATATTGCCCAGTTAACTCCATCACTCCTCACTGGACAAATTCCTTGTCCCAGAAATCATTCGAGCGAACCTTCATTGCTCTCCAAGGGTAGTAGATCCTTCTTTGGGTAAGAATTCCAGTGTTATGTATATGGCAATACATCCTTGCAGGTTCTGTGTCACATGATCTGTCGTGGCGTCAGCAGTGTTGCGTGGGCTTTGAGCATCTTGACCTTATGAGCAACACCCTTAATAAACCTCTTGTCATGTTTTACAAAAGTCCAGTGTGTGGGCCGCTCCATACCTTTTCTCTTTGAGGCAATGAAGAAACATAACAGGAGAGAAAACTGGCAACAGGGATTAAGTCAGAAAAATCACAGTAAAGAAGATTTTTGTTGATTAATTTTAGGACAGCATCAAGAGCAATAGAAGTTTCCCGGGATCGGACTCACACACACACACCGATGTTGGGAGAAGCACTGCCATTGATATGATGGTTTAACAAAAATTTTCGACAGCAACTGTGAATAAGAAGACTGACAGACTGGGATGACTTGCTTGCGTCGAAGTGAGTGGGGTGTGGGCTGCAGGGACCGCCCACGTGGTGTAGCTACATAGGCTGTGGAAAACGGGAATTTCAAAGTCTGCCAATTCTGCACAGGCCACTATTCGGGCAGAAAGTCAAAATACTCAGCCATAAAAGGGAAAGATTTCCTAGTTGTTGTTCAAGGGATTGTTTGTGCCAGATCTTTCAACACAGTCAGAAGGGAATACACTAGGAGCCGGGATCCAAAAATGATGGAGAAAATAGTGCTGTTGGGGAGGGTTTAAACTAATGTGGCAGGGGGGTGGGAACCGATGCAGGAAGTCGGAGGGAAGTAAAACAGGGCCAGAAACAACAAGCAATAAAAGGAAAAGTGTAAGACAAAAAGGGCCACAATACAGGGTACAGTGACTGAGGAGAGTGTGAAAAGGGAGGTGGTCAATGCAGGACTGAGGGTGTTGTACCTAAATGCGCGCAGTATACGGAACAAGGTAAATGAGCTTGTTCCGCACATTGAAATTGGCCGGTACGATGTTGTTGGCATCATAGAGATGTGGCTGCAAGGGGATCAGGGCTGGGGTCTAAATATCCAAGGATATATGTCCTGTCGAAAAGACAGGCTGATGGGCAAAGGGGGCGGGGTTGCATTGTTAGTAAGTTAAATCGATAGCAAGGAGCGATATAGGATCAGAAGGCATAGAATATCTGTGGGCAGAGTTGAGGAATCGCAAAGGTAAAAAGACACTGATGGGAGTTATGCACAGGCCCCCGAGCAGGAGTCAGGATGTGGGGCAGAAAATAAATCAGGAGATAGAAAAAGCATGTAAAAAAGGCAATAGTACAATAATCATGGGGTCTTCACTATGCAGGTGGACTGGGAAAATCAGATTGGTAGTGGATCCCAAGAAAAGGAATTTGTTGAATGTCGAAGAGATTTTTTTGGGAGCAGTTTGTGACAGAGTCTACTAGGGAACAGGCCATTCTGGATTTGGTGATGTGTAATGAGGCAGACTTGATTAGGAACTTAAGGTGAAGGAACCCTTAGGGAGCAGTGACCGCAATATGATAGAATTTACCCTGCAGTTTGAGAGGGAGAAGCTGCAATCAGATGCAATGGTATTACAATTAAATCAGGGTAACTACAAAGACATGAGGGAGGAGCTGGCCAGAGTTGATTGGAAAAGGAGCCTAGCAGGGAAGACAGTGGAACAGCAATGGCAGGAGTTTTGGGGGTTTTAGAGAGGCACAACAGAAATTCATCTCAAGGAGGAGGAAACATGCTAAGAGGAGGACAATGCATCAATGGCTGATGAGGGATGTCAAGGACAGCATAAAAGCTAAAGAAAAGGCATACAAAGTGGTGAGGACTAGGGGGATCCCAGAGGATTGGGAAGCCTTCAAAAGTGAGCAGAGGACAACTAAAAAGGCAATAAGGGGGGAGAAGATGAAGTATGAGTGCAAGCTAGCTAGTAATATAAAGTAAGGTCGGAAGAGTTTTTTTCAATATATAACAGGTAAGAGAGAGGCAAAAATAGACATTGGACCACTGGAAAATGTGGCTGGAGAAGTAATAATAGGAGACAAAGAAATAGCAGATGAACTGAATAGTTACTTTGCATCAGTCTTCACAGTGGAAGACACCAGTGGGATGCCGGGAGAACCAGGGGGCAGAGGTGAGTGCAGTGACCATTACTAAGGAGAAGGTTCTGGGGAAACTAAAAGTCTGAAGGTGGATAAGTCACCTGGATCGGATGGACTACACCCTGGGGTCCTGAAAGAGATAGCAGAGGAAATTGGGGAGGCATTCGTGATGATTTTTCAGGTATCACTGGAGGCAGGAAGGGTCTCAGAGGACTGGAAAGTGGCTAATGTAACACCACTGTTGAAGAAGGGAGGGAGGCAGATGACGGGAAATTATAGGCCGGTTAGCCTGACTTCGGTCATTGGTAAGATGTTGGAGTCTGTTGTTAAAGATGAGATCGTAAAGTACTTGGAAGTGCATGGCAAAATAGGACTGAGTCAGCATGGCTTTGTCAAAGGAAGGTCGTGTCTGACTAATCTGTTAGAGTTCTTTGAGGAGGTAACAAGGAAGTTAGACAAAGAAGAACCAGTTGACGTGATTTATTTAGATTTCCAGAAGGCCTTTGACAAGATGCCGCATAGGAGACTGTTAAATAAGTTAAGAGGCCACTTAAGGATAAGATCCTGGCATGGATAGAGGATTGGCTGACTGGCAGAAGGCAGAGATGGGGATAAAGGGGTCTTTTTCAGGATGGCAGCCGGTGCCTAGTGGTGTGCCTCAGGGGGCTGTGCTGGGACCACAACTTTTCACAATATACATAAATGAGTTGGAAGAAGGTACTGAAGGCACTGTTGCTAAGTTTGCAGATGATACAAAGATCTGTAGAGGGACAGGACGTATTGAGGAAGCAGGTGGGCTGCAGCAGGATTTGGACAAGCTAGGAGAGTGGGCAATGAAGTGGCAAATAAAATACAATGTGGAAAAGTGTGAGGTTATGTATTTTTGAAGGAGGAATTCAGGCATAGATTATTTTCTAAATGGGGAAATGATTGGAAAGCAGAAGCACAAAGGGATTTGGGAGTCTTTGTTCACGATTCTCTCAAGGTTAATGTGCAGGTTCAGTGGGCAGTTAAGAAGGCAAATGCAATGTTAGCATTCATGTCAAGAAGGCTAGAATACAATACCAGGGATGTACTTCTGAGGCTGTAGAAGACTCTGGTCAGACCCCATTTGGAGTATTGTGAGCAGTTTTGGGCCCCATATCTAAGGAAGGATGTGCTGGCCTTGGAAAGGATCCAGAGGAGGTTCACAAAAATGATCGCTGGAATGAAGAGCTTGTCGTATGAGGAACGGTTGAGCGCTTTGGGTCTGTACTCGTTGGAGTTTAGAAGGATGAAGGTTTTTTTATAGAACTTACAGGATACTGCGAGGCCTGGATAGAGTGGACGTGGAGTGGATGTTTCCACTTGTAGGAAAAACTAGAACCAAAGGACACCATCTCAGACGAAGATCCTTTAAAACTGAGATGAGGGGGCAGCACGGTAGCATTGTGGATAGCACAATTGCTTCACAGCTCCAGGGTCCCAGGTCCGATTCCGGCTTGGGTCACTGTCTGTGCGGAGTCTGCACATCCTCCCCGTGTGTGCGTGGGTTTCTTCCGGGTGCTCCGGTTTCCTCCCACAGTCCAAAGATGTGCAGGTTAGGTGGATTGGCCATGATAAATTGCCCTTAGTGTCCAAAATTGCCCTTAGTGTTGGGTGGGGTTACTGGATTATGGGGATAGGGTGGAGGTGTTGACCTTGGGTAGGGTGCTCTTTCCAAGGGTGCTCTTTCCAAGAGCCGGTGCAGACTCGATGGGCCGAATAGCCTCCTTCTGCACTGTAAATTCTATGATAATGAGGAGGAATTTCTTCAGCCAGAGGGTTGTGAATCTGTGGAACTCTATTATGCAGAAGGCTGTGGAGGCCAAAGCACTGAGTGTCTTTAAGACAGAGGTAGATAGGTTCTTGATTAATTAGGGGATCAGGGATTTTGGGGAGAAGGCAGGAGAATGGGGACAGAAAATATCAGCTGTGATTGAATGGCGGAGTAGACTCGATGGGCACTGTGGCCTAATTCTGCTCCTTTGTCTTATGGCACATTTGAAGAGAGCCATGGAATTCATATGAAGAAAGATTCCTATTGTTTTTAATAACTAATCAGACACTGTAGGACCTGAAGGTTGCAACATTTGTCAACTGAGTTGGCCGTTAAACGTTTATGCTGCAACAGAATCTTGTTCACTCAGTAAAAGTAGGAGACAAGTCCTTCAGTGAATTAATGAAAATTTTAGAGGGACATGTCTCTCCTAAGCCAATACACATTGCCGAAAGGTTCAGATTCCACCACAGTAGTCAGGAAGAAGGCAAAACCATTTTATAGTTTATAGCATCTTTAAGGAGACTTGCTAGATATTGTGAATTTTGTACAATGATACTCTTCGAGACCAGCTGGTTTGTGGGTTAAGCAGTGAAGAAATGCAGAGGAAGCAGCTTACTCAAAGTGAGTTAACTCTGAAAGCTGCTGTGAAAGATGCCGCATCTATGGAGCCTGCAATGAGTGAAGCTCGCAGATAGAGGCTGGAGCAAAGATCCAGAAAATGGATACCTCAAGGAACAAGGTGCAAATGGGCAACCATGTCACCGCTGTGCACAGGTTGAACACTCAGCAGCAGAATGCTGGAGTAAATTGAGTATTTGGAACAATACATTTTAATGTTGGCCTAACCCAATCCCCCCATGGAACCTGGGAGCTGCAACTTAACCAACTTCAAGCAAAGTTTATTTTTGCTCCATATAAACAAACTAATTATCCCATTAATCTCCTTTAGCAATATGGGCAGGGACCAGTGGATCAATTCCCACCTAATAGACCCAATTAACTGGGGGAAATTTGCTGTTAAACAAAATAGAGGGGGATACGATATGCCCTTTCCAACTTGATTCCCACAGCCTTTGGATCCAGCTTAAGAAAAGGTGGTATTTGATTTGATTTTGATTTATTATTGTCACATGTATTGGTATACAGTGAAAAGTATTGTTTTGTGCATGCTGTACAAACAATGCATACCGTACATAGGGAAGGAAGGGCAGAATATAATGTTACAGATATAGCAAGGTGTAGAGAAAAGATCAACTTAATATGAGGTAGGTCTATTCAAAAGTCTGATGGCAGTAGGTAAGAAGCTGTTCTTGAGTCTGTTGGTACGTGACCTCAAACTTTGGTATCTTTTTCCTGACGGAAGAAGGTGGAAGAGAGTATATCCGTGATGCGAGTGGTCCTTAATTATGCTGGCTGCCTTTCCGAGGCAGCGGGAATTGTAGACAGAGTCGATGGATGGGAGGCTGGTTTGCGTGATGGATTGGGCTACATTCACAACCTTTTGTAGTTTCCTGCGGTCTTGGGCAGAGCAGGCTCCATACCAAGCTGTGATACAACCAGAAAGAATGCATTCTACGGTGCATCTGTAAAAGTTGGTGAGTGTCGTAGGTAACATGCCAAATTTCCTTAGTCTTCTGAGAAAGTAGAGTCGTTGGTGGGCTTGCTTAACTATAGTGTCGGCATGGGGGGACCAGGACAGGCTGTTGGTGATCTAGACACCTAAAAACTTGAAGCTCTCGACCCTTTCTACTTCGTTCCCATTGATGTAGACATGTTCTGCACTACGCTTCCTGAAGTCGATGACAATCTCCTTCTTTTTGTTGACATTGAGGGAGAGATTATTGTCGTCGCACCAGTTCACCAGATTCTCAATCCCATTCCTGTACTCTGTCTCGTCATTGTTTGAAATCCGACCCATTACTGTGGTGTCATCAGCAAATTTGAAAATCGAATTGGAGGGTAATTTGGCCACACAGTCATAGGTGTATAAGGATTATAGTAGGGGGGTGAGGACACAGCCTTGTGGGGCATCGGTGTTGAGGATGATCGTGGAGGAGGTGTTGTTGCCTATCCTTACTGATTGTGGCCTGTGAGTTAGAAAGTTCAGGATCCAGTCGCAGAGGGAGGAGCCGAAGCCAAGGCCACAGAGTTTGGAGATAAGTTTCGTAGGAATGATGGTGTTGAAGGCTGAGCTGTAGTCGATAAATAGGAGTCTGACGTAGATGTCTTTGTTATCTAGGTGTTCCAGGGTAGAGTGCAGGGCCATGGAGATGGTGTCTGCTGAGGACCTGTTGCAGCGGTTGGTAGTCAGCTCACAAAAAACTTAACTGGATTCTTACCCTCCACTGCTTCTTGCAAACCTATGATCTGGACATTTTTCTTCCGGCCTCAGTTCTCCAGACCCTCCAGGATTTCGGACATACCACATAATTCATTTTCTAAGGACTGAATGTGGGCCTCAGCTGAGGAAGTAATATTTTAAAGGGTCAGGATTCTTTTCTCCGTTTCATCAAGCTGTTTAGTAGTATTCAGCAACTCGATCCCATGAGCACTAATATTCTGTGTCAGCAAGCTGAGTTTGTCATCTATAACTCAGCCATCATCCGCATTGCTTTTGAGAGCACCGGATCGAGAGCCCGCTCAAGAATCAGTCGTCATATTGAGAAGTCATTTCCATCCCCTTGCAGCCGACTGCTTTCTTAGGATTCCTCAGCTGCCTTTCGCCAATGCGCAGCCAAATATTTCTCAGGATGTACTATGGAGTGTTAACTCCCAGTTTAGGTGTGTAAGTGTTGCGTACTTCCGGTGGCACAATGTAGGGAGAAGATGCGCATGAGGTGGAGAACTGTACTTTTTTGCCCCTTCTCTTGGTGCCAAGAATTGTTTGTTCGTCAGAAACCCAGATGGTTATCGGAATAAAGATTTTTTATGTAGGAATGCCCAAAAAATCACGGAAAAGAAAGCTTGGGAGCAGAAACTCGCCGATAGTGTCTGAGGACTCTCGGAGCTCAACTGCAACTAAAATAGCGGAATGGTTTCTGTTTTTCCATCCACTCCACTTGGTTTCTGTTTTTCCATCCACTCCACTAAAGGCTGAAGTTCTTTCTAATATCTTGGCGAATTAATTTGAGAAGCACCGACAAATTGTGTCGGAAGATCTCAAAATATCAATTGAAGAGGCCTTGGTCCCTATTCGAGCAGCTCTGGGGAAACCTAATCAGATTGTCGAAGTCCAAGGAGCCACTACCAAAAATATGGAGGTGGCCTTATAGGTTTGGATTGGATCGTCGCACGAGAATTCAAACTGACTTCAGTGACTGAAACAAAGATCGTTGAGAACGGAGTTGAATGGCCTAGAAAGGTCCAGAAGGCAAAATATCCGGATTGTAGGTTTACCGGTGGGGATTGAAGGCCCTACCCCCACAGAATACTTCTCGGGCATGTTCTGAAAAATGGTGGGTGAGGATGGATTCAGATCCTTGCCTGAATTGGACTGAGCCCATCTCACACTTCGTCCGAAGCCTCATCCTGAAGAACCACCGCGTGTGGTGGTAGAGATTCCACAGCTTTAAGGAAAGGAGAGTTTTGCAAGGGAACAATGCAATTTTAAGTGGGAAAGCCACGCCATCAGGTTTTATCAGGACATGGTGCAGGGTTAGAGCAAAGAAAAGAGCCGCATTCAATTGGGTCAAGGCCACCTTGTACAAGGGTGGAGTCCGCTCCAGCTCATCTCAGAATAACTTTTGAAGGAAAATGCTATTTCATCGAAGTGACGGGAGAGGTGGACTCATTTGTAGAAAACACAAGATGGCTGCTTTGCACTTTGGTTTCTGGCTTTGTCGGCGTGCATGTTGTATTGCTATATTGTTGGGGTTTCACATTTGTTCTCATTTTTTCTTATTCGTGTTGGGGTTGAGTTCATATAGTTCTTGATTAGAATTGGGCTTTTACACATTGTGGGGTTCCATTCTTTGTGTTAATTTTATTACGATCCCAAACCAGACTCCAACAGTCATTAGGATACTGGAACGAAACCACAATATTTTAGTTAATTTTGTAAGACTATGCGGTAAGAATGAGTCGCGTTAGGACTGATTGCATGAAGAAATAGGGCTTTGCTATTTTTCAACAAAACTTTATTGTGAATACAATATTCAACTTTTTAACTTCAAACCCAAAAAGAACAGCTCACAATTGCCCCTTAAACACTCCTACTTAATTTCCCAATAAACAACAAGAAAATAAACTTACAGTTCTCAGTCTGTCTTACTGTGGGAGAATTGTGGACTCTGCATCAGGTAGATCAGAATTCAACTCCTCTCTCCAAAGCTTTCTCCAAAAACGGACTCTCTAAAGCTTTTCAAAAATGTCTCTCTGCATTCCTTGGCTCCATTCAGCAATGACCTCATCTCCCCAAGCAAAAAAACAAATGATCTCTGCAGGCTGCAAAGCATATTAATTCCCCAAGGATTTTCCCAGTCAAATCACAGTCCAGACTGAAAAACACATTCCTTTGTCAATGTCACTTTCTGACTGCTAAAAGCACCCAGGCCCTGCAAAATAGAATTCTTAAAAAAAACATGACCACTGCAGTTAAAAACACTCTAACCTCAGGTGTTAATCCTTAAATTGCCCAATACAGAGAATCCAATATTTCTAAAGCCTTCCTGTCATCACAATATTTAGCTTCCTTTCGGCCCGCAAGTTAAATGGGGTTTGGGTGTTTTGTTATTCATATCTATTTTTCTCTTTCTCTCATTGGGTGTCTCCCTGCTAACTAAGGAGTTAGTTAATGGGAGCAGTTTTGGAAGGTTAGCTGCAGCTCATTATAGTAGTTTTTTAGATAATGTGCTTAGAGTTTTTGATTTGCTTGGGTTTGTTAAACATGAGGGGCGAAATTCTCCCCCAACGGCGGGATGCCCGCCGACTGGCGCCAAAGCCGGCGCCAATCAGACGGGCATCGCGCCGGCCCAAAGGTGCGGAAGTCTCCGCATCTTTGGCGGCCTAGCCCCAACATTGAGGGGCTAGGCCAACGCCGGAGGGATTTCCGCCCCGCCAGCTGGCGGAAATGGCGTTTGTTGCCCCGCCAGCTGGCGCGGAAATGCGGCGCATGCGCGGGAGCGTCAGCAGCCGCTGTCAGTTTCCCGCGCATGCGCAGTGGGGAGAGTCTCTTCCGCCTCCGCCATGGTGGAGGCCGTGGCGGAGGCGGAAGGGAAAGAGTGCCCCCACGGCACAGGCCCGCCCACGAATCGGTGGGCCCCGATCGCGGGCCAGGCCACCGTGGGGGCACCCCCCGGGGTCAGATCGCCCCGCGCCCCCCCCCCCCCCAGGACCCCGGAGCCCGCCCACGCCGCCTGGTCCCGCCGGTAAATACCAGGTTTAATTTACGCCGGCGGGACAGGCAATTCCTGGGCGGGACTTCGGCCCATCCAGGCCGGAGAATCCAGTGGGGGGTCCCGCCAACCGGCGCGGCCGGATTCCCGCCCCCGCCCAATCTCCGGGAGCGGAGACTTCGGCGGGGGCGGGGGTGGGATTCACGGCGGCCAACGGCCATTCTCCGACCCAGCGGGGGGGTCGGAGAATGACGCCCATGTTTCAGTATTTGGGCAAGGTTTTGTTTGCCTCGCTCCTATTTGTATTTGTATTTGGGTGTGGCCACATTCGATGGCGAAGGCGTTGTTGGGAAAAGAGTGGGTTGGGGATAGTTTGCTGATGGTAGTCTGTCGATTTTCTTTTGCCCAGTCTTTTGACTTGATTTGGTGGACATCTTGGGTGGATTTTTTGCTTACCTTTTCAGCATACTTTGGTTAATCTCTCTTGGTGGAAATGGCTGACTCCAGATTGAGGGATTGAGGGGGGGGAGGGCAGTGGGGTGGGGAGACCTCCAATTCGTTTGGTCATTTGGAATGTTAGGGGTTTGAATGGCACAGTGAAAAGATCAAAGGCAATTGCTTATCTCAAGTGTTTAAACTCCGATGAAGTGTTTTTGCAAGAGATCCATTTGCGGGTCAGAGGTCAAACTAGGCTGCGCAAGGAGTGGGTAGGGCAGGTTTTTCATTCTGGTTTTGATGGTAGGACCAGGAGTATGTCGATTCTAATTAATAAAAGTTCAGGTTTCCACCTCTAAAATTATAGCCAACCCCAATGGACGATATGTTATTGTCAGTGGTTTTCTGGTTGAGCACCTTGGTTGTCATGGTTAACATTCGCCCCCAACTGGGATGATAAAAATGTTATTAATTCCTTGCTGGCCTCCCTCTCAATCTAGACTCACATCAGCTTATTTTAGGTGGGGGCCTGAATTGTCTTGGATCCTAGATTGGATCAATCTGAGCCTGCATCTCTTGCTCTATCGGCGATGGCCAGTGCTTTGTTGTCTTTCATGATGCAGATGAGGGGATAGATCCTTGGAGCTTTTTACAGCCAAACAATACAGACTTTTGGTACTTTTCACATGTCCATCAAGCATGTTCGCGAATTGATTTTTAAATTTTAAATAGGCCTCTCCTCCCTTCAGTGGTGGCAGCTTAGTACTCAGCAATTTGTTATTTTGGATCATGCCCTGCACTTTATTGATTAGTCACTAGAGTCTGGTCCCACCCAATGTCCCCCCTGGAGATTAGATACAACCCTATTATCGGTTAAAAGGTTTTGTGAGCACATATCCACTACCACAGAGGATTATATAAAATCTAACAAATTCAATTCAATCTCACCTTCCACATTTTGAGAGGGCCTTAAGGCAGTCCGCAGGGGGAAAATTATCTTTTACAGAGCACATTTGTTGAGGACTATGAGGTTGGAGCAGCAGAGACTGATAGATTCCATTCTAGAGGTGAATCACCAGTACTCGCTAGATCCTACTTCGGAATTACTGGCAAGTACGAACAAAACTACGGACCCAGTTCGAACTATTGTCAACTAGCAGGGCTGTGTGTCAGTTACAATTCTCAAGCACTTTTTATGAATACGGTGATGCACGATCAATGACCACTAAAGCGAGGTTGTAGTCCAACTGAAGGCTTTAATAAGCTAGATGTTTCCCCCAGCAGCTCAGGTACAGAATGAAGGCTGCTGGGAAGGCACGAGCTCTTATACCCCACCTTGCAGGGTGGAGCTACCATACAACTTGACCAATAGGAAGCATACAATATCTACCAATGGTGTTCCAGCATTACCAGGTACCGTAATACCTCTACACAGACTACCACATTCACCCCCTGTTAAAAAGGAGTCCGGTGGGGGTGGTGGCCTGATATTACAACATGGTAACGTGGTAGAAATTATAGTTACGGAGGTACTGTAATATCTCCGTACAGCGTTTTGTAACTATTTACAATTCTAATTACAAGTTATGATTTATAATTAAATATACACTTTAAAATGAAGCAATCAGTCGATCGGGGGCCCTAGCCTTCCTCTGTGATCGTCGAAGCTTCGGTGGTGACTCCGGTGGAGGCTCGGGCGTCTGTGACTCCGGGAGCGTGGCCTCGGTCTCGGTGGCAGCTTCGACACCCCTAGACGGCGCTGGTGGGGAAGATGGATGACCTTGGAAGGGAGCATCTGCGGGGTGCGTCGGTGGGTGGGGGGGCCTAGACGGGGCCGGCGGATTGATCGATCCTCCTGTAAGGTGCTGCGGTGGAGGGGAGGGTGGGACTGGTGGCTGAGGTGTGCGTGGGGCTCTGGCGGGCGCCAGATCTCGTAGGGAGATTGTATCTTGTCGGCCGTTGGGGTATGCCACATAGGCGTACTGGGGGTTAGCGTGGAGAAGGTGGACCCTCTTGACCAACGGGTCCGACTTGTGCGCCCGCACGTGTTTTACGGAGCAGGATGGGTCCGGGAGCTGCCAGCCAGGTCGAGAGCGAGGTCCCAGAGGAGGACTTCCTGGGGAAGAGAAGGAGACATTCGTGAGGTGTTTGGTTGGTTGTGGTACAAAGCAGTGACCGGATGGAGTGGAGGGCATCCGGGAGGACTTCCTGCCAGCGGGAAACTGGGAGATTCCTGAACCATAGGGCCAGTAGGACGGTCTTCCAGACCGTTCCGTTCTCCCTCTCTACCTGTCCGTTACCCCGGGGGTTGTAACAGGTCGTCCTGCTCGAGGCGATGCACTTGCAGAGCAGGAATTGATGCAGTTCGTCGCTCATAAAGGAGGACCCCATATCACTGTGTATGTAAGCGGGGAACCCGAACAGTGCAAAGATGCTATGGAGGGCCTTGATGATGGTGGTTGCGGTCATGTCGGGGCAGGGGATGGCGAATGGGAATCGGGAGCGCTCGTCAATCACGTTCAGGAAGTACGTGTTGCGGTCAGTGGAGGGTAGGGGCCTTTGAAGTCCATGCTGAGGCGTTCAAAGGGACGGGAAGCCTTTTTCAGGTGCGCTTTCTCTGGCCGGTAGAAGTGCGGTTTGCACCCCGCGCAGATTTGGCAGTCCCTGGTGGCTGTCCTGACCTCCTCGATGGAGTAGGGCAGGTTGCGGGTCTTGATAAAGTGGAAAAAGCGAGTGACCCCCGGGTGGCAGAGGTCCTCGTGGAGGGCTCCGAGGCGGTCCACTTGTGCGTTGGCACATGTGCCGCGGGACAGGGCATCAGGCGGCTCGTTGAGCTTCCCGGGACGATACAAGATCTCATAGTTGTAGGTGGAGAGTTCGATCCTCCACCGCAAGATCTTATCGTTCTTTATCTTGCCCCGTTGTGCATTATCGAACATGAAGGCGACCGACCGTTGGTCAGTGAGGAGAGGCCAGGTAATGCCTCCAATGTCGCACAGCTTCTACTATGGTCTCTGCCTCCTTTTCGACTGAGGAGTGGCGGATTTCGGAAGCATGGAGGGTACGTGAGAAGAAGGCCACGGGTCTGCCCGTTTGGTTGAGGGTGGCCGCCAGAGCTACGACAGACGTGTCGCTCTCGACCTGGAAGGGGAGGGACTCGTCGATGGCGTGCATCGTGGCCTTTGCATGTCTGCTTTGATGCGGCTGAAGGCCTGGCGGGCCGCTATCGACAGGGGAAAAACTGTGGTTTGGATCTGGGGACGGGCCTTGTCCGCATAGTTGGGGACCTACTGGGCGTAGTAAGAGAAAAACCGTAGGCAGCGCTTCAGGGCCTTGGAGCAGTGAGGGAGGGGGAACTCCATAAGGGGGCGCATGCGTTCAGGGTCGGGGCCTATAACTCCATTTCACGCTACGTAGCCGAGGATGGCTAGGCGGTCGGTGCTAAGCACGCATTTATCCTTGTTGTATGTAAGGTTAAGGATCTTGGCGGTCTGGAGGAATTTTCGGAGGTTGGTGTCGTGGTCCTGCTGGACCTGGCCGCAGATGGTGACATTATCAAGATACGGGAATGTTGCCCGTAAACCGTACCGGTCAACCATTCGGTCCATCTCGCGCTGGAAGACCGAGACCCCGTTGGTGACACCGAAGGGAACCCTTAAGAAGTGATAGAGCCTCCCATCTGCCTCGAAGGCAGTGTATTTGCGGTCACTAGTGTGGATGGGGAGCTGGTGGTAAGCGGACTTAAGATCCACCATGGAGAAGATCTTGTAATGCGCGATCCTGTTTACCAGGTCGGATATGCGGGGGAGAGGCTACGTGTCCAGCTGCGTAAACCTGTTGATAGTCTGACTGTAGTCAATGACCATCCTATGTTTCTCCCCGGTCTTTACCACCACTACTTGAGCTCGCCAGGGACTGTTGCTCGCTTCAATGACTCCTTCCCTCAGTAGCCTTTGGACCTCTGACCTAATAAAGATCTGATCCTGGGCACTATACCGTCTGCTCTTGGTGGCGACGGGTTTGCAATCCGGGGTGAGGTTCGCAAACAGGGAAGGCCGGTCGACCTTGAAGGTCGCGAGGCCGCAGACAGTGAGGGGGGGTATAGGGACCCTGAATTTGAAAGCTAGATTCTGGAGATTACACTGGAAGTCTAAACCTAGGAGTGTGGCCGCGCAGAGGTGGGGAAGGACGTAGAGCCGGTAATTTTTAAACTCCCTTCCCTGGACTGTGAGGTTTGCTAAACAAAACCCCTTTATCTCCACTGAGTGGGAACCGGAGGCCAGGGAGATTTTTTAATTAACGGGGTGGACGAGGAGAGAACAGCGTCTTACCGTGTCGGGGTGTATGAAGCTCTCCGTGCTCCCAGAGTTGATTAAGCAGGACGTCTCGTGCTCGTTGATAAGTACAGTTGTTGTAGCAGTTGAGAGTGTTCGAGGCCGGGATTGATCCAGGTTCACCGAGGCTAATCTCAGCAGTTGAGTGTTCTCTTCAGGCGGTGTGTGGTCAGCCAGCTGGGGTCCTGGGAGTCCATCCAAGATGGCGGCTCCCATTGGTCGCACACGGCTGGGGGTGCAAAAAATGGCGGCGCCCATCCATCGAGCGTGGCGTCCGCGGGACAAGATGGCGGCGCCCGAGGGCCGCACGTGGCCCTGGAGTAGGAAGATGGCGGCGCCCGCTGGCCGCCCGGGAATCGTGGAGAGGGTTGTGGTGGCGGTCCGCATTCACCGCCGGAGACCGCGGCGACAGCCCGGGCCTGGCATACCACCACGAAGTGGCCCTTCTTACCGCATCCCTTGCAGGTGGATGCGCGGGCCGGGCAGCGCTGCCGGGGGTGCTTGGCCTGCCCGCAAAAGGAGCAGCGGGGCCCCCCGGGGTTGCCAGGCCACCTTGCAGCACAAGCTTGTGGGGGTTCCACGCTGCCCAGGGGGCTGCCCCGCGGTCGGTAACGTAAGCGCAGGCGTTTCTTGAGGCCACATCCAGGGAGCCTGCAAGGGCCCATGCCTCCTTGAGACCTAGAGTATCTTTTTCCAGCAATCGCTGGCGGATTTGGGAGGACAGCATACCTGCCACAAAAGCGTCCTGGACCAATAGTTCTGTGTGTTCGCTTGCCGAAACCTGCGGGCAGCTGCAGTTTCTCCCCAACACCAGGAGTGCCCGGTAGAATTCTTACAGCGATTCCCCAGGGATTTGTCGCCTCGTTGCTCGCAGATGTTGGGCGTAGACCTGGTTTACCAGGCGAATATAATGTATTTTTAGCAGCTCTATTGCTGCATCGAAGTCATCCACTTCCTCGATGAGGGTGTAAATCTCCGGGCTCACCCTCGAGTGCAGGACTTGCATTTTCTGCTCTCCCGTTGGTGTGTTTTCGGTCGTTCCGAGATGTCCTTTAAAACACGCCAGGCAGTGCTTGAAGATTGCCGCTGAGTTTGCCGCGTGGGGGCTGAGTTGCAGACACTCTGGCTTGATTCGGAGCTCCATCCTTTTAAATCTAGCTTATTAAATTGCTGCACGATCAATGATCACTAAAGCGAGGTTGTAGTCCAACTGAAGGCTTTAACAAGCTAGATGTTTCCCCCAGCAGCTCAGGCACAGAATGAAGGCTGCTGGGGCGGCACGGGCTCTTATACCCCGCCTTGCAGGGCCGAGCTACCATACAGCTTGACCAATAGGAAACATACAATATCTACCAATGGTGTTCCAGCATTACCAGGTACCGTAATACCTCTACGCAGACTACCACATAGGGGGAAAAGGCCAGTCGCCTTTTGGCTCACCATCGCAAAAGACAGACGGTCTCCCGGGAGATCACACAGATACTCAATTCGGGTGGCAACCTCTTTTCCGCCCTCCTCAAGTTAATGCAGCTTTTGAATTTTTTTACCACGATCTCTATAAATCGGAGCCTCCTGTGGATACATCAGTCATGTCCGGCTTTCTAAGCAGTCTAACCGTCCCAATGTTTGAGGTGGATATAAATGGTGAGTTGGAAACCCCATTACATTCTGATGAAATTTTTAAATGTATTGGGTTGATGTAATCTGGCAAAGTCCCTGGTCCGGATGGCGTTCCGATTGAATCCTACAGGAGGTTCTCAGACCACTTGTGTCTTAGACATGTTCAATAATTCCCTATCCCGGGGTTCATTGCTCCAACCCTCACTCAAGCCTCTATTTCCTTGCTTCTTAGGAGGGACAAAGACCCAACAGATTATGGTTCGTACCATTCTATTTCAGTTTTGAACACTGACGTCAAGCTACTCACTAGGGTGATGGCGCTTCAGCTGGTGTCTGGTCTCCCAAATATAATCTCGGAGGATCAAACAGTCTTTGTGAAGAGCCAACAATTGTTGGCCAACGTACGTTGTCTGTTAAATGTTGTCCTTCCCTTCTCCTCAGTGCCTGAACCTGTGGTGATAGCACCCCTCGATACTGAAAAGGCATTGATAAAGTGGAATGGGAGTATTTATTTGAGAGTCTTCGCAGGTTTGGATTTGACCATAAATTTAGTTCTTCGATTCGTCTGTTGTATAATGCATCTACTGCCGATGTTCACATGAATGCCTTAAACTCTGATTATTTTCCTTTGAATAGGGGCAGTGGACAGGGCCTCTCCTTTCCCCACTCCTGTTTGCTCTGGCAATAGAGTCACTTTCTATAGCATTGAGGGCCTCTCGTAAGTGGAGAGGAAATAATCAGGGAGGGGTGGAGCATAGGTTGTCCCTTGACGCGGATGACCTAATTATTTACATTACGGATCCAGCCTCCTTCATAGATGACATAGTGAAGTTGCTTAACACCTTTGGCTCCTTCTTTGGGTACAATTTGAACTCAGGCAAGAGTTACCCCAGTTACTTCCCTGGGAGGCAAGCCCAAATGGGGATGTTACCTTTTTGCCTTGCTAAGACAAGCTTCCGCCGCCTGGGTGTCTGGGAGGCCCACAACTCGGCCTCATTTCATAAGATAAATTACACCAGTCTGGTTAACAGTATCAAAACAGATTTGTAGAAATGGAATAACTGCCCCCTTTCCTTGGCGGGTAGGGTTTATAATACTAAAATGAATGTGCTCCTGAGGTTTTTATTTTTTTTCAGTGTCTCCCTATTTTTCTCCTCAAATCCTTTTTTGTGAAATTCAACAAGCTCATATCCTCTTTTATTTAGGTGGGTAAGACTTTGAGAATCCGTAGTGTTCTGCTCCAAAAGAACAGACTGTCGGGGGACCCCCAATTTATTGTTCTATTCCTGGGCAGCTAACATTAAACAAAATTGTTGCGGTTCAGCCATCCCGGGTCCATTTGGGGACAAATGAAGCACATTCCTGCACTACTTCTACTCTCACTGCAATAATTACTGCATCATTGCCCTTTTCCCGTGTTAGATTTTCCTCAAACCCAGTGGTGGTTGCCTCCCATAGGATTTGGAAGCAGGTCAGACAGCATTTTAAGCTCCTTTCCATGTCCTCATTGCCCCTATTTGCAACAATCACCTTTTCCTATATGCTGGCTTGTACTCGACATTTAAATCTTCCCAGGGTGAAGGGTGCCAAGTGGCTTGGGGACCTGTTCATGCAGGGGAGGTTTGTCAGTTTCAGGGTATTAGCTGATAAATTCCAGCTGCCCAATTCCGTCTTTTCAGGTATTTCCAAGTTTGTGATTTGCCACGTAAAACTTTTCCTTCCTTTCCTTTGGCGCCACCTTCTTCCCTGATGAAGAAGGGTGTGTCTCTGGTTAGGACTGAAGGGGGGTCTATTTCCGACCTGTATGGTCATATCCTTTCATCGGATTCTGCACCGTTGAGTGGTGTGAGGACGAAACAGGAGGGACAAATGGGTGAGATGTAGAGTGAGGCACTTCATAGGGTCAACTTCATGCCTTCATGTGCTCAGCTGAGCCTGATTCAGTTTACGGTATTATATAGGACACACTTGACTAGGACAAGGATAAGTGGGTTCTTCCCAAGAGTTGAGGATAGGTGTGAGTGCTGTTCTCTTGGGGTGGCTAACCATATGCATATGTTCTGGCCCTGCCCCAAACTTGCAGGCTTCTGGGCTTCATTCTTCAAAACCATGTCGGAGATACTCCATATACATTTGGATCCGTGTCCACTGGTGGCCATATTTGGGGTGTTGGATTCGCCGGTGATTGAGTCTGCGGTAGAGGCTAATATTCTCGCCTTTGTCTCGTTGATAGCTCTGAGGCGAATATCCTTGGTTGGAGGTCACCCTCTCTGCCCTGTGCCTCGGACTGGCTGGGTGACTTCATGACATTTCTGCATTTGGAGAAAGTCGAGTTCACCATCGGGGCGTTGTTGGAGAGGTCCTATCTAAGATGGGAACCATTTATTTCCTTTTTTTAGGAGTTAGTCACAGTCAGTTGTTAGCGGGTTTAGATGAGTTTAAGTCTCTAAGTTAATTTGGTGTGGTGATTTTTTTTACTCTTTTTCTTTGATTGTGATGTTTTGCCTTTTTTCTCCTTGTGCTTGTTAGGATTTGTATTGACCATTATGAAAACATTTTCAATGAACATATATTTTTTAAAAACATATGTGGCACATAAACAGGAAAAATGAAGGAGTAAGAGATGAGTAGTGCCAGAGCCCATGGAAACATTTATTCCGGTCACCCCCCAAAAAACTTCATTTTTATACTCTAATCCCTTTGCAATAAAGGCTAAAGTACCTGGGGCTGGATTCTCTGTTTCAGTGACTGTGCCTCCAAGCTGTTGTGAAAACTGGCGTCAAAAGGCCACATATTCACAGTCTTGCAGGGCTAGTCGTGAAACTCGCAGCTCCAGCTGCAAATACAGGCCCCCGCACTTCCTGGCCAGAGGCCACGCTGTGCTCCATGGCGGACTCAGACCGCGGAGCTGGACGGCGTAGTGTCTAGATCGGTCACGCGCCCGACCTGGACCGCCCTCCCAAATATAGCCCGGCCCCGTATGAGGCCCCCCTGCCATCCGATCGGTCTGCCCCCGACCATGGTGGCTGCAGACTGAGTCCACAGCCACCATGCGAGTATCCCGAACGGCAGGACCATGTCAGATCAACGCTGTCGGGACTTCGGCTGGTCGGGGTTGGAGATTAGCAGGGCGGGCCTCTGGCAATGGCTGCAGGTAGGGGATACGTGGCGCGGGAGTACGCCGCTTTTCGGGAGCCGGAGAGTCAAGGCGCTGGTCCCGATTCCATGCGCGGAAATGAATTCTCTGTTCCGGCATCAGACGCGATTTCGCCGTCGGGATGCAGAGAATCCAGCCTCATTTGTTTCCTAATTGCTTGTTCGCGCAACATTTTAATTTTCCATGATTCATGTATGAGGACACCCAGGTCCCTCTGGAATCAAATATTTCCCAGAAAATATGTTTTAGATATTAATTTTTCCTTTCAAAGTGAACAACTTCAGACTTCCCTGCTTTATATTCCAGCTGACATGTTCTTGCCTTGTCACTCAAACTTTGCAGCTTATTTTTCCATCTAACTTTATGTACCATCAGCAAACTTGAACATATTACGTCGTCCTCCATTGAAGTAATTGAAATAGTAAGAAGTCTTACAACACCAGGTTAAAGTCCAACAGGTTTATTTGGAATCACGAGCTTTCGGAGCATAGCTCCTTCATCAGGTAGGTGATGAAGAAGCTGTGCTCCGAAAGCTAGTGATTCCAAATAAACCTGTTGGACATTAACCTGGTGTTGTAAGACTTCTTACTGTGCCCACCCCAGTCCAATGCCGGCATCTCTACATCGTAATTGAAATAGATTGTAAACCTAAAAAGGCCCAACTGATCTTTTTGGCACCCTTCTAGTTACAGGCTGAAAACCCCCAAACATCCCATTTTCTATTCATTCAAGGGATGTGGGCTTCACTGGATAGGCCAACATTAATTGCCCATTTCTAATTGATTTTGAGAAGGTGATGGTGAGCTGCCTTCTTGAATCGCTGCAATCCATGTGGTGTGGGTACATCCACATTGTTGTTGGAGAGGGATTTCCACGATTTTGACCCAATGACGGAACAGCGATATAGTTCCAGGTGAGGATGGGAATAGTTTGGCAGGGAATATCCATATTGTGGTGTTCACGTGCATCTGCTGCACTTGACCTTCTAGATAGTAATGGGCATGAGTTTGGAAGGTGCTGTCTAGGGAGCGTTGGTGAGTTCCTGCAGGGCATCTTGTAGATGGTACACAATGTTGCCATTGCGCATAGTGGTGGATGGAGTGAATGTTTGTGGATGGGGTGCCAATCAAGCAGACTGCTTTGTCCTGGATGGTGTCAAGCTTTGAGTGTTGTTGGAGCTGCACTCCGAAGAATATAATCCTAACTGACTTAGTCTCTCCTCATATGACAGTCCTGCCATCCAGGAATCAGCCTGGTAAACGTTCGCCGCACTCCCTCCATAGCAAGGACATCCTTCCTCAGATAAGGTCACCAAACCTGCACATAGCACTCCAGATGTGGCCTCACCAACAATTGCAACAATTTCAGTAAAACATCCCTATTCTTATGCTCAAATCCTCCTGCTATGAAGGCCAACGTACCATTTGTCTTCATTGCTGCCTGCTGTACCTGCATGCATACTTTCATAACTGATGCACAAGGACACCAAGGTCTCACTGAGTATTCACCTCTCTAAATTTACACTCATTCAAATAATAATCTGCCTTCCTATTTTTGCTACTGATGTGGATAACCTCATAGTTAACCACAGTATACTGCATCTGCTATGCATAGGCCCACTCACTCTGCCTGTCCAAATCACACTGAAGCATCTCTGCATTCTCCTCACCGCTCAACCTCCCACCCAACTTTGTATCATCTGCAGATTTGGAGATAATCATTTAGTTCCCTTGTCCAATGTGAACTGGTGGTGTCCTTTTTTTTTTTGCACTGAGTGCTGAATTTGGTGCATTTGAGTGCGATAGTGAGAGTTTGGTGACCGAGGGAGTGCTGAATTTGGTGCATTTGAGTGCGATAGTGAGAGTTTGGTGACCGAGGGAGTGCTGAATTTGGTGCATTTGAGTGCGATAGTGAGAGTTTGGTGACCGAGGGAGTTAGGTGAGGAGGGAGTAAGGTGCTCCTTTCATTTTGTTTCCGACATTTCCGCAAAGAGTGCGAAGAGAGCCAGGAGTTTACAGAAAGTGTAGCTGACTGGGAGCAGGGTCGGAGGGAGGAGATCTAGTTAGTCCACAGGGCAGCTATATTCTGTCAGGTAAGAGGGGATGGAGGCTAGGCCAGTTACATGCTCCTCCTGTAGGATGTGGGTGGTGAGGGATACCACCGGTGTCCCCACTGACTATACCTGCGGGAAGTCCACCCAACTTCAGCTCCTCAAAGACCGTGTTAGGGAACTGGAGCTGAAGCTGGGTGAACTTCGGATCATCCGGGAGGCAGAGGGGGTGATTGAGAAGAGTTACAAGGAGGTAACCACATCCAAGGTACAGGACAAGAATAGCTGGGTTACAGTCAGGGGGAAAAAACAAACAGGCAGAAAGTGCAGGGATCCCTCGTGGCCGTTCCCCTTCAAAACAAGTATACCGTTTTGGATGCTGTTGGGGGGGATGACCTACCGGGGGAAGGCCCTAGTGGCCAGGTCTCTGGCACTGAGTCTGGCTCTGGGGCTCAGAAGGGAAGGGGGGAGAATAGAAAAGCAATAGTTGTAGGAGATTCAATGGTTAGGGGAATAGATAGGAGATTCTGTGGTCGCGAGCGAGACTCCCGGAAGGTAGTTGCCTCCCGGGTGCCAGGGCCAGGGATGTCTCGGATCGTGTCTTCAGGATCCTTCAGGGGGAGGGGGAGCAGCCAGAAGTCGTGGTGCACATTGGTACCAATGACATAGGTAGGAAAAGGGGTGTGGAGGTAATAAACAAGTTTAGGGAGTTAGGCTGGAAGTTAAAAGCCAGGACAGACAGAGTTGTCATCTCTGGTTTGTTGCCGGTGCCACGTGATAGCGAGGCTAGGAATAGGGAGAGTGTGCAGCTGAACACGTGGCTGCAGGAATGGTGTAGGAGGGAGGGCTTCAGGTATTTGGATAATTGGAGCGCATTCTGGGGAAGGTGGGACCTGTACAAGCAGGACGGGTTGCATCTGAACCAGAGGGGCACCAATATCCTGGGAGGGAGGTTTTCTAGTACTCTTCGGGAGGGTTTAAACTAATTTGGCAGGTGAATGGGAACCGGATTTGTAGTCCAGCAACTAAGTTAGCCGATATTCAGGATGCTAAAGCGTGTATTGAGGCAGTGGGGAAGGGAACACTGACAAAGGAGAGTACTTGCAGGCACGGAGATGGGTTGAAGTGTGTATACTTCAACGCAAGAAGCATCAGGAATAAGGTGGGTGAACTTAAGGCATGGATCGGTACTTGGGACTACGATGTGGTGGCCATCACGGAAACTTGGATAGAAGAGGGGCAGAAATGGTTGTTGGAGGTCCCTGGTTATAGATGTTTCAATAAGATTAGGGAGGGTGGTAAAAGAGGTGGGGGGGTGGCATTATTAATTAGAGATAGTATAACAGCTGCAGAAAGGCAGTTCGAGGAGTATCACCCTATTGAGGTAGTATGGGTTGAAGTCAGAAATAGGAAAGGAGCAGTCACCTTGTTAGGAGTTTTCTATAGGCCCCCCAATAGTAGCAGAGATGTGGAGGAACAGATTGGGAAACAGATTTTGGAAAGGTGCAGAAGTCATAGGGTGGTAGTCATGGGCGACTTTAACTTCCCAAATATTGAGTGGAAACTCTTTAGATCAAATAGTTTGGATGGGGTGGTGTTTGTGCAGTGTGTCCAGGAAGCTTTTCTAACACAGTATGTAGATTGTCCGACCAGAGGAGGGGCAATATTGGATTTAGTACTGGGTAATGAACCAGGGCAAGTGATAGATTTGTTAGTGGGGGAGCATTTTGGAGATAGTGACCACAATTCTGTGACTTTCACTTTAGTAATGGAAAGGGATAGGTACGTGCAACAGGGCAAGGTTTACAATTGGGGGAAGGGTAAATACGATGTTGTCAGACAAGAATTGAAGTGCATAAGTTGGGAACATAGGCTGGCAGGGAAGGACACAAGTGAAATGTGGAACTTGTTCAAGGAACAGGTGCTACGTGTCCTTGATATGTATGTCCCTGTCAGGCAGGGAAGAGATGGTCGAGTGAGGGAACCATGGTTGACAAGAGAGGTTGAATGTCTTGTTAAGAGGAAAAAGGTGACTTATGTAAGGCTGAGGAAACAAGGTTCAGACAGGGCATTGGAGGGATACAAGATAGCCAGGAGGGAACTGAAGAAAGGGATTAGGAGAGCTAAGAGAGGGCATGAACAATCTTTGGCGGGTAGGATCAAGGAAAACGAGGAATATGAGAATGACTAGAGCGAGGGTAGGTCCGATCAAGGACAGTAGCGGGAGATTGTGTATTGAGTCTGAAGAGATAGGAGAGGTCTTGAACGAGTACTTTTCTTCTGTATTTACAAATGAGAGGGGCGATATTGTTGGAGAGGACAGTGTGAAACAGATTGGTAAGCTCGAGGAAATACTTGTTAGGAAGGAAGATGTGTTGGGCATTTTGAAAAACTTGAGGATAGACAAGTCCCCCGGGCCTGACGGGATATATCCAAGGATTCTATGGGAAGCAAGAGATGAAATTGCAGAGCCGTTGGCAATGATCTTTTCGTCCTCACTGTCAACAGGGGTGGTACCAGGGAATTGGAGAGTGGCGAATGTCGTGCCCCTGTTCAAAAAAGGGACTAGGGATAACCCTGGGAATTACAGGCCAGTTAGTCTTACTTCGGTGGTAGGCAAAGTAATGGAAAGGGTACTGAAGGATAGGATTTCTGAGCATCTGGAAAGCCACTGCTTGATTAGGGATAGTCAGCACGGATTTGTGAGGGGTAGGTCTTGCCTTACAAATCTTATTGAATTCTTTGAGGAGGTGACCAAGCATGTGGATGAAGGTAAAGCAGTGGATGTAGTGTACATGGATTTTAGTAAGGCATTTGATAAAGTTCCCCATGGTAGGCTTATGCAGAAAGTAAGGAGGCATGGGATAGTGGGAAATTTGGCCAGTTGGATAACGAACTGGCTAACCGATAGAAGTCAGAGAGTGGTGGTGGATGGCAAATATTCAGCCTGGATCCCAGTTACCAGTGGCGTACCGCAGGGATCAGTTCTGGGTCCTCTGCTGTTTGTGATTTTCATTAATGACTTGGATGAGGGAGTTGAAGGGTGGGTCAGTAAATTTGCAGACGATACGAAGATTGGTGGAGTTGTGGATAGTAAGGAGGGCTGTTGTCGGCTGCAAAGAGACATAGATAGGATGCAGAGCTGGGCTGAGAAGTGGCAGATGGAGTTTAACCCTGAAAAGTGTGAGGTTGTCCATTTTGGAAGGACAAATATGAATGCGGAATATAGGGTTAACGGTAGAGTTCTTGGCAATGTGGAGGAGCAGAGAGATCTTGGGGTCTATGTTCATACATCTTTGAAAGTTGCCACTCAAGTGGATAGAGCTGTGAAGAAGGCCTATAGTGTGCTCGCGTTCATTAACAGAGGGATTGAATTTAAGAGCCGTGAGGTGATGATGCAGCTGTACAAAACTTTGGTAAGGCCACATTTGGAGTATTGTGTACAGTTTTGGTCGCCTCATTTAGGAAGGATGTGGAAGCTTTGGAAAAGGTGCAAAGAAGATTTACCAGGATGTTGCCTGGAATGGAGAATAGGTCTTACGAGGAAAGGTTGAGGGTGCTAGGCATTTTCTCATTAGAACGGAGAAGGATGAGGGGCGACTTGATAGAGGTTTATAAGATGATCAGGGGACTAGATAGAGTAGACAGTCAGAGACTTTTTCCCCGGGTGGAACAAACCATTACAAGGGGACATAAATTTAAGGTGAAAGGTGGAAGATATAGGAGGGATATCAGAGGTAGGTTCTTTACCCAGAGAGTAGTGGGGGCATGGAATGCACTGCCTGTAGAAGTAGTTGAGTCGGTAACATTAGGGACCTTCAAGCAGCTATTGGATAGGTACATGGATTACGGTAAAATGATAGTGTAGATTTATTTGTTCTCAAGGGCAGCACGGTAGCATTGTGGATAGCACAATTGCTTCACAGCTCCAGGGTCCCAGGTTCGATTCCGGCTTGGGTCACTGTCTGTGCGGAGTCTGCACATCCTCCCCGTGTCTGCGTGGGTTTCCTCCGGGTGCTCCAGTTTCCTCCCACAGTCCAAAGATGTGCGGGTTAGGTGAATTGGCCAATGATAAATTGCCCTTAATGTCCAAATTGCCCTTGATGTTGGGTGGAGGTGTTGAGTTTGGGTAGGGTGCTCTTTCCAAGAGCCGGTGCAGACTCAAAGGGCCGAATGGCCTCCTTCTGCACTGTAAATTCAATGATAATCTATGATTAATCTAGGACAAAGGTTCGGCACAACATCGTGGGCCGAAGGGCCTGTTCTGTGCTGTATTTTCTATGTTCTATGTTCTATGTCCTAGAACTGATCCCTGTGGTACCCCAGTAGTCACTGCCTTAAATCGGAAAAAGACCCATTTATTTCAATTTGCTTCCTGTTTGCTAACCAGCTTTCTATCCATCGCAAGACACTACCTAAAATCCCGTACGTGTTAACTTTACACAGTAATCTGCTCTGTGAGACCTTGTCAAAACCCTTGTTATGGGCCAGGGTTTAGAGAACCCCAAAGTGTATCATGGAGTTCACCTGACCCACAACTTTTAATAGATTGTGGTTATGGGGAACACATGGGCTTACTCTGCAGGTGTGATGCAACAGAAATCTAAAGTACTTTTAAATTAAAACAATGTTTATTTATGAAACCAGTTAACACTTTATAAACCCACAGTAAACATCTTAACAACTATCCACAACAATAAATCCCCAAAGAATACAGTACGCTATAAGTAACTCTTAATCTTTCCTTGCAACATCCATAAGACACAAAAAGGACCCTTTTTACAGAAAGACATCAGGTTTAACTTCTCTACTGAGAACAGTTACCACTTTGAAATCACCCAATGAACATTCCCCAGCCTGCAGAGATTCACGCACACCCTTCTGTGACTGCAGCTTCTCAAAAACTAAAACGAAACCAAACACTCCCTGTAGCAAAAAGCCTAAAGCAAAAGTAAAAGCCCAGCTCCACCCATACTCTGACATCACTGATAAACACCCATTTCTTAAAGGCACATCCACTACAGCTATTTTTATAAACACCCATTTCTTAAAGGCACTCTCACATGACACCCTTCTGAAAGTCTAAATAAACCACCTCCCCCGGTTCTCCCTGGTCAGCTCTCCTAGTTACATCTTCAAAGAATTCCAGTTGATTGATCAAGCATGATTTTCCTTTTGTAAATACCTGCTGACTTTGTCTGATTACACCACTGCTTTCCACCTGCTGTGCTATGAAATCCTTGATCATGGACACTAGAAACATCCCTACTACCAACGTTAAGCTCACTGGTCTATAATTCCCTATTTTCTCTCTACTTCTCTTTTTGAATAGCATGGTTACATTAGCTACCCTCCAATCTGTAGGAACAATTCCAGAGTCCAAAGAATTTTGGAAAATGACCTCCAATGGATCTACTATTCTAGGGTCACTTCCTTAAATATTCTGGGATGAAGATTATCAGGCCCTGGAGATATATTTGTCTTCAATCCCAATTGCCCCAAAACCATTTCCTTACTAATACTAATTTCATTTAGCTCCTCACTGAAACTTGTGTTTCTCAGAACTTATGGTACATTATTCATGTCTTCCTTTTTGAAGACAGAAGCAAAGTACAAATTTAGTTCCTCAACCATTTCTTCATTCCCCGTTATAATTCCTCCGTTTCTGACTGTAAGGGGCCTACATTTGTTTTTGTCAATCGTTTTCTCTTTACATCCCTATAGAAACTTTTACAGTTTTTATGTTCTCCGCTAGCTTGCTTTAATATTTTATTTTCCCCTTCTTAATAAATCCCTTGTCCACCTTTGCTGAATTTTAAACTGTTCCCAATCTTCAGGGCTACTGCTTTTTCTGCTGGCTTGGTGGTAACAGTAGAGTGGGGGATATGTCAGGTCACAAGTTTACAGATTGTACTTGATTATAGTTGCACTGCTTATGACAGTGCCTCATGGATGTCCAGTTTTTGAGTTGTATTTGTTTGAAATCTATCACATTTAACAATAATGGTAGTGCCACACAACATGGTGGAGGGTATTCTCAATGTGAAGCCAGGAATTCAACTGTGCAAGGACTGTGTGGAGGTCACTCCTGCTGATACTATCATGGACAGATGCTTCTCCGGCAGACAGACTGGTGAGAATGAGGTTAATTATGTTTTTCCCCCTTTTTGGTCTCCTCACCACCTGTCGCAGACCTAGTCTAGCAGTTACATCTTTTCGGACTTGGTCAGCTCGGTTGGTAGTGATGCTACCAAGCTACCCTTGGTGATGGACATTGAAGTTCCCCACCCAGAGTACATTCTGTGCCCTTGACACCCCCAGTGCTTCCTCCAAGTTCCTCCAAGTGGTGTTCAATGTGGAAGAGTGTTGATTCATCGACCTTGGGGATATATATAACATATATATATGGTTCTCTGAAATGTTTTTATTGTCATTACCAATTATATTCAATAATTTTGAAATATAAACAAATCTAGATAATAAATTGACCAATTGATTGGTTCAGTAAAGTTGTGTAGCATATAAGATCGAATGGTATATGATAAAGTAATATTTTGGCAAATAAATAGTTGTTTACTTTTTAAATGAAAGCAAATTGAGAGAACCATTCAGCTGAGCATCCCATCGCTAGAGATATTTAACTTTTTTTATTCATTCTTGAGATATGCAAGAATTATTACTGGTGCCTAGTTGCCCTTGAGAGGAGGACTCCGAACAGCTTGTTTGGATCACTGAAACTATATGGTGAAGGTATTCCCAAAAATTCTCATGAAGTCAAGGTGGTGATGTCAGCCCAATTATACTGTTAACTTTCCATGCTGCAAGGTGGTGCCAGAAAGACATAGATTTCAATATAATTTGTACACTGGGGACTCTGTCTCACACTGGTTCAACTTGACACCACATGAAGTATAACTGCAAAAAGTAGTTGGGCCAGGTTGGAAGCTGTGAGTTATAAATTTCAGCAAAACTTTTGATAAAGCAGTGCTACGGAAAGTTTCAACTTGATCAGCATGAACCTGAGCTCTGTACATAGATGAGCTGTCCAATGGTGGTCAGGAAATTTTAAATGGGCTTTTGCCAACTAGGAACAGCCGTTTGCAACTATTGTTCTCAGACCGAGAGTACAGTGTAGGAGAGGTCTCAAATCAGAGATACGTCTAATAGTAATTTTTTGCAAGAAAAGGATAATTGGAGTAATCATGAGCTTTGAAACTGGAAAACAAATTATTTAGCCATAAAATGCACACTAAGACTTCTGCAAAAGGGCAACATTAACCATGGGGGAAGAGTTTGTACCAAAATAACATTCAAGTCTGACCACATTTTATCTGCACAGTTCATTGGTAGAACACTTGTATCAATATCGCTATGCCTATTCCTATATGTGCATCAACTTATATTGCATTGAGAACCTTCATGTCCATATTTCTATCTATTAAATACAAACATCTATTAAGCTGCTCATTAATGTAAGCATTATAGTAACAGCTGCTAATGCAAAGCATCTAATTCTAAACACAAACAAGCACGTAAAAGCATGTATACATTTTTATCAATGGATCTAATTTTGTCAGGCAAATTTATCAATTAGCACTATAGTTAATGTGTCCTAAAAATGCTGGAAATGTCATTTTAAAAATCTCCCTGAGTTCCTGGAAAACAGAAAGCTAATAACCATGGGCATGTCAAGATGTACAATGAGGACAAAATAACTTTCCTACCAAATATTTGATTCCAATTAATGGCTCGAGCTAAGCACATTCAAGCTTGACAAGGCTGATTGGGAGACTATGGGGACAATATTCACTGTCCCTGTCGAGAGGAATGGGAGCACTACAAAAGTTGTGGTGCTGAATTTACGACCCAGTTCTCACTTTCAAATGCCTGAGGCCATTTCCAACCATTGCTGCAAATAAGCAGCTTGTGGCCCCACGTATTTCAGGCAGATGCCTCATTAAGACATACAAATTGGGGACCTATTCTGTGCACATGAGTCTGATTCAAATTACAGATACCAGAGGGACGAGCTTGAGCAATGTATGCCCAATCCATTGGTACAAAACATATTGCAGCATATCCAGTGGTCCTTCTCGGGATTGCTGCAGGTCCCTTCTGAATCCAAGAACAGTAAACCCTTTAAAGAATTGTCGGGGGACCAGATGGACTTCTCACCTGCTCCTGTTCTTGTGCCCCTTCCACGATTGCCTCTCCTATTTAACGTCTGCTCAACTCTGACAAGAAGCTACTGAATTTCCTTCACTTTCTTCCGGTTACCAGTTTGCCTGTAAGTTCTAGTTTAAGTCTCTCATGGCCCCAATGCCACGAATTGTGGGCCAAGCACTAAAACGGCTCCGGATTCTTGTGGAATATATTGGATGGACAATATGATTGCTCCACTCATTGCCCACATAAAACCTACCAAAATGAATAATTAGCCCCTATATTTTATTCATAAGATAATGATACCTGGGAGTGAGCAACCCCTTATCTGGACTGTCTTTCCAGTGTTATTTAAATCTAACAGATGTAAGATGACATTTAAAAACGACAAGAAACAGGTTGGGCTTTTATCAAACTTAATACTTGAGCAAGTGAATGCATAAAGTATTGACACTAAATCAGGGGACCCTCTAATACAGGTTGGCTGTATTACACAGGTTGGCTAAAATGGTATTGAAGAAAATTTGGAAATCAAAGATATAGAAGATGGTGGTTTTGACACCAAGATCAAAGAAAGATTAAAAGCAATTGGAGAGGGAATTCAATGAATAGATAGACAGGAAGGTATTAGGAGTTCAGATGGCCTTCAAAATTAAGAACTCGACCAGTCAGAGTTTTATAAGAATTCAGTGTATCATGTATGTAGAAGTAAAGTTGCCAAAAATAGAACCGAGAATAGTTCTACTGAGAAAACAGAAATCAGAGGAGGGAGGAATACAAGGCAGGCAGATTCATTGCATAATTCCAAGAGTCAAAAACAGGTCTTCCAGAGGGAGGCAAGGCAGCTAACTCTGTGCTGTCGTAATTTAAACAGAGTAGGAATAATAAGCTCCTGGACTGATTGTTAAACCTATGAGTTTATCTGTAATAATCGGAAATAACTACATTTTGTTACATCCAATGGATTTACTATTGAATCATTTAACTTGTCAGCTATATCTAATGTCAATAAACCTGACTGGATTTATGTCATCTTAGATATTGAGTGAATAGTGATTTATATTCAGTAAAGAGTACAGCAGATGCTAAGTTCTAGTGATGCATTGAAACTGTTTTCATAATCTCTGTGGTTAATTTTCTCAATTTATATATCTACCTAAATAATTGTCATACACTTACTGTTTAATTGAAGTGGAGATCATAGAAATCATAGAAATCATAGAATTTACAGTGCAGAAGGAGGCCATTTGGCCCATCGAGTCTGCACCGGCTCTTGGAAAGAGCACCCTACCCAAGGTCAACACCTCCACCCTATCCCCATATGCAGCCGTTGGACTGGGGTGAGCACAGTAAGATGTCTTGCAACACCAGGTTAAAGCCCAACAGGTTTATTTGGAATCACGAGCTTCCGGAGTGTAGCTCCTTCATCAGGTGAGTGAGTGTTTAATTGAAAATACAGCTTGTTGTATTCAGAAAAGAGTGTCAATAAATAAGTAAATAAGTGTTAGTTCTCAACTTGATGGTATGACATCCTCTTTGATAACTTTAACAAGAACAGGTTAACTGATTAATTCAGTACTTTTCTTGTCTGTCAATAGGGAATTGATAGTGTGGATGTTAATATAATTTGAATCAGTCAATGTAAGTTTGCTCAAGCAGGCTATATTTAAGCATAAAATACTTCCCTTCATATGGAAGTAAATTTGCAGATGGATCTTGATGAGGAGTTAAAGTGAAACAGTTAAAAATGATTCTGCTTCCCTGTGAGTGTGTGGCACTAACATCATGCTAAATGGATAGATTGTGAACAGATCTAGCAACTTAAGACCGGGCAACCATGAGGCACCGTGGACCATCAGCAGGAGCAGAGTTGTACTCAATCACAATCTGTAACCTCATTGTCCTCTACCATAACCGCCAAGCCAGTGATCAGCACCGGTTCAACATCGAGTGTAGGAGAGCACGCCAGGACAGCACCAGTCATATTTAAAAATGAGGAGTGAACCTAGTCAAGCTACAACACTGGAATGCCAAACACCATAAGCAACAAGTGATAACAGAGCCATGCAATTACATAACCAATGGATCAGATTTAAGCTCTACAGTGCTGCCACATCCAGCCGTGAATGGTGGTGGACGATTAAACAACTCACTGGAGGAGAAGGCTCCATACATGCCCCCATACTCAATGATGGGGTAGCACAGAACCTCAGTGCAAAAGATAAAGCTGAAGCATTTGCAACAATCTTCAGCCACAGGTGCCGAGTAGATGATCCATCTCGGCCTCCTCCAGAGGTCCCCAGCATCACAGGTGCCGTTCTTTAAGCATTTTGATTTTCTCCACCTAATACCAAGAAATGGCTGAAGGCACTGGATACTGCAAAGGCTATGGGTCTTGACAATATTCCAGCAATAGTACTGAAATCATATGCTCCACAACTTTTCGTGCCCCTAGCCAATCTGATCCAGTACAACTACAACATTGGCCTCTACCCGGTGATGAGGAAATTTGCTCAGGTATGTCCTGTGCCCAAGAAACAGAACAAATCCAACCCAGCCAAATACCGCCCGATCAGTCTACTTTCGATCATTAGCAAAGTGATGATAGGAAAGAAGAGCAAATGCTATCAAGCAGCAATAAACAGCTCAGTGAAAATGTTAAGTCTGGAAGGTTGTAATGTGCCTAATCGAAAGATGAGGAGGCTGTTCCTCCAGTTTGCGCTGGGCTTCTCTCGAACATTGCAGCAGGCCAAGGACGGACATGTGAACATGAGAGCAGGACGGTTAACATTGAGTTCAACGACTTCAGACTGTGAACTCTCTCCTCCACCTTCACCCCATTTTTATTTCTATCAATTTATTTAAATTTCTTCCATCCATCTGTTTATCCCTCACCATTTTCTCCCCACCCCACCCCACCCCAATTGGGCAATCTGTTCCCTGTTCCTAGTTGTCCTTTGACACACTGCTTACCTTTGTTCTGCCATCAACACATTCTAATTTCTTAATATGCCTTTATCAGCACCCTTCTTGGCCTTAATCACGTCCACTAACATTCCCTTTGTCTTTCTGTCCACATCATTGTCAACCTCCATCTATCGCTGGCCATCTATCCAGCCCCACTGCTCCATGCCAACCCCCGCCATCCACATAAATCTGACTCTATTTCCAGTTCTCTTCAACTTTGACAAAGAATCATCCAGACTCATAAATGTTAGCTCCCTTCTTTCTCCACAGTTTCTGTGAGACCTGCTGAGATTGTCCAGTATTTTCTGTTTTTGTTTCAGATTCCAGCATCTGCAGTAATTTGCTTTTATCTACTGTCAGAGTGGAGTTTGCACTTTCTCCTTGTGTCTTTGGACTGTGGGAGGAAACCGGAGCACCCGGAGGAACTCAGCATGCTCCGGTTTCCTCCCACAGTCCAAAGATGTGCAGACTAGGTAGATTGGCCATGATATAAATTGCCCCTTAGCATCCAGGGATGTGTAGGTTAGGTGGGGTTATGGGGATAGAGTGGGGGAATTGGTGTAGATAGGGTGCTCTTTCAGAGGGTTGGTGCAGATTTGATGGGCCGAACGGCCTCATACTGTACTGTAGGGATTCTATAATTCTATGATTTTATGGCACACTAGTGCCCTGCAATGACCATCTCCAACAAGAGAGAATCTAACCATTGCCCCTTGTCACTCATTGGCATTACCATCACTGAATAGCCCACTATCAACATACTGGCCAGAAACTGAACTGGACTAGCCATACTGTGGCTGCAAGAGCAGGTCAGAGGTAGCAATCATGTGGTGCGTAACTCATCTCCGCACTTACCAAATCTTGTCCACCCCTACATGGCACTAGTAGGAATGTAACAAAATACTCTCCACTTGCCTGGATGAGTGCAGCTCCAACAATACATAAGAAGACCAACACCTTCCAGAACAAAACAGCCCATTTGATTGGCACACAAACATTCACTCTCTCCACCATTACCGCACAGTAGCAGCAGTTTGTACCATCTACAAAATGCACTGCAGGAATTCGCCAAGGTCCTTTATATCCCAAATCCACGACTACTACCATCTAGAAGATAAGAGCAGCTGATACTTGGGAATACCACCACTTGGAAATGACCATCCAAACCTGACTTGGAAATATATCACGGTTCCTTCACTGTCGTTGGGTCAAAACCCTGGAACTCCCTCCCTAACAGCACTGTGATTGTACCTATACCACACAGACTACAGCGGTTCAAGCAGCCAACTCACTACCATCTTCTGCAATGTAATTAGGGATGGACAATAAATGTTGGCCGAGCCAGCAAGGCCCAAATCCCATGAATAAATAAAACAAAGACTACAGTTCCTCACAAGGTTTATTCACTCTTCCAACTTATTCCATCAGGCAGGAGATACAAAAGTCTGAGAACAAGCACGAACAGATTCAAAAACAGCTTCTTCCCTGCTGTTACCTGATTCCGAAACGACCTTCTTATGGACTGATCTGATCTCTTCACACATCTTCTCTACTGAGTAGTACTACACTCCTGTATGCTTCACCCAATACATGTGTCTATGTATTTACATCATTTATTTTATGTTTGCCCTGTGTATTTTCGTTTCATGTACGGAATGATCAGTCTGAACTGTGCGCAGAACAGAACACTTTTCGGTAAATGTGACAATAAACAAATCCAAATTCTGGTTTGCCAATCCGAGAACACGCTTGCTCCCTTTCTGTACAAGTCATGCAACTTCACACATAATGATCATAAGTATTAATTATATTTTTTTTTTGTCCATGGGCTGTGGGTATCGCTGGCTGGGCCACCATTTATTGCCCATCCCTGAGGGCATTTAAGAGTCAACCACATTGCGATGGTCCTGGAGTCAAATGTAGGCCAGACCAGGTAAGGACGACAGATTTCTTTCCCTAAAGGACATTAGAGAACCAGATGTTTTTTTTAACGACAATCGACAATGGTTTCATGTTGGACTTTTTCAATTTCACATTTTTTAAAATTGAATTCAAATTCCACCATCTTCCATGCGGGATTTGAATCCGGGTCCCCAAAACATGATTGAGTCTCTGGGTTACTTGTCTAGCGACAATACCACTACACCACTTCCTCCCAAATTGTTATTAAAGATATGATCAACCATATAACAGCAACTAACAGCTAGCCTGGGAGTGTGGGAGAGGCAGGTTGCCTCACATCCTTTAAAAAGTACCTGGATGGGCACTTGGCACATCATAACATTCAAGGGTATGGGGCAAGTGCTTAGGTAGGCAGGTCAGGTGTTTTGCATGCGTCAGTGCAGACTCGATGGTCAGAAGGGCATCTTCTGCATTGAATTATTCTGTGATTCTGCGAAATAGTACTTTTACTGCAGTCAAACAGCTCAATGCATTTCACAGGAGTTTTATTCAACAAAATTTGACATGAAACCACACAAAGAGATATCAGGAAAGATGATCAAAATCTTGGTCACAGGGACAGGTTTAACAAGTGCCTTAAATTATGAGGGAGAGGTAGAACAATAGAAACATTTAGAATGGGAAATTCCAGAATCTTGATAGCTGAAGGAATGGCATCCAATGATGGAGCAATGAAAATCAAGGGTGTGCGAGAGGTGGGAATTTGAAGAATGTAGCTTTTTCAGGATTGTGGGAGGTTATAAAGATTGGGAGTGGTGAAGTCCTGGAAGTAATTGAAAGCAAGAATGTGAGTTGTAAAATCAAGGCATTGCAAGACTGTGAAACAAGCGTAGGTCGTCAAGCAAAGAGCGTTTACAGTTATTAAGATGTACAATTGGAGAATTTGTAGTAACAGCGACACACATTTTAAACTACTGAACACTTTTAACCAGTGCACAGGGCACAAATAATCTTTTCTAGGCCACTATTAGAGGGAATTCAGAGTTCCACCGTTAAAAACAATCGCATTTTCCAGCAGCGGATACATGATAATTGATTACCATTGTTCCAAATATAATTTTAAGATAAATAATTGGGAATTGTGTATGGTCTACTTAGAGCACTAAGAAATATATTTAATTGGAAATCACAAACCTCCGTTTAAAAAGGCTAGTGATTTGGTGAAAAATGATTGACAGTTTTTGTTTTATTTTCCACAAAATGACATGATAATGAACCTCATAGTGAAATGCATCTTTGCATCATTTTCTTACAATGTAATTGTGAACAAAATGATGGGGCTATTTCTCTAACTCTGTTTCTTCCCTTGAAGAAAACTTTTCCCAAACATTGTGTTTAGGAAGTCTATCCATCATTAATCAATATAACAGAAGAACATACCCAACTGCCAAAATGCTTGCAAGCCAAGAATAAAACCTAATATAGGATGTGAAAAATAATTTAAAATCCAGGAAACTGAATGGTTGTAAACATAATATTTCAAACCATTTTCTGTAATACGTGTGGAGACATATATATGCATTTTGTTAATTAATTTACTGTTTCAAACTGTACAGAGTCAGTTTTCTATATGATACAAGAGGCCCAAAAGTTGTACTACTGTATGTAAGGGCATGAACATAGAGCATAGAACAGCACAGCACAGAACAGGCCCTTCGGCCCTCGATATTGTGCCGAGCCTTGTCCGAAACCAAGATCAAGCTATCTCACCCCCTGTCATTCTGGTGTGCTCCATGTGCATATAGAGCATGGAAGGTGTTAGCCAACCTTAAGGCAGTAGAAGGTTGAAGTGATATTTTATTGAGCAAAGATGAACATAAGTGCTTTTTTCAAATAACCATTTTGATATCTTTAAATATTGTTCAGAATTGTTGATGAAATCACAAAACTATACACTAACAGGGCTACAATAATCTAGGACAATTAAGTTTATGAATCACTGAACACACACACAGTTTATGTAGAAGAGACCTCCTTGTTCCAATCTATATCTATGATCCTTGAACTCCAGAAGACTACTCCTTTCCCAAACAATATCAAAATTAAATAAATATGTCAAAACCAGCTTACAGTTACCACACATTACAGTGTGGGTAGTTAAGTCTGGGAAATGTCTTTACCTGGTCCAGCGAAGATATTGAATCCGTCTTCATTAAGGTTTCTATTTTGACCTTGGCTCTAAGATTTAGATGCGAGTGTAGGCTCCTGGCTGTTAGATTAGAGACTGGTCTCACAAGCTGCTAGATGTAGAACTGCTCTCCCTGGCTGTTAGAAGTAAACTGCCTCTCTGCTTCTGAGGGTGCTGGCAACCATATATAATTTTCCAGACACGTGCATCTCGACACTTTTTAAAGCGCAACTCATTATGCTTTTTGAATGCTGGTTACTGCTGCCACTAGGCAGATTTCTACTTGTTGCTAAGCAGACCCATGACACTTGTTGCTGGGCCAATCACATCCCATCATACCTTGTTACATTTGAGGTCCTCCTGTTACTGGGCAGATTTCTACCTATTGCTGGGAAGACCTGTGCTGGGCAGATCCATGGCAATTTCAACATTCACTACTCTTCAAAAGTACTCTATTTGTTGCTGAGTGCTTCAGAACCTCCTGAGATTGCAAAGGACATTATGGTGGTAACTTTCCACCCAGATTCATGCAGCAGGCATCTTCCGGTCCTGCCCATAGTGCATTCCTGCTATGGGTTTCCTTGCAGCTGGGGATGCATTCAGTGGGAAACCCCATTGACAAGGACAGCACCAGAAGATCCTCACTGCCGGCCAATGGTGGGCTGGATCCACTGCTGCGAAACACGTGACAGGATGCATGAAGATTCTGCTCTAGAAATTTAAATTACTTCATTCTTTAGGCCATTGTGATTTGGAACTTTTTCAGATAAAATAATCAATTCTAAAGATGTGCAGGTTAGGTGGATTCGCCATGCTAAATTGCCCCTTAGTGTCCAAAAGATTAGGTGGGGTTACGGAGATATGGTGGAGATGTGGGCCTAGGTAGGGTACTGTTTTGGAGAGTCGGTGCACTCGATGGGCAGAATGGCCACCTTCTGCACTGTAGGGATTCTATGATTATATTCTATGATTCCAAGTACCTAATTGAATTTGGCTTATATGACAAATCAAAAAGAAAATACTGCAAATGCTGAAATTCTGAAGTAAAAATACTAGTAATAGTTAACAGGTTAAGCAGCATCTGTGGAGAAAGTGAGGCAGAGTTAATGTTTTGGTTTGATGATAGTCCAAGAGAACTCTCCTGGTGGTAGGTCATTAACCAGAAATCATTGACTGACAAGATGTTAGCCATAACAATCGGATCTCTGAATATACAACAGTTTATATTTGTATAATATATTCCATATACAGCCACCTAAGATTTTTTTAAAAATTCATTTATGGGATGTGAGTGTCACTGGCTAAGCCAGCATTTATTGCCCAACCCTATTTGCCCTTCAAAAGGTGGTGGTGAGCTGCCTTCTTGAACCGCTGCAATTCCTGAGGTGTAGGCACACCCACAGTGCTGTTAGGGAGGGAATCCCAGGATTTTAACCCAGCGGCAGTGAAGGAACCGTGATATATTTCAACTATGGATGGTGAGTGACTTGGAGGGGTACTCCAGGCGGTGGTGTTTCGCAGACACAGATACAGAAAAGTAAAACATTATGTAAAATGGTCAAATTCTTGATCAAATAAATAAGTTTTAAAGTTTGTGAAGAATGGAAAAAAGTAGTAAGGTGAAGAGTCTTGAGGGTAAATTTCAAGAGAATAGGATGAAGCTAGCTGAAATCTTGAACATTTAAAACACAATTATGTTTGAAGTAAGAAAGAGGGCAAGGTAGAGGAGGAAGAATGTAGGACAAGGTGTAATGTAAGATTGGAGCTGATTACGCAGCTACGAGAGTGACGCTATGGGAGTATTTATAAACATGGTAATCGATTTTGCATTTAATGCATAGGGGGATGATACGTCTGTCAGAGCGCATGAAGAGACAGGTGCTGCACAAGTAGGACATATTGTGGGATGGGAGGGAGCAGAATTATTGACTTGTTCAATTCTTTGAAAAACAAAATTTAGAATATCATGAATAGATGAATTTAGAGCGCGAGGAAAGCGGCGGAGACACAGTGAAAGAGCGCGAGGAGAGCGGCGGGGATACAGGATAAAAGGGTGCGAGGAGAGCGGCGGGGACACAGTGAAAGAGCGCGAGGAGAGCGGCGGCGACACAGGATAAAAGAGCGCGAGGAGAGCGGCGGGGACACAGTGAGAGAGCGCGAGGAGAGTGGCGGGGCCACAGGATAAAAGAGCGCGAGGAGAGCGGTGGGGACACAGGATAAAAGAGCGCGAGGAGAGCGGCGGGGACACAGGATAAAAGAGCGTGAGGAGAGCAGCGGGGACACAGGATAAAAGAGCGCGAGGAGAGCGGCGGGGTCACAGCTGCCGGAGAAGCGGCCTTCAGATTTTCGGCGGGAGCAGTGGCCAGGGGTCTGTCGGAAGGTAAGTTTTCCTCTTTAAAAACTTACCTTGGCTGGTAAGGGAAGTGCTTCAATTAGCAGTAGCTGGGAGAAATTTAACTCTTCGTGTGTTGGTAAGTAACGTGATTGGTAAGTATCTTTATTCCTTTCATTTATTCATTATTTGATATTATATTTGTAATCAATTAAGGTAAAGTGTAAAAATGGCAGGAGATCCCAGACCCGTATTATGCTCCTCGTGCTCAATGTGGGAGTTCAGGGACGTGGCCGATGCCCCTGACTCCTTCATGTGCAGGAAATGTGTCCAGCTGCTCCTGTTAGACCGCATGACGGCTCTGGAGCTGTGGATGGACTCACTTTGGAGCTCCGCGACTCTGAGGAGGTCGTGGATAGCACGTTCAGTGAGTTGGTCACACCGCAGATTAGGATTGGTGAGGGAGACAGGGAATGGGTGACCAAAAAGCAGAGAAAGAGCAGGAAGGCAGTCCAGGTGTCCCCTGCAGCCATCTCCCTCCAAAACAGGTATACCGTTTTGGATACTGTTGGGGGAAATGACTCACCAGGGGAAGGCAGTAGTAGCCAGGCTCATGGCACCGTGGCTGGCTCTGCTGCACAGAAGGGTGGGAAAAAGACTGGCAGGGCTATAGTCATAGGGGATTCAATCGTAAGGGGAGTAGACAGGCGTTTCTGTGGTCGAAAACAAGACACCCGAATGGTATGTTGCCTCCCGGGTGCACGGGTCAGGGATGTCTCAGATCGGCTGCAGGACATACTGAAGGGGGAGGGTGAACAGCCAGTTGTCGTGGTGCATATAGGCACCAACGATATAGGATAAAAAAACGGGATGAGGTCCTACAATCAGAATTTAGGGAGTTAGGAGATAAGTTAAAAAGTTGGATCTCAAAGGTAGTAATCTCAGCATTGCTGTCAGTGCCACGAGACAGTAAGAGTAGAAATTCAACAATAGTCAGAATGAATACGTGGCTTGAGAGATGGTGCAGGAGGGAGGGGTTCAGATTTTTGGGACATTGGAACCGGTTCTGGGGGAGGTGGGACCATTACAAATCGGATGATCGACACCTGGGCAGGACTGGAACCAATGTCCTAGGGGGTGCTTTTGCTAACACTGTTGGGAAGGTTTTAAACTAATGTGGCAGGGGGATGGGAACCAGATTAGGACGTTAGAGGTCAGTAAACAGGCAGCAACTAAAGCCAGTAAGATACTAGATAATAAAATCAATGTGACGAAGGGGAAGAGTGGACAGGGAAGAGATGATGAACGCAAAGGGACAGGTGGTCTGAGGTGCATTTGTTTCAATGTGAGAAGTGTAGCAGGTAAGGCAGATGAACTTAGGGCTTGGATTAGTACCTGGGAATATGATGTTATTGGTATTACTGAGACTTGGTTGAGGGAAGGGCAAGACTGGCAACTAAATATCCCAGGGTACAGATGCTTCAGGAGGGATAGAGAGGGAGGTAAAAGGGGTGGAGGAGTTGCATTACTGGTCAAAGATGATATCACAGCTGTGATTAAGGAGGGCACGATGGAGGATTCGAGCACTGAGGCAATATGGGGAGAGCTAAGAAATAGAAAGGGGACAGTAACATTGTTGGGACTTTACTACGGCCTCCCAAAAGCGAGCGTGAAGTAGAGGTACAAATATGTAGACAGATTATAGAAAAATGCAGGAGCAATAGGGTGGTCATGATGGGAGATTTTAACTTCCCCAACATTGAATGGGACTCATGTAGAGTTGGAGGCGCAGATGGAGCAGAATTTGTAAGGAGCATCCAGGCGAGTTTTTTAGAGCAGTATGTAAATAGTCCAACTCGGGAACGGGCCATACTGGACCTGGTATTGGGGAATGATCCCGGCCAGGTGGTTGAAGCTTCAGTCGGTGATTAATTTGGGAATAGCGATCACAATTCCGTAAGTTTTAGAATACTCATGGACAAAGCCGAGAGTGGTCCTAAAGGAAGAGTGCTAAATTGGGGAAAGGCCAAGTATAACAAAATTCGTCAGGAGCTAGGGAATGTGGATTGGGAGCAGCTGTTTAAGGGTAAATCCACATTTGAAATGTGGGAGTCTTATAAGGAAAGGTTGATTAGAGTGCAGGACAGACATGTCCCTGTGAAAATGAGGGATAGAAATGGCAAGATTAGGGAACCATAGATGACGGGTGGAATTGTGAGACTAGCTAAGATAAAAAAGGAAGCATACATAAGATCTAGGCGACTTAAAACTGATGAAGCTTTGGAGGAATATCGGGAAAGTAGGACAAATCTCAAACGCGCAATAAAGAGGGCTGAAAGGGGTCATGAAATATCTTTGGCTAACAGGGTTAAGGAAAATCCCAAAGCTTTTTATTCATATATAAGGAGCAAGATTCGTATATAAGGAGCAAGATTGGCCCGCTCAAAGACAGAAGAGGGAATTTATGCGTGGAGTCAGAGGAAATGGGTGAGATTCTTAATGAGTACTTTGCATCGGTATTCACCAAGGAGAGGGACATGACGGATGTTGAGGCTAGGGATGGATGTTTAAATACTCTAGGTCAAGTCGGCATAAGGAAGGGGGCAGTTTTGGGTATTCTAAAAGGCATTAAGGTGGACAAGTCCCCAGGTCCAGATGGGATCTATCCCAGGTTTCTGAGGGAAGCGAGGGACAAAATAGCTGGGGCCTTAACAGATATATTTGCAGCATCCTTGAGGTCCCGGAGGACTGGAGAATTGCTAATGTTGTCCCCTTGTTTTTAAGAAGGGTAGCAGGGATAATCCAGGGAATTATAGACCTGCGAGCTTGACATCAGTGGTAGGCAAACTGTTGGAGAAGATACTGAGGGATAGGATCTATTCACATTTGGAAGAAAATAGACTTATCAGTGATAGGCAGCATGGTTTTGTGCAGGGAAGGTCATGTCTTACAAACCTAATAGAATTCTTTGAGGAAGTGACAAAGTTAATTGATGAGGGAACATAGAACATAGAACATTACAACGCAGTACAGGCCCTTCGGCCCTCGATGTTGCGCCGACCTGTGAAACCACTCTAAAGCCCATCTACACTGTTCCCTTATCGTCTATATGTCTATCCAATGACCATTTGAATGCCCTTAGTGTTGGCCAGTCCACTACTGTTGCAGGCAGGGCATTCCACGTCCTTACTAATCTCTGAGTAAAGAACCTACCTCTGACATCTGTCTTATATCTATCTCCCCTCAATTTAAAGGTATGTCCCCTCGTGCTAGACATCGCTATCCAAGGAAAAAGGCTCTCACTGTCCACCCTATCCAATCCTCTGATCATCTTGTATGCCTCAATTAAGTCACCTCTTAACCTTCTTCTCTCTAACGAAAACAGCCTCAAGTCCCTCAGCCTTTCCTCATAAGATCTTCCCTCCATGCCAGGCAACATTCTGGTAAATCTCCTCTGCACCCTTTCCAATGCTTCCACATCCTTCCTATAATGCGGCGACCAGAATTGCACGCAATACTCCAAATGCGGTCGCACCAGAGTTTTGTACAGCTGCAACATGACCTCATGGCTCCGAAACTCAATCCCTCTACCAATAAAAGCTAACACACCGTACACCTTCTTAACAACCCTCTCAACCTGGGTGGCAACTTTCAGGGATCTATGTACATGGACACCGAGATCTCTCTGCTCATCCACACTGCCAAGAATCTTACCATTAGCCCAGTACTCTGTCTTCCTGTTATTCCTTCCAAAATGAATCACCTCACACTTTTCTGCATTAAACTCCATTTGCTACGTTTCAGCCCAGCTCTGCAGCTTATCTATGTCCCTCTGTAACTTGTAACACCCTTCTGCACTGTCCACAACTCCACCGACTTCAGTGTCATCTGCAAATTTACTCACCCATCCTTCTATGCCCTCCTCCAGGTCATCTATAAAAATGACAAACAGCAGTGGCCCCAAAGCAGATCATTGTGGTACACCACTAGTAACTGGGCTCCAGTCTGAACATTTCCCATCAACCATCACCCTTTGTCTTCTTCCAGCTAGCCAATTTCTGATCCAAACTGCTAAAGCACCCTGAATCCCATGCCTCCGTATTTTCTGCAGTAGCCTACCGTGGGGAACCTTATCAAACGCTTTACTGAAATCCATATACACCACATCAACTGCTTTACCCTCATCCACCTGTTTGGTCACCTTCTCAAAGAACTCAATAAGGTTTGTGAGGCACGACCTACCCTTCACAAAACCGTGTTAACTATCTTTAATCAAATTATTCCTTTCCAGATGATTATGCGTCCCATCTCTTATAAAACTTTCCAAGATTTTGCCCACAACAGAAGTAAGGAAGGGCTGTGGATGTCATATACATGGACTTCAGTAAGGCATGTGATAAAGTTTCCCATGGCAGGTTGATGGAAAAAGCGAAGTCGTATGGGGTTCAGGGTGTATTAGCTAGATGGATAAAGAATTGGCTGGGCAACAGGAGACAGAGAGTAGTGGTGGAAGGGAGTGTCTTAAAATGGAGAAAGGTGACTAGTGGTGTTCCACAGGGATCCATGCTCAGACCACTGTTGTTTGTGATATACATAAATGATCTGGACGAAGGTATCGGTGGTCTGATTACCAAGTTTGCAGATGATACTAAGATTGGGGGAGTTGCAGATAGCGAGAAGGACTGTCAGAGAATACAGCAAAATATAGATAGATTGGAGACTTGGGCAGAGAAATGGCAGATGGAGTTCAATCCAGGCAAATGCGAGGTGATGCATTTTGGAAGATCTAATTCAAGAGCGGACTATACGGTCAATGGAAGAGTGCTGGGGAAAATTGATGTACAGAAAGATCTGGGAGTTCAGGTCCATTGTACCCTGAAGGTGGCAACGCAGGTCGATAGAGTGGTCAAGAAGGCATACAGCATGCTTGCCTTCATCGGACGGGGTATTGAGTACAAGAGTCAGCAGGTCATGTTACAGTTGTATAGGACTTTGGTTAGGCCACATTTGGAATACTGCGTGCAGCTCTGGTCGCCACATTACCAGAAGGATGTGGATGCTTTGGAGAGTGTGCAGAGGAGGTTCACCAGTATTTTGCCTGATATGGAGGGTGCGAGCTACGAAGAAAGGTTGAGTAGAATAGGATTGTTTTCATTGGAAAGACGGAGTTTGAGGGGGGACCTGATTGAGGTCTACACAATTATGAGAGGTATGGACAGGTTGGATAGCAACAAGCTTTTTCAAGAGTGGGGGTGTCAATTCCAAGGGGTCATGATTTCAAGGTGAGGGGGGGAAAGTTTATGGGAGAAGTGCGTGGAAAGTTTTTTATGCAGAGGGTGGTGGGTGCCTGGAACACTTTGCCAGCGGAGGTGGTAGAGGCGGGCACGATAGCATCATTTAAGATGCATCGAGACAGATATATGAACAGGCGGGGAACAGAGGGAAGTAGATCCTTGGAAAATAGAAGACAGGTTTAGATAAAGGATCTGGATCGGCGCAGGCTGGGAGGGCCAAAGGGCCTGTTCCTGTGCTGTAATTTTCTTTGTTCTTTGTTCTTGTTCATCAAGAAAGTTCTTGTTGAAGATGAACTGGAAAGTAACTGACCGACATATGAAACCTTCTGTATCAATAAGGTGAGGTGAAAGCAGACAAGTTCAATGTAACAGTACTAAAAGTGGGCAATTTTGGTGAATTATGGGATATGAAAATTAAAGTTCAGCTCAGGATCTCATACCAATAGGTGCAGCTAGAGTGAAAAGTCACAGAAGGAGATAGAGTTTGTGGCATGAGTGTGGGTATAGAAGGTTATGACTGACTGCAGTGAATTACATGGAGAGGCCAAAAGTTCAATAAGATGTAATGAATGATGGTTACAGTCATAGTGAGTGCCACTTTGATCAGAACAATGGGCGGCGCGGTAGCACAGTGCTTAGCATTGTTGCTTCACAGCTCCAGGGTCCCAGGTTCGATTCCCGGCTTGGGCCACTGTCTGTGCGGAGTCTGCATGTTCTCCCCGTGTCTGCGTGGGTTTCCTCCGGGTGCTCCGGTTTCCTCCCACAGTCCAAAGATGTGCAGGTTAGGTGGATTGACCATGCTTAGTTGCCCTTAGTGCCCAAAAAAGGTTAGGTTGGGTTCCTCGGTTACGGGGATAGGGTGGAGGTGTGGGCTTGAGTGGGGTGCTCTTTCCGAGGATTGGTGCAGACTTGATGGGCTGAATGGCCTCCTTCTGCACTGTCAATTCTATGAACAATCTCAATGCTGTGGACAGGGCAGTAACCAGAGTTGTGTTCAATGCGTTTAGATGGATAAGAAAAGTCACAGATCGAATTAGAGTTGGAAAGTACAAAGCATTGAAAGCCGGGCTTTTTGAGGAGGTAGTGATAATGACTACTTTGCATAATCCAGACAAGTAGGTGGTGAAGGATAGAATTGAAACCAACCTGCGGCTGGTGCTGAGGCGTTGGGCCCAGCGCGCGCGGAGTTCGGAGCAGCGGGGGCGGAGCTAAACGGAGCTCGAGGCGGCAGGCCCGAAGCCAGTGCACGATGTAGGTGAGATGTCCCACATCGGGTGGCTCCCGCCTAGAATGTTGTAAGAAGACTGAAGTCCGGTCCCAGGGGAATTCTGGAGGAATACAAAAAAGAAGAGAAAGAAATTTTAAAGAAACTCGGTGAAAGTTTTTTTTCTTCTTTTTTTGAAGGAAGAATTTTTTGTTTTTCCGTAATAAAAAAAAAGATTGAAGAAGGAAAGAAGGGTGAAAAAATAATAAGTCGTTAAAGGATGCGAGGAAGGGAGGAAACGCAGGCTCGCCGTTGAATGAGAGGACCAGCAAAAGTGCTGACAAGATGGTGGATGCCGGACCGCCTGGTGGGGCCGCACTACTTATGGTGGAGAAGATGACCGAGGTGATGGTGGTGGAGCTGCAAAAGCAGTTTGCGAGGCACATGGAGGCTTTGAGGAAGGAGATGGCGGTCGCATTGAAGTCATTGGTGGAGGAGGCAATCGCCCCGGTGAGGGTCGCTGTGGCAAAGACATCGGCCGAGGTGAGAGAGCAGGGCGAGAAGATGAAGGAAGTGGAGGAGGCCGTGTCGCAGCACAGCGACCAGTTCACCTCGATGGGGGACGAGCTGCGGAGGGTTGTGGCGGTAACAGAGGTCTCCGAGCAAAGCTCAAGGACTTGGAGAACCGCTCGAGGTGGCACAACCTGAGAATTGTGGGCTTGCCCGAAGGGACAGAGGGCCCAAGGCCAACAGAGTACTTCGCTAAGAAGTTGGCAGAGCTGATGGGGGAGGGTGAGAACCCCTCCCGGTACGAGCTAGACCGAGCTCATCGGTCATTAAGGCCGAAGCCCAAAGTGAATGAGCCGCCAAGAGCAGTAATTATCTGCTTCCATAAGTACTGCATGAAGGAGAAGGCGTTAAGCTGGGCGAAGCAGAAGTGCGAGGTGCAATGGGATGGTGCTGGAGTTCGGATCTAACAGGACTTGACGGTGGAGTTGGCAAAACGGTGAGCGGCGTTCGGGCGAGTGAAGGCGGCACTGTACAAAAAGGGGTGCGATTTGGTATGGTATACCCGGCGAAGCTGAGGGTGACGTATGATGCCAAAGACTTTTATTTCGAGACAGCAGAGGCGGCTGAGGCGTACGTGAGGGCAGAAGGCTTGGGACAGACGTGAGGAGCAGAGCTGGAAGAGAGACTGTGGACTATGATTGGGGAGCTGGAATTTGCATAAATGCTATAACCTTCTTTTTTACTGACGTGTATTGTAATTTACTTCTCTTCACATTGTTACAGAGTTCAAGTTATTGGTTGGATTGATTGGCATTCTGTGTTACGATGGTTATATCTTAGTTTAGTGAATTGTATGGGTTCGACTGTTGTTTTTGTTTTTTCTTTCTCTGGGACTGGGTAGGAGGGGACGGTATATCTTGGCGGGGGAGCCACCCGCGCTAGCTAACTAAAGTCGGCCAGTGAACGGAGCTGAGGTGAGAGGAGGGCTGCAGACATTGGAGTTTGGTTAGCAGGTTTTGATGAGCCTAGGAGGCAGGCGAGGGGGGGAAGGGATTGATGCTGGGTGATGTTTTTTCGAGAGGAAATGTAGCAGGGGCGGTTTTGGGAGGGGGGAAGGGTTTCAATGTTAATAATGGATAGGGGCGTGTCAGGCTCATGGGGCAGGGCCCGGTGGTATGATGATGGTGGATAAGAAGGGTGGGGGGGGGGTGAGAGACCCCCAGTTAGGATAGTCACGTGGAATGTGAGGGGGTTAGGAGGTCTGGTCAAGAGGTCAAGGGTGCTTGCGCATCTTAAAAGTTTGAAAGCCGATGTAGCAATGCTGCAGGAGACCAGGTGAGACTTAGAAAGGGCTGGGTTAGTCAGGTGTTTCACTCTGGATTTGACGGAAGGGCTCGAGGGGTAGCGGCAATGGTTGGCAAAAGAGTACGCTTCCAGATGGAGATGGTGGTGGCAGATCGGGGGGGGGGGGTAGATATATGATTGTGACAGGGGTGCTGGAGGGGAGGTTAGTGGCGCTGTTAAGTGTATACGGTCCCAATTGGGACGATGTGGGATTCGCAAAGAAGGTGTTTGGGGCCATCCCCGACTTGGACACACATGAACTGATAGTGGGGAGGGGGGGGACTGGAAATTGGTGCAGGAGCCAAGGTTGGACAGGTCACGGCCGCACTCGCTGGTCCCATCAGGGGGGGGCGAAGGCGTTGGCTGGGTTAATGGTGGAAATGGGAGGGGTGGACCCTTGGAGGTTTCTGCACCCGAGGGAACGGGAGTACTCGTATTTCTCAGCAGTCCATAAAGTATACTCGCGGATCGACGGTTTTGTGGTGGGGAAGACTTTGCTGGCTGGGGTTAAGGGGTCGGAATACTCGGAAATTGCAGTGTCAGATCACGCTCCACATTGGGTGGATATGGTGCTGGAGAAGGGGGTAGCGCAGAGGCCTGGGTGGAAATTAGATGTGGGACTTTTGGGGGACCAAGTGTTCTGTGACAAAATTGAAAAGGTAATTGAGGAATATGTAGGCTTCAATTGTACGGGTGAGGTGTCGAATGCAGTTGTTTGGGAGGCTTTGAAGGCAGTAGCTGATTTTGTTTAAGGCCAGGGTGGACAAAGAGGAGAGGATGGAGCGGCAGAAGGTAATAGATGAGATGTTGGAGGTAGATAGGAGTTATGCAGAAGATGGGGACCCAGCAAAGCTGGAAAAGTGGAAGGAACTACAGGCGAGCTTTGACCGACTATCTACCAGGTAGGCGGTGCGCCAACTGAGACGAGCAAGGGGTGCAGTTTACGAACATGGAGATAAGATATGTTAGCAGGCCAGCTCCGGTGGGAAGCAGGGGCAAGGGAATTTGTGCAGGTGAGGGATAGGGCAGTAAAGCTGATGGTGGCGCCGGGTCTGATTAACAAGGTTTTTGAGGAGTTTAATGAGAGGTTGTACAGGTCAAAGCCACCTGGGGGAGACCGTGAGATGCAGGAGTTTATACATCGGTTGGGGTACCCGAGGTTAGGGAGGGGGACAGGGCTACATTAGAAGGAGCAATAGTGGAGCAGGAGATAAAGGATGTGATTGGGAGGATGCAGTTGGGGCAGGGCCGGTTGGGTTTCCGGTGGAATATTATAAAAAATTCAAGGATAAGCTGGCACCCCTGATGGTGGGGATGTTTGAAGAGATGATAGGGAAGGGGGTGCCACAAACTTTGGGGCAGGCATCGATTTCCCTGTTGCTAAAAAAAGATAAGGATCCGACGGAGTGTGTGTCGTATAGGCCCATGTCACTTCTGGATGTGGACGCAAAAGTATTGGTGAAAGTACTGGCGGGTAGGCTGAAGGAGTGCCTCCCAAAGGTGATAGGTGAAGATCAGACGGGGTTCGTGAGAGGGAGGCAGCTCTTTTCAAATATTAGAAAAGTATTGAACGTGGTTATGGCACCGGCAGAGGGGAAGGAAACAGATGTGGTTGTGGCATTGGACGCTGAGAAGGCGTTTGGCCGGGTAGAATGGGGGTACTTGATGGCAGTTCTGAAGCGGTTTGGGATTGGACCAAGATTTGTGAATTGGGTAAAGCTACTATATAAGGAGCCGAGGGCCAGTGTCCGCACAAACAACATCAGCTCGAGATACTTTTCTCTCCACCGTGGGACTAGGCAGGAATGTCCTATGTTCCCCCTGCTGTTTGCACTCGCAATTGAGCCATTGGCCATCACATTAAGAAGTTTGGGGGTATGGAAGGGAATACTACGGGGGTGGACAGAGTATAGGGTGTCCTTATATGCCGATGACTTGTTGTTATACGTGTCGGAACCGAGTGTGTCGATGGGGGAATATTGGAGCTGCTTTGAGTGTTTGGGTCTTTCTCGGGATACAAACTAAATCTCGACAAGAGTGAGTATTTTGTGGTGTCTCGGCCGGGGGGTGGGGCAGGGGTGGGGGGGCTGCCATTCCGTAGGGCAGGGACTCACTTTAGGTACCTGGGGGGTGCAGGTTGCCCGGGAGTGGGAGGGGGGGATCTGCAGGTACAACATTTCTAGTTTGGTGGGGAGAGTGAAAGCTGATCTGGCAAGGTGGGATGGTCTCCCTCAGTCACTGGTGGGTAGGGTACAGCCGGTTAAAATGACCGTGTTGCCGCGCTTTCTATTTATTTTTCATTGCCCGCCGATTTTCCTGCCAAAGGCCTTTTTCAGAGAGATTGAGGGAAGGATTACTTCGTTCATATGGGGAAGGAAGGTGGCCAGAGTTAGAAAGATGCCTTCTAACTCTTAGAAGGGGAAGGCAGGTCGGGGGTTTGGGTCTTCCGAACCTGATGTATTACTACTGGGCGGCGAATGTGGGGAAGGTGCGGAGCTGGGTCAGAGGGGTTGATTCCCAGTGGGTCAGAATGGAGGAGCGTTTGTGTAGGGGGTCGGGATTGAAAGCACTAGCAACAGCGCCGCTCCCAAAAGCCCCGGGGAAATACTCAGGGAGTCCGGTAATAATAGCTGCATTGAGAATTTGGAGGCAGTTTCGCCAACACTTCGGGTTGGGGGCAGGGTCAAGGGAAATGCCGATTCGGGAGAACCACAGATTTGAGCCAGGGAGGTGGGATAATTTTTGGAAATGGGAGGAGAAGGGGATTAAGACACTAAAAGATTTGTTTCTTAGGGGTCGATTTGCCCGATTGAAGGAGCTGGAAGTGAAATATGGACTGGAGCAGGGGGAAATGTTTAGATCCATGCAGGTTTGAGATTTTGCCAGAAAGGAGATACATAGCTTCCCGGTGGAGCCGGCCTCCACATTGCTGGAGGAGGTGCTGACGACAGGGAGACTGGAGAAGGGGGTAGTGTCAGCGGTTTACAGAGCTATTTTGGAAGAGGAGAAGGCACCACTGGAAGGGATCAAAGCAAAGTGGGAGGAAGAATTGGGAGAGGATATGGAGGAGGGGTTCTGGTGTGAGGTGCTCCGGAGAGTGAATGCCCCCACCTCGTGAACGAGGTTGGGGCTGATACAGCTGAAGGCGGTATACAGAGCACACCTCACGAGGGTGAGGATGAGCCGATTCTTTGAAGGAGTAGAAGATATGTGTGAACATTGCCGGGGGGGGGGGCCTAATCACGTTCATATGTTTTGGTCCTGTCCAAAGCTAGAGGATTACTGGAAGGAGGTTTTTAGGGTAATTTCTAAAGTGGTGCACGTGAAACTGGACCTGGGCCCCCGGGAGGCCATATTCGGAATGTCGAACCAGCCAGGGTTGGAAACGGGTGCCGAGGCAGATGTTGTAGCCTTTGTCTCGTTGATTGCCCGAAGGTGGCTCCTGATCGGTAGAGCAACCTCTCCACCCTGTGCTCTGGCGTGGTGGGGGGACCTGTTGGAATTCTTGACTCTTGAGAAGGTTACATTTGAACTGAGGGGAAGGATGGAGGGGTTCTAGAATTCATGGGCAGTCACTGGATAACATCGAACATTAGTTGGGGTGTGTGGGTGGGGGAGGGGGGCTGTTTCTGTTAATGGCGACTATGGGTGATCCCTAATTCCTTTTTGTCATTTGTTTGTGTGAACATGCGGGCTAATACTTGGAGTTTGGTGGGAGGATGGGATCGTTGTTATTGATATGGGGATTGACATTTTTGTTGCGGATTATTGTTTATTGTTGGTGGGTGTAAATTTGGGAAAAAATGTGAAAAAGGAGGAGAATAAAAATATATATATTTTTTTAAAAGAATCGAAGCCAACCTTTACACATTTTAAACATCTATTTACAGAGGTATGTGGTACAAATTGCATCTTCATGCCCATCAACCACAGTTTCAGCCTATTCCTTTTTATAAGGATACGATGAATCCCAAATTAAAGCCCACCAACCACATACAATTAAATACAATGTACATGCTTTGAATTGGATGAAAATAACGCCTCGACAAAGGGAGCCATTAACAAGCTCTGAGTTGAGAAAGAGGTTTAATGTTTGGAGGGCTTAAGGGAAAGGTAGTCTGTTTCATGTAGCAAAATATTCTAGTGAGGGTTGGGGAGAGATGGAGAGGAGGCGAAACAGTAATATAGAATCATAGAATTTACAGTGCAGAAGGAGGCCATTCGGCCCATCGAGTCTGTACCGGCTCTTGGAAAGAGCACCCTACCCAAGCCCACACCTCCACCCTATCCCCATTATCCAGTAACCCCACATAACACTTGGGGCAATTTTGGACACTAAGTACAATTTAGCATGGTCAATCCACCTAACCCGCACATCTTTGGACTGTGGGAGGAAACCGGAGCACCCGGAGGAAACCCCGTTACACACGGGGAGAACGTGCAGACTCTACACAGACAGTGACCCAAGCCGGGAATCGAACCTGGGACCCTGTAGCTGTGAAGCAATTGTGCTAACCACAATGCTACCATGCGGGTCAGAGCTGGAAGGAGAAATAGGTAGAATTTCTGGTGGAAAATTCTGAGGCAATTAAGTGGGTAGTCTCAATATTGAAGATTCCAAAATCCACATGATCCTCATAATTGACTTGGAAGATGTTGGAGTAGGAGAATGCTTAAAATAACTTCAAGAGCCTTGCTTACTTTTTCTCAATTATGTTTCAATGACTTTGATCAATCCATAGCTTTGTCACGACAGTTCCTCTGAGCGATACAATGCTCAACTATCATACTAAGTGTTGACATATACTTGGACCAGTAAAACGCATTGTCATTTTACAGTGTGCGAATCCTAGCAGCTGAATATTTGCCATTTGGATGAGGCCACCCAAAGAAGCAATAATATCTCTTGACTCGTGTAGATGCAGCAGTGGGTAAACACCTCACCAACTGGAGGTTGAAAAACAAAATGATTAATATGTGCTTAGAGACTAGCTCACATCAAAATATATTACTTGGAAATGCAAGTTATTGCTATCCTCCAGTGGTGAAGATATAATAATTATAATAATAATCTTTATTAGCGTCACAGGTAAGTTACTGTGAAAATCTTCTTGTCGCCCAACTCTGGTGCCTGTTCGGGTACACTGAGGAAGAATTCAGAATGTCCAATTTAGCACTGCGGCCTCACGGTGCCGATGTCCCAGGTTCTATCCCTGCTCTGGGTCACTGTCTGTGTGAAGTTTGCACATTCTCTCCGTGTTTGCGTGGGTTTTACCCCCACAACCCCCACAATGTTCAGGGTAGGTGGATTGGCCACGTTAAATTGCCCATTTCTTGGAAAAATGTATTGGGTACTCTAAATTTATTTAAAAAACAGAATATCCAATTTACCTAACAAGCACGCCTTTCGGGACTTGTAGGAGGAAACTCCACGGAGCGCCCGAAGTAAATCCACGCAGACACGGGGAGAATATTGTCACCTCAGAGACCTCAGGCGAGCGCAGTTCAGCACTGGTCCCCACAAACAGGGACCAGATAAAATGGCACTTGTGGGGGTCTCCCAGGGGATCAGAGGCCACCAGGTGCATTGCCCTTGGGCAGGGTGATGCCCTGGCATTGCTGGTGCCACCTGGGCACACTGGCAGTGTCAGCTTGGCACCCTGGGGTGCCAGCTTGTCACCTTTGCTGGAGCAGTCGGGTTGGCACTGCCAAAGTGCCAAGCTGGCATTTTTGCACGCGTGCTATCGTGCCTGGCATCAGTGTTGGGGGGGCTGCATGGGGGGCCGGGCACCCTCCCATAGTGCATTTGGGCTGGTGGGGAGGTTGGGGATCTCTCACTACACTGGGGAGTTGCAGCGAGCAGAGCTCCCCACTGATGGGGCTATATGTGGCCTCAGCCGCACGTTCCCCATTCAGGCCCCTTATACAACGCGAGCCGTGTTGAATAGCCATATGTTTCTCGGTGCCGGGAAATACGCGGCGAAACGAAAAATGATGGGCAGCGCGGTAGCATGGTGGTTAGCACAATTGCTTCACAGCTCCAGGGTCCCAGGTTCGATTCCCGGCTTGGGTCACTGTCTGTGTGGAGTCTGCACATTCTCCCCGTGTGTGAGTGGGTTTCCTCCGGGTGCTCCGGTTTCCTCCCACAGTCCAAAGATGTGCAGGTTAGGTGGATTGGCCATGATAAATTACCCTTAGTGTCTAAAATTAGTGTTGGGTGGGGTTACCGGGTTATGGGGATCGGGTGGTGGTGTGGGCTTGGGAGGGTGCTCTTTCAAAGAGCCAGTGCAGACACAATGAGCCGAATGGCCTCCTTCTGCACAGTAAATTCTATAAATTCTATGATAAACAGCTCTTAATAACTTATAAAATCCTACATCATTTCATAAAGCTTTACATTATAAATTCCAACATTATACAAATTACATTCTGCGAGGTGAAATAATAATTTATGCACAGCATATCATTAACCAGCCCAGCAATTTGCATTGGTCCATATCAATATGTGCTTAGAGAGTGGCAGACATGCCATATGGGCAAAAGCACAGTGGTTAGTACTGTTGCTTCACAGCGTCAGGGACCCAAGTTCGTGCTTGTTGGTGAATTGGGCACGCCGAATTCTCCCTCTGTGTACCCGAACAGGCGCTGGAGTGTGGTGACTCGGGGATTTTCACAGTAACTTTATTGCCATGTTAATGTAAGCCCACTTGTGACACTAATAAGGATTATTATTATTATTTCAGTTTGGTTTACTGGCTGCTATTTATAGTGGTACTGAATGAAGAACAGAGTTCCAGTGGGTGCCTGCAGATATCTGAAACCTAGCCAAGAGGCGTTTCAATTTTGTGAAGGCAGCAAAATTAATTCACTCAGAATGGAAAGCAAGGTCTGAATGAATGGGTTAATTTGGCTCCCAATTATTACAATAAAGACAATATTAATAAGATTATTTAGCTCATATCATCAACTCTGCAGTGAAGCTCAAGTGGTTTATAACTGTCATCCCAGCCCCATGATTATATTGTTGCATTGAATTTACTCCAGAGTATTTGTTATTTTTCATAATATGTACTATTAATTCAATGAGATGTTGTTGTTCAGCTTGGGATTTACTTTTATCCTGTCAGTAGCTGTCAGCATGGAGGCTGACGGCTGGTGTATTTCCTGCATTATGATATTTATACTCAGTGATTAATGAGCGTAACATCAAGAAATGATTTGCAAATGTCTCCCAGGAAATTCGATAGTTGATATATTTCATAATGTGTACCCAAATATTATACACCTTTAATACATTTTGTATTGTTTTTCAGTACATCTTCTTCCAGTCAATTGACCCCATTAAAACCAGAGCCTAATCTCACAACATACTTTCTCCAACTGCCATAATATGTGGGTAGCAACAGAAAAAGATGACAACCAAATGATGTAGTTGAAATCAAGAATGAAAGATATAAACTAAATGTTAAATAGTTGATAATAGGAAATCGCGGAAAAAAATAATAATGCTAAATTATTAGGTAGCCGAAAATGGATTTTACTTGTGTTTTTTTTCTTCATTAGGTGATGTAAAAGATTTCAGCTCTTCCCAATCATAGTTGAGAAAGCAAAATGACAGCATGATCCTGATGGTATCTGAGGGCACAGATACCATACAGATACATCTGTAGTGTGTGTGGTGGATTTGCAGTGGAGTTCCAGGAAGCAAGCCAGATTTTTCACAGAATCTTCTACATGTTCTAACAGTCCCCGCTTCAATCCAAAATAATTAACTCTAAATCTAATCCTGTGTTTGCTGCAGTGATTCAAGCAACAGCGTATTTCAGATGTAAGTGACAGTCAATTTGGAAGGTGCAAGTGCTTACGTTGATCCGGTTGTACTTAAGAGTGTAAAATTATAGTTGAATGCGGCGTTATTCCCTAAATCCTTCAGTAACGTCTGTACTCAAGGAGTCTAAGAACACTAGCCTGTGTGTGAGTCGAAATAGAACTGCCTAAATTGATGGCTCCGATGCTGAATTTTAACAAACTGAAAATTACCAGATTACAGCGATATACAGTACAACTGCGAAGCTATTCAGTTGTATGGATAAGAATATTAAGGAAAAATATTTAAAGGGAAATGCATTGTAATGACGATGCCTGGAATTTAATTAAATCACGTTTAAGAAGGAAATTCGGATGTCCGAAAGACGTCTCGCAACTGGAGTCCACTGACACTTCATCGCCTGGGCGAGGCACCTTAACTCAGAAACCCGCTATTAATACTGATAGTGCTTTCCCTGCTTTGAATCGACAGAAAGAAATATGCAAACTCCACAAAGACAGTCACCCAAGGTCTGAATTGAACCCAGGTCCCTGGCAGAGTGAGGCAGCATTGCTAACCATTGTGTTACCATGCCGTGTGGGAGTTGTTGGCAAGGCTGGTATTTATTACACAATTCGAAAAGACTGACTTGCTAAGCCACTGAACAGGCAGGTGAGCGTCAAGCACATTGGCTGGGGTGGGAGTCACATATACACCAAATTTGGCCCCACCACGCACGGACAACAGTTTTCCTTCCCTGATGCATATTAGTGATTCAGTATGATTTTTTAGGTAATCATATAATTTCTGAATCACTTTTACTACCATTTGTTTTTAAAGCTGAGCTCAAATTCTGAAACTATCCTAATGGCACTTGAAGTAAAGTTCAAATTACTTAATTGGTCTAGCTCTCAGGATTAGTGGTCTTGTGACATAACCATTGCACAACCATAAAATGGGCATATTAAACCCCTGTCATTATGTCCATTTATGTTGTACTTTGATATTTAATTATTAAAAATAGCTTTAATAGATACAAATCATTACACAGTTAATTTGTCAAACAGGACCAATCATGTAAACAGTAATGTTTACTTTGTCAACTGCATTAGGCATTAGTGCTTTACGAAGTATGCAAACATGTACTTATATTAGAAATACCATTAGGCTCAGATTAAGCATTTACAGCATATTTTCACTTTTAATGTGTTATGCCTAGTGTTCTGACGAATCATGCAATTGGGCAGTATTTAAACTAAATAGTGGGATGAGGGAAGATGCGATACACAAAAGAGAGAGAAGGTAAGAAAGCAGGCTAGCAATAAGGGAAGCGACAGAGTGTACAAAAATAAGAGTGCACCAGCAGTTAAGGCCAGTGAACTGTGAAAATGATAAGACAGAATTAAAGGCACTCTATCTGAATGCACACAGCACTCACAACAAGGTAAATCAACTGACCACACAAAAGAAGGCAACAGATATGATCTATTGCCATTACATAGATTGGCTGCAGGGTGAGCAATGTTAGGAACTGAAAGTTCAAAGGAATTTGGGTTTTATAAAGGATAGGCAAAAAACAAAGGAGATGAGGGTCACATTGTTAATAAAGGATAAAGTCAGTACATTATTGAGAAAGGATCTTAGATCAGAAGATCAAGATGTAGGATCAGTTTAGATGGAGCTAAGAAAGAGCAAGGGGCAGCAAACTCTGATAGGAGTTGTTTATAGGCCTCCACACAGTAGTGGTATTGTGGGGCATTGTACAAATCAGGAAATTAGAGATGCATATAACAAGGGTAATACAATAATCATGGGGGACTTCAATCTACATATAAACTGAGTAAACCCAATTAGCAGCAATGCTGAGGAATTTATATATGATGGTATTCTAGAACAGTGTGTTCCAGAACCAACTAGAAAACAGTATATTTTGTACCTAGCAGAGTGCAATGGAAAATGGCTAATAAATAATTTTGTTGCAAAGGAGTCTTCAGGGAAGAATGACCATAAATTGGATGGAGTTCACATGAAGTTTGAAAGTGAGGTATTTTGGTCCAAATCTAAGCAAAGGAAACTATGAAGCTATGAGGATCAAGTTGGCTGAGGTCAATGGGGAACTCCATTGAACGGTTAGTCAATAGACAGGCAACGGCTAGCATGTAAAGAATTCATACATGGTTTCAAAAAAATCTACTTAATTTGAGGCACAAAGAGCCAGCAGGAAACGTGATCCAACCATGGCTAACAGGAGAAGTTAAAGATTCAATTAGATCAAAGGAAGAGGCAGATAAAATTAACCAACAAAAATACTAAGCCTGACGATTTGGAGCAATTTGAAATTCAGCAAAGAAGAACCAAGAAATTGATTAAGAAGGATAAAATAGAATAAGAAAGTAATGCAATGTAAATAATAAGAAAGTAAACTAGCAAGGAAAGTAACAACAATTGTAAAAGCTTCACTTATGAGTAAAGAAAAAGCTTAAGGCAAATGTGGACCCATTACAGGCAGTGGAGAATGGACAATTTATTATGGGCAATAGGGAAATGGCAGAGAAACTAAACAAATACTTTTGTCTGTCTTCATTGCGAAAGATTTTTTAAATCTGTGAATTATTGTAGAGCCGAGGAACGAGTGAGATTGAGGGTATGAAAGAAATTAGTATTGGTTAAAAAATGTAGTTCTGGAGAAATTGATGAGATGGAAAGTTGATAAATCCATTGGGGCAGCACAGTAGCACAGTGATTAGCACAGTTGCTTCACAGCTCCAGGGTCCCAAGTTCGATTCCCGGCTTGGGTCACTGTCTGTGTGGAGTCTGCATGTTCTCCCCGTGTGTGCATTGGTTACCTCCAGGTGCTCCAGTTTCCTCCCACAGTCCAAAGATGTGTGGGTTAGGTGGATTGGCCATGCTAAATTGCCCTTAGTGTCCAAAAAAAGGTTAATGGGGTTACTGGGTTAAGGGGATGGGGTGGAGGAGGTGTGTGCTTGAATGGGGTGCTCTTTCTGAGGTCCAGTGTAGACTCGATGGGCCAAATGGCCTCCTTCTGCACTGTAAATTCTATGATCTATGATGATTCTTCCTGATGATCTTCATCCCAGAGTTTTGAAAGAGGTAGTTGTAGAGTTCCTGAATGCATTGGTGATCATCTTTCAAAATTCTATAGATTCTGGGATAGTTGAGTGGATTGTAGCAAATGGAACCCAGTGTTTAAGAAAGGAAGGAAAGGGAAACAAGGAACTAGATATCTGTTAGTCTGACATTGGTAGTAGGAAAAATGCTGGAATCTGTAATAAAGAATGTGATAACTGGGCACTTAGAAAATAATTGTAGGATTGGGCAGAGTCAATTCATGAATTTATGGATTTATGAAAGGGAAGTCATGTTTGACAAACCTGTTGTAGCTTTTTGAGGATGTTACTAACAGGATGGATAAAGGTAATAATTATAATAATAATATTTATAAGCGTCACAAGTAGGCTTACATTATGCTGCAATAACGTTACTGTGGAAATACCCTAGTCGTCACACTTGTGCTCAAGTTCAGATACACTGAGGGAGAATTCAGAATGTCCATTTCACTTAACAAGCATGTCTTCCGGGACTTGTGGGAGAAATGGGAGCACCCGGAGGAAACTCACACAGACACGTGGAGAGCGTGCAGGCTCCACACAGACAATGACCCAAGATGGGGATCTAACCCGTATCCCTGGCGCTGTGAAGTAACAGTGATAACCACTGTGCTACTGTGTGCCCTAAACCAAGGGAAACCAAGGGATGTGTGTGTCAGGATTTTCAGAAGGCCTTTGATAAGGTCCTACAGAATAGGTTATTAAGCAACGTTAGAGCACATGGGATTGCAGTAATATGCTGGCATGGAATGTGAATTGGTTAATGGACAGAAAACAGGGAGTAGGGGTAAATGGACCATTCTCAGCTTGGCATGCTGTGACTAGTAGGGTACTGCAAGGAATAATGCTTGGACCCCAACTGTTCACAATATATATTACTGATTTGGATGTGTGGCTAAATATAATTATTCCAGGTTTGCTGATGACACAAAACTTGGGAGTGTGATTTGTGGGGAGGATGCAAAGAGGCATCAAAGGGATTTAGATAGGCTAGGTAAATGGGCACGATCACGGCAGGTGGAATTATAATGTGGATAAATGTGACGTTATCCACTTTGGTAGGAGAATGGAAGTGCAGAGTATTTCTTAAATAGTGAGAGATTGGGAAGTGTTTATATCTAAAGAAACCTGGGTGTCCTTGTTAATTGGTCACTGAAGGTTAACATTTAGATGCAGCAAGCAATTAGGAAGGTAAATGGTAGGGGATTTGAGTATTATTAATAAGGAAGTTTTGCTGCAATTGTAGCCTTAGTGAGACTTTACCTGGTGTATTGTGAACAGTTTTGGTCTCCTTACCAAAGGAAAGTTATACTTGTCATAGCGAGAGTGCAACAAATGTTCAACAAATTAAATCCTGGAATGACAAGATTGTCCTACGAGGATAGATTGAGGAGGCTTGGTCTGTCTTCTCTATAGTTTAGATGAATGAGAGGTAAACTTGTGACCATGAGACCAGATGATGTAGGAGAAAAAGTGGGCCATTTGTCCCGAGTCTTCTCCGTCATTCAACTGATCTGATTTCCTCAATTCCACTTTCGTGTCTTATCCCCATAACACCCCTTGATTCACTTACTGATTAAAATCTGTCTATCTCAGTCTTGAACATACTTAACAATCCAACCTCTACGGCTCTCTGCAGTAAAGAGTTCCACAGATTCACTACCCTCTGAGAGAAGAAACTCCTCCTCATCTCTGTCTTAAATTGGCAACTCTTTAGTCTGAGATTATGCCCACTGGTCCTGACTCTCCTATAAGGGGTAACGACCTCTCTGTATCTACCCTGTCAAGTCATATATGTCTTAAGAAGGTCACCTCTCATTCTTCTAAACTCCAATGAGTACAGGTCCAATCCACTCAACCGCTCCTTATAAGAAAATTCCTCCAAAAGCAGGATCAACCTATTGAACCTTCTCTGGACTGGCTCCAATGCTAATATATCTTTCCTTAGCCAAAGGGTCCAAAACGGTTCCCAGTATTCCAGGTGTGGCTTTATATAGTTTTAGCATGACGCCCCTATTTTTATATTCCATTCCCTTTGAAATAAAGGCCAACATTCAATTTGCCTTCCCAATTATCTGCTGAATTTGCATGTTAGCTTTTTGTGGTTTAGCACAAGAACCCCAAATCCCTCCATGCTGCAGTTTTCTGCAGTCTGCGGCATGGTAGCACAGTGGTTAGCACTGTTGCTTCACAGCTCCAGGGTCCCACATTCAATTCCCGGCCTCCTCATCTCTGTCATTTGATCCTCTGTGCGGAGTCTGCAGGTTCTTCCCGTCTCTGCATGGGTTTCCTCCAGGTGCTCCCGGTTTCCTCCCACAAGTCCCGAAAGAGGTGCTGTTGTGGTGAATTGGCATTCTGAATTCTCCCTCAGTGTACCCGAACAGGCGCCGGAATGTGGCGACTCGGGGATTCTCACAGTAACTTCAATGCAGTGTTAATGTTAGCCTACTTGTAATAATAATAAATAAAAAGAGAAATAATATTCAGTCCTTTATTCTTCCCACCAAAGTGCATAACTTCACATTTTCCACATTGTATTCCATCTGCCAAGCTTTTGCCCACTCACCTAACCTGTCTACATCACTCTGTTATCCTCACCATTTGTTCTCCCACCTATTTTATGTCATTTACAAACTTGGCAATGGTACATTCACTTCCCTCGTTCAAGTCATTAATATATATTGTGAATAATTGTGGCCTCAGCAATGATCCACGTGGCACTCCAATCATTACAGGTTGCCATTCTAAAATGCCCCTCCTATCCCAACTTTCTGTCTTTGTTGATGTGTATAAAATTCTTACAGAGTTTGACAGGGCAGATGCAGGAAGGATGTTTTCCCTGATTGGGTGGGGGAGGTGTTCTAGAACCAGGGAAACAGTCTCAGAATAAGAAGTAGGCCATTTAGTACACAGGTGAGGAGAAATGTCTTCAGTCAGAAGGTGAATTTTTGGAATTATCTATCCCAGAGGGCTGTGGAGACTCAGTCATTGAGTATGTTCAAAGCAGAGGTGGCTAGATTTCTAGATACCAATGATATCAAGGAATAGGGAAATAATGCGGAAAAATAATGTTGAGATAGAGGATCATCTATGATCTATGATCTATGTCTGCTCCTATGAAAATGAAAATCGCTTATTGTCAGAAGTAGGCTTCAAATGAAGTTACTGTGAAAAGCCCCTAGTCGCCATATTCCGGCGCCTGTTCGGGGAGGCTGTTACGGGAACTGAACCATGCTGCTGGCCCGCCTTGGTCTGCTTTAAAAGCCAGCTTTGAGCCCTGTGCTAATTCTTGATTGTGCAATCATTTATTTTAATTTACTCCCTCACTGATGTGTCAACGAACCTTCATTGAAGCATAATTTGTGGTCCATTATATTGTAAGTTAAGCACCTTTATTAAGTTTAAGGTTCACTTGGGAGAGATTTTGAAGTGTCAGTATACCTCAGGAATCTAAAGGGCTGCAAGGTGGCGCAGTGGTTAGCACTGCTGCCTCACCATGCTGCTGATCCGTGTTCGATCCCAGCCCCTGGTCACTGCCTGTGTGGAGCAGGCACATTCCTCCTGTGTCTGCGTGGGTATCGCCCCCCCCCCCCCCCACACACACACACACACAACCCAAAGATGTGCAGGGTAGGTGGATTGGCCACGCTAAATTACCCCTTAATTGGAAACAAATAATTGGGTACTCTAAATTTATATTTTTTAAACTCGGTTATCTAGCTGGGCACGTGAATCAACTCAGGTTGCAGATCTGAACGTGTAAATCTGTGATCACCGGCCAAACGATTATCTGCCTCTCTGCCTTTCTACCCATCGTGTTTCAGTTTTGTGTTTACCTATTTACATTCCCACTCTTTTCGATGCTCCTCTTTCCTTCCGCTTTCTTTCAGCATGCTTATATGAATTCAATAATGTTTTCCTATTTTAAGTCAGCCTGTGTGCCTGTCTGGCCATTCTATCACACGACCAGACACATATCTAACTTTTAAGTTTATGCCCAATCTGCAAAGAGGGAGTTATTATCCCATGACGTCGGGGCGAAACTTTCAGCCACATCTCTGCGAAATTTTTGTCCACTTCCCGAGTTTAAATAATTTTTATTTTAAAACATGAATAAGGAGTTGCAACCAAAAATGCACAACAGAATCTTGAAACGGTGCTCTCATTTGTGTCCAACCGTACTTGCCTTAAAGCAATGCGGTTATGCACAATTAATGTTCTATAGTGATGGTGAATAAATAATGTTCTTCAGACCTGCTGGTTGTACGCTGTCTCGGGTGTAAATTACTTCCTATTAATTAAACTTGGGCATATCAAGGCGAAACTTGATTCAACGAAGACGGTGCTAAATTCAGACGACAAGCTGTGACCGAGTCCTTCGCTCTTTGAGGACCAACAGGAGTACAGTTAATGCAATTCTTCTAAACCTAACAAGAGTGGAAAAAAATACATGAAGTTCGTTTTCAGCAAGCTACCGTCCGCAAAGAACCCGGTGTAATAAATAACCTATCGCCAGCACCTCGACTATAACCTAATTATTGATCATTTGAGATTACCTACAATAAAATCTTCCAGTTAAGACTGGAGGAATGTTTGGACTATCAGAGGCTGTAGAACAGGCTCTCTGCACTATAACTATGCGAAGTTTCTCTTGGAGAGCTGGGTCTCCATATTATAAAACTGCTTGCTGAATTAAACATTAACCCAGTTAAAGCTGCGGAAGTTTTAACTCCAACTGACTTCATAATTCCTTCTTTGTCTTTAAAATGTAACTCATTTTACAAAACCGTTTTTTTCTCTGTTTTGTTTCTTATTTCGCCGGATGGTGTTCATAAAAGTAGTTAAAATATTTTTGATATTCAGCATCAGGAAGAACGTGGGATAATCTTGGCAGACACAACTGCGCCGGAGCGCGAATGTATCTGTCTCGGATCAACATGATCACACCCGCCAAATCACCCGGTCTAGGAAATAACCTCTCGGCATTACGCCGACCATAACCCAATTATTCAGTATTGTGATGCTGGTAAAATCTACACAGAAGCATTGTCATTCCTAAATAAAATTTGCAGAAGAACAATCTTGAAATAATTAAGTTCCGAACGGGAGTGCCGTTTCCACGCAAGGTGATGGCACAATGGACCTGATTGTGAATGTTGCTTCGGATCCTTTTCTGCGCTCCTATCCAAAACGTCAATCTTAACCTGTGACAGTGGAAAGAAAAGTTTACTTTAGTTCGATTTTTTTTTTAAACTACCAAGACTGACTTTGGAGCGCAATATTGAGGTATTAGGGTGCCAACTGTTAATTGTACATACAGAAACTGACAGATGGAGCATCACATTGAATGAGAGGTTACACATCTTGGAACTAACGTCAAGGTAACACAGTGGTTAGCACTGTTGCTTCACAGCGCCAGGGTCCCAGATTCGATCCCGGCTGGGTCACTGTGCCGAGTCTGCACGTTCTCCCCGTGTCTGCGCGGGTTTCCTCCGGTTGCTCTGGTTTCTTCCCACAAGTCCAGGCAGCATGGTCGCACAGTGGTTAGCACAGTTGCTTCACAGCTCCAGGGTCCCAGGTTCGATTCCTGACTTGGGTCACTGTCTGTGCAGAGCGGAGTCGGCATGTTCTCCCCGTGTCTGTGAGGGTTCCCTCCGGGTGCTCCGGTTTCTTCCCACAAGTCCAGGCAGCATGGTCGCACAGTGGTTAGCACAGTTGCTTCACAGATCCAGGGTCCCAGGTTCGATTCTCGGCTTGGGTCACTGACTGTGCTGAGCCTGCACATTCTCCCCGTGTCTGCGTGGGTTTCCTCCGGGTGCTCCGGTTTCCTCCCACAGTCCAAAGATGTGCAGGTTAGGTGGATTGGCCATGCTAAATTGCCCTTAGTTTCCAAAAAGGTGGGGTAGGGTTCCTGGGTTACGGCAATAGGGTGGAGGTGGAGGCTTGGGTAGGATGTTCTTTCCAAGGGCCGGTGCAGATTTGATAGGCTGAATGGCCTCCTTCTGCACTGTAAATTCTATAGTTCCCGAAAGATGTGCTTATTAGGTAATTTGGAAATTCTGAATTCTCTCTCTGTTTGCCCGAACAGGTGCCGGAATGTAGAGACTAGGGGATTTTCACAGTAACTTCATTGCAGTGTTGATGTAAGTCTACTTGTGACAATAACAAAGGTTATTATTCTTTTTACATGGGCCGGTTACTTAATATATTTACAGTTACCAACTGTTGCTATGTTAATGTTTTAAAATGCATCCGGTGAACAAAATCCACCAGATTCAGCATTTTAAATCATCATGACAACTTTTGTATTTGGTTCTTAAAGATCCAAGGGTCTGGTGTGTGTGGCCTGTGATAACGCTAACCTCACTAACTGTGGTCATCTAAAGAACACGGATAATCAGAGGTGACTTGAAAAACTTTAAATCAATATTTCGGAGAGCTTTCCAGGATCTCCTAGAGCTCTTCAGAGCGAATGGTAGTCATTATTGTATTGCAGACTGAGATAAATGGCCAGAAAATCTGTTTTTAAAATGTTGGAGAAAGGATACTTTTAACCAGTGCATCCTGATAACTTCCTAGTCTTCTTGGAATAATAGCGCCGGATCTTTTACCTTTGCCCTCGGGGACTGGAGGACCTCAGTCTCAATCTTATCCGAAAGGCAACACCTTGGACAATGCAGTCCTCCCTCAGTCGGACAATAAAGTTCCAGTTTGGATTATATGCTCAAATATGTGTTTACTGATATTAAGTGATATTTGACGTTAGACATCCATGATCAAATGATCTGATCTAAATGCCGGTTAGTACACTTTATTCCAGTGCATTGAAGCTCAAAATGAGTCTCGGAACTGGTTCACTGTCCTATGACACTGTGATGTGCAGCCTGGGAGCATGTGAGCTGATTAAAGTGGAACATATGCCTTGAACGTTTAGATTGTGACAGTAGCTACTTAATTCGCGGCAGGTGTGAATCGCAGAGACGGTTATACTTATTATGATGTGGAGATGCTATACAGAGCTTACTATACTTATTATCAAGCGAAGTGTAAGGAAGAGGAAAAAAAGCTCTGTGCTACTGAAAGCAAAAGAATAGCAATCAAGTTTTTTTAAAAGGGGGGGGTTAGAGTGGAGGTGGAGTTCCTTATGGTGTACACAATAAAAACCGTAGGCAGATTATTCCACCTGCAACATTTCTGGCTTTAGAGCTGTTTCCTTATTGCTATAATTTCTAAAGTTAGTGCATACTCCAGGGATAAAGATGAACTGAGCTGACTGCAGTAAAGTATCTGGAAGAGCAGGCGACACCCATTCATGAACTGGGTGCTTAATGAATCGTTTTTGAGACTAAAGTGATCAAGTCTATTTGTTGTAAGACACGCTGCAATGTTGATGCGGTGTACCTGCGGTTAACCAAAATAAGACATGAGGACGCCCTGGCTGGTTTCCGTTTTAGGATGTTGTGTGGGAAATTAGAAACTCAAACTAGGGATTCATTGCAATACCTGTTTTTCTTGTAAGACGTGCATTTTTGTTTACTCATTGAAGAAAAAATTCACGAATTGAATCCAACCATTGTTTTTCTAAATTAATTTCACGGTGACTCCCAGGATAACTGAACAACACCAAACTCAATCGTTTATGTGTATATTCATATTTTTCAATTATTCCTAGATTTATTTCGCAAACATGTCGTCTATCAACTCGCTTACTATTGAATTTCTCACAATATTGATAAATGTACCAGTTAAATGTATTAAGCATGCTTATATATGTAAACACGTTTCAAGGGTTCTGTTCTACAACAGCAATGAAATCTGCATATTGATTTGCATATATAATACAGAAATAGCAGTCTCGATTTATAAATTGGTGCGTGTTTCCTACATAACTATCTACTGTAAAACAAGATTGCAATTGCGGTAACCCTGGTAACACTCATTGCCTTATTTTTAACACAAATCTTATTTTTATGGGCAGGCTGTGAGCGTTTATTTTTGAATCATTTTGAAATGTGGCGATCAACAAATGGCATATAGTGCGTATAATTATCCGAGTTTACAGTTTTACACAGCATCCATGCGCCACGTCTTTTTTAATCCCCGCGCCCATACAAAAGCAACATGACTAAGACTATTCACACGGTAACTGCTACACGTCTGGAGCCATTCAATATACACAAAGAACTATATATTTCAGTTTATCTATTAGTACAAGAAGGGATCATCAGAAATTACAACAGATGGAACATAATATTTGAGTATTACTGTGCATCTGGTACAACTGGTAGGTCTGACTTGTGTAGGGTTGAATTTCCTTCCGTTTAACTACGCAGTGTGCCCGCCAAATTTAAAACGTCTGACACAGCAGACTGTAATGGTGATTAGGTGCGTTGCTGAAGAATGTAATCATCTCTTCAGATGGTTTGCCGTTTATTAAAAGACAGAATTAAGCTTGAATCTGAGCACAGATGAAGTAGTAATTAAGACGTGAAGAAACAAATTCACAAACAGGTTCATTAGGCAAAATCCTCATGTATATAGCTTCAGGCTTAACTGTACACTCCTCGCAAACTCGCTGAAATTGGGTATTGAATGCGTACTATACAATTGTAACAGAATTGTGCAAAAGCAAAATACAATAGAATGCATTGCTCGTCAATGGTAAAAAGAAGTTCAGATAGTGTTTTTCAGGCTAATTCCAATTGGTGATTACACATTACGACTTCCAATCGAAACTGGAATATATAGTCCAGCCAAATATTAACTCTATCGTCATGTGTATTCGAGATAATTTACAAATTTACAAATTGGCAAAAATTTATTGTACCAAACTGTTAACTTTCTCTTCCTAATGTTAACGGAATTTCACACCGTAACAAGACAGCCTAGTTATATTGTCATATTGCAATCGTAGTGGCATTTCTGAGATTTTTCTTTTTGAGATGTTTCTGGCAGATGGCTTTGCCGGAGATAATGGATACTTAAAGCCAATTTCAGAGCCGCTGCGTTTGTTGTGGAAATGCTGGAGAGGCAGAGTCTGTATAAGTAATTTGGCAAGAACTGAAACTATTTTCATAAGCGAAATCAAAATGTTTGGAATTCAAAACATTACTTTTTTCCCCAACACTGCACAATTTTCAGACATACGCAACTCAACACTAAATATACCAGACGTTCAAATCGCAACTTGCCTTTCATTGAAGTCTTATGTAACCATACTGACACCTGGGCAGAACCGTTTCAGTTATATTGCTTAAAGTACTGACTTGTTTCCTCTGATTTTTAAATGTTATTAACGTTGACAGCGCGCATCTATTGAGAAGGGCGCAAGTCAATTACCTCTGCAAGATGACTGAAGCGAACTGGACTGATATTGCAAGGTGGCTACAGAAGCAACACGGTGGTATGAAGTAGCAGATAAAGTGTGAACAATTTCATTTCAACAAAGTGACATCTATATATATCTATGTATCCATAAATAACAGCGAAGAACATAAATGGATACATAAATATGTATCGCTGTTATTTATGGATACATAGATATTTTGTGCAAAACTCACAAACTGTAGAATTACATGTGGGAAAGTAATTTTATGTATGCCTAATGGTAAATACATATTTACTAAGCAATAATGTACACATGGTAAACCAATAATGAGATAATAATGAAACTTGGCCCTTTCTCTGTCAGAACCCTTTCGTATTTTGATTGTTTCTTCTCTATGTGGAGAAGATTATAAATACATTCAACAGAGCTAATGTAATGTTGAAGGAGAAGAAACTGACCTTTCTCCACGCCTGGGCGATCACACTTGGACTTCACACAATGGAGGTAAATAGCAGTCGTGTGCCTTTGTCGATTTGTACAAAGGAAAAGGGGCCAGGGTGACAACTCTGGTTAGTCTGCATGAGCAAAGACGAATAGTCTGGCAAACCCCCACACCAAAAACTTGTTTTTTTATTATTCCGTAGAGTTCAATGTTAGATCGCCTGCTGCTCGTTAAAACACAATATCCTATTTCTGAGTCTTGCACAGGCTCTATTTAATAACTACCAGGAAACAGGACATGCACATTGTCCTCTTGAACCTGTCCCAGCCTTCTAGCAGAATGCATGTTGTTTTCAGTGCAAATTTATCAATGACAATTGGATGATATGATGATAGTTTGTACATACATGCCGAGTGAAAAGCCTGACTCATTAATGAACTAAAATGAGTTATATTGTTGGATGGCAGAATTTTAGGGAAAATAAGTGATTTTTAAAGTTTAATTTTTAAAAAAGGCTAAATAACCTAACTTTAAAACAAACACATGCCCCGGCACGATAAGCAACTCTCAATCATCCATGCAGTGAAATATTCTAATCTCCAGATTGTAAAATGTATCTCCCTCCTACGGTAGTTACTGAAACAGTAAAAAATAGTGGGCTATTTAATAACCGCGTCATCATAGATGGGAGTGTCGATCCGTCCAATTACCGCGTTCACACTCAGTAATAAGAAAGGACAACGTTTTCATTTTATTGTGATCTCATTTGATACATTCAAGTCGGAAAAGTTCCGGCAAGTTGACCGAAGTCTTCTTAAAATGTGAATGATACCGCACTTAATACAATTACACAGCTAGATATACCAAACACAAGCATTAGTTTATTTGTAGCAGTATGAAAATATAACGAAAATCGGTGAATTGAATTAAAATTGCAGGACGTGTTAAAGATGATAAAACTTGAGATAAATATGAAATACCCATGTTAATAAGAACCCTAGGCGAGGTTTAAATCATGAGTAATAATATATTTCCTATCCACTGCCATATGAGAAAACCAATCAAAATCAACAAAGTTAAATATATGCAACACTCCCGGTTTTGACCTGGTATAAATGTTTTTCTTGGTTTATTTTTTTTAAACGTGTATTTCTTGCTTTAAAGCTAATAATCGCAGAGTTTTGTTTGAACACAAAACTATCAAGTGTTTCTTTAAAATGTCAAATATATCGGAGCCATTATGTAGTGAAGCCATTATGTAGTGAGATAATTCTGGATATGCCACATTCGTCCGCATCGCTAACAAAACTGGGCGTTTTCGTTCCAAAATCATTGTAGCCACATCACTTTTCAGAATAATGCCCATTCAATAATGCCAGGTTTTGTATTTGGCTATCGCGGGTGAAATCTTTACTTACTTTAAGCAGGCATGATGCTATAGATCCGACAAAAAATATCACTCCTCGCCTGATGCCTTCGAAAATTGCAATAAAGGCTGACAAGATTGGGTATCGCAAATCCACCGTTACCGGAGAAAAGGACGAAAAACTCCCCTGTACAATTAAACAACTTAGAGCCAGCTCGGCTGTGATGAGGAGAAGATACTATATTTATTCCGCGTCTCCAGGGATGCAGCGCTTCTGTCTATTGTCTTCCCAGTTCAATGCTGATGCTTAATTTTCAAAACTTATATATTACCAAGGGACCTACGCCATCAGTTAAGAAAAAAAAACCCGACAAGTACAAAATGTGATACAGGCAGTTGCTTTTGTGCAGAGGAACCGTTATTTCGCCTGGAATAGACGGAATTTTCTGGGGTGTAGCAAGAGAATATCATTTTGGGGGCAACTTGAGTGTCTTTTTCTGAACCTGCTCGCACTGAAACCTCTCTTTGGATTGAACATGTCAACAACGTTCCCGGGTCTGATCCATGATCCCGAGGTATTTTGATTACGCTGACGATATATTGTTTTTATTACATTTCTGAAGCTGTTGTGATCAATTAAAAGTTACCTTTCCTGGCTTTAAGAACACATTTATTCGTTATGACATCTGTCGCCAGTGACATTCGTTACAAGGCAACAGTTGCCAGAATGGGAAAAAAAATCTTTTCCCTAAAAAAAGATGGAAAGTTAAGGAGCCAGATTTCGATAAAGCGCCGTGTGTTGTTTGAAGGGATTTGAACGTTTTTCTTTGGTAATGGATAGGTTTAAGACGTTTGCGGTTGCAGTTTCTCGAAGGCTTTATAGTGTTTGAGCGATTGGGTGGAGCGATCGCATTTTTGTACCTGGAAGGTATAGGAAATGTCAAACCAGATTTGTTTTCTATTCTTTTCTTTTTCTCAGATACGTCACGATGGATCAAACAGCTATCGCCTGATGCAGCTGGGATGTCTGGAATCAGTGGCAAACTCTACAGTCGCCTATTCATCCTCATCCCCTTTAACGTACTCGGCGAATGGAAGCGATTTTACTTCACCTTATTTTTCCTCCAACCATCAGTACACCCCTCTCCACCACCAGTCCTTCCACTATGAGTTCCAGCACAGCCACCCGGCAGTCAACCCAGATGCCTACTCATTGAATAGCCTGCACCACACCCAACAATATTACCAACAGATCCACCATGGAGAGCCTGCAGATTTTATCAATCTTCACAATGCCCGCACTCTCAAATCCTCGTGCCTGGATGAGCAGAGGCGAGAGCTGGGCTGTCTGGAAGCTTACCGCCGGCATGACCTGTCTCTCATGAGCCATGGCTCCCAATATAGCATGCTCCCAGAACAGAGACTTCTACCAGGTCCAAATCTAGGGCTACAGCCTCCAGGATCTGATGACATGCAGGTAAAATTAGAATTAATACTAATGATCGAGCGGTTCCAAAATGCCCAATAAGAAAATATGGATTCGTTGTTCTTCCTCGCGGCTTCAATTTTCAAATCCTGTCGATTTTGGGTCCGCTTTATATTCCCACCCTCTCCCCCAAGAAATGAACTAGCCGGTGGTCTTTGTCTGCTCTCGCTAGTCCAGAAAGGAGCAGAGCAGACAAAGATTGCGGCAGTCAAGCTAAAGCAACTCACAACCAATGGAACTGACCGGCACAATGCACAACGCCATCTCATTGGTGTTGATACATTTCCTGTATCGCTGTCCAAACTCTGAACAAAAGATAATATTATAACTTTAAAAAGTTCATTTCTGATACCCCATAAACAACCGTGGTTTCTCTACCATGGAATTAGTCACTTAGCGCCATTGACTTCCAATGGTGGACAATACAAACAGAACCGTAATAAGTAAGAACGGCAGTGTGGCGAACATAATTATATAGCCGTTATTATGGCCTTTCGTTTTGTCATTCTTTAATATCAGCTGCTCCAAAGTTTCTTAAAAACACAATCCTGAAGTGTAGCTGCCCTCTGCGCCTGCCATGAATATTCAGCTCGTCTATTTTACATTTTACCTATTACTTACAAATAAAATATACTAGCTGCTCGATGGACATTCCTTGCTGTGTAACGTGTCCTCCAACTCCTCCCAGGAACTTTCCGAATCTAACTGCATGAATAGAAAGCAAATAAGGAAGTGACATTGAAATGGTCGAGGGAAACAAAAGTAAACGCGCTCCAGCGTGGTTTCAAAATAAAGCGAAGATGAAGGATCGGGTTTTGAGAAATGTTTATTTCACGAAATAATTAAATCAACCCCTTCATTCTAAAAAAAAGTACTTTTTTCCACCTAATTTCGGAGTCTGTATTTTGGGACAGGTTTGCTTTCAAAATACTGAACCCCACAAACAAGCTGCAATTCACATCATTCTCGCTTTTTAAAAATTGTATTTCTAATGGGTAACATTCGAACATTATACTCACGTTAAATTCCGCTTAGATTTCTTGTTTCCCGCCTGCAGGGCTGATGTTCCTCATTATTTTTAATGACCAGTACAGTAAAGTAAGACTTTGAACAAGGCTTTCCGAAGATACCACGCCCGCTGAAGTGTTCTGTGCATTTCCCTCTCAGACACTGTATATTCAGCGCACACGATATTTAAAAAAAACTTATCTCCTGCATCAGGAAGGACATTAAGACGATTAATGCACGTAAAACGTGACTTTCTCCGTTAGTTTATCAAAGCTAGGGCAATAAATGAAACAGCAGAATATCAGACCGAAAACCAGAGGATCGAGTTGTGGTTCCCATTAGAGAGAAGTTCTCAAATTGGGGCTTGGAAAACCTTAATTCAATGCAAGGCATTCTGTTCAACTAAACCCCCTTTATTTAGTCCCCCCCCCCCTTTACTCAGCACGTCTGGTGCTGAATTTTATACGTGTACATTTTTGGCTCTTTTTCTGCACACAAAGCGTGGTGTTTTTTTGTTAAAGAAAGGATTAGGGAATTTGCAAGCGGGAAACAATAAGAAAATGCAATGCGCGCGAGCACCGTAGTTTATCCAATTTTCGACTTTATGTCACCCAGCTATTTACTTATGCAACGTCATCTGACCAGAGGAGTTGTTCCCTTTCTTTAAAAAAAGAAAGGGACATGTGTAAAATAAAAGAGAGAGCCGAGTGAAAGGCTTATCGCAAACGGACATGTCTGTTATCCGCCTAAGTTTTGGTTGTTGTGTGAATTCTGTGGTTAAAAACAACTCAGTTCTGTTCCTGCAGTCCTACTGCCGGCCCATCCGCAGAAAACGCCGGCTTCCAGTTTTCTGCTCGCATCCTCGCCAATTTGTTGAACTCAAATTGACTGCTTAAACAGTTGAACAGATGCAAACGCTCTTTCGGCAGTGGACGTATCTTTGAGCTCCCTAAAAAGATTTGTTCTGGCGAACAAAAGAAACTGTCACACCTTTTCCCCGTCACGAGTTTAATTTATGCTTGATCCAGGAGTTTTTTTTATATTGATTTTATAATCACTTTAACCCCAGAACATAAGGAAAAAAAGAGCTGTGAGTTTCTAAAGGTTTACACGAGCGCGTCAATCGAGCTGAAACAGGAGAGAAGGAAAAACCGCAGCAAGGCAAATTCGAGCGGTCTTTAGTATGCGACACCTCCCTCAGAATTCTTTTCAAACTTCTCCATGGATTAGACAGGCCAAGGAGCTTTATTTTTAGAGAAATTGGAAATCCGTGCGTAAACAAAATAAATGTTTATCATTAATATATAAATAGTAATTCCAGCCCCCAAACCGTAAAACCAGTTCAAGCTTCCGTGGATTTATGGATTTAGCTGTGATCTGCCTGTTAATGTCCCTGAATTAATTGTACTTTTGGTGAAGGGGAGAGTATTTCACCGAATTAAAATGCTTCATTTGGCTGAAGGATTCGACCGAAGATTGTGCATTTTGCTAAACAGGCGGCCTGGCAAGAACTAGATGTAGCAATGCTGTCTATTTTTCATAAAAGTATATTTACCAGTAAGTTTTCCTGGTTAATGAGATATATAATTAAACGTAGAATCTTCTATAATCACGTCCAGGCCAGATGTTTGTGCAATATATGGGTATGCAAAAGACCAAAGTGGGGGGCAGAAAAATAGATTTTGGTTGGAGAAAAAAAAAAGATGAGATTATGAAAACCGACCCAGAAAGGAGAGGTGAGCGCCTGGCAACATTAAACCTTGTCGGCGATCTTTTGATGAAATGGTAGACGGTTCATTTGTTTTAATAGCAGCTTCCTTATCGCGTCTTTTGTGTTTTCATTTGTAGAACTCGGTAGAGGCACAGTGTGGATTAGTTTTAAACGGTCAAGGTGGTGTAATACGGAGAGGTAAGTCATCTGTCTCAATGTTTCTTTGGTGTATGACAAGATAGCGATGGCATAAGTGCTTTCCCCCAGAAGTGAGCCGGCCTTTCATGCGGATGCAAACCGCACTACCTTTTATCAGCCCTGAAGTGGCATGGGTAGCCAGCCGGTTGTCACAGGGAGTAGAGAGAACAGCAAAAAACACAAATATACGCTCTGAGATCTTGATCTGTTCTGCTGTTGCGGAAGGATTGCCCAGACTCTTGGAAATCAGACCGGAACCAACAATGTTATAATGCTAAATATCTGATTAGCCGTAATTTGAAGAGCAACTGGAGGTTGTTGCAGAACTGGCAAGCGACCCTTTTTTTTTTGGTCTGCAGAAGGATGTGTTTTGCTTTCAAATTCACTCGGCTGATGTTGAATGCTCTGTAACCCAGTTGGGAACATCACTGACATCACCTGGCATTTAGTGCTGGTACATTTCTTCAAACAACTGGAGTTGTGAGATAGTACCTACTTATAGAAAAAGACCCCAAAAAAGGGTCAAGTGAGGAGCAAATGGTCTAAAATTAAGTTGATTGTTGCTGCTGTACAACGGAATGAATTAAACTTTCAGAGCACATTCTGCTCTTTCTACCATCGTGAGGCAGCAGATAATGTTACCGAGATGTGCATGTCTCAGTCCCAAAGCCTAACTGCGAATGTGACAGAAATTGGCTTTCCACGTGTCCTACGCTTGGTGATGTGGAGGGATGTCCTGTTAAAAACGAGTTGAGAAAAAATAACATGAATTTAAATTAAGATATATTTGGTTTACTAATTAAAACAGGAAATATTAAAAATCCCAGAATAGCAAGACTTTTCATTTTCATTATTGCAATATTTTGAAAGAATTCAGCATGGAAACCTTAACCGTGACGGATTTCCCAAAATTGTAGATTGCATCTAAGTTACTTGGAGGAGCCTTATAAAAAAAGATTTGCAATCCCCAAGTATTTAAAAAAAAGACAATTGCGGTACTTAGAAACGTCATGAAATCTGTGTGCAAGTTAGTGGAATTATACTCGCCATGGAACTGGCAATTTGAATTTAGTATTGAGCCTTTCAATATGAAAGTTTGAAGGTTTGCTGACCTTGAGAAGTTTCTAACACGTTGTCCAGAGAAGAACTCTTGTCATAGTGCTTTTAAAATAGTTTGAATCTACAAATGACTTCTTGTTTTAAAAATCGTCCAATGAAGTAGAGAAAACATGTTTAGATGATTAATATTTAGTTGCAAAATACCTTCTCATGTAATATGCAATGTAATATGAAATTGTAAGATCTTAACAATACATGAAATAATCATTATTGATTACACCTATTATTAACACTACCGATAATAAGGAATACTTCGTTTTGTACACATTTGGCGCATCGCTTTTCATTGTAATGGCCATTTTTGCAAGTACCTCATTAGCTTTTCTGGTATTTCACGGCTGAAGTGGCTATTCGTGACTTGTGCAAATTAAATGCCATTATTCTAAAAATTGTTCGTATAATTTATACTGATTTATAGTAATGTTGTCTCAATATATTCAGAAATAGGGCCCGAACAAAAGAATATCAGTTGGTGCTGAAAACAGCTCCCTTCGCTTTAATCCTTATTCACCTCAAGCACCTTTCAAACCATCATATATTTTCCGGTGAAAATGTTGCGTTGTATTGGCTAATGATCCGTATTTTTTTAATTGAAATTTGGAATAATCTTATATCCAGTGTACTAAACAAAAACACAGAAATCGGCGGGACGCTGATTTTGCTTAGAGTCCCGAACCACAAAATGTGAATTCAAACCGCCTATGAATTCTAAAAGTCCCTACCTTAACTGTGTTCCTGTTAGCCTCGTGTTTATCTCAGCTGAAACATCCCATATAATATTCAGAATAGGCGCCGCGAATCTTGAATTCTTATCCTTTTAATATTTCCATGAGGACTGTTATGATGTTAGCCAGGGAGTTGTTAGTCAACCTTAGTAGTTTTGTTTGCGATCGAGCAGAGTAATCTTTTGCTGTCTTTCTTTGGGCTATTGGACTATGTTGTATGACAATAAATAAGTAATAGTTCCTTAAAGGCCGTCAAATCTGGATGATATTTATCTTGAATTTCTAAAAGCTGCTTTAAGAGGAAGGGAGAATGCTAATGATCTCACACATCAATGCCAGGAATCGCTGACTCCCTTTGGATTTGCCTTTCTGAGACTGGGGAATATGATTCTGTTTGAAGCACCTATCCACTCTGGTGCCCCAGAGCACAACTGGTGTTCTTTCTATCCACAAAAGACATAACCTTCTGAAACCGAAAATCACACAGGTGCCTTGCCGACATCAGTGCCTCACAAGATTCTTTTTTTGGGTCAACAATTGGAAGTGTTGAAAGTCCACTCTGCAACCATAAAGAAGCAGGATGGAGCTTATTCTCATGAAAGATGTATGGGGCAGGCTGTGGCATTGTCTATGTCCGTGAAAGAAACCACATCTATGTAAAATGAGAAACATGTCAGCCATGACTGAACGGCGTAGCAGACTCGATGGGCCGAATGGCCTAATTCTGCTCATGTCTTATGGTCGCATGATCTTACAAAATCCACATATGCTGCGCTCATCGATGTTTGAAATGAATTTGACCTAGCGTCTCTTGCAACACATTAAGAGCACTGCAAGCTATGGGACTACGTGGTCAAGTCTGGATTTTACGCAGCATGTGTATTCCTGATCCAAGGCTCACATAAATGTAGAAAGGAGACTGAGTGACTATTTCTCACAAAAGTGGTGCCTTAAACCTCATATCTCCCCTCGAGTGGGTGATAACATTCCCAAGGCAGGATACAGAAACGAGCAGGGGATTGCTCACGAATGTCATAGTGAATATTTATCCCTCAACCAGCATCATTAAAAGAGACGATTGAGTAATTAGCTTATTGTTGTTTGTTAGATGCTGGGACCTGCAAATTTTCTGTCATATTTCCTGCATTACGACAGTGATTATACTTCAAAAGATGTTCATTGGTTGTAAGGGGCTTTGGGGAATCCTAAAAGGAGATCATAAAAGGTGCTATATAAATTCAAGTTCTTTTCATCAGTGCTATATTTGATGGCATCACAAAAAATGGTAAGAAGTCTTACAACACCAGGTTAAAGTCCAACAGGTTTGTTTCGAATCACTAGCTTTCGGAGTGCTGCTCCTTCCTCAGGTGAATGGAGCAGCGCTCCAAAAGCTAGTGATTCGAAACAAACCTGTTGGACTTTAACCTGGTGTTGTAAGACTTCTTACTGTGCTCACCCCAGTCCAACGCCGGCATCTCCACATCATCACAAAGAATGGCATTGGAAATGTGTCCCGTGTACTTTTGAAAGAATGGTTGTGCTTCTTGGCAGCCATGCCTTGCAATGAATTATCCAATGAGATAAGGTAATTGGTTCATCACTGGGTTAAGTATTGCTCCACTGTGTCTCATGCAAAAAGAATGAAGGTATTGATTGAAAAATGCAAGAGGCATCAATTCCAATGTTTACCCACATTTGTTCCTGGGAGTTGTGGTAAATGCCAACTTTAGTTTGAATACAATTCTTTGGGACTATGCCGAGGAGGGGTGAAGTATATTTTAAACCTTCCCTTCTCGTGAGTCATTCGGATTCATCGGATAAATCTGTAAGAATATTTGAGGCAGTGACCAGGAAGTTAGACAAAGGACAACCAGTGGGCATGATCTATTTGTATTTCCAGAAGGTCTTTGACAAGGTGATGGACAGGATATTGCTAAATAAGATAAGAGCCCGTGGTGTTAGAGGAAAGGTACTTGCATGAATAGAGGATTGGTTGACTGGCAAAAGCAAAGAGTGGGGATAAAGAGGTCCTTTTCAGGATGGCAGCCAGTGACCAGTGATGTTCCACAGTGGTCAGTGTTGGTACCACAGTTATTCACGATATAAAGGAATGATCTGGAAGAAGGAACTGAGGGCATTGTTGCTAGGCTTGCAGATGATACAAAGATATGTAGAGGGACAGGTTGTGTTGAGGAAGCAGAGCGGCTGCAGAAGGACCTGGACAGCCTACCATAGTGGGCAAAGATGTGGCAGATGGATACAATGTAAAAGAAGTGTGAAGTTGAACACATTGCTAGGAAGAATGGAGGCATAGACTATTTCGAAATGGGAAAAAGCTTCATAAATCAGAAGCATAAAAGGCTTAGGAGTTCTAGTTCAGGATTCTCTTAAGGTTAACATGCAGGTTCAGTCAACAGATAGGAAGGCAAATGCAATGTTAGCATTTATGTTGAGAGGGCTGGAATACAAGGGCAGGTATCAACTGTTGAGGCTGTATAAGGCTTGGTCAGACCCCATTTGGAATATTGTGAGCAGCTTTGTGCCCATGTCTAAGGAAGCATGTGCTGGCCTTGGAGAGGGTCCAGAAGAGGTTCACAAGAATAATCCCCAGAATGAAGGATTTGTCATATGATGAGCTTTTGAGGACTCTGGGTCTCTACTTGAGGGAGTTTAGAAGGATGAGGGAGTATCCCATTGAAACTTACAGAATACAGAGAGGCCTAGATAGAGTGAACTTGGGGAGGATTTTTCCAATAATAGAGGCGATCCTTTAAAACAGAGATGAGGAATTTCTTCAGCCAGAGGGTGGTGAATCTGTGGAACTCTTTGCCGCAGAAGGCTGTGGAGGCCAAGTCACTGAGTGTCTTTAAGATAGAGATAGATAGGTTCTTGATTAATAAGGGGATAATGGTTATGGGGAGTAGGCAGGAGAATGGAGATGAGATACATATCAGCCATGATTGAATGGCGGAGCAGACTCGATGGGCCTGATGGCCTAATTCTGTTCCAATGTCTTAGGGTCTTATTGTCCTAGGGTCTTATCAATAACATAAAATTCCAATGCAAGTTAAGCTTGTGTTACATAAGACACATCTCCAAATGATCTTCCTCCAACCCTCATTATTGCTGGCCATGCAAATGGCCCACGCATGAAGTTCGTAACTAAAACATGGACAGAGGAATCCAATCTCAGCCAACTCAACACCCTAACACCCCAAATTCCTTCACCCAGAGAGTGGTGAATTTGTGGAATTCATTACAACAGGAAGTAGTTGGGGCCAAAAATTGTATGCTTGCAAGAAACAGTTGGATATAGCACTTGGGGCAAAGGGGATCAAAGGATATGGGTGGAAAGTGGGTTTAGGCGATTGAGTTGGATGATCAGCCATGATCATAATGAATAGCAATGTAGGCTCAAATAGCCAAACGGCCTCTTCCTGCTCCTATTTTCTATGTTTCTATGTAACAGAGTTTGGGAGTATCTAAGTCATGGCAATTGTATACCTGAACTTAAGTTAACTTCGGTTAACTTGAGTGTGTGTTTCCATGCAGAGTACAAGTGCACCTTCCATATGGATATAATGTGAGAAAATCATTATCATGTTTAAAGGTCTTCAGCTAATGTAGAATCCAAATGTGTGGGCTTCCCAATTATTTGGATTAAAGACCTTTTGAAATAACAATGAGCATCTACAGCTATCAGACATCCAGCTGACTGTGAAAATAAAATCACTGGCTTCTGTCAAAGTTCCATTGAATAAATTTGAATGGGAAATATGATACTTGAGTTAATACATTAAGACAAACTGAAATCTTTTCCTCAAGACACTGTCTTACTTCTGTTCACTTACTTTCGGACACCTGTCCCCAGTTATTAGACATAGACTTAGTGCATAAAGCCATAAGGTTCAAAAAGAATCATTTCTCCATCTTGGAAGTGCATATCTTAGGTTAGCCTCTATTGAAGAAATGTTGAATTGATAGTTCTCCAGGCTTATTTTATTTGAGTTGTTACTTTTCCACAGTGTAATTTTGAAAATAAACTTTTACACTTATTCCAAATCTATATTTTAAAAGTAAAGACTTGGTATTATTGTGGTATAGCACTGATGCTGAAATCCCTCTGCTATCCCTTTCAGTTAATGGTGTGCAGTGTTTAGCCTGAAGCCGCACTCTCCCAACCATCAGAACCAATAATCTTTACATTGCATAGTGCCCCAGTATCGATAGCTTCTCTTGCCTGGGGCATCTGCTTTGATATGCTAATATTTTTGAGTACCAAATTCAGTAGAGATCATATTAATGTTGTTCATACGGACTGGTGCTTCACTTAGATGAATATTCAGATCTTCTGCTTTCAAAAGAAAACCATCTCCTATTTACTGAAGTCGCATCCTTTCTGATCATCCTTGGTACTAACAATTCATCTCAACTTTCTAAAACCCTAACTGATCAGGCTTAAGATTGGATCTTTAATTAAGAAAGGTGCTTTTGTTTAAAATTTCAGAAATTAAACTTGACAGCAGGCGTATTTTGAAGGCATATTGCTATTGTGCAGCCATAAGGGATGTTAGGTGGTCTATACTCCAATATTTTTGCTATAGGGGTAACAAAGTGACATTTGGTCCATGTGTTCTTTTTAAATCTTGATGGCAAATTCCTAAAAAAGCTCCTGATTCGCCTTGTGATCATTCAGGCTTGCTGCCCCAGGCAAATTCAGCAGCTTAAACACTACTATAGCCCCTGGGCCATGCAAAAAAGACCAGACTGCCGGCAATAGCACTTTTCGATTGCTCTTGGCAACATAATATACAAACTACTTTGAATCAAAACAGTTTTGGAATTAATATGAGTTGAACCCTGCTTGCTACTCTGCACTTTATGAGTGTCTGGCTTGTGAAATCATTCCAAGCATGGATTTTACGCCTAGTCATGGAATAATGCCAGATCAAATCTAATTTCAAACTCGTACCATTTATAATTCAACAACACTTGTTAGACCCAAAGTACTTTATTTTCCTTTTCATTTTGTTCTGTGTTTGTCCCTTTTAAAGGAAGAGCCCACATCTGGTTTGATTTACAAAGTATAATTTCACTTTTACCAACAAACATTCGCCAATGTTTTCTATCTTTTTTATTTCATATTGTATGTAATTTCTTTTCAAATTTAAAGATTTTGAATACAGTCTTCAAAAAGCAGTTTTATTTTATGTGTTGCTTCATTCTACAAATCACTTCAGAAGAAGGAATGTGAATTTACCTCATGTGTAAGTGTTGCATGTTATGGTCTGTCTTCCTAGTATTTGACAGGGAGACGTGCAATTCAAGGAGTTATCCCTTTTATTCAACAATGCAAGAAGCTAACAATTAAGAAAACAACAACTATAATTAAAATTTTTGATTTGCAAGTTATTAAATATGGTAATGCATTTCCAAATGCTTTGCAGTCTTGATGATAAAAAATATTTGCCTTACTTTCAATTCCCATTGAGTACAACATTCCAATCATTAGATGAGGATGAATCACAATAATTTTCTCAAAGTATCTGGACCTAAATGTGGCAACAGTTTGATGCACATATCAGTTTTCTCAATGTGTTGAAATGTGTTTGAATACCCAGGCTTTAGGGGTAACATGTGGAAGATTTGTTCGTATTAGCCTTAATTAGCATTAATACAGAAGTTTGTTTTCTTCATTCATTTTTCATTCAACAAGTTTGTAAAGTAATGCACGTGGCCCAGATTTACCCCAAAAATAATATTTTAAGAAGCAGGTTAAATTGCAAATTTCATTCACATTAAAACAAAATAGCCTTGGCAATAAGTTAACTGGATTCTTCATTTACAAAGGCATCATACCATAGTTTGATGTATGTGAGAGCAAGCAAACACTGCCAAAATGAAGGAAATGTTAACAGTGATATTTGTGATAATCAAAGTAACACCATTGCAATCCCATTTATAAATAAGTGCCACGTGTATTTTTAAAATTATATTCAGGTACCTAGAAAAGGTTACATTTTTAAACAAAATGATTGTAATTTTTAATAAGTTATACCTGAGTGGCCTGTTGTGTATATGGGTTTGTGTTTGTGTGTGCGCACATACATGTGCATGTATGTGCGTAGAATATCAGGAACAATACTAATGGAAACCTTTCTCTAAATAAGTTAATTACACTGAATGGAAAATACATAAGAGGAAGAATTTTCTAGCAAGTACATTTGCTCATAAATGCTTTAAAAATTAATTTGTTTATGACACTGTTTAACTTTGAGACCAGAAAAAAAAATTCCCCCAAAGAGATTAGAACCACTGGGTAGATTATCTAGTTTTAACAAACGTCAGAATTTATAAGAAAGACTATAATTAGTTAAGAGAAATTAAATATCAATTCAATATTCATTACTTTAAAGCTGAAGATGAAAAGGAATACATTAAAATATAAAATAAAATGTTTCCTGCCATCTTAGCTTCGAATTTTGGAATTCTTTATTTGCATGGGAATATTTAACCAAAGAGTCGAATTCTATCTTTTTTCAAAATGACGTTTTCCCTCCCTAATTAGCTGGACTGCTTCGACATTGCAGTCACACTTAGTCAACTTTACTAATATAATCTGGTGCGTCTAATATGTTCCACACAAAATTGTGAGATATTTATAAGTGATGTAATTTAATTTATAGAAATGAAATTATTGTCACTTTTTTGACATTTTCTTTTGAAACAAAAATACATATTTGTTTAATACAAGGACGGGGTAAGATTTCTCTGGAGTGAGTCTATTAATAATGTCAAAATGATGCTGCAAAGATACCTCTGATTGTTATTTCCAGTGAAATCATACATAGAGACTTCTGGATGTTGTCATAATTTATTTGAAATAACAGATCAATTTCCTTTTGATGTCAATGATGTGATGAACAAATAACAGTCAGAGGAAATATTTTTGAATATTTTTAAGGCAGAGCTCGACAAATTGATGATAAGCAAGGGAGTGAAAGGTTACCGAGGGTTGGCAGGAGTGTGGAGCTGCGGTTGTAATCAGATGAGCCATGATCTTATTGAATGGGTGAACAGGCAGGAGGGGCTGAGTGGCCTCCAGCTGCTCTGAATTTGTATGTTCGTATGTTCCTTCAGCTTTTAAATCAATCAGTTTCTAAAAGCACTGTAGCTTTATATTGTCGTTGCTCTGTAATGCTAAGATGCCAGGATCTATCAAATGACATTCTGCTGCTGTTAACTTTGGATTGTATTTTGCATTTTTTGGGGGGCGGCTACTTTCACATACATGGATAGCTCATATTGCATAATAGGCACAGATTTATTTCCAACAGGTTTCATTTAAAAACACATTGCTGTAGAGATGCATGAGAATGAGGATGCAGCATTTTACATATCATCAGAACGCTCCAGCCTCCGTAACTTAGCAGATGTTTTAAAAAATTGGCATTTCAGTTATCATTTTCTCTACTGAAAATTGATTTTATTTTTAAGACTGAAGAGCGATGATGTGGCATTATATTGCTCCAATATGTTATTGATTTGGGATGGAATGGAGGAACTGGTTAACACACTGTCCCTTTAAATTCAAGTCTCTGGCTTCAACTCTAACCAAGGCTGAATTCAGAAGATGCAAAGGTTTCCTTTACCATCATGATAAGTTAAATCTAAAATTAATTTTGGCATCAGAAATTGGAGCAGGAGAAGACCATGGTTCGACGAGTCTATCCTGATATTTAATACAATCATGGCTAATCTTTTGCCTAAACTGGGCATGGGTAGTGTGCTTATTGGAAGGATCAGTGCAGACCTTATGGGCTGAATGCCCTCCCCCTGCACTGTAGGGATTCTATGATTCTACAGGTTCTATTATTCCCACCTACTTGCTGTATCCTTTGATTCCCAGAGGGAACAAAAATCTCTCTCAGCCTTAAATATATGCAAATATGTGGCATCCAAAACCCTTTAGCGTAGACATTTACAAAGATTTGCAACCCTCTGAGTGAAGAAATTTCTCCATACCTCAGTCCTAAATGAATGGTTCCTTATCCTGAGACTGGGCCCCCACATGTTTGATTCCCCAGCTAGGGGAAACAACCTCCCAATGTCTACCCTGGAAACCCCTTCAGGTACTTGTATATGTTAGCAATTATACTTCTCATCCTTGGAAACTTCAAAAAATAAAGCTCAATATTCATAGCCTATCGTTCTGAACAATCGCCTCCACTCAGGAACCAAATCTGGAAATCCTTCATTGTACTCCCTCCAAGATTATTCTTCATTAAATATGGTGTGCATAGCATAGTGCTATCAGGTGTGGTCACCGCAAAACCCTGAAGCAGTCTTCATCCAGTTCCTGGCTGGTGTCACACCACAGCACAAAATTGACTCTCTGGTTGAGAGAGGTCATAAGGATGTCAAGTGTGTGAAATAGAAATATCATATTGATACAGTTGGAGATACCCTTCTGTGATTAAACAAAGTCACATTGTGGCAACAAAGTAGAGGAGACTTTCCTCAACATTTGATCTGTGCTATTTCTATCCTGAGTGTGCTGCACTGACCAAAAGGGAAACATGTTTCATTTCCTAATGTTATTATCATAGACTTTACAGTGCAGAAGGAGGCCATTCGGCCCATCGAGTCTGCACCAGCTCTTGGAAAGAGCACCCTACCCAAGGTTAACACCTCCACCCTATCCCCATAACCCAGTAACCTCACCCAACACTAAGGGCAATTTTGGACACTAAGGGCAATTTATCATGGCCAATCCACATAACCTGCACATCTTTGGACTGTGGGAGGAAACCGGAGCACCCGGAGGAAACCCACGCACACACGGGGAGGATGTGCAGACTCCGCACAGACAGTGACCCAAGCTGGAATCGAACCTGGGACCCTGGAGCTGTGAAGCAATTGTGCTATCCACAATGCTACCATCCTGCCCTTTACCGTGATAAACAAATCAAATTACCAAAAATGGAAACATAGGCACTTTGTATCAGGATATTTGAATGCCAAGTGGAGGGTCCATCATCTGCGATTAACTAAAAAGGTTAAAGACAGTGTTAAACTAAGTACTTGCATAATGATGACGGGCAGGTCAGAAGATTGGAAAGAATGTCAAAGAGTGCCAAAATAAATTGATAAGGAGGGGAAACCTAGAGTACAAGAAAAAGCCAGCCAGTAACATAAAAGTGGACAATATGACTTTCAATGGGCATTTAAATAAGAAAAGAGTTTTTAAAAGTGTACATCGTACTATAGGAAGTGCACCTGGACAATTGGTAATGGAACGTAGGGCTTTGAAGGATTAATAAAATTGTTTAGCGTAGCGGCTGACAAGTTCCCAGGTCCAGATGGACTTCACTTTAAAGTCTTGAAAGAAGTGAATAATTAGATAGGTGATGCATTGGTTTGAATTCTCCAAATTTCCCTAGATTTGGGGAAGCTTCCATTAAATTGAAAGATTCAAAATGGGGAGACAGAATACCGGAAACTTTCGGGTAGTAGTTAGCCAAACGTCTGTCATAGGGAAAACATTAGAAACTATTATTAAAGATTTCTAACAGGGCACGAGGAAAACAAATCAAGGCAATTAGGCAGTCAACCTGGTTTTGTGAAAGGAAAATTATGTTTCACCAATTCTATGGAGTTCTTTGAAGGAAACACATGAGCTGTGGATAAAGAGGAACTCAGTGGATGTACGATAGTTAGATTTCTAGAAGGCATTTGATAAGGTGCCACATCAAATGTTATAGTGTAAAATAAAAGTTCATGGTGCAGGGGTAACATATTGGCATGGATTGAAGATTGGATAGCTAACAGGAAACAGAGAGTTTGCATAAATTGATCTTTTTCTAGTAGGCAAGATGTGAGGAGCGGTGTGCCACAGGGTGAGAGCTGGGGCCTTGACATTTTACAATTTATATAAATGACTTGGATGATGGGACTGAAGGTATGGCTGCTAAATTTGCTGACGATACTAAGAAAGGTAGGAAAAGGTAAAGAGGCACGGCAACACGGTGCTTAGCACTGTTGCTTCCCAGTGCCAGGGTCCGAGGTTCAATTCCCAGCTTGGGTCACTATCTGTGCAGCGTCTGCACGTTCTCCCGTGTCTGCGTAGGTTTCCGTCGGGTGCTTCGGTTTCCTCCCACAAGTCCTGAAAAACGTGCAGTTAGGTAATCTGGACATTCTAAATTCTCCCTCCGTGTACCCAAACAGGCGCCGGAGTGTGGTGACTAGGGGCTTTTCGCAGTAATTTCATTGCAGTGTTAATGTAAGCCTACTTGTGACAATAAAGATAATAAAAATATAAAAGTAAATTCTGAAGAGGTACTAAAAAGGCTAGAATAGGACATATATGAGATAAGTGTGGGCTAAAATCTGTCACGACTATATAGTGGGAAAATGTGAAATTGCCCATTTTGCCAGCAAGAATAAAAAATAAGTTTATTATCTAAATGGTGAGAGATTGCAGAGCTCTAAGGTGTAAGGGAATCTGGGATTCCTGTTGCATGAATCACAAAAGACTAGTGTGCAGATAAGGCAAGTACATAGGAAAGCTATTAGAATGTTATTGTTCATTGTGAGCAGAATTAATTACAGTTGTGGGGTCACTATGTTTTGAACACAGGGCATTGATGAGACCACACTGTAGTATTGTGTACTGTATTGGTCTTCTTATTTAAGTAAAGATGTAAACATGTTAGAAGCAGTTCAGTTAAGGTTTACCAGACTAGTATCAGAAATGGGTGGGTTGTCTTAAGAGGAAAAGTCGGAGAGATTAGGGGCAAAATTCTACGTTATCGGCGGAAAGTCCGCCGATCGGCGCAAAAAACGGCGCAAATCCGACTTGCGTCACGTCGGAAAAATGGGTCAAAGGTCTCCGGCCCGAAATGGGCTAGCAGCGACATAACGGGATCCGCGCTTGCGCAGTGGTTCACGCCGTGCAGCGTCATACGCGCCGCACGACGTGACGGCTCATAAGGCCGCGCTGCTCCCCCCCACCCGACCGGAACACCCGACCGCAACACCCGACTGGATGGCTGGCCGCCGCTCAGCCCCGAGGTTCGAGTCACGGGATGTGGAGGCGCTCCTGGACGCGGTGGAGCAGAGGTGGGACGCCCTGTATCCCGGGCACGGCCGCAGAGTTGCCCCACGCCACAGCTGGCGTCTGTGGAGGGAAGTGGCAGAGGCCGTCACCGCTGCGCCCCTGACACCACGGACAGGCACCCAGTGCCACAAGAAGGTGAACGACCTCGTCAGAGCAGGCAGGGTGAGCCTCCCCCATATCCCCCCCTCCCCCATATCCCCCCTCCCCATATCCCCCCTCCCCCATATCCCCCATATCCCCCCTCCCCCACATCCCCCTTCCCCCATATCCCCCCCTCCCCCATATCGCCCCTCCCCCATATCCCCCCTCCCTCATATCCCCCCTCCCCCATATCCCCCATATCCCCCCTCCCCATATCCCCTCTCCCCCATATCCCCCATATCCCCCTCCCCCATATCACCCTCTCCCCATATCCCCCATATCCCCCTCCCCATATCCCCCCCTACCCCATATCCCCCATATCCCCCCTCCCCATATCCCCCATATCCCCCCTCCCCATATCCCCCTTCCCCATATCCCCCGTATCCCCCCTCCCCATATCCCCCTCCTCCATATCCCCCCTCCCCATATCCCTCATATCCCCCCTCCCTCATACCCCCCTCCCCCATACCTCCCCATATCCCCCCTCCCCATATCCCCCATATCCCCCCTCCCCATATCCCCCCTCCCCCATCTCCCCCATCTCCCCCCTCCCCCATATCCCCCTCCCCCATATCCCCCTCCCCCATATCCCCCCTCCCCCATATCCCCCATATCCCCCCTCCCCCATATCCCCCATATCCTCCCTCCCCCATATCCCCCATATCCTCCCTCCCCCATATCCCCCATATCCCCAAGTGAATCCAGCCCTAACCTTAACCTTTGCAATGCACGCGCAACCGATGGCATGCATTCATATACCTGCCTAACAGTGTTGCCTTTTACCCCTGCCACCCCCCCCCCCACAGGATAAGCGCGCACACAACAATAGGGAGCATGTGAGGACTGGAGGAGGCCCCGCTGATGAGAGGCCACTGACCGTACACGAGGAAAGGGCCCTGGAACTGGCTGGCGGACCTGAGGACCGGGAGGTTGCTGATGCAGAGGTCGGGGGCGTAGTAGCAAGTGAGCCACCGACAGCCCGTCCCCATATCCCCCCTCCCCTATATCCCCCTCCCCCATATCACCTGATCACTACCTGATGTCTAACCATGCATGCTTCATTGTGTATCGCAGGACCAAACGTCCAGGCACCCATCCCCGCAGATGCAGACCGCCCACAGGATGTCCCTCGGACGCCACGGGAGATGGAGAGACCCGGACCCTCCAGCATGCGACGCCCGCAGGATGCCCCTCGCACACCACGGGAGACGGAGAGACCCGCACCCTCCAGCATGCGACGCCCGCAGGATGCCCCTCGCACACCACGGGAGACGGAGAGACCCGCACCCTCCAGCATGCGACGCCCGCAGGATGCCCCTCGCACACCACGGGAGACGGAGAGACCCGCACCCTCCAGCATGCGACGCCCGCAGGATGCCCCTCGGAGGCCACGGGAGACGGAGAGACCTGGAGCAACAGGGAGACGACACCCCCGTCACGTGCGGGAGCGACCACCCAGCGACGAGGGGGGCAGCCGCAGGCCCCCGTCACATCCGAGCCAGGACAACACTACCCGGGACAGCACTACCCGGGACAGCACTGCCCAGGACACCCCTAACCGGGACAGCACTACCCAGGAAGACGAAATACCGGACAGTGACTCAGAGTGGATGGGTGGAGACGAACCCCCACCCCAAAGTGCCATGGACTCAGAGTGGGACGAAGAGCACGACACAATGCCACTGCTGTCACCAACACCCTCCACCATCGCAGAAACACTTACCTCGGTTGGGCACTTTAGTGATGAGGCGTCTGGTACACTCACTAGTGCGCACAACACAGCCGTCCCGGTACAGCAGGTGGAGGTAGGAGCAGCAGAGGGGCCGGGCGGTCGGAGGGCAGCCCAGCCCAAGCGAACATCTGCCGCCCAGATGGATCCCGGGTTCCTGGAGTTACCACACCCACCCATAGATCCGATGCAACCACCGACCCGGAGACGAGCGAAGAGGGTGACGGCCGGCTTGCGGCAGCTGCAGTCGCAGGTGGAGGAGTCCACCCGCGTCCAGGAGCTGGGAGTGGTGCCGGTCATGCGTGCCACCCAAGCTGACACCGCACGGGTGGCATCCGCGGTGGAGGCAATGGGTGCGACGGTGTCAGACATGGGGAACGGTTTGCGAGGCCTGGGGCTTTCTGTGCAGGCGGCGTCTGTGGCCCAGGAAATGGCTGCCCTCTCACAGGAGGCCATGAGCCAGTGCCAGCGCCAGATGGCAGAGGCGCTCAACGCCATAGCCCAGTCTCTGCAGGCCATGGCCCAGTCTCAGCAGGCCATGGCCCAGTCTCAGCAGGCCATGGCCCAGTCTCTGCAGGCCATCGCTGAGGGCATCGGCGCCAGTGGCCATGTGCGAGCCGGCGTCGCACTGTCACAGACAGGGTTTGCCAACCCCCTGGGCTCCATGGCTGCAAACCTGCAGACCCCTGTCGATACCAGCACGGGCCTCCAGGACTGGCAGCGCCAGATGTCGGGGGGGCGTCGGATGGCCAGTCCGTTCGCATCCCCCACCCAGGTAGAGGCCTGGGGGCCATCGGGCACCCCGAGGGAGGAGGAGGTGGTGTGGTCCGTCCCGGCTCCCCCTGTAGGGGAGGTCCCGGTACACCGCGACACCTCGGACTCCCCCCCTTCCGTCCCAGGTGCATCGGGTGGGCAACGGGCAGGACAGGCTGGCAGCTCGCCATCCCACTCGCCCGGGCCGCAGCCTGGCCCATCTAGGCCAGGACGCCCCAGGAAACGGCTGCCAAAGGGATCCAGTGTCAGAGGGCAGGAATCACAGGAGTCCACCTCCAGTTCTGCTGTACCATCTGGGGAACCACGTAGACGTAGTCAAAGGGCCCGTAAGGCCAAACAATTAGACACTGAGTAAGTTGGCATGGGTGTAGGGCACAGATGAGCTTTAGGGGCTAGGGCACGTGCATGAACTCCTTTGGTTATTAAATTCAATGTTACACCTACAGAAGCTGCCTTTGTGCTCTGTCCAAAGCGTGCGGGGGTGTCATGTACGTTGAGCGCAAGTGTGTGTGTGAGGGGTGGTCTTACCTCAGCCCCAAGTGAGTCTGCCCCGTTCCCCCTGGGCCGCCATCAACATCCCCCCGGGCAGAGGACGGGACCGTGCGCTGCATTGTCACAGCTGCATGCAGGGATGGTCCGGGTGGATGGTGGTACTGTGGCCATGGGTCAGACATAGTCCAACGATGTAGAGCCAGGAGCTCACCGCAGGGCGGGTTGTCATCATCCTCCATGGCTTGCAATAGGCACGCGTCCACCCGCAACTGTGTGAGCCCGGCCATTGTGCCGCAGGTGGATCGGCAATGGGGGGGGGGGGGGGGGTGGCGTGCATGCGGGTGGGGTGGGTGGGGTTGGGGAGGGGGGTGAGGGTGCTGGGTGGGTGGATGGGTGGGGGGTGTGGGTGGTCGGCTGTTGCCATGGTGTGCGGTCTGTGGCCATACTACCCGATTCCCACGCCCATCTAGTCAGTGAAGAGGGCGGCTATCAGTCTGTCCCGTGCCAGCTGGGCCCGCCGGTAACAGTGGACAGCCACCCGCCTGTGTCTACCCCGTCTGCCCTGACCATTACCCCCATCCCCCTCATCTGGGGAGGACTGCGCCTCTTCCTGCTCCTCCTCCAGTCCGCCCTCCTCTGCCTGCGGCACATCGCCCCTCTGCTGGGCTATGTTGTGCAGGACGCAGCACACCACAATGATGCGGCCGACCCTATCTGACCGATACTGGAGGGCGCCCCCAGAGAGGTCCAGGCACCTGAAACGCATCTTCAGCACGCCAAAGCACCTCTCTATCACTCCCCTTGTCGCTACATGGGCATCATTGTAGCGGTTCTCCGCCTCATTGCGTGGCCTCCGTATAGGCGTCATCAGCCACGATCGCAATGGCTAGCCCCTGTCGCCCAGCAACCAGCCCCTCAGCCGGGGATGGCGTCCCTCGTACATGCCGGGGATGGATGACCGCGACAACACGTATGAGTTGTGTACACTGCCTGGGTAACGGGCGCAGACGTGCAGGATCATCATGCGGTGGTCGCAGACCACCTGTATGTTCATCGAATAGGTCCCCTTCCTATTGGTGAACACGACCCTGTTATCTGCAGGTGGCCGCACGGCGACGTGCATCCCATCGATCGCGCCCTGGACCATGGGGAACCCGGCCACGGCAGAGAAGCCCACGGCCCGGGCACCTTGGCTGGCCCGGTCCACGGGGAAGCGGATGTAGCGGTGCGCCTTGGCATATAGGGCATCTGTCACTGCCCGGATGCACCGATGTCTGCGATATGCCGAACAGGTCCTCACTCGGTGCCTGGAATGACCCCGTTGCATAAAAGTTCAGGGCCACCGTAACCTTGACGGACACGGGGAGAGGGTGACCCCCGCCAGTGCCACGCGGTGACAGGTGTGCCAGCAGGTGGCAGATGTGTGCCACGGTTTCCCGCCTCATCCGGAGTCTCCTCCTGCATTCCCGGTCCGTGAGGTCCTGGTATGACTGCCGGGGCCGGTACACACGGGGCGCCCTCGGGTGCCTCCGTTGCCGTGGGGCCGCGACGTCCTCCTCCCCCTCCTCGTCCTGTCGGTCAGGTGTCCCTCCAGCCTGGGCGGCTGCCGCCTGTCCCTCTGCAGCAGCCTGCGCCGCCTCTCTGGCACGCTCCTCCTCCTCCTCCTCATCCAGGGCAACATAGACAGGAGCGGCTGCCGCCATGACGGCCATCATCGCTGGATGATCGGACAACATGATGGCCTGGTGGGGGGGAGGGGAACGACGACATGTCATCATTGCCCATATCCCCTCCTCCCCCCAGCCAGGTGGCATGGACCGCATGGGTCCAACTGTTGGAGGCTGGCACCTGGCCAGGTGGACCAACTCACTTGCCCTCGCATCCCACTCCCCGGCACGGACCCCACCCCAACCTCCACCCCGGCACGGACCCCCCCCCCAACCTCCACCCCGGCACGGACCCCCCTCCACCCCGGCACGGACCCCCCATCACCCTCCCCGGCACGGACCCCACCCAACCTCCACCCTGGCAAGGCCCCCCCCTCCCCCAACCTCCACCCCGGCACGGACCCCCCCAACCTCCACCCTGGCACGGACCCCCCCCAACCTCCACCCCGGCACGGACCCCCCATTCCCCTCCCCGGCACGGACCCCCCCCAACCTCCACCCCGGCACGGACCCCCCCCCAACCTCCACCCCGGCACGGACCCCCCCAACCACCACCCCGGCACGGACCCCCCCCAACCTCCACCCCGGCACGGACCACCCCCCAACCTCCACCCCGGCACGGACCCCCCCCCAACCTCCACCCCGGCACGGACCCCCCCAACCTCCACCCCGGCACGGACCCCCCCCCAACCTCCACCCTGGCACGGACCCCCCCCATCCCCCTCCCCGGCACGGACCCCCCCCAACCTCCACCCCGGCACGGACCCCCCCCAAACTCCACCCCGGTACGGACCCCCCCCCAACCTCCACCCCGGCACGGACACCCCATCCCCCTCCCCGGCACGGACCCCCCTCCCAACCTCCACCCCGGCACGGACACCCCCCCAACCTCCACCCCGGCACGGAACCCCCCCAACCTCCACCCCGGCACGGACCCCCCCCAACCTCCACCCCGGCACGGATCCCCCCCCAACCTCCTCCCCGGCACGGACCCCCCCAACCTCCACCCCGGCACGGAACCCACCCCAACCTCCACCCCGGCACGGACCCCCCATCCCCCTCCCTTGCACGGACCCCCCCCCAACCTCCACCCCGGTACGGACCTCCCATCCCCCTCCCCGGCACGGGCCCCCCCCCAACCTCCACCCCGGCACGGACTCCCCGCAACCTCCACCCCGGCACGGACCCCCCTCCACCCCGGCACGGACCCCCCATCACCCTCCCCGGCACGGACCCCACCCAACCTCCACCCTGGCAAGGCCACCCCCTCCCCCAACCTCCACCCCGGCACGGACCCCCCCAACCTCCACCCTGGCACGGACCCCCCCCAACCTCCACCCCGGCACGGACCCCCCATTCCCCTCCCCGGCACGGACCCCCCCCAACCTCCACCCCGGCACGGACCCCCCCCCAACCTCCACCCCGGCACGGACCCCCCCAACCACCACCCCAGCACGGACCCCCCCCAACCTCCACCCCGGCACGGACCACCCCCCAACCTCCACCCCGGCACGGACACCCCCCCAACCTCCACCCCGGCACGGACCCCCCCCAACCTCCACCCCGGCACGGACCCCCCCCAACCTCCACCCTGGCACGGACCCCCCCCCATCCCCCTCCCCGGCACGGACCCCCCCCAACCTCCACCCCGGCACGGAACCCACCCCAACCTCCACCCCGGCACGGACCCCCCATCCCCCTCCCTTGCACGGACCCCCCCCCAACCTCCACCCCGGTACGGACCCCCCATCCCCCTCCCCGGCACGGGCCCCCCCCCAACCTCCACCCCGGCACGGACTCCCCGCAACCTCCACCCCGGCACGGACCCCCCCCCAACCTCCACACCGGCACGGTCCCCCTCCCGGCACTCCCCCGGTGCCCAGCCTACTCTAACCCCCCCCCCCGCCGCACACACACACACACAACCCGAGACACACCTCTCCTCACGCATTCAGACTGCGGCCACGCCATCGCCTGCCCAGAGCCAACCCCCCAGGCCGTCACTCACCTCCACGCTGGTCGGCGTGAACCTGGAGCACAGGGTCACGCCGATGAAAAGGAGGTTTAATTTACGTAGACGTGAACGGTCATCACGTCGACGGGACTTCGGCCCATCCGGAAGGGAGAATATCGGCAGGCCGAAAATCATTCTCCGACGGCAGCGGCGACATTAACGCCCCGCCGACTTTTCTCCCTTCGGAGACTTCGGCAACCGGCGGGGGCGGGATTCACGGCGGCCAACGGCCATTCTCCGACCCGGCGGGGGGTCGGAGAATGACGCCCTAGGTTTGTATACGCACACATTTAGAGGTGTCAGATGCAACTTAATTGAAACCTTTAAGAGCCTGAGGCGTATTTACAGGTAATATATGGAGAGGATGTTTCCTCTTGTGGGAAAGTCTAGAACTAGGAGTCACTGTTGAAAAATGAAGGATCACTCATTTTTTTTGAAATATTTTTATTAACATGTTTTAACAATTTTAAAACAAAACCTACAAAAACACAGAATAACAATGAAACAGTAAGAGTCCCCCTCCCCCACCCCCTCTTCCCTTACAGTGGTAAAACTTAGATATTAAATCCCCCCCACCCATCCACCCTGTCCCCCTGACCTAACAACTAACAATGACACCTCTTTAAAGTACAATATAAATGGCTGCCATCTACGGTAAAACCTTTCCATTGACCCTCTCACAATAAACTTCTCGAGATGTAAAAACTCCATCAGGTCACCCAGCCAAGTGAGGCGTTTGGCGGTGTAATCACCCACGAGGATCTGCCTCCTTGCCACCAGTGAGGCAAAGGCCAGGATGTCTGCCCCAGCCCTGTCCGGAGTTCTAGTGCAACCAAAACCCCCAAAATCGCCACCAATGGGCAAGGCTCCCACCCAATGTTCAGGATTGCCAACATAGTCTCAAGAAGAAGCTCTAGAAGTCTGCCAGCTTTGAGCATGACCAGAACATGTGCGCATGATGTGCCGGGCACCCTAAACTGATCGCATCTATCATCCACCTCTTCAAAACATTGACTCATTCTAGCCTTCATAAGGTGTACTCGAAACACCACTTTAAACTGGATGAGGACAAGGTCGATTTTACTGTCCTCAATGCCTCACTCCAAACCTCCTCCTCCACACTCCTCCATCCACTTTGCGTTCACACCCTCAACAGAACCCATCTCCTCCTCCATCATCCGCTGGTATATACTCAATGTGCTCATTTAAGACAGAGATGATGAGAAATGTTTTCCCTCAGAGGGTCGTGAGTCTTTGGAATGCTCTTCCTCAACAGGCGGTGGAAGCAGAGTCTTTCAATATTTTTAAGGCAGAGCTAGATGGACTCGTGATTAACAAGGGGATGGTAGATATTGGGCATTGGCAGGAAAGTGGAGTTGGGGTTACAATTGGATTCGCCATGATCTTATTGAATGGCGGAGTAGGCTCGAGGGACCGAATGGCCTCTTTCTGTTCTTAATTCGTGGGTTTGTAATTTCTATTTGTTCAAATTCAATTACATCCTCATGGGGAGTTATAAGTTGCGGTATATGGGTGTTCTGTCATGGAGACATGACTCTTCTAAATCAGGCTGCCATAGTACAATTGGGAGATTAATTCCAATTTAACAGTTGCCTCATGCATTTCCCAAGATTAAGGGGGTCAATTGCACTCCTTGTTGGTTAGGAGGAGCCGAAGTGCTCCGTCGTTTCGCAAATATGCCTTCAGCCTTCCCAATGTCAGTTCCAGACTCTCCTTTCCCACTGACATGATTGCTGAGCCTCAATATCTCTCTCTCCAAGCTGCAAGTAGCTGACCATGCTTTGCACTCCACACCCAGTCACAATGTCTCGCATTCTTGCCTCACGATATTGTCAAAGACCGCTCCCAAGGCACCCTGGAATGGCCTCCTGCTGCCGGTTTTCCTGTGAAGCCATTGGCTAGGCTGCTAATTTGGCCACCTGCTGGGTATAAAGGAAAAATGCAAAGATGATGAAGGGCGTTGCCTGCTAGGTTTAGTATTTAGGAGGACACCTGTGACCCTGGCTTGTTGGCTGCATGCTAAATTTGACCTCTCTTTGCGTTCTCGTCAATATATGAGCTTAAATAATTTCTTCCACTGAGGAAGAAATTGCCAATGTCATACCAGACCAACTTCAGGGGCGAGATTCTCCGACCCCCCGCCGGGTCGGAGAATCGCCGGGGGCTGGCATGAATCCCGCCCCCGCCGGTTGCCGAATTCTCCAGCACCGGATATTCGGCGGGGGCGGGAATCGCGCCGCGCCGGTTGGCGGGCCCCCCCCGCGATTCTCCGGCCCGGATGGGCCGAAGTCCCGCCGCTAAAATGCCTGTCCCGCCGGCGTAGATTAAACCACCTACCTTATCGGCGGGAAAAGGCGGCGTGGGCGGGCTTCGGGGTCCTGGGGGGAGATCTGGCCCCGGGGGGTGCCCCTACGGTGGCCTGGCCCGCGATCGGGGCCCACCGATCCGCGGGCGGGCCTGTGCCGTGGGGGCACTCTTTCCCTTCCTCCTCCGCCACGATCTCCACCATGGCGGAGGCAGAAGAGACTCCTTCCAATGCGCATGCGCAGGAATGCCGTCAGAGGCGGCTAACGCTCCCGCGCATGCACCGCCCGGAGATGTCATTTCCGCGCCAGCTGGCGGGGCACCAAAGGCCTTTTCCGCCAGCTGGCGGGGTGGAAATTCGTCCGGCGCGGGCCTAACCCCTTAAGGTTGGGGCTCGGCCCCCAAAGATGCGGACCATTCTGCACCTTTGGGGCGGCGCGATGCCCAACTGATTTGCTCCATTTTGGGCGCCAGTCGGCGGACATCGCGCCGTTTCCGGAGAATTTCGCCCCAGATATTTCCAACTGGTTGCTTGTAAAGTAACATTAGTAGCAGCAAATGCCTTTTCAACAAGCGATGGTAACCTGGCTGGATGCTGCGCCCTGCCGCACCACATTGCTGCTTCACCCCGCCGGCGGGATGCTCCGTTACGCCGGCTGGTCAATGGGGTGTCCCATTGTGGGGCAACCCCACACCATCGGGAAATCCCCGGGCTGCCGGCAAAACGGAGCAGCCTGCTGGTGGAGAATCCAGCGTTTGTTAACATGGGGATATGAAAACTTTCCTTTAAATTTGCCACATGGTAGAACCAGTCCAAATTAGACATTTACTTCAATAACCATTGCAAGTGTGATGATCGGTTAAAGATGTGTGAATTCTTGGATATGTGTATATATGTTTGTAGCAGTCAAGACAAGGACGTTGTTGCTCAATAAGAAAGTTTCAATAAAGGGAATCATGACCATGGAGGTGCTTCTGTTAGAGGAGATATCTTTAGAGTCAGACATTGTAAATGACAATTACCTAACATTTCATAATCCTGCATACTGAAGATTTTAAAAAATATTTCAATTTACATCTGTTCTGCGTGGAATTTTCTCTGTTAAATTGCAGCAAATAAACAATGGAGTTGATGCACTGGATAATGTCAGTTGAAAGATTCGCCCTGAGATGTATTCACTTACAAAGCAAATATCACTTGTCTGTTTTCAAAACCGCTGCGAGCAGTAATTTGTAATCCATATCAAAACAGGTACGAATATTACAAGGCACACACACACACACACACACACATGCCGAGAGAGATTACTTGTGATGACACCTTATGGTTCTGCCCAACGGTCAATTGGCCTGAAAAGTTTACCATTGCTGTCTAACGTATTGACTGTTTGCGACACTTTCTGTATTTATTTCATATTTTCAGCACCTGCATCATTTTGCTTTTTGTGTCCTTGGTTTAACATCTCACTGACATTGGGCGGCATGGTGGTACAGTGGTTAGCACTGCTGCCTCACAGCGCTGAAGACCCGGGTTCGATCCTGGCCCCGGGTCACTGTCCGTGTGGAGTTTGCATATTCTCTCGTGTCTGCGTGGGTCGCACCCCCACAACCCAAAGATGTGCAGGGGGATTGGCCACGCTAAATTGCCCCTTAATTGGAAAAATAAAGAATTGGGTACTCTAAATTTATGTTAAAAAACCACCACCCTGACTTTTTTCAACTATTCTCTTTCATGAGGAAAGCATTACAATGCGAAGGGGCATTGCATTTTCCGGTTGCAGTTGTTGATCTGAAAACTCTGGGGATTCTGTGGTAGATGTTGAGAATGGATAAGAAATTGGCTGAAGCCTGGGAAGCGACAATACTTTTTAAAGGAGTTATGCTGGGGTGGGGAGAAGCGCTGCCTGGGATGCCTTCGGGATAGATATTGGACAACACACATTTCTAATTTACACCGATGATGTAGATTCAGATACTCAATGAAAATTTGCCAATTTTATAGACTATGCCCATCAGATAACCTCGTTTTCACCACCTGGGGCATGCAAAACAAGCTTAACATTCATTTAAATGTGATTAGTGGGTTGGACACTTCATGCTGGCCAATCACAATGTCCGCTCCTCTCCAGCGGCTGTCCCACAGGAGTGAATTACTACAAGTATTTACAAATGGGGAGTGGGCACCATGGCGGGAGTGGGAGGCTAAACACTAAAAAGCCATTGAAAACTGTCAGACTTGCTGGGGTGTGGCTGCTCAGGCCAGGGCAGCAGCGAGGAGCAACTTGATGCCAAGTCCCTCTCAGGATCTGGGTGGTCTGCCTCAGACTGCCATTGCTGCAGTCTGTCTTCGGTGCTACTTACAAGTTCCTGGCTGCTCACTCTGCTGAGTGCTGCTTGTGTCCTTTAAATACTCAGGAGGCCACTGGCTATCTGGGAGCCCACCCTGGCTGCCCCCCTGCGCAACCTCATACCCCAGCTGGTGCATCAAGGGAATGGGTGTGGCCAAACTCAATCAGGTGACCACCAAGTGTTGGCATTTCTCAGAAGCGCTGCTCCACTACAGAGGAAGCAGAGTTCACCCCAACCAGAGGACAGCTGCACTGTAACCTTTGGAACCATCCCTAGTTGTGCCCCTCTCAGGGCAGAGGGCACACCAGTGACCCCCACCCCTCCGGGTCACCAACTGTCTCCTCCTGGTGAAGCTGGCAGTGCTGACTGCCTCTGTCACCAACTCCCAAGCGTTGTTCAGGAGGGCAGGCTTGCATCTGTGGCCCAACTGGGGAAGTTGGGTTTCCTCCGCTCCTCACTGGCATGGAACTGTGGGTCCACCTAGGATTCCCGTCCTCGAAGGGAAGGTCTTCTGTGAGCATCATGGTGTCTGCAGTGAGTGTATGCGAAGTGGGATGCTGAAAAACAGCTCTAGCTGCCAGGATCTTACGTGCTAACTCCGGCCCCAGTGGTTAGAATGCCCGGTGGGCCGGAATTGCTCAGAATTTGTGCCACCACAGTGCTGGCGCCTTTGCATGCCCTGACTCTCTTACTGAATAAAGCCCCAATGGGAACGTGAACCACATGCAATTCAGTCCCAGCATCAATGCTTGGGGCGGAATTCTCCAGAAAGATTTTGAAGAAAGGTGGCGAGCGGGAATTGCAGCGAGCTTCCTGGCGTTCAGTCCAGCGATGCCGACAACGCTATTCCACTTTAATTGGTCCACTTAATGAAGCCCCACTGGCTTCTCGCTGCAAATGAAGGGTCGCCAGCCGATTCGCCGGCACCGCGCTCGTCAGCCCCCCGCTAACAAGGTCGAGTCGCACTTAAGTAGCACTTGCTCAGTCAACCCCAGCCAGCTCGCAACAGTGGCGCCCAGGCGATTGGCGACAAGATTCGGTTATGCAGACCTGGGGAGGCACCTGGACGCGGTGGAGACCAGGAGAGATGTCCTGTTCCCCCAAGGGTCCAGGAGGGTGAGCCACAGGGCAACCAGTGCTGCCTGGGATGAGGTGGCGGCAGCTGTAAGCTTCATGAGTGTGGCCAGGGGGACTGGCCTCCAGTGTCGAAAAAAGGTCAATGACCTACAACGGGCAACACGAGTGAGTAGACACCAATGCCCCCTCACCCCACCCCCAAGACCATTCCGCCCCCAAGAAATCATCCAACCCCACCACTCTTGATGCAACCCCCAACCCTCCCTTCACCCCCGCCTTTCCCTTCAACCACCCCAACTCTTCCTTCACACACCCCTTTCCCACCACTGTGAACCACACATGTGGCTAATGATGCCCTCTCTGTGTCTCCTCTGGAAAAAAACACCCACAATCACCAGGCGAGGGCCCAGACTGGCCCTTCTTTGAAGAGTGGGTCCTGGCAGTGACTGGGGAGGCCAAGGACAGGGCGGACACCTTTGTGGAGGTTGATGGATGCCGCAGAGGTGAGGAACCACTGGGCTCCACTCAGACGACCTGTCAAACCTGAGTTGTTATTGCCTTACTGACTGACCCATCCCTCCCACTGACTACATGTTGATTCTCCTGTAGGTGCTCAGCCAACTGCACCTGTCCATCCCGGGTGGCCCCCTCGCCTGACTCCCAGAAGATCACCTCGGAGGGGAGTTCCAAGGAAGACATGATCGAGGCGAAACAGCTGTCATCCCCACCTCCACCAGCGCAGATACACGCACCTCGATGGGAAACTTTAGTTGTCAGGCTTCTGGGGCACAATCTGGTGAGCACCATACTGCTGCTGATGTACATCAGGTGGAGGCAGGAACCCCCAGGTGAGACAGCTGTGGGAGGCGTGCTGGATCACAGGGCCCAGGTGTGTCCCAGGCCGATGCTGAGCCTGTGGAAGAGGTACACCCAGAGCTGAGGGAGATGATGGGGAGCGGTCAGGACATTCAGAGGGAGATGTCTGCACCACTCCAACAGATTCATAGCTCATTGGAGGAGTCCCAGAGGCTACGAACGCATGAGCTGTCGCCGGCAATGCATGGCACAGAGGCCAGCCCTGCTACGATGGCGACCGCAGTAGAGAGTCTGATGCATGATGTTGGCACCATTCGTGAAGGGATCCAAGTCATTGCACCTTTGGTGACAGCCATGACTGAGGGTCTCAGCTGAATGTCCTACTCGCTGGGGCATGTGACCCAATACCAGGTTGACCGTGATGAGGTTTTGCGGGACATGTCCCACTCATAGCTGGCAATGGCCAAGGCATTGAAGAGCTTGCCCCAGTCGCAGGTGGGCATTGCCCAGGCACTTCAAAGCATGCCCCAATCATTGAGGAGCACAGCCGAGGGCGTCAACACTATGGTGCAGGCATCAGGGAGCTGGCAGAGCTGGCAGAGCCAGATAGTGCCGGTACTCGAACCAGCTGCCTCGCCGTCCCAAGGTGAGCCCCGGGGCCCTATGGGCACAAAGCAGGAGGCGGGGGCGCTGAGTGCTAACCCGGACTCGTCCCATGAAGTAGCGATGGTGGCCACCAGTTCCCACAAGAACCACCCTCTGATGCGGCTGCTTCTCGAGGTCAGCTCACAGGACAGGGTGGCACCGTTGTGCAAGTGTCATCGACAAGTGCTTTGGGGCCCTCTGGCCCCAGAACCCCCAGAGGATGCCTGCCAAAGGCATGGAAAGCCACGGGATGAGGTAAGCAACTGGCTGCCTCCACCTCTGATGTTCATCCTGAGGACACACCTCGACATAACGGTAGAGCTAGGAAGGCAAAGCACATCGAGGATCACTGAGGGCACTGGTGGGCAGGGTAGGGAGGGGGTGAGGGGCGTTTGGGGGAGTGGGCAGCACCATTGGGAGAGTGGGGAATTGTAAAACACAATAAACACCCTTGAACACAAACAGCATGACGCCTCTGTCATTTTCTTCTGCAATGCGGGTCGGTCTCTGAACCCTTGGCCCATCTCTCCAGGCATCTGCCCCTCCCTGTAGCACTCACTCACCCTCCGGCCGTGGACATGTTCTCAGAGTGGTGTCACATCCCCTCGGTGTTCGGATGTGGGCTGCGTGTGTGGTGTTGCCTCCCGCAGTGTTCACGCACAGTGTCCATGCATCAAGGTGTGATTGGGATGCTAGGCAATGACTCCCACATGCCACATGGCCCGCCCACCCACGAGAATCCATTTTGGTTGTGTGAACTGCTCACTTAACTACGATTGCCAATTCCCAATTAGCAATAGCCTTCAGTCGTATGACCAGAGGCCTCGGCAGTCGGTGGGGGTGATGGGTGGTCAGTAAGGCAGTCAGGTAGGGGCTAGGGCTGACCCCGGAATGGGTACACACGATCCAGGGGCTTGTATGCTGGTGCTGCGAGCGGTGCCCCTCAGTCCTTCCCCCTCCTCTGCCCCTTCCCATGGCGGCCCATCCCTCTGGAAGTTGCCATCCCATTCAGCCGAGGTTCCCCAACCCCCACGAGCACAGGGGTAGCAACCCCAGCGCCCCCGGGCTCTTTGCCTGTGAGCAAAGATGGCTACCCACCTTCACGGCTCCCCGCCGAAGCTCATCCGCCAGTTCACATTTTTATAAAAGGAGTATTAATCGGCGCCAGCGTGAGCACTTGCTGGGGAGGCCGTTCTCGTTAATTGTTTGGAAATAGAGCTTAAGTGGTGATAATTGTTTTCTCACCATTCTACACCGAGATCCCGATGTTGCCGCCAGGAGCGGACCGGTTGCATCACAAACTGTTTGACGCCTGGCCCCGTTCTCGTTTTCGGCCTCTCCCGCTATTCACCGGGCTCATTTTGTTCGAGCAAGAGCGCAACAAGACCGGAGAAGCGCTCCCAAATGAATCCTGCCCTACTTTCTTATTAATCAATGTTCTTCGAACAAAATATAGGAATATCTAGAGGTAATTTTAACAATTTTCATCCAATGATAAATGTTAAAAATAAGTCACTCTGATTTTAGCAAAATGTAGAATTTTTCAGAATTTTGTTAGTAGGTATAAATTTTGGAGAGAAGTATTTACCTTCTTCATCAGAAGAAGTGTTTCAACTGCAAATAATTAAACTAAGCCTATAGGACTCTTCATGGGCAAGAATTTATAATTTATTTCATTTGCCTGGAACTAATCCCAAGGTAAGTGCGAAAATTCATGATATTTAGCCGTACAATTAATTTCCTGCAGAAGGGACTCTATTGTGTCTCTATTTTCTATGATACTGCAATATTTGGAAAGTGCTCCATTTTACTAATAATTCAGTTATATTTGACTGCTGATAGTATCTTTACTAGTTATTATCCACAATCTTTGAGAATGTGTTAACTTTTATGTGTCGCTCAATTTTGTATTTAAACCATTGTGTCAAAAATACCCCTTTTATATTACATCCATACATAAGTGCATTTATTGATGTGTAAGTAGAAAGCCCCTAAGAAGAACACAGATGATTTATTGTTCGCAAGATTACTTGACAGAAACTGAGTGTGTTCCTATAAAATTCTTTGCTTCATGTTCTTAGCACAGGCATTAACTCATTTATTTAAAGCAAATGAGTCAATAGGTCTTATGCTAATATTTCTAAATGTAATTTCTTACATTCTATCTAGCGAAAGTGGCTCAGAACATTAACATTTTCTCACAATAATTAGATACTAATGAACTCAAAATATATTCCCATGCTTTCATCATTTCTTTAAATGAATCTTTTAGCCTTTCAGAAACCGCCATTACTAATTACTCAGTTGCTGGTTGCTCACTAAATTTGGAATGCATAGGACCTGCATTTCTACTTTATTCTCCTAAATATATAAATCACAGTTTCAATTATCTCAAGTGTGGTTCATATATTTTTTAGACCTAAGCCCAAGATAATTCTAATTAATCAAATTATGCAAAATGAGTTGCAAGTTATTAGATACGACTGATCTCATATTTTCAGCAATAAGCTTCGATCTGAGGAAGCATGGGCCTGAAATGGGATTGCAAAATTGAATGACATTTAAAAGATTCATAGAGAAAGCAGAGTCTACTGAAATCATACACCTCCATACTGTGACACAGTGTTTTAAAGGGATAAAGTGTGTGTCCATAGTATGATTCAGTGGAAAGCAACATAGACTCAGACATTTTATGGTGTGTTTTGCTGTTCATCATTACACTCATGAAATGTTCCTGTTACCTGCTACCCTACCATCAAGGGCCCAAGCCTATACTTGGCAGTGTTCCAATGACCAGTTGGTGATTATTCTCAATTGCGGGAAATGAGTTTGATATTGAAGTGGTTTGACTTCTGGTGACAGGGATGTGCTGAGCGAACACCCGAAAGGTGGCTCTGCTCCTGGAAACTCGAAATTAGGCAATTCTAACCTGAAATAGCCCACTAAACCCGGGGGAAAACCCTCACCCACCGCCAACACCATCACAATAAAATAAACATGCCAAGCAACAACAACCCAGGAGGAGCCGAAGAGATGGCAGAGGCAGTAAACGCCGGGAGAGAAAGACTGAGGTGGTGGTGAACACGCGGGGCGACGAGGACCCCCGGCCACACCCGAACGGGATGGACCACCAGGACATATGTCGGGCTACCTCCCGATGAACGAATGGAGGGAATTCCTAACACAGGAGCTCCAAGAGTTCAAGCATGCCATCAAACATGAAATAATGGCAACAGTGAAGTGATGGTAGCGCAGGCGTGGCCACCCTGCAAGCATTGCCTGAAAAGACAGAATGGCATCTAGAGATGCAGGAGGTAATGATCAGAGAGCTGGAGATGGCCGCAACTGACCAGAGTGATTGGATCGCTTTACTGGAGACAGCGATAGCAAGGTTGGTGGTGACACAAGGAACGCTAAAGGAGGAGATCGCGGACCAAGAAAATCGATTGTGCCGCCAAAACCTCTGCATTGGGGGCCTACCCGAGGGCACTGAGTGTAGGAACTCTATGGAGTACGTGGCCCAGATGCTGGGCAAACTGGTTGGAAGGCATAGTTTCCTCAAACCCCCAGAAGTGGACAGGCCAAAGCCCAAGGCCAGGAGGAGCCGTAGGCCATCATTACGAAACTGCACCGGTACCAAGTCCGGGAAAAGATCCTGAATTAAGCAAGACATACGAGGTCCTGTAATTGGGAGGGACACTCAATCCGGGTGTACCAGGACATGGGGGCAGATCTGGCCAAGCGCTGGGTGGATTTTAACAAAGCCAGGGCGACCTTTTATAGGAACAATGTGTGGTTCAGAATGCTGTACCCTACCAAGCTGTGAGTGACTTTCCAGGGCAGGGAGTACTATCTCAACGCACCATCGGAATCTGATTAATTTGTGCACAAGGGAAGGCAATGCGACCATCAGTGAACCAGACATTTAATATATCGGTCAACAACAAAAAAATGTAAAGACCATTTGAGTGGGACTGTACCGCATTGTCTTCAAGTCTGATGTTGAGTCCCAGAAAGGGGCGGGTGAAAGCAATAGGACGAAGGAGAGGGTGAGGAGGATCAAAGTGGGGGAAGAGGTACGCATCAGTCAGAGGGAGGTATAGATCGACCCCGGTGGGGGGAGGGGGGTTGCACCACACTAGCGGTGAGCTAGCTCAAGGAAGTACGAGGCAGGGGATTATTCCCATTCTGTTCCAGAAAGCCCTGCAGATTAGAGTCCTAACAGGTATTAAGGTTCAGGCTAAACAACCAATGGAAGTTTACAAGTGCCCTATACTTATTGATTGCTCAGTTCTAGTATTATCCAAATGATCATTCTTCATATTTGACTCGAGATACATTGTCCTCACTCAAAGCCGACACATGTCCAGTTCCAACAAAGGTTGATGCATAGCTATCATGGGCACCAACATTGCTGTATTTGCTCTTCCTAACATAGGAGCGCTGAAGGCAATTGTTACACTCATAGTGTTACCTTTATTGGTATCAGCTAATTCAACATAGACTAAGGTTACAATTTGGGTCCTATCCTGGTCTCTTTGATTCAGCTGCTCACTGGATAAAGTTGCTGTGCTACTGAGAGTTTACGTGTAAATGCATAAAGAAAACATTGAATCGCTCAGAAATTAGGGTGTTACTTCAAAATTGGGCTAAATTGGAAGGTCTACAAGCGATTTGTAGCACTCTTGGTGCTGCACTGGCCCAAATCAACAAATTGACCACAGACTGGGGCAAGTAGAGAATTTTGTTCTGCATGGTTGAGTCCCATAATACATGGTGCAAATAACCACTGGGAGACTTATTGGATATAGTTTGGTTTACATTACATTTGAGCACTGCAGTGTAATAGTAGTGAAATAGAGGATTTTGCCAGAACTGTCAGTGGGAAAAATCATAATAATCTGTCAACACAGAAATCAAGTCCATCTATGATGGCCTTGCAACAGTTTTGGTGCAACTTCTGCAAATGAAGCTGCCTTGTTCATGTTTGTTACTTGCGATGCCTGCTTTGTTGTTTAATGTTGTTGATCACCAATGAAATAATAACTCAGTTATCCTGTATGTGATTAAATCTGCATCATCCGCACAATTTAAAAGAAAGCACTTTGTCCAGTTTCAGGATATTTCAATGCTTATTTTCCAATTTATGTGCAAAATAATTGTTGAAATATTTCATGTAAAATGTGTTCGTGTGCACACAGTTTTAAACTTTGCGTGCTTCAGAAAGAATCACAGGATGCATACTTCATAATCTGTTTCATGTTTTCCAGGTAGCACCTGTGTTGTAAATCCCACAGATCTGTTTTGTTCTGTTCCTGGACGTTTGTCTCTACTCAGTTCCACTTCCAAATATAAAGTGACCATTGCAGAAGTGAAAAGGCGCCTGTCACCACCGGAATGTCTCAATGCTTCTCTTTTAGGAGGCATCTTACGAAGGTAAATTTTAATGCCAAACAACAATCTGCGTCAAACCTATCAGAAAGGTAAATCCTGCAGCGCACGTGCACCAAATGGCTTATTAAGCCAAATAGCCTCTTCTCATCCAAAATTTTCTTGTATTCATTTGATTAAGATGTTCATTGAAGCACTATGGTAAAATGTACAGCGAGAACCTGAGGACCATTTTGTCACCTTGGGGACCATGTAGCAATCAATGTTGATGGCAAAGGTTTTCCCTCTGTCAGATGGTTGAAATCAATCCAATTTATAATCGATGACACGTCATTAGATAGTTGGGATAGTAAAAAAGCATTCATAAGATTACAATAAGGAGCAAGGCTGCGGGCCAAGTGCTGGGAAATGGGATTGGAATAGATAGGTGCTTGATGGCCAGTGCAGACAGGATGGGTGGAAGGGTCTCTTTCTGTGCTGTAAAACTCTATGACATTCTTCTGAGGTTGAGATTGCTGAGAGTTAAGATTGGTGTTGTAACCAGCACAGTTCCTATTGGCTGGGACAATTGGTTACTCTGTGACTCTTGGTGAATATGAGCTCCCCAAAGAGGGGGGGGCAGGCCAGTCACTCGTAGCTGCAGCTGTATAAATAGAGCTGGCCAGTGTGGTACCAGCTAGAGAAGGAAGCAGTAATAAACTACTGCTGCTGTGTATGTATTGTTGTGAATAAAGTTACTTTCTGTATGACTCTACAAACTCGTGCTGGATTCTTTGTGGCCCTCACAAAAAATGGGTTCCTGCTTTATCTTAAATCAAGAACTTTGGTGTTATCATTGATGGGAGTGATATCTTATTGAAGCATACACAATTATTGTGCAGCTCAATAGGGTGGGTGCAGGATGGATATTTCTCATGACTGGGGGTTGGAGTCAGGGTGGGGGCCGGAGAATTCAGGTCAAAATGTGCATTCGGAGGCGGCATGGTAGTACAGTGGTTAGCACTGTTGCTTCACAGCGCCAAGGTCCCAGGTTTGACACCCAGCTTGGGTCACTGTCTGTGCGAAGTCTGCATGTTGTCCCCATGTCTTTGTGGGTTTCTCCTAGTGCTCCGGTTCCTTCCACAAGTCCCAAAAGACGTACTGTTAGGTAATTTGGACATTCTGAATTCTCCCTCTGTGTACCCGAACAGGCACAGGAATGTGGCGACTAGGGACTTTTCACAGTAACTTCATTGCAGCGTTAATGTAAGCCTACTTGTGACGATAAAGATTATTATTATCACTAGTCTTGCACTCCCCATTCCCCTTTTGTTACATTCTAATTGAACTATAGTGATATATCATTGCCATGCATCTTGTGTCTGATAGTTAAACCAGATTAAAATGCCCATGCAGTTACCCTGTTAAATCAGACATAAGAAACAGCACATGTCATATCTGCAATTGAGAGGCATGAAATTTGTTGAAACAAGCAGGTATTGTACTATCTATGCGAAGGCTGTGAGAGTTATTTTGTTTATTACATAGAAGAGTTCAGTAAGATGTATAGTAATATTGATATTCTTCTAATCCACTTTCAGTTGCCAGTGGGATTGGGAAAGGGTTTGGCCAGAATTTGATTTTTTTTTCCTGTAGATCGCACTCGATCCCAGCACCTCGGTAATTGCACGCAATTTTCAAAGGGAAGGCACGGAGGGGCAGAGTGGGAAACCAACTTGCTTCTTATCAACGGCCCATTAAATTCCTTGAAATGTTTGTTACTGGACTGGAGAGGGCATGAATGCAATTTTCAAAGCTGGAAGCGCCAAACTCAAACAGTCTGGTGCACGATAATGCACATTTGTCAGGTTCAAACAGACAAAAGTTAAAGATTTTATTAAGTGTTGAAACATTTCAAAGGCTGCGTGGTCTTGCACTAAGTTGTGTTCTTTACCTTGCATTTGCATGGGGTGGCGATTAAATAGTGGTATTAGTGCTGGTCTAGTAATCCAGAGACCCAGGATAATGATCTGGGGGCTCGGGTTCGAATCCACCACAGTCGGTGGTGGAATTGAAACTCAAAAAATATCTGGAATTAAAAGTAAAATAATGACCATGAAACCATTGTCGATTGTCGTAAAAACCCATCAGGTTCACTAATGTCCTTTAGGGAAGGAAATCTGCCGTCCTTACCTGGTCTGGCCTACATGTGACTCCAGACTCAGAGCCATGCGGTTGACTCTGAAATGGCCTAGCAAGCCACTCATTTGATTTCAACCATGACAAAAGCATGAAAAAGGAATGAATCCGGACAGGCCACCGGCATCGACCCAGGCACCGGAAATGGCAACGGCAAACCTAGTCCTGTCGAACCAGCAAAGTCCTCCTTACTAACACCTGGGGGCTTGTGTGAAAGTTGGGAGAGCTGTCTCACAGACTAGTTAAGCAACTCAGCCTGACATAGTCATACTCACAGAATCATACCTTACAGACAATGTCCTAGGCACCACAATCACCATTCCCGGGTATGTCCCGTCTCACCGGCAGGACAGATCCAGCAGAGGTGGCAGCACAGTGGTATACAGTCGGAAGGGAGTTGCCCTGGGAGTCCTCAACATCGACTCTGGATCCCATGAAGTCTTGTGGCTTCAGGTTAAACATGGGCAAGGCAACCTCCTGCTGATTACCATGTACCGGCCACCATCAGCTGATGAATCAGTACTCTATGTTGAACACCACTTGGAGGAAGCACTGAGGGTAGCAAGGCCACAGAATAAGCTCTGGATGGGGGACTTCAGTGTCTACCACCAAGAGAAGCGCAGTAGTACCACCACAGCCCGAGCTGGCCAGGTCCTCAAGGACGTAGCTGCTAGACTGGGACTGCAGCAGGTGGTGAGAGAACCAACAAGAGGAAAAAACATACTTGACTTCATCCTCACCACTCTGCCTGCTACAGATGCATCTGTCCATGAAAGTATCAGTAGAAGTGACTATCGTACAGTACTTGTGTCCCACTTTCACATTGAGTAAACCCTCCATCGTGCTGTGTGGCACTACCACCGTGCTAAATGAGATAGACTTCAAACAGATTTAGCAACTCAAGGCTGGGCATCCACGAGGCTCTGTGGCCCATCAGCAGCAGCAGAATTGTATTCAACCACAATCTGCAACTTCACGACCCGGCATATCCCCCACTCCACCATTAACACCAGCCAGGGGATCACCCTGGTTCAACGAAGAGTATAGAAGAGCATGCCAGGAGCAACATCAGGCATACCGAAAAATGAGGTGTCGACCTGGTGAGGCTACAACACAGGACTGCATGTGTGCCAAACAGCATAAGCAGAAAGGAATAGACGGAGCTGAGTGACTCTATAACAAATAAATCAGATCTAAGCTCTGTAGTTCTGCCACATCCAGCCGTAAATGGTGCTGGACAATTAAACAACTCACTGGAGGAGGCTCCACAAATATCCCCATCCTCAATGATGGAGGAGCCCAGCTCATTTGTGCAAAAGACAAGGCTGAGGCATTCGCAACAATCTTCAGTCAGAATTGCCGAGTGGATGATCCATCTCGGTCTCCTCCAGAGTCCCCAGACTCACAGCATCACAGATGTCAGTCTTCAGCCAATACAATTCACTCCACATGATATGAAGAAATGGCTGAAGGTACTGGATGCTGCAAAGGCTATGGGCCCTAACAATATTCCAGCAAATGTACTGAAGACTTGTGCTCCAGAGCTTACCGCACCCCTAACCAAGCTGTTCCAATACAGCTACTACACTGGCATCTAACCGGCAATGTGGAAAATTGCCCAGGTGTGTCCTGCGCACAAGGAACAGGACAAATCCAACCCAGCCAATTTCCACCCTATCAGTCTACTGTCCATCATCAGCAAAGTGAAGGAAGGAGTCATCAACAGTGCTATTAAGCGGCACTTACTCAGCAATAACCTGCTCATGGATGTTCAGTTTGGGTTCCGCCAGGGTCACTCAGTTCCTGACCTCGTTACAGCCTTGGTTCAAACATGGACGAAAGAGCTGAATGCCAGAGGTGAGGTGAGAGTGTCTGCCCTTGACATCAAGGAAGCATTTGACTGACTATGGCATCAAGGAGTCTGAGCTAAACTGGAGTCAATGAGAATCAGGGGGAAACTCTCTGCTGGTTGGAATCATACCTGGCACAAAGGAAGATGGTTGTGATGGTTGAAGGTAAATCATCTCAGCTCCAGGACATCACTGCAGGAGGTCCTCTGGGTAGTGTCTGAGGCCCAACCATTTTCAGCTGCTTCATCAATGACCTTCCTTCCATCATAAGGTCAGAAATGGGGATGTTTGCAGATGACTGTACAATGTTCAGCACCATTACCAACTACTTAGATAATGAAGCAATCCATATCCAAATGCAGAAAGACCTGGACAATATCCAGGCTTGGGCTGACAAGTGGTAAGTTACATTTGCGCCACACAAGTGCCAGGCAATGACCGTCTCCTACAAGAAAGGATCTAACCATCCCCCTTGACATTCAATGGCATTACCATCGCTGAATCCCCCACAAACAAAATCTTGGGGATTACCATTGATCAAAAATTGAACTGGACTAGCCATATTAATACTGTGGCTACCAGGGAAGGTTAAAGGCTAGGAATCCTACAATGAGTAACTCACCTCCTGACCCCTCAAAGCCTGTCCACAATCTACAAGGCATACGTCAGGCATTTAATGGAATATTCTTCACTTGCCTGAATGAGTGCAACTTCATTCAAGAAGCTCCAGGACAAATCAGTCCACTTGATTGCTCCTCCTCCAACAAACATTCAAACCCTCCACCACTGATGAACAGTGGCAGCCATGTGTACCATCAATACATTGCACTGCAGTAACTCACAAGGTTCCTTAGACAGCGCCTTCCCAACCCAAGACCACTACCATCCACAAGGACAAAAGCAGCAGATACCTGGAACTCCATCACCTGGAGGTTCCCCTCCAAGTCACTCACCACCCTGACTTGGAAATATTGCCTTTCCTTCACTGTTGCTGGGACAACATCCTGGAACTTCCTCCCGAACAGCACAGTGGGCGAACCTACACCTCAAGGACTACAGCGGTTCAAGAAGGCAACTCACCACCCCTTCTAAAGGGTAACTAATGCAATAAATCCTGGCCTAACCAGCGGCGCCCACATCCCATGAATGAATATTTTTAAAAATTGACCATTTGGTAACTTTTGTGTGTAATGAGACACTTTGAGACGTAGCCTGCTCTCTTCTGCAAGAAACGTGTGGGTCCTATCATGGCTGCTGTCTACCTTTGTTGCTCATGCTATGCAGGCAGCTCCCACATCCTCGTAATGCTCAGTGACACGAATTGAGTACTGTGCTTGACTTCAGCGCAATTATAGCATTTCCAGATAGTGTGACAGGATCAGGACCTAGATATTATCAGCGCATCACGTTCCCAATCCCATTTTGAAAATTCAGCCCATGGTGCCTGTTTTTTCCCTAAATTTCTTTAAATTCTTTCAAGGGATGTGGAAAATGCTGACAAGGTCAATGCTTATTATCTACCCCTAATTGCCCTTGAGAAGGTGGCAGTGAGCCAACTGCTTGAACCGCTGAAGCCCATGTGGCGTAGATACACCGACAGTGCTGTTGGAAGGGAGTTCCAGGATTTTGAACCTGACAGCTAAGGCTATATGTTTCCAAGTCAGTATGGTGTATGGCTTGGATGGGAACTTCCATGTGATGGTGCAAAAGCACCAAGATAGAGTGGGATAATAGATAAATTAACAAAAGGACAAAATTTAAATTAATGGAGAAGACTCTGAGGATCATTTGCAGGATAAAACAAGTTACTGACTTACTATGAGCCATTTAAGCATTCCTCCCCTGGCAATTTTCACCCCATAATGGCTGCTCACAGTAAATTTCACTTAGCAACAAAATTAACAGAATTCCAGCCATAATTGCACCCTCTGTTTGCGAGATTATTATAGATGACAAAGGTCTTCATCCCAGCTTATCTCATGCATCCAGAATCACATATGAACATACATATGAAGAGGAGTCAGTCATTCAGCTCTATAAGTAAGGAGTAAGTCTGCTTCACCATTTGATAACATTGTCTCTAATATGTAGAGGCTACAGCGCAAAAGTATTTAATTGGCTGTAAAGCGATTTGAGACATTGTGAAAAGTGCTGTACAAATGTAGCCCCTGTCTTTCTGTCATTACACTTGCATGCTGTAGGCAGAGTGCCCATAACAATATTGAAATTGGAGGCCCAGTGTGATTCTCCCAGGATACTTAACCACATCTGGGGCGAAATTCTCCGGAAAAGGCGCGATGTCCACCGACTGGCGCCCAAAACGGCGCCAATCAGACGGGCATCGCGTCGCCCCAAAGGTGCGGAATGCTCTGCATCTTTGGGGGCCGAGCCCCAACATTGAGGGGCTAGGCCGACGCCGGAGGAATTTCCGCCCCGCCAGCTGGCGGAAACGGCCTTTGTTCCCCCGCCAGCTGGCGCGGAAATGACATCTCCGGGCGGCGCATGCGCGGGAGCGTCAGCGGCCGCTGACAGTTTCCCACGCATGCGCAGTGGAGGGAGTCTCTTCCACCTCCGCCATGGTGGAGACTGTGGCGGAGGCGGAAGGGAAAGAGTGCCCCCACGGCACAGGCCCGCCCGCGGATCGGTGGGCCCCGATCGCGGGCCAAGCCACCGTGGGGGCACCCCCCGGGGTCAGATCGCCCCGTGCCCCCCCCAGGACCCCGGAGCCCGCCCACGCCACCTTGTCCCGCCGGTAGGGTAGGTGATTTAATTTACGCCGGCGGGACAGGCAATTTATCGGCGGGACTTCGGCCCATCCGGGCCGGAGAATCGAGCAGGGGGGCCCGCCAACCGGCGCGGCGTGATTCCCGCCCCCGCCGAATATCCGGTGCCGGAGAATTTGGCAACCGGCGGGGGCGGGATTCATGCCAGCCCCCGGCGATTCTCTGACCTGGCGGGGGGTCGGAGAATGTCGCCCCTGGAAAGTTTGGGAAGTGTCTACAAAGAAATCATGACGTTCAAAACTCAATTCAACTATAGCTAATACATCCTTACCATTCTGACCTCTCTGGTATTAACTGACAATATACCATAAATTATATCTGGATAAAAGCAAATTACTGCTGATGCTGGAATCTGAAGCCAAAGAGAAAATGCGGGAAAATCTCAACAGCTCTGGCAGCATCTGTAGGGCGTGAAAAGAGCTAACGTTTCGAGTACAGCTGACCCTTTGTCAAAGCTAAAAGACAGAGAAGGTGGGAAATATTTATACTGTGGAGTGAGAATGAAAGATGAGCCATAGCCACAGAAACCTGGGGAAACTGGGTGCGAATGGCCACTGAAAGCAAGGGGAAAGAGTGCTAGTGACAGTCCCCAGAGAGAACAAATGGTGTGAAAGACCAAACTGCAGAAAAACAAACAATAGAGGGTAAACTGTGGCAGGTGTAGATGTGGGGGGAGAGGAAGGGGGAAGCAATGGGGAAAAAGGGTAAGGAAAGGTGGGTAAGATGGGGGCTAGATATATGGAAAGAAAGACAAAAGAGAAAGAATTGGCAAAAGACAGTTAAACTGAAATTGGATGAAAACAAATGGGACGGGTACGGGTAATCATCTGAAGTTGTTGAATTCGATGTTGAGACCGGAAGGCTGTAGCATGCCTAACCGGGAGATGAGGGGCGGGATTCTGCAATAATGGGGCTATGTCCCCAGGCCGGCGTGAAAACTGGCGCCAACCACTCCGGCATCAACGGCCCCCAAAAGTGAGGAATCCTCCACTTTCTCGGGGGCTAGGTTGATGCCGGAGTGGTTCCCGCAGCTCCAGCCAGCACCAAAGGGCCGGCGCGAGTTCGCGTATGCACGGAGCGGCCGGCATATTTCCGCGCATGCGCGAGGGTTCCCTTCTCTGCACTGGCCCCCTGGCAACATGGCGGAGCTGTACAGAGGCCCGGCGCGGAGGAAAGGATGCCCCCACGGAACCAGCCCACCCGCAGATCAGTAGGCCCCGATCGTGGGCCAGGTCATTGTGCCCCCCCCCCCCACCCCCCAGGATGGCCCTCGCATGCTTACCTGACAGGTCCCGTCGTGTGTGAGGTGAGTAATTCACGCCGGCGGCCTGGGCAAGACTTGACGGCCACTCAGCCCATCGGGGCCTGGAGAATCACCTGAGGGGTAGCTGTCAACGGCCCCCGACCGGCGTGGTGGGAATCCCGCTGGCCCCCGAAAAATGGCGCCGGAGAATAGGGAAGCCGGCTTCGAGCAGCGGGGCGGAATTCGTGCCTCCCCCTGGGGATTCTCCGACCCGGCGCAGGGTCGTAGAATCCTGGCTGAGGTGTTGTTCCTCCAGTTCGCTTCACGGGAGCTTCACTGGAACATTGCAGCAGGCCAAGGACAGACATGTGAGCGTGGGAGCAGGGTCTTTAGTTAAAATGGCAAGCAACGGGAAGGTCAGGGTCCTGAATGCGCACAGACCGAAGGTGCTCAGCAAAGCGATCACCCAGTCTGCGTTTGGTCTCTCCGATATTGCGAATGCAATGGACTAAATTGGAAGAGGTACAAGTGAAACGCTGCTTAACCTGGAATAATAAATTATAAATTATATCTGCCCTTTTACATTAATGACATTCTCCCCAAGATTTATCAATCATAGATTTATCAGCAGCTTAAGAAAAATGTAGACTGAATTGGTGATCTGATTTTTTAAGGGCACAATGATACAAGGTTCAATTCAGGCTTATCTCAAAACTGGATTGTCCCCTTGCCCCAGGAACTGTCATACAACTTGTGTTGTACACTGAATTTACAGTCTAAAATGGAAAAATGTAATTAACAAGAAGCTCCAACATCAAAAAGTGACACACCGACCCCATGCCTTCTACACTCCCAACCTCCCTTCTCGCCCCTCCAACACCCACAACTTCCCTCCCCATCCAACAACACCTCCAACTACCCTCCCGACCCTTCCAATACCCGTAGCCTCTCGCCCCACTCCTCCAACACTCCAACTTCCCTCCATACCCCTCCAATATCCACAACCTCCCTCCCTACCTTTCCAATACCACCAACCTCCTTCCCCATCCCTCCAACATCCGCATAATCCCTCCCTATGCCTCCAGTACCCGCAACCTCCCTCCCCACTCCTCCAACATCACAAACTTCCCTCCCTATCTTTCCAATACCCAGAATCCCCCTCCCATCTCTCCAACATGCTCAACCTCCTGCCGTCCCCACCAACTAACACCACCCAACTGCCGTCCCCACCTCATTAACACCTCCAACCGCCAATCCCCACCTCACCAACACCCCCTAATCTCTGTCCCAACCCCACCCCCAACTTCCATCATAACGTAACCACTTCATCCTGTAGTGTTGGGTGTTCTGATGTACAGATGAACCAACACGGTTGTATTTGGTACAACGCTGTTTTATTTCAACTTGTTATTTACAGTTCTGTCTTGATACTCTGCATGTGGTGACTCCCTGTGTGTGATGTTAATCAGGTCCTGTCCTTGTCCTGGTCTCCAGATCTACTGGCCACCAGTTGTCGTGTTTCTTCTCTTATACTGTCTCTGTCCTTGGGCGTCATTCTCCGACCCCCCGCCGGGTCGGAGAATGGCCGTTGGCCGCCGTGAATCCCGCCCCCGCCCCCGCCGAAGTCTCCGGTACCGGAGATTGGGCAGGGGCGGGAATCCGGCCGCGCTGGTTGGCGGGACCCCCCGCTGGATTCTCCGGCCCGGATGGGCCGAAGTCCCACCCAGGAATTGCCTGTCCCGCCGACGTAAATCAAACCTGGTATTTACCGGCAGGACCAGGTGGCGTGGGCGGGCTCCGGGGTCCTGGGGGGGGCGCGGGGCGATCTGACCCCGGGGGGTGCTCCCACGGTGGCCTGGCCCGCGATCGGGGCCCACCGATCCGCGGGCGGGCCTGTGCCGTGGGGGCACTCTTTCCCTTCCGCCTCCACCACGGCCTCCACCATGGCGGAGGCGGAAGAGACTCTCCCCACTGCGCATGTGCGGGAAACTGACAGCGGCCGCTGACGCTCCCGCGCATGCGCCGCATTTCCGCGCCAGCTGGCAGGGCAACAAACACCATTTCCGCCAGCTGGCGGGGCGGAAATCCCTCCGGCGTCGGCCTAGCCCCTCAATGTTGGGGCTAGGCCGTCAAAGATGCGGAGCATTCCGAACCTTTGGGCCGGCGCGATGCCCGTCTGATTGGCGCCGTCTTTGGCACCAGTCGGCGGACATCCCGCCGTTGGGGGAGAATTTCGCCCCTTGTCTATGATTGGTTGTGGTGTTGTGTGTGCTGATTTGTCTGTTGGTGTGTCTATCATGATGTGTGTGTTTGAATATCATGACATCCCCCTTTTTTACAAAATTATGTGCCTACGTGGTTATAAATACGAATGTGTCGTGAGTGCATCTAAAAGTGTGTGCGTGTTATATTTACAGCAGGTGCATGTGGCGTAACTATATACATGGGGCGATGTCGGGTGTGTCATGCTGACGAGGTTGTACCATAACAAAACAGGAAGACGAAAAACTTTGAAGTGTGGTCCGGTCAAACGATATCTGGAATGATAAAACAGTAACATGTTACAATACAATAGTGTTTCAACTTTAACGTGTGAACAGTCTCATAAGTCCAATCTAGTAGGATTGCGACAAATTCGGGTTGACCGCCTCAAGGGTGGGTCGAGAACCACCGGCTGAGGTGCGAGCCTGGCCACGGGTGGCGATGGAAGGGGCATGATCTGTGGCAGCTCCACGAAGTCATCCTCGGGAACCAGTGGAGGACCCGGCGTGTGTGCACTGTTCGGTTGCGAGCGTGGAAGGTGGTGAAGGGCTCGCCGATTGCGGCGACGCACTGATCCATCCGGCATGCGTACCAGGAACGAGCAGGGAGCCACATGTCGGAGAACTTCGGCAGGTGCTGACCAGCCACCATTTGGCAGATGAATGCGGACTTTATCCCCGGAGGACAGGGGGGGAAGATCAGTCACCCTTGTATCGTACAGACTCTTCTGGCGATCACGCTGCAGTTGCATCTTGTGCAGTATCTTAGCATGGTCCGTTGTTGGTGTCAGGATGGAAGGCACAGTTGTCCTGAGGGTGCGACCCATCAGTAGCTGTGCTGGCGAGAGACCCGTGGCTAGCGGGGCCGAGCGATAGGCCAGCAGGGCGAGGTGAAAGTCCGATCCGGCAGCAGCAGCCTTGCAGAGGAGCCGCTTGGCAATGTGAACGCCCTTTTCCGTCTTTCCATTTGACTGTGGATGTAGAGGGCTGGATGTTACGTGTGTGAAACCATATGATGCGGCAAAGGACGACCATTCACGGCTGGCGAAACAGGGCCCATTGTCCGACATGACAGTCATCGGAATGCCGTGGCGAGCAAAGGTGTCCTTGCAGGCCCTGATGACTGCAGACGACATCAGATCGTGTAGGGGTATGACTTCTGGGTAATTGGAGAAGTAGTCTATGATGATAATATAGTCCATGCCAAGCGCGTGAAATAGGTCGACACCCACCTTCGCCCAGGGGGACATCACCAGCTCATGGGGCAGAAGCGTCTCAGGAGGTTGCGCCGGCTGAAACCTCTGGCAGGTTGTGCAATTGAGTACCATGTTGGCAATATCGTCATTAATGCCCGGCCAATATACCGCCTCTCGGGCCCTCCGTCTGCACTTCTCGACTCCCAAGTGGCCTTCGTGTATTTGATTGAGAACCAGCTGGCGCATACTGTGCGGAATGACGATCCTGTCTAGCTTCAGAAGGATCCCATCAATGGTGGTTAGGTCATCTCGCACATTATAGAAGTGCGGGCACTGCCCTTTGAGCCAACCTTCCGTCATGTGGCGCATCACTCGCTGTAGAAGGGGGTCGGCCGCTGTCTCTCTGCGTATGCGGGCCAGACTGGGGTCGTTAGCCGGCAAATTTGCCGCTGTCAAAGCCACGTGTGCCTCAACTTGACATACGAACCCCTCCGCATCTGGTGGTGTACTCACTGCTCGGGATAGGGTATCCGCCACGATGAGGTCCTTCCCTGGAGTGTAGATCAGTTGGAAATCATACCTCCTGAGTTTAAGTAAGATGCGCTGGAGGCGAGGGGTCATGTCGTTCAGGTCCTTGTTTATTATGTTGACCAGGGGGCGGTGGTCAGTTTCGACCATGAATCGTGGAAGACCATATACATAATCATGGAACTTGTCCAAACCAGTTAGCAAGCCCAGGCATTCTTTTTCAATTTGCACGTAGCGCTGTTCCGTAGGGGTCATGGCCCGTGATGCATAGGCAACCGGGGCCCATGACGACGTGTTATCTTTCTGCGGAGCACTGCTCCAATACCAGATTGGCTGGCATCAGTTGAGATTTTGGTGGGACGAGACGTGTCAAAGAACACCAACACTTGTGCCGTGGCCAGTTTGTGTTTGAGCTCCTCCCATTCCAGCTGGTGTGTATGTTGCCACTGGAACTCTGTAGATTTCTTTACGAGATGGCGCAGAGCCGTTGTGTGGGAAGCAAGGTTGGGAATGAATTTCCCGAGGAAGTTGACCATGCCCAGGAATCGTAGTACAGCTTTCTTGTCGGCCGGCCGCGGCATGGCTGTGATGGCGCTTACCTTGTCCGCATCGGGACGGACCCCTGATCGGGAGATGTGGTCCCCCAGGAACTTCAATTCGGTCTGGCCAAAGGCACACCTGGCGCGGTTGAGGGGTAGGCCATTGTTTCGTATGCGGGCGAAAACGCGTTGGAGATGACGTATGTGCTCCTGCGGAGTGGTGGACCAGATGATGATATCGTCCACATATATGCGCACCCCTTCGATGCCTTCCATCATCTGCTCCATTATTCTGTGGAAGACCTCGGATGCCGAGATGATGCCAAATGGCATCCGGTTGTAGCAGAATCTGCCGAAAGGGGTGTTAAAAGTACATAGCTTTCGGCTGGACGGGTCCAGTTGGATCTGCCAAAATCCTTTGGAAGCATCCAGTTTGGTGAATATTTTGGCTTGGGCCATCTCACTGGTGATTTCCTCTCGTTTAGTTCTGGGATAGTGTTCCCGCATAATGTTATTATTTAGGTCTTTAGGGTCTATACAGATGCGGAGCTCGCCAGAGGGCTTCTTGACACACACCATGGAGCTGACCCATGGCGTGGGCTCCGTGACCCTGGATAGGGCCCCTTGGTCCTGGAGACCCTGCAGCTGCAACTTGAGGCGGTCTTTAAGTGGCGCAGGAACCCTGCGAGGTGCGTGAACGACCGGGATGGCGTCCGTTTTGAGGCAAATTTTGTATGTGTATGGCAGTGTCCCCATGCCTTCAAATACCTCCTGGTTGTGAGCAAGGAGGGATTGGAGATTTGCGTTGAAGTCAGCATCCAGGAAGTCAGATATGTCGTCTGGAGAGAGAGACATAATTCGCTGTACAAGATGATGAGCCTTGCATGCCTGTGCGCCCAGCAAGGAATCTTTCGATGAGCCAACAATTTCAAAGGGGAGTGTGGCCGTGTGCGTTTTGTGTGTCATCTGGAGCTGGCAAGATCCCATGGCCGGGATGTCGTTCCCGTTGTAGTCAACCATCTTGCACCGGGATGGCTGGATAGGTGGTTTGACCTTCATGGCATGGAATGCTGAATATGCTATGAGGTTGGCGGATGCGCCAGTGTCCAGGCGGAAAGTGATCTGCGATCGGTTGACCGTCAGGGTGGCACTCCATTCATCGGCCGGATTGATGGTGTTGACCCTGTTCACATCAATGACTGAAACCCGGAAGGCGTCTTGGTCATCTGTGTCATTTGGCTGGATGTCCTGATGTACGGGCTGGACGGTCCTGACGTGTCGGCGAGGTTGTCGGAGATGTGGAGGATCCATCGGTTGAACCGCTCGACAGTAGGCAGCGTAGTGGCCCATCCTGCCACAGCGTAGGCATTGTCGGTTTTTAGCAGGACATTGCCCTTTTAAATGTACAGCTCCACAGTTGCCGCACGTCATGACGTCACGGCGTTCGTTACGCCACTGCGCATGCGCAGTTCGGTCTTGCATCGGGCGCGCCTGAGCAGTGCGTCACTCGATGTTGCCGTTGGTTTTGGCGCGCACAAGCGCGGGAGACCGCGAAAAGCTCGGTAAACGGCCGCCCTCGTCCGGGCCGTGGGCCGGGAGATAATCAATTGCCTGGATGCGTTCGGCCTAGTGGGCGGCCTGGCTTGCCGATTCGGTCGCTAGGGACCCCCTCCGTGCCGATTCGGTCGCCTGAAATTGGGCAAAGCGGCTGGTCGCATTTTCATGGAGGACACAGGCTTCCACCGCAGACGCTATGGCCAGGCCTTTAATTTTAAGAAGCTGCTGGCGTAAGCCACTGGAGGCAATGCCAAAAACAATCTGGTCCCGGATCATGGACTCTGAGGTGTTGCCGTAACCGCAGGACTGCGCGAGTATGCGGAGGTGCGTCAGAAAGGGTTGAAAGAGCTCATCCTTACCCTGCAGGTGTTGCTGAAAGATATACCTTTCAAAACTTTCATTCGCTTCAACGTTAATGTGCTGGTCTAGCTTGAGGAGGACCGTGTCATACTTGGATTGGTTCTCGCCTTCCGCGAACACCAGTGAGTTGAATACATCGATGGTGTGCTGACCTGCGGTGGTGAGGAGCATCGCAATCTTTGTTTCATCCGAGGCACTCTGTTTCTTGTTGGCTCGCATGTACAGTTCAAATCGCTGCTTGAAAAGCTTCCAATTGGTGCCAAGGTTCCCAGCGACTTGCAACGGCTGCGGTTTGTTGGTGATGTCCATATCTCAGGATGGCAGGTTTGCCGGCAGGTATCGATCCACTCCTGTACCATGTAGTGTTGGGTGTTCTGATGTACAGATGAACCAACACGGTTGTATTTGGTACAACGCTGTTTTATTTCAACTTGTTATTTACAGTTATGTCTTGATACTCTGCATGTGGTGACTCCCTGTGTGTGATGTTAATCAGGTCCTGTCCTTGTCCTGGTCTCCAGATCTACTGGCCACCAGGTGTCGTGTTTCTTCTCTTATACTGTCTCTGTCCTTGTCTATGATTGGTTGTCGTGTTGTGTGTGCTGATTTGTCTGTTGGTGTGTCTATCATGATATGTGTGTTTGAATATCATGACACATCCTAGGAATCAGCTAGTGAACCTTCTCTGACCTGCCCTCTGACATAAGTGTATCCCTCTGTAAATAAGGAAACCAAAATATTCCAGAGGTGGCGTCACAGTGGCACAGTGGTTAGCACTGCTGCCTCACAGTGCCAGGGACCTGGATTGGTTCAATTCTGGCCTTGGGTGACTGTCCATGTGGAGTTTGTACTTTCTCCCCGTGACTGCGTGGGTTTCCTCTGAGTGTTCCGCTTCTTCCCACAGTCCAAAGATGTGCAGGTTACATGGATTGGCCACGCTAAACTGCCCCTTAGTGTTCAAAAGGTGTGCAGGTCTTATGGTCTTATCCAATTTAAATAATATTCTGATTTTCTATTCTTCCAGTCAAAGTGGACAATCTCACATTTTCCTACATTATGTTGCATCTGCTAAATGTCCCCCTATCTCTCCCAACTCAAATTCTCTGTATCCCTTTGAAGACTCTTTGTATTCTTCTCACAACTTCTCTTCTGACCTATATTTGTATTATCAGAAAATATGGCCACAATGCAGTCAACCCCTTCATTCAATGTCCATCTATCACTTCCTCAATATTTGATTATAGCACTTTCCCAATGACAAATGCTGGGCTTCCTGACCTATATTTTCCTGTTTTCTGTTGGGACATTTCCAGAATTTTGGAAGATTGCAACCAATGCAGCCACTTTCTGTGCAGCTACTTCTTTTAAGACCTTGGTGCAGGCCATCAGGCCATTAGGCCATCAGGCCATGTCAAATCACCCTTATGATTTGATTTATAGGTTTATATGGTTGAAACATATAAGATTCTTAGGTGGTTAGACAGGAGGATATTTCCACTGATCGGAGAGTATTGGACTAGATGGCACAGTCACAGAATAAGGGGCTGCTCCTTTAAGTCGGATTTGTGGAAGAATTTCCTCTCTCAAAGAGTGGTGAATCTTTGGAATTCTTTACCCCAGGAAGGTGTGGAAGCCGAGTTCTTGAACATTAATCAGTAGGGGAATTAAGGGTTACAGAGAAAAGACAGGAAAGTGGACGTAGTGAGTGTTATATCAGCCATGATCTTATTGAATAGCAGTGCAGGTTCGAAGGGCTGAATGGCCTACTCCTGTTCCTATTTCTTATGGTTTTATGGTCTTATAGGAGAATGTCAGTTGTTAAAATCTTGCATTTATGTATATAGCATCTTTAACAATAATAGGATGTCCCAAATTACTTTGCAGCCAGTTATATATTTTTGAACTGTAGTCACTGTTGTAAAGTAGGAAACACAATTTGTGCACAAGCTGCCACAAATAGCAATTTGATAATGACCAGATAATGTGTATTTGTGATATTAATTGGGGGATAAATATTGACCAGAACACCAGGGATAACTCCCATTCTTCTTCAAAATTGTGCCATAGGATCTTTTACATCCACCTGAGAGAGTAGATAGGGCCTCAGTTTAGTGCCTCATCCAAAAGATCGTAAGTACATCAGTGTAGGAATGTATGCCTTAGGTTTGGCATTCAAATTCTGGAGTGGAACTTGAACCCACAGCCTTCTAACTCAGAGGTGAATACGTTGCCTACATAGCCATAGCTGACAAATGTTTTCAAATTGTTGGCTCAGGAATCTGACTCTGAAATCAGACTCAGGTTGTATCTATCTATGAACTTGTAACTTGTTCCAATGAGCTGTATATGCAAACATACAACATATAAATATGTGTTCCATTTGACATATGACCATTTAGTAAACATGCGTTATATTTGATTTGGATATACATGGACTAGCATTTGCAGTTACTGAGGACATGTATGTCAGTAAATTATTTCAAAGAGAAACCTAATTTAAAAACAATTAATGATAAATATCACTCAAATTCAATATCAATATATCAGTAAGGCAATTAAATAATTCATATTTTCCCTCAATTAAAAAAAAACACTTGGTCCCCAGTTTTCCTACTATTTTTCTTTCACTACTCTCAGATTCTCACAGAAAAATTCAGTTGGAAGGCAGCCAAATGAACTTGTGTGGACTGATCATTCAGATTTGAGTATATGTTTTTAAGTGCTGGTCCCTTCACAGACTCACATTTGTAATTGCAGTGTAGATGGCCTTACATTCAGTTGTGATGACCTGAATGTTTAGGTATAAAATTTTGATTCTTCTCAGTTTTAGATGAAGAATAGTGTAAAAACATTTGAAGATAGCTTTAAGTTCCTGGGGGTCATCATCACCAACAGTCTGTCCTGGTCCACTCACGTTGATGCAACAGTCAAGAAAGCCCAACAACGTCTCTACTTCCTACGGAAGCTAAAGAAATTTGGCATGTCTGCATTAACTCGCACAAACTTCTACAGATGTGCGATAGAGAGCATCCTATCCAGCTGCATCACAGCCTGGTATGGCAACTGCTCGGTCCAAGATCGCAAGAAACTGCAGAGTGTGGTGAACTCAGCCCAACGCATCACACAAGCTTGCCATCCCCACATTGATTCTGTCTACACCTCCCGCTGCCTCAGGAAGGCAGACAGCATTGTCAGAGACCCCTCATACCCAGGCATTGCCTTCTTCCAGACCCTTCCATCAGGCAGAAGGTTCAGATGTCTGATGACTCGTACATCCAGACATAGGAACAGCTTCTTCCCCACAGCTACAAGACTCCTCAACGCCTCCCTCTCGGACTGATCTGTTCCCTGTAAGAACACTATTCAGGATACCCTATGCTGCTGTTGCTCATGTATTTGCTTTGTTTGGCCCCTTGTTCCGCACTGTACCCAATCACTGATTGTCGATGTGCCATTTGTCAATGTACTCTGTCGATTATTCTTTTCGTCTATGTGTACGTACTGTGTGCATTCCCACGGCCGCAGAAAAATACTTTTCACTGTACTTCGGTACTTGTGACAATAAATCAAATCAAAAAAATCAAAGAAAAATTATTTATTTTATCTTTTGTCTCTGTGAAGTACCTTGTACATTTTTCTAGGTTAAGACAATAATACAAGTTGTTGCTGATGATACAAAATCTCAGTTTTGTCGACATTGATATTGCCGATTCTTCACTGTCACTGAGTCAAAATCCTGCAACTCCCTTCTTAACAGTGCTGTGGGTATAGCTGCACCTCAGGGACTGCAGCGGTTCTGAAGGGCAACGAGGGACCCACATCCATAAAATTAATTTTTAAAAATCGCATTTGACCCCTGTTTCCGGTGAAAAGTCCACTGAAACTCAACGCCAAAGTTTTTCAGAGTGAGACTGGTCCCTTATGCCTTGCACAAAAAGTGGAAGTTGAACTTAAACGCCTGGAAGAACTGGGAATTATCAGACCCATGCAGTTTTCAAAATGGGCAGCTGCCATCATCCCTGCTTTAAAACTGGACTGCTCCGTTAGAATATACGGGGACGATAAGCTTACAATCAATCAGGCAGACCAAGTAGATAAATACCCAATTCCATAAATTGAAAACCTTAAAGAGAGTGCCTCACAGACTCCAAATGTGGCCTCAGTCATGCGTACTTGCAGTTAGAACTGGATGAAGAGTCCCGAAAGTTTGCGATGATTAGCATATATAAAGGCCTGTTTCAATATACCAGATTATTGCTTTTAGATATTTCCTTGGCTTGTGCGATATTCCGGTGTACAATGGAGAATCTCCGCCAAGGCATCCCGAAGATTGTGATCTACTTAGATGATGTCTCAGTTACAGGAACACCACATGAGGAGCACCTGGCAAGCTTAGAAGAAGTTGAGAATATTCAGGTTTTATTCCCAATCCAGCAACGACACTGGCACTGGTACACATGCTCTTAAAAACGTTCCACAGCTGGAGGGATCCACAGGAAGCAAGCCTTCCAATACATTAAGCAGGTCTTACAGTCATCAAAGGTTCACTTTGACCCTAGAAAACCAGTCATTCTGACCTGCGATACATCACTGTCTGGGATAGGGGCAATTCTATCCATACAATGCAGGATGGCCCAGAAGGGCCTAGTGCCTTCGCTTCTAAAATGCTTTCCAATGCTGAGCGTAAATACGTTCAAACTGTGAAGGAAGGCCTTGTTGTAATCTATAACATCCAAAAATTTCATCAGTATATTCACAGTGACATTTCACAATAATAAAGGGCCACAAGTCCCTGCTGGGGCTCCTTAATGAAGAAAAGCTGCTGCCATTAATCGTCTCTGCCAGAGTATAACGGTGGGATTTGTTGCTGGCAGCCTATGACAGCTTAGGCGAGGTACAAAGATTTTGAATGTTGATGCAGTGAGTTGGCTCCCACTTCCAAAGAACCTGACACTCCTGCCAGTACCTCAAGAGATTATTTTGACATTGAACTTTTTAGACACCCAAGGGCTGGATTCTCAATTTTCGGGACTATGTACCAACGCCGTTGTGAAAACTGTGGTCTTTTACGCTGGTGGACTCAGCCTGCGGATCTGGACCCTGGAAATAGTGCCCCCAATTGGCCACTCGCCCACCCCGGAACGCCCGCACAAAAAAACCCCAGCCTGAATGAACCCCGACTGTGGCGGCCGCGGACTGAGTCGCAGCCTGCACGTGGGTTTCCCGAAAGGCAGGGCCACATTAGAAATATGCCATTGGGAATTTGGCCGGTCAGGGGCGGAGAATAGCGGGCTGGGCCTCAGGCAATGGCCTCAGGTGGTGGAAACTCGGGGAGTACTGCGCTTTTCGAGGGGCGGTGAATCGCGGAACTAGCACCGGGCCCAATTTCATGCGGGAAACTGGATTCTCCGCCCCGCCGCCCAACACGATTTGGGCGTCGGGGTGTGCAGAATGCAGCGTCCTATCAATTTTGTCTGGCCACATAAAGCATTGGATACAATGGGACCCAGTCCTGTCTAAAGTAAAATACATGATTTTAACCGGGCAGCATCATGATAAATCTGACCAATTGCGAACGTACCTTACTCACAATGACAAACTGAATTGTGAGGATGGAGTCACACTCTGGGAATCCCGAGTGGTAATATGACCCCCCAGCCCAAGGAGCTGTTTTTGCAAGAATTGCATTATGCCTATCTGAAGCAGACAAATATGAAAATGCTCATTTGTAGCTACATCTGGTGGCCTGGCATAGACAAGGACATATTATAGAATCATATAATCAAAGAATTTATAGTGCAGAAGGAGACCATTCAGCCCATTTAGTCTGCACTGGCCCTTGAAAAGAGCACCCTACTTAAGCACACACCTCCACCCTATTGCCATAACCCAGTAACCCCGCCTAACCTTTTGGACACTAAAGGCCCATGGTCAACCCACCTAACCTGCACTTCTATGGACAGTGGGAGGAAACCGGAAAACCCAGAGGAAACCCACGCAGAAATTTGGAGAAAGTACAAACTTAACAGACAGTGAAAAATACTTTTCACTGTACCTCGGCACACGTGGCAATAAACAAATCCATCCATCCATCCATTGAACACATGGTGCGCCAGTGCGACTCTTGCCAGACACAGCAAACCCTGCCCCCTACAGCCAACCTCCACCCTTGGGAGTGGCCTGGACACCCATGGACGAGGGTACATGTGGACTTTGCTGGTGCCTTCTTGGACAAAATGTTCATCATTTTGATTGACACCCATTCAAAGTGTTTGGAGGGTCAAGAGATGGGAACGACGACCTCGGTGGCCACAATAAAGGCCTTGCGGCGGGTGTTCGCGATTCATGGCCTCCCCGAAGCAATAGTATCTGACAACAGCACCCTCTCATGAGTGAGAACTTTCAGGATTTTTCAGAATGAATGGCATTCGCCATACCAAAACACCCCCTGTCACCTTGCCTCAAAAGGGTTAGCAGAGAGAGCGGTGCAAAGTTCAAGGCGGTTATGAAGTAGAAGTCAAGCAAACCACTTTGTCTTCGATTGGCCAACTTTCTTTTGTGTTATAATACAACTCCCTATACCATTACGGGTGTCACAGCCGCAGAATTACTTATGGGCCGTTGTCTAAGGATCCGACCAGACTTGGTTTTCCCAAATTTGGCTGGGAGGATGGAGGCACGGCAGGCCTCCCGAAGGAAACAGTGCATTTGTGAAAAAGGGAACGATCATTCCAAACAGGCAACCTAGTCCTTGTCAGAAATTTTGCGTCAGGCCCGCTATGGTTACCAGGCGAAATTGAGTTCAAGTCAGGCCCAGTTTCATACGTGGTGGATTTGAGTGGCAGGACAGTAAGGAAACACATTGACCATGTGAGAAGCCAAGGGACCGCAATACCAATCTTGGAACAATTGGAGCCGGCATCAATACCCCTGTGGTGAAGCCGGAACAGAGCAGTCTTGAGGGGCCCCCATCGTTGATCCTGGAAAAAGGTCCAGAAGGGAATAACCCTGGGGGGTGGTTGATTCCCAGTGACATTCTGCAAAGGATAACAATGTCATCACCTCCAAGTTGGAGGAGCCAGTTGGGGGATTTAGGTGTTTCGCAAGACTCAGGAAATCTCCCGAAAGATTAATGCTGTGATGGATTGTTTTGGACTCTCTGCCACTTTGGTTCCTCAGCCTTATATTGTGCATATAGATATTGTGTATAGTTTATTTACCTATAAGTTATTGAGGTACTTAAGTGGGAATGGATCTGGTAGCACTGCGCCTTTAAGAGATGTGTCTTCGTGGTCCATGTGACCTATTGTGCAGGAGTGCGCAAACGCTGACCAATGCGGAAAAGCATGGAGTCCGGGGAACAGGGTTCTTGTCAGAGTGAACCCAGGGCCCAGAATGTTAACACCTGCACAGAGACTCTGGGCGGGATTCTCCGTTTCCCATCGGGGCGATGCCGTTTTTACTCAGGTTGCCGATGCTCCGCCCCCTCCAAAACAGCATCATCGCAGCGTGGGGACGATCTCAGAACGTCACCTGAAGGCCCTCCCCCGATGCTCCGCCCCCGTTGGGCCGACTTCCTGACCGCGCGGTTGACGTGTGGTCTCAGTGGTAGGGAACCCGGCATGGTGGCTGCGGACTGTGTCCAGCGACACCACAATCGGGCAGGAGCCATGCTGCTGACCGGGGGGGATCTTCGGCGAAGGCTGTGAGGACTGGTGGGGGTGGCGATGGGGTGCCCTTGGGGGCATTATCTGGCAGGTCGGGTCAGCACATGGCCGGCACCAGATTGTACAGCGTGACTGCTGTAGGTCGTCGCCGTGCGCTTGCGCAGTCACGAACCCGGCAATTCTCCGGCCCTTTATTTTGTGGAAGACAGGCATTTTACGTGGCGCGGCTGCTAGCCCCTCACCGGTCGGAGGATCGGTGCTGGGGCGCCGCCGATTTTCCCTACGTAAAACACCACGGATCCTCCTGACATAGCCTCAAAATGGGAGAGTCCAGCCCCCTGTGCCTGTATATACGTTACCCTGGTCAGCTTGGGCTGGATTCTCCATTTCAGTAGCTAAGTGCCGGCTTGAAAGGAGAATTCGCGGGCGTTTTACGATGGAAAAATCAACACCAACCCGCCGCTGATTCCGGGACCGGTGAGGGGCTAGCAATGGTGCCGGGTGATACACCCGGCTCCCGCGTCAAAAACACCTGGAGAATGGCCGGGTCCGTCGCCATGCATGCGCATGGCTGACAATCTGCAGCGGTCGCGCCATACAAAATGGTGCCAGCCGTGTGTGGATCCGACCCGCCTTCCGCGACCCCACAGGCCACCCCTGGCCAACCCCCACCGATCCCCTCAGCCCACGCGGAAGCACTCCCCAGCCAGCAGCACCGATCCCGGCTGAGTGTGGAGGTGCTGGACACAGTCCGCAGCTGCCACGCCGGGTTCCTGACCACTGAGACCACACGTGTCCGTCGGGAACTTGGCCCATCGGGGTAGGAAAATCATGGGAGAGACGGCCAATGATGCTCCGATGCCGTTGCAACGGCGCGTGACGCAATGACGCTATTTCCGAGGGGGCAGAGCATGGTTGACTGGTGTCAAACCAGCGCCAGCCCCGATTTGGGCGTCAGAGTCGATTCTCTGCTCAATCGCCAATTATGATATCGGCGTTGGCAACAGAGAATCCCCACCCTTGTCCTTCCTTACTACCGTCTATCTGGTATTGCCTTGAACTACCACAATTTTTCTGAAAACGTTTTGTCGGAAATCTTTCATCTTCATTAGAAAATGACTTGCCTGACATGTGACACAAATTATTTGACTGCTTGAACAAGATGATAGAATATAAACTGAAAAAATACATCTATATGATATAATTAATATATTGTAGTGTATTGTATATATCGAGAAGTTTATTGAGTCTTTCTTCCTCTGCAATAGATTTTGGCTGGATTTCTCTGGCCGTTGCCATTCTCTTTTCCCACTGGCAGTGCATCCCTGGCTGGGGGTTTCCCAGCCATGTGGGGTGGCTTCAATGGGAAATCCCATTAACAAGCTGCGGGAAGAGAGAATCCCGCTGTCAGCGAATGGCACAACGCCGAGAAACACGCGGCTAGGGAACGGATAATCTCTCCCCTTCGTTTCTGTAAAGTATTTCATTGAAATAAACAATTCACACACGTGTTTACAGGTCAATTTTAACTCAGGTGGGAACATGTCCAAGCTACTGGCTGCCCCATCGAGGGGCAGCAATGGGGAGTGCCATCAATTTTAATGGCTGGACCTCATTAATGATCACTGAGCCAAACTCCTGCTTGAACCTGATGGGAGTGGCAAGGAGGCATCGGCTGTGCTGGAATGGTGAGAGACAGGGGGCAAAATTCTCCGTAATCGGCACGATGTCCGCCGACTGGTGCCATAAACGGCGCAAATCAGTCCGGCATCGCGCCGCCCCAAAGGTGCGGAATCCTCTGCACCTTGAGCGGCCGAGCCCTAACCTTGAGGGGCTAGGCCCGCGCCGGACTGATTTCCGTCCCGCCAGCTGGCGGGAAAGGCCTTTGGTGCCCCGCCAGCTGGCGCGGAAATTACTTTGCCATGCGGCGCATGCGCGGGAGCGTCAGCAGCCGCTCACGGCATCCCCGCGCATGCGCAGTGGAGCGGATCTCTTCCACCTCCGCCATAGTGGAGACCATGATGAAGGCGGAAGGAAAAGAGTGCCCTCACGGCACAGGCCCGCCCGCAGATCGGTGGGCCCCAATCGCGGGTCAGGCCATCGTGGGGTCACTCCCCGGGGCCAGATTGCTCCACACCCCTCCCCCCCCCAGGACCCTGGAGCCCGCCCGAGCCGCCTTGTCCCGCCGATAAGAGAGGTGGTTTGATTCTCGCCGGCGGGACAGGCATTCCAGCAGCGGAACTTCGGCCCATCACAGGCCGGAGAATCGCCGGGGGGGCCCCACCAACCCCCGCCGAATATCCGGTGCCGGAGAATTCGGCAACCGGCGGGGGCAGGATTCACGCCAGCCCCCGGCGATTCTCCGATCCGGCAGGGGGTCGGAGAATCCCGCCCCTAGAGTTGAAAGCTAGCCTCAGTAATAGTGGACTGTGAAACGCTCATCTATTGTTGTAAAAACCCATTTAATTCACTAATGCCGCCATTGCCATTCTTACTGGGTCTGCCCTACATGTGCTGCCAGGCCCACAGCAATATAGTTGACTCAACTGCACACATCCTATGGGCAAATATTTTAAAAACTCTTGGGGGTCAAGATAGCAGTCAAGCCTCAATATTCGATAACTGCCTTTGAACTTAATTAGCCCCTGAGCATATTTCGATAGGGACCCTGCCAGTTGGATTGTTCCGCCCCACCTGCCGCAAGAATGCCACGGAGAGCCGTGGATAATGGAGAAGTCCATTGACCTTGGGTAGGAACCTCCAGTCACTGGGCAAATGCGGCCAGAGAATCCTGCCCCAGGTTTTGTAAGGAGCAACGAAAGGAGTCCACACCGAGTTGCAGAGAATCAATAAAACTTATTTTCATTTAACCCTTTAAATTTTTATACACAGCTCCATAGTTCCCTACTGGTCTTCTCTCGTCGGTGCCTGACTGGTCGACTCTATTTATACAAGGGCACATGGCCTTCGTTAAGGGTCCCCCGCTCCCTTATTGGGGGAGCTCATATTCTGCAAGCTCCATGGAGTAGTGGATCATCCCTACCCCATAAGACACATGCAGGTTATAACACTAGGGAATACATTTGATTAGAAACACTGAAATTTGTGGATGAACAGAAGACCCAGGTGTTCAAATGCATAACTTCCCGAAAGTGAGAGACTTAATAACATTTTGCGTTTAATGAATGAAATCACAGAGAAATGGGGTAGGATTTCTGTGAGAATTCCCACTGTAACTTTGGCAGAAATGGTTTACGCCGTTTACATCTTTCTTTACGATGTCCACCCGTCCAGCACCAAAGTTAAGGTTGAGCAACAAGAAAGAAAATCTACCACAGTTTATGCAAACTGCTATTTTGACCACGTAGAAGTGCTATGCTCAGAATCAAATCCCTCTACAGTGTCCAACAATGTGCCTCAGCTCAAACCTCAGCAACATCACACACCCAGTTGAAGTAATTTGATATTTTTTCCTTTCATTTTCCAGTTACTGGCATATCAGAGAATCCTAATCTATTTCCAAGTGGATCATCGATTATTTTTTTCAACTGAAAGGGTTTAGGTAAACAATTCAGTATATTACTGAGGGAGTTGCTCTCTTTCAATTGAGACATTTAACTAAGACTGTGTCCAACTTTTAAATGGGCACAAAAGGTCCCGTGCCACAATTTGAAGGAGGGCCATCAGAGTTTTTCTCGTGCCCTAGCCAATATTTATTCCGAATCCCAATAACAATAAAAACAGATTCACTGTATTCATTTCCTTCAATGATGTTTGCGGATGTTGGGCGGCACGGTGGCACAGTGGTTAGCACCGCTACCTCAAAGCGGCAGGGAACCAGGTTCAATTCAAACCTTGGGTGACTGTCTGTGTGGAGTTCCTCCCTGTGTCTCTGTGGGTTTCCTCCGGGTGCTCCGGTTTCCTCCCACAGTCCAAAGATGCGCAGCTTAGGTGAATTGGCCATGCTAAATTGCCCCTTAGTATCCAAAAGGATAGGTGGAGTTAGTGGGTTATGGAATAGGGCAGGGGCATGGGCTTAGTTCGGGTGCCCTTTCAGAGGATTGGTGCAGACGCGATGGGCCAAATAGCCTTCTTCTGCACTGACAGGATTCTATGACTTGCTGTGAATGAAATGCCTGTCATGCTTTCCCACTCCATCAACAGTAACAAAGCTTTAAAAGTAATGTATTTGTTGTGAAATAATTTTGGGTTCTTCAAGGATATAAATGGTGCTTCCCGCCTTATAATTAGGGATAGATACGTAATGGAGGCTCATGCTCGATAGGAGTTGGACTGAAATGGACAAAATTAATTTCGCATCGGATCCTTGTTACCAGCATGCAGAAGAGACTTCATCAGATTAGTCTGGGCTAAATGTATATGTTCACAGAGTTGAAAGCTAGGCCTCTAGCTGACTATCTTTTTATTCAAAATTCAGTAATATCAGCATTAATGAAGAGACGCTCTGGGATCTACTTTTTGAGTTGGACATATTATTTTCACACAACTTATACTTGTACCTGCATGAGTTTAATTACCAGAGCATGGGACGACAATTGGCTAATGCTTAAAGGGGACTGTTACACAGCATCATTTTGTGTACAGAATGTTCTTACAAGCCTTTGTCCTATGTTATTACTTCTCTGGTGTCTGTAGAGAGGTTTGAGCATGTGTGAGCTTTGGCAAGTTTTTCAGTGTGCAACAGGACCTGTAATCACGACTTTTTACTAGTGCTCATGTTTTCATAGTTATTACTGTTGCTATTGTTCTGCTAAGTTACTGTTATTTTCAAATTTTGTTATTTATTTATTTATATAAAGAAGTTCCTTTTAAACAACACATTTGACCACCTCCTTTGTGGTCTCAAGTTACCACATCTTTTTGGCGACGAGGAGAAAACGGCAAGAAAATAAAGCAAAGTTTGCGATGTTCAGCATGACAACACGAGGTTGCATTGAAAGAGTAGCTGATGTTCATTGTGGGTTTAGTCATCAAAATTTCAAGTTAGCAGTGCCATGTCTATGTTCGGGCAGTTGGTGAGTTTGATGAGAGAAGCGAGGATTGGGCTGAATTTGTAAAGATTGCATCATTTCCTTTTAGCAAATGGAAACAGGATGAGGCTAAACAGCGCTTGATTCTCCTGAGCGTGTGTGGAACAGTGACTTATATGTTATTGAGGAATCTGGCCATGACATGGAAGCCAGGGGAGATTTCATTTTTAAAAATTTGTTCATGGGATGTGGGCATCGCAGGCTGTGCCAGCATTTATTGCCCATCCCTAATTGCCCGTGAGGGGGCAGTTAAGTGTCAACCACATTGTTGTGGGTCTGGAGTCACATGTAGGCCAGACCAGGTAAGAATGGCAGATTTCCTTCTCTAAAGGACATTAGTGAACCGGATGCGTTTTTCGACAATGGTTTTGCGCTCATCATTTTTTAAAATTCCAGATGTTTATTGAATTCAAATTTCAACATTTGCAGTGGCAGGATTTGAACCTGGGTCCCAGAGCATTACTCAGGGTCTCTGGTTTACTAGTCCAGTGACAAAACCACTATGCCATCGCCTCCCCCATTTGCATATTTAGTTGCTGTGGTCCAGAATTACCATAACCCTAAGCCCTGGTGATTTTCAAAGGTTATAATTTTAGAGACATTTTCAAAAAGCAGGACAATCGCTAACTAATCTTGTGGCAGAATTACACCAGTTTTCAGAACACTGTGATGATATGCTCAGCGGTAGGCTGGTCTGCAACATTAACCAGGACAGAGTTCAGCATTGGTTGTTGGGTGAAACCGCACTGACTTTTAAGAAGACGCTGGAAATTCCGCAGGCCATGAAAATGGCTTCCAGGAATGCCAACGATATTCAGAAGGCTGATGTTCGTGCCTCGGCTGGAGTGCTGAATCAAAATGAAGAAAGAGGTTGCAAACAAAATGGTGAAAGCAGTGGAGTATTTTAGGTGTGGTAGGCTGCACTTTGTGAATTATTGCAAATCTAGGAATGCTGTTTTCTTCAGTGCAACAAGAAGGGGCATTTAACGAAGAAATGCAGGAGTGAAAAGTGCAAGGCTGAGCATGCAAATTTTAATTTCAAGGTGCCTCAATCAGTTATGCAGTATTTAGACAGGTAAGAGCAGGCAGTGGAGCAAGATTACGGCATGTTTAATGTGAATGAGGCACGAGGGGAGTCTATTTTTACTACAGAGATGGTCAATGGTAACCAAATCAAATCCACATCCGTAAGTCGTGAAGAGACTTACAAGTTGACCTGGGACTCTAACCAGCCCTCCCTACGGCAGAGATTAATCTTCGGGCGTACATCTGAGAGTCCATACCTATGCTCCGGGCTTTGGAAATCTTTATTGCCTATAATGGTCAAGAAGCAAGGACGCTGGTTTATCCTGCAGTCCAGTGGCAGAATTGGAGGTTTATCCTCCAGTCCAGTGATCTTTCAAAGGGAAGGGGCTGAGTTTGCTTGGCCAAGGCTGGCTCAGTAAAATTCCATTGAAGAGGGGTGAAATCAAGCACACAAGGGTGATCGAGGATGTTGTCAAGAAGTATCCGGATCTGTTCAAGGGTGAACTGGGTATATTGCGTGGTCCTACTGTGAAGTTGTATGTCAATCCTTAAGTTACTCATTGCTTTTTCAAGCCCAGGACAGAGGTGGAGAGGGAAAGTGAATGAGGAATTGGAACAACTGGCTTGGAACCATTGAGCCTATTCTGTTTTCTCATTGAGAAGCTCCAATCATTCCTGACCTTAAAAGTGATGATACGGTACCCATATGTGATAACTACAAGCTCACCATATTACAAGTTTTACCAGGTTTACAAGTTAGATGCTTATTACCTAGGGTGAAAGATTAGTTTGCAGGAGGCAAGCATTTTCAAAATTAGACATGAGCCAGGCCAATCAACAACTCTTGCCAGAGGAAGATTTGAAGCAGTATATGACCATCAGCATGCATGAAGGGTTGTTCAATATAACCGTTTTTGGTTTATCCTCCAGTCCAGTGATCTTTCAAAGGATGATGGACAACCTGTTGCAAGGCGCTCTTCATGTTTCAGTCCACATGGATGCCATCTTAATTACAGGGAAGACTGAGGAGGAGCATGTTAGCAATCTTGACCAAGTTTTAAAACGGTTTTCAGAGGCGGGACTGCATCTGAAGAGGAGCAAGTACATTTTTCAGGCACAAGTGTAGAGTATCCAGGCCACAGAATCACTGCACAGGGCTTATCTCCTGTGAAGAGGAAAATTCGGGCCATTAAGGAAGCTCTGTGGCCAGGAATGCGACAGAGCTCTGGTCAGTTTTTGGCTTGGTAAATTATTATGGAACGTTTTTGTCAGAGCTGTCAACAGTGTTGGCTCCACGTGTACTTACTTCTGCACAAAGACACCAAGTGGAAGTGGGAGTCCACACTGAAGAAGATTATCAATTGCTGCAATTGACTAATCTCCTTGTCCATTTTGATCCACACAGGGAACTTATCCTGTCGTGTCATGCCTCACCCTGCGATTTGAGGGTGGTACTTTCTCGTTTAATGGAGAAAGCATTCAAATAACCCATTGGTTTTAATCTAGGATGCTAACAAAGGCCGAAAAGGGCTATTCACAGTTTGACAAAGAGATTCTAGCTCTTGTTTCTGCAGTGAAAGGACTCCGTCAGTACTTGTATGGTCGTTTGTTCACCATATGTACCAACCACAAACTGTTGACGAGGCTTTTCAGTGAGTCAAAATATATTCCTCCCATAGCCTCAGCAAAAATACAGCGTGACCACACACATTGTCGGCTTATCAGTGCAGCATCATGTACAGAGCAGGGGAAGATAATGTAAATGCGAATGCATTGAGTCATCTCCCTTCACCGGATTTGCCATCCAAGATATTGTACTCTCCTGAGACAATGTTCTTACTCGAGAGACTTGCACGTTCTCCAGTAAATCCGAAGTAGATTAAGCAGTGGACGGATAGAGATCTTGGGCGAGATTCTCCGACCCCCCGCCGGGTCGGAGAATCGCCGTGGGCTGGCGTGAATCCCGCCCCCGCCGGTTGCCGAATTCTCTGGCACCGGATATTCGGCTGGGACGGGAATCGCGCCGCGCCGGTTGGCGGGCCTTCCCGCGCGATTCTCCAGCCCGGATGGGCCGAAGTCCCGTCGCTAAAATGCCTGTCCCGCCGGCGTAGATTAAACCACCTACCTTACCGGTGGGACAAGGCGGCGCGGTTGGGCTCCGGGGTCCTGGGGGAGGGGCGCGGGGCGATCAGGCCCCGGGGGGTGCCCCCACGGTGGCCTGGCACATGATCGGGGCCCACCGATCCACGGGCGGCCTGTGCCGTGGGGGCACTCTTTCCCTTCCGCCTTCGCCACGGTCTCCACCATGGCGGAGGCGGAAGAGACTCCCTCCAATGCGCATGTGCGGGAATGCCGTCAGCGGCCGCTGACGCTCCCGTGCATGCGCCGCCCGGAGATGTCATTTCCGCGCCAGCCGGCGGGGCACCAAAGGTCTTTTCCGCCAGCTGGCGGGGCAGAAATCAGTCCGGCGCCGGCCTAACCCCTTAACGTTGGGGCTCGGCCCCCAAAGATGCGAAGCATTCTGCACCTTTGGGGCGGCGCGATGCCCGACTGATTTGCGCCGTTTTGGGCGCCAGTCGGCGGACATCGTGCCGTTTCCGGAGAATTTCGCTCCTTATTCTGTCACAGGTTATAACATTTCTGATGCAGGGTTAGCCAACTATCATAGAAGATGATGAGTTGAAACCTTGGGCGCGATTCTCCCCTACCCGGCGGGGTGGGGGTTCCGGTGTAATGGAGTGGCGGGAACCACTCCGGCGTTGGGCCGCCCCAAAGGTGCGGAGGTCTCCGCACCTTTAGGGGCCAAGCCATCACCTTGAGGGGCTTCCGCTCCGCTAGCTGGTGGGAAAGGCCTTTGGCGCCACGCCAGCCGACGCCGAAAGGTCTTCGCCGGGCGACGCATGCGCGGGAGCGTCAGCGGTTGCTGACGTCATCCCAGCACATGCGCAGGAGAGGGGGTCTCTTCTGCCTCCGCCATAGTGAAGATCGGTGGGCCCCAATCGCGGGCCAGGCCACCGTGGGGGCAACCCCCAGGGCCAGATCGCTCCGCGCCCCCCCCCCCCAGGACCTCGGAGCCCGCCCGCGCCGCCTTGTCCCGCCGTTCAAAAGGTGATTTAATCCACGCCGGAGGGAGAGGGTTGACAGCGGCGGGGTTACGGCCCATCGCGGGCCGGAGAATCGCCAGGGGTGGGCCCGCCGACCGGCGCGATTCCCGCCCCCGCCGAATCTCTGGTGGCGGAGAATTCGGGTCAAACAGTATGCAGTATCCCCACAGTATGCAGTATCCCCACAGTATGCATTGAACCTGCACACTTAACTCATTTCACACTTCACGGGCGTCATTCTCCGACCTCCCGCCGGGTCGTAGAATGGCCGTTGGCCGCCGTGAATCCCGCCCCCACCGAAGTCTCCGGTACCGGAGATTGGGCGGGGGCGGGAATCGGGCCGCGCCGGTTGGCGGGACCCCCCGCTGGATTCTCCGGCCCGGATGGGCCGAAGTCCCGCCCAGGAATTGCCTTTCCCGCCAACGTAAATCAAACCTGGTATTTACCGGCGGGACCAGGCGGCGTGGGCGGGCTCCGGGGTCCTGGGGGGGGCGCGGGGCGATCTGACCCCGGGGGTGCCCCCACGGTGGCCTGGCCCGCGATCGGGGCCCACCGATCCGCGGGCGGGCCTGTGCCGTGGAGGCACTCTTTCCCTTCCGCCTCCACTAAGGCCTCCACCTTGGCGGAGGCGGAAGAGACTCTCCCCACTGCGCATGTGCGGGAAACTGACAGCGGCCGCTGACGCTCCCGCGCATGCGCCGGGAAACTGACAGCGGCCGCTGATGCTCCCGCGCATGCGCGGGAAACTGACAGCGGCCGCTGACGCTCCCACGCATGTGCCGGGAAACTGACAGCGGCCGCTGACGCTCCCGCGCATGCGCCGCATTTCCGCGCCAGCTGGCGGGCAACAAACGCCATTTCCGCCAGCTGGCGGGGCGGAAATCCCTCCGGCGTCGGCCTAGCCCCAACATTGAGGGGCTAGGCCGCCAAAGATGCGGAGCATTCCGCACCTTTGGGCCGGCGCGATGCCCGTCTGATTGGCGCCGTCTTTGGCGCCAGTCGGCGGACATCCCGCCGTTGGGGGAGAATTTCGCCCCACATTAGGGGCGCGATTCTCCGACCTGGTGGGGGGTCGGAGAATCGCGCCCCTTATGTGACGTGTGAAATGAGTTAAGTGTGCAGGTTCAATGCATACTGTGGGGATAAAAAGTGTTCATTCCACTCCCTGGTCATTTGCGAGGCATGGATGAAATATGAGGCTCATCCAGTTACATCTAGAATGAAAAGTCTAGCCAGGTCATATGTTTATTGGCCTAATATATACCTGTACTTGGAGAACAAGATGAAATCCTTCTCGGCATGTCAGGTATCCCAGAAGATGGCGCCATCAGCACCACTTCATTCTTGGGAGTGGCATGATAGGCCAAGGTCCAGACTGCATGTGGACTTTGCAGGACCTTTCATGAACCATGGGCGGGAGTCTCCGTGAATCGGCGCAATGGCCAAACAAGGCGCCAAAAACGGCGCTAATCACTCCGGCACGGGTCCCCCTAAATGTCGCAAATTCTCCGGCCCGGAATGGGCTAATAGCGGCATGACGCCATTCACGACGGTGTCACCCGGCACGGACGCGCGCGCTGTCACTGCACAAAAGAGGCCCCCCCCCGGAGACCCGGCAAAATATCCGCCCGTCGCACAGTGCCAACTGAGACACCCCACTGCCTTCCACTTTCCCCCTTCCCTACTCCCCGCTTCCCCCATATCTCCCCTTCCCACATATCTCCCCTTCCCCTATATTCCCCTTCCCCCATATCCCCCTTTCCCGCATATCTCCCCTTCCCCCATATCCCCTTCCCCATATCTCCCTTCCCCCACATCCCCTTCCCCATATCTCCCTTCCCCCATATCCCCTTCCCCATATCCCCCTTCCCCCAAATCCCCCATATACCCCCTTCCCCTATATCCCCTACCCCATATCCCTCTTCCCCCATATCCCTCTTCCCCATATGCCCTTCCCCATATCTCCCTTCCCCCATATCCCCCTTCCCCATATCCCCCTTCCTCCAAATCCCCGAAATACCCCCTTCCCCTATATCCCCTGCCCCATATCCCCCTTCCCCATATCCTCCTTCCCCCACCTCCCCCTTATTCCTCCTTCCTCATATCCCCCTTCCCGCATATCCTCCACATCCCCCCTTCCCCATATCCCCCCTTCCCCATATCCCATAACCCCTTCCCCATATCCCCCACATCCCCCATTCCCCATATCCCACCTTCCGCCATAACCCCCCTTCCCCCAAATCCCCCTTCCCCATATCCCCCCTTCCCCCATATACCCCCTTCCCCATCCCCATATCCCCCTTCCCCCATATCACTCTTCCCCATATCCCCCCTTCCCCTATATCCCCCTTCCCCATATCCCCCTTCCTCATATCCCTCTTCCCCATATCCCCCCTTCCCCCATAACCCCCACATCCCCCCTTCCTCATATCCCCCCATCCCCATATCCCCCTTCCCCCATATACTCCCCTTCCCCATATCCCCCCATGCCCCCCTTCCCCATATCCCCTGTACCCCCCATTCCCCATATCCCCCTTCCGCCATAACCCCCTTCCCCATAACCCCCATTCCCCCATATCCCCCCTTCCCCCATATTCCCCCTTGCCCCATATCCCCCCTTTTCCCCCCATATCCCATCTTCCCCCATATGCCCCTTCCCCATATACCCTCTTCCCCATATCCCCTTCCCCCATATCCCTCTTCCCCCATACCCCCCTTCCCATATCCCCCTTTCCCCCATATCCTCCCCTTCCCCCATATCCCCTTCCCCATATCCCCTCCCCCAAATCCCCCTTCCCCATATCCCCCCTTTCCCATATCCCCGCTTCCCCCATATGCCCCCATACCCCTCTTCCCCATATCCCTCTTCCCCCATATCCCCTTCCCCCATATCCCCAAATCCCCTTCTCCCTATCCCCAATTTTCCCATTCCCCCATATTCCCCCATATTCCCCTCCCCATATCCCATTCCCCCATATGCTCTTCCCCCTATCATCCCTTTACCCCATATCCCCCTTCCCCCATATTCCCCTTCCCCAATATCCCCTCTTCCCCCATATCCCCCCCTTCCCCCATACGGCCCCATCTCCCCTTCCCCGATCTAGGCCAGGCTGTCCCAGGAAACGGCCGCCAAAGGGTTCCCGAGTCATAGGGCAGGAATCACAGGAGCCCACCTCCAGTTCTGCTGCACCGTCTGGGGAACAACCTAGACGTAATATCCTGGCCGCGAGGTTTGCTAGTGTCACACGGGAGGGTTTAAACTAGTATGGCAGGGGGGTGGGCACGGGAGCAATAGGTCAGAAGGTGAGAGTATTGAGGGAGAACTAGGGAATAGGGACAGTGTGGGTCTGAGGCAGAGCAGACAGGGAGAAGTTGCTGAACACAGCGGGTCTGGTGGCCTGAAGTGCATATGTTTTAATGCAAGAAGTATTACGGGTAAGGCAGATGAACTTAGAGCTTGTGTTAGTACTTGGAACTATGATGTTGTTGCCATTACAGAGACCTGGTTGAGGGAAGGGCAGGATTGGCAGCTAAACGTTCCAGGATTTAGATGTTTCAGGCGGGATAAAGGGGGATGTAAAAGGGGTGGCGGAGTTGCGCTACTGGTTAGGGAGGATATCACAGCTGTACTACGGGAGGACACCTCAGAGGGCAGTGAGGCTATATGGGTAGAGATCAGGAATAAGAAGGGTGCAGTCACAATGTTGAGGGTTTACTACAGGCCTCCCAACAGCCAGCGGGAGATAGAGGAGCAGATAGGTAGACAGATTTTGGAAAAGAGTAAAAACAACAGGGTTGTGGTGATGGGAGGCTTCAACTTCCCCAATATTGACTGGGGCTCACTTAGTGCCAGGGGCTTACACGGGGCAGAGTTTGTAAGGAGCATCCAGGAGGGCATCTTCAAACAATATGTAGACAGTCCAACTAGGAAAGGGGCGGTACTGGACCTGGTATTGGGGAATGAGCCCGGCCAGGTGGTAGAAGTTTCAGTAGGGGAGCATTTCGGGAACAGTGACCACAATTCAGTAAGTTTTAAAGTGCTGGTGGACAAGGATAAGAGTGGTCCTCGGGTGAATGTGCTAAATTGGGGGAAGGCTAATTATAACAATATTAGGCGGGAACTGAAGAACCTAGATTGTGGGCGGATGTTTGAGGGCAAATCAACGTCTGACGTGTGGGAGGCTTTCAAGTGTCAGTTGAAAGGAATTCAGGACCGGCATGTTCCTGTGAGGAAGAAGGATAAATACGGCAATTTTCGGGAACCTTGGATAACGAGAGATATCGTAGGCCTCGTCAAAAAGAAAAAGGTGGCATTTGACAGGGCTAAAAGGCTGGGAACAGACGAAGCCTGTGTGGAATATAAGGACAGTAGGAAGGAACTTAAGCAAGGAGTCAGGAGGGCTATAAGGGGTAACGAAAAGTCATTGGCAAATAGGGTTAAGGAACATCCCAAGGCTTTTTATACATACATAAAAAGCAAGAGGGTAGCCAGGGAAAGGGTTGGCCCACTGAAGGGTAGGCAAGGGCATCTATGTGTGGAGCCAGAGGAAATGGGCGAGGTACTAAATGAATACTTTGCATCAGTATTCACCAAAGAGAAGGAATTGGTAGATATTGAGTCTGGAGAAGGGGGTGTAGATAGCCTGGGTCACATTGAGATCAAAAAAGGCGAGATGTTGGGCGTCTTAAAAAATATTACGGTAGATAAGTCCCCAGGGCCTGATGGGATCTACCCCAGAATACTGAAGGAGGCTGGAGAGGAAATTGATGAGGCCTTGACAGAAATCTTTGGATCCTCACTTCAGGTGATGTCCCGGAGGACTGGAGAATAGCCAATGTTGTTCCTCTGTTTAAGAAGGGTAGCAAGGATAATCCAGGGAACTACAGGCCGGTGAGCCTTATGTCAGTGGTAGGGAAATTACTGGAGAGAATTCTTCGTGACAGGATCTACTCCCATTTGGAAGCAAATGGACGTATTAGTGAGAGGCAGCATGGTTTTGTGAAGGGGAGGTTGTGTCTCACTAACTTGATAGATTTTTTCGAGGAGGTCACAAAGATGATTGATGCAGATAGGGTAGTGGATGTTGTCTATATGGACTTCAGTAAGGCCTTTGACAAGGTCCCTCATGGTAGACTAGTACAAAAGGTGAAGTCACACGGGATCAGGGGTGAGCTGGCAAGGTGGATACAGAACTGGCCAGGTCATAGAAGGCAGAGAGTAGCAATGGAAGGATGCTTTTCTAATTGGAGGGCTGTGGCCAGTGCTGTTCCGCAGGGATCAGTGCTGGGACCTTTGCTGTTTGTAGTATATATAAATGATTTGGAGGAAAATGTAACTGGTCTGATTAGTAAGTTTACAGACGACACAAAGGTTAGTGGAATGGCGGATAGCGATGAGGACTGTCAGAGGATACAGCAGGATTTAGATTGTTTGGAGACTTGGGCGGGGAGATGGCAGATGGAGTTTAATCCGGACAAATGTGAGGTAATGCATTTTGGAAGGTCTAATGCAGGTAGGGAATATACAGTGAATGGCAGCACCCTCAAGAGTATTGAAAGTCAGAGAGATCTAGGTGTACAGGTCCACAGGTCACTGAAAGGGGCAACACAGGTGGAGAAGGTAGTCAAGAAGGCATACGGCATGCTTGCCTTCATTGGCCGAGGCATTGAGTATAAGAATTCGCAAGTCATGTTGCAGCTGTATAGAACCTTAGTTAGGCCACACTTGGAGTATAGTGTTCAATTCTGGTCGCCACACTACCAGAAGGATGTAGAGGCTTTAGAGAAGGTGCAGAAGAGATTTACCAGAATGTTGCCTGGTCTGGAGGGCATTAGCTATGAGGAGCGGTTGAATAAACTCGGTTTGTTCTCACTGGAACGATGGAGGTTGAGGGGCGACCTGATAGAGGTCTACAAAATTATGAGGGGCATAGACAGATTGGTAGTCAGAGGCTTTTCCCCAGGGTAGAGGGGTCAATTCCTAGGGGGCATAGGTTTAAGGTGAGAGGGGCAAGGTTTAGAGTAGATGTACGAGGCAAGTTTTTTACACAGAGTGTAGTGGGTGCCTGGAACTCGCTACCGGAGGAGGTGGTGGAAGCAGGGACGACAGTGACATTTAAGGGGCATCTTGACAAATACATGAATAGGATTTGAATAGAGGGATACGGACCCAGGAAGTGTAGACGATTGTTGTTTAGTCGGGCAGCATGGTCGGCACGGGCTTAGAGGGCCGAAGGGCCTGTTCCTGTGCTGTACATTTCTTTGTTCTTTGTTCTTTTGTAGTCATTGGGCCCGTAAGGCCAAAAAAATTAGACACTGAGTAAGTTGGCACGGGTGCAGGGCACAGATTAGTTCTGGGGTTAGGGAACGTGTACGAACTGTTTGTTATTAAAATCACTTTCACACCTACAGAAGCTACCTTTGTGCTCTGTCTGATGGGGGTGTGGTGTGAGGTGATAGAACGTCGGCCAGTGTGTGTGTGAGGGGTGATAGACCGTCGGTCTCAGGTGAGTGTTCCCCCCCTCCCGCCGGGTCACCCTCGCCATCCCCCGGGGCAGACGACGGGACCGTGCGCTGCAGTGTCATAGCTGCATGCAGGGACGGTTCAGGTGGAGGGTGGTACTGTGGCCATGGGACAGACATTGTCCAACGATGTAGCGCCCAGAGCTCATCGCAGGGTGGGTTGTCATCGTCCTCCATGGCCTGCAATAGACCCGCTTCCACTGGCAACTGTGTGAGCCCGGCCCGTTGTGCCGCAGGTGGATGTGCAATGGAGGAGTGGTATGCATGCGGGTGGGGTGCGGGTGGTTGGTGTTGGGTGGGTGGGGTGAGGGTGGTTGGTGCTGGGTGGGGTGAGGGTGGTTGGTGTTGGGTGGGTGGGGTGAGGTTGGTTGGTGTTGGGTGGGCGGGATGAGGGTGGTTGGTGGTGGGTGGGGTGAGGGTGGTAGGCTGGTGCCGTAGTGTGCAGTCTGTGCCCATACTCAGCGATTCTCACGTCCCCCTAGACTGTGAACTGGGCGGCTATCAACCTGTCCCGTGCCCGCTGGCCCAGCCGGTAATGGTGGGCGGCCTCCCGCTCATGTCCAGCCCGTCTGTCCTGACCATTGCCCCCATCCTCATCTAGGGAGGTCTGCGCCTCGTCTTGCTGCTCCTCCCCTTCCCCTTCCTCTGCCTGCAGCACATCGCCCCTCTGCTGGGCTATGTTGTGCAGGACGCAGCAGACCACAACGATGCGGCCGACCCTATCTGGCGGGTACTGGAGGGCCCCTCCAGAGCGGTCCAGGCACCTGAAGCGCATCTTTAGCAGCCTAAAGCACCTCTCTATCACACCCCTGGTCGCTGCATGGGCATCGTTGTAGCAGTTCTCCACGTCAGTCTGTGGCCTATGGATAGGCGTCATCAGCCACAACCGCAACGGGTAACCCCTGTCGCCCAGCAACCAGCCCCTCAGCCGGGGGCGTCCCTCGAACATGGTGGGGATGAAAGATTGTGCCAATACGAATGAATCATGTACACTGCCCAGGTACCGGGCGCAGACGTGCAGGATCCTCATGCAGTGGTCACAGACCACCTGCACGTTCATGGAATAGGTCCCCTTCCTATTATCCGCAGGTAGCCGCACAGGGACGTGCATCCCATCGATCGCCCCCTGGACCATCAGCATCCTGGCCGCCGCAGCGAAGCCCGCTGCCCGGGCCTTCTGGCTGGCCCGGTCCACAGGGAACTGAATGTAGCGGTCCGCAATGGCATATAGGGCGTCTGCCACTGCACGGATGCACCAGTACACCGATGCCTGCGAGATGCCGGACAGGTCCCCACTCGATGCCTGAATGACCCCGTGGCATAGAAGTTCAGGGCCAACTGACGGCCACGGGGAGAGGGTGTCCTCCCCCAGTGCCACATGGTGCCAGGTGTGCCATCAGGTGGCAGATGTGTGCCATGGTTTCCTGGCTCATCTGGAGTCTCCTCCTGCAGGTGAAGTCCTGGTACGACGAGTGGGGCCAGACACACGGGGCCTCATCGGACGTCTCTGTCGCTGTGGCATACCACCACCACCTCCTCCGCCTCGTCCTCTCTTGAGGGCGTCGCTCCAGCCTGGGCGGCTGCCACCTGCCTCCCTGCAGCACGCTCCTCTGCGGCAGCCTCTGCCACCTCCCTGGCACGCTCCTGCTCCAGCCTCCCAGGGCAACATGTAGAAGTGTGGCTCCGGCCATGGAGGCCAACATCGCTGGGTGATGACCAAACATAACGGATTGCAGGAGGTGGGGATGGATAGATGACATGTCATCATTGCCCCCGCAGCCAGGTGCCATAGGCTGCATGGTCGCGACTTTTGCCAGCTGGCACCTGGCCAGGCGGACACACTGCCTGCACCCTCCCCAACACCCCCCCTCTCCCTCCCCAGCACGAACCCTCCCCAATCCCCCCCCTCTCCCCCCCCCAGCACAAACCCTCCCCAACCCCCCCCCCCCCTCCCCCCGTCACGCACCCACCCCAACCGCCCGCCTTCCTCCCGGGCACGCACCCTCCCCAAACCCCCCCCCCCCTCCCTTCTCCCCGTCACTCATCCTCCTCAACCCCCTCCCCGGCACATGTCCTTCCCAACCCACCCCCCCCTCCCCGGCTCCCCCCCTCCCCAACCCCCCCCCCCCTCTCCTCCCAGGCACGCATCCTCTCCAAACCCCCCATCTTCTCCCCGGCACGCATCCTCCCCAACAACCCCGCCCCCCCTTCCTCCCCGGCACACACCCTCCCCAACCCCCCCCCCCCTCCTCCCCGGCACACACCCTCCCCAACGCCCCCCCCTCTCCTCCCCGGCACACACCCTCCCCAACCCCCCCCCCCTTTCCTCCCCGGCACACACCCTCCCCAACCCCCCCCCCCCTCCTCCCCGGCACACACCGTCTCCAACCCCCCCTCTCCTCCCCGGCACCCACCCTCCCCAACCCCCCCCCTCCTCCCCGACACACACCCTCCCCAACCCCACCCCCCCTCCCCGGCACACATCTTCCCCAAACCCCCCCCCTCTCCTCCCTGGCACGCACTCTCCCCAAACCAACCCCCCCCCCCTCCTCAGCGGCACGCATCTTCCTCAACCACCCCCCCCCCACACTCTCCTCCCCGGCACACATCCTCCCCAACCCGCCCCCTCTCCTCCTCGGCACGCACACTCCCCACCCCCTCCTCCCCGGCACGCACCCTCCCCAGCCCCCCACCCCCCTCCTCCCCGGCACGCACCCTCCCCAACCCACCCCCCCCTTTCCTCCCCGGCACGTAGCCTCCCCAACACCCCCCCCTCCCCCCACTCTCCACCCCGGCATTCATCCTCCCCAACCACCCCCCCTCCCCTCCTCCCCGGCACGCATCTGCCCCAACGCCCCCCCCCCCCACTCTCCTCCCCGGCACGCACCCTCCCCAATCTCACCCCCTGCTTCTCCCCAGCCCCTCCCTCCACCCCAGCCCCTCCCCCCAGCACACACACTCCCCAATCTCGCCCCCTGCTTCTCCCCCAGCCCCTCCCTCCACCCCAGCCCCTCCCCCCAGCACGCACACTCCAACGGCTCCTGCGACCCCCCCCCTCACCACCTGCGGCCGTGCTGTCACTTCTCTGGCGGCCACCCCACGCCAACCCCTACCTCCGCGCTGGCCGGCGGCGTCAACCATCAGACTGGTTGAAACCGTTAAATAGGTGGTTCGATTTACACCGGTGGTCACGCCGGTGGGACTTCGGTCCATCTGGCCCGAAGAATTGGGGTGGCCCCGGGGCCCGTTGAGCCGCGCCGGTCCTCGACATTTTCCGAGGCCCGCAGCACGATTCATGACAATGGGATTTTTGGGGGGCTGGAGAATATCGCGGGGCGGCCGGGCGGGATTTACGCTGCCCCCCCCGGCGATTCTCCGGCCCGCCGGGGGATCGGAGAATCTCGCCCCATGTTTTGGTTATCGTAGATGTGCATTCAAATAGTTGGAAGCATATGTCATGAGTAATATTACAACTCCTGTGACAATGGAGAAACTGTGTCAAAGTTTTGTACCTCATGGTCTACCAGATTTGCTTGGTTTGGATAATGGAACCACATTTACAAGTGAATTATTTTAAGAATTCACACAAAAGAATGATATACGCCATGTGCGGTCTACACTGTTTCATCGAGTTATGAATGGTTTGCCCCAGCGAGCTGGAGGGATTGAAGAGATTGCCACATTATATTTTGAGTATAAAACTCTCAAGAGTTCTGTTCCAGTATCATACCACACCACAATCCACAACTGGACTCTCTCCAGTGGAATTGTTGTTAGGTAGAAAGCTGAAGTCTCATCTGGATCTGCTTCATTCAGGCCTCAGATCAAAAGTGAGCTGGAGACAAGGGAAGCAGTAGGAGGTAAAGGACTTCTACGCCAAAGAGAGGCAGTTCAAACCGAATGATCAGGTTCACATTGGGAACTTTGCTAGTGACCAGACGTAGTGACCAGGAATAATTTTAAACCAAAGTGGCCCAGTATCTTGGGTCATGTGACTGCAACACGGAAGAGGTCTTCGCAGACACCTAGACCATATTTGTTTACGCTGTGGCTCAGAGTCTGGAAAAGTTTCAGAGTCAAACCTTTCAATGTCTCAGATACCACTATCTCCATTTCTGGGTATGCCCTGTCTCACCAGCAAGACAGATCCAGCAGAGGTGGTGGCACAGTGTATACATAGGGAGGGAGTTGCCCTGGGAGTCCTCAACATCGACTCTGGATCCCATGAAGTCTCGTGGCTTCAGGTTAAACATGGGCAAGGAAATTTCCTGCTGATTACCACAAACCAGCCACCATCAGCTTATGAATCAGTACTCCTCCATATTGAACACCACTTGGAGGAAGCACTGAGGGTGGCAAGGGCACAGAATACTCTGGGTGCAGGGACATCAATGTCCATCACCAAGAGTGTCTCGGTAATACCAACACAGACCGAACTAGGTAATGTAAGGTAAAGTCGCCATAGTCCCAGATGGCCAGAGGCTGCTTTCCCCTTTGAGGGCGGTAGCTGACTGATGGTGATTTAACCTGTGGATCACGACACCACAGGTGAGGGGCAAGGTTCATGAACGATATGGGAATTGGACCCGCGCTGCTGTCCTTGCTCTGCATCACAATCCAGCTGTCTAGTTAGCTAAGCTAAAACGCCTCCCAATACAGACCAAGTTGGCCGGGTCCTAAAGGACATGGCTGCTAGACTGGGACTGCAGCAGGTGGTGAGGGAACCAAAAAGGCTGAAAATCATACTTGACCTCATCCTCACCAATCTGCCTGCTGCAGATGCATCTGTCCATGACAATATCGAAAGAAGTGACCACCGTACTTGTGGTGACAAAGTCACATCTTCAGATTGAGAATACCCTCCATCGTGTTGTGTGGCACTACCACCATGCTAAATGGGATAGACTTTGAACAGATCTAGCAACTCATGACTGGGCATCGATAAGGCGCTGTGGGCCACCAACAGCAGCAGAATTGTATTCAACCACAATCTGCAACGTCTTGGCCTGGCATATCCCCCACTCCACCATTACCGCCAAGCCAGGGGATCAATCAAACAGCAAGAAATAGACGGAGCTAAAAACTTCCACAATAAAAGCATCAGATCTAAGCTCTGCAGTCCTGCCACATCCAGCCGTGAATAGTGATGGACAATTAAACAGTTCACTGGAGGAGGAGGCTTCTCAAATATCCCCATCCTCAATGATGGAGGAGCCCAGCGCAACTGTGTAAAAGGCAAGACTGAAGCATTTGCAAAAATCTTCAGCCAGAGGTGCTAAGTGGATGATCCATCTCGGTCTGTTCTGGAAGTCCCCAACATCACTGATGTCAGTCTTTAGCCAATATGATTCACTCCATGCACTATCAAGGAACGGTTGAAGGCGCTGGATCCTGCAAAGACTATGGAACCTGACAATATTCCAGCAATAGTACTGAAGACTTGTGCTCCAGAACTTGCTGCACCTCTAGCCAAGCTGATCCAGTACAGCTACAGCACTGGCATCTACCCGGCAATTTGGAAAATTGCCCAAGTATGTCCTGTACACAAGAAACAGGACAAATCCCACCCAGCCAATTACCGCACTATCCATTATCAGCAAAGTGATGAAAGCAGTCATCAGCAATGCTATCACTTACTCAGCAATAACCTGCTTACGGACGCGCAGTTTGGGTTCCACCAGGGTCACTCAGCTCCTGACCACATCACAGCCTTTGTTCAAACATGGAAATTGGAGCCGAACTCCAAAGGTGAGGTGAGAGTGTCTGCCATTGACATCAAGGTAGCATTTAACCGAGTATGGCATCAAGAAGCCCTAGCTAAACTGGAGTCAATGGGAATCAGGGGGAAATCTCTCCAGTGGTTGAAATCATATCTAGCACAAAGGAAGATGGTTGTGGTGGTTGGAGGTCAATCATTTCAGCTCTAGGGCATCACTACAGGAGTTCCTCAGGGTAGTGTCTGAGGCCCAACCATCTTCAGTTGCTTCAACAATGACCTGCCTTCCATCATAAGGTCAGAAGTGGGGATGTTTGCAGATGACTGCAGAATGTTCAGCACCATTCACGACTCATCAGATAATCAAGCAGCCCATGTCCAAATGTAGCAAGACCTGGACAATATCCAGGCTTGGGCTGACAAATGGCAAATTACTTCCACGCCACACAAGTGTCAGGCAATGACCATCTCCTAGGGGCTGGTTTAGCACAGAGCTAAATCGCTGGCTTTGAAAGCAGACCAAGGCAGGCCAGCAGCACGGTTCAATTCCCGTACCAGCCTTCCCGAACAGGCGCCGGAATGTGGCGACTAGGGGCTTTTCACAGTAACTTCGCTTGAAGCCTATTTGTGACAATAAGCGATTTTCATTTCATTGTCAATAGAGGATCTAACCATCGCCCCTTGACATTCAATGGCATTACCATTGCTGAATCCCCCACAGTCAACATCCTGAGGGTTACCATTGATCAGAAACTGAACTGGACTAGCCACCTTAATACTGTGGCTACCAGAGCAGGTCAAAGGCTAGGAATCCTACAGTGAGTAACTCACCTCCTGAGTCCCCAAAGCCTGTACACCATCTACAAGTCACATGTCAGTAATGTAATGGAATACTCACCACTGGCCTGGATGAGTGGAGCTCCAACACTCAAGAGTGGAGCTCCAACACTCAAGAAGCTTGACACCATTTGCAAGCATCTCGCTTGATTGCTCCCCCTTCAACAAACATTCAGTCTCTCCATCACCGACGAACAGTGACAACTGTGTGTACCATCTCCAATATGCACTGCAGGAACTCGCCAAGGTTCCTTAAGCAGCATCTTCCAAACCCACAACCACTACCATCTAGCTGGACAAGAGCAGCAGATACCTGGGAACCCCACCACCTCGAGGTTCCCCTCCAAGTCACTCACCACCCTGACTTGGCAATATATTGCCGTTCCTTCACTGTCGCTGGGGCAAAATCCTGGAACACCCTTTCAAACAGCACAGTGGGTGTAGTTGCACCTCATGGACTGCAGCAGTTCAAGAAGGCAACTCACCAACACGTTCTGAAGGGCAACTAGGGCAATAAATGCTGGCCTAACCAGCGACGCCCACATCCCGCAAATGAATTTTTAAAATTGTTACCGATAACATGATGTGGTGATGCTGCCGTTGGACTGGGTGGGCACAGTAAGAAGTCTTGTGTTGTACAACCTGCTATTGTAAGACTTCTTACTGTACAGATAACATGGCAGGGGGTAATGAAGCTATGGGCATTCACCTGGAAATGGCTCCTGGGTTTCCAGGTTTGCCAGTTGATTCTGCTGGGGGAATGTCAGAGGAACATTCATGTTCAGATTCCCAATCTACCTCTTCACCTACAATCCCAGATCAACCATTACAAGATTCACCACTGGTATTGCATAGGTTGCTACGCAATCGCAAAGCTCTTGACAGACTTCCGTATAGTTAAGACGTTCCTTTTGTCGTATTTCTGTTGTGATAGGGGATTGGAATTTTAGGGGGAGAAGTGTTACAGAGTCTCAGTTTGAGTACAGTGTTCTGATCAGCCTTTTTCCTATGTAATTGTTTCCCTAGCATCTGTTGTGTGTTTTGAGCATGTGTGGGCTTTGGCGGGCTGTTCAGTCTTCAAGAGGGTGACCATAAGCAAGATCTGTTTTTACTAATGCTCCTGTTCTCATAGTTATTACTGTACTACTGCTCTGCTGAGTTACTGTTATTGTCAAACTTCATTATGCATTTCTGTGTATAAAGAAGTTCCTTCTTTTAAACAATGCATTTGACTACCTTCTTTGTGACTAAAGTTACCACAGGCCATTTTAACTTTTGCCGGTGGTGAACCACAGGTGGTGATAGATTGGTTCCCTGTCATACAAACCACCTGATTTTCATTTCCATTGACTCAAATATCAGGTAGGGCGTATAAAGGGCAGCCAAAACGCTTCTGCCTGCTTTCCATCAATGCCAAATATTAAAATCAACTCCAAATCTTTTATTATACTATGTTAGGTCAGACGGAAAAATTGGCTAGTTGAACATTGTAAGGCATAACTTGCCTCATTGTTGAAGGATTAGTGTATCTGTCTTGGTGAGCTTCACTCAGAGGTGCTGGTTTTCATTGTGAATGACACGCTGAATAATATTACTATCTACAGAGCAAAATCTAAGAATGGGGGGCGGTGTTTACGAGAGAAGTTGGACCGATTGGGACTGAACTTACCGGCTGGCAGACGGAAAGCAGCCAACGTCACCTTGCTAACCTCACTGGTTGAAGGTAAGGCCAACATTCAGAAAGAATTGGTGCCATTGAATTACTCATGCCAAATGTAAGTTATGTTTTACTTTTTGTGGGTTTATTAAAGCGTAGTTCAGGTGAAATTGGAATGGACAAAATTCATGACATATATTTCAGTGGAACTCAAGAAACACCCCAATGTGTCACAAGTTACAAAGTCATAAGTGTACTTTTAAAAGCTTAACTTCAGCAATTAAAAATACAAATTACTGGAATCATTCTTTATATACCATCTCGTGCATGTTTACGAATAGTAATGGTAAATTCATCTTTTCAAATACAATTTGAGAGAAGTACAATCAGTAACACTAGAGACTGGTCATAGGAAAAATTGCTTACGTATTTTTCAGTCTATGATGGCTTCCTGATCTGCTCCCTTCATGAATCATCCAACCTATACATTTTACTCATTCTTCTGGAGATGGCAGAAATCTTAAATAATTTTTCGGCTTCAATATTCCAAGGGGAGGGACCACCTCTTGTGGTTATCTAATAAAGTTAAAAATTGGAAAAATAAACATGTAATTGTACAAAGATGGTTGGCAGGTCAGAAATTTGGGCAGAATATTAAAGAAAAGCAAAGGGTGGCTAGAAGATTAATAAGGAGGGAAAACCTTAGAGTATGAAAAAGCTAGCTAGAAATATGAAAACTGTTTTCGAATGATATTTAAAGAGAAAATTCAACAAAGTGAGCATTGATCCTATTGAAAGTGAATCTAAAGGACCTAATAATGGAAATAAGGAGATGGCAGGTGAATTAAGCAGGTATTTTGCATTGGTCTTCACTGTGGAGGATGAAAGCAACATCCTATAAATAGCTGTAAATCTGGAATTGGAAGAGAGGGAGGAACTCACGTAATCACCAGGACAGTCAGTGGTACTTAGTAAATTGTTGGAACTGGGGTTGACAAGTGCCCAGGTTCTGATGGATTTCATCCTAGGGTCTTAAAAGAGATAAATGGTGTGAGAGTTGGATGTGGTGGTTTAAAATTTTCCCAAATTCCCTAGATTTGGGGAAGGTTTCATTAGATTGGAAAATAGCAATTGTAACTCCTTTTATTCAAGAAGGGAGGGAGACAGACAGCATTAAACTCTAGGCAGGGAGATAGACAGCACAAAACTACAGGCAATGTGCTTAACATCTGTCAAAGAGAAAATGTTAGAAACGATAAGGTTTAATAGCTGGGCACTCAGATAAAATCAAGATAATCAGCCAGAGTCAACGGGCGGGATTCTCGGCTGTGTGCCAACGCCAGAGTAAAAACGGGAGTGTTTCGGGATCCCATTCTGCGGCCCACAGGGGGCTAGGACAGCGCTGCTCCAGCTGCCGATCCCGGCCTGAACGTGGCGCAGCGGGGTCCGTGCATGCGCAGTTCGGCCAGAGCCAACTAGCGCATGCACAGTGGCCTTCCTCCCCGTGCCAGCCCCGACGCCAAATGGCGCAGGGCTACAGGAGCCGGCACGGAGGAAGGAGGCCGGGGGACAGGGAGGCAGGCCTGCCAATCGGTGGGCCCCGGTCACGGGCCAGGCCACTACGGAGGCCCCCCCCCCCCCCACAGGCCGCCCCCGGACCCTTCAACGCCGAGGTCCCGTCGGCTCAGAGGATGTTAGAACAGCCCCGGCAGGACTCGGCTTTTTGTTGACGGCCGCTCGGCCCATCTGGGCCGGAGAGTCGCCGCATACCCTGACCGGCGCCGTGCCGACCATGCCGCCGCTGATGGCACCAATTGCTCACAGTATTCTAAATGGGGCCTAACTAGTGTTTTATAAAGCTTCAGAAGTACATCCCTGCTTTTATATTCCAAGCCTCTTGAGATAAATGACAACATTGCATTTGCTTTCTTATCAACAAGTCTCTTGATCAAAAAGTTATTGAGGCAGAGTTATTGAATATGTTTAAGGCAGCGGTAGATAGATTCTCGATAAGCAAGGGGATTGATATGATCTTGGGATTAGGCAGGAATGTGGGGTTGAGGTTAAAATCAGATAAACCATGATCTTACTGAATGGTTGAGCAGGCTCACAGGGCTGAGTGGCTGATGTTCGTATTTACCAGGGAGATCGGAAAGGTACACATCAAATTGAATGGTGAGATGAGTAATGAGATATGTGAATTTAAAACTTTTTTTAAAAGGATGCGTGGAATGAACTATTCAGACAGTAAAGAGATTAAAACTCTTGTCTGTATGGATGACCTGCATGTATTTCAAAAGATTCTATAGCAGGGGCATTACTACACATATTTAATAATTTGTTAGAAAAGATATTGTGTCAAAGGGCGATGATAGTCAATCAGATTTGTGAACAATATGTAATCAGGGGGTTAGTCAATACTGAGGAAGGCTACAGCAAATTACAGGATGACAGGTGACAAGGCAACACAGTGGCTAGCACTGCAGCCTCACAGCACCAGGGACTCGGATTTGTGGTGAATGTATTATGCCAATAATCCCCCATTGTATTTGTATCTGTGCTGTTGCCCTTGTATTTGTATCTGTGCTATGCTGTTGCCCTTGTGGGCTCCTCCTATGGGCCATTGTATGGCATTATCCATAGGGGAACATGTTGGGGCCTGTATGGGCTCCACCCATGGCTCCTCTCCTTGAAGGGAGGTATAAAGAGCAGTCGACCTGTAGGCGGTTGTCAGTATTGGATCAGTCGCAGGCAGGCACTGTTCTAAGTTGATTAAAGCCACAGTTTACTTCTACTCTTGTCTCGAGTGAATTGATGGTCGCATCAATTTAATCAACTTAAACGCAACTATGGAATCGGCCCTCAAACCTGACCGACTGGAACACGATCCGCAGGCCGCGGAGGCGAAAGAAATTTTTTCGCACTGGCTCCAGCTGCTTCAAGGCCTATCTCGCAGCCTCCTCCATGCCTTCCGTCACTGATGAACAGAAACTGAGCCTCCTCCAAGCACGGGTGAGCCATCGAATCTCTGTTCAACTCGACGAGGCCTCCTCCTGCGCAGACGCCCTCGCGATACTCGAACGCCTCTATGTACGGCCCGTGAACGAGGTCTACGCGCGACACATCCTCACCGCTCGCCGCCAGTGCCCCGAGGAATCGCTAGAAGGGTACCTACACGACCTCAAAGCCCTCGCACGCAGCTGCAACTACCAGGCCGTTACGGCCACTCAACATAAGGAACTCGCCGTCCGAGATGTCTACGTGGCGGGAGTCCGGTCCAACTACGTGAGACAGCGCCTACTTGAAAAGGGGGCCCTGGACCTGGATCAGACGGTAAAGTTAGCCTCCTCCCTGGAAGTAGTGTTCCATAGCCTTAACGCATTCCCGGCTGACCGCGCAACCCCCTCGTGGACCCCCAACCAAAGATTACAACAGGCCTGTGCTGCGCGGCTGCCCGCCCACCATGGGAGGCTACCCTGCTATTCCTGCGGCCAGTCCCAACACCCTCGGCAGCACTGCCCGGCCCATAACGCGAACTGCAGCAGCTGCGGGAGAAAAGGACATTTCGCCAAAGTTTGCCTGGCCAGATCCAAGAACTCTAACTCACAGGACCAATCCTCAGACTCACAGGCCCGCAGACCCCGCAGTGTGGCAGCGTGTCTGCCGACTCCGCCCCCGGTAGATGCGTCATCAGCCCCGTGCTATCCGTGGGGGCAGCCATCTTCCAGCCCTCACAGCATGTGCGACTCACAGGGGCCGCCACCTTGGCCTCCCCACGCGGCCCACCATGCTCGACCAACGGGGGCCGCCATCTTGGCCACCATCTGCTACACCGCTCGACGCGTACGATCAACAAGGGCAGCCATCGCTAAACAGCCCCAGCACCTACGACCACGCCGGCTACCCGTAACTCAGCGCGGTCACCCTGGACCAGTCGCGACCCAAGCACCTCCGGAGCTCCATGATGACCGTCCGGGTAAACGGGCACGAGACATCTTGCCTTTTCAACTCCGGGAGCACAGAGAGCTTCATTCACCCGGACATGGTAAGACGCTGCTCGCTCCCAATTTTCCCGGCGCCAAACCATCTCCCTCGCCTCTGGGTCGCACTCGGTGCAAATCCGAGGGTGCACTACCGCAAGCCTAGCAATAAGGGTGCCGAGTACGCCTATTTTAAATTATATGTGCTCCCAGACCTCTGCGCTCCTCTCCTATTGGGACTAGATTTCCAATGCAACCTCAGGAGCCTAACCCTGAGAGTTTGGGGGGCCCTTACCCCCACTCACCACATGCAGACTCGCTACCCTAAAAGTCGACCCTCCCCCACTCTTCGCAAACCTCACCGCCGACTGCAAACCAGTCGCCACCAGAAGCAGGCTGTATAGCATACAGGACAGGACTTTTATCAGCTCCGAGGTCCAGCGACTCTTGCGGGAGGGGATCATTGAGGCCAGCAATAACCCCTGGAGAGCTCAGGTGGTGGTCGTCAGGACCGGGGAAAAGAACCGGATGGTTGTAGATTACAGCCAAATCATAAACCGGTATACGCAACTCGATGTGTACCCCCTTCCTCGGATCGCAGACATGGTTAATCAGATCGCACACTACCGGGTGTTCTCCACGGTGGATCTGAAGTCTGCATACCACCCGGAGGACCGCCACTACATGGCTTTTGAGGCAGGCGGCCGCCTTTTCCACTTCCTCCGGGTCCCCTTTGGCGTCACGAATGGGGTTTCGGTGTTCCAAAGAACAATGGACAGAATGGTGGACCGATATGGGCTGCGGGCCACATTTCCGTACTTGGACAATGTCACCATCTGCGGCCATGATCAGCAGGACCACGACGCCAACCTCCACAGATTTCTCCAAACCGCCCAAAAACTCAACCTCACCTACAACAAGGAGAAATGCGTTTTCCGCACAACCAGACTAGCCATCCTCGGCGACGTCGTGGAAAACGAGGTTCTAGGACCTGACCCTGACCGTATGCGCCCCCTCCTGCAACTCCCTCTCCCCCACTGCCCCAAGGCCCTGAAGTGGTGCCTCGGGTTCTTTTCATATTATGTCTAGAGGGTCCCCAACTATGCGGACAAAGCCCGCCCACTAATCAAGGCCACCATCTATCCACTGGCGACTGAGGCCCGCCAGGCCTTCAGCTGCATCAAGGCGGATATCGCCAAAGCCGGGATGCACGCGGTGGACGAGTCTGTCCCCTTCCAGGTGGAGAGCGATGCATCAGAGGTCGCTCTCGCCGCTACCCTCAATCAAGCAGGCAGACTGGTAGCATTTTTTTCACGCACCCTCACAACCTCTGAAATTCGGACCTCCACAGTCGAAAAAGAGGCCCAAGCCATTGTGGAAGCTGTACGGCACTGGAGGCACTACCTCGCTGGTAGGAGGTTTACCCTCGTCACCGACCAACGATCGGTAGCCTTCATGTTCGATAATACGCAGCGGGGCAAAATCAAGAACGATAAGATCTTGAGGTGGACGATCGAACTCTCCACCTATAATTACGATATAGTATATCGTCCTGGGAAGCTCAACGAGCCCCCAGATGCCCTGTCCCGCGGCACAGGCCCCAGCGCGCAAGATGACCGATTACGGGCTATCCACGATGACCTCTGCCACCCGGGGGTCACCCGGCTCGCCCACTACATCAAGGCCCGCAACCTGCCCTACTCCACCGAGGAGATCAAAGCTGTAGCCAGAGACTGCCAAATCTGTGCGGAATGTAAACCGCACTTCTATCGACCAGATAAAGGCCCACCTGGTAAAGGCATCCCGGCCCTTTGAGCGCCTTAGTATCGATTTCAAAGGGCCCCTCCCCTCCAATAACCGCAATCCATATTTCCTCAATATTATTGATGAGTTCTCCCACTTCCCCTTTGCAATCCCTTGCCCCGACGTGACCACGTCCACCGTCATTAAAGCCCTACATAGTGTCTTCACCCTGTTTGGTTTCCCCAATTATGTCCACAGTGACCGGGGCTCGTCGTTCATGAGCGACGAACTGCGTCAGTACCTGCTCGGTAAGGGCATTGCCTCGAGCAGGACTACCAGTTATAACCCCAGGGGAAACGGGCAGGTGGAGAGGGAGAACGCAACGGTCTGAAAGACCGTCCTAATGACCCTGCGTGCCAGGAATCTCCCAGTTTCTCACTGGCAGGAGGTCCTCCCCGATGCACTCCACTCTATTAGGTCCCTACTTTGCACGGCCACAAACGAGACCCCTCATGACTGCCTATTTGTTTTCCCTCGGAGATCTACCTCAGGGGCCTCGCTTCTGTCCTGGCTGAAGACACCGGGGCCAGTCCTACTCAGAAAACACATTAGGAGCCATAAGTCTGATCCTCTGGTAGAGAGGGTCCAGCTCCTACACTCCAATCCCCAGTACGCTTATATCGAACAGCCCGATGGCCGACAGGATACGGTCTCCCTCCGGGACCTGGCGCCCGCCGGTTCCACCACCACCACCACCACCACCCCTCCACCCTATCCCGCCCAACCTACCATGACCAGCGCCCCCACCCCTATATGGCTCCCGCGCTCCCTTCCGCCCGCCATCCCCCCTTAACCGATCCACAGGAATGAAGCTCCAGAAGAGAGGCTCCCGGAGTCCACGTTTGTACCCGCAGCGGCGCCCTCACTACCGATGACAGCACAGTTGAGCTCAACACCCGAGCCTGCACCAACACCAGAGCTTTGGCGATCACAACGCACAATCCGTGCGCCGGACCGGCTGAACGTAAGAACCCGTCACCCATGCCGGACTTCATTTTTTTAACAGGGGGTGAATGTGGTGAATGTATTATGCCAATAATCCACCATTGTATTTGTATCTGTGCTGTTGATCTTGTAATTGTATCTGTGCTATGCTGTTGCCCTTGTGGGCTCCTCCTATGGGCCATTGTATGGCATTATCCATAGGGGAACATGTTGCGGCCTATATGGGCTCCGCCCATGGCTCCTCTCCTTGAAGGGAGGTATAAAGAGCAGTCGACATTTAGGCGGTTGTCAGTATTGGATCAGTCGCAGGCACTTTTCTAAGTTGATTAAAGCCACGGTTTACTTCCACTCCCATCTCGAGTGAATTGATGGTCGCATCAGGATTCGATTCTGACCTTGGGTAACTCTCTCTCTGGAGTTTGCACTTTCTCCCTGTGTCTGCGTGGGTTCCTGCCGGATACTCCGGTTTCCTCGCACAACCTAAATATTTGCAGGTTGGTCATGCTAAATTTTCCTGTAGTGTCCAAAGATGTGTAGATTGGGTTACGCGGTTGTGGGTTGGTGGTGGCGGGGGGAGTGGTGGGGTGGGTGGGGGTGGTGGGGGGTGGGGGGGAGGTCGCGCCTGGGTCGAGTGTCCTTTCATTCGGTTAATGCTGACTTGATGGGCTGAATGGTCTCCCTGCACTGTATGGATTATTTCATTTGTAAACTTACAGGATAGCCAAATAATGGGGAAATAAAGTTCAACAGATAAATCTGAGGTGGTGCATTTTAATTGGAAGAATAGTAGACCACAGATGATTAGAAGATGCGAGTCTAGGTGAGGTAGAGGAAAACAGCAACCACAAAAAGATTGTCCAGAACCTGGTCCATGGGCCACATCCGGACCATCAAGCGGCTCTGGCCAGGCCTGCATGCCAGGAGGTGGAGTGGAAGATTCTGTAGGGAGTTGCGTTCGCTGCTGTTCGGCTTATTAGTCGGAGATCAAAAGTCTGTGATTGGAGAAGCAGTGAACAGTGTGCTTCATTCAACATGAAAACCGGTGACAATGGTGAGTTTGCTGGGAGGGGCCATAGAGACAGAAATACTGAATGCTGGGTGATTGGAGAAGGAGAAGAAGAAACTAGCTACGGGATGTTGAGTGGGGGGGGGGAGGGCGTGCAGGGTGAAGAAACTGGTTGCCGCGTGGGGGATTGTGGAGTCGGAGATGCCAGCTGTTGGGGAGGGAGGACGATAGATCGGCTGCTGGAAGGGTGGGGTGAAGGGAAGGAGACACTTGCTGCTGGGGTTTTGTGGGAAGGAAAATGAGAGATGGCTGTTGGGACGAGGAGGGGCAGTGGGGGCGAGACACCGGCTGCCGGATAGAAGAGAGCGAATAGCATGAGAGCGGGTCTACCCTGGCCCGCATGCCAGTAGGTGGAGTGGAAGATGCTGCAGGGAGCTGCTCCTCCAATCACAGGATATTCCTCTCCTGCATTTGCTGCTGATGGGCTATTAATGGGAGATCAACAGTTGTGATTGGAGGAGCTGACGGGTTTAGGGGGGTGGGGGGTTGAGAGCGAGAGGCTGCCAATTTGGGGAGTGGTGGGAGAGAGGGCCTGGGCAGGGAGAGATTGGCTGTCGGGTGGGAGGTAAAGGGAGAATGGTATCTTTCTGAAATTTACTCATCGGCTCCTTGAGTGAAAATAAAAGTGAAATGTGGCTACTTGTGTGAAAAGGTTGGACAGGCTTGTGCAACCCACATTGGCAAAGTCTTTATGGGAGATGATGATTTAATGGTAATGCCTCTGGCCTAGTCATCTGGAGGCCCAGGCCAGTGCTGCAGGGACATAAGTTAAAATTAAATTTAACTCATGAATCTTCTCGAGCGGCGTGGTTGGGCCGAATGTGCCATACATCCTATGTAATCCAAATATTATTCTAAACATCACTGCCAATCCCATTCTAACATGCTCAGTACAGCTTCCATAATGCCAAATCTCATGAACCAATTCTGATTTGCAAATTTCCTCTCTTCAACATCCACTCCCTGTGCACCAATTGTTACATGTGGTAGTTTTAAAAAGGGTCCATTTCCTACTGTTCTCCATGGTTAAATATGTAGACAAGACAAACAGAATCTCAGAATTGTTACCGTGCAGAAGGAAGCCATTCAGCCCATCATGTCTTCATCGGCTCTCTGAATGAGCCATTACTTGGCACCAGTCCATGTGTTCTTCCCTTAACACTGGAAATTCTTGCCCTTCAGCTATGAAGTCCAATGCCCTTTTTAATGTTTCAATTGAACCTGCCTCCACCATATACTCTGGCAGGGCTTTTCAGACCTTACTTACTCACTGCACGTAAAAGTGTTTCCCCAATGTTGTTTTTGCTTCTTTTGACAATTGCTTTAAATCTGTGCCTCTCATTCTGGATCCTTTCACGAGTGGAAACAATTTTTATTTGTCTAATCTGCCCAGACCCCTTATGATTTTGAATACTTCTACCACACCCCCTCTCAGCTTTCTCTTCTGCAAGGAAAACATTGAATTTCATCTGTCAGCTGTCCACCAATTGCACCAACTTGGCCAAGTCCTTTTGAAGTTCTACATTATCCTCATCAGAGTTCACAATGTTTCCAAGTTTCATATCATCTGCTAACTTTGAAATTTTTTTCAGTACACCAAGATCTTTGTCATTAATATATATTATCTGGAAAAGCAAGAGTTCCAACACAGATCCATCAGGAACTCTGCTATAAACCATCGCCCAGCCTGAAAAACATCCATTAAACCTTACTCCTTGTTTTCTGTCACTCATCCAGTTCCTTATCCATGTTGCTATTGTCCCTTATATTCCTTAAGCTATAACTTTGCTCACATGTCCATTGTGTGGAACTGTTTCAAGCAAGTGTAAGTTAAGCATCATTCTAAATAATTATTTCAATTAGACTGCATATGAAACAGGAAAAATAAACTATTCAAGGGGAAAATATAGAGAGCAATATAGGAACTTGTAAAAACACGTTCAAATTAATAGAAAAGGTACAAATTTTTAAAAAACTAATTTTATCTCCAAAATGATCACGATGGGGGTGGAACTTTGGATGGTCCTCAGTAATATCAATGTTGCCCCTTCTTCTTTCACCTGTAAACGTCATTGATTGGACTGAACGATGGTGGTGCAGTGTGCCAATGAGGACAAATGGGCGTTGAAAATATTCTAAAGTGCCTGCGGGTAGGATTTGACTTCCATTGAAGAAAGAATCTGCTTGTCCTCGTAGTGCAGCTGCCAGAAATCCCAAGGACTTGGCACTGTAGCCTTCGTTCTCAGAAAGGGTCACGTGGGGTGACACAAGTCCCGACTGATGCCAGAGGCCATGGGGTAAATTGAGAAGAAAGGCAGACCCTTCTTTTCCCTTAGCGAGGCCAACAAAGGAAACGGATTGTAGAGAACCGAGGGCGTCTTGGTAAATGCTCTCCAAATCAGGCGAGCATCCTGTATGATCATAGCAAAGAGTGACATGTGGATCGGGAATATCTAAGGGAGGTGAAAAGTGTGAGGGATCAAAATCAACCGACCACCACTGTGGAGTAGTGAAAAGGGGAACATTTCGAAGCTGGGCCTGCGGGATAGCTGATATAGTAATGCCGTTATCAGGGCAAACAATTTCCACCTGCAAGGGGCACAGCAAGTCACGTCCGGCCAGGTTGACACCGAGGACGCAGGTAACTGTGAAAGGGATGCAACATTCCCGGCCCTCAAATTGAACAGAGAGCGGCTTCGTCAACAGATAAACAGCACCTTTCCCATGAAACCAGCAAGTTCCACATGCTTATCAGAAAGGGGAAAGCAATGTTTCTGAATTAATGTCCAGTCTAGCGTAGAATGAGTCGCGCTGGTGTCAATCAGGAAGGGGATAGGCACGCCCTCTATGTAAATCGTAGCGGTGGGCTCGTCAGAGTGGTCTGTTGAGAAGACCGGAAAGTTCGATCTGGCTAGTCAGTAGGGGTTAGAGGTAGTGAAGGGTGTCTGCTGACGGGATTGAACTCTACCTTGTCATCGGGGTGCTGGACAATCCCTAGCGTAGTGGCCTGTACGTTGACAGTTGAAGCAAGTGACTTTATATTTGGCAGGAGGACGACGCGGAGGAGCGCTGTCAAAATCCTCCATGTGTGGAGTGAAGGGGGAAGGAGCCTGTGAGCGGTAACCAAATTCAGGAGGGTCCGTGCAATCTGGGCGATAGGAACGTGAATCTGACCTTGAGGAGCTCTTCTTTGAGAGGGACGTTGGATGAATTCGGATTTAATTTTGGGCGAAGTGTCTTTGTAACAGGTCTCACGGTTGCGGCCATTGCTCCAATAATAAGACACAGCACGTTTCATTTAAGGTTTAGAATTGTCAGACCAGTCCATGTTATTAGTTTTAATACTGGATGCTACGTGGTCAGGCAAAACCTGCATTAATAGTGCATTAAATTGGGGTGACTGTGTGCCTGTATTGAAAGCAATGTCCCCGGAGTAAAGAGTGTACATGCCACAAAAGCGGTCAAAAAATTCTGGACCATCTTCCTTAGAAGTGGGGGTACATTCAAGGAGTTTGGCGATGTCAACGGGTTTACGGAGAGCCCGTTTTAGTGCAGGGAACGTTAAAGTACGCTGATCATCCCCCGTTTGGTGTGCGGCGCTGAAGGCCGTCCACGTGTCCTAATTCATTTTTCCATCTTTCCCCTAATTCTGGGGGAAGGGATGAATAAATCAGTGAATATTGATCACATGCGATAGCACCGTACATGGTCGCAGTTCTCCTCAAAAACTCAGTGAACCCCTCTGAGTCCTCTTTGCAGGAGGGACATTGGGCCATGATCAAACATAGCTCATGGGGTTTAAAAGCCTGCCACACCTCAATGAATGGGTCATCATCATCAGCAGCGTGGGGGTTAATAACACTCCTAATGGGATAATTTGCGGCGGGAGGTGGTGGCGGAAAAGTTTCCTCCTCCTTAGGTTGGAGTGATAAATCAAGAAAAGCCTGATTAACAGAGGTGAAGGGTTGTTCCATATTAACATATTAACGGCTTGCGTATGTGACCGAGTGCGTGTTGCTACGGGGGATGCGTTAGCAGGAGTTTCATTGGCAGTGGGACCATAAGGGGGAGTCTGGACTTGGGACGGTGGAATTGTAGGATCGGGGTGTGCAGGATGAGGCTGGGGTCCAGGGGTTAAATCCTCCTCCTCTTCCGTATCGCCTGAATAGGGAAACATCGGCATGCCAGAGCAACTGGGAGGATCCTCCTTTCATTTAATTTGATGGGCTAGCCCTCTCTGCCTATTGGTTTGAGATTTTTTATTTTTGCCTTGTTGTTTATGCTTTCTATCCCAAAGTTCACATTCCAATTTTAAAGTCTCCCAATGTTTTGTTTTACCATCCACACAATCATCAATCCCTTTTCTATGGGCGTTATCTCTCCAACTCATTAATAGTGATTGTTCGTGGCGCTTAGTAGATTGCTTCTTCCAGTCTGAGATTAAAAACTTCCACTTAAAACCGGCGTTTCTCTGCCAAATGATTTTCTCAGCAGAAATGCAATTATCGTAGTTCCAAGTGCCCCCTAGTGGCCAAATATCGTTACCCAATTTATTGTTCAGCGCTGCAGATAATCTCCGTAAATTACGTTCTTGAGACGGGTTTTCAGAGCACATGAAAAAGAGAGGGGAATTGCCCCCAGTTTTGTCTAAAATCTGTCCCATAATGTCAATAAAATGTGCCCCTCGCAACCAAAATAATCCCTGGTACCAAATCAAATTGCAGGTTCCCTGACCCAAACTTAAGCCTGTATAAGAGGTCCCTGACCTAAGGCTAACCACAATTGGGGTCCCTGACCCTAAGTACTCTATTAACAGTACAATTTAGATTCGAGCACCGTCACCTGTTTCGTTACTTCTCCCAGGGATTGAGGGGTCAAACCACCAATCCGAGAGAGAGAGACCAAGGTTAATCTTACCTTGTGCCGGCATCCGTCTCTTTCCTCCGGGTCTGGCTCGATCACTTCTTCAGTCCTCCACGGAATTCACTCAGGATATTGGTAACTGCTCGCTTGCGCCAAAATGTCAAAGTCAATATTTTCCCGCTTCTGTAGTAGAAAGATTCAACACACTCGTTAAGACAGAATAACAAGCTTTATTTTCGAAAACAACTGCATGCAGTAATGGCTGAAACTTGAAGTCAGAGAGCAGTCAACAAAACCGCTGAGTCTTTCACAAGTTCCGCGCTTTCGCGGAGAATTAGCTCAATATTTATACATTATCATTATCAAGATTATGTGACAACAGTATAGTCAGTAGTTTGATTGGAAATACAAATGGAAGCATAGACCAGACCATGTTTGGTCATATCACTCATACCATTATTTAGTGCTTGGAGGGAACATTAAAAGGCCGGAATAGACTTGTTTCTTCCTGAACTTATCTTGTTTTAAATTCCTACGGCCCTGGGTTATGACGAGTTAGTTTTATCAGGAGTTGCTGAGGTCTGGTGTTTTGGAATGGCTCGACCTTCGCTGATCTTTTCAGACTTCAAGTTGTCCAGAGTTGGCCTAATCAGTCTTACAGTCTGAAAATGGTTAGGGCAGCATTCTTTACATGGGCCTGGTGAGCTGGAGTGAGTAGTTTCAGCCTTTCTTATATTGTATCAAACCTTTTGACCAGTCTTCCCATTGACCAGTTTTCCCATCATGCCATTACTTAATTCGTACCATATCACATATCACTGGCATCAAGGCTTAAAATTGAAAGAACACCAGTTTTGCTCTGCAGTGGTACCACTGGGGCCCACTTATATTGTGAGAAGTTACCTTTTCTCCCTGCCCATTTGTAAAGGGTGGCAACTATTACCAATCTGAGATATTTAAAAACACTGATGCCAAAAAGAAATGGGCTGGAATCAAGAGCACAAATGGATGGCAGAGGTATTACCTTGCCACACATCTTCTGGTGGAGCAGAAATGGACTGCAGCTGTTCAAGAAGGAGCGTAACACAACCTTCTCAAGGGCAATTAGGGATGAGCAATAAATGCTAGCTGAGCCAGCGATGCCCAGATTCTGTGAAAGAATAACTAAAGGAAAACACAAAATTTAGCCCTTAATTACAATATGAAATATTAAACCAGTAACAGAATACTAATTGTCTCATAGCAGAGAACGTTAAAACTCTCAAGAATGAAAGTAAAACAGATTACCATAGGCTGCTTCCCCTTTGAGGGGGAGATCTGATTTAACCTGAGGGTCACCACACCTCAGGCTAGGGTCAAGGTTGAGAAGGCAGGGCCTTCATGAATAAGCCCAGGCAGCATGGGAATTGAACCCACACTGTTGGCCTCGCTCTGCATTATGGGCCAGCTGTCCAGCCAACTGTGCTAAACTGGCCCCCCCGTTGAAGTAGAAAATTAATGTTTACTAGTCGTATTAACCAAAGAAAACCATTTAAAAAACCATGTCAACTTGTCTTCCAATGTTTGAGATATTTCCAGTATCCTGGAGGGGAGGATTTTGAAATTAATGAACACTTTGAGTTATTGACAACACAACTGGTTGATGTGGTGGGAGAGTTAGCTTACCAGTAATTAGCTTTGATAGACTCAGTAGACTTTTCCCACTTGACTCTGCTTTGGAAGACATTGGAAATTTCAGAAATGTGAAATATATGCAGAAACTTACCTGAGATTTCCTGTTGCACCGAGATCACTGAACACTTAGAATCATCGTGAACAATCCCCTGCTTTACACTGAAAACAATGATTTTGTGATTAATCAATGATGGCATCATTGAGTTAAGTCAGGCAAAAAGCATTTTGCTTCTACAGACACAATGATATTTCACCAATAAAAAATACATTTAGTCCTGTCTCTACTTACTAAAAAGAATAGGCTGTTGATTGACATCATCAACTTGTCCAAATCTGACATTGCTCGGCCCTGTCTGATCTCGGAAGGCAAGCTGGGGCACTTTTGATTAATACTTCAAAGAAAGATTTCCTGGAAATGGCAGATACTGTAGGTTTCTGATGGATGATGGAGGGATAGATAAGGATAGTGTCATTCAACTCCTTGCTTCAAATCCAATTCACACTGGCAGGATGAGAGCTTTCTTTCTCAACTGGCTAAAAAGATTTGCTATAAGAAGAGTTGGAGCACTTTCTCGGGAAATATGGATCATTGACAACAAAAGTGTCTCCCATAGATTTTATTTCTTGCAATTCTTAAGTTTCTTTCGGCGTCAAGGACCTCTGGGCTTCCTCCTTCCTCCATTTGTCTGCAGGCAGGATGACAAGTGCACGAGCTCCAATATGAAAGTAAGAAAGGGGGCGGGATTATCCGCTTGCCGATGCCAATTTCGTAATCGGTGGAGAATCCCTTTTTACAATCGAATCAGGGGCGGCGCCTGTTTTCGGATGCTTCGCCCCCTCCAAAACGGCGTCATTCGGGAGTATGGCGTACGCCGTTGGGACTGCCTCAGGATATTACCTGAAGACCCTCCCCGATTCTCTGCTCCCGATGGGCCGAGTTCATGACGGCGCGATTCACTTGCGCTCTCAGTTTTCGTGAACCTGGCATGGCGGCTGCGACCACAGTCGGGGGGGGAGCCGTGCTGCTGGCCGTGGGGGGGAGGGGGCTTCGGCGAGGGCTGGGGGGAGAGGTAGGTGGTGGTCGAGGTTGGCGAGGCAATGTCCGGGGGGGGGCATTGCCTGGCAGGTCGGGTCCATGCGGGGTCCATGCGCGGCCGGCGCCATGTTGTACAGCGCGACCACTGCAGGTCATCGCCGTGCGTTTGCGCGGCCACGGATCTGGCAATTCTCCGGCTGTTTATTTTGTGAAGGCTGTGTGTTTTACATGGTATGGCTGCTAGCCACCCACTGGTCAGAGGGTCGGTGCTGGGGCCTTGCTGAGTTTTTCATCGTGGAACTAGATATTTCCTCCGGACATAGCCTCAAAATCAGAGCATCCAGCCCATGGTATCTGAAATAGGTTTATTGTTGTGATAGTGATATAAAAAGCATATGAAATTTAGCTATTTTAAATTTAAGTTAGTTCAAAAACCTCAAGGGGTGATTTTAACTTTGCTGCTCTCTGAAACGAAGTGGACAAGTAGTTGAAATTGCCAGGAGGAATCATTGGCAGAACTCTCTTAGATTCCAAATTTTAATATGTGTTACAGCCACAAATGTGGTCCTAATTTCAATGTAAAGGTGATGCCATTGGGACTGGATTGCTATTTTCTCTATTGGGCCGAGTAGGGAAGGGATTGTAACTTTCTTGCTTGGTCAAAATAAAAGGAGCCTGATGCTTGACATTGCAATCCCCCCGTCCTTCTGCTGGTCAGTTGCTACTTCCAACCAGTTTTGGATGGGAAACTATCTGGCACGTGCGGATGAGAACCAAGAGTTAAAATCTTGACACGCAAAGGTCTAAATGCTTTCTCCCAGTCTCGGCCCTTCTTTTAATTTAATTCTGCTCCTCTTCACTTTTCCCTTCTTCCCAAATCAGATTTTCTCCCATAATATTTCCAATCTATATATTTTTTTAATTGTTTGCGTTAAGTACCCTATTTTTCTTTAAGTTTAAATAAATCTCTTATCTGTTTCTCAGCTTTCTTCATTTTATTTTGGATCCAGTCTCGATCAATACTAATTCACATCGTCCCTGGATTAACTAAAAATTGGCTCCAAAGGATGATTCTAAGCCAGTCAAAGGACTAAATACTGTAGTTTGACTTGGTCTCAACCTTTGGGCAACAGGATTAAACCATTTTGCTAAAAGTGGGCTGACATTCAGACATTTACATCAGGCAGTGTAACTGGCAGGATAATATATCAATAGTAAAGGCAGCTGAGTATTACCAAACTAATCTTATTGCACTTTAGAGTTGTTTTTAGTTTTTTTAATTTCAGGACCACTAGAAAGGGAGGTATAATTGTTGACTCATTAAACTGCCGAGGCAGTCTTGTGGCGCAGTGGGTAACGTCCATGCCTCTGAGCCATTAGCTCTGGGTCTGTGTCCCGTCCTCGAACTTGATGGCCAAGGAAGGTGTATTCATAATGCAGACAAACAGGTTGAGAGTTTAAACATGTAAATTCTTCCAAACATGCCAATGGCTGGCAGTAAGAGAGGGAGGGAGTCCTGATCAGTTACGCTTGTCGGGAGTGGTGTCCCTCAGGCTCTCAGCCCCTGGCAACAGACTAGCAATCTGTTCCGGGAATTACTAGCTATGGAAACAGATGAAAGTCTGTTTTAGTGCATCACTAGGTGAGGGAAGAAAATTGGGGCTTGGATTGTACTGCCGGTTTCATATCATTCTCTGGTCAGGAAAGTGAACTGTGTCCACGTATACTTCAATTCATGCCTAGACCTTCACAGCCAGGGTTGGACATTTGAGTAATGCTGGATAATTTTAACATCTACAGGGCAAAATGTCAGAATTGGCAGCAGTTTGAAAAAGCTGAAAATATTGATGTGCCTGGTGGTCAGCAGGACCCCAGGGGGATAGGCGGCGGGCCTGTCATTTACATATGTAAAATAACCATTAGCTGCTGCTTTAACCCAGGATCCTGACTTTAATTCTGTCTGCATGGGTTTCCCAATCTTCATGGAACTCACTAGGGAACACAAAGTGAGAGATCAGAGGGATTTGATGCGGGGGGGTGGGGGGCGGGGGGGGGGGGGGGGGGGAGGTGAGCAATTGACAGTAAAGCAATGCTCTAAATACTGAAATCTGACATCTGCTTCCTTGTTTAAGTGGAAGGGTTTTTCAAATAGGACTTGTATTAAGCATATGCTTTCACTGCCTTGGAGATGATTTCCAATATTTTGGAGATCAGATTCACCATCAAGCTTGGAGTTTTTTTGCTTCAAGACCTCCCAGCTTGAAGCTGACGCATGGGAGAAACTTTGTGTATCTGTGCCTTAGAATCGTGGAATCTGTACAGTGCAGAAGGGGGCCATTCGGCCCATCAAGTCTGCATCGACCCTATGAAAGAGCACTTTCCCTAGGCCCAATCCCCTGCCCTATCCCCATAACCCTACCTAACCTTTGGACAGGGAGGGATAATTTTAGCATGGCCAATCCACCTAACCTGCACATCTTTGGAAGGTGGGAGGAAACCACAGCACCCAGAGGAAACCCGCAGACATGGGAAGCATGTGGAAACTCCACACTGGCAGCCACCCAAGGTCAGAATTGAACCCCAGATCCCTGGCGCTGTGAGGCAGCAATGCTAACCACAGTGCCACCAAGCTGTCTGTCCACATTGGACTTCAGATGTGTATCAAAAGGAGCAACACCTGCAGGAGCAACAGCTGACTTCTGCCAAACCACCCACAGGACAGTGAAACTAAGCACGGAGCTCCAGCTGGCAAGAGGCAATACTCCCACCACTGGGCTCACAGTGGATTATTTTTCCATACATGACTGAGCATCAGACTTTCCTGTCAGATGACTGCTGATATTTACAGTTTCCTGGAAGATGACTTTCTGCCAAGTGGACCAAACAGACAGGTCTTTCCAGTGGCGGTCAAGGTCACCACAGCTCTGAATTTCTTTGCTTCCTTCCAGGAATCTGCTGCTGCTATTTGTGAAATCTAACAATGTGCTGCCCACAAGTGATCTCAAAGGAAAGGATGCCATTGTTTCCAAGGCGTGTACTTCGATTTTCTGCGTTGGCTGCATTCTCACCAATCTAGGGAGTCAGATTGCATACTTGGAGCCCCCATATCACCCAAGGAGTCTTCATCCACTGAAAGGGATTCCACTCCATTAATGTTCAGCTCATCTCCAGCCACCAATATATTATCAGGCATGTGTGCCCAAGGTTACCTGGGAACTGCCAAGGTGTGCTCACCCTACACCAGTCTTGTTGTGCAGAAATATTCACACCTCGAAGCCGAGACAGGATGGCTCATTGGAGAGAAGAGCTACCTTCTGAAGATGATGACACCTGTGAGGAGCCCAAAAGCTGACACCCAGGAATGATAAAACAGAAGACCTGCGAGCACCAGATTTGTAATTAAGCTGTAAACTTTCCCTGCCCTGATCAGGCCACCAAAGACACTGTATCCAGGAACAAGGGAGGACGCTTCTGCTGCTGACTAATGATATGTATAATCTAAGGACAGTAAAGGGTTAACAAGTTGATGTTCATGTATAACAACACTAGATGGCAACACTGAGTAGTCTTATAAAAGGCTGCGTTTAGGCATTCTGGGAGAAACTGTTGGAGAAGTTGATGTAGAAGGGTAGTGTGAAGTTGAGTTAGAGTGCAGGTTATATATTAGAGAGACTGTACCATAGATTCAATATTATTATTTTGTTAACTGTTACTCAGTAGAGTGTGCGAGCCAATTTAAGTAGTGTAAAATAAACTAATTTGGATTTAAACATATAGCTTTATGTTTTTTGTCAACACTACGACTTTGGCTATCTTGGCGAACAATACAAGGAACATAACATGCTACCAGTAGTGGACAGTCATAACACTGACCTCCTCAGCCACCTACAGCAATCCCTGTCTGTGCTCTGAAGGTGACAGTCTCCCTGTGGGCCTTCATAGCCCACAGCATTATATCCAGAGAAGCATCGCTGAAGCGTGGCACTGTCTTACCGTGTTACGTTTCTATCAATGCAGTTCATGGCTCTCTCAAGACCATCTACAGTACTTCAGTTCTGACCTTGGAGGGTGCCTTTAACTATTGGAGCTGAGGTAGATTAAGGTGCAACTTCATCATGCCTGCTCACTGTAATTGGTCAGGAAACCCAGAATCCAGATGCAAATGCAGCAGCTGGATTGTTGTTTTTTTAAACGGTAAAACACCGCTGAAGCTTCCGCGTTCTTGACACGTTGCTGGCCACCCTTCACGCGAATAGGTCTGAAAGTTCAATAATCGGGAAAGATGTAAAACAGGCACTTACAGCACAAAATCACCATCTGCCCTTCAGAATCTAAACCTGCTATATCTTTAATGTGAGGGGACAGTCAGCTCTTTGCTTACAGCTAAAAGTTTACTTCTCCCAAAGGTTCATTGACTTTAAACTCTGAATAACTGAGACAAATAGATCCCTAATTGGATATGGTCTCTGCTGTGTTGAACACTTTCCACCAGGGTGGTGGTTGGATACTTCAAGCTATCAGTTTTGCGATGATCCCTCCTGAATAGCATGTCAAAGTATGTGGCTGTTGAATGAAGACAAAATTAGATTTGGCTTTGATTTACCTAGTCATATACTTTGTTCTGTCAAAGTTCACACCAAAAGAATGATTATCTGGATGAGACACTAAAACATGACCAGAGAATCATTGATGACAGAAAGAGATCAATCAGCCCATCATGCCTGCTGAAAGACCTATTATTTTCCTTCACCATTTTAACTTAGTTTCACCCTACTGCCCTCTCCAAATGTTATATTCACATTGCACTATTTTAAATAACAGCTGTAAATTCTCTCCAATGTCCAGGCTAATTTTCAGCCCTCACACCACCTCTACCCAGCCCCAGCCCTCCTCCGCCCCAACCAACATCAGCACAGCTGATTTACTGGTACTCATCTCATTGCTGTTTGTGGCAACTTGCTGTGTGAAAATTGGCTGTTGTGTTTCTGCATTACAACAGTAAATACATCAATGAGTGTAAAGAGCTTTTACTTCTTTGCTTCAAAAAATATTCTGATTAAACATTCATCTCCTATAAACCCGGCGCTTAAATAAAATTTACTAACTGCTCCCTATCTCTTCGTTTATTGTTCTTTAGAATCAGCTTAGTTGACTGACTGATTAATTGATTGATTTATTGTCACATGTACCGAAGTACAGTGAAAAGTATTTTCCTGCGGCCAAGGGAATGTACACAGTATGGACATAGTAGACAAAAGAATAATCGACAGAGAACATTGACAGTGGTACATCAACAAATAGTGATAGGTTACAGTGTGGAACAAGGGCCACACAATGCAAATACATGAGCAAGAGCAGCATAGGGTGTCATGAATAGTATTCTTCAGGGAACAGATCAGTCCGAGGAGAGTAGTTGAGGAGTCTAGTAGCTGTGGGGAAGAAGCTGTTCCTATCTCTGGGTCTTCAGACTTCTGTATCTTCTGCATGGTGGAAGGGTCTGGAAGAGGGAAAAGCCTGGGTGCAAGAAGACTCTGACAATGTTGTCTGCCTTCCTGAGGCAGCAGGAGGTGTAGATAGAATCAATGGGAGGGTGGCAAGCTTGTGTGATGCGTTGGCTGAGTTCACCACACTCTGCAGGAGTGTCGTCAGTTGAGTGGTAGCACTCGCTCACTTCTGAGCCAGAGGTTGTAGGTTTACTACTTACGCGGTTGAGTGTGCAATCCAGGCTGACTGTGCTGTGTGAAGCAACGTGAGAGATGCCATCACCTAGATTCGACATTGGGGCGGTGTGGTGGGGCGGTGTGGGGGGGGGGGGGGGGGGGGGGGGTGGAATTATCAGACAAAGTGCTCCTGCCAGTCTGGATGACTCTTTGTCAAAGCTGAAAATAGGGTCAGATTTATCCTGTTGGAAGGGGGAGGCGTGGAACAGTGGGGCTGGATAGAGGGACAGTGATAGGTGGAGATTGACAAAGATGTCCGTGGGCGGAAAGACAAAGGGAATGTAAATAGGGTACGGCTAGGAAAGGTGCTGACAGTGGCACATTAAGAGATTAGAATGTAGGGCAGCACAGTGGCGCAGTGGGTAGCACTGCAGCCTCACAGCGCTGAGGTCCCAGGTTCGATCCCGGCTCTGGGTCGCTATCCGTGTGGAGTTTGCACATTCTCCCCGTATTTGCGTGGGTTTTGCCTCCACAACCCAAAGATGTGCAGGGTAGGTGGATTGGCCACGCTAAATTGCCCCTTGGAAAAATGAATTGGGTACTCTAAATTTTTTTTTTAAAAAGAGATTGGAATGTGTTACTGGTATAACTAAGGTAAGCAGTGTGGAGAAGCATAGGAACATAGAAAATAGGAGCAGGAGGAGGCCATTCGGCCTTCGAGCTTGCTCCACCACTCATTATGACCATGGCTGATCGTCTAACTCAATAGCCTAAACCCGCTTTCCCCCGTATCCTTTGATCCCCTTCGCCCTAAATGCTATATCTAACAAGGTCAAAGGACAACTAAGAACATGAAATAGATGGCCCAAGTGGGCTGGGGTGGAGGGAGGGGGGACAATGGTGAGGGAAAAACAGATTGATGGAAGAAATGAAAATAAATCGGTAGAAATAAACTTGTGTCACTATCAGATAAAACGTAGACTGGGTGACCACTTTGCAGAACATCTTCGAACCATCCACAAGCAGGACTCAGACCTTCCTGTCACTTGCCATTTCGATTCACCGCCCTGCTTTCATGTCCACTTGTCTGTCTTTGGTCTACTGCAGTGTTCCAGTGAAGCCCTGCACAAACTGGAGGAACAGCTCCTCATCTTCCGATTAGGCACGTTACAGCCTTCCGGACTTAACATTGAGTTCAACAACTTCAGACTGTGAACTCTCTCCTCCACCTTCACCCCATTTTTATGAATGCTTTAAGAGGGAGGAAAGGGAATGTACAAAAGCCCCACAGTCTGTCATTTTGTGGAGTTAAACTTAGAACTGTTATGGAGATACTACAGGAGAGGCTAGCCTGTTCTACAGGTCAAAGAAAAGGTGTGGCAGTGCTGGTGGCACCTGAAATCACAAAACTCCCCTGCTAATCCCACCCACGATAGACTCCATTTTTTTAAAGTTAGATCGTGCCCCTATTTCCAGTTCTCTCCAGCTTTGACAAAGAGTCACCCAGACTCGAAACTTCAGTTCCCTTCTCTCTCTCCACAGATGTTGTCAGACCTGCTGGGGTTAGATAAATATGAATTCTCCTTCTTCCTTTTGGGGATCTTTTTAAGTTCTCCAGTTGCTGATTCATCAATCATCACTGTTGAATTGTACCCCAACAAGGATTCAACACCTTTAGAAGAAGAAAAAGGAGAAAGCAAGCAAGAAAAGTGGAACAAAGAAAAAGAACAAAGAACAAAGAAAAGTACAGCACAGGAACAGGCCCTTCGGCCCTCCAAGCCCGTGCCGACCATGCTGCCCGTCTAAACTAAAATCTTCTACACTTCCTGGGTCCGGATCCCTCTATTCCCATCCTATTCATGTATTTGCCAAGATGCCCCTTAAATGTCACTGTCGTCCCTGCTTCCACCAGTTCCTCCAGCAGCAAGTTCCAGGCACCCACTACCCTCTGTGTAAAAAACTTGCCTCGTACATCTACTCTAAACCTTGCCCCTCGCACCTTAAACCTATGCCCCCTAGTAATTGACCCCTCTACCCGGGGGAAAAGCCTCTGACTATCCACTCTGTCTATGAAGAAAAGACAAAAATGTTCAAAAGTCTAACGGAAGACTTTGTCAAATTTGCTCTACCATAATGGCACTTATACTTGATCCTACACAATTGAAAGTAGTGTGGGGCTGAAGTGATGCAAGATTCCAGCCCTTGTCAAATCCAACATATTCACAATACAGCACTTTTTCTCTTTTTATATTGTCTGTTAATCACTGATCATTGCCCATCCTTAAAAACCTGTAGTTTAAGGAAACGAAAAGGTGCTAGCCATGACACGGTCAATATAAAACCAACTTAGCTCTAAGTCAGAATGTTGTGGGTTCAAGTCCCACTGTAGAGCCTTGAGAGCCAAAGTCTAGACTGACACTCCAGAGCAGTGCTGCAGAGGGCTTGCTGCATGTTAGAAGTGCTGTCTTTGGATGAGATATTAAAGTGTGGCCCTGCATTTTCTCTCAGGTAAACATAAAAGATTCCGTGACACTGTTTTGAAGAAGAACAAGGGAGTAATCTCAGGTGTCCTGGTCAATAATTATCCTTTAATCAATGTCACAAAAACATATTAGCTGGAATTCTCCAGCTGTCGGAGTGGGAAATAGCATTGATAAGCGGCAGGAAGAGAGAATCCCGCTGCCAACAAATGGCGTGCTGCTGAAAAACATGAGGCTGGGGGTACCAGAGGACCTGCCCAGTATTTGGTCACTGGCTGCAATGTTTCCTACATTACAAAGGTTGCTACAATTCAGAATTCATTTTCTGTAGGTTGCTAACGGCACTGTATCGATACACGTCTTATTTATTCACAGATTATTGATTCATTTTCCTTAAATTCAGTAAAACCGTTCTTGAGTATTTATAAACATGGTAACATGCTTTGCTACCTCCTTATCATTGATCGTTATGTTTTTTTTTGGTGCAACTTCATTTGTAATAATGTGTTTTTGTTAGCTTTTTATTATTTCAGGTGCCACCATCACTGCCACGCCTTTTTTTTGACCTGCAGAACAGGCTAGCCTCTCCTGCAGTATCGCCATGACAGTTCTAAGTTAAACTCCATGAAAAGACAACAGGGAGATGCAAATCTGCGAAAACTGTGGGGCTTTTGTACATTCCCTTTCCTCCCTCATAAAGCATTCTAACATCACCAAGTGCACCATCTAGTGGCCTGACTGAAATAGGACTAACCGTATCCAGTGATAACAAGATAGTGACATGAGACTTTGAACATGGCAACTGAGCCAAGTTAATCTTTAAAAAATGTTCAGGTATTTCAGTTGACGAAGAGATAACCTATTTATACAGTGGGGTGTGTATCCATAAGCAACATAATACATGAATTAAAGGGCTAATATAGATTAATCTTCACAGTCAATAATGCTGTGAGTGTTTGCACTATCACAAATTGATCGGGTTGAGAGCGAGTTATTCACCTGTTGTAAATGTTTAATTCAAGAGTTTCGTCAGATTAAAAGTATAGTCGATAACTACATTTAATACACTTCCAAACTTTTCCAAATACATTGCCTTTTAAGAGTTAAAAGTAATTTATCTTCTCCCCATAAGGTGAGGCTCTCCACTTGGCCCGGGATTTTGGCTATACGTGTGAGACAGAGTTTCCTGCCAAAGCAGTGGGGGAGCAACTAGCCCGACAACATCTTGAACCCAAAGAACAAACGCCAAGGAAAAAGATGATTCTAGCAACAAAGTATGTATTCTCCATTACACTTTTATTCTAATTGTAATATTCTCTATGTTCACGGATGGCAATGTCTTTGTGGTTGAATCAGTTAGAGAACATACAGCTTTGTTAAAGAACAAAACTATTTATTCACTAATGAAACACTATGAAAGTTTCTGCGATGTGAACGATAAGTATAGTTGGATATTATGGCTAAATACAAATAAGTATGATTAACTAGTATTAATTACTATTGACTAAGGAGCTACTCGATATGTGACTGGACTCTATGCATGCTATCCACATTCTCCTGCACACATGGTGGGCGGGATTCTCCGACCCCGCACCGGGTTGGAGAATCACTGGCGGGCCGCGCAAACCGCGCCACGCCGCCCCGACACCTGCACGCGGTTCTCCGCAGAAGGCGTGGTTGGCTCGCCGCCGGTTGCAGACGCTGTATGCGGCCGGCCCGCCAATTCTCCGGCCCGAATGGGCCGAGTGGCCGGAAGAAAAGAGCAGAGTCCCGCCGGCGCCGTTTTAACCTGCTCTGGGCTGGCAGGACCTCGGCGTGTAAGGGTCGGGTGCCGGCTTTTGGGGGGGCAGGGGGGGTCCGACCCCGGGGGGGGGGGGTCCGACCCCGGGGGGGGGGGGGGGGTCCCGACCCCGGGGGGGGCTCCGATGTGGCCTGGCCTGCGATTGGGGCCCACCGCTCGGCTGGCCGTCCTCTGTGGCTGGGGGCCTCCTTTCCTACGCGCCGGCCCCTGTAGCCCTGCGCCATGTTGCGTCGGGGCAGACGTGTTGAAGGAGGCCACTGCGCTTGTCCTCGTTGGCGCCGGCGCAACTGTGCATGTGCAGATCACGGTGCACAGTTCGCGCCGGGATCTGCAGCTGGAGCGGTGCTGGCCCCCTGTAGGTGGACACTCTGCTGCGGGATGGGAGAATCCCACCCGGTGTGTCCCAGTAACGTTCCTTTCTGCTCATGCCATCTCGTGGTCGGATGCTAGAATTGTAATCTATACATACAGACACGAATGTTTATATCCAGTTTGGTTATTATATTATATACACAGATGATAGTTCACATATTATCACACTAATATGGATCGTAATCTCACCCCCCCCGCCCCCCGCTCCGTCACCACCACCTCTGAACCCACCTGCATTCCTCTCATTGTTTATATTGGTGATTTTTGTCTTTGTTAGAATCAGCAGCTCCCCATTGGGCAAGATTCTCTGACCTTCTCGTGGAATGTTTCTCGGTGTCAGGAGGCAGTCCACCTTTGGTTGGCAGAGGGATCTTCTAGTCCTGTCATTGTCAATAGGATTTCCCATTGAACCAACCCCATGCCGTCAGGAAACCCGCGGTGGGGATGCACCGTTGGCGGGACTGGAAGACCCCACCGGCGTGAACAGCCAGAAGATTTTACCCACATCTCCCTGTGTGGCCATAAAATGGTGTATTTTTCTGGCTATTTGACATTGGGGATATGACAATCAAACCTGATGCTATTTAATTTGACACTGAAGGGGTTTAATTCAGGAGCATGCACTTATTCCATCACATAATGGTGAGGCTCAAGAAGCCCCCAGCATTGGGCTTCAGATGCCTCCACACTGCGGCGGGTGGCATCATCAGGCGAGTGGATTGAGGATCTCAGAATTGACGTCAGGCAATGAACATTTGGGACATCTGGTTGTCAGGCCCAAAGTGGTGTGGTATTGCTGCTTTGTGGTGTGAGGATCGGGGTGGGGATTGAGGGGCATGTAGGGGATCGAGGGAGCAGCGGTGATTGTTGTAAGTAATTAGTCTTTTTAAAGGGTTGGTTTTCCGTGAGTCAGCCATCAGGTCAAACCAAGGTTGCAGCACTGACCTGAAGCAAGCAGCAGACACCTTACTTGTATGTGCAACTGGCCTACTTTATGCATGGGTAGAAATTGTTTTTTGATTGCCTTATCCAACATGGTGGACATGCACTTCTGAAATATTCACACACTTCCTCCCCATTACTTTAGGAGCACAGGAGATCATGCAATGCCTGAAAAAACAGACACTATCTGGCGCAATGTTACACACTGACAATTTTCAGGAAGGACAGTGGATTACAATCAGGCGTAATTGACATTCCGCCCTCTCGAATCCAAGGACACTGAAGCCAAAGATATGCCCTGGTTCTGTTCTGGCTGAGGTCAACAAACCCACCTCAGGGCAGCTGTTGAACCTGGAGCTTTCTGGTCTTTATTGCACAATATCACCCCAGAAGGTGCATTTGTCTCTCAGTATAACTATTGTCATTTATTTCTGAGGGGTATATGTTGATATATTAGCCCCAGACATTTCATTAATTTGGGATAGGAATAAAAATGATGCTTTCAGTTTATTTGACCTTAATCAATGCAGCTTAACTTTTAAATTCCTGTTAGAAAAAGTCTTGGGGCAGGATTCTTCGTCGGCCGAAACCGAATCGGGAAAAGCGATTGGGCAGAGAATCGGTTTTGAGGCCAGAATCATGGTGGGCGCGTGTTCATGGCAAATCGCAACTCTCCGGCGCCAATGCGCTCCACTCTGCACTTACAGCAAACGTCATTTGCATATCACTCGTGGGCCTGACCCAGTGCCTCCATGATGCTCCGCCTCTACAGGGGGAGAATTCCCAATGGCGCGATTCACTTGTGCTTTTAAAAATCAGGAAACAGCTGCCTTGGCTGATGAGGGAGAGTGAGGAGGTAGGACATGCAGAGGTGCGACGCTGGGCTGCTGTTTCAGACACTGGCGGGCTGGCTGGGGGATAAGGGCTCTACCTGGGCAGACGTAGAGAGGGGCCGGAGGGAGTGTGATGGGGGGATGGGCCTTGGGGCCAGGGTGACCCCCCATGGATTGCGGAGGTGTTCAGGCACAGACCGCCATTGCCATGGTCTGCAAGGCAACCATCCTGCTGAGCACCCTACTGACTGCTCCCCTAGGCTCATGGTTTTGCAGGGTGCCACCGGCAATATGGGTGCTCCAACCCCACCACCCCTGCACCCAGCCACCACAACTGGCTACCACCCAAGGGCAATGCCTACAGGAGTGCGCCGGTTGGGGACCGCAGAGCGTACCGCTACTAAGGACAGCAACAGCTGACGGTACCCCTGGCAGCAGGGACAAGCGCCAGAGCCAGAGGCCCCAGTGGGCAGGCACCAACGGGAGCCAGGGGTGCGGGTTGGGCGAGGGTGGACATGAGGGGGCAGGGTCCACAGTGCCAAATGAGGCCGCTTTGTAGCCCGTTGGAAATGGTTGGTCACGGGGATAGGCATCATGCTAACATGTCAGCCTTTCGCCCCATGCAGACAATGGATATTGGAATTCAACCAGCAATGGTGGCCTTCCTGCTAGTCACCACAGCCCTGGGGCTGCCCTGCGGCTGTACGAGCTGGCACTTCTCGATGAGAAGTTAGCTGCAGTAGCAGTGTGTAGCCCAAAGAAATAGGAGGCAGCCACTGAGGATGGGGAGCCGGCTGCCAAACTGGCCGAGGAGGTACAAAGGAGGCGCTGTATGAGACCTCATGTGTACCGGCACCATCTGTCATTCAAGGACCGGCTGGACTGGGCATGTCGAGGGGACAGTTAATGGCGCACCTGGCACCGGAGGGGAATGGGGGAGGCCACCCACTCTCGGTGGCCGTCAAGGCGACGGTCGCCCTGGACATCTACACCACGGGGTCCTTCCAGGTGCCGAGTGGGGACCTGTTTGGGATCTCACAGAGGTCAGTGCACAGGTGCATCCGCGCTGTCACGGAGGCCCTATATACACAGTGGGCACAATACATGTGGATCGAGTCAGCAGGATGCCGAGGCAGCAGGGCTTGTTGCCACCACCGAGATGCCCTGGGTCCAGGGGGTGATCGACAGGATGTATGTCACCCTACTGGCACCTGCAGATGACAGGCCAATTTTCACAAACCAAAAGGGGTTCTCATCAATGAACGTGCAGCTGGTGTGTGATCATGGGATGTACATCATGCATGTCTGCGCCTGTTACCGGGCAGTGGGCATGATGCCTTCATCCTGGCACACAACCGTTCCTGGCCTCTCCGAGGTGCAGCCCCGGATGGGGGGTTGGCTCTTGGGTGACAGGGGTCATCCGCTGCAGTCGTGGCTGATGAAACCAACCAGAGGACACAGACCAATGCGGTGATGCGCTACAACAACGTGCATGCAGCGACCAGGGACGTGATCGAGCAGTGTTTCAGTCTCCTGGTTGCGGATCAGGTGCCTAGAAAGCTCCGGAGGGGCCCCCAGTATAGCGTTGGGATGGTGGTCAACATTGTGGTGGCCTGCTGCGTCCTGCACGACATCACACCCCGGAGGGGTGACATGCTGGAGGAGGAGGGTGAATGTCAGTCCTCGTCCAACAAGGAGGATGCAGGGGAGGGTGCGGATGGGCAGGGTTTGGAGCCCGGGCAGGCACGGGAGGCCGCACAAGTGTGCGCCAGGGCTAACGCGCACGGGATGCTCTGATCGCCTCCTGATTCACCGACTAGGGAATGGTAGGCCAGGGGCACAAACACCACATTCCACCCCCCTTCCTGGACACTCCTGTCCCCGCAACCCCGTCCATGATACATTCCTGCCGCACTACGGAGTATGGGCCCTGGGTTGGCAGTGACAGCGAGTATGGTCCATGGGATGGAGGAGGATGACAACCTGCTCTGCCATGAGCCCCGGTGCCCTGCATTGTTTGACAACGTCTGACTCCTGTCCATGGTAGAACTTCCCACCGTTCACCTGGGTGACCCCTGCATTTGATCTTGTCATTCAATCACATGGTCCCACCGAACCACTGGGGTTGCAGAGGTGGGGACAGTGGGTGGGGGGGGGACCGGAGCGGTGAGCACTTTCTGAACTGCGGTCCCTGGGCTAAGCCCCTCACAACATCCGCACATTCCCCTCCACACTGTCCAGCCCAGAACAGCCCACCTCTCACATTCTTCCGACAGAGCACAGTGGCAGGTTGTAACATTGCTCACAGGTGTTTAATGTGAAAGCATATATGCAGATAAGTGTCCTAGCCCCTATTGCTATACTGTGCCCTGCACCCATGCCAACTTAACTGGTGTCTATTTTTCTAGCCTTATGGGCCCTAACGCTACATCTAGCTGGATCCCAGGGGGGTTCATCAGGAGTAGAGGCGGGCGACCTGCTTTGATGCCCGCTCTGCGACCTGGATATCCGGATGGCCGGCGTCTTCTGGGGCGACCAGACCTGGATGGGCTCGCCTGCTGCTTGGGTGTCCCTGGAGGCATACTGCCGCCCTGTTCTGCCCCCTGCCATGTGATGTGCCAGGGACAGGAGGAGGGGTGGTCCAAGGTGCTGCGGTGTTCCGACACCTCCCCTGCGGGAGTCACCAGCATGGGCCCCATCACCTCCTCCTCCCTCGGGATGCCCAATGACCCCCTAGCTACTCCATGGGATGGGGGTGCAAGCGGCGCTATCCCCTGAGGCATGATACAGGAGGGTTAAAGAAGAAGGGTAAAATAATTTAAGAATTAATGTTACAACAAAATATGCATGGAAGAAAAGAGGGGTTGGGACATGTTGTATAACTGTAATACCACATATGGGCTGTGGTGATGGCACTCTCTGGAAGAATAGAGAGGATTATATGATTACGAGGAGCCCCCTGAACTTATCCTTGGATAGTCAGAAGCTTTTTCCCAGGGTGGAAGAGTCAATTACTAGGGGGCATAGGTTTAAGGTGCGAGGGGCAAGGTTTAGAGTAGATGTACGAGGCAACTTCTTTACACAGAGGGTAGTGGGAACCTGGTACTCGCTGCCGGGGGAGGTAGGGGAAGCAGATACGATAGTGACTTTTAAGGGATGTCTTGACAAATACATAAATAGAATAGGAATAGAGGTCCCCAGAAGGGTAGGGGGTTTTAGTTCAGATGGGCAGCATGGTCAGTGCAGGCTTGGAGGGCCGAAGAGCCTGGTCCTGTGCTGTAATTTTCTTTCTTTCTTTCTACCATGTGAGAGGTTCCAATACATCATTTGATTTACACACTGTTTTGTTTTCCAGTTCAGACTGGTGAGCTTTCCTGCAATTTTCAATTCAAGGTTGTACCTCACCAAGGTCAAGGTCCTTGGAAGCTACCAAATAACAAACTAGCAGAAGGCGTATTAAAACCAATATATTAACAAATTGTGCTTTTTTTTAATATTGCAGGCAAATCTGTAAGGAATTTCAGGACCTATTAAGTCAAGAAAGATCACCCCTGGGCTCGTCAAGGCCAACTCCAATTTTAGACCTCGATATTCAGAGACATTTAACACATTTTAGGTATTTCTACTTCTTATATTGACTGAACTTGCACTAAAAGTCTTAGTTGCCTGATACTGTATGAGCAACAGTCAGTTACTCTGCTTTTGATAGAAACACTGTTTTAAACCATACTATACCACCTAGTATTTGAAGTACAAAGGAACACAGAAACAGGAGTAGACCACATAGCTCTCAAGCCTGTTTCACCATTCAATGAGATCATGGCCGATCTGTGACCGAACACCATATATTGCACCCAATTCAGTAGATTTACTATGAAGTTGCAAGTCACGTGGAGCAAGAAGACCTGAGCTTTGGTGGCCTGGGAAAGCCACGAACATTAGAGAAGATGAGGTTGACAGCTTACCTGAGCAAGGTGTCTACATACTACTTTCAACCCTTCATGCACCTGCGCTAATATTCAACAAACTTCGCAATTTCAAGCTATAGTTTCAAGACTGCCATCTATTAACCTGTCACTTCTTCATGCCTCCTCCAACTCTTTGCCCCTTTTTCATTCCCTCTAATAATTTCAGTGTCTAGACCCTGCAGAAGAAGTCACTTTGGAGGAAGATACTCCTCCCAGGTTGTCTGAATCTCGCAAAGGTCTTGTTGAGTTTCATAATGCTTTGTTCCACAGTGGTTGACTTCATTCCAACTACCTCAGGCCACTTTGAGTGTGCATCTACAATGACCATGAACATGTCCCTGCACCACCATGCATCCTATTCCACACAAGCGCCACAAATGTTGGCACACAAGCGCCACAAATGTTGGCACTCTGTATGGGTTAGATAGTGGGCAGAAGCAGATACTTGCGGCAGTGATGGTCTTGTAGTCAGCTCACCAGAGAGTGAAGTTCCTTCCCAGTACTGCTCAGCAGGACACAGATGTGGATTTCAGGGGCCCAGCCACAAAAGGAAAAGTACCTGCTTCGCCCAAGTCATTACACCAGGTATTGGAAGGCCTCCAAGGAGTTTCAGCACTTCACTTCGAAATATGGGGCGTCTGCTCCTAGCCTCTATGTGACTTCCCCAGAGACACTGCGGTCAGCTCCTCACAAAAGGATTCAGTGCCATCAGTCTTTTCAGTTTCACTGCAATCTCAAACCACTGAAATGTATTTCAAGGAGTCATTCATCTTGTAAAATCTCCTCTCTCACAGGTTAGTGAAATTGAGGACCTCGAGCTCCAAAGGGGTGGCAGTGACATCTCACACCTGCCCGCTGCTTCACCATCTTCTTCAACCAATATCTATCACTGTGCCAGCCAGTCAGCTGAGCCAGATGGCACTGGCAGCTGCCAAGATGCAATAGTTTGAAGTTGGATGCTCAGAAGATCAAACACCAAGAGGGAAGGTTTGATAACCCTCCTGGATTAGTCTGGAGGTCCTGGGAATTGAACATCAATCTCCACCACTGTATGCAGCCCTGGAGGAAAATCATTGGGATATTAAAAATTTTGGGCGAGATTCTCTGGAGCGGTGTGTTTCTCGGTGGCGGGAGGCAACATGCCATTGGTCGGCAGCAGGAATTTCTGGTACCGCCGCTGTCAATGGGAAGCCGTGGGCGTGACCGAAGTTCCCATCGGCATGAAAAGCCTGACAGTCAAGTGTCATCCAATTGGTTAATGAAGCCCTCACGATCAACAACAACCATCCAATCAGCAGAGCTGAGGTTACCAGGAGAGGATATTGTTGGAGCATTGGAGTTAGTAAATCTAATAAGAAAGGCACTATTTGTTGACACCTGGATGAAAAATTAGCATCAGCCAACTATTATGCTGGAGCTTAAATTCATCACCTTATCCATATTTGGCACTTTGAGCTGCAGTGTAATTCTGTAACCGCTTTTGAATTTGTAATGTTAGTATATCATTGATATAATGATTGGCTGATTGATTTCAATGCTCTTTAATACAGAATGAAAGGAACGGTAGGGGTTGCAACTTTAATGCAGATGTGCTCTGTGTCACTTTTCAGGGCAGGAGAATGGTCAAGTTACTGAAATAAATGAGCAGCTAATACTCCTCACACCTCTTTCTGCAGGATGGTGGGGCAGCGCTCCATTTTCTGCCATTTCCACACTTTCACCTTGGCCTGTCTCATCCAGTGGCAGCTTCTTCTACTGTTGTGCCTCTTTCAAATGTAGGCCTCCCAATGTGGCCTAGCTGCAGCATGCCTCTATGATGCAGTAGGCAGGAGACTGTTTCTGAGCTTATTGTAAGGAATGCCAACACTCCCACTGACCTGTTGAGACATCTGAACCTCTGCTTCAGCAAGATCATGACTACTCTATCTTGCTTATGGAAGGGTTGAGTATTGATGAGGTGGTAGGACGCTGCAAGATAAATGGATTGTGAAAGCAACCAGACAGCCAGACTTCCTTGGACAAACATGCAACTGGCGACTAAAGGATATTAATAGAATGGGAGTGTTCCTATTCAAAAATACTGCAGTGATTGGTGCTCTCATATTGTGAAGACATGTCCTGTGTAGTCTGTAATACTCTGGATACAAAGCAAGCCAACCACTGCTGCAAATTGCCGACCCACTCCTCTTGACTGTGGAGGTCATTGGGCCATGATCCAGTAACATGTAGATACTTATTTTAATTATTCTTGAGCTGAACGATCAATCTAACTAAGCCAGCTGGGCTAAGGGAAGGGCCTTCTGCATTTCCATGAAAATGACATTGGAGTTGTAACTGAGTCACAATGACCCCGATTCCCATAAATATATGAGGTCTTTGCTCCGCCTTCCACTGTTGGGTATCTTGGACAACTAAAAAAACTATGCAATTAAGATAGCAATGGAGAGAATGCATTATGAGCTTACTAGTATCATGACAACAGGGAACTGACGGAGTGAGAGCTACCAACAATTTCACCAGCTACTCACAGGCATATTAAACTGCTTTAAAAAGACCAATTTTAAAATATAAATAGAAGAAAAGACACACTACAAATGGCTGCCACAAGTCACCTGATGCCTGATACTGCATGTTAACCACTTATCTAGAAATTTTCTGCATGATAGTGCAGGTAAGATGTTAAAACATGCTGCAGTGCAGAGCGACCTGGGTGTGCTGGTGCACGAGTCGCAAAAAGTTGGTGTGCAGGTGCAACAGGTGATTAAGAAGGCTAATCGAGTTTTGTCTTTCATTGCTAGAGGGATGGAGTTCAAGACTAGGGAGGTTATGCTGCAATTGTATAGGGTGTTGGTGAGGCCGCATCTGGAGTATTGTGTTCAGTTTTGGTCTCCTTACCTGAGAAAGGACATATTGGCACTGGAGGGAGTGCAGAGGAGATTCACTAGGTTGATCCCAGAGTTGAGGGGATTAGATTATGACGAGAGGTTGAGTAGACTGGGACTGTACTCATTGGAGTTTAGAAGGATGCGGGGGGATCTTATTGAAACATATAAAATTATGAAGGGAATTGATAGGATAGATGCGGGCAAGTTGTTTCCACTGGTCGGGGAAAGCAGAACTAGGGAGCATAGCCTCAAAATAAGGGGAAGTAGATTTAGGACCGAGTTTAGGAGGAACTTCTTCACCCAACGGGTTGTGAATCTCTGGAATTCCTTGCCCAGTGAAGCAGTTGAGGCTCCTTCTTTAAACGTTTTTAAGAAAAAGATGGATACCTTTCTAAAGAATAAAGGGATTCGGGGATATGGTGTACGGGCCGGAGAGTGGAGCTGAGTCCACAAAGATCAGCCATGATCTCATTGAATGGCGGAGTAAGCTCGAGGGGCCTGATGGCCTACTCCTGTTCCTAGTTCTTATGTTCTTATGAATTTCATTGCAAACCTGTTGCATAGATTTTCACATTGAGAGGTGTCAAGCTCCACTTCAAACAAGGACTTTTTGAAAGGAAGACAATAAAAATATAATATGCGAGATTTGATCTGCTGTCGTTCTATAAAGACAGTGCAAAATGCTAACCAGCCAAGATAGTCATCAGACATTCAAAACCCCATGTTGGGAATGAAATAACCCCATCTCCTGTTGGTTTTAATCTTGAAATGTGTCAAATGTTTCAGAAATGAACAAAAATCAAAAATGGGATTACGTGATCTGCAACAATGATTGCAGGCCATGCTCATTGAATTGCTTTCTGGGAATATCTAGGCGGAATGTTAAAAATGGATTCTGCCAAGAGAAGAAAGAAATAACAGATTCATCTGAAAATGCTGCTGGGAGAGAGCAGGAAATATAGCTTTTCTTTCTCTCTGAAGCTAAAAGAGTGTCTTCAACCAAGTCAACTCGGAATTCTACAGGAAACCAACTAACATCAAATGACCATAATGCTCAATAATCTACACCTCAAAGACAAACAATATGCTTCGCTGTATATCCTATTAACTTTTTAATGGGTTCTAACTTCTTTGTCTGATATCTGTATATGTGTGTCGAAGCATCTTTATGATTTCTTTCTCGGGTTTAGAAACTACTGAATTTATTCTTTCTTTGATTCAAGACAACTTGGTTTGATTGGCTCCTTATTAAAAGTAAATACATTTGGATTGAAAATACAATTATGGGGGAATACAAAATAAAATCATTTGTTGTGACCAACCAAGGGGGTTGAATAGAAAGAGAGACAACTCACTCCTCCTCATCCAATCTTCACCCCAGCTTATTCCCAAACCACAGATCCACTTCCTTCTGTGTCTGGGTCCAGCCAAGGTGTTTTTGCCACCAGTGTCATGAATAAGATTTAATGTTAATTTTTCAACTGTAACATTAGTTGCAGGGAAGATATTTTCCCATCAAGCAGTTACTCTCTACTCAGTTTGAGAATCTTGCTGCCTACAATAGACTACCTGGTAATTATCACGTTGCTGATGGGTGAAGTTTTCAGTGTGCAACTTGGCTGTCATGTTTCCTACATTACAACAGTGGCTACCTTTCAAAAATAATTTACTGTTGTAAAGTGGTTTGAGATATCCAATCGCGTGAAAAGCACAAGTAATAAATGCAAGTCTTTCCTTCTCTATCTATTTTTCTTTTGAAAAGTGGGTTATAATTATGCATAGCTAATAGTAGTTAACAGTAATAACAGATTTGCTTGACATGAGTATGCTCGGACACAAATATTAATATTTCTTGTTTTCTAAATCTGATGTAGCCTGATCACGCATGGATTTGGTACCCCAGCCATCTGTGCAGCCCTGAGCAGCTTCCAAACTGTCCTCAGTGAAATGCTCAACTACCTGGATAAGCACACGGTTACTAAAAATGGAGGCTCACCGGAGAATGGCCAGGGCAATGGGAACACAGACAAAGCATTACTGCGGAAGAGCTTGGAGTCACCTCAAAAAGATGGCAAAATTGAGAAGACAGAATGAACTCAGTGAATGAACTTTAAAGTCACCAGAGCTTTCTTGCTGCTGAAGTCCACTTTTTAAACAAGGTGCTTCTTTTCCTCTTGTAGGAAGACTGGAAGGGGGGCAACAAAAGCTCAACATGGGAGTCACTTATTTTACAAAACTGGGACGTTCAGTGCACACGTTTGTGCTGTTTAAATAATGTTTATAGCGATACACTAAACAATTTAATCACTGGATTCAAAAGTGCATAATTCCCTTGCAGAGAACAGTCGACATGATGCAGCATGAAACCTGCTCATTATTTACCTCATGTAACTATTTTGCGCCATCACACGAATCTGGGGAACATGATGGTTCCAGTCTCCTCCTAACATCCAGAAATCTTCAGGTTTTGCATGCGTGGCTTCAACCTCCACCCAGTGTATGTGAATTCTGACCTAGTTTCCACAATTCTGGTGGACGTCTGTCAAGGTTATGGCAGATGTAAACCAAATGGCTACAGACTTTTGTAGCCCATCAAATTTCCAGTGGTATATCATATAAATAATGTACTGTGGCAGCATAGAGAAGCAAAAGCTGCTAAAGTGCTTATTCAAATTCGTTTCCTGACTGATCGCGTTATAAATCCAAGTTGTCATTGTGAGCCATGTGGTATGATAAATTTCTCAATTTGCCAGACAAACTAGGACATGGATTATAAAAAAAAATATTCATATTACATAGCTGACGATATTTCCTCTATCTTTTCACAAGCTTAATTCAATCCCCTGTTTACATAATTTGAATTTTTGGCAAAATGAAGCTCGGTTTCTGTGCATCTTGTGGTATTGTTATATATGTGGCAGAAACACAGTTTAGTATCGATATCTCAGCATATGCGAACCTGAGTGAGTTTTTGAACAATTGTGAGTCATTGAATATATTCAAGGCTGAGATAGACTGATTATTGAATCACAGATAAATCAAGGGTTATGGAGGACTGGCAGTAAAGTGTGGTAAGATCAGATCAGCCATGATTTTATTTCTCGGCACAGCTAACTAAAAGGGCTACGTGGCCTACAACTGCTCCTATTTCTTATGTTCTGATGTTTACTTTTTCCAATTTGAGCCACAAAAAGCTGGTTACTAGTTGACATAAAATTTAATTTGATTATTAGGTCAATGTTAGTTTTGCATTTTCAAAAAAGTAAAATGCACAAAATATTTTTTTTTAATTAACTGTTTATCTTACCTATTAAAATCAGATCCAGACAATACAGAAAATAAGAAAAAGGGGAAAATGTCCAGCTGGTCAAGCAACATGTGATAAAATGAAGAGTTCATATTCTTGATGTGTCCTTTCCTCAGGGGATCAGGGGTTATGGGAAGGAGGCAGGAGAATGGGGATGAGAAAAATATCAGCCATGATTGAATGATGGAGCAGACTCGATGGGCCGAGTGGCCTAATTCTGCTCCTATGTCTTATGGTCTAATGGTCTCAGTATTCAGGATCGCACCTTAAAACATTTATCCATTAGCTTTTTTTCCAGCCATGTCGTGCATTTTTAGAAACATTAGTGGCGGAATTCTCCCTTCCTGAGACTAAGGGCGGGATACTCTAAAAATGGGGCTATATCCCCATGCCAGCGGGAAAACCAGCGGCAATGACTCAGGCCTCAATGGCCCCCGAAAATTAGGAGTTCTCACCTTTCTAGAGGGCTAGATTGCCACCAGAGTCCTCCCCGTTGTTCCAGCCGGTGCCGAAGGGCCAGTCCAAGTTCGTGCATGTGCGGACCGGCCGGCGTGATCTCAAGCATGCGCGGACCGGCCGGCGTAGTTCCGCGCATGCGCAGAACGGCCGGCCTTTTTCCAAGCATGCGCGTGGGTTCCCTTCTCTGCGCTGGCCCCCGGGCAATATGGCGGAGCCCTACAGGGGCCCGGCGCAGAGGAAAGAAGGCTCCACATGGAACCAGCCCACCCGCAGATCAGTAGGCCCCGATCACGGGCCAGACCCCCCCTGCCCCCCCCCCCCCCCCCCCCCGCAGGACCACGCCCGCACACTTACCTGCTGTGTGTGAGGTGAGTAATTCACGCCGGCGGAACTGGGCAAAACTTTACGGCCACTTGGCCCATCGGGGCCCGGAAAATCGCTGGGTGGGAGGGACGCTGTCAACGGCCCATGACCAGCGTGGCGGGAATCCCGCCGGCCCCCGAAAAATGGCGCCGGAGAATAGGGCTGCCAGCATCGTGCCGGCGGGCCAGGATTCGCGCCTCCCCCCCCGGGGATGCGCCGACCCAGCGCAGGGTCGGAAAACCGCGGCCACAGTGTTGATGCCGGGGCAGGATACAGGGACTTCCACGACAGCAAATTCGACGCCACACCTGGATCGATTCAGCGACCATGGCGGGGCTAGCACCGGCGCCACATGGAACAATGGGATTCCAGTGAGAAATTGTGGGGGATTTACCGGGTCAGTGATTGACACTCAGAAGGCTGACAAGCTGCTGTCTCATATACACACTTCACTCCCCACACACACTCACCCTAGCCAACAAGATGGCACCAGTTGCACTGCAGCGCCCCCAACCCACTGATGCGTCAGCTGGGACCAGAGGGCACCAGTGGGGGTGGCCTGGGGGGACACCCATATGATACGTGGCCTTAAGTTCACAGTGGGTAGTCAGCAGTGTGTGCAGCTGCATGGCTGTCTTGCAGGCTGCAGGCTTCGACAATGGTGTCATTCCCGACCCCACAGTCCACCTCCTGGCCATGCCCCCACTATTCCCCCCGGCCCTGGCAGAAATCCCCCGACCAGCGGCACAACTGTAAGAAGACTATGACGATATTGGACACTTACTCAGCAGCCTCGTTGCCTGTTTCATGATTTTTAAAAGCACAAGTGAATCTCGCAACTGGGAATTCGCCACAGTGGAGGCGGAGAATCGCTGAGGCCCCAAAGAATACCGGGTCACGCCCGCTAATGATTTGCAAACGGCGTTTACTGTACGTGCGGAATGGAATGCATTGACACTGCTGTTGGGGCACCGGAAAATTCTGATTTGACGTGAAACCGGCGCATGCCATGATTTCAGCCTCAAAACCGATTCTCCACCCAATCGCGTTCCGCGATTCCAGCGGCAGCTGATGGAGAATCCCGCCAATATCTTTTCTTTCAGAATAAAAGTGCATTCAGGTCATTGTTTTCCTTTTATTCACCAGACCTAATGACTTGCAGATTATTTCACTTGTAAGAAATGTCTGGATAATTTGGTCTACAATTTTATAAAACAAATTTAAATCTGGTATTTCTTCTGAGGTTTTCAGCTGAACGGAATTCAAATACTCTCTCAAAGTATTTCAAAAGTGGTGTAATAGTGTGGCTACAAGAGCAGGTCAGAGGCTGGGAATTCTATGGCAAGGAACTCACCACCTGTTTCCTCAAAGCCAGTCCATCATCTACAATGCACAAGTCAGGAGTGTGATGGAATACCCTCCACATAACAATAAAAACAATAAACTTTAATGAAGTTACTGTGAAAAGCCCCTAGTTGCCACATTCCAGCACCTGTTCGGGGAGGCTGGTATGGGAATTTAACCCGCGCTGCTAGCAGTTCTGCAGTACAAGCCAGCTGTATAACCCACTGTGCTAAACCAGCCCCTATCGGTCTGTGTGTAGCTCCAACAAAACTTAAGAACCTCAACATCATCCAGGACAAAGAAGCCTGCTTGATTGGCACCCCTTTCAACACCTTTAGCATTCACACTCTCCACCACCCAGTGACACCAGTATATATCATCTACAAGATGCAATGCAGGAACTTACCAAGGCTCCTTCAACAGCACCTTCCATACCCACCGCCTCTATCAATTAGAAGGGCAAGGACAAGGGCAGCAGATGCAAGGGAACAGTACCACCTGCAGGTTCCCCTCCAAACCACACACAATTTTGACTTGGAACTATGTCACTGTTCCATCACTGTCACTCGGCCAAAGTCCTGGAAGTCCCTTCCTAACATCTCTGCGGGTGTACCTCCATCATACATACTGTAGTGGTTCAAGAAGATGGCTCACCACCATCTTTGCAAGAGCAATTAAGGATGGACAATAAATGTTAGCCGAGTGAGCAATGCCCACATCCCATGAAAGAATAAATAATAAGCAAAAATTACCTATTGCCGAGTTAGTTTCAAGTCAGAGAGGATATGAAATGAAAATGAAAGTCGCTTATTGCCACGAGTAGGCTTCAATGAAGTTACTGTGAAAAGCTCCTAGTCACCACATTCCGACACCTGTTCGGGGAGGCTGGTACAGGAATTGAACTGTGCTGCTGGCCTGCCTTGGTCTGCTTTAAAAGCCAGCGATTTAGCCCAGTGTGCTAAACCAGCCCCTGATATCTGAATTCATTATCATCAATCTCATCCCTTGATATAAACTGTTCTCAATTGTGATATGTCTCTATCCTTCTCCATGACCAGCTGCTCAAGCTGAACCTGATCATGCAGATATGTGGTGCAGGATTCTCCCAATTTGTCGCGATGGCCCGACGCCAGCGTAAAAAACGGCACGAACCACTCCGGCGTCGGGCCGACCAGACGTTGCAGAATTCTCCGCACTTCTGGGGGCTAGGCCGGCGCCGGTGGGGTTGGCGCCAAAGGCTCTGAGTGAGTTAGCACATGCGCAGATCCGCAGGCATGGTTCAGCGCTTGCGCAGACCGGCCGGCGTATTCTGGCGCATGCGCAGGTGGGGTGTCTTCTCCGCGCCGGCCATGGCCGAGCCCTACAGGGGCCGGCGCGGAAGGAAGAAGTATCCCCATGGCACAGGCCCGCCCGCAGATCGGTGGGCCCTGATCGCGGGCCAGGCCACCATGGGTGCCCCCCCCCGAGGACCGCACCAGCCAAATTACCTCCCAGGTCCCGCCGTGTGGGACCATGCCTAATCCACGCCAGCGGGACTGGCCAGAAACCGACGGCTGCTCAGCAAATCGGAGCCCGGATAATTGCTGGAGGGCCGCTGCCAAAGGTCCCCGGCCGGCGCAGCGTGATCCCCGCCCCCGCCCGTAAACCGGCGCCAGAGAATACAGCAGCCGGCGTCGGAGCAGCGGGGCAGGAGTCACGCAGCCCCCCGGGGATTCTCCGACCCGGCGGGGGATCGGAGAATCCCACCCGTGGTGTCCTAAATGACCCACAACTGAGCTTCTACCCAGCTTCATATGACTCACGAAGCTTTCCGTAAAACTGCCTGCCTCCAACCCTTTTTAAACCTCCCATGTCTAAACCCAACAGCTACATTTTTTGTCAAATATGGACTCGTACTAAAGAGAAAATGAATCTTAAAGAGTCACCGGACTCGAAATGTTAGCTCTTTTCTCTCCCTACAGATGCTGCCAGACTTGCTGAGATTTTCCAGCATTTTCTCTTTCGTTTCAGATTCCAGCATCCGCAGTAATTTGCTTTTATCCAATGGACTCATTCTACATTGCCCTCCATCCTGATCTGCTGTCTTCCAGTATCTGCGACCCCTTATTCTCCAGAATTGATCTCCCTGTATGATGTCCCTCACCAAGTTCTGCTCACCCAGTGCCCTAAACTCCACTGGGCAACATTGCCTCCTTGTTTAAAATCTTTGTTCTCATTGTCAGATCCTGGATTTACCTCACTATTTCACTGCAGCCTTCCATGCTCTTCAGCTGTCTGTCTTTGGCCTTCTGTGTTTCTCCATCCTTTCATTGGTGGTACATCCTTCAATCCAATGTTCTGGAATTTCCTGGCTAAATTGTTTATCTCCCCACTTCTTTCTCCACCTTAAAATCCATCCAGGAACCCATCTTCTCAGCTGCAATTTTAGTCACATCCAAATCTTGCTGCATCTACACAACTTTGTTCTCTTTCTGTTTTATTTCTCTCCTCCTTTCCCACTCCCCTAACCCTACCCTGAGTAAAGCATCATAGAATATTGTCCATATAGAGATGCTGCACAAATGCAAACTGTTGTTTGAAGTAATCTGGTGCAATCAATTTAACTCAGATTTCACCATCTCTACAGCGAATGCTTGGATCCAATATCCTTTAAGAGCAAGATAAGTTCTATTACTCATTATGCGTATTTTCCACCCATTCCTATCTGAAAAGGGAGAATAATCACTTCACCAAAAATAAATCTGTTGAAATGTAATGCCTTACAGCCATGGGCTTTTCTAACCTGTAAATACAATTATAAGATGTGCTGCGTGGTTCTCTGTCAGCGGAAACCTCCTCTTCACTGACAGCACACCCACGCCTGCAGGTTTCCCGACGTCGTGGGGTGGTCACAATGGGAAACCCCATTGGCTGGCAGCGAGAATCCCGCTGCTGGTGGGAGTGGGGGACGCTGCGGCAGGAAATGGGGCTGGCAGGAAGGAGAATACCACCTGTGACTTTTGAATATGCAAGTCATACTCAGTTATTAGGGTCAATGATGCTGGGGCTGATGGGTTGCCTTTTGGCAATGAGGTGGCAGATTGATCTTGAGAGAGGGGGAAGAGATGGATAAAATAGAACTTGAAATAACAGTGTGCCTTTCCCCACTGTGCTCTTCCTGTGTCAGTGCACGATGCAGCCCTATGTCCACCTGAATTGTCCTGCTTACTTATTCAGTCATCTCTGTTAAAGACAGCTCAGGAGGTGAGAGCGGTAACTGGAAGATAATGGAGAGTGCAGTGTGGAGCTGCCCTTTGAGTCTGACTGCAGTGAATAGGAAGTAGACCCGCATCAGTATCATTAAAACATCAGCAACTACTTACTTCTTATCATAAAAACATACTTCATTAACGCATGTCTAGGTATATCCAATGAAAGGAATCCCACCACTTTAAAATCCTCATAATAATGTGCCATGTTATTTCTGCCGAGCTAAAACATCATCTGTTGCATGCCATGTCAGCACTAAACTTTAACGGGGGAATAATATATGATATTTTAGAATCTTTCTAGGCTACTCATCAATATTTATTTTACTTGAGTTCATTTTGTTTTATTTCAAAGGCTGAAGGGGCTGAATGGCCTACTCTTGGACCTAGGAAAATGGGGCTTTTTCACTTTAATCTCTGTGGACTGAAGAACATTTAAGAAACAATTCTGAATGAGAAATAGTTTCCCCCTCTTTTGCTACTTTGTAATTCCTGCCGAATGAGATTATTTCCTTGAAATATCTTGTCATGTGGAAGTAAGGTGTGAGCATCACCAATGTCTTGTACCAATTATATACTCATATATCCAATGGCTTATTAAATTAAATCACCTAGTAAAACCATAACATGCAAAATTGATTTAACTTGCTAACTTGGAATGATTAGCGGTGTCACCATCGAAGCATGTAAGTTTGATAGTACCCAAAGGTACCCGCTGTATTGTATTTACTTATCCTTTCTCTCAGCCACCATTTAATATTACGTATCTTTACTTTTACATTACATTATTAGAACATGAGGCATTCATGCCAAAGTGCATTAAACAGTAGCCCCAGGTAGGACAGTCAGAGAATGCAAAGACGGTAGATTTACATTCCAGAGAAATCTGACAGAGCAACCCTCCAACCACTCGGTGAAGCACCTTTGTCTTTACCCATGAAAGGCAGAGAATTGGCACTCTTCATTCCACCCTCCCACTAAGTTGACAAACTTTTCAGTCATCACGCATCTGGGTTAGTGATTCCTCTCACATGAATACACAGGCCAATGGAGCCAAGGGAAAGCGGAGTGACTGAAGGAAAAATGTAAATAACATAGTTCAGAAACAAGAGAGAACATATTGCCATATCTGACATCAAATATTAGACTTGTAACTTTTACATGGTATAAGATGATACTACATTCTTTAATAGGTTAATAAATATCCAGAAGAGAAAGGGTTAAAAATTGCTTGTGATCTGATGAGTTTCCTATGAGATTTGGTGAATGCACACAGTGGTAATCAGGGTTTTTGGCAGACTGAAAGCTTGGTTTTCTTATTGTAAATTGAAGAAATGCAGCAGCCTGCACAGCGCTGGCTGTTTTGTTTTCTACTGTTGCATTCTATAATATGTATTGTACATGAACTGTTGTATTTGTAATCTAATATATGTGTGCACTTGGTCACAAATAAAAATCAAAAGTTCTAAATGTTATCCAAAGAAATGCGATGAAACATCATTGAGTGTGGTGTTAATATACCGAGTTCATTTTCAACAAGTCATAAAAACTTGCATTTATATAGAAGTGTTATCAAGGAGAACTGCCCAAAGGCACTTTACAGAAACATAACAAGACAAAAATGGAGACAAGTCACTGAAGAGGACATTGGAATAAAAATTAGTATGTGCTTCACATGTTTATCAGCTGGAAAACAGTGAAAAACATCAAATTATCAGTCTCGACCCTAGTTGCACAGGTATTGGTTCCAATGTTAAATTTATGTGGGGTATTTCTATTATCAAGGGCAGGTGCCTAAAGTAGACACTCTAGGCCCATTGATTAATTTCATGAGAGGTCAATTCCTTCTGAAGAACCTGTTTGCAAAATTAGTTTCCAAATAGTGGAGCAGGTATGTAGATTCATCAGGAGCCCCTGCAGCCATCAACCAAAAGTAAGTTTAAGAATTTTTTCAATACTCAAGTAGAACCAGGAGGAGCATGATTGCACCACAAATTTCATGAGTTCTGCAATTGACTAACATTGTAGTCTGCTCCAGTCCCTTATACGCAAAGGATGAATTTCTCTCATTGTTTGAACTGTCTAGGTTAAGGCATACACGTACTCTACAGTGTCATGTCTGGGCTCAAAATGAGCCTTGAATAATTTCTACCCCATTCAGAGGAGTGACAAAACCTCAGTGAAAAAGGTGGGCTTCAAGCAATTCGTAAAGAAGGAGAAGGATTTGAATAGGTGGAAGGTTTACCGGGGGAGTTCCAAAGTTTGAGGCTAAACAGCTGAAAGCACATTTGGCAGACAGAACTTAGCACAAATATAAAATTATAAAGTAGGAAAGAAACAGAGGCAGAGAGATTTGTGTGAGATGGACTATATTATACATCATGGACTACGTGATATAATGCTTCAGTGGCAATAATATAGTGCAGGCTTGTCTAGCAGGCGGTATTAAGCAGCATTGGAGTGACAATCCGACTCTGATAGCCGTTCCATAGAAGTTCAGGCCCAAGCAAACGTTCAATAAGTGATTAATCAGGAACACTCAACAAAGGTTATATTTAAAAGAAGAATTAGTTATTCCAAATAATTTGTTTGAAGTTTTTTTCAATCACGATCTTCACTAAATTAAGAAACTGAAAGTACTGAGAGTAAGGTATTTCAGATAAGAATGCTCCCCAGCGTCGGATTTGGGGCTATTAGTAGGAGTGACCTATTGATAAGTTGCAGGTAAGGTCGGTAAGTCTTCACAACTTTTATCACTCCTCAGAAGACGAACACCGGACACGACCAACAGAGTACCATTCGTCGTCCAGTACTTCCCCCGAGCGGAGAAACTACCACATCTTTTACCAAGGATTTGTGTCCGATCGAAAGGTCAGGCAGATGGGCAGAGCGGGATGGGTTACATTGTTAGTAAGGAATGAAATTAAATCAATAGCAAGAAGAGATATAGGATCGGAGGGCATAGAATCTGTGTGGGTAGAGTTGAGGAATCGCAAAGGTAAAAAGATCCTGATGGCAGTTATGTACTGGCAGTTATGTACAGGCCCCCTAGCAGTACTCAGGATGTGGGGCAGAAAATAAATCAGGAGATAGAAAAGGCCTACAAGAAAGGCAATATTGCAATAATCATGGGGGACTTCAATAAACAGGTGGACTGGGAAAATCAGGTTAGTAGCAGATACCAAGAAAAGGAATTTGTGGAATGTCTGCAAGATGTTTTTTTTGGAGCAGCTTGTGGTAGAGCCCTCTAAGGAACAGGAAATGCTGGGTTTTGTGATGTGTAATGAGGCAGACCTGATGAGGGAACTTAAGGTGAGGGAGCCATTAGGGGGAAGTGACCACAATATGATAGAATTTACCCTGATGGTTGAGAGGGAGAAACTGGAATCAGATGTAACGGTATTACAATTAAATCAGGGTAACTACAAAGACATGAGGGAGGAGCTGGTCAGAGTTGATTGGAAGGGGAGCCCAGCAGGGAAACCAGTGGAACAGTAATGGCAGTGGTTTTGGGGGGTTATCCAGGACGTACAACAGAAATTCATCCCAAGCAGGAGGAAACTTGCTCAGGGGAATGTGATGTTCCTTCTACAGTTCTCCAAGATGGCTAAAAGTCAGAGTGTTGACAAAGAAGCGAAGCATTTGAAACAAAGCTAGTTTATTTTACACTACTTCAGATGGTTCGCACACTTCACTAAGTAATAGCTAATAAAACAACAGTATAAAATCTATGCCACAGAAATCTATAATATCTTTTTAGTACAATTAACAATCTATCTCAACCTCTCACGATCGGTCTTCATAACCTTCTCCCAGAATACCTAGAGACGCAGCCTTTTATAAGACTTCTCTGGTACCATTTAGTGTTGAGATACATGAACATCATCTTGTTAACCCTTTACACTCCTTACATTGTACATTTCATGACATCCCCTTTTTTTTAGACGTTTGTACAGTAACAGACAGTATAATATAAGTAACGATATTACATGAAACACTGATTATGCACACCAAAAACCTCTCAAAACATTGTTTGGAAAATATCTTGGCATTAGCAATTTCACTAGTTTTTCCTCGCATTTCGGTATTGGATAGCGTTTCATAGAATTTACAGTGCAGAAGGAGGCCATTCGGCCCATCGAGTCTGCACCGGCTCTTGGAAAGAGCACCCTACCCAAGGTCAACACCTCCACCCTATCCCCATAACCCAGTAACCCCACCCAACACGAAGGGCAATTTTGGACACTAAGGGCAATTTAGCATGGCGAATCCACCTAACCTGCACATCTTTGGACTGTGGGAGGAAACCGGAGCACCCGGAGGAAACCCACGCACACACGGGGAGGATGTGCAGACTCCGCACAGACAGTGACCCAAGCCGGAATTGAACCTGGGACCCTGGAGCTGTGAAGCAATTGTGCTATCCACAATGCTACCGTGCTGCCTGTGTTCACGACTGATGTTCATATTCAGATCCTTCGGATCAATACAAATCCTGAGGTCACCATTGGTTTTTTTCCACGCACACCATTGAGCTTATCCAATCTGTAGGTTCTGTGATCTTGGAAATAATCCCAAGGTGCTGCAGTTGTTCCAGTTCTTGCTTGAAAAGGTCACGTAATAGAGCAGGAACTCTTTTTAAAGGGGTACCACTGGTTTAGCATTTGCTATGAGTTGAATTTTGTACTGGAAAGGAAGAGTACCCATACCTTCAAATACCTGAGGAAACTTTGTTAGTATGCTTTCAATGTTTTCCTGCACAGGTGGAAGAGTTTTGTCAGTGCAGTAGATTTGTTTCACAATGTTTAAGTCTTGACAGGCCTGTACACCTAATAGTGATGAACGTCTAGCTTCAACAATTTCGAATCGCAATGACGTCACTAAGAGATAGCATAACCCTAAGGAAGTAATCGTGTTACCATTGTAGTCACGTAACTGGCAGTCAGTTTTTTGAATCTAAGGATGATGACATAGTGGGATAAAGGTATTGATTAAATGAGCAGCTGCTCCCATGTCCAGTTTGAACACAATCTCGGAATATATAACTTGCAATCATAGAATTTACAGTGCAGAAGGAGGTCATTCGGCCCATCGAGTCCGCACCAGCCCCTGGAAAGAGCACCCCACCCAAGTCCTACCCCCGTAACCCAGCAACCCCATCCACGCTGAGGACAATTTAGCATGGCCAATTCATCTAACCTGCATATCCTTGGACTGTGGGGGGAACCGGAGAACCTGGAGGAAACCCATGCAGACTCGGGGTGAACGTGCAAACTCCGCACAGACAGTGACCCAATCGGAAATCGAAGCTGGGATCCTGGCACTGTGAAGCCATAGTGCTAACCACTATGCTACCGTGCTGCCCCATGGTTCCATTCAATGTTCCATTCAGCTCCGTGATAATTGATTGTATTGGATGCAGTATCTGTGGATAGGAACTGTCCTTTACAGTTGTCTGGTGCTTCTCAACAATACCCACAAAGAAAGAGGGCGGGATTCTCCGACCCCCCGCTGGGTCGGAGAATCGCCGGGGGGAGCGGCCGAATTCTCCGGCGCCGGGGTTTTGGTGGGGGCGGGAATCGCGCCGCGCCGGTCGGCTGCCGCTGGCAGCAGCCCCCCCCCGGCGATTCTCCGGCCCGTGATGGGCCGAGTGGCCGCCCGATTCCGGCCAGTCCAGCCGGAGTAAATCAAACCAGGTCCGTACCGGTGGGTTCTGGCTCTACGGGCGGCCTGCAGAGTCCTCGGGGGGTTGGGGGGGGGGGGGGGGGCGCGCAGGGTGATCTGGACCCAGAGGGTGCCCCCATTGTGGCCTGGCCCGCGATCGGGGCCCACCGATCCACGGGCGGGCCTGTGCCTTGGGGGCACCCTTTCCCTCCGCACCAGCTGCTGTCAACCTCCGCCATGGTCGGCGTGGAGAAGAATCCCCCTGCGCATGAGCTGGATGACGCCAGCACACGCTGGTGCCGGCCGCAGAGGCCCTTCCGCGCCGGGTGGCACGGCACCAACCCCGCCGGCGCCAGCCTAGCCGGTACGGCCCACCCCGCCGGATAGAGGAGAATCCTGCCCAGAATGTTCAAGACAATAAGCATCAACATTAACATTAGGGTTATCATGGCTGATGTTTATATTCAAATCCGGGAAATCATCGCATGGTGTTATTGTTACACTCCATAAGTTCCAGGACAAGGGACATACGTTAAGATGGGTGAAGTTCATGAGGACCTGCGATGGGGAGGAACATTCCATTTGTATCTACCGGGACATTGGGGCCGACCTGGCTAAACGCTGAGCGGAATTTAAAAAGGCCAAAATGACATTATTCAAAAGTAAAGTTTGATTTGGCATGTTGTACGCGGCAAACCTTTGGGTCACTTTCAAGGACAGGGACCATTTCTTCACCACGTTGGAGTAGAAAAACAACTCTGTACAATAGAATGGACTGGGAAAGAACTGAGAATAGAAATGCGAGGTCTTAGATGTTCATTATTTGGGAATTTCTCCATGCGTTTGTTTTGTTATTTCTCTTATAGATCATGTTGATTTTTCACTGTTTGGGATTACAGAGCTGGACCCGACAGGTATCGGGGTTAAAATATATGGGTGAAGATGTTTCAGGAACTCCTCTTTGGGTTTCTATTTTGTTCCTCTTCCAACATGGACGACTCTAAATGGGAAGAGTGTGGGTACAGGGCTGGTGGGGATTGTTTGGGCTGGGGTTGTTGGGTTTCGTTCCAGAGCGGTGGGCCACCATGCTAGCAAACGTGCTAGTAAACAGGGGTAATACGAGGGGGTTGGCCACAATGGGTCTTCCGGGAGGAGTGTGAGATCGGCAGGGTTGGGGGTAAGATAGCAAGCTGGGGCTGGCTGGTTCCTTGGGGACAGGCGGGTGGAGGAGGGGGAGGAGAGGAGTGGAGGGTAGAATACAGGTCACAGAGTTTCCATGGCTGAATGGTTTGAATGAGGGCATTGGCAGAGGCCATCTATAATTTAATAATAATCTTTATTGCCACAAATAGGCTTACATTAACGCTGCCATGCAGTTACTCTGAAAAGCCCTAGTTGCCACATTCTGGCGCCTGTTCGGGTACACTGAGGGAGAATTCAGAATGTTCAAATTACCAACAGCATGTCTTTCGGGATTTGTGGGAGGAAAATGGAGCACCTAGAGGAAACCCACGCAGCCACAGGGAGAACGTGCAGACTCCACACAATAGTGGCCCAAAGCTGGGAATCGAACCTGGGACCCTGGAACTGTGAAGCAACGGTGTTAGCCTCTGTGTATCATTGTGCCCATCTTGGATGGACTGAGGAAAAAGGCAAGCAGTGCATGTCTATGAAGTGATCATGGCTACCCTAAAAGACGGGGGGGGTCCAGAGACCCCCTGTCAGGATGGTCACCTGGAATGTGAGGGGCTTAACGATCCATTCAAAAGATCCCGAGTCTTCTCACACTTGAAAAGTCTGAGGCCCAATGTAATCTTTTTACAAGAGACAGATCTGAGGGCGAAGGATCAGGTAAGAGTAAGGAAGAGCTGGGTGAGGCAAGCGTATCAATCAAATTTTAACGTGAGGGCGAGAGGGGTGGCAACCCTGTTTAATAAGCGGGTAACATTTACAGCGGCCAACACAGTGATGGACACGGGGGAACATTATAATGGTGAGTGGGGCCTTAGAGGGTGCTTCGGTGGTACTGGTGATGCAGTGTTTACCAACAAAACATTGGCAGCGATCCCCAACCTCAACTCCCGCCAACTGATCATGAGGTGTGACTTCAACTGTGCCCTGGACCTGAGGGTGGACAGGTCAAGTCCCAGGTTGTGTGCAAAGCTGGGAATGGTGGAAGAGCTGACCGTTTTCATGGAACAGATGGAGGGAGTGTATTCTTGGAGGTTCAGCCACCCAAGGGAAAGGGAGTTCTTCTTCTCACATGTTCACAGGGTGTGGTCCAGAATAGTCTTCTTTGTAGTGGGGAAATAGGTGCTTCCAGGTGTAGCGGGGGTTCAATATTCAGCAATAGTTATCTCAGACCAAGCACCAATATGTGGATCTGAGGTTGGAAGTTGGAGACAGCTCGGACCTAGCAGCCCCCCCCCCCCCCCTCCACCCCCCCCCCCCCCCCCCCCCCAATGGAGTATGGACACTGCCCTCACCACCGAAAAGTTGTTTTGTAAAAAGGCAGCACTGGCCATCGGTGACTATGTGAGCAACAAAATGAATGGGGAAGTCTCACCCTCCACATTCTAGAAGGCACTGAGAGCAGTGATCAGGGGGGGAAATAATGTCCCACAGTTCCCACAGGGATAGCGGGGAGAGAGAATTCAGACAGTGATTGATTGACTCCATATTGGAGGTGGATCCAACATTGGAGCTGCTAGCGGAGAGGAAAAGACCGCAAATGGAGATCTTGCTGATTTCAACCAGGAAGGCTGTGAGCGCCATTCAATTGGGATCTTCTCTGAGCATGGTGACAAGGTCAGCCGCCTGTTGGGGAAGCAGGCAGCTGCATGGGAGACAGCACTGATCAGGAATAAGGGGGGTCGGCTGGTAGCAGCTTCAGAAGAAATCAAATAGTGCGTTTGGAACCTTCTAACCGAGGGCTGTACACATCTGAGCCCACGGAGGTGGACACGGAGGTTAAACAATTACTGGACGGACTAGACTTACCGGTGGTGGAGGAGGCAAGGGGGAGGGACTGGAAGGATGGTTGCGTCTGGAGGAGGTCCTGGAGTGCATCAACTCTGGAACCAGATGGGTTCCCAATGGACTTCTACAAAAGTTTGCGGCAGTGGATGTTCTTGCTGTGGATGTTCCTCGGGTTGGCCTGCCCTCCGAACATCCGGCCTCTTGGGGGTTCCTACCTCCACTTGCTCTACCGGATCAGCTTTGTAGTGAGCCCCAGAGAATCTCCCAGGAGCCTCTTCACGAAAGTGCCCAACCGAGATGAGTGTCTTTGGGGTGGTGGAGGGTGTTGGAGACAGCTGTGACGGAAAATCACTGTCATCCTCCGACCCGAGCTTCGGGGTCTCTTGAGTTTCGGGCTGAGGGCTGGCCGAACTGCTCTCAGCGTCACTGCTCGGCTCACGGGGGGGCTCCAGCTGTGGCACTGGCTGGGGGCGGGAGCGCCAGGTGGACCCGCCATATCTCCAGCAGGTCATCTAAGACACAACGCAAGACGTATGACTTGGCCGCGGGCCAGGGGTGTGTGGGGATGAGGGTGGGGGGTAGTGGTGTGGGGGTGGTGTAGGGTGAGGGTTGTGTGGGTGAGGGTGGTGTGAGGGGGTTGACACAGGTGTCATGTGGAACCGCAACTAAGCGGGGTCTCACTACCTCACCCGCGGTTGAGCTCTGCCTCGGTAACCTCCCATTCTTCCAGGCCGCTGACCATGTCCAGAGCCCGCTGCTTGGCCACGATGAGGGACCACAAATCCAGCAGTCCCCCTCCTGTCTTCTCATGTTCCCGGTGGTTGTGCGCAACCTTCTCCTGAGGAGGAGGAGAAACAGAAGACAGCAGTGTTAGACAGTCCGACGCATGCAGCCCAGGGTGTTGGCAACTGGTGGCCTGAGCGGCCAGGGCACCCGGCCTTGGTAGCCAGTATGGGTGCCGGCATGTAGTGCAGGGTGGGGTCCGGCCTCCCTCCAGGTTGAGGGGGGTCGGGTTATGAGTGTGTGGGACGGGGTTTGGTACAAGGGGCACAGTGGTGCCTACTCAGCCTGCCACCCTGAGGAGTCATGCAGTTTCTTCCGGCACACCTGGCTAGTCTGGACTACATTGCCCACGGCGCTGACCGTGACTGCCACCTGCATCCAGGCACGATGAACGGGGGCAGCTGGCAGCCTCCTGCCCCGGCCGGGGTACATGGTCACCCTCCTCTCCTCCATGGCGTCCAGGAGGGTCTCCATCTCGGCGTCGGAGAAGCGTAGAGCTGCTCTCTGTGGTGTTCTTTGTGTTGCTTATTTAAGATGGTTGGCGTAGCGTTCACAAAGACCACAGTATAGCTTTTATTTAAACAAAGCTATGGTTTTATTTAAATAAAAGCAAATTACTGCGGATGCTGGACTCTGAAACCAAAGAGAAAATGCTGGAAAATCTCAGCAGGTCTGGCAGCATCTGTCGGGAGAGAAAAGAGCTAATGTTTCGAGTCCAGATGACAAAGCTCATGATTTTATTTACACTATAAAAACAGGGATTCGACACTTAGTCCTTAAGCATGCAGAATTGATCAATATCATCTAACTGCACTCATCTACTGCTAATCTCACTACTGGTATAAACTATAATCTAACCTTCTCACACTAACCGCTCTTTTGACCTTCACTAGCTATCTCCTGCATACACACCTCCCCTCAGGTCTGGGATCACTGCCTTATACAGTTGTATCTGCAGCTCCCTCTAGTGGTTCCTCTCAACACTACATCAACTTGTAATGCAGATAGTTGTGATAATACCACACTCTCCTCGCTGCCATCTTGTTTGCTGGGATGGTGTGTGTGGGGAGTGTAAGGTGTATGTGCGGCTGGAGCTTGTCAGCCTCTTGAATGTCAATTGCGAAACCGGCGAACCCGGCACCTTTTCTCATTGGAATCGATTGTGTTCCATGTGTCACCAATGCTAGCCCCTTAACAGTAGCAGAATCGGTCCAGGTATGGTGCCAGTTTTGCTCTCATGAAAGACCACAAATTCTGCGTTGGCGTTAACACTTAGGGCCAGATTCTCCGATTCTGAGGTAAAGTGCGGAGGATTTGTGGCGTTTTACGTGGAAATAATCAGCGGCGCCTCCTCACCGATGCTGCGGCCTCCACAAAATAAACGGCTGGAGAATGGCTGGGTCCGTGGCCGTACATGCACACGCCGACCTGACTGATAGTGCCACCCTGGACACACTCTCGCCACCCCATGGCCACCCCCACCCAGTCACCCCGGCCAGCAGCACGGTTCCCGCCCAACAGTGGTAGTGCTGGACACAGTCAGCAGCCGCCAAGCTGGGTTCCCACACGGCTGAGACCAGAAGTGAACTGTGCCTTCGTGAACCCAGCCCATCAGCGATGGAGGATTGGGGGAGGGCTTCAGGTGACGGGCTATGGTTGTCCCAATGGCGTGCGGCGTTTTGGAGGGGGCGGAGCATATGAAACCTCCAACAAACAGGCGCCTCCCCCGATTTCTTCGTAAAAAGGGATTCTCCGCCCGATCACCGATTACGAAATTGGCGTCGGGTAACGGAGAATCTCACCCTAAGTGTTGACGCCAGCGGAACTTGCGTGGACTTTCACGACAGAAAGATTGGTGCCACACCTGCACCAATTCCGATACCACTAATGGGCTCGCACAGGCGTCACGTGGAACACAATCAATTGTACTAAACACGGTGCCGGATTCACCGGGTCCGTGATTGACACTCAGGAGGCTGACAAGCTACAGCTGCAGATAAACAATTCTCCCTCCACACACTACATCCCAGCCAACAAGATGGCTGGAAGGAGAGCAGCGCCTACACCGACGTCTCTCTCACCCCCACACCCTCCACCCTCACCCCCACACCACCCTCACCCAACATCACCCTCACCCTATAACACCCTCACCCTCCACCACCAACCACCCTTCCCTCCCACGTCCTCTCTCCCCGGGCCCACGGTCTAATCATGCATGTTGTCTTGTGCCTTGCAGGACCTGCTGGAGATGGAGCAGGTCCATCCGGTGGCCCCCGCCCCCAGCCAGAGCCGGTGCCTCCCAGATAGCCGAGCACTGACGGGGAGAGCAGCCCGGGCACCAGACCTCCACCCGAGACTCAGGACACCCCAGAGCCCGGGCCAGAGGATGACAGTGATTTTCCATCACAACTATCTTCTACACCCTCCACCATCCCAGAGACACTCACTTCAGTTGGGCACTATAGTGAAGATGCTCCTGGGACACTATTTGATGTGTACCATACAGCTGATCCAGTACAGCAGGTGGGAGATAGCAGCACCCAAGGGGCAGGACGATCATAGGGCCGGCCGGCCCCAGGAATCAGCTGCCGTCTAGATGGGTCCCGGACATCTGAAACATCCAGTTCCAACCACAGTGTTGATACAGTCAGAGAGTCAGGGAGTACATGAGGGGATGCCGGGGAACATCCAGCACCTGTGGGCACAGGTGGAGGAGTCCAACTGTGTGCAGGAGCAGGAGGTGGTGCCGACCATGCGTGCTACCCAGGACAACACTGCACGGGTGGTGTCGGCTATGGAGGCATTGGGGGCGACAGTTTTGGCTATGGATGTCCAAGGCCTGAGGCATTCTGTGCAGGCAGTGGCCGAGGCCCAGGACAAGGCTGCCCTCTGACTGGCAGCCATGTCCCAGAGCCACCTGGACATAGCAGCGGCGCTCCTCAGCGTGGCAGCACGGTAGCATTGTGGATAGCACAATTGCTTCACAGCTCCAGGGTCCCAGGTTCGATTCCGGCCTGGGTCACTGTCTGTGCGGAGTCTGCACATCCTCCCCGTGTGTGCGTGGGTTTCCTCCGGGTGCTCCGGTTTCCTCCCACAGTCCAAAGATGTGCGGGTTAGGTGGATTGGCCATGCTAAATTGCCCATAGTGTCCAAAAATTGCCCTTAGTGTTGGGTGGGGTTATGGGGATTAGGTGGGGTTACTGGGTTGTGGGGGTGTGGGCTTAGGTAGGGTGCTCTTTCCAAGAGCCGGTGCAGACTCGATGGGCCGAATGGCCTCCTTCTGCTCTGTAAATTCTATGATGTGGCCCAGTCACAGCAGGCCATGGCTGGGAATGTCGGCGGCATTGCCCAGGTGCTGGCCGGCGTGGCGAAGATATACAGGGGGGTGGCCCAGTTCCAGAGGGAAATGGCTGATGTGACAAGGACCCAGAGGGTGGTGGCACAGACAAATCGTGAAGTGCCGCAGTTCCAGGCGCACATGGTCCACTTCCTGTGCCCCATGGCCATGAGCGTGTGGACCCTGGCTGAGACCAGTGCGGGCCTCCAGGTCTGGCAGCGCCAGGTGGTGGGGGAGCCATAGGGTGTTATATTACATGATTGTTATACGTCATTACTCCTTTGCTGACTTCCAGAATGGTCTGATGGTTGTAGTTCAGTTAAACTATCAGTCTTCAAATTAAGCAAATATCATTTATTGAATAACGAATATAAATATTTATGAGTTTGTTCACTCTTCTGCAACTATAACTGAAGATTAGGTAAATAAGAATAAGTATATAATGTTTAACTACACTTGCCAACTAAGCTATATCTCTAACACACTACTCACTCGTCACTCCTGATACGAAGAGGCGGGAATCTCCTCTGAGTGTAGTTTATATGCATAGATCTGATGCTGCCATCTAGTGGTTGTCTGGCACGATCTTACAGATGTTAACCCCTTACATACCAGCAGATATACAGATCACTACATCCCTTTTTTTTTTAACATATTTTCTATGCGACAGAGAAGATTGTATACCAAGAGAAGTAGAAATCATGAGATGTATGTCTGTAGAAGCAAAACTTGAGTAATGACTCTACACAATAATACAATATTTTGTAAGTTCAATCTGTTAGGTTTTCTTCATCGTCGTGTCGATCTTAACTGATGAGATGGTGAATCGGAAACTTTGACAGTTTTGCGCATGTCATCTGATTTTCTGATATGCAGTCGTTTGTCATGAAATAATGAGCCATTGAAGTTTAAATTTGAAAAAATTGGTTGTTGAAGCCTAATTTTCTTCAAAGCACATCTGTTTCGCCGAAAAATCGTGCCTTCTGCTGATTTTACTCTGTAGGAACGTGGAGCTGCTTGCCTAATTATTGTAGCTGGAGCTGAATATCCTCCTTCTGGATTTTTGATTCTGACAAGGTCATCCTTTGTCAATGGCTCCAATTGCGATGCATGTTGGTCATAGTACGATCTTTGTTTTGAAAATTGTACTTCAATCTTCTTCAGAATAGGCAAATGGTCTGGATTCTGCAGTTCAATTGCTGGTCAGGTAGTTCTGAGATTCCTGTTGAATAACATTTGTGAGCCGGCGAGAGTCCTGAAGATAGAGGAGTAGCTCTGTATGACAATAAAGCAAGATGGATGTCTGACTTTGAGTTATTTGCTTTACTAATCAACTGTTTGATTATGTGAACACCCTTCTCTACCTTGCTGTTGGACTGAGGGTAGTGAGGACTGGAGGTCACATGCCTGAAGTTATATGCCTTTGAGAATTCTGACCATTCCAAACTTGCAAAACATGGACCATTGTCCGACATTACTGTATCCGGTATTCCATATCTTGAGAATGTTTCTTTACACGCTTTAATTACTGAATTTAATGTCATGTCTGGAAGTTTCATAACTTCTGGATAGTTAGAATAATAATCCATTATTAAAATGTAGTCTCGACCAGTTAAATGGAAAAGGTCAATCCCTACTTTGGTCCAAGGAGATGTGATCAGTTGGTGCTGTTGAAGGGTCTCCTTCCATTGAGCAGGTTGGTGTCTTTGACAGGTTTTGCAGGTTATGATCATGTCAGTGATGACCCTGTTTATCCCCGGCCAGTAGACTGCCTGATGTGCTCTTCGTTTACATTTTTCGATACCGAGGTGTCCCTCGTGAATTTTTTTCAAGATCGTCCGATCAGAGACATTGTGGGATGACAATTTGGTCTAGTCTCAATAATAGACCATCAACTATTGTTAAATCAGATTGTATGTTGCAGTATTGAGGACATCACCCCTTCGGCCACCATGTCATAGATGGTGCATGACCCTCTGAAATGTAGTGTCCTTCTTCGTTTCTGACTTCATTAATTGCAGTTTTTCGTTTGGTGCAGGAAGGTTCTCCTTTACAGAGTTGAGCCTGAGCTTCTAAATCTCACATGAATTGCATTGATGTGCTATCTGTTGCAATGAAATGTGATAAAGTGTCCACAATTATTAGCCCTTTCCCAAGTGTATAAACTAAATTGAAATCATACATTTGTAATTTCATCATTATGCGCTGAAGCCTGGGCGTCATATCGTTTAGATCTTTGTCAATGATGTGGACCAATGGCTTGTGATCCGTCTCCACAGTGAAGGTTGGAAGTCCGTAGACATTGTCATGGAATTTGAGTATTCCTGTCAATAGACCGTGACATTCCTTCTCAGTTTGTGCATATCTGCATTCTGTTGCTGTCATTGCTCTTGAAGCATATGCTACAGAAATCCAATCAGAATGTCCATCTTGGTTGTAAGAGGACTACGCCTATCCCATCCTGACTTGCACAAGTGGAGATTTTGTTTGCTCTTTCCGGATCGAAGAAAGCCAGTATAGGTGCAGTCATAAGTTGTGTTTTTAGATCTGTCCATTCTTTCTGATGGCTCTGCGTCCACTCAAAAGTAGTAGATTTTCTGATTAATTTTCTCAATGCTGTTGTTCATGATGCCAAGAAAATTGACAAAGCCCAATAATCTCAGAACAGCTTTCTTATCTTCCGGAATTTTCATGTTCTGGATTACTGCTGACTTACCATCATCAGGTCTGACACCTTGATGAGAAATGTTATCTCCCAAGAATTTCAGTGAAGACTGCAAATGCACACTTTGCTTCATTCAGTTTGAGTCCAAATTTGTTGATGCGTTTGAATTCTTGTTTTAAGCGATGAATGTGTTCTTCCCTGGTTGTGGACCAAATGATGTATTGTCAATGTACACTCTCACACCTTCAATTCCTCCTGTCATTTGCTCCATGATCCTGTGGAATATCTCAGATGCTAATATGATACCGAATGGCATAAGATTGAAGCCAAATCGTCCAAAGCGCACGGTGAAAGTACATAATAATCTGCTCGAGTCGTTGAGTTGCATTTGGCAAAATAGGGCAGCACAGTAGCACAGTGGTTAGCACAGTTGCTTCACAGTTGCAGGGTCCCATGTTTAATTCCCACCTGTCTGAGCGGAGTCTGCACGTTCTCCCCGTGTCTGCCTGGGTTTCCTCTGGGTGCTCCGGTTTCCTCCCACCGTCCAAAGATGTGCAGGTTAGGTGGATTTGCCACGCTCAAAATACCCTTTGTATCCAAAAAGGGGTGGGTTTACTGGGTTATGGGGATAGGGTGACAGTGTCGGCTTAGGTAGGGTTCTCTTTCCAGGGGCCGGCGCAGACTTGATTGGCTGAATGGCCTCCTTCTGCTCTGTAGATTCTATGATCTATGAAAATCCCTGTGACGCGTCTAAATTTGTGAAGATGTGTGCATTCGCCATCTCACTTGTGATTTCTTCGCGCTTTGGTATGGGATTGTGTTCCCTTTGTATATTCGTATTGAGATCTTTAGGATCAATGCAGATGCGAGGATCTCCAGAAGTTTTTTCATGCACACCCATGAGCTGACCCAGTCAGTCGGTTGTGTGAGTCAAGATATAATACCTTGGGTTTGAAGTCTGTCGTGTTGGGTGTTCCGATACACAAACAAACCAACACGGTTGTAGATGGTACAACTCTGTTTTATTATTCTTGATAACAACAACTGTTAACTTCTGGCTGTGGTTTGTACTTTACCAGTTAACCTGTGGACCCAGCCGTAGCACTACCTTAGAGAGGCACTCAGCACATGGTGCATGTCTGAGTGGCACGCTGTGAGCTCTGTGCTCTAAGCTATCTCCTGCTGGAAAGAGCGGGAACTGTGGTGTTCCCTGTTTTATAGTGCATGTGCTCTCACTGGTGATTGGCTGTGATGTTGCGTGTGTGTTGATTGGTCCGTTGATCTGTCCATCAGTGTGTGTGTGTGTTTGCACCATGATATGTTTATATGAATATCATGACATCCCCCCTTTTCACAAGAATATGTGCCTCTCTGGTAATAAATATTGGTGTGTACTGAGTGCAGCTGAATATGTGTGTGCAATATCTACAACATGTACACGAGGCTAAACTATATACAGAGGAAGGTGGCAGGTGCAACATAGCAACAAGGTTGTACCATAAACAAAACAAGTTCAATCATCAAATATCGAAAAAGAACCGCTGGAACAACAAAAAGAGAAACACATTAACATTGTTGCATAACAATTCAGTGAGTCCAATGTGCGAACAGACTCATAAGTCCAGCCTAGTCGGCGGGTGATGAATTCGGGTTGACGATCTCAAGGGTGGGTCAGGATCCTCCGGCTGAGGAATGGGCCTGGCTACGGGCGATAGAGGAATAGGCATGGTGGCAGGATGCTCCATGAAGTTGACATCAGGAACAACAGGAGGGCGTGGCACCGGTGTATGATCACGTAGCGAGCACGGAAGCAGGCGAAGAGCCCGGCTACTACGCCGACGAATGGAGCCATCAGGCATCCGAACCAGGAACGAGCGGGGAGCCACGCGGCAGAGAACCTCGGCAGTTGCCGACCAGCCATCCTCTGGTAGGTGTATGCGGACGTTGTCTCCAGGCGCCAAGGCAGGAAGATCAGTTGCCCGGGTGTCATGTGCCACCCTCTGCTGAGCACGCTGATGTCGCATCCTTTGCAGTACTGGAGCATGGTCGGGTTTAGGAACATGAAAGGACGGTACAGTGGTCCTGAGGGTGTGACCCATCAACAGCTGGGCTGGTGAGAGGCCTGTGGACAGTGGGGCCGAGCGGTAGGCCAGCAGGGCTAAACAGAAGTCAGATCCGGCATCAGCAGCCTTGCAGAGGGGCCGCTTCACGATATGGACGCCCTTTTCCGCCTTGCCATTCGACTGGGGATGCAGAAGGCTGGACATCATGTGTGTGAAGCCATACGAAGCGGCAAAAGAAGACCATTTGTGGCTCGCAAAACAGGGCCCATTGTCCGACATGACGGTAAGCGGAATGCCATGGTGAGCGAAGGTTTCCTTGCATGCTCTGATTACAGCTGATGATGTCAAGTCGTGCAGGCGGATAATTGACCTCCGGATAATTGAAAAATAGTCAATTATGATGATGTAGTCCCTGCCGAGCACATGAAAAAGGTCCACACCCACCTTCGCCCAGGGGGACGTTACCAACTCATGGGGCTGAAGCGTCTCGGGGGGTTGCGCCGGCTGAAACCTTTGGCAGGTGGGACAGTTGAGCACCATGTTGGCGATGTCGTCGAAGATGCCCGGCCAGTACACAGCTTCTCGGGCCCTCCGTCTGCACTTTTCAACCCCGAGATGGCCTTCGTGTAATTGTTCGAGGACCAGCCAGTGCATGCTGTGTGGGATCACAATCCGGTCCAGCTTTAGGAGGACACCATCAATGACGGCCAAGTCATCCCGGACATTGTAGAATTGTGGGCACTGTCCTTTGAGCCACCCTTCCGTCATGTGGCGCATCACACGTTGTAGAAGGGGGTCAGCCGCAGTCTCACGGCGAATACGGGCCAGACTTGCATCAGTTGCTGGCAGATTGGCTGATGTGAAGGCCACATGCGCTTCGACCTGACATACGAACCCCTCCGAATCGGGCGGTGTGCTCACTGCTCTGGACAGGGCGTCCGCGATGATGAGGTCCTTTCCCGGGGTGTAGACCAGTTGGACGTCGTACCTCCGGAGCTTGAGCAGAATGCGCTGGAGGCGAGGGATCATCTCATTAAGGTACTTTTGTATGATGCCGACCAGGGGGCGATTGTCGATTTCCACGGTGAACTGAGGGAGACCATACACAGAGTCGTGGAATTTATCTATGCCGGTTAACAAACCCAGGCACTCCTTCTCAATCTGCGCATAGCGCTGTTCTGTGGGGGTCATGGCCCACGAGGCATAGGCGACCGGGGCCCATGATGCAGTGTCGTCCCGTTGCAGGAGCACTGCCCCAATGCCAGACTGGCTGGCGTCAGTCGAGATCTTTGTATCTCGAGTAGTGTCGAAGAACGCCAATACCGGGGCTGTGGTGAGCTTGATCTTGAGCTCCTCCCATTCCTTCTGGTGTGCGGGCATCCACTGGAACTCCGTAGTCTTCTTCACCAGGCGAAGAGCCGTTGTGTGGGAGGCAAGGTTGGGAATAAACTTCCCCAGGAAGTTGACCATTCCGCGAAAGTGTAGTGCCTTCTTGTCTGCCGGCTGCGGCATGGCTGTAATAGCTGTCACTTTGTCGGCATCCGGCCGCACTCCTGACCGGGAAATGTGGTCCGCCAGAAACTTTAGCTCAGTTTGGCCAAAAGAGCACTTGGCTCGGTTAAGGCGCAGGCCCTGATCCCGTATCCGTGCAAAGACACGATGGAGACGACTGATGTGCTCCTGTGGTGTGGTGGACCAGATGATGACGTCGTCAACATAGACGCGCACCCCTTCGATGCCCTCCATCATCTGTTCCATGATTCGATGAAACACCTCGGATGCCGAGATGATGCCAAACGGCATCCTATTGTAGCAATACCTGCCAAAGGGAGTGTTGAAGGTGCACAGCTTCCTGCTGGACTGATCCAGCTGAATCTGCCAAAAACCCTTTGAGGCATCAAGCTTTGTAAAAATTTTAGCCCGGGCCATTTCGCTCGTGATCTCTTCCCGTTTGGGTATGGGGTAGTGTTCCCTCATGATGTTATTGTTCAGGTCTTTCGGGTCGATGCAGATCCGGAGTTCGCCAGAAGGCTTTTTTACGCATACCATGGAGCTGACCCATGGTGTGAGCTCCGTGACCCGGGAAAGCACTCCTTGGTCCTGGAGATCCTGCAGCTGCTGCTTGAGGCGGTCCTTGAGTGGTGCTGGGACACTACGAGGTGCGTGAATGACCGGGGTGGCGTCCGGTTTGAGCCGTATTCTGTAAGTGTAGGGCAGTGTGCCCATGCCCTCAAAAGCCTCCTGGTTGTGGGCGAGGAGCGAGTGGAGCTGTGCCCTAAAGTCTGCATCCGGGAAATCGGACGTGCCTTCCGGAGACAGTGTACCCGCTGAACGAGGTGGAGAACCTTGCACGCCTGTGCGCCTAGCAGGGAGTTCTTCGAGGATCCAACTATCTCAAAGGACTGTGTGGCTGTGTATGAATTGTGTGTAACCACGAGCTGGCAGGATCCCATGGTCGGGATAACATTACCGTTGTAATCGACCAACTGACAGCGGGATGCCGAATCGGTGGTTTGACCTTCAAGGCGTAGAAGGCTGACCATGCAATGAGATTGGCAGAGGCACCAGTGTCAAAGCGGAATGTGATTGGTGATCGGTTGACCGTTAGGGTGGCACACCATTCATCACCCGGATTAACGCTGTGCACTGGCATCGGCTGGTGGGTCCTACTTGGGGACATCCGATTTCTGCCAATTACCGCAACGCGGAAGGCTTCCTGGTCGTCGGTATCACCGGTCTGTACATCGTCAGGATATGACTCGGTGTATGGAGGCTGAATGACCCGCACGTCCCTGCGAGGCTGGCGGAATTGGGAAGCGTTGGCAGGTTGAGCTGCTCGACAGCAGGCAGCGTAGTGGCCCATCTTGCCACAGCGGAGGCATTGTTGATTTTTTGCTGGACATTGCCGCTTTAAATGTGCGGAACCACAGTTGCCGCACGACGTGACATCATGGCGTTCGTTGCGCCACCGCGCATGCGCAGTTCGGTCCTGCGTAGAGCGTGCCTGCGCGTCACGTCCCTCTGCGTCGATGTCTCTCTTGGTGCGTACAAGCACGGGAGGTCGCGGAAAGCGCGTGAAATGGCCGCCCTCGTCCGGGCCGCGGGCCGGGAGGAACTCGATGGACTGGACCCGCTCGGCCTCGTAGGATCCCTGCCGTGCCGATTCGGCCGCCTGGAATTGGGAGTACCGGCTGGTCGCGTTTTCGTGGAGGACGCAGGTTTCGATGGCGGTGGCTAGGGTGAGGCTCTTTATTTTGAGGAGCTGCTGGCATAGGGTGCCCGAGGTGACCCCAAAAACTATCTGGTCCCGAATCATGGAATCGGAGCTGGCCTCATAGCCGCAGGACTGCGCGAGGATACAGAGGTGTGTCAAAAAAGATTGAAGAGGCTCATCCTTACCCTGCAGGCGCTGCTGGAAGAGGTACCTCTCGAAGCTCTCATTCACCTCGACGCTGAAGTGTTGCTCAAGTTTTAGAAGGACCGTCTTGTACTTCGTCTTGTCCCCGCCTTCCGCGAATGCCAGGGAGTTGTAGATGTAGATGACGTGTTGCCCTGCCGTGGAGAGGAGGAGGGCAATCTTCCTGGTGTCCGATGCATTCTCCCTATCTGTGGCTTCTAGGAAGAGCTGGAAGTGCTGTTTAAACAGCTTCCAGTTGACGCCGAGATTTCCAGCGATTTGGAGCGGCTGCGGCGGGCTGCTGGTGTCCATGCCGCAGGATGGCGGATCTCTGAAGATGTGCAGGTAGGTCTCACAGTTGCTGGGTTCCAATCCTGGTATCATGTCATGTTGGGTGTTCCGCTATACAAACAAACGAACACGGTTGTAGATGGTACAACTCTGTTTTATTATTCTTGATAACAACAACTGTTAACTTCTGTCCGTGGTTCGTACCTTACCAGTTAACCTGTGGACCCAGCACTATCTTAGAGAGGCACTCAGCACATGGTGCATGTCTGAGTGGCACGCTGTGAGCTCTGTGCTCCAAGCTATCTCCTGCTGGAAAGAGCGGGAACTGTGGTGTTCTCTGTTTTATAGTGCGCGTGCTCTCACTGGTGATTGGCTGTGATGTTGCGTTTGTGTTGATTGGTCCGTTGATCTGTCCATCAGTGTGTGTGTGTGTTTGCACCATGATATGTTTATATGAATATCATGACAAAGTCTGTCAAATTCCAGTTTTAACCTCTCTCGCAAAGGAGCAGGAATTCTCCTAGGCGAATGAATAACTGACTTGGCATCCTTCCTGAGTAAAATTTTATACTGGAACGGTAATGTGCCCGCGCCTCTGAATACATCAGGGTACTGAATTAAGATTTGTTGGATTTCTTCATCCAGACTTGGTGTAAATAGAGTTGCTGTGTATATTCTTTGTACAAGCGGCAAGTCTTTGCATGTTTGTGCGCCTAAAAGTGAAGATTTGACATTGTTAACAATTTCAAACCTTAATAATTTCTTGATTTGTTTGTTCGAGACTTTCAGATGGCATGATCCTATCGCAGAGGTCAGGTTGCTGTCCTTCAGTCTACAAGCTGCTGGAAGTATCTCAGGTTCTTCTGGAATCTTATTGAGGTCCAGTCTTGATAATAGATTTGCTAAAGCTCCTGTGTCAAGTTTAAACAGGGTCGGACAGTTGTTAACTTGAATGACAGAATTCCATTCATTGTTAGTGTTGATAGAATTGATTTGATGTGGATTGCTTGGCATTTCTTCAAGTTCCTCACATCTTTCTATGTTTCCCACGAAAAGTGTATTTTCGAGTGAAAAATTGTTATTGTCTGACTACAAATTCTCTTTGGTTTCTTTCTCTGTTGAATCCACACTCCGAATGTTGATGTTCCTGTATTTTTGTTTCAGAGTTTGAAATTGGAGAGAAGATCTACACTGCGATGCATAATGATTCAGTTTTCCATACTTAGAACTCCTATGTTAAATATTGATGACAATCCATATACATGTGAAAGATTTCAGTAAACTGTTGAAACGATAGCCGCAAATGCTTTTGAACATGAGGGTTAAATTGGTGATGCTGGTCAAGGTACTGTACACTTACACATTTGACTTCACACAGATTAAATTTAAAAAACTTCTTCCCAAAAGGGAACAAAATCCCCGAGCAAGCGCGTTTAGCCACGTGTTTCCATGCACTCACTGTGTCAAGAAACACATGGCTACTCAATGTGACTCGCATTGAATAAGGGGCCTGAACGGGGAACGCGTGGCCAAGGCCACACATAGCCCTGTCTTTTTACAATGGGGAACTCCGCTCACCGGAATTCCCCGTTGTAGCGAGTAACCCCCCCACCGCCCCGTTACCATGTGCCCACTTAACAATCACTTTCATTGCAGTCAATGGAACTGTATATGTGGCAGCAGTCATCACAGGCGATGGTAGAATACTAACCTAGTTTGCACTTCCACTGTACAAATTTGTGCCCCATTGTGTTTTGCTGCCAGTCTGCTCCCAGCTGCCACAGTAATGCAAACTTTGCCTTCTATTTACTTGCATGATAGATTAATTAATCATCGGCATTCTCTTTAATATCCTATTAAGGTTCATAACCTTTAGATTTTCATAGATAGAATTTACAGTGCAGAAGGATGCCATTCGGCCCATCACATCTACACCCGTCCTTGAAAGAGCACCCTACTTAAGCCCACACCTCCACCCATCCCCATAACCTAGTAATTCCACCTCACCGTTTGGTCTCTAAGGAGCAATTTAACATGGCCAATCTACCTAACCTGCACATCTTTGGACTGCGGGAGGAAACCGGAGCACCCGGAGGAAACACACGCACACACGGGGAAAATGCAGACTCAGCACAGACAGAAACGTCAATAGCCTATAGATATGGCCAGCTGTCAGAGAATTCATCACCATCACCAGATACTTTCTCTTAATGTTGAAATTGCACTGAGTTTACTGCTTTGTTTACTTTGCAACAGCTATTTTGCTTCAACAACATTGAGAATGCTCTTTATTATCCATCGCTAATATCATGGAAATGCGACCCAAGAACAGTGAATAAAGTTTATGACCCTACACAGACTACACAGACATAAGCTGACATTTAATTATTTTTAATGTGCTTAATTAAAGTTAATGGCTTTGATAAGCCAAGAAATTGCAAGAAACATCACAGAACAGTCCACAGTGAAAAGGTACTTAAATAGTGCTCTTCAGAGTTTCACACACGCCTCCAATCTTTCACTGAAACCTCCATCATCATCCACCTACTAATCTCCATCCACCTCATCACCGTCCACCTCTGAAAATCAATCTCAAGTACAGCAAATGGAAAGATTTACTTGGGTGTACAAGAGAAGAAACATTTTAGAGGAATGTTCATTCCTGCAAAACTGTACTATGCTGTCTAAAAGACATTCATGGGAAGCTTTCAAAGTAGTAGAAGTCTATATGAGAGAAATGTAATTCCATAGGTTATGGTAAGGTCTCCTCTCCATCCTCATCTGACAAATCTGATGATTCCATTGAATTTTATATGAAAATGGCTCATTAGAGATACCCGTTTATTCCCAAATTCTGCCAGCTATCCTAAGCTATTCATCTTGAGACCCACCACGCATCAATCAAAGCAAAGGACTCATTCCACTGGTACACTATGTTTATCTGTGGTATCTCTGTAATCCCTTTTTGAAAATTGAAGTACTTGGTGGCTGAAACAACTTTAAAAAGACATCCCTGCAATTTAAAATAGCTTGGTGATATTTGAATACCATTGGAAACAGCCAAGCTAAAGTAACCTGAAATTGGTCTCGTGGAGCTGCAACAGCAATAATTTCCCACCATTAAAGTTTCCAATGGGAAATGTTATTTTCAGTGGGTGCTCTTCGCAGAATATTTCTGATAGGATCAGCATGCTGCTGCAGTACCCAACTTTCACCCAAAGATCTGGATGAAAAGATGAGCAGTTAAGGATTCAATTACAAATAAACAAAATTGTGAAAATATGGTGGCGATTGGGAGCTTCCCAGCCAGTGAGGAGGTGTAGAAGGGACTTTAGTTGGCGGATTAGCTGCCATTAATACCCTGTGTTATTTTAATCAGCTGCTTCACTATATTTCATGGAAATAGGCACTTAGCGAAGCATGATGGATATATAGCCTTATTTTTAGTCAAAAAGTTTGAAGTTCTGCATGAAACAGTCGGAAGGTCACACCATGTAAACAGGCGGACAGCTGCACATTGTTTTGCTTAGGCAAGGAACTCAAGGCCTGTTATTAAACTTTGTTCGCTTTCTGTCTCCTTGTTTAATGTAAAGAATGCCTCTCTGTCCTAGATATTGCTTATGATATTATATAAATTACACACCTTCCCTTTGTAAAGCAGGGACATTTGGAAAGACTGCAGTCATTCTAATTCCCTCCACGAACTTCGTGTTAAATAAAGGACCTTTTGCGAAAACTCGAAGTGCTGACTATTTTTTTCTTCAACAGGAGGGGTGTGTATGCGGCAGGTTAAAGCCTTAAATTGAAGTCATATTGGGATTCTGACATCTTCCTGTCATGTTTCAGTGGACAGGCAATTCAGTGGCGTCGCCACGCCTGACTTGGTACCGGGATGAGGCTGTTGAACCTCGCGAGTCACAAGATTCATGATGCTTGAAATTGCACGTGAGATTTAACAGAGCCATTGAGCTCAATTAAATGTGTGTTCGTCGGATTGTCCCGGCACCCAGGATTCACCGGCCATGTCTGGGAGACCTTACCAGGGTGCCGTTCAGAAATGTGGATTAGTTGTAACAGTACATAGGGGGATCTTCCAGACTATTGGACACCCCTGGGTGTTTGGGCATTGGGTAGGGTGGTACCCTGGCACTCCCAAAGAACAAAGAACAAAGAAAAGAACATGATGTGGAGATGCCGGCGTTGGACTGGGATGAGCACAGTACGAAGTCTTACAACACCAGGTTAAAGTCCAACAGGTTTGTTTCAAATCACTAGCTTTCGGAGCGCTGCTCCTTCCTCAGGTGAATGAAGAGGTATGTTCCAGAAACATATATATAGACAAATTCAAAGATGCCAAACAATGCTTGGAATGCGACCATTAGCAGGTGATTAAATCTTTACAGATCCAGAGATGGGGTAACCCCAGGTTAAAGAGGTGTGAATTGTGTCAAGCCAGGACAGTTGGTAGGATTTTGCAGGCCAGATGGTGGGGGATGAATGTAATGCGACATGAATCCCAGGTCCCGGTTGAGGCCGCACTCATGTGTGCGGAACTTGGCTGTAAGTTTCTGCTCGGCAATTCTGTGTTGTCGCGCGTCCTGAAGGCCGCCTTGGAGAACGCTTACCCGGAGATCAGAGGCTGAATGCCCTTGACTGCTGAAGTGTTCCCCGATTGGAAGGGAACATTCCTGCCTGGTGATTGTCGCGCAATGTCCGTTCATTCGTTGTCGCAGCGTCTGCATGGTCTCGCCAATGTACCACGCTTCGGGACATCCTTTCCTGCAGCGTATGAGGTAGACAACGTTGGCCGAGTCGCACGAGTATGTACCGCGTACCTGGTGGGTGGTGTTCTCACGTGTAATAGTGGTATCCATGTCGATGATCTGGCACATCTTGCAGAGATTGCCATGGCAGGGTTGTGTGGTGCCGTGGTCACTGTTCTGAAGACTGGGTAGTTTGCTGCAAACAATGGTTTGTTTGAGGTTGCGCGGTTGTTTGAAGGCAAGTAGTGGGGGTGTTGGGATGACCTTGGCAAGATGTTCATCGTCATCAATGACGTGTTGAAGGCTGTGAAGAAGATGACGTAGTTTCTCCGCTCCGGGGAAGTACTGGACGACGAAGGGTATTCTGTCGGTTGTGTCCCATGTTTATCTTCTGAGGAGGTCGGTGCGGTTTTTCGCTGTGGCGCGTTGGAACTGTCGATCGATGAGTCGAGTGCCATATCCCGTTCGTACGAGGACATCTTTCAACGTCTGTAGATGTCTGTTATGCTCCTCCTCGTCTGAGCAGATCCTGTGTATACGGAGAGCTTGTCCATAGGGGATGGCTTCTTTAATGTGTTTAGGGTGGAAGCTGGAGAAGTGGAGCATCGTGAGGTTATCCGTGGGTTTGCGGTAAAGCGAAGTGCTGAGGTGACCATCCTTGATGGAGACGAGTGTGTCCAAGAATGCAACTGATTTTGGAGAATAGTCCATGGTGAGTCTGATGGTTGGATGGAACTTATTAACGTCATTGTGTAGTCGTTTCAGTGATTCTTCGCTTTGGGTCCAAAGGAAAAAAATGTCATCGATGTATCTGGTGTACAACGTCGGTTGAAGGTCCTGTGCGGTGAGTTGGTCCTGTTCAAACTTGTGCATGAAGATGTTGGCGTATTGGGGTGCGAATTTGGTCCCCATGGGTGTTCTGTGCGTCTGGATGAAGAACTTTTTGTCGAAGGTGAAGTCGTTGTGATCCAGAATGAAGCGGATGAGTTGCAGAATTGCGTCTGGAGATTGGCAGTTGTCGGTGTTGAGTACTGAGGCTGTTGCAGCAATACCAGTTCTGTATCCATCTTGCCAGCTCACCTCTGATCCCGTGTGACTTCACCTTTTGTGCCAGTCTGCCATGAGGGACCTTGTCAAAGGCCTTACTGAAGTCCATATAGACAACATCCACTTCCCTACCTGCATCAATTATCTTTGTGATCTCTTCGAAAAACTCTATCAAGTTAGTGAGACATGACCTCCCCTTCACAAAACCGTGCTATCTCACGATAATACGTCCATTTGCTTCCAAATGGGAGTAGATCCTGTCACGAAGAATTCTCTCCAGTAATTTCCCGACCACTGACATAAGGCTCACCGGCCTGTAGTTCCCTGGATTATCCTTGCTACCCTTCTTAAACAAAGGAACAACATTGGCTATTCTCCAGTCCTCCGGGACATCACATGAAGACAGTGAGGATCCAAAGATTTCTGTCAAGGCCTCAGCAAATTCCTCTCTCGCCTCCTTCAGTATTCTGGGGTAGATCCCATCAGGCCCTGGGAACTTATCTACCTTAATATTTTTCAAGACACCCAACACCTCGTCTTTTTGGATCTCAATGTGACCCAGGTTATCTACACACCCTTCTCCAGACTCAACATCCACCAATTCCTTCTCTTTGGTGAATACTGATACAAAGTATTCATTTAGTACCTCGCCCATTTTCTCTGGCTCCACACATAGATTCCCTCCCCTACCCTTCAGTGAGCCAACCCTTTCCCTGGATACCCTCTTACTTTTTCTGTACGTGTAAAACGCCTTGAGATTTTCCTTAACCCTATTTGCCAATGACTTTTAGCCCTCCTGACTCCTTGCTTAAGTTCCTTCCTACTTTCCTTATGTTCCACACAGGCTTCGTCTGTTCCCAGCCTTCTAGCCCTGACAAATGCCTCCTTTTTCTTTTTGACGAGGCCTACAATATCTCTCGTTATCCAAGGTTCCCAAAATTTGCCGTATTTATCCTTCTTCCGCACAGGAACATGCTGGTCCTGAATTCCTTTCAACTGACATTTGAAAGTCTCCCACATGTCAGATGTTGATTAACCCTCAAACATCCGCCCCCAATCTAGGTTCTTCATTGCCCGCCGAATATTGTTATAATTAGCCTTCCCCCAATTTAGCACATTCACCCTAGGACCACTCTTATCCTCGTCCACCAGCACTTTAAAACTTACTCAATTGTGTTCCCAAAATGCTCCCCAACTGAAACTTCTACCACCTGGCCGGGCTCATTCCCCAATACTAGGACCAGTATAGCCCCTTACCTAGTTGGACTATCTACATATCGTTTAAAGAAGCACTCCTGGATGCTCCTTAAAAACTCTGCCCCGTCCAAGCCCCTAACACTAAGTGAGTCCCAGTCAATATTGGGGAAATTGAAGTCTCCCATCACAACAACCCTGTAGCTTTTGCTCCTTTCCAAAATCTGTCTAACTATCTGATCCCCTATCTCCCACTGGCTGTTGGGAGACCTGTAGTAAACCCCCAACATTGTGACTGCACACTTCTTATTCCTGATCTCCACCCATATAGCCTCTCTGCCCTCTGAGGTGTCCTCCCCGTACAGCTGTGATATTCTCCCTAACCTGTAGCGCAACTCCGCCACCCATTTTACATCCCTCTCTATCCCGCCTGAAACATCTAAATCCTGGAACGTTTAGCTGCCAATCCTGTCCTTCCCTCAATCAGGTCTCTGTAATGGCAACAACATCATAGTTCCAAGTACTAATCCAAGCTCTAAGTTCATCTGCCTTACCCGTAATACGTCTTGCATTAAAACATATGCACTTCAGGCCACCAGACCCGCTGTTTTCAGCAACATCTCCCTGTCTGCTCTTCCTCAGAGTCATACTGGCCCTATTCCCTAGTTCTCCCTCAATGTTTTCACCTTCTGACCTATTGCTCCGGTAGCACCCCCCTATCATTATAGTTTAAACACTCCCGTGTGACACTAGCAAACCTCGCGGCCAGCATATTTATGCCTCTCCAGTTTAGGTGCAACCCATCCTTTTTATACTGGTCACACCTGCCCCAGAAGAGCTCCCAGTAGTCCAGATACCGGAAACCCTCCCTCCTACACCAGCTGTTTAGCCACATGTTTAGCTGCTCTATCTTCCTATTTCTAGCCTCACCGGCACGTGGCACACCGAGTAATCCCGAGATTACAACCCTCGAGGTCCTGTCTTTTCACTTTCTGCCTAGCTCCCTGAACTCCTGCTGCAGGACCTCATGCCCCTTCGTGCCTATGTTGTTAGTACCAATGTGTACAACGACCTCTGCCTGTTTGCCCTCCCCCTTCAGGATGCCCGCTACCCGTTCGGAGACATCCTGGACCCTGGCACCAGGGAGGCAACATACCATCCTGGAGTCTCTTTCACTTCCACAGAAGCGCCTATCTGTGCCCCTGACTATAGAGTCTCCTATGACAATTGCTCTTCTGGGCTTTGACCCTCCCTGCTGAACATCAGAGCCAGCCGTGGTGCCACGGCTCTGGCTGTTGCTGTTTTCTGCTGATAGGCTATTCCCCCCAACAGTATCCAAAGTGGTATACCTGTTCGAGATGGGGGCAACTACAGGGGATTCCTGCACTGACTGCCTGCCCCTTCTGGTGGTCACCCATCTCTCTGCCTGCACCTTGGGTGTGACCATGTCTCTATAACTCCTATCTATGACGTTTTTCGCCACCTGCATGCCCCTAAGTACATCCAATTGCTGCTCCAACCGAATCACGCGGTCTGTGAGGAGCTGCCATTGGTTACACTTGCTGCAGATGTAGTCGACCGGAACGCTGGAAGCGTCACAGATCTGCCACATCTCACAGTTGGAGCACTGCACCCCGCTGTGTGACATTAAAGCACTAATTAATTCATTTAAAATAAACACTTGAGTTACTGTTAGATTGAGTTGTAATTAACTATATGGCCCTGACGCTAGATGGTTTTTACGGTAAAATTAAATGCTAAATACCGATCACTGCCCTCAGGTTTAGTTTCTCCACTATCTAGTTAATCAATTAGATTTGTTTTGCAATTTTTAAAAAAAAAATTGAATTTAACAGATTCCCAACCAGCCAATCAGGTCACAGTCTCCCCCCCACCCCCCCCCCCCCCACCCCCACACAATTTGAAAAGGGAATAAAAATAATAATAAAAATCACTTACCATCCCAGGATGCTCTCTGGTTCTCTCCCTGCAGATTAACAGTTACAGGCCAGAAGAGAACAAAATGATAGGGAAAACGCACCTTCTCCCACTTTGCACCGAATTACCTCACGGTACCAAATTGCCAAGTTCCAATTCCCACTCTGGATGTGTCTCACTCACTCAGGATGTGTCTCCTTCACCTGCACAAAGCTTACTGAGTGCGCTTTCTGTCTGTCTTTTATACAGACCTCAGCTAACCAGGGTGACTCATACTACTTAAGCTGCAAACAGAAGAATATAATGTACACCCTTATGCCACTAAACAGGCCCACTGGTGTCTGGGCACTTTGGCACTGCCAGCCTGGTGCCTTGGCACTGCCTGGGTGTCTGAGTGGCATCTCCAGGCTGGCAAAGGCACTGCCAGGGTGCCAAACTGCTTGTGCCAAGGTGCCTGGATGCCAGGTTACCTCCATCAGCAGTGGTGCCCAGGGGTACCTTGCACACAAGAGGTGGGGTGAGTGGAGGGTGCTCAATCGGGGCTGCCCCGATCTGCGATTCGTCTTTCTGCACTGGTGACTTCAGTCAGCCACTAAATGATTAAAGTGTAGCCTCGACAGGACGTTCCTCGCCGAGGCCCAAAAAACTGCCCAAGTGCCTTTGAATAGCCGAATTCCCGACGGCGCGGACCACTCATGGTCCCACCAATCAGGATACTCGTGAGGCAGCTGAGCGCTCGGTCCCAAGCCACCACTGTTGGGGGCGAGCCGATCGGAGGGCAGGGGGAGGCCTCATTTGGGACTGGGCATTTATTGGCGTGTGGCCCGGGTCGGGCGTGCAGCCAATCGGGGGTACTATTTCCGTGGTCCAGGTCCGTGGTCTCAGTCCGCCATGGAGCACGCGCAGCCGTTGAAGGCCGCCGTCATGCGCATGCGAGGCCTCTGACCCGGACATGCGGGGGGCTGTATCGGCAGCTGGAGCTGTGAGCTCCACGACAGCTGCCTGCTAACCCCCTTACAAGGCTGTGAATCTGTGGCCTTTTGACGCCAGTTTTTCTGGCGTAATAGCCAACAGTTTTCACGATAGCTTGGGGACATAGTCCCTGAAATGGAGATCCCAGCCAGAATTCTTTTGTTTGAATCGCACCCCTGAAGGTAAGTGGAGGTGTGCCTTGGAATAGTCATTTGAGAAGTTCAGTTACTTAAGAATTTAACTAAGAATTGCATTAACCCTCAGTTCTGGATTTTTCATCTGTTTCCTGACGTTCAGCAACCCACCAATGCAAGTACTCAGTAGAAGAGCTCTGTAGGGAAATTCAAAGGCTGCCAAGGCTTTGATCAGTTAAACTGATGAACTCCAGCCAGTGAGGGACTACTGTTCAAAGCATTTTTCTCTCAGAAAATGCTTTCACTGCCTGACAGGTGATTGCCTACTTCTTGGAAGTCACTTCAACCAACTGGTACTTCATCACCTTCAACTATACCCCCCTGCTGCCAGCCTTCATCAAGGCACAGCAACATTTTATACAGCTCCAGTCTGTTGAGACGCAAGAGCAGAATCAACACCACCTCCATCAGCAGCAGCAGGAGTGACACCAGCTGCCTTCTCCTGAACCTCATCCTAGGATGAGCACTGAAATCCAACGGGAAGGAGTTGAGACCCCCAACAGGGTCTAATGGTAGAGCATCAGCTCTCTCAATGTGTCTGAGCACCGGAGAATCAATGGGTCACTGCTGACATTTGGAGTCTAGTGGAATGAGACCACCTCCCTATTGGAGCAAGTGAGAAGTTTTCTTGCCCTTTTATTCTTTCATGGGATGTGAGCCTGTTGCCCATCCATGATTGCCCTTCAACTGATTGACATTCTGGGCTATTTCAGAGAGTAGTTAAGAGTCGACCGCATTAACTGTGGATCTGGAGTCACATGTAGGCCACACCAGATCAGGTAAGGACATTAGTTAACTGGATGGATATTTTGTAACAATGGGGATGGTTTCATGTTCACATTCACTGAGGCTAGTTTTATATTCTCGATTTATTAATTGAATTTGAATTCCATGGGATTTGAACCCACGTACCAGAGCATTAGCTGGGACCTCTGGTCCAGTGAAATTACCAATATACCACTGTCTCTTCATGCATTGAATACATTGCCGTTGGTCAACCATGTGCTTGTCACAGGAGGATATTCAACACCACAGCCCCCCATCACTCCAACAACCCTCATCTCCACCCTCGCACCCCACTGCAACCATCCCATCTCCCACAAAACACACACAAGGGGGTTTTGCTCACTGCCAAGTCTCTTCTACTGCAGGGAAAGAAAAGCAAGAGTTACTAATGTTAGAAATGGATTGCGTGAGCACAGGGCAGGACAACACTTGTAGAAGGTGAGTGTGAGGTTATGAGGGTGAGAAGATAATAGGCTGAAGGTTAGTGTGACTGTTGGTTATTCAACTGTGTTATATGAGGTGACTGCAGATTAAAAATGAGCTGCAGTGTGTTTTGTTCTGAGGAATGCTGTGCAGGGGAATGCTGGGAAAGTCAGAGTGAGGAGTTTACCACCTGAAAGTATTATGCGGCTCATCTTTCCCTCACTCCTGAGGGCCTGGATGCTTTGGTGCACTGTCTCCAGGTTGGAGCGACCACATTCCTTACAATGCCACTTCCACCTGCTTAGCTGGAAAAGGTGTCTTCTTCCTCTTGTCCTTGAGAGAATTCATCTGACTGCAGCCTTTCTGATTCTGTTGCAATATCTCCAGGTAAGAAAGAGAGAGACCAAGAGACCAGCCTTCCCAGGTCTGCACTTAATTCCTGTGGATGCTGTGGTTTCAAAAATTTAAGTGCCATGCCTATTTTTCTATGTTTCTAAGGGGATCAAAGAATATGGGGGAAAGCGGGAATAGGCTATTGATTTGGATGATCAGATATGATCATAATGAATGGTGAAGTGGGCTTGAAGGGCCAAATGGCCTCCTCCTGCTCCTATTTTTTCTATATTTCTATGTTTTCCATTTCCATGTTTCTATTCCTTTAAGTAGAAATCTTTCCTTTGAATGATCAAATGTGCCACCCTATCTGCGCACCCTGATTAGTCAGGCAACCTGGAGATGGGATGCTAACAGCGTGACTCTGGGAAATAACCTCCACAAAACTTGTCCATTCACCCTTTGGGTCCTAACCAGCAAATGGTACCACCCTTCCGGCAGGGACTAAGTCCAGAAGATATCGCTCATGATCTCTAAAACACCAGTAAACTCTAGAGTCTCACATAATAAGATCAGAATATGACTATTCAGTCACATAAACAATGCCCTGTCTCCACTCATCAATTCTCCATTTTTAGAATGTTAAGATTATTTTTTTCATTTACTTTTGCTGAGACTCCACTCCACATCCCATGACATTCAATGAAAGTTAATCGAATCTTTGTCCTCAATTAAGGCATATCAATTTTGAACCTGTGCTCCTGCTATTTACATTCATCGTCCAAGTCAAGTACTCTGTTTACATTATGTCTCTTAGCATTTCAAAAATATGGATCAACTCCCTATCAAAATTCGGTCATGAAAATAAGTTTGCCTGTCTGATCCCTGATCATGCCTTAGAGCAGTGTTTTTCAAACTTTTTTTCCGGGGACCCATTTTTAGCAACCGGCCGACCTTCGTGGCCCACGCCGGCCGACCTTCGCGACCCACCATTTTCTCTTCCTTTAATGCGAGAGGTGAGCCTGCTTGGTCCTCACAATCTCACTTCAATCAGGTTCACAGGAGGAGAGGTATGACGTAGTTAGTATCCAAGTATCATCAGCAAACGAATCAGCCAGAGAGGACAATTTCTCGAGGAGGAAAGCATGGATTTCGTTCCTCAGTTCATAAACTCTGAGTAGCACCCCTGTTGACTGAGCATTACAGTAACTCTTCAAGCGGATGAAGTCCACCGTCATTAGGATTGACTGGTCACTGTTTCAATTCAATGCTTTAATATAGTAGAAAAGGTCAGCATAAAAACTTATAGCCACCCTTCAGTACACAGAGGGCAACGTTGTGATGATTTTCCATGGCTTTCATCATATCCCTTGTCAAACATTCAGTTCTGTCCATGATTAAAGCATGAGGAATATATACTCTCTCCACATCATTTGAGTAATGTTCAGGGATGCAAAACAAATCAAGGTCATAGACTTCTTCATCATCAGTGATTACCACGCAGTCAGCCCCCACCATGCTGCTATCGTACTTTGACCCCGGGTTCAGGTCCCAATACTCCCGGGCTGCATGCGCACTGATTTAAAAAATAAATAAATTTAGAGTACCCAATTCATTTTTTCCAAGTAAGGGGCAATTTAGCGTGGCCAATTGACCTACCCTGCACATCTTTTGGGTTGTGGGGGCGAAACCCACGCAAACACGGGGAGAATATGCAAACTCCACACGGACAGTGACCCAGAGCCGTGATCAAACCTGGGACCTCGGCGCTGTGTGGCAGCAATGCTAACCACTGTGCCACCGTGCTGCCCCTGGCATGCGCATTGATGAGCGGGCATGCGCATTGCACCCGCATTTTCTTAGCTGGTCGCGGCCGTCATTTTCAAAATCGCTTGCAGCCGGCATTGTTAAAAGCCGGCTGCTGCGACTGTCGCACGTGAATTCCCGCGACAGGGAACGCCGCGGTGGACAGCTCCGCGACACTCCCGACACCGACCCACGACCCACCCACAGGTCAGGAACCCCATTTTGAAAATGCCCGCCTTCGAGCTCAGGTCCCAGAATCATCCTTGTCACTTGTAGTCTCTGCGCATGCTTCTATCTGACGTCAGGGCTGAGATCAAGAACTCCCTGTTTGTGGAATTATTGGATGACAGCACATAAACAATTATATTTAGTTGCAGTTTACAGTAATGGGTAGGGCCCATTAAGAGTTACAAGCTTAGATTTTCCAATTGACATTATTTTAACTTTGCAAATAGATGAGCTAAACCTGGCATTAAATTACTGTTACTTACGCAATCCTGGCTGCAATTTGGAATTTAATTTTAGAATGCAGTTAAGTCAAGAAACACCTGATTCAATTATATACATACATAGAATTTACAGTGCAGAAGGAGGCCATTCGGCCCATCGAGTCTGCACCGGCTCTTGGAAAGAGCACCCTACCCAAGTCCACACCTCCACCCTATCCCCATAACCCAGTAACCCCACCCAACACTAAGGGCAATTTTGGACACTAAGGGCAATTTATCATGGCCAATCCACCTAACCTGCACGTCTTTGGACTGTGGGAGGAAACCGGAGCACCCGGAGGAAACCCACGCAGACACGGGGAGAACGTGCAGACTCCACACAGACAGTGACCCAGTGGGGAATCGAACCTGGGACCCTGGAGCTGTGAAGCAATTGTGCTAACCACCATGCTACCGTGTTGCCCCAAAAAGTCAAATTCAGTTGCATAGTTACAGGATTCAGTTTGACAATGTGCTACTAGTTCCAGTTTTTTTATTGCATTTCCATGAATGTACTGTGAACTTAGTCATTGAAAAATATGCAATATTAATATATTTGTAATTGAGGTACATCCACTTTAAATATTTTACCAATTTACACTCCCAATACAGAACTTTACTTGCTGGGGACATACGCTGAGAGGTGAAAGCATAAAGTGGGCATGTACACTCCTCACCATTTTAAATTCACTCAGTTTAATTGCGGGGGGGGATGGAATTATAGGTGGTGGTCATCTGAATTCTTAACATGGAGCTCCTTGTGGTTCAAATGCTACATAGAGAGCATAAATTTATAAAAATGCCCCGACTAGAATTCCTACAGTGCAGAAGGAGGCCATTTGGCCCATCCAGTCTGCACCAACCCTCTGAAAGATCACCCTACCTAGGTCCACCTGCCCGCTCGAGCCCCAGAATCCCATAACCCCATTTAACCTGCACACCTTTGGACACTAAGGGGCAATTTATCATGGCCAATCCACCTAAACTGCACATCTTTGGACTGTGGAAGAAACCGGAGGAAACCCACACAGACACAGGGAGAAAGGGCAAATTCCACACGGATAGTCACCCAAGGCCGGAATGGAGCCCGGGTCCCACTGTGCCACCATGCCAACACTATGTAACTATGTAATAGCAACACAATAGAGTCTTAAATGTATAAAAGGAGGCTATTTGACATATTAAGTGCATGCATGTTGAGTTAGAAACAGATTATGGCTCCTGTGTGAATGATACTCTCTGAAAGCTGAGCAAACACGAACACTGAATTAGTATGTTGTGGAGAATGACTTTAAAGCATTCACTTTCAAAGTCAGGTTCGCGGGCGGGTGTCGGGATAGTTGCGGAGCCATCCATCGTGGCATTCCCGATTGCGGGAATTAATGCGTAACTGCCAGCTTCTAAAAATGCTGGCTGTGAGCGGCTTTAAAAATGACAGCCACGCTGCACTTACGTGCCCACCCATCAGTGCACATGCCTGGAGCCCAGCGAGAAGCACCACCGCCTCCTGACATCAGCGCCATGATGCAGGAGAACATGTTTTTAAAAATTCAATGAGCCTTACTGCCTGAAGCCCAGGTCACACCCCTCGAACACCAATGTCACGTGCTCTGGGCACGATTGCGATTCCTCCATTTTGTCAACAGCAAACAAGCAACAGGACTGAAAAATTTAAAATGGGTTGTTTTGTTATAAGGAAGAGCGGGCCAGAGACACAAACAGGCCAGGATCTCAGAACTAAACCTACTGGAGTGAATGACTCAGGAGAATCCACAGCAGGACAAAGCAGGGCTGGTGTGAGCTGTTCAGGAGGGTCCACAGCAGGATGAAGCAGTGCTGGTGTGAACTCCAGGGCCTCTGCTGAACAACCTATACAGAAATGTAATGTTGAATGGCAAAACAAGTGAGACCGTGAGGACCAAGCAGGCTCACCAATCACATTAAAGGTAAGTGAAAATGGTGGGTCACGAAGTGTGGGCGCCGTTGGTTGCGAAAGTCGACCGGCATGGGTCCCAAAGGTTGGCCGGTGTGTAAAAATGGGTTTCCGGGAAAAAAAGTTTGAAAAACACCACTTTGAAGGCCACCATAAGATTACTAAACATTGCATTCTGCTAATAAGAATAAATGGAGCTGTGCAGCTGATACCCCCTCCAGGGTGCTGAGAGACATGTCAAAATGGGCAAAGAGCCCTCACTTCCTACAACTGCTTCCCATTTTTTCCCCCCACAATTCCACTTCACAGCATGGTCCTGGACTGTGAACATGGACTACAGGAAGCCCTTCTGTTGCCTGCCTTGAAGCACTAAACAATAAAGGAGAATTGTTTGGCACACGTCTTAAATGCCACAAGCTGAACTTGCTTTTGAGACTGTACTGTCAGTGAAGACAGACGAAAAAAGATTAGCTTACCGAGCTCAGCTTTGTCTTGGGGAAATGTGTCAAAGCAAAGATTGAAATTCACCAGAGCCTCCAGTACTGATAGGAATAAACAGCTAGGACAGGCTCTCCTGGTATCTTCTGATAACTAACTTCTTGATTCCCTTCTGACCAATACAAACCTGTAAAATCGGCTTTTGGGCACCCACCAACATATCCTGCTGGTTAGCCCATTGCTCAAAGTGGCAAGTAGCATGTCATGGATTCAAAGTCTAGTTTAGCATTATCTGGGTGAAAATGCTTCAATTTTTTTCAGAAAGAACAACAGGCTACTTAATAAGATAAGAGCCTATGATGTTGGGGTAGTATATTCGCATGGATTGAGGGTTGGCTAACTGATAGGAGACAGAGTGTTGGGATAAGAGGCGCATTTTCAGGGTGGCAACCTGTAACTTGTGGTGTGCCACAGAGATCAGTGCTGGGACACAGTTAGTTACAATATATATAGACAAGCCCTCCGTGTACACAGGAACTGCTCAGATGAGGAGGAATGTAGCAGACTTCTACAGGCGCTGAAAGATGCCCTTGTAAGAACAGGGTATGGCGCTCGACTCATCGATCGACAGTTCCAATGCGCCACAGCAAAAAAATGCCCTGACCTCAGAAGACAAACACAGGACACAACCGACAGAGTACCCTTTGTCATCCAGTACGTCCCCAGAGTGGAGAAACTACGGCATCTTCTTCGGAGTCTTCAGCACGTCATCGATGAAGGCGAACATCTTGCCAAGGCCATTCCCACACCCCCACTACAAACAACCTCAAACCTCAAACAGACCATTGTTTGCTTTCAACTACCCAGCCTTCAGGACAACAGCGACCACGACACCACACAACACTGCCATGGCAAGCTTTGTATTCAGCCTCTGACCTTCGGGTTTATGTTCTCCAAGGCGGCCTTCAGGCCGCACGACAACGCAGAATCGCCGAGCAGAAACTGATAGCCAAGTTCCGCACGCATGAGTATGGCCTCAACAGGGACCTTGGATTCATGTCACACTACATTCATCCCCCCGCCATCTGGCCTGGGCTTGCAAAATCCTATCAACTGTCCTGGCTTGAGGCAATTCACACCTCTTTAACCTGTGATTATCCCTCTTTCCAGTCGCACCGCCTGGACCTGTAAAGACTTAATTACCTGCAAAGACTCGCATTCAAAGTATCATCTTGCATTATTGAATTTGTCCATATATGTGTTTGTGGAACCCACCTTTTCACTCACCTGATGAAGGAGCAGTGCTCCGAAAGCTAGTGATCCAAATAAACCTGTTGGACCTTAACCTGGTGTTGTAAGACTTCTTACTATGAATTTTATACTGTTGAAGAGAGGAGGTAGAGCAGATGTAGCAAAATAGGTCAGGGATTGGTGCGATCGCAGGAGAGATTTGACAAAGATATCATGGACACAAAAAAATGGAGTTGTAATAATTGTGTTAAACACAAAGGCAAGTGCTAATAGAGGTATCAAGGTTAGATAGCAGAATGCATCAATAGCAGAACAAGCATCAGTGCCTTCTGAAAGCAAAGCATATGAACATACGGATTAGGAGTGGAGTAGGGCACTCAACCCCTCTAGCCTGTTCCGCAATCAATAATGTCATGGCTGATCTGATTGTAGCTTCAACCTCCTGTCAACCACCAATAAACTTTTTGCCCGCCCCCACACTCCGCGTATCAACAATCTATCTTCTTCTGCCTCAAAAGTTTTCAAAGACTCTGCCTCAACCACCTTATGAGAATTCCAAAGTATCACAAAATCGGAGAGAAAATCTTTTCCTTATTTCTGGCTTAAATAGGTGACTGCTTACTTTTAAACAGCGGCTCTTAGTTCTAGATTCTCCCACAAGACAAAACATCCATGCCACATCTATGTTGTCGAGACTCCTCACGATTTACACGTTTCAATCTCATTGTCTCTAAATTTTCAAAAGTCCAATGAATACAAGCCTGGCTTGTTCAGCCTTTCCTCATAAGACAACCAATCAATTGCAGGTATTAATCTAGTAAACCTTCTCTGAACTACTTCCAATGCATTAACATCTTTCCATAAATAAGGAGACCAATACTATACACATTATTCCATATGTGGTCTCACCAATGCCCTGTATAGCTGAAGAATAACTTCCTTGCTCTTATATTCAATTCACGCTGCAATAAATGATAACATTCTATTAGTTTTCCTAATTACTTGCTGCACCTGCATACTAACCTTTGGTGATTCATATACTCAGACACTAAGACTTCTGCACTATAAATTCTATAAATTCTATAAGACACACAGATCCTTCTGTATCTCAATGCTCTGTAATCTCTCACCATTTAGACAATGTGCTTCTTTTTCAAACATCCTGCCAAAATGGACAAGGTCAGATTTTGCCACATTATAATCCATTTGACAGATCTATGCCCATCCACTTAACCTATCCATATCCTTTAGTAGCCTCCTTATGTTCTCTTCACAACTTACTTTCCTACCTATCTTTGTGCCATCAGCAAATTTATCAACCGTACCATTGGTCCCTTCATCCGAATCATTCATATAAATTGTAACAAATTGAGGCCCCAGCCTGATGGTTTGTGTTGGGGAACTGGAAGAACAGCTCCTCATCTTCCGATCAGGATCTTTACAGTTTTCTGGACTGAACATTGAGTCCAACAATTCAGACCATGAACTCTGAACTCCATTTTGATATTTTTTCCGAATCACCACGCCAGTCAGTAACTTTTTATGTTTTATTTACACTTATTTCTATTAATAAATTCTTCTGTCTGACCTTTGTGCCACTATTAGCACCTTCCTTAGACTTTAACACAATCATTACCATTTAATTTGTATTGTGTCTGTGACATCTTTGTCAAATTTCTCCTGAGCTCTTACCGATCCACGACCTTCTACTTTATGGAGTCATAGAGTCATAGAATTTACAGTGCAGAAGGAGGCCATACGGCCCATCAAATCTGCACTGGCCCTTGGAAAGAGCACCCTACTTAATCCCACGCCTTCACCCTATGCCCATAACCCAGTAACCCCACCGAAGCTTTATTTTTGGAACACTAAGGGAAATTTACCATGGCCAATCCACCTAACCTGCACATCTTTGGACTTTGGGAGGAAACCGGAGCACAAAGAACAAAGAACAAAGAAATGTACAGCACAGGAACAGGCCCTTCGGCCCTCCAAGCCCGTGCCGACCATGCTGCCCGACTAAACTACAATCTTCTACACTTCCTGGGTCCGTATCCTTCTATTCCCATCCTATTCATATATTTGTCAAGATGCCCCTTAAATGTCCCTATCGTCCCTGCTTCCACTACCTCCTCCGGTAGCGAGTTCCAGGCACCCACTACCCTCTGCGTAAAAAACTTGCCTCGTACATCTACTCTAAACCTTGCCCCTCTCACCTTAAACCTATGCCCCCTAGTAATTGACCCCTCTACCCTGGGGAAAAGCCTCTGACTATCCACTCTGTCTATGCCTCTCATAGTTTTGTATACCTCTATCCGGTCTCCCCTCAACCTCCTTCGTTCCAGTGAGAACAAACCGAGTTTATTCAACCGCTCCTCATAGCTAATGCCCTCCATCCCAGGCAACATTCTGGTAAATTGCTTCTGCACCCTCTCTAAAGCCTCCACATCCTTCTGGTAGTGTGGCGACCAGAATTGAACACTATACTCCAAGTGTGGCCTAACTAAGGTTCTATACAGCTGCAACATGACTTGCCAATTCTTATACTCAATGCCCCGGCCAATGAAGGCAAGCATGCCGTATGCCTTCTTGATTACCTTCTCCACCTGTGTTGCCCCTTACAATGACCTGTGGACCTGTACTCCTAGATCACTTTGACTTTCAATACTCTTGAGGGTTCTACCATTCACTGTATATTCCCTACCTGCATTAGACCTTCCAAAATGCATTACCTCACATTTGTCCGGATTAACCTCCATCTGCCATCTCTCCGCCCAAGTCTCCTGACAATCTAAATCCTGCTGTATCCTCCGACAGTCCTCATCGCTATCCGCAATTCCACCAACCTTTGTGTCGTCTGCAAACTTACTAATCAGACCAGTTACATTTTCCTCCAAATCATTTATATGTACTACAAAGAGCAAAGGTCCCAGCACTGATCCCTGTGGAACACCACTGGTCACAGCCCTCCAATTAGAAAAGCATCCCTCCATTGCTACTCTCTGCCTTCTATGGCCTAGCCAGTTCTGTATCCACCTTGCCAGCTCACCCCTGATCCCGTGTGACTTCACCTTTTGTACTAGTCTACCATGAGGGACCTTGTCAAAGGCCTTACTGAAGTCCATATAGACAACATCTACTGCCCTACCTGCATCAATCATCTTAGTGACCTCCTCGAAAAACTCTATCAAGTTAGTGAGACACGACCTCCCCTTCAGAAAACCATGCTGCTTCTCACTAATACGTCCATTTGCTTCCAAATGGGAGTAGGTCCTGTCTCGAAGAATTCTCTCCAGTAATTTCCCTACCACTGAAGTAAGGCTCACTGGCCTGTAGTTCCCGGGATTATCCTTGCTACCCTTTTTAAACAGAGGAACAATATTGGCGATTCTCCAGTCCTCCGGGACATCCCCTGAAGACAGCGAGGATCCAAAGTTTTCTGTCAAGGCCTCAGCAATTTCCTCTCCAGCCTCCTTCAGTATTCTGGGGTAGATCCCATCAGGCCCTGGGGACTTATCTACCTTAATATTTTTTAAGACACCCAACACCTCGTCTTTTTGGATCACAATGTGACCCAGGCTATCTGCACCCCCTTCTCCAGACTCAACATCGACCAATTCCTTCTCTTTGGTGAATACTGATGCAAAGTATTCATTTCGTACCTCGCCCATTTCCTCTGGTTCCACACATAGATTCCCTTGCCTATCCTTCAGTGGGCCAACCTTTTCCCTGGCTACCCTCTTACTTTTTATGTACGTGTAAAAAGCCTTGGGATTTTCCTTAACCCTATTTGCCAATGACTTTTCGTGACCCCTTCTAGCCCTCCTGACTCCTTGCTTAAGTTCCTTCCTACTTTCCTTATATTCCACGCAGGCTTTGTCTGTTCCCAGCCTTTTAGCCCTGACAAATGCCTCCTTTTTCTTTTTGACGAGGCCTACAATATCACTCGTCATCCAAGGTTCCCGAAAATTGCCGTATTTATCTTTCTTCCTCACAGGAACATGCCGGTCCTGTATTCCTTTCAACTGCCACTTGAAAGCCTCCCACATGTCAGATGTTGATTTGCCCTCAAACATCCGCCCCTAATCTATGTTCTTCAGTTCCCGCCTAATATTGTTATAATTAGCCTTCCCCCAATTTAGCACATTCATCCTCGGACCACTCTTATCCTTGTCCACCAGTACTTTAAAACTTACTGAATTGTGGTCACTGTTACCGAAATGCTCCCCTACTGAAACATCTACCACCTGGCCGGGCTCATTCCCCAATACCAGGTCCAGTACTGCCCCTTCCCTAGTTGGACTGTCTACATATTGTTTTAAGAAGCCCTCCTGGATGCTCCTTACAAACTCCGCCCCGTCTAAGCGCCTGGCACTAAGTGAGTCCCAGTCAATATTGGGGAAGTTGAAGTGTCCCATCACCACAACCCTGTTGTTTTTACTCTTTTCCAAAATCTGTCTACCTATCTGCTCCTCTATCTCCCGCTGGCTGTTGGGAGGCCTGTAGTATACCCCCAACATTGTGACTGCACCCTTCTTATTCCTGATCTCTACCCATATAGCCTCACTGCCCTCTGAGGTGTCCTCTCGCAGTACAGCTGTGATATTCTCCCGAACCAGTAGCGCAACTCCGCCTCCCCTTTTACATCCCCCTCTATCCCGCCTGAAACATCTAAATCCTGGAACGTTTAGCTGTCAATCCTGCCCTTCCCTCAACCAGGTCTCTGTAATGGCAACAACATCATAGTTCCAAGTACTAATCCAAGCTCTAAGTTCATCTGCCTTACCCGTAATGCTCCTTGCATTAAAACATATGCACTTCAGGCCACCAGACCCGCTGTGTTCAGCAACTTCTCCCTGTCTGCTCTGCCTCAGAGCCTATTCCTGTCCCTATTCCCTAGTTCTCCCTCAATGGTCTCACCTTCTGACCTATTGCTCCCGTTCCCACCCCCCTGCCATACTAGTTTAAACCCTCCCGTGTGACACTAGCAAACCTCGCGGCCAGGATATTTATGCCTCTCCGGTTTAGATGCAACTCATCCTTCTTATACAGGTCACACCTGCCCCGGAAGAGCTCCCAGTGTTCCAGATAATGGAAACCCTCCCTCCTACACCAGCTGTTTAGCCACGTGTTTAGCTGCTCCATCTTCCTATTTCTAGCCTCACTGGCACGTGGCACAGGGAGTAATCCCGAGATCACAACCCTCGAGGTCCTGTCTTTTAACTTTCTGCCTAGCTCCCTGAACTCCTGCTGCAGGACCTCATGCCCCTTCCTGCCTATGTCGTTAGTACCAATATGTACAACGACCTCTGCCTGTTTGCCCTCCCCCTTCAGGATGCCCTCTACCCGTTCGGAGACATCCTGGACCCTGCCACCAGGGAGGCAATATACCATCCTGGAGTCTCTTTCACGTCCACAGAAGCGCCTATCTGTGCCCCTGACTATAGAGTCCCCTATTACTATTACTCTTCTGCGCTTTGACCCTCCCTTCTGAACATCAGAGCCAGCCGTGGTGCCACTGCTCTGGCTGCTGCTGTTTTCCCCTGATAGGCTATCCCCCCTGACAGTATCCAAAGGGGTATATCTGTTCGAGAGGGGGACAACCACAGGGGATTCCTGCACTGACTGCCTGCCCTTTCTGGTGGTCACCCATTTCTCTGCCTGCACCTTGGGTGTGACCACATTTACATAACTGCGATCTATGACACCTGGAGGAAACCCACGCAGATATGGGGAGGACGTGCAGACTCCACACAGACAGTGACCTACCCTGTCTGTAACACGTGAATTAAACACTTATAGCTCACTAAACTCTATATACAGCAATTCTCAAGAACATGAACATGGCTGGCATAGCATAAGTGGCACTGCATAGTCCTTTCACAATTCAAAATTGTAAGAAGAAAAATGTTGTGGTTGATAAATCTTGCAGGTTATATTACCACAAAAGGGTCCAGTGAATCAATTATACCTTCACCTTATATCTCTTCATCAAAAAACTGTCTGATGATTTATCATTCCCGTTTATCATTTCTAGATGTTTAAAATTGACTTGCTTGAACTGCCTTATATTAGCCAGTTCATATTACATATACCTTTTCTCAATTAATTTTTGGAAAACTAGTGTATTATTGAATGAACATTAACCACTTCTTCTCAAATCATCAAAGCAGTCAGACAATGAAATCATAACCTTCTTTTGTTAACACTTGTGACTTCGCGATTAGAATGAGTTTATTGCTAAACTCTAAATATCCAGTGCACCATAGAATCTCACCATCAGCTAGGCAATACTTGGGACAAATTTACAATCAGCTCAATATCTAAAGTTGAACAAAGACATCACTTTTATGAATAGGCTCTGTTTATAGCTGACTAGCGTTTTTCTGAGTCACACATCAACAGTAGGTAACCTAGACATCCTAGGTCTACACATCTCAGTTATGAACGAGTACTTGTCTCACAGCACTGTCTTGAAGTATCTATGGTTCTTAGTATGAACTTTCCGTGTTTTCCCAAAGTTCAATTGGTTGCCAAAAACTTCACTTTTGGATCACTTAAGACCAAAAGACCACAGACAGAATGTATTTGCTTCCTTGCTGCCGTTATTTCATGGAAAGGGGTGTGGCCTTTTTTATCCTTTGAGTCTGTATTCCAATTAAATAATTCAACAGTAAGCTTTCATTACTTTACAAATAAAGAGGGTTATTTATTCTTATACAATCACCGCTAATTAATGCAGCTGTCATACACTTATTTTCAGTCCTTGCATTTGGGATTTCCCAGTGCTTCTCGAAGTGAACACTTTGGCTGGAACACCAAAGTTTCTCTTCTTGCTCGTAACTGATCCCACCATGGATGTGACCGGAGAATCCCGCCCTCAGACTCATGTATGTCCACACACACTCAGAGGTTGGACGCAGATAATAATAGTGCACTTTTACAGATTACAGTTATTTCAGCCTCTGATTTATTCTGGTCTCCCACTTTACAGGTCAGTGGTTTCCTGAATGGTTTTGATGACTTAAAGTTGAAGTGAGGGTCTTGTAAAGTGGAGGGTTCAGTACAGGTTGTGAGGTTTCCTGTAGTGAAATATCTAGAAGGCTGGTTCTCAGGTGAATTTTGAAACTGGAACAAGTTAAGTACCGAAGCTGCTTGTTGACCTTATTTCAGAGTCTGGTTCTCAGATTGGCTGATGATTGATGGTTCTCAAAATGCAAAGATGGCACAGCCTTTCTCTGTAGCTATTGTCTTGTTGATGTTCTTCTGCCATCTGCCCAGGTGTCTTTAGGGCCTTGGGATAATAAAGGATCTCAGTATCAGAAGCCAATATTAGTAATACGGCCAATCGCCATTGTCCACCTAAAATGGTGTGAAGTTGAATTGCCATTGAGGGACATTAGGAGGTTAATTCTACTTAACTTATGGATAACTGGTCTCATCAGCTTTCCTTTGCTGAATTGTAAACCTGATGACATCGAGTTTATGAGTCCATTGACTCGATGTTTTGCGGAAGCTTTAAACAAGGGCAGGCATTAATTCCACAGATAACATTTGTCTTGGTATGTTGTTCCAGGGAGAAGGCACCACTCATGGTTATTCAATTTGGGACTTTCGGGAAGTTTGGGTTCCTCATTATCCCTCTTGGGATGAAGCTCAAGTGTAATTGAATTTCTTTGGGTGTTGGGACAGGCTTTAAGAAGGCTTGTACTCAGAGCTCTAATGTCTTCAAAACCCTATTTACCTTTTTAACATTCCTTTGTACGATTTTTCTTGTGGGCTCGGATTAAGCATTTAGTTGTCGTGCTTTGGAAACTTTACCACCAACAGACAGGTAACTTCTGGCAAGTTGTGTGGTTAGTGGAGTTTCCAGTTTAATTCGGAAGCCCTGGAGGAATTGGATTTCATAAGTTATTGAAATACAATGCTTGTACTGGCTTGTTTGTACATATCTTAATCCTACAATGGCCATTTCTACGACCCATGGGTTAGATCATTCTTTTTCTGGACCTCAATGATTTTTATATCTAACGTGATTTTAGGTAGTTTTGAATTGTTGGGTTTAGTGAAATTTGAACATGATCCTATGACCTTTCAGTGAGTAATTCTACACAGACTGCACTTGTATTTCCCTTGCGGATTGCACAAGTGCTGTTTGCCTCAAGACACATTGTTTTCACTTTACGTCAGGGATTTTACCCCAATCTGTCACTTGTTCTCTGGGCCATTATTGTACTTAGATGGCTGTTGAACTTTCATTGCACTTCCCTGGGGCACTTAAACAGGGTGAGGCATCTCCCTCACTTTCTGTCTGGTTATTTGGGAACTTTCCGGGTCCCTATTTAAATCCAGGAAGGAGGTTTCTGCTAACCGCACTTTAGATGCTTTTAACCCTGCTGCTTCTGTTTCAGCGTTTTCTTGTCTCTGGTTCTGTTTTGTGCCTTTTAAATGGTACAGGCCCCATTCCAACCTCAGCAGATTTTATTTCTTTAAATTCTATGGGCTCTAGCCTAGCCTCTTGTAAATAACTCTGGCTTTTCTCTAGCCTTTGTTACAACACTGAAGAGACCCACGGGGGCGACTCGATCGTGGTTTTCGTGGAAAACGAGCTCCCCCGCAGAGGGGCGGAGGCCCAACAGCGGGCTCGTTAATTCCCCAAGATAAAAGCTGGCCCAGGAAGGAGGCGGAATCTCAGGATGGTCCCAGCTGGGACTTGGATTGTTGCTTTGTTATTGTATTTCCTAGCGGAATAGGAAATAAACAAATTTTTGACTCCTTTTCAGTACTTCTGATTGCCTACAGTAGCCTCTTTAGTCCGTATGGTTTTATCCCCCCCCCCCCCCCACCCCTCCACTGTAGGATTTCAGTGCTCTCCTCAGCCCTCTACAGTTGAGTGGAATTTTACAGGTTCCCATCATTTCCCCCAGTCTCCATGGACTGTTCTGGACCCCTGGCCAAAAGATTGTACTTCCAGCTAAATCACTGACGGACAATAGGTCAACCCACCCACATTGGCAAGCTCTGAATGACCATAACAGCCATTGCATCAGTGACACATGTCACATGAGTGCGGCCTCAACCGGGACCTGGGATTCATGTCACATTACATTCATCCCCCACCATCTGGCCTGCGAAATCCTACCAACTGTCCTGGCTTGATGTAATTCACACCTCTTTAACCTGGGGTTACCCCATCTCTGGATCTGTAAAGATTTAATCACCTGCTAATGGTCGCATTCCAAGCATTGTTTGGCATCTTTGAATTTGTCTATATATATGTTTCTGGAACATATCTCTTCATTCACCTGAGGAAGGAGCAGCGCTCCGAAAGCTAGTGACATCGAAACAAACCTGTTGGACTTTAACCTGGTGTTGTAAGACTTCGTACTATAGAATTTGAAGGTTGTACGAGAGTCAGTTTTTGTACTCTAACAGGATTATTTCCCTTAAGCACTCATACACGTGGTCAATTTTGAGTACTCGCACCCACTGATCAAATGCAAGCACTTTAATTCTTTCAAATTCAAGGAAGGTATGAGTGACCTTTGTGCGAGAACTCCTAAATCTCTGCTGGTATGCTGCTGGAATGAATTCATAAGCAATCAAGATAGTACTTTTCACCTGTTTGCAGTTTTCAGAGCAGCCTGCAGGTAGCATGGAATAAACCTTGTGGACTTCTGCTATCTACTGACCTTGCATTGGAAGGGTCCACTCTCTGCTGATCACTTTAACTGATGTGCCAGATTTTCAAAGGCTGTGAAGAGGGTTTTCACACCATTATCTTCAAACTTGGGCACTGGTCGAGAATACTTTAAGAAACCAAAACATTTTTCTGAGCTGGGGGAGTTGAATTCCCAGTTTGTCATCAATAGGTGAAGTCAGGTTCTCCTAAACTGCTTCAGGGCAGCAAGGTGGCATAGTGGTTAACACTGCTGTCTCACAACACCAGGGGCCTGGGTTCAATTCTGGCCTTGGATGATTGTGTGGAGTTTGCATTTTCTCTCCATGTCTACATGGGTTTCCTCCGGGTGCTCAGGTTTCATCCCACAGTCCAAAGATATGCAGGTTAGGTGGATTAGCCATACTAAATTGCCACTTCGTGTCCAAAAAGGATAGGTAGGGAAAGAGCGGGAAGACCTAGGGAAGTATTCCTTTGGAGGGTCGGTGCAGACTCAATGGACCGATGCCCTCCTTCTGCACTGTAGGGATTCTATGACTTCTAACTTGCCTTAGCTCTCATGGTTTTGTGCCCATAATTCTTCCTCCAACTTTTCCAGCTGGTCTTTTTTCTTTCTCCCTTTTTTGAAACTCTAATTCTAGCATTCGCCCCTCTTGGTGAATTTTGGCAAAGGCAAACTGGTGTGTTGTAGTTTCTGTATGTTCTGATTGACCTAAGTCTGGGGCGAGGCCAAGATGCTCAGCCAGCATCTTTAATATTTGGGGCTTTCATTTCGTAGCTTCATAGCCAAGGCTGTTCTATGTTTAGAAATGTTAATATAGAGGGCAGCATGATGGCGCAACGATTAGCACTGCTGTCGTATAGCGCCAAGGTCCCAGGTTCGATCCCGGCTCTGGGTCACTGTCCATGTTGAGTTTGCACATTCTCCCCGTGTTTGTGTGGGTTTCGCCCCCACAGTCCAAAAGATGTGCAGACTAGGTGGCTTGGCCACCCTAAAATTGCCCCTTAATTGGAAAAAATGAATTGGGTACTCTAAATTTATATTTTTATTAATGTTAATTTAGCACAAGTTAGGTCCACCTGTTGCACAAGTGCTTTTATGTCAAATTCAGCCATCTTGCTTTCTACTAAATAGTCATCTAGCAGTACATATTGAAGTATTGCTGATAAAGGAGACATGTCGAAGCTTTCCATCTTGCACTCATCAGTACACTTCGCAAGAGTACCAGCATAAGAGGCAAAAAGCAATTTATACTGTATGGGAAGAGGATGTTGATTGGTTGGCAAGTGGACTCTAATTGGTAGAGGCGTTGCCATGGAAAATGCACCATGTGAATGACAGTTAGCTGCCAAGCCTTGTTTGAAACTTAAACCACGCAGCTTGACCCTAATTGATCATGGCATTGTCCTGGGGAATGAATCAGTAAATGGCGATCACTTAATTTGTTTAACTGAAATAAGTGTACATGTTCTTTTTGTCTTCAAAGAACATGGCCTGGTGTATGCAAATATGCCATACTGTGAGTCTGACTGACAATCTTAAACTGGTTGCCAGCGTAATTCTTGGCACATTGAGAATTATTTAGCCACTTCCCAGTCATGGAATTACACCTAATGTTGGACGCTGTGTTTTGAGTTCTGTAATCATGGGCTGATTGGTTACAGTCTGTACTTTGTTCATTGTGAACAGCAGCTGAGATGTGCTGTTTGCTATGACCTGCCAGTCTTTGGGACGTACAGCCTACAAACTTAACGTCATATTGCCACTGAAATTCATATACCCTATTAATCATTTGTGTGATAAGCAGAGAATTTTCTGTGGCTTTATGGCAGCATCCATTAGTAGCGGCACCTAGAGGAGAGTGTGAGAGTAGGACACTGGGACAGATAGTCAGCAGCACTTATAGGAGAGTGCGAGAGGAAATTGAAAACAGGTAGAAATCTGAGTGCTAGCTTGGAGTTCGGAGTTCTGAGGTGACATCAGGATTCAAAAGTGAGACAGGGCAAGTGGAAGAAGATGATTGGGTGAGTATGGATCGGGTAAGAATTTATTACTTTTATCGCTGATAGTTTGTAAGAGCACATCATGGCTTCAAGTAACAAGGACCAGGGAGGAAGGGCCCTGGAGTAAATTTTACCATTTAATTTTAAGCATCTTTCAAAACATTTAATCTAAAGGGGTAACTCATGGCAGGAAAGCTCAAAGCTGTGGTGTACTCCTGCTACTCTATGTGGGAAGCAGAAAACATTTCCAGTGCCCAGGGCCATCACATATACAAGAACTGTCTCCAGCTGCTGCTCCTGGAAGTCCTGGTTATGGACCTGGAGCAGAGGCCAGGGAGACTATGGAGTAACTGTGAGGCAGAGAGCATTGTGAATAGCACATGTAGAGAGGTGGTCACACTGCTGGCTAAGATTTCACAGGCAGCAAGGGAATGGGTTACCATCAGGTGGAACAAGAGGACTAGGAAGGCAGTGCAGGAATCTCCTGTGACCATTCCCCTGAAAAATAGGCATACTGCTTTAGATGGGGAAATAGCCTCTCAGGGGAAAACAACTACAGGCAAACTTGTTGCACCACAGATGGCTCTGCTGCACTTGAGAGGAGTAAAAAGTGTGAGAATGCAATAGTTATAGGGGATTCAATTGTAAGGGGAATAGATAGACATTTCTGTGGCCGCAAACGAGACTCCAGGATGCTATATTGCCTCCCTGGTGCTCGTGGTCAAGAATATCTCAGAGCGGCTACAGGGCATTCTGAAGGGGGAGGGTAAGCAGCCAGTGTCATGGTACACATTGGTACAAACAGCATAGGTAGAAACATGGATATGGTCCTAAAAGCAGAATATAGGGAGTTAGGAAGTAAGTTGAAAAAGTAGGATTTCAAAGGTAGTAATCTCAGGATTACTACTCCTGCCATGGGCTGATCAGAGCAGAACTATTAGGATATATCAGATGAATATGTGGCTGAAGAGATGGTGTAAGGGGGAGGGTTTCAGATTTCTGGGACATTGGGACTGGTCTGGGGCAGGTGGGACAAGTACAAACTGGATGGGTTACACCTGGGCAGGACCGGGACTGATGTCCTCAGGGGAGCAATTACTGGAGTGATTGGGAAGGTTTAAACTAAAATGGCAGGGGTTGGGAACCTATGCATGGAGCCAGAGGAAGAGAAAAAAAGAATAAGACCAAAAGACAGAAAGGAGAATAAGAAAAGTGATAGGCAAAGAAACCAAGGGCCAAATTCAAACAGAGCCACAGTAAAAAATAATGGGAATAGGACAAGGAATGTTAAAAAGACAAGCCTTAAGGCTTTTTCCCTTAATGCGCGGAGCATTCACAATAACTTGGATGAATTAGGCACGCAAATAGATGTAGACGGATATGACATAGTCGGGATTACGGAAATATGACCGCAGGGTGACCAGGGATGGGAACTGAACATCCAGGGGCTTTCAGTATTTAGGAAAGACAGATAAAAAGGAAAAGGTGGTGGAGTTGTATTGCTGGTTGAAGAGAAAATTAACACAATAGTGAGAAAGGCTTTTAGCCCCAATTATACAGAATCTGTCTGGCTAGAACTGAGAAACACCAAGAGGCAAAAAACGTTAGTGGGGGGTGTATATAGACCCTTGAACTGTATGTTAGGAATGGCATTCAACAGGAAATTCGGAACGCATGCAATAAAGGAACATCTGTAATTTTGGATAACTTTAATCTGCATATCGATTGGGTAAATCAAATGAGTAACAATACTGTAGAGAAGGAATTCAAGGTGTCGACGTGGGATGGTTTTCTGGACCAATACTGAACCAACTAACGCAGGTATTCTGTAATGAGAAAGGAATAATTGGCAGTCTAGTTTTGCGAGGCCCCTTGTGGATGAGCGACCATAATATGATAGAATTCTTCATCAATCTAGAGAGTGAGGTAGTTCATTCTGAGGTTAGGGTCCTGAATCTGAATAAAGGAAACTATGGGGGTATGAGGCATGAGTTGGCTATAATGGAATGGGGAATGGCACTTAAAGAGATGACGGTGGATTGGCAATGGCACATATTCAAACAGTGCATGGGTGATCCACAACAATTGCTCATTCCTGTCTGGCACAAAAGTAAAATGGGAAAGGTGGCCAAACCATGGCTTATAAAGGAAGATAGAAATACTATTAGATCCAATGAAGAGGGCATGCACATTGGCCAGAAAAAACAACAGACCTGAGAATTGGGAGCAGTTTGGAATTCAGCAAAGGAGGACAAAGGGATTGATTAAGAAGGGAAAAGTAGAGTGTGAGAGTAAGCTTGCATGGAACATAAAAACTGACTGTAGAAGCTTTTATAGGTATACGAAGAGAAAAAGACTGGTGAAGACAAATGTAGATACCTGACAATCAGAAAGAGGAGATTTTATAATGAAGGACAAAGAAATGGCTGAACCTCTAAATACATACTTTGTTTCTGTCCCCACAAAGGAGGACAAAAATAACATACTGGAAATGTTGAGGAACACAGGGTTTAGTGAGAGAGAGGAACTGAAGGAAATCAGTATTAATGGAGAAATGGTGTTGGGGAAATTGACATGATTGAAGGCCGATAAATCCCCAGGGCCAGTGAGTCTACATTCCAGAATACTTAAGGAAGTGGCTCTAGAAATAATGGATGCATTGATTATCATCTTCCAAAATTCTTTAGACTCTGGAAAGTTCCTATGCATTGGAGCTAATACAACCCCACTATCTAAAAAGAGAGGCAGAAAGAAAAGAGGGAATTATAGACCAGTCAGCCTGATGTTTGTAATGGGGAAATGATAGAGTCATGTTATGTATCTGGAAATACATTCTTGTTGGTCTGCGCAACATGATGTGTAGTGACATCAGCAGAGTGTTTGCATAGGCTTTGAGCAGATCACCGTCTTGATTGTGTTGACTAACTACCCTTAATCAACTCCTCATCATGTTTTCCAAGAATCCAGAGTGTGGGCACCTCCATACCTTTTTGTTTGAGGCAACAAAGCAATAAAACAGGAGAGGAAACTGGCAACAAGGGTTGAGGCAGAAAATTGCTGGAAAAAAGATTTTCAACTAACTGTGGGACGGAATCAGGAACAGGAAATGCTTCTTGGGACCAGACCCGCACACACACAGACGTTGGGTGAAGCACTGCTGCCGATGTGAAGGTTTAACAAAAGTTTTCAACAGCAATTATGAGTAAGAAGACCGACAATCGGGGATGATTTCCTTGCTTTGAAGTGAGTCAGGTCTGGGCTGCAGTGACCGCTCACCTGGCTTAGCTATACGAGCTTTATGGGGAACAATGATTTTTGAAGCTTGCTGACTTTGCACAGGCCACTACTTGGGCGAAAAGTCAAAATGCTCTGGCATACAAGGGAAAGATTTTCTAGTTCAACGGATTCCTTGTGTCAAACTTTCCAACACTGTCGGAAGGGAGGAAGTGTAGACCACAATCCAAAAATGGCAGGAAAAACAGGAGCCATGGACGCTTTTGATGAGGATCATGAAACATGAAATTCATATGAAGAAAGATTCCAATTGTTTTAACAGCTAACCGGAGGACCTAAAGGTCACAACATTTCTCACCTCAGTTGTCTGTAAAATGTTTATGCTGCTCTAGAATCTTGTACACCCAACAAAACCAGGACACAAATCCTTCAGTGAACTAATGAAAATTTAAGTGTGACATTTCTCACCCAAACAGTTATTGATTGGAGAAAGGTCTCAATTCCACTACCGTAGCCAGGACGAAGGTGAAACCATTTTACAGTTTATATGCCCATCTTGTGCAAAACAAAGGAACATTCCAATATTACAACCATTACATAGGGGGGAATGGCCATCACAGCATTGTCAGCTAATAGACATCAATTATGCAGGTCCACTGGAGGATCTTGGGCGGTTTCACCTTCCCGCCGTGCCAGATTTCTGGTTCAGCACGCCATCGGGATTCTCCTTTCCGCCGGCTGGTGAATGTGGTTTTCCATTGTGGGGCAGCCCCACGTTGTCGGGAAAGCTCTGGGCTGCCAGCAAAACGGAAAAGGAATAGAGAAGGATATTATGTGTCTGGGAATACACTCTTGCTGATTCTGTGTCACATGATGTCCTGTGATGTCAGCAGAGTGCATGGGCTTTGACAGATTGCCATCTTGATTGTATTGAGCAACACCTTTAATGAATCTTTCATTGTGTTTTATTTTTCTAAATTTAAAGTATACAATTCTTTTTATTCCCAATTAAGCGGCAATTTAGCATGGCCAATCCACCATCCTGCCCATATTTTGGGTTGTGGGGGTGAAACGCATGCAGACACGGGAGATTGTGCAAACTCCACACGGACAGTGACCCAGGGCCTGGATCGAACTCGGGTCCTCAGTGCGGTGAGGCAGCAGTGCTAACCACTGCACCACAGTGCTGCCATAATTGTTCTTTATAACAATCCAGAATGTGGGCACCTCCTTATCTTTTTTTTGGCAACAAACAAGTATAACAGTCCATTAGAAAGATTTAATAGCAGAGAACTTGACAAACAGTGGCAGGATCGGAGTGAGTCAGCATGGATTTACGAAAGAGGAATCATGCTTGATAAATCTACTGGAATTCTTCGGGAATGTAACTAGTAGAATTGATGAGGGAGAACCAGTGGATGTGGTTTATTTGGACTCTCAGAAGGCTTTTGACAAGGTCCTGGTGTGTATTGAGATGGATAGAAAACTGGTTGGCAGACAGGAAATAAGAGTAGAAATAAATGGGTATTTTCCAAGTGGCAAGAAGTGACTAGTGGGGTACCACATGGAACAGTGCTGGGACCTCAGCTTGAGGAAACTAAATGTAATATCTCAAAATTTGCACATGACACAATGCTGGGTGGGAATGTCAGCTTTGAGGAGCATTCAGAGATGCTTCAGTGTGATTGGAGAAGTTGAATGAGTAGGCCAAATGCATGGCAAATGGGGCATGCAAATGCTGTATAATTTGCGTAAATGTGAAGTTATCCACATCGGTAGCAAAAACAGGAAGGCAAGTATCTGAATGGCTATAAATTGAGATAGGGAATGTACAATGAGACCTGGGTGTCTTTGTACACCAGTCACTGAAGATAATGCAGGTGCAGCAGGTGGTAAAGAAGGCAAATGGTATGTTGGCCTTCATAGTGAGAGGATTCAGTACAGGAGCAGGGATGCCTTGTTACAGTTATACAGGGCCTTGGTAAGGCCGCCCTGCAATATTGTGTGCATTTTTGGTCTCCTTATCTGAGGAAGGATGTTCTTGCTTTAGACGGAGTGCAGCGAAGGTTTACCAAACTGATTCCTGGGATGGCGGAACTGTCATATGAGGAAATATTGAGTCAGTTAAGAGTGCATTCTCTGGAATTCAGAAGAATGAGAGGGGAATTTCATAGAAACCTATAATATTCTAACAGGACTAGACGTGATAGTTGCAGCAAGGACATTCCCGATGGTGGGGGATCCAGGATCAGGGATCATAGCCTGAGGTAGACCATTTGGGACAGAGATTGGGAAAGAATTCTTCATCCAGAGAGTGGTGAGTCTGTGGAATTCTCTGCCAAGAAAGTAGTTGAAACCAAAACATTATGGATGGGATTCTCCCTCCCGCCGCATCAGTTTTCTAGTGTGGTGCTTCCCCGCCAGCAGCGGGATTCTCCGTCCGACCAGCCGGCCAATGGGGTTTCCCATTGTGGGAAGCCCATGCCATCAGGAAATCCCCGGGGGTGGGTGCGCTGCCAGTGCAACGGAGAATCCCTCCAGCAGAGAATCCAGCCCTGTATGTTTTCGAGATGGAATTAAATGTAACTCTTGGGGCAAAAGGGATCAAAGGATCTGGGAAAGGCAGCAACAGAATGGTCGGAATGAATGGCAGAATAGGCTTGAAGGGTTGAATGGCCTACACCACTCCTATTTTCTATGTTTCTGTGTCAGGACAAATTCAACTTCTAGACTTGAGGAAAGACAACTATACTCCCACTCAAACCTGTGACACCAGTATAGAATGAAGCCTCGATGCAGTTCCTTCAGCTTTGCCGGTGGGCAGCCCATTGGAATTAGTTTAGCATGGTAGAGTTGTGTGAGAGACTAGATCCCTGGTATAGGTTCAAACACACCTAGTGTTTTCAAAACTAGGTGCAAGTACAAGACAATGTAAATTTGCAAGACATCAAGGAAAATATCAGAAATTACCGCTGTTGCAAAATCCATGAGTAATGTGATGGATCATTGGAATCAGATTTGTTCTTTATTTCTTCCAAATCATATTTTATTGTAAACTGTTTCCAACTAAAGCTAATTTGTTGCTAATATATTTTGCACTAAAAGATGAAATGACTGAAAAAAAGATGATGGGGAACTTTAGGGATTTTGGAACAAAAGGACAGCTCCAAAGCTGAAGCAAGCAGAAGTTAGGAATAGCTCTTGGGGATAAAGGGATCCAAGGATATGGGGGAAAGCCAGAACAGGTGATTTAGTTGGATGATCAGCCATGATCATAGAATCATAGAATTTACAGTGCAGAAGGAGACCATTCAGCCCATCGAGTCTGCACCGGCCCTTGGAAAGAGCGGCCTACTTAAGCCCCACGCCTCCACCCTGTCCTCCTTTATCCCAGTAACCCCATCTAACCTTTTTGGACAGTAAGGGCAATTTAGAATGGTTAATCCACCTAACCTGCACATCTTTGGACTGTGGGAGGAAACCAGAGCACCCGGAGGAAACCCACGCACACATGGGGAGAACATGCAGACTCTGCATAGACAGTGACCCAAGCCGGGAATCGAATCTGGGACCCTGGAGCTGTGAAGAAACTGTGCTAACCACTATGCTATGATACTAATCGCTTATTGTTGCAGGTAGGCTTCAATGAAGTTACTGTGAAAAGCCCTAGTCGCCACATTCTGGCTCCTGTTCGGAGAGGCCGGTACAGGAATTGAACCCGCGCTGCTGGCATTGTTCTGCATTACAAGTCAGCTGTTTAGCCCACTGTGCTAAACCAGCCCCTGGAAAATAAGAATCGCTTATTGTCACAAGTAGGCTCAATGAAGTTACTGTGAAAAGCCCCGAGCCGCCACATTCCGCCGCCTGTTCGGGAAGGCTGGTACGGGAAGGGAATTAAACCCGCGCTGCTGCCTTGTTCGGCATTACAAGACAGCTGTTTAGCCCACTGTACTAAACCTGCTGCCCTTCATAATGAATGGTGGAGCAGGCTTGAAGGGCTGAATGGCCTTCTCCTGCTCCTATTTTCTATGTTTTTATGAATGCGACTCATATTATACTGCATAGTAGCAGCGTCAAACAGCAAGTTTCCTCTGTTGCTCAGATTTCTGAGATGCCTTACCTTTCCGGGGAAATCCGATAGAGGCTGGACACTTTCAGGAGCAAAATAATAATAATAATAACCTTTATTAGTATCACAAGTAGGCTTATATTATCACCACAATGAAGTTACTGTGAAAATCCCCTGGTTGCCACACCCCGGCACCTGTCCGGGCACACAGAGGGAGAATTCAGAAGGTCCAATTCACCTAACAAGCACGCCTTTCGGGACTTGTGGGAGGAAACCCGAGCACCCAGAGGAAACCCACGCAGACACGGGGAGAACATGCAGACTCTGCACAGATAGTGACCCAAGCGGGAGTCAAACCCGGGTCCTTGGCACTGTGAAGCAACAGTGCTAACCACTGTGCTACCATGCTGCCCTTGGGCCTGTTTGTGAGTTTTCACGATATAGAGCATGGAATAATCTCATCAGGGTAGCCACTATCCCGCAGGATGACTTTGATGCCTCCTATTTCATCATCAAGCTAGCATGGTGAGCAAATGTTTGGGCCCTGTTTACAAGTTTGCTGATAAGGCAAATCTTACAGTGTGGAACTGTAAGAATCCCAATGAGTATATTAACCAGTGAAGTTAGACTTGCAGAAGACCATGGTAGAGAAGCCCCAGCATAATACTCAATGAGCACACATATTCTTGTGCAGTGTCCTGATGAGTGCATGACAAAAAGCTTTGACATGGTTTTTTTCAACAATTACTTTCTATTGTAGTATTCACAAAGCTCACTGCTGTAACCCCTTTTATTGTTTCAAAAAATGTGGCTATGCCACTTTACCCTTCTACTTCCAATTTTCCTTTAAATTCAGATGTAGCTCATTTGCTTCAAAGGATTTAAATCCTAGATGAGCCGCCAAATCTGTCATGGACAGAAAGTATTTACTTTCTTGCAGCCCATTATCAGTATATTTTGTATGGAAATAAGTGTGTCTTTCTTTATCCCTGCAGTGCATATTCAAAATAAGTAATTCAGCAACATGCTTTCATGAGTTTAAAAATATGGAACGTTATTTATTCTCACGCATTTACTGTCTGTGTGGAGTTTGCACTTCCTCCCCGTGTCTGCGTGAGTTTCCTCCGGGTGCTCCGGTTTCCTCCCACAGTCCAAAGATGTGGAGGTTAGGTGGATTGGCCATGATAAATTGCCCCTTATTGTCCAACAGATTAAGTGGGGTTATGGAGAGAGGGCGGAGGCATGGGCCTAGGTAGGGTGCTCTTTTTCAAGGGTCGGTGCAGACTCAATAGGCCAAATGGCCTCCTTCTATATCATAGCATTTACAGTGCAGAAGGAGGCCATCCGGCCCATCGAGTCTGCACCTGCTCTTGGAAAGAGCACCCTACCCAAGGTCAACACCTCCACCCTAACCCCATAACCCAGTAACCCTACCCAACACTAAGGGCAATTTTGGACACAAAGGGCAATTTATCATGGCCAGTCCACCTAACCTGCACATCTTTGGACTGTGGGAGGAAACCGGAGCACCCGGAGGAAACCCACGCACACACGGGGAGGATGTGCAGACTCCGCACAGACAGTGACCCAGGCCGGAATCGAACCTGAGACCCTGGAGCTGTGAAGTAATTGTGCTATCCACAATGCTACCATTCTGCATTGTAGGGATTCTATGTTTCCATGACATGCCTTCACTGGGCATGATAATAACTGAAATCCACCTGGTGGATAAAATAAAGCTTTGATTACATTTGCCAGACAACGTTACTGGGAAACATATTCAAATGTCCAGCGGACAACCAATGCCACTTTGGTGCTTCACCTGATGAAACAACAACTTGCAATAACATAGTACTTTTAATGCAGTAAAACATCCAAAGTGATTCACAGGAGCACAATTAGACTCATGCTGACACCAAGCTAAAAAAAGAGACATTAGGATAGGTGAGCGAAAGGTTCATAGAATCATAGAATTTACAGTGCTGAAGGAGGCCATTCGTCCCATCTAGTCTGCACCGGCTCTTTGAAAGAGCACCCTGCCCAAGCCCACACCTCTACCCCATCCCCATAACCCAGTAACCCCACCCAACACTAAGGGCAATTTTGGACACTAAGGGCAATTTAGCATGGCCAATCCACCTAACTTGCACATCTTTGGACTGTGGGAGGAAACTGGAGGAAACCCACGGAGACACGGGGAGAACGTGCAGACTCCGCACAAGCTGTAACCCAAGCCGGGAATCGAACCTGGGACCCTGGAGCTGTGAAGCAAGTGTTCATCAAAGTGGTAGGTTTTAAGAAGGATCTTGAAGGAGGATATACTGGATATGATGTGGAGATGTTTAGGGAGAAACTTCCAGAGCCTATGGCCTCGATAGCTGAAGGCATGGCCACAACTGGAATGGCAGAACAAACAGGTGATACACAAGAGGTCAGGTTTTGAGGAATACAGAGATCCTGGAGGATTGCAAGGCAGGAGCAGGTTACAGAAATGGGAAGGAGGCAAGGCCACAGTGGGATTTGAGCACAATGATGTGTTGCTGAACTGGAAGCAAATGTATGTCTGCAAGCGCATGGACAATGGATGAATAAATGGACACCTACATTAGACTTCCGTTCATTGACAATAGCTCTGCCTTCAATATCATAATCCCAGCTAAGCTCATATCCAAACACCAAAACCTGAGACTCGGCTCCACCCTCTGCAACTGGATCCTCAAATTCCTGATCCACAGATCGCAATCGGTAAGGCTAAGCAACGACACCTCCTCCACGATAGTCCTCAATACCAGGGCCCCAGAAGGCAGCACACTTAGCCCCCTACTATACTCCCTATACAAACGCAACTGTGTGGCCAAATTTGGCTCCAACTCCATCTACAAGTTTGCTGATGACACAACTGTAGTGGGTCAGATCTCAAAAACGATGAGTCAGAGTACAGGAAGGAGATAGAGAACTTAGTAGCATGGTGCAAGGACAACAATCTCTCCCTCAATGTCAGCAAAACAAAAAAGCTGGTCATTGACTTCAGGAAACAAAGTGTTGTACACACCCTTGTCTGTATCATTGGTGCCGAGGTGGAGATGGTTGACAGCTTCAGATTCGTAGGTGTAAACATCCCCAGCAATCTGTCCTGGTCCACACACGTCGACACGTCACTGAGTGTCTTTGAGACAGAGATAGATAGGTTCTTGATTAATAAGTGGATCAGGGGTTATGGAGAGAAGGCAGGAGAATGGGGATGAGAAAATATCAGCCATGATAGAATGGCGGAGCAGACTCGATGGGCCGGGTGGCCTAATTCTGCTCCTATGTTTCATGGTCTTATGGTCTTATGGACACTGCGACCAAGAAAGCACAACAAGCACCATTACTTCCTCAGGAAATTAAGGAAACTCGGCATGTCTACAATGACTCTTTCCAATTTTTATATTGCAGCTTGGTATGGCAATTGCTCGGCCCAAGACTGTAAGAAACTGCAGAGCGTCGTGAACACAGCCCAGTCCATCACACTTACTTGCCTCCCATCCACTGACTCTATCTATACCTCCCGCTGCCTTGGGAAAGCGGGCAGCATAATCAAAGACCCCTCCCGCCTGGCTTATTCGCTCTCTAACCTCTTCCATTGGGCAGAAAATACAAAAGTTTGAGAACACACATTAACAGATTCAAAAACAGCTTATTCCACTCTGTTAACAGACTCCTGCATGGCCCTCTTATGGACTGAACAGATCTTTCTATATTTCTTCTCCACAGTTGTAGTACAATATTCCATATGCTGCACTGGTGTTTTATGTTTATGTATTTATATTGTGTATTCATAATATGTTTTATGTATTTGTGTATGGAGCAATCTGCCTGTATGCAGAACAATACTTTTCACTGACCTCGGAACACATGACAATAAATAAATCAAATCAAATAATGTAAATTTTGGATCCCATATTTAAGGATGATATTGCCAAGAGGAAGAATATGCATGAGGAAGAGTGGGAGGATGAAAATAGAGACTTAGGGCATATCAAAAATGTAAAGGAAGGACAAAAGAAGCTAGAGGAGAACTATTGATTCAATTGGGCCAGGTAAGAATTGATATAAGGAGAGCACAGTCCAATCATTGGGCTTTCTCATCCTATTAGTGTTCTGTTTTTCAGGGGGATATGGTAAGACTAAGAGGTTTTCTCTGATTCATTTGTTGTCAAACTGTTTAGCTCAGTGTATAGTGTGCAGCTTTAGTTATTTAATTATACAGATAGCTCTATGTTATAGCTTTGCTACATGGGAGGACATGTGGGGTTGATAAAGTCATAGATTGAAGTTGAACATAATTCTGTGGTTGCCACAAATGTTCCACAGGTGTCCTGCAAATGCCCAGTTTTGATATACCTTCTTTATCTGTCCTTACGCTGTTTCGCTTAGCATAGCAGTAGTTACACGGTAAATGATGGAGGATGTCATCAATGCAAAGGTGAGATTTTGGCTGCATGAGAACTATGTGTGTACACTCTAAACATGCTATGATCAAAAGGAATATCTACAACAGATCGATTGGTGAAGACAAGGTTAATCAGGATGTTTGTTTCTGTTGGGTCCTTCATACCAGATGTAGGCTCATTCTGACCATTATGTCTTTTAGGACAGTATTGGACATTGAAGTTTCTTACCTAGAGTACATGTGTCCTTCTTTTTCATTTCTGCCTCCAGGTACTAATAGTATCTCAGTGGAATCTGTGCAGGGGCTGGTTTAGCACAGTGGGACAAACAGCTGGCTTGTAATGCAGAACAAGGCCAGCAGTGCGGGTTCAATTCCCGTACCGGCCTCCCCAAACAGGCGCTGGAATGTGGCAACTCTGGGCTTTTTTACAGTAACTTCATTGAAGCCTACTTGTGACAATAAGTGATTATTATTATTGAGGAGTACCGATTCATCAATTTAATTCCAGTGACACAAATTTAGTTGTTATCATAAACACTATTTGCAAATGGAATTTAGCCCTGAAAAGTGAAAGGTAATGGATTTTGGAAGCACTAACAAGGCAGGGGTAAATACAATGAATGGTAGGACGCTAGGAAGTACAGAGGATCGGAGGGACCTTGGTGTGCATGTCCATAGATGCCTGAAGACAGCAGTACAGATAGTTAAGGTGGTTAAGAATGCATATGGGATAGTTGCCTTTAGTAATTGAGGCATAGAATATAAAAGCAGGGAGGTTATGATGGAGCTGCATTAAACCCTAGTTAGGTCACAAGTGGAGTACTGTGTGCAGTTCTGGCCACCGCACTATAGCAAGGAAGTGATCGAATTAGAGCGGGTGCAGAGGAGATTCACCAGGCTGTTGTCTGAGTTGGAGTGTTTCATATATTAGAAGAGACTGAATAGGCTGGGGTTGTTCTCCTTGGTGCAGACCAGGCTGAGGGAGGACCTGAATCAGGTGTATAAGATTATGAAGGGCAAAGATAGGGTGGCTGGAAGGAATGTTTCCCCTTAGCAGAGGAGTCAAAAACCAGGTGGAATAGATTTAAGGTAAGGGGCAGAATGTTTAGAGGGGATGTGAGGAAAAACGTTTTCACCGAGAGTGGTTGTAATGTGGAACTCACTTCCTGAAAGGGTGATAGATGCTGAAAGCCTAAAGCTAAGCATTTGAAATGCCATAGCACACAAGGCTATGGGCCAAGTGCTGGAAAATTGGATTAAAGTAGATAGGTGCTTGATGGCTGGGGCAGACACAATGGGTGATAGGGCCTCTTTTTGTGCTGTTAGACTCTATGACACCTCAGGCAGTGGGTTCTCTTCCTATCTGCATTGCCTTAGGAGTAACACAAACTTATGTCATTGGTTCACTCCGCTTCCTCATCTGCATGACATCATCCACAGACATGGGGCCAAGTTTCATGTATATGCTGATAATATCCAGCTCTAGTTACCTAGCATCTCTCCTCCACTGCTGTTATATTATCAGATTATTCACCCAATTTAGAGTTATGAAAGTGTCACAATTTCCTGCAGCTATGCAGCCATCATCTTCAGCACCTTCTGCAAAATCCATACCCTCATCAGTGACTCAGTTTTCCTACTTGATCACTGTTTCAGGTTCAACCAGATTTTCCACAACTTCAGCTCTATTAATGCTTTTCATCACAAAATAGCCGAGCCTTACTTCCATATGACTGGCATCATTCACTCTGACCTCAAACTAATTGCTGCTGCAACTCATATTCATGCCATTGTCAATTCCAGACTACATGGTTCTCCTGATCAATCTCCCATCATCACCATCCATAAGGTTCAGTAAAACCAGAAATTTACTGTCTGTATCCTAATCTATACCTAGTTTAACTTGCTCATGACAGACCTATGTTCACTCCTCGTTCTACTAATGCATTCAAATTTAAAATCATTTGCTCATGTTTAAATCCTGCCATTGGCTCATCCACCACACACCCCCATTGGACATTGCAGATCCTTGTCCAGGGTACATTTTGTGCTCTAATGTTTTCATTTCTCTCTCCAGGTGCTAATCATTGTTGAGTAACACTGATGCAATATTGTCTCCATCATTCAACCTATTATTGACAGCTGTGCTTTTAGGTCTGATCCCTCTCTCACGAATTTCTCCCTAAATCTCCCTGTCTCTGCAGCTTCTTATTTTTAATTTAAGAATCTCCTTAAAATCTAAATCTGAGATCAAGCATTTCATTGTTCCTCAATTATTTCTTCTTTGGCTTAATCTTTACTGAATTCTTTGTAAATTGGGCAGCACGGTAGTCTTGTGGATAGCACAATTGCTTCACAACTCCAGGGTCCCAGGTTCGATTCCGGCTTGGATCACTGTCTGTGCGGAGTCTGCACATCCTCCCCGTGTGTGCGTGGGTTTTCTCCGGGTGCTCCGGTTTCCTCCCACAGTCCAAAGATGTGCAGGTTAGGTGGATTGGCCATGATAAATTGCCCTTAGTGTCCAAAAATTGCCCTTAGTGTTGGGTGGGGTTACTGGGTTATGGGGATAGGGTGGAGATGTTGACTTTGGGTAGGGTGCTCTTTCCAAGAGCCGGTGCAGACTCGATGGGCCGAATGGCCTCCTTCTGCACTGTAAATTCTATGATTCTATGATAAAAGTGAGGTGAGAATGACTGACCTTGATATCAAGGCAGAAATTGGTATAGTGTGGCATGAAGGAGCCCGAGAAAACTAGAGTAAATGGGAATCAGGGGCACATCTCTCCACTAGATGGAATCATACCCATTGAAAAGGAAAATTATTTGTGGTTGTTGGAAGCCAATTGACTCAGTCCTGAGACATCACTGCAGGAGTTCCTCAGGATCATATCCTAGGCCCATCCACCTTCAGCTGCTTCAGTAATTACCTTCGCTCTTTCATAAGGGCAGAATGATTGCACAATGTTCAGCACCATCCATGACTCCTCAGACACTGAAGTAGTCTGTGTGCATCTGCAGCAACATTGGGACAACATTTAGGTTGGGTTGAAATGTGGCAAGTAACTTTGCACCAGGCAATGACCATCACCAACAAGAGGGAATCTAACCTTGATATTCAATAGCATTGCCATCACTGTCAACATCCTGGGGAGTAACTGGACCAGCTATATAATTACTGTGGCTACAAGCGCAGGTTAGAGGCTGGGAAACTTGCAGTGAGTAACTCACCTCCTGTCTCTACAATGTCTCTCTATCATCTACAATGTCCAAGTCACGGGTACAATGGAGTACACTTGCCTGCATGAGTGTCTCTCCAACAATACTCAATAAGCTTGACACCATCCAGGATAAAACTGCTTGGTTGATCGCCACCCCATCCACCAGCTTAAACATTTGCTCCCTCCACCAACAGTTTCACAGTGACAAAAGTGTGTACCATATAGAAAATGAATTGTTGCAACTTGCCATGGCTCCTTCAACACCACCTTCCAAATCTCTGCCATTTAGAAAGGTCAAGGGCAGCATATGTATGGGAATATCACCATCTGGGATTTCCCCTCCAAACCACACATTATCCTGACTTGCAACTATATTGCCATTCCTTCACTGTCCCTGGATCAAAATCCCGCCCCCCCCCTAACAGCATGATGGGTGTACCTACACCACATGGGCTGCAGCGGTTCAAGAAGGCAACTTAGGTCAAGGGAATTCGCAATTTACCAAGTGACCTTCTCAAGGCCAACTAGGGATTTTCAGGCAATAAATGCTGGCCTAGCCCATGATGCCCACATTCCAATAAAGATTAGTTAAAAACATGTTTACATGCAAGTGGTTGGCTGTGTCGGTTCTTTACAAACTTTATTTTCCAAATTTAAATGTCTGATTCTACTGATTGAAGTTAAAATTGGATAAATGTGCAACGTTTTGCTCAGGTGGTGGTCACTGAGGCAGACAACGACAAACTGAGGCTGCTTTGACTGCAATTGTATTTTGTGATTTGTATCACTGACAGGCTGAAACCACTTTGGAGCGGTACAAAATTTACAATTGCACTAAGGGTAAGATAATTTGTCTAGACTGCTTCGTTGATTGCATCAACATTATATGAATTGATTCTATTCATAGGGAGATTCAGATTTACTCATGTTAAACTGGGGAAGAAATCTGGATGAAGGTTTTATCTTGTGCGCCTCCATAGACTCCACAGGATGGCGCTATTGTGAATAGATTTTTGAATTAACCCATGGTGCTTTTTTAAAAAGTTGGTTCAATTCGCAACCGTCCCCCAGGAGGATTCAATTCACTTTTCCGATTCGAGAACATTTAACTGAAGATCGGCATGGATATGAAACACAAACTTGCACTCCAACCAAACCTACGTAATATGAACGCTTTGGTGCTTATGAAGTTGAAATGAAAACCCATACAAAATAAGCCACCAGAGTGCGTTTTCCCTGGAAATAGCAATCGGCAGCCCACTTCAGCTCTGTTACACAGAGTAGCTGTTTTGTTTGAATTCATGAATTGACTTAAAAATATGTACGCCTCGAGCGAAAAGATCATTTATCAAGTAGTCACCTTAACAATAGGAGTTATTAAAATAACACGATTGTGAATCTTGTGCTTGGATTTGCGAATTCCCTTGACCTAAGTTGATATTTTGTGTGTTGGGGGGGGGGGGGGGGGCGGGGGGAGCACTTATAAAAAAAAATGGTTATAAAGTTGAATTTATTTAGATACGATAACGTTGGCCTGGTTATATTCCAGCCCAGCTTTAGTGGAGGAGCGAGGGGGGCGTAGCAATCGGCCAAGTTTACAGACAGCCGCCGTTAAGTCAACGATTCCTGAAATGTGGAGTGAAATAATTTCACCTGCGCTGTGACAAAGTCAAGTACAAAGGCGGCTTTGTTCGTTAGTGTTTGAAAGCACATTGAGACCAGTATGCAGATACTTATCACAATTTTTACAATTTAACAGTTAGTCAAATTATCTCGTGTGTATTCTATTGTTATATGTGGGTACTTATATAAATTGATATCCTTTTGTGTCGGGAGGGCAATTCTGTTAACCCCTTGTTAAAATTACCAGTCAAGACTCTTTAACAATCCGACTAAACAATGCAAATTGGAATCACGTGGAAAACAAGTCAATATTTCCACAGGGTACAGATAATACATTAAAGGGGCGGGTGGGCCAAATCGTCCAACTTTTGACAATTAAAATGCCGATTGAAAGGGGGAGACTATCAAATTATGCTCGAGTTGGTATTTATAGCTCAGTTTTATTTATTTTCCCACGGGGGCAGGGCAATAAAATATTCTAATAACCCATAATGAATGTGCACTTTTTTTTTCTCTGATCCGGCAGTGGCGTTTGCACCCAATATCCGACAGAGGGCAGAGCAGCTACATATAATCGCCTGGCCCGTTGGGCCAGCTCATTTCCAATCGCCCCTTTTAAAGCTCCTTCAGCCGGGTTCCGCTGTTCCGAGTGTCCGAAAGTTTAGTTAGCAGGAGTTTCCGCTACAAAATCAAAGGCGGTCCACAATTTCGAAAAGTTCAATCCCCCAGAAAAGGGTAATACGAGGGAACAAATTGGGAGATGATTCTTAATGAAATTATTTGGCTTCAATAGAAATTAAGGGCACTGCAGAATGAAAGAGCGACGCATAACAGTTTAACAATTCAGCTAGTTTAACAATTTATATCAACAATTGAAATGAATCGGTTAATATGCATCAGTCACCATATCGATAACGTTGTTTACCTTTACAATTTATAGTGTCCATCCTGCATATTAAAATCACCACAAGAGCTTTTGTCGTTTGTTTCAAGAAAAATGAGCCATCTCTGATACTCGAAACGCCCTGGAATTATTTTGAGGCCTAATCTTGAGCTGGAGTGACCGCACTTGGCACCATTTTCCTAAACAAAAGTGACATGCTTGTTACGAGCATTATCAGTGCCGGCAATAGTTGGGTTACTTTTATTCAGAGTAACGTGCAATTCAATTTGAACGCTCTTTTGTGCGCGATCAGCTGATGGGGGCAGCTGCTGGGCTCACTGATGGAGCGGTGGACCCGGGTCTAACCCGCAGGCTCCACACACCCTCCGCAGCTCCTGCAAAAAAAAAATCATTTCATCATTAAATGATCGCAACCCAGCCATAACCAATCAATCAAACCGAGTTTCCGGGCAGTTTCTTTTAACTTATGGATTGGCTTTGGCAAATATAATTGTTTCCAAATATTGTCGCCCCTGAAACTTCGATTCTCATTATATGTGTGTGCGCGATGTGCATTTAGTCGGAACATTATTTAGTGTGTCTGACTGCACAGGGAGGAGATGTGCTGATTTGGGGTCCGCTATGGCCTCCTAATGGTTTACATTAAAGCGTTTTATTTCGCATTGTTTGTGCTACAGATCTGGCTCGGTCAATATGTGCCTATCTTTCTGTCTCTTCAGCCGCCCACCTCTATTTCCTCGGGCTCAATCTATGTGTCATGAGTCTATCTCCATCCATCTCGAATAATCCAAAGGAAAGATAGAAGCAACTTCACACGGTTGGCAGTTAAAATCTGCTTATCGTATATCTATCTGGACAATTTAGTAACTATTTATGGTCATCTCTTTCTTCTCCCATACTTGTCCACAGATGTATATATATATACATATAAACGCGCGATGTGCGTTTGGTAGGGAAATTATTTCGCATGTTTGAATGCACAGAAAAGGCATTTTAATATTGAAACATTTCGGCCGCGGTTCGCTTTCTATCTGCTCCATGTGGACATAGAGGATGGAATAAGTATCTCTATATATATATATATATAACTGCCCCATTGAACTTTTATTTTATGTCTGTGTAATCACCAATAAACATAAAAAAGCATCAGTGTTTTCCCCCTGATATTAACCAGAGATGTTCCTGAAAGTTGTTGCAAAACTGAGAAAAGGCGACACATTCCTGCTAACATATCCCCACCACCCCCACCTTGTGCCGCTATTTTGTCCTTTAAAAGCTATAAACACAAATTGCAACCTTATACAGTGCTGTGCGTGTGTGCGTTTCCCCCTTGTTTCGGTAGCGGTGGCGATGGCCGTTTGAAAAGGACAAGGATTGTCCATTCTCCGATCCCGTTGTAACACCTTAACACGAAAATGACATTTGACAAATCACCCTCGGTAACATACTCCCGTTCCAGCTCGTTATCAATAGGGCCATTCGAGTTAGAAGCTGCAATGGTGAACAAAGTGTGTCAAAAAGGGGAGCGTCAAAAATATCCTCTACTTTTTTTTTAAATGCACTTCTTCATCAGTGGCAAGATGACTGGTGGGTGGGGAATTAGTCTGAAAGTCAACAAGGTCAAAATGCTAAAAGTGATCCAATTAATTGAGAATAGGGGTGCTGGACTGTGGGATGTTAGCAAATGCCTTTTCTTCAAGAGTGATGCCTTTTCTTGCGGTGTGCATGAACTAAGGAAGTGTTGGGTCGAACAGAACGAACTGAAACACTCAGTTTACTCCAATTGCAAGTTTTCCTGAGATGCTGTGCATCCAATAGGAGAGATAGATTGATGGAGAGGCAGGCGGAGGTGTGCCCTCTTAGTTCACTGTGCAGGCATATATCCTATCTCTAAATGTTTCAGATAGATCGAGATATAAATAGATAGAAAACTAGGCAGACAGGCAGGCAGACCGGCTTCACGTTTTACACTCCATACAGACAGGAAGGAGATTTTAAATCCACGGCATTGATGGGATTTTCGTTATCAAATAAATCCGTGGTCTTTAGTTTGCTGTTTAGTGTTTGGGATAAACTTTGGACGTTACCGTTGAGTTAGTAAATGTGTCCGTGTTGGGGGCTGATGCGGTAGTGTCACTGTATCGAGTGCTGCAGGAATTCGCCTCCGATTGAGCTCTTCATTTCCCCCCCCCCCCCCCCCCCAATTCAGTCGATCATTAGCGAGGGAGGAAAGAGAGAGAGAGTGAGAGAGCGAGAACGAGAGGGAGAGAGAGAGAGAAAGCAGACAGCTGCTCTTCACATGAATGCACCCATCTTTTAAAGATCAGACTGCAAACATGCTCTGGAAACTTGTGGAAAATGTCAAATACGAGGACATCTACGAGGTGAGCAACCCCGGGGATTTTCTTTTCCGACTTATGTTCATGTTAAGAATGGCTTTTCCGAGTCCTGTGCGTGTTGGCTGCTCTAACCCAGGTCGTGCGGTCTGCTCCGTCCCCTGGAACGGAGCATTGATCATTCATGGGTTCAGATAGATTGGAGTCTCTCTCGGAAATGTCGGATTAACTTCTGTTCCAGGGACAATCTCTGTCTTCTGGCAGCAAATCAACACGAGAGACGGGGGGTCGGGGGGGGGGGGGGGGGGGTCGTGTTTGTCCTCTCGATTGTGAACGGGAGATCGGAGTGATTGGCGCAATTTTCGTTAAAGTGGCGATTTGAGACACAGTGTGGCTGAGGTTTAGTTTCTGTTGCAAAAGGCAGTTTGGAAAATGAGGGCAATGTTCCGGTCTCGAGCCGTTAGCTTATGATAATGTAATTGCTTCCAAATTATAAAGTGCATTTTTTTTTAGAGAGACCGTTTCGGAGGCAGTTTGTGTGTGTTCAGTCCTGGAGCGAGACGGTGTCAGGCTAGAGATTGCCAGAGGTCAGCTACTCTGAGCCACACATTCTGGGAGCCGGTTAATGTTTAATACAAAACTTGTAGCTCACACTCGACACGTTTGGCATAGTTTAATTTATGGGCAGAATTAGAGAAAGGAGGTGTCGCATCTGGACACGATTGCAACCAGGAATGTAATCGGAAGGGAGATTGAAGATAACCAGTGAAGGGTTTTGCTTGAAATTGGAGCTCCCCCCCCCCAAAAAAAATAATAAAACCTGGCTTTCCAGAAGGCTGTAACTCTGGAAGGTTAAAGGCAAATAGCACGCGTTAGTCAAAGGTTTCATAATGTGTTGCCGGAATGGTTTGTTGAATTAAGTGACTCGCACAACAATGCATGAAGGGGGCAGAAAATGGCTCATGAAAAGAGTGTAAACAGGCTGATGAATTGATGCCAATGTGCTGCTTAAGGAGCCTTTTCGCGTACCCCAGCGGGGTAGCCGCCCTCCATCCAGCCACAAATGTCTCAGCTCTCAAGGCTCCCGTCAGGCTAATTATCAACTGCAAGCTGGCAAAGTCCGAAAGATTTGCGGCACAATTTCAGCACAAGCCAGCAAAAGGTCACTTCAACTTTATCGCTGTTTTCTTCCCCGTTCGCTTGTTAGAAAACGCTGCCAATGTCTGACCAGACCTGTGCGGCGACATTGCAACACACAATTAGACATCAATGTTTAAACAGTGGTGGAGAAGGAATTAATTTTGCTTCGCTGGCTTTTATTCAAGTAGCCAACAACAACACGGAAGCAACCGTTGACTTTTGTACATGTGTCCTTATGGCCAACATTATTCTATAATCATGTCGAAATTAGGCCATATTTCCCCATTTGTTTAATGCCACATTCTTCACTTGTCCAAACTGCTTAAGGATTCATCAATAATTTGATAGTCAAAAACATTTAAATGGCCTACTCTTCAATGCAAACTAACGCACTTTTTTATCCTCAGCCATCATTTCATTCATTTACATAGAAATTTATTTTGAGATAACATTTGCGTTGATCACGTTTAGGTTATTAAATTATTTCCCTGGATTCAGGTGTAATGCAACATACACTTTGGGATCTAGTTTACCCGGCACATGAATGGAAAATCCCCAAAGTTATAAAAGCGAATAACACTATGGATCTATTGGAAAGTTGTGGTGCTCGTGGTTAATGGGTGAATGCAATGTGTTTGGATACACTCGGGGCTAACTGAGGAAATGGTTCCAGTCGTGTTCGATTCCTGTTAGTGGGAGATTTTGAACTTTTTAAGGTAGTCGTTGAGGATGAGGTGGGGCAGGTGGAGGCAACTGATGTGAGGAAGGAGGTGAATATTTCCACAGAAAGGCCGGACAAGCCAGTCCAACGGGTTCGACAGTAACCCGGAACAAGTATCACACCCCCCAAAAACTGCCAAACAGGCCCCTCTGCTTTACACTCGCTCTGGAACCGACAACAGTCTTTACAGAAACCATTGTAAATGTTTTACAGCTGGCGGCAGGAAAGGGGGGGGGGGGGGGGGGAGGGGGGGCTTTTTTTAAAAGTGAGATAACGTAGCGAGGGCTGGACTTGCAACGCCTAAGATCACGGGCTGAGATAACAAAGGAAGCTTTGGCGGTAGATTTCCTCCAAAGGCAATTTGCAAAATGTCTGACATCTCCCACTCTTCCATTACTCAAGGCGGTTTCTGGGGGATTTGGGTTTGTAGTTAAACGAGCACCATTCCCTATCTATTTCACTTCACGTGAAAAGGGAGGGGGAGCCCACTCTTTCTAATTTATACGAAAATATCGTTTCCATTTCATAGATTTGCTTTTGGCTTAACTTTTCGCCCTGCTAAAACCACGTGACAGCGGCTGTGTAACGCTTAAAAAAAGCGAGCGGTAGTTGATTGAAGTGGATCTCTGATAAGATCAGCTTCATGTAGCCGGAGGGACAAGATGGATTTGATCTTATCAGGGGTGGAACTGGTTGAAGCGAGGTTTGCGTACGTTATTGGGTTGATTTGAAGTTGATCTTGCAACTGTTCTTTTAGAGTAGCAATATTATGTTTTTCCCAAACTCACTTCATAATGTTTGAAGCTAAAAGTTGTTTTTCTCTTAAAGATGAGCGATTTTATCACCCCCCCCCCCGCCCCCCCCCCCCCCCCCCCCACCCCCGCGCCCCGGCATGTTGCCACTTCAGTAAATTACAGCGGTGTTAATGTTGCTCCCTTTGATGCCGTGAGCGAAATTCGGTTCCGAATAAAGTTAAGTCAACAATGCATTGCAAAATTCCCAATTTCGTACTGAAGCGGAAAACACGTCAGTTAAAGGAGAGAGAAAAAATACGAAACTTAGCAGAGTGGAAGGCTATAGAAGGCGTTTACGTGCAATAGCACTGGAAGGTTGGGTTACATTAAAGAGGACGCTGAACAACCCAGACTTTTAAACGGAACAAAGGCAAGCCAAGGGCGCTGTTCCTTTTAGACAGCTGTTCTGTTTATTTGACTGGACTGCTTGGCTACGATCCTTTGGTTGTCTGGCTATTTTTCCACAAAACTTTTTTTTGTTGCCCCAAAAGTCTGGCTACAATGAGTTCAGCCCTCTGTGCCCCCCCCCCCCCCCCCCCTTGTCTGATTACATCTAGTAATTCTCGTCTGAATGAACGTCATTTACAATAGTAGGGGAGCGCTCGCTGGCCGCTTCACGCTCGATTTGCCACCATTCTTCCTTTAAGTATTCGTGTAATATTAATAGTCATGAATATCAATTATTATGAGGCGGTGTAGAGTGGCAGAGAGGGACGTGATCAGTCAGCACCTTGCCTTGGAGAGGTGAGCACTGGATCTGAAGCTGGAGATAAAATATAAATATATACAGCATTTGTCCTCTTTCTGACCAATTTTGATGGATATAGTGTTGGCGATACTTCAGGCTGTCGAGCGTCTCTCCCTGCGGTTTCTCTCCCCTTCTGGTTGATGGTCTATGATCAGATTTGCTACAGATGTTAGTCCACACTTACACAGCCATGGTGAGTTGGATCAGTGCTCGACACAATCCCATTTCGCCCCAAACGCTGGTGGCTTTGTAATTTAGTCCATAATTGCAGCCTCTTTCTCTCTTGTTTGTATTGTTATCTAATCGGGTGTAGATGGGCGCGTCATTGGACTAAAACTTTCCACCGCGCTCCATAGCTTTTGGCGATTTGTGTTTCAATTTTACTTAAAGATGTTAGTAATTTAGTTTACTTGCCATTCCGCTGCCAACTCGGGACTGGGAATTTTGGCTATCAGCGAGGCGGCCTCCACACTGGCAGCTGCATGTCCCAAATTCATCGTTTCAACCCTTATTTCACATTTTCATCGCCTTGTTTTTAACTCTTTTTTAAAACAATCGGCGGTGTGCAAACATCTGCTGCTGTCTTTTCTTCCTGTCTGAACGTACGTGCGTTTTAGTGCGGGGGATGAGGGGGGAGGGTTGTTCTATTTCACAGTCTTTCATTATATTTGTGATATCGAAAGTAAATGTGTAAAGTCCTTTCCACCCCACCCCCCCTCTCCCCCCCATTAACCCGTGTTTGAGTTTCACAGCAAATTCGTTGGCCTGAGAATTGACTCTGGTGTTCATTTTGAAACATTTGTTCCGAATTGATCTTTACCACGATTCCAGCTCACTACCTGCCAGACCAGAGTCACTGGTGCATGTTACAGCCCCTCTTAACCAGATTTTAAGCGGCATCTCAGATTGTAGCTCTATAAAAGATGAAGCGGCTCTTCCAGATTCTCTCTCCCAATATTACACTTTACGTTTGTAATTCCGTCATGACTTTTGAAACATTTTCATGCGGTGTTTAGTTTTTGTTTTGCACCGTTCTTTCTACTCTGCAACGCTCCCCTGTTTTTTGATCGCATTATTTTTGAGCATTTTGCTATATTTTTGTTGAATAATTAGGCCAGAATATAAGAGCCTCTTTTCGAAGCACTGTTCACGGCTCCCATTCATCTTGATTTTACACGTTCTGTGCACTTTACTTTCGGGAATATCAAATGCCCTTAATACAAGAACAATATTTAAACTGAGTCCTGTTGTTCCTTCTTTACAGGACCGGCACGATGGAGTTAACAGCCACAGTTCCAGGCTGTCCCAAATCGGGTCGGTTTCCCAGGGACACTACTCAACTGCTCCACCGCTCTCACACACCCCGACTTCGGATTTCCAGCCACCTTATTTCCCTCCTCCTTACCAACCTCTCCCTTACCACCAGAGCCAGGACCCTTACACACACGTCAACGACCCCTACTCCCTGAACGCCCTGCACCAACCCCAGCAGCATCCTTGGCAGCAAAGGCAGCGGCAGGATGTGGGTGCCGAGTCTGGCCTTCTACACCAGCCCCGGGTTCTGCCCCAGATCACAGGGCTCGACCCCCGCCGGGATTACCCCGGCGTGCGGCGGCCTGACGTGCTTATCCACTCTGCTCATGGACTCGATTCGGGGATGGGGGACAGCCTGTCTCTGCATGGGATCAGCCATCACGGAATGGAAGATATCCAGGTGAGTGTGTGCTCTTCAATTCGTATTCCAGATTGCTCACAGTTCTTAATCTCGATTTTATTTCAAAGTTGCCCAGTGCGCCGTGACACCAGTTGTATTGGTGGAACAGTGTTTTTGGTAGTCAAATATTGCGGCGGCACATTCAATCATTTGGCTCATTTCACTTGTTAGCTTCTTCCCATTGCATGCACAGAATCAGAATGGCAAATTGTTAACTCAAATTTGAAAGTACTGCAGAATTATAGCGATTGAAACTATGAGCTTTTCCTGAGAAGCCTTGAGAAGAAGGGATTGATTGGCACTTTGTCAGGTTACGAAGATATTATAGGGGCCAATATTATGAACACATTTCAGGGCAAGCCTCACTCCATTAGGAGAGCAGCCCCCAGAACCCAGAGCAAGGTGCAAATGATAAGGGTATCTTTACAAATTATACTGCAGTTCATGCATGTAGTTCCCACTGCCATCAGTACAGAACACGTTTCTGTTAAATATCTAATCTGCCGGCCACAAAATTGTCTTCGCTTATCAGAACTAGCCCCCAGAGAGGAAATCAGATTGGAATATGAATAATGGTGATCCAAAACACCATTTTCTGATGTGCATTTAACTGCAGTAAAACGATTCGGTGCATCTAATCCATTTGTATTGTTATCTCAATTTATTTTGGTGGAATCGGTTGCATAGTAAATAAATGCAATATAAAAGTGGTTGTACAATTGGAATTAGGTTTCTTGTGAAATTAAAAGACAGCAAATTTGCTACTAAGGTGTGATATATAGGGATGTGTGGAAAGAGTGAGTTGTTCACTAAACACACCACATATGCACTAGTGGACTTGATCTGGTGTACTGTTACTTCGGAATAACATTGAAGAAAGAGTACTATCTAGGGTAACGTTGTTATTGATTCTCCTATGTCCCTTTTGAATAAATGGATGTTAGTTTATTCTGTGTAGATATGTGGAATTTGGAAACAATAGAGAATATACAAGGCAACAGTCTGAAGATTGTCACTTTCATTTAACCAGGGAGAGGCCATGCCTTGTATATTGAGTCCTATTCATGTGTCCTATTTGCTCAATGGATTTCCTATATGTGTCTGAAAGGATCGCAAGCTTTTGAAAATTGGTACATGCATAATAAACATATCCAAGTTGGGAATATTATAAGCAATTGAAGCTTGAATTATTCTTAATTAATTTAAAAAAAAGGAAACATGGTTTGTTAAAACAACATGCACTTACTCCTAAACAAAGATGGCCGCTGCGGTTAGCGATTGCGCTTTCACTATAACGATTATGTGTGTAGCATCTTGAAATATTTGGACACGGTTAAGAGCTAAAAGGATGCCGTACACATTTAATTCTTAATTCACAATTGGCTGATGTAAAGCGTGCATTAAAAAAATCAGCAATCATTGCGTGTTCAGAGGTGTTGACAAAAGCATGGTTTAGGTTTATTACAGAACATAAATGTTTGAATCGGCTTGAATCTTAAGTTTTTGATCAGTCCGCTATTCAGATGTAGCCTGAGTTGTGATTCATTTGCAGCTTTGGCGCCTGATTTTTTCATTCAATTCTCCCAATATGAGCATTCGGTTAGGAGACAATTCACTGGACAGGCACGTCCTTGCCTTCCACGAAAGATACATTTGTTTCACTGAAGTAACATGTAAATAACCCACTACCAAATCATAACTTCACAAAGTTTCACAAAATAACCTTATAGCTTTGGCCCATGTCCTGTTCTCGGTGGTCAGTATAGGTTGGGAATGTAGCGCCTTCATTTCTATTGTTACTGCATCAATTTCAGTAAGATGAAGTGGGGAGAAGAATGGAGCTTGTTAAATGCCGCGTTGATTTATGCAAGAAGAATATTATCACTTCCAAATGTTCACAGGGGACAAATTTCAGGTCGTTTTGGACATCTGTCCTATAGCTCATTCACTTGGTAGCTGCTGCTGTCTGAGCGATTGAGACGATGATGCAGATTTATTGATAGCTTCAAAGCACGGCCTATGAAGATCACTTATTGTATGGCTGTCTTCGCCGAGACATTTTGTGTGCGCGCGTGTTCGCGCGTTTTCAGCAGGGGACAGACTACACAAGCATGAGTAGGCTTGTAGCTGCGTGCTTTAACTACAGAAAAACTACCATTTAACCATGCATTTATTCATCCACTGCATTATTATGATAGGCCCAAGCAATTTGTCGTAGCTATGTTTTTGCACATTTAAAATTATGCATGCATACATCAGTGCCTCGGCGCGCTTTCCATAGTTAGATTATTGTTTTACGATTTCACTTCAGGACGATTAGCGTCAACTCTGAATTTAATCACAGGAGATGCCACATTGATACCTGTACACATCTCAAATCAATATTTTAATGTCATTCTTTTTGAAACTAAGGTGATATTCTGTTGCGTAAGGACTGAACTTCACAGCATCAGGAAGATAATTTGCCATGGTGCCAGCGTCGATTGATCCCTTAAGCATTCATTTGCAGCAAAGTCCATTCATTACGAGATAAATTGAGCCGTATGCTCACAGCCAGTCTGAGCAGAATGGAAGTTCACATTTCACATGTCCAGTTGAATAAAATACGTGTTATCCAGGGCAGAATTGATCTGAAATATATCAGGCAATTACCATAACAGTTCAACCGACATAGGGAACACCCAACTATAACGACTACCTAGAAACTTTAAATAAGGAAGCAGTTCCCAAAATCTATGTCTAAGATTCAGGACAATGTTTAATACAAATGAGAGCAGCTCATTATTTGCGAGTCAATTGTTGATCACTGCTAACTCATAAGGGGAGGTCGCTTTCATTGAACGAGGAAAAGTCTCGATTATATAGACTGCCACATCCCAACGAGGGTTTCATTTATCGAATAGAGCATTGGGAGGGGTGGAAGCTAATTGGAGCCGAGAGATTCTGGAGAAAACATGTGTGTTGTGTAGAGTTGATATTTTACGATTAGCGAGAGGGTTTCAAGTAAAGGGGAAGTGTCCTTGGTAATTACAGGAGTCAATTGTTCAAATCTGTCGGATTGTGGAGTGGGACAATATCAAAATACACTTCCCATCTGTATCCAAAATACTGCCGTGAAGCTGTGAATGCCTATTCATAGGAAGCGTTGCATTGTTTCAGTGTAGTCTTCTTGGCCTTCTTTGTGCATGTATCTGCCGATAACATTAGAAATCTGAAACCGAGAATGTTAATTAATGTTTATTCAATTCACACCAGAGTCCTCACATTTCCCTTTCAATTCTTTGCTACTCTCCTTGCTCTTTTGACAAAATTCTTTGCTACTCTCCTTGCTCTTTTGACAAATTCTAGTCAAAGCGTTTGCAATCATATGGTGCAAAATGAGACTCATTCACTAACATTTATTTTGGCACAAATGCTCAACTTCTTAATTGCACTTCTAATCCATCCATTTCCGTTCGATCCGCATTCGCCTTTATTATCATTAGGCGACAAGTCATAAAACGGAACTGATGTTATTTAAAAATATTATCAATACGCAAGCCACATTGAACGTTTAGGAACATGGCGAGAGAGCAATTATTAACCCATTTCAACCAACCGAATCGATGGCATTTTCAATGATAATAGTATGGATTTTCGGCCCTGACATATTGGAAATGGGGTAGCTTAATATTTAAACGGAATAATAGGTTTTAAGTAAAGGGTTTCTGTTTCATTAATCAAAATGCATGGAAAAAAATATAATCGGAATGTCCACCTGGGAAATCCCATGAAATGGCAGATTATTGGAACCGATCTAATCCATTTCAACCTGAAAGCATGTTTTAATAATGGCTACGGGCCTCTCTCCATAAATGGTTAAATTCGTCATGTTTTTGATTTTTTTTGTGCATTCTGAACCATCTGAAACCTTGCTCATTATTAAACAATTCACCTCAGCAGAGCATTACCTTTCCTTACCCTCTTTAAAAATGCAATGTGCTCAATGTCTACTCGTAAATAACGCGAGCAACTGGGGGTTAAATAGAATGTCACATTCCTGATCACTGTTGAGTTTATTGTGGCCTCGTTTAGTAGGTAAAGTGCTCGGAGAGACCAGGAATATAGGGGAGAGGTACACAAATAAAACCTTCAAATGTCTCGAAAGGCTCGCGGTGATCTGGCGCGTAATGGGCGAAAAAGTTTGAGTGTCAGGGACTATGTGAGTTACTGGAGCACTGTCAAAGTTGTACATCTATGAACATAGCACCGAGAAGAAAGGGAAATGAGAAATCAGGATGCAAAGGCTGAGCGGGTCCTCTGATTTTTACTTTTCTTTTAAAGCAACCTTTTTACATCTTCCCTATTTATTTACCTTCTTACCCGAAGCAGGACCTTTATTTTGCTCCGATTTGCTGGACATCGACGCCATGGAAGGCAACAAACTAACTGGACCCAATGTTCATCCCTTTGTACAACTCATCGCTGTAGACACTGTTTTTTTAAAAAAGTTACAACATTTTGAAGAATAAAGGACGAACATTTGCGAATAAAGTTGTAATTTGGAGCGAACCCCCTATACTTCTGCTGCCTTTAAACTTGGGAGTATTGGTTAATTGAAAATGAAAACATTACTAAAGTGAGTCAGGATTAATCATAATTTCAGTGAATGGATGTTTTACCCAGGAGGAGGGGAAAGATGAGAAACATGATTGATGTTTACTTGGTTCATTTACGATGATCTCGCCCTTTAAGATCACGTTGCTTCGAATTTAGCAAAATGTCTTTTGTGATAATAATCTTTTAAAAACTAAACGTCACATTTCTATTGGAATAGATTAGACGTTTTATCAATGATTAATTGAATAAATATATATTTTTGAAAAACAGAGGAAGAATGTAAGTATTATTTCGATTTTCAAATGACAAGAAGGATAGATAACATCCGCTTCAGATAATCACCATGATAATTCGTCAGGGGGTCAGCGCCAATGTTTAATAAGAGCGGAGGGAAGTGAGCTTTAACACTAATAAGAAGTTCCTGTTGCAAGTTGAGGAATGTTGTCGGCATTTTGAATGCCCTTTCGTTAAGATGTGTAAACCACCGTCTGCAGCTGGTGTCAGACCATTTAATGTCTTCTTTACCACACTTTCCACTTACTTATCAGCGATTTTCACCCAATAAGAAGGTGATTTAAAAAAAAGTTATCCCAAAATATACCATTAATGTGTGGAAAGTGAATCGCGCTTGGGCAGTGTGTGATTGCGTCTGCCTGCGTGTAATCCAGAATGTAAATATTGCCAAAAATATTTCATCTGGACAGCTGCGGGTTTCAGTTGGGACCAGTGAACGCAGTGCTTTTGTTTCAATAACAATGCCATCTTGTCTATCGAGTCACCTGCGGACCTCAGAAATTAGATTTTTTTTTGGGGGGGTGGGGATCATTTTGCAGCAGAGTAGGCAAATACCGTAAATGAGATCCCGCAGTTCCAACCGCCTTTATCGGACAGTTTCCAAATCCACATTTGAAATGTTGGTAACGTGGTGGGATATGCCGCTGGTGAAATGGTTACTCTTCGTCCCTCCCCCCGCCGCCCACCATGTGGTTACTGGCGACCTTGCTGCTAAATCGGACATAAGTGCACATACATCAGAGCCTGACTAATTGTCGATGTAAGGCAGTCACACGCAGGCTGTGAGCAATATGGACGCTTCGAAAATTTGAGCCCCGTTCGCTTCACTCCAGCGCGAGCTGTTTGAAGTGTAGAGGGCGCGCGCCACTGCAGGCACCACGTGCAAAGGAAAGCAAACAATAAAAATTAGGTGAAATGCAAGGGGGATATGTTCAGTAAACTGTAAGCGTGCACGCGTTTCCTTTCGCAATTTGTTAAAATCCCGCTGTTCGCTCCCTTTAAAGCAAGGAGTCTGGTAATTAAAAGTGTGAGCTGTTTCCCCCTCATTTCCGCATACATTTCTAATTAAATCTTTATGATACTCTCTGTGACTATTAACTGCCAACATGCTGCGTGAATATCCTCTACAAAAACCCAGCAGGCGGTGATAATTAGATAGAAAATCAAAGTAGACCTTTTCTCATTAGCTACACAAACTTCTTCTCAACATTCTGTTTGTCTTTTGGCTCTGCAGACCCCCCCCCCCCCCCCCTCCACCTCCCATACGTTTGGTAACTTATTGGCCAAGTAGATAGAATCAGGCCCATCTTAAATCATAAAGACGATTAGTTAGGGATTCGTGTAGCATATTTCACCTTCCAGTATATTAAATGTTAAGAGAAAACTGATGTAATATGAAACTAAAGCTTCGCATTGCAAACCACAACATACCTAATGATGTTGCAAGACTGCATTTCGGCGATTTTAAACGTCTCGAGCTATTTTGCATTCACTGAAATGATATCTTATTCTCACTTTGCATGCTACCGCATCGATACCTCGTGTCTGCCAAAGCCAACAACACGTGTCTGGGAGGCACGTGGATATGGCCATGGCTCTCATAGAAGTTTGTTTCCGTCGAGTATTTCTGTCACAGTAAATTGCATTTGCAATTTGTTTCTGCATATACTGAACATCTGCATATACTGAACATCTGTATATGTGCCGATGTAAAAGTGTTGCTATGGTTATTACTGCCGATTGGATACCAGAAACCCCGGACCAACCATAACTATTCGGCCAACATTAAATACGCAGGGTAAAAACAACATGGCGTCAATAAAGAGTAGAGTAAATAAAGACAAAGTTAAGTTGAAAAATTAAAACGCAATTGGAGAAAGCTGAAGGACTAGTGGAAGGTACTTGCTTAATACGTCTTAAATCTGTAGGGTGGAGGCAATTCTCTTTTTGAAATTCTTGCACGCTAATATTCAGTATCATTTTGCCTTCTACATCATCCTTTCATTTTGGACAGATTGTGACAACTGAGTTGAAATTATAAATACGGCTTTACATTTGTATAGATGGCAGCTGTTCAGGTAGAAGCATTGTTTTCCCAATTACAGAACACTTGTATTTTTCAATACTGCACTGAGCGTACAGCCATGGATAAACCAATTAACAAAGCATCTCTGATCACTCAAAGAACATATCATTCCGTTAGTGTCATTATTTTGCTTATCCAATGTGGGTGGCGATAATTAAAACAAAAACAAACTAATCATTTCAGAAATAATCGTGCTTGTCATATGACATCAACTATCTGACTTTCATGGTCAAATGATCACACGCATCTGAGCACAAAACAGATCAAAAAATCCAAATGCGCAGTTTCAGGATGATGGTTCAGTTAAGGATGTGGCAAGATTCTGCTCTGCCTTGTTCCAACAGGATCAATGAAGCACACAGTCATTTCTAAAAAGTTTCTAGATACGTTTCTCGGGAAACAAAACGCCCTTTTCAAATTGGCCGGAGGGCTCATTGTCTGCCGATTGCTGCATTCTTGTTGACAAACGTCTAAAATATCACCTGCTTGACTGAAGTTATTTTCAATGCTAAAATAACAGTGTCATTGTTTGCTCCTTTACATTCATTTATACCATTCACATCGGAAGGATGTCAATGTTTATTTGCGGTGATATCATAAAACATACCAGGCCATGTAGAATCCTATAGGAATCGCATCGCCATATCATGAACTTTACAGTAGCACCATGTACTCATCTATATATGCATGCATGTGCATACAGCTGCCGTAAGAGTGGATGATATATCTGTGTGTCATTCCATAAGTATTTACATATGTGCATGAATAAAATGTACCATTCGGGTAAATATATATGTTTTTTTCTTTGCGTGCTTCTGTGCATTCTACGCGATAATAAACAAAAACGTCGCGGGTCCCAGATGTTTGGGCAGCTCATTTTCTGATGATATGTAATTCTGGCGAATTTGATTTCCTCTGGTAATTTTTTCTTAGAATAATAAACCTCCAACCAGGTAATATAAATGGAAATAACAGATAGTCTAGTTCGATTGAACTTGATTTATATACGTGACTGTTTAATATCAAGTCAATTTGAATAGTGATATGACCCTAACTGTTTTTTTTTATATTAACAGGCTTTGGATGACACGGGTACCACGGGCATGAGTTTATTGGACCAATCTGTCATTAAAAAGGGTATGGAATGTGAAAATGAATTGTAATGGATGGTTAAATTGCGCAGTCTCATAATGTATTCCACTAACCATAGTCCGAACTTGCTTAAATATAAATATAATATGTCCAACCTAATATCAAAATTGTCCACTAAATCGAGTGACTTCGAAATCCATATAACATTATTTATCTTTGAGGTTATTTAAACATGTTTGTGTCTCATCCAAATACGTCACGGTCTGTAATTAAAATACCGAAGTTCTCTCGTCAATATATTTTATCCAGTTCCGAGGCACTTTTCTGGATTTGATGGACGGACCATGGGTAGTCATACAAGAATTGTCAAATGATATTTTAGGGGAGTGGAGCAGAATGCATTGGCATGAATATGTGTAACATGCACATAGTATGCAAGAGAACACAACAGATTTATAAGATCATGTTTACAATGTGTCTTCAGCCATGCTCTCTAGAGATTAACATTTCCTGTAAATTATTCCAATTATCTAATATTGCAAGGACTGCCATCCACTTTTTTACTCTCCATTCCTCACTATGTATCTAAGAAAATTAGAAACATTTCTTGAGTAACCATCCTTCCGTTTAATAATAAAACATGGTGAGACAGTCCAATTGAAGATTTGTACTGAAAACGTTTCCAAGCAAATGTTAGAACTCAGAAATAAACTCCAATTCACAGAGAACTGTTTACAAATAGATGGGATAAATTGATGGCCAGATAAATGGATCAGTGGAAAGATGGGTTGACGGACTGAAGGAGGGTTGGAAGGACTGGACAGTGAAATAGATGGATAGACAAATGGACAGTCAGGAAGGTAGACGTCCATCAGATAAACGCAATGACAATGTTAGTCCCGTCATCATTTGTCAACGGCAGATCAAATCAGAGTGGAAATGCAGAGATGGCTGTAGCTTTGCTCTTTTCAGACTAACTTAATCCTTGCATTTCCGAATTAAGATTGAAAACAACACGAATCTGACTCAAAGAATGGGCGGTGTAACCAAATATGTCATTTTTTTGTGTAGAAAAGAAATACTAGTAATCTATATATTTAAACTCGATGTTGTCACTGTAGACCTTTGTCGAAGACCTTATGTTGGCCACCTCCTTCTCCCTTAACATCTCTTGAGATGGTTTTGCTTTATACTTCACGCAATGTTGTAAGTGGTGTGTTGGCCCTTGCTTGAACGCTTGCCATTGTTGATTCTGGTATTAGAAGCTGGTTGTGCTGGCTGGGTATACAGATGATGGTTTTCTGCTTTATTATATTCTCCTGTCCAAGTTGTGTTCAAGGGTTGTCTGTCGTTCCTTCTTTGATGGTGTAATGATTACAGTGTTGTGTTTAATTGTACGGGTGGTGCAGAAATTTCCTGCTTGTATCCATGCGTTCAGCGCCAGTTTGTACCCTGTGCTTGTGTTCCACCGCCCCCCACCCTCCCCTCCTCATTGCTCTTCTGCACTGGGTTACCGGCAGGAGTGTTGCTTCCATTTGGTCGCGCGCCCCGCTTTTGTGTTGCTGTCTGTGTGTGGTAACCTGTGCTGATGTGTTGTGATTGTTTTGACATTCCCTGCACCTTGCTATCCCAATGCAAGCTCCGTGAACCGTGCACAGCCCAGCTTTCTATTTTCTCCACGTTTGACTGACCAGCCTGCTCTAATCTCCGTCAGCAGGTTATTTAAAAAAATACAGACACAGGGGACGGAAAGTGCTTGTTCGCAGGCTGTCACGTCACCAGGTGAATATACAGAGATGGCATATCCGTCCCGGCTCCATTGGCTCTTTACAAAGCGCCGGGAGAGCTCCAGTGTCCGCTTACTTTGCGTGCAAGGCGCCTGCCTACATTATCCCGGGCGAAGTTCACAGGACCCATCACTCCTTGCGGATGTTCAAAGAAGATGCCACATTTTAGAAAAAAATCGAATAAACTAAGATTCTGCAATCTCTGGCTCCTCTTACTTTTCACTGAGAAGAATATAGCTCGTGAAGGTAAACGCTTTGAAGTCAGCTTCACGGTGAAGGCTTCTCTTTAAAAAGGCTAGTAATTCAAGGAAAGCACTTCGACCCCTGCCTTTAAAACTGACATTTAAATATGAAAATCATGAAATTATAGCCGGCATACGATATATCCGCCCCAGTCTAACAGCTATCTTTCCCCAATACTCTCGTTTGCTACCAATAAGCTACAAGGAAGATCTTGGGAAGCACGAGTAGATATATCTAATATGTCTTTTCCATTCAAAGTATGATTCTAATTTATCAACACTGGAATGTTTATTTGAACCACCAGAATGGCTACAAAACAGTCGAGAGCCATTCGACCTTTCGTGTGTGGACCTCGTGTCACTCCCCAACTTTCTCGCTGTGACCCTGCACATTCTCCCAATTCTGCTCATGATCCAATTCTCTCTTAAAAGGCTTCCGTTGAGCCTGTCTCCAACACACACTCTCAGGCAGTGCATCTCAGATCCTAACAACACGCTGCGTGAATTAGTTGTTCTCCATGTCGCCATTGCTTCTTTTCCCAATTGCCTTAAATCTGTGGCCTCTTGTTCTCAATCCTTCCACAAATGGGAACCGTTTCTCCTCTTCTACCTATCCAGACTCCTCGTGATTTTGAATACTTCTGACAAAACTCCTTTCAACCTTCTCTTCCCCGAGCAAAACAGTCCCAACTTCTCCAATCTGTATACGGAACTGAATTGTTCATCCCTGAAACCATCCTCCTGAATCTTTTCCACACGCTCTCCATACATTCACGTCCTTCCTAAAATGTGTAACTCAATCCAACTGTCCCAGAAAAGTAACAAAACAACAGCTGTGAGTCATTACCGCTGTTAAGTTCTTCCAGGGTTAGTTTTCCTTTTGCCATTAACTCTCCAAGTGCAGGTCATTACCAGTAAAACAGCTTCCTCCTTGACACGTACTGGAACCGTCTTGTTAATCATTGTTCCTGGCAAAATTTAGGTTTTTTGTTTCTTACAAAATGACAAGAGCGACAACCAACTTGGTTTGCCGTAAAGGTTCCGTGTAACCCCGAAAGTAAGGTTAGGTAACTGGCCAACGATGACCAACGATCGTTTGCAAAATTAAACGCAATGCAAATACAAAATCCTGCAAAGTTCACTGCAGGCTGTTTTTTTCATGCAGGAGTGAGTTGAATTTTGGAACGACCAACCTCGCCATTTTTTTTCGCGATTTCCAAAAATAACTACCAATCAGTTCCCTGACTGCACGGTATAATGTGTTACTACAATACACTATTTTGCTACTATTTCACATGCAACAATTTAAGGTAATTTTAACTCTCGCGTGGGTGGGGTTAACAGGCTAGTTGGCATTTTCCATACAAGTAAATATATGGTTATATTATTATCTGGCGGGAGGGTTTCAAATCATTCCCCACCCCATTCCAGTGGATGTCATTAACTTAACATTGACGACACAAGGGTCTTCAAAACAAAACATGACTTCACGGTACCGCAAGTTGAGAGCAAGTCTGCACGATTTGTCGCAAATATATTGATTGTATTTGTTACTTGAGTTTTTATCGAGGACCATATCATTAAAGGGGGTGTTGTATCTAAACTGACATAATATTGAGACAGCTGTACAAAAGTAAATATTGTTTCCTCGTTGTACCTTCATTTGGCAATCGTACGTTCTGCTTTGTCCCCCTTGCTAATTTTTAAAAATGTCATAAGATCTTACTCGTACATGTACATCTCATCACAATCACCCCAGAAAGGTTTATTTGCTGATTTGAAAAATCGAGGCAAATCCCCTGCTTGAGTCGGGACTTTGCTGAGTTCCCTTTTCCTGTGTTTAGCAAGTCCCAGTTTCAGATTGCAAATCAGTCACAACAGGGACACTGTATGACTGGATTATTGATGCTAAAAATCTCTTCATAGAAAAGCACAGAGAGTGCATCACTTCCGCTGATAAACAGAGATATTAAAATTAAATCCGAAGCAAATAAAATCAACGGAAGCAGCTGCAAAGAAAGTGATACGGATTGCACTTATTGCGTTAAGTTTTTACACACAATTAAATCGCTGAACGGTGGTGACAGATACCCCCACACCCCGAGCTCCTCAAAAATGGAATTTTAATCGGTCAAGTTGCGTTTACAATGTTAAAGATGGCCATGCAGAATATGAATAATGGGAGAGGAGGTATATACGAACATAGGAATTAGGAGCAGGAATAGGCCCTTCGGCATCCATCCCCCCCCCCCCCTCCTTCCCAGAACTGCCCCGCCATTTGATAAGATGGAGAGCTTTGGAAGACTGAGGTGGGAATATGAGAAATCACTTGTACACACCGTGAAAATAAATAATAAATCGGCGTGTGTGCATTTGAACAGTAAAATATGGGGTGCAGAAATGTACAGGGCCAAGCCTTATTGCTGAGGATGAAGACATAGCTGAGTTATTGCTAATGGGGGCTGGTTTAGCACAGTGAGCTAGACAACTGGTTTGTGATGCAGAACAAGGTCAGCAGAGTGGGTTCAATTCCCATGCCGGTTGAGAATTCTGAATTCTCCCTCTGTATACCCAAACAGGCGCTGGAATGTGGCGACTAGGGGCTTTTCATAATAACTTAATTGCAGTGTTAATGTAAGCCTACTTGTGACAATAAAGATTATGTATTTATTTATTACTGAGATAAAAAGTATATATTTGTGTTTTTACATGTGGTGGTGGCATAACCATACAAGTGTACTGGTGGAGGATATGAAAAGTGATAGATATATTGTTGGAAAAGTAATCCGTAGTATGAAAAGATAAGCGGAATTAAGGTTACCACAACCATTGGGCCATAATAGCATGTGCCCTAGAGGCTGTTAAAAAAAGGGGAAGTGAATCTTTGTTGATATATTTTGAACCTTTCTTGAATGTATTTCTTTTATTCCCTTTTTTTCTCATGCACTTAATGATCTGTTGAGCTGCTCGCAGAAAAACACTTTTCACTGTACCGCGGTACACGCGACAATAAACAAATCCAATCCAATCCAATCCAATGTATAATATGCACCATTGGGTGGGGCAGTAGACAATCCAACACACTTATTTAGAATTGAAGAGAAGGGTAAAGTGGCGTCTGTATGACAGTTAAGGCTAACACCAGTTCTGGCCGAACTCAAGGGAGAACTTTCAACTTTGTTTGGGGTTTAAGACGGACAACAACAGACCAGCTGACGACTATATACTCCGTCCAATGGGTAAGGGTACACAATCGGCAGGAGAAACATGACTACCATTTAGTCGACCCCACCCCCCCCCCCCCCCCCCCACGGAAGTTTGGGGTTCCACCATTTAAATCCATCATCTATGATAAAATGGGTAAGCATAGGTTCACGACAAAGACCTGGCACCAACTTGTGAAAAGCGAGTTTTGATTCATAATTTTTGAAGGAAACCGGTTGGATAAATAAAACAAATTCAATCACTTTATTCTATTTGGATTGTTGGAAAACGTCACATGAGGTGTTCTACAAATGGTTTGTTAAAAAAAAATCAGACCCAGGTCATAAGGAGCGTGTAGCAAAGTGTACATGATGGAGAGAATGAAAGATTGGAAAAGGTTTGAAAGTGGTATAATACAGAAACCATTGCTGAATAATTTTGTTCTCAGTCTATGAAGATGATTTAGATTTGAGGTAGAAGAAAACATATGAAGACAGGAACAGGAGGGGACAATTTGGCCCCTTGATTGCAATTAAGGTTGCTATATGACCTTACTCCACATAACTGTCTTTGCTCCATATCCATTCTTATTTGTAGTTCACAAGAATCTGTCAATATCCGTTATGAAATGGCCAATTGTACAAAAAGCAAATGTCATCAATGGAAGAAAATTCCAAACTCTGACTAGTCTTTGCATGAAGAAATATTTCCTAATTTCAATACAGAAAACATTGACCTGATTTTTAGACTTCTTCCTAGTCTGTTGCTCCCTAAAACATTGAAGATTTCTCCCAATCTTCCCTTTCTATTCCCCTTAACATTTAGAAAAAAATTATAAATCACTCTCATTCTTCTAAATGCCAGGATATATCGCACTAGTTAATGTGATATTTCCTCTTAATGTAACCTCTAGAGCTCAGGGATCTTTCTGGATTCCCTCTAAGGCCAATATATCCTTCTACATATGTGGTGCCTAGACTAGCTCACAGTGCTACAAATGTGAGGTACTGCATTTTGGAAGGTCTAATACAGGTGCAGAATATACAGTAAATGGTAGGACCCTCAAGAGTATTGACAGTCCGAGAGATCTAGGTGTACAGGCCCACAGGTCACTGAAAGTGGCAACACAGGTGGAGAAGGTAGTCAAGAAGGCATACGGCATGCTTACCTTCATTGGCCGGGGCATTGGATATCAAAATTGGCAAGACGTGTTGCAGCTGTATAAAACCTTAGTTAGGCCACACTTGAAGTATAGTGTTCTATTCTGGTCGCCACACTACCAGAAGGATGTGAAGGCTTTAGAGAGGGTGCAGAAGAGATTTACCAGGATGTTGCCTGGTATGGAGGGCATTAGCCATGAGGAGCGGTTGAATAAACTTGGTTTGTTCTCACTGGAACAACGAAGGTTGAGGGGCGACCTGATAGAGGTCTACAAAACTATGAGGGGCATAGACAGAGTGGATAGTCAGAGGCTTTTTCCCAGGGTAGAGGGGTCAATTACTAGGGAGCATAGGTTTAAGGAGCAAGGGGCAAGGTTTAGAAGAGATGTACGATGCAAGTTTTTCACACAGAGGGTAGTGGGTGCCTGGAACTCACTACCAGAGGAGGTGGTGAAAGCAGAGACGATAGTGATGTTTAAGGGGTGTCTTGACAAATACATGAATAGGATGGGAATAGAGAGATATGGACCCCGGAAGTGTAGAAGATTTTAGTTTAGACGGGCAGCATGGTCGGCGCAGGCTTGGAGGGCCGAAGGGCCTGTTTCTCTGCTGTATGTTTCTTTGTTCTTTGCTTCAGATTTGGTCTAATCAGGGTTTTGTATTGCTGAAAGATGATTTCTACCCCCCTCTTTCTAGTCCTCTAGATATAAAGACCAGAATGCCTTTTTGATTAGTTTCTGCTCATGATCTGTGTACCTGGGCCCAAAAACCTGTTTGAGCTCCCATTATATCCAACTTTAACAATTTAGAAATTATCCTGTTCTATCCTTTTTTCATCCAAACTGGATGACCTCACATTTGTCTAAACTGAAATCAATTTGCCACAGTTGTGTCCATTCACTTAATCTATCAATGTGATGTTACACTTACATCTGATCTGCTTTCAAAGTCACCTATCTGTGTGTCTTTTGCATATACTGATATAAGGCTTGCTATCCCACCATTTGTATTTAACAAATATGGTGAATAGTTGTGCAATATAATGGGATAAATTGGCTGTCTTCAGTGTGAATCAGGTAGGATGTGTGTTGCACATGTCTGTAGATATTGGCCGAAGGGGCCATCTGAATAGTCTCCTTAAGGTTTCACCTTAATATTTTGGCTGAGGCGCCAATGTCTGTTGCACCTCCAGAGTCAACTTGGCCCACATTGTGAGATCCAATTTCAGGCCACCTGACTCACCAGCAGTGGTTCTCAAATATGTGCTAGAGGGCAAGGGATAGGAGCAAACCAATTATACACAGGCAGCATTCCCCAGGAGTTGTGCTCCTGTTTGCAAACTTGAAAGAAAATCTATTTATCTTTTTGGATTTTACTATATATGCTAGTCTGCATCCACATCGGCAAAGCCTGAGCAGAGCAGGCCAATTTTGCAGTAAATTTCTAAAATAGGTATTAGATTCCACATTAGCCTATGCAAAGCATCTAACTAACGACCTGCCTGAAGTCTTGAAAAATGGCCTTTTCCAATATTTGGTTGGATGTTTTTCAGTGTGGGGGTTGTAATTGGTGTTCAATGCACACATATTTGAGCTGTAAAAAGATCAAATTAGATCACATTTCTACGACACAATCTCAAAGCTTGCTGATGACACAAACTTAAAACGTCTAGCAATGTAGACATGGACAGTTAAGAAGAATGACGTACAGATGACAGGTGCAATTTAAAAGAGTTAAGCATAGGATTTACAAAATGTGAGGATACACACGGAATGCTGATATGTACTTAGTAGGAGCATACAGGTAAAGAGAGGACCTCAGGTTCTAATAGATATTTCCCTGAAAGTGGGATTGCAGGTAGACAAGTCACAATACAAAACACCATAAATGCTGGACTTTACAAATAGAGGTTTATACTACATAGTGAAGAAGTAATGATGAAGTCCTAAAAAAACATTGGTTAGGGCATAGTTACAGTAATGTTTATAGTTCTGCATGCTCTATTGCAACAATTCACCTGAGGAAGGATTCACCTGAAGAAGGAACAGTGCTCCGAAAGCTAGTGATTCAAAACAAACCTGTTGGAGTTTAACCTGGTGTTGTAAGACTTCTTACTATTGCAACAAAGGCTATAGAAAGTGCACAGTCTGGATTCATCAGAATTAGACCTGAAAACTAACATTCTCTGGGGAATTTTGAGATATTGGGGATTGGTTTGGGGTTAAAATCCTGCAGACATTCTTATACCATCACTTTGGCAGAAAGTCGGTTGAAATCCCACAGAAGCAGTACAAATGTCTGTTTATACAATTTTTCCATAGTTTAGAAAATTTTCCACCGATGTTTCAGTAGGTGATCCAGAGAACCCTTGCATAAATTGATCACACTGTATTATTTGCACCAGATCAGGAAAGCTAAGCAAGAATTTACTAGACTTTTTGTTTAGAATTATGAAAATCTTTGAGTGATTAAGGAAATGTTATTTTCGTTGGGTATCCACTCAGTGATGAGGGGCATCAATTTAAAATTGTTAATGAGATATGAGGGGAGGTGTTCGGAAAATATGTTTTTACAGAGGACTCTTGGAGTTGGAATGTTTTGCCACAGGAAGTGTTTGGACGGAGGCCACTATATATTTTAAAGAGAAATTGGATAAATATCAAAAGCAGAGGAAGATACGAACCTATGGGACGAAGAAGGCAGTGCGCTTAGATTTCGGATCAATCTAGCTAAAGCCAGTTCAGATGTGATGGTCTACATGTCGTTTCTGTCCAGTAAACGACTATGGTTCTATACAACAGTTGAAAAGCAGCAAATTGTTTCATTATGACTGTGTTAAACTATTATAATTTGCAGGATTGTCAGAGTGTGCTAATATAGTAAGAGCTTTTCCACGTTTAGCTGGCAACCTGTAAAACCTTATTTGGGGTTTTGATGTGTACCTATAAAGAAAATGGAGAGAAGTAAACATTGAATGTTTTCATCGCGCGTGCAGACGATTCCAGTCCACTCCTAACAAGCCAAAGAGCAATTGAACATTTACCAAACTTGCTGATTAAAGTGCTTGTAAAAGCCAAAATGTCAAGCAAGAACAATAATGTACATGTGTAAAATGCGACTCGCCACAATGTCAATTAAAGGAAACCATTAAAAATCCTAGCTGTAAAATGGAACTGTTGTTGGAAACACTCAAAATTGCAACAACTTTGCAAGACGCAAGTTTGCTTAGCAACGTGAGGACACCAGATCCTTGCGGCAACACCACCCCAACTGCCTGTGCTGTCCACTGCGCATGTGTGGGAAACGGCTCCACGCAAGATTGGGTTACACAGATTTAACATTAGTTTCAAATCTGTTTTTGGCCAGTTGCACATTGTAAGTCATTATGATTAAACGCTTGTTGCAATAACGCATTCGCTCAAAATTGGATTTTTCACTTTTGCGTTGCTCAAGATCAAAATTTAATTCTATAGATTGAAACTGCAAACCCGTTGTTTTAAAATTGTGTGTTACGAAAATGATTTGGAAGCAGACATTTTAGATTTTCTAATATGGATTTACTTCATTATTTAGCATAGCGATTTAACTTATATATTGGGAATGGTTATCTGATTCCCACGTTTAGATGGCACCATATTAGCAGTGGTCTTCTGTAATGATACATGAGACATACAGCATGTCACCGACATTGCTTAAGACATAATATAGAAAACGGCCCTCTTGTCTATATGTGTTAGTAAAGTATGTTCGGCTGAGTGCAGACGATAAACTGGAAACTACTGCAAATAAATATCTAAATATTGAAGTATTTCATATTAAAAGCGTTGATTTACTTCAGTTTCCGAAATTTGCAGTGCACACTCAAATATATTGTTTCGAATAATGGTTCACAAGCATTCCCGAAATTAAATAAATGTCGATTTTCTAAAAAAAATGTTTTTTTTTAGATAAAGAAGACAGAAACAAAAACTACGCCTCTAATTAATTGAAAATGCTTGTTACCGACATATTGAGCAGTATTTGATTGCAGATATCTGCAACGCAATGTCCTTCGAGGACCTTGACATCAGGGGTAGAATTTGCAAAGATCGCCATAATGATTGTGAAACATGTGGCGCCTAGATAATGCATTTCAAATAAATCCAAATTAGAAATTGTCAGCACATATAATTTAGTTCCTTTAATAATTATTCTTTGCTACTTTTAGTTTCCCCCCCCCCTCCCCCCCCCCCCCGCGACAATTTATTTATATTCTTCAAACAAATTCCAGGCATTTCGTTGCAGAGATGAGTGATTTCATGTTTTTAAGGATTAAATACAGCGCAGGCCAACCGAGAAAAGAGGGAAGCTAATACTTAATTGTAAAATACAGAATGGCTGCCTTTCCAAAGTGGGGTTAACGAGATGGTCAAGAGTCAGTGTGCCGCATTTTGTGTGGGAATAGCTGCCTGGCACTTTTTAAGGTAATTTACTTAACAGGAAATGAGTTGGTCCCAGAAGAGAGAGCAAACGAGGAGAGTTAAAGTAGCCAGCGTGATAAATGACGCTTTCATTTAGGGATCTCTAGAGCTCGTTTAAGTCTAATTTTCCGTATTAGCCCCTGTTGAGCTATTAATACAGTACTCAGGGACCGTGGCTCCTGTCTGAGCAGAGACATTACGGCTAACATTAAAACGCACTCTTGATTTCAATATGTACATAATGTTAAAAATGTTTTTGCTAATATGAATTGACAGAGGGAGGCAAAATATGATTTGCCGGGTCTGGTCAATGAACAATCAATAAAGTGGAAATGGTAATGTTGTGCTACATTAGCCAGTTAAAATCAAACAAAACAATGGGAGAAAGCTCTCACAAACCGAACCTTGAACATTTTTATATCGGGTTATCTTTATGGCCACGCTATACCATGGAATGGCTATTGCAGTCACTGAAATAGTTGCATATTTTTACATTTGGTCGATGGGGCATTTAACAAATCGACAGATGAATGGATAGATGTACTGCATTGTACAGTCATAATGTGGTAATCGACATTGCAACTCAAGAAGAACTGAGACAAGTAGCTTGAAACATTTGTCTAAGTATTTTTTTAAAGTTTCATTTTAGGTTAAACGTTAGCCATATCAATAGCGGCAAGCACTTGCCCATTGGCAGAGGTGTCCTATTGTTAGCGTATTGGACAACTGAAATGTACATACAGTTAGATGGTTTAACTTAAGATATGCATTCACACACCAAGCGTAATGCATATTAACATTAACCTTTGCAGTGAATAAAGGGCATTCTTGATTACTAACTAAGGAAATATTAGTTGCCAAGGCAGTTTCTGGACGTGCGGGTAAAAGCTAATAATCGCTGACGAAAATAGCTGAATTAGGATTGCTGTTGAATAGAAGCGCATGTTTACTATACTGTATTGTTTGCAGTTAAAATTAAGCACGGAGTGGTTAGCTACATTAAATGCGCGCCTATTCACGGTTATTATTAATACATTAACTTCCATAACAATTGCATGTACACTTGCAACATATTTACACATTGCATTACGAAATCATACTGAAGATGTGAGGCTGAACATTCTGAACACGTAAGGAATTGAAGGCTTCAAGCTGCGTTTTTGTCACGGTCATTGGTTTGCGATTTCCTCCAGTCGTTTGAACGCTATCAAGCTCGTTGCAGAATTATGTTTCAAAGCACAATCTGTTCATAATTATTAACAAATGAAGCAAGTATTATTTTCCATATTGATGATCTGTAAAAGAAATTAACATGAAAATATGCCTTCGAGATATTCCAGGGCTAAATTAGCACAGTGATATTACAAGACTTTAATAAATATGATTGAAAGTGCCGAATGGAGCCGCTGCTCAGTGGTTTATATTCCACTGCACACACTGTAAACTGTTGGGAGGATAGTGTTTAATACAGAGGCCAGATCTATACGTGTGTATTTACCAGTCCTGGCAATGTCTATGCTGGTGTATTTACTGGTCGAGATCATATCTATGCTAGTGTATTTACTGATCTAGACAATATCTATGCTGGTGGAATTCCTGATTTCGGTAATATCTATACATTTGTATTTACTGATCTACATCATATCTATACTGGTATATTTACTGATCTCGACAATTTCTATACTTGTGTATTTACTGATCTTGACAATATCTATGCTTGTGTATTTACTGATCTAGATCCTATCTATACTAGTGTATTTATTCTAGATAATATCTATACTTCTGTATTTACTGATCTGGATCATATCTATACTTCTGTATTTACTGATCTAGACTATACTAATACCTTCATTGATCTCGACAATATCTATACTAGTGTATTTACTTATCTAGACAATATCCATAGATGTGCATTTATTATCCAGACAATATCTATACTGGTGTATTTACTGATCTAGACAATATCTATACTTGTGTATTTAATGATAGAGACAATGTCTATACTTGTGTATTTATTGATAGAGACAATATCTATACTGGTGTATTTACTGAACTAGACAATATCAATACTTATGTATTTACTGATCCAGCCATAAGTCCATAACATCATAAGACATAGGAACTGAATTAGGCCACTCAGCCCATCGAGTCTGCTCCACCATTCAATCATGGTTGATATTTGTCTCATCCCCATTCTCCTGCCTTCTCTGAATAACCACTGATTCCCTTATTAGTCAATGACCTATTTATATCTAACTTAAAGATACTCTGTGATTTGGCCTCCAAAACCTTCTATGGCAAAGAGTTCCACAGATTCCCCCACCCTCTGGCTCAAGAAATTCCTCCTCATCTCTGTTTTAAAGGATCACCCCTTCAGTCTAAGGATGTGCCCTCTTGTTTTAGTTTTTCCTACAAGTGGATACATCCTCTCCACGTCCACTCTATTCAGACCTCGGAGTAGCCTGCAAATTTCGATAAGATCCCCCCCCCCCCCCCCCCCCCCCCCCTCACCCACCGCATCCTCTAAACTCCAATGAGTACAGACCCATGATCATCAACCGCTCCTCGTATGATAAGCTATTCATTTCAGGGATCATTCTTGTGAACCTCCTCTGGACCCTTTCCAAGACCAACACATCCTCCCTTAGATACGGGACCCAAAACTGCTCACAATATCTATACTTGTGTATCTGCTGATCTAGACAATTTCTATAGTTGTGTATTTACTGGTCTAGGCTATATCTATACTTGGATATTTACTGATCTGGGAAATATCTGTACTGGTATATTTATTGGTCTAGGCAATATCCAAAGATGTATATTTGCTCATCTGGGCAATATCTATACACGTCTATTTATTGATCAGGTCTCTATATTAGTGTATTTACTGGTCTAGGATATCTCTATATCTGTATATTTATTGGTCTAGGCAACATCTATCCTCGTGTATTTACACATCTAGGCAATATCAATACTAGTGTGTTTACTGATCTAGACAATATCAATACTGGTGTACTTACTGGTCTAGGCTATATCCAGACTTGCGTTTTTACTGATCTAGACAATATTTATACTAGTATATTTACTGATCTAGGCAATATCTATACTAGTGTATTTACTGATCTAGACAATATCAATGCTGGTGTACTTACTAGTCTAGGCAATATCTATAATTATGTATTTACTGATCTAGACAATATTTATACAGTGTATTTACTGATCTTGACAGTATCTATACTTGTGTATTTACTGATCTAGATCCTATCTATACTAGTGTATTTATTGTTCTGGATAATATTTATACTTCTGTATTTACTGACCTGGATCATATCTATACTTCTGTATTTACTGATCTAGAATATCTATACTAATATATTCATTGATCTAGACAATATCTATACTCGTGTATTTACTTATCTAGACAATATCCATAATTGTACATTTATTAGCCAGACAATATCTATACTGGTGTATTTACTGATTTAGGCAATATCTATACTTGTGTATTTATTGATGGAGACAATATCTATATGTGTGTATTTATTGATAGAGACAATACCTATACTGGTGTATTTACTGATCCAGACTATATCTATACGTATGTATTTACTGATCCAGACATAAGACCATAACATCATAAGACATAGGAACTGAATTAGGCCACTCGGCCCATCGAGTCTGCTCCACCATTCAATCATGGTTGATATTTTTCTCATCCCCATTCTCCTGCCTACTCTGAATAACCACTGATTCCCTTATTAATGAATAACCTATTTATATCTAACTTAAAGACACTGTGATTTGGCCTCCAAAACCTTCTATGGCAAAGAGTTCCACAGATTCCCCCACCTTCTGGCTCAAGACATTCCTCCTCATCTCTGTTTTAAAGGATCATCCCTTCAGTCTAAGGATGTGCCCTCTTGTTTTAGATTTTCCTACAAGTGGAAACATCCTCTCCACGTCCACTCTATCCAGACCTTGGAGTATCCTGTAAATTTCGATAAGATCCCCCCCCCCCCTCCCCCCCGCCATCCCCTAAACTCCAAATCATCAACCGCTCCGCGTATGATAAGCTATTCATTTCAGGGATCATTCTTGTGAACCTCCTCTGGACCCTTTCCAAGCCAAGCACTTCCTCCCTTAGATAGGGGACCAAAGACTGCTCACAATATCTATACTTGTGTATCTGCTGATCTGGATAACATCTATACTTGTGTATTTACTGGTCTAGGTGATATCTATAGTTGTATATTTACTGCTCTGGGAAATATCTGTACTGGTATATTTATTGGCCTAGGCAATATTCAAAGTTGTATATTTGCTCCTCTGGGCAATATCTATATTAGTCTATTTACTGATCAGGACTCGATACTAGTGTATTTACTGGTCTAGGATATCTCTATATCTGTATATTTACTGGTCTAGGCAACATCTATCCTAGTGTGTTTACAGATCTAGGCAATATCTATACTAGTGCGTTTACTGATCTAGACAATATCAACACTGGTGTACTTACTGGTCTAGGCAATATCCAGACTTGCGTATTTACTGATCTAGACGATATTTATACTAGTGTATTTACTGATCTAGGCAATATATATACTAGTGTATTTACTGATCTAGACAATATCAATGCTGGTGTATTTACTGAGCTAGACAATATCTATACTAGTGTATTTACTGATCTAGACAATATCTATATTTGTATATTTACTGGTCTAGGCAATATCCATTTTGTATATTTACTCGTCTAGGCAATATCTGTACTGGGGTATTAGCTGGTCTAGGCTATATTATTGGTTGTATATTTAATGCCCTTGGCAATATCAAACTTGTGTATTTACTGATCGAGACAATATCGATACATGTGTATTTACTGATATAGATAATATTTGAACTGGTGTATTTACTGATCTAAACAATATCTATACTTGTTCATTTACTAATCTAGACAATATCAACACTGGTGTATATACTGATCTAGACAATATCTATACTTGTGTATTTCCTGATCGAGGCAATATCTATACTTGCGTATTTACTGGTCTAGGCAATATCTAGGGCAGCATGGTAGCCTTGTGGATAGCACAATTGCTTCACAGCTCCAGGGTCCCAGGTTCGATTCCTGCTTCGGTCACTGAAAGTGCGGAGTCTGCACATCCTCCCCGTGTGTGCGTGGGTTTCCTCCGGGTGCTCCGGTTTCCTCCCACAGGCCAAAGATGTGCACGTTAGGTGGATTGGCCATGGTAAATTGCCCTTAGTGTCCAAAATTGCCCTTAGTGTTGGGTGGGGTTACTGGGTTATGGGGATGGGGTGGCGGTGTTGACCTTGGGTAGGGTGCTCTTTCCAAGAGCCGGTGCAGACTCGATGGGCCGAATGGCCTCCTTCTGCGCTGTAAATTCTATGATAATCTATACTGGTGAATTTACTGGTCTAGACAGTATCTATACTTGTGTATTTATTGATCTAGATAATATCTGTACTACTGTATTTAATGACCTAGACAATATCTATACCTTATATTTACTGATCCAGACAATATCTATACTTGTGTATTTATTGATCTAGATAATAACTATACTGGTGTATTTACTGATCTAGAAATTATCTATACTTTATATTTACTGGTCCAGGCAATATCTATCCTTGTGTATTTCCTGATCTAGACAATACCTATACCTATGTGTTTACTGATCTAGTATCAGTCAGTGTTTCCATTAAAAAAACGACAAGACATACACAGATAGACGGACAGATTATTGCGGCTAGAAATCTATATTCGTTTCTAATGTGGGCATATTTACTGCCCCGTTAATAACAATGGTTCGAGGTTGCGGGATATTCCAATATAGAGATGATTCACGAAGCTCTCAGCTGTCATGATCTTCAGCACATTGAAAATTTAAACCGTAACCTATACTTTTCACTTTTGATATAGAAATAGCTGACTGGAAACGCTAAGACTAACATACCCGTATATATACATCAATGTTAAAGTGCTAGCTAAAGTAAGATACATCTTAAGAGGCTTAAGTGACCGAAGCGAGTTTGCATTAGGACAGTAATGCTTTTCAATTAGTTTTAGCAAGCTTGGGAATCATCTGATAGATTCGGGATTGTCTGCAAATCCATGGACCCTGTAGCCAGTAGTTTATATAGATTCACAAGTATTAATGTTTCATGTGGGATTTTAGCATGACGTGGCGAAAGATCTAAGCATTCTGGACAAGCCAGACAGGAAATTATGACAATTAGATGAATTATGTTTCGCGATACACCGTAAACCGAACAAAATAGCAAGTGCAGTGGAATGCAACTATAATCACTCATCTTTCGAAGTGGCCAAAGGCTCTTCTGAAGTTTGCATTAGTTTTTGTTTTCAACTTCCGAGCAAACTTTTTCTTGTTAAAAGTGTTCATGTATTTCGCCTCACTCGACAAATGAAAGACAGGCCCAATTGAACTAGCTCGACTTCCTGTGTCGAAGTTCTTTGACAAGACGTGTACGCTGGCTGCCCTTCATGTGGTCAGGGAGAGGGGGGGCGGGGGGGGCGGTGAAAGTAATTTGACGATGGAACACGCTAACAAATGGGCGGATCTGGTGACCGTACGTCACTGCAATATTGCAGTCGGATTGAAATGAGTGAGATTTAACCGGAAAGCTTTGCAATGTTGACGTGAAGGCAAAATGCTGCCGATGCTGGAGATGTGACAGAAAAACAGAATGTGCTGGTTGCGGTGGTCGCGGGGGTGGGGGTGGGGGGGGCGAGGGGCTGAAGCGCAGCAAGTCTGGTACCATTTGCGGAGAGAGAAACAGAGTTAACATTTTGAGTCCCCAGTTTGACTCCTCTCTATTTCTCTGAAAACTTTGTATTTCTCTCTCTACAGATGCTGTCGGACCTTATGAGGGTTTCCAGCATTTTCCGGCCTTTATTTGCCAAATGGGTAATTTGTTGGTCATATTTTAGTGTAGAGCAACACAATCGTGAACTCGTACAGAAATTGCCACCGTAGATATTTCATCAGCCTGTCTAAAGATTTAAACTTGCCGAGTGACACCGTGTCCAGCTGCTGGCGCAGTAGCCAAACAGGAATTGGAGTTTTCTTCCTCAATTCGAGTGAGAACCCTAGTGGGATTCGATAATGTACACTCCAACACAATTGGCAGTTTCCAATTCAAACAGATGAAACTAAAGTCGATGGTTTCCTTCTGAACTGGCGGACAATTAACTGCATTACAAATGTGTTAGTGACAGCATTGCTGGTTCGCAAGCCAGATTTCAACATTATTTGGAAACAGACCGGCTTCCGAGACCATCTGGGTTTCATCAAAACGCTTACAGATCTGTCTGGAAGGGACTGGATAGCACTCGCCAGCTTGTTACCAAAAAACACTTTACCTGAAGTGGAAATTGATACGTGGCCCGAGCGTGGGAACTGTAGATCCCTCGAATTATAAGCACGTTTTGCCTTACATTAATTAATAAATGATATTTTCAATGCTCAAGATAAACATGTTGGATGACCAGCAGAAAGCAAGCCTAGGGTAGATATAAAAGAGGACTTAAAATCAGTTACGGCAATCACCAAAGTAAACCTTTATTCTTTTACTCGTTGCGAAATAATTTTGTGAAATTTTCCCGGATAATCTTTACTGTTAAATACTGAAAGCGGATGGTATCATTGCAGAATTACTCCCGAAGGAATTCCTGACCCCCACAAAGTGAGGGAAGTAAATGAGTAACACCACCGCTGATATCATAACATTTAGCTTTCCGCGGCGTTTTTGAATTCAGTTCCCTATACTGTTGGGCTGTAGCGATTCGAACCATCTAGTTTAACCAGCCATGCCAACTATATAAAAGAGAGAAAGAGCGAGAAAATAAATAAAAATACCGAAATTGTTTATAATTATTTGTGTATCTTGGAAAGGATCTGGTGAGGAGGATTTCTCCAAGTCGATCAACAATTGAGTGATTTAACGCAGTTTGGAAAGTCTATGACCCTGCTTGGCACTGGCTTCTATATTTTCCTTCGTTTGTTGGTTAAATCATTTAAGCCACACATTCACAAAGTAAACATACTGTGGACACAAAGGCACACTGCCCTGAATTTGAATGTTGAAGTTTTTTAAACATCACTTAGGATTGTTGAACGGTAGACGCAAAAGGAATTTGATAAATGTGCAAAACGAAAGAAGATGCAATTAAAGTGATTCTGAAGCCAGCAGTTCTTCATGTTGCGAATAAATTTAGACAGGGCTATTCCTTATTCTCATTAATCAGCACTTGTGGATTGTTGGCCGTCCCTTTTTGTTTTATCGGTAGCAAAATATTTTGAAGGGATTAAGGAAATAATGCTGGGACATGTATGTATTGTGTCAGCCTTTGCCTGTTAGTTTGTGCTAATTAATGGGTTGCTGTAGCTCTTTAATATACATTGCAAACGATAACATGCAACAATTATCTCGTTGCTACCAATAATGTTAATAAAATACCATTTTCTATTTTTTATTTTAAATTGGATCAATCTTAAATTATAGAAATTATGCATGTGTGTGTGGTGGTGGTGGTGGTGGTGGTTTGGGGGGGGGGGGGGGACCATCTGCCATAGCTCGTTAAGTCAACTATAATTAATAATGCATTCTAAATGAACATTAGTTTTTTTTCACAACCGAATTCATTCCAGTCACTACAATAGCTGCAGACTCTGCCCAATCTTGAAATTACTTGAACTTGACAAATATTCAGGAGGAATACAGTACAGGCGTACAGGAGACATCTTTCAATCCCGCTCCTCCCGGAACGGTTTTTATTGGTTCACCAAGTTTTGATTTCCACTTTAGAAACCTATAATTCCCCATGAACATTATTATTTTGCACCAGACATGATTTATCCCGTCTAACGTAAAAGAGAATTGAATGTCGGTTAGGTCACGTTCGCGGCAATACCCCAAAGTGCTTTATTGGGAAGAGAGGTTGGAAACAATCCAGAAATATGAATATACATATTCCCAGATTTTTAGTTCATTACTGAAGCAAGAATTATTCCCCAAGAGATCGACTAGCTTCACTGTTATGTGCTAATTATACAAAATGTGCTGCAATTGTACCGAGATAGAAACGTTGGGCCGAATGGTATTTGCTGGATTAAATTTTAATGCTTTTATATTCGGTGTCAGATGGCACCTGTACTTAGAGTGACGCAGCGCTGACTTCTACTGTTGTGTCCTTTTCTTTCAGTCCCACTTCCTCAAAAGAATATCACGTCTCTGATGATGAATAAAGACAATCTGCTCGGTGGAATTGCTAACCATAACGAGGTATTCTGCTCGGTGCCAGGACGCCTATCCTTGCTTAGCTCCACGTCCAAGTACAAAGTGACCGTGGGAGAAGTCCAGAGGCGCCTGTCCCCACCAGAGTGTCTGAACGCATCATTGCTGGGGGGAGTGCTGAGAAGGTAGGTCGCAAACACAGAAACCAACCTTTTAAAATGAATACGTAAGAAATGTCCAGGAAAATACAGGGTGTTACAAGGTGCGTTGAACTCCTGTGTCTTCCTATATGTGGCCAATTCTGTCCATCGCGCATGTTTTAACACAACACAATACTTCAGTCGGCATATTCGTATTCACCTTACTGTTTGTCCTTTCTCAGAATTTCCGAACATTACATTAATAACCATTGAAACAGAAAGCTGGATGTCAGTGGACATGTAAGAATTCAGTTATGCCTTAACCTCCTGTCTCAAACTTACATGTGTAATGTGTAAACTTAGTTGCAAATCTAATAAATACCCCACTGTGTGGAATTAGTCACAAAGCATCCAAAGGTAAGGATGTTTGAACACAGGTGATCCTCCCATGCTTCGTTCTTTTAAATAAATGAAAAAAATAGGGTACTGATCAGAACACCATCCTGGTTTTGTGAGACCACAGCTGAAGTACTGTGTACAGTATTGATGAAAATGGTGATTCTCTGGCACCCCCGCTATTCTCAGGCCCGGATGGGCCGAGCGGCCAGGCCAAAACGGCGGGTTGCCCCCGGCGCCGTCCACACCTGGTCGCTGCAGTCGTGAGTGGTGCGTGAATGCTCGGGGGGCGGCCTGCGGGGGGGGGGGGGGTGGGGGGCGAGGGGGGATCCTGCACCGGGCTTTACCTGAAATGTGGGGTGGCCCGCGATCAGTGCCCACCGATCGTCAGGCCGTCCTCTCTGAAGGAGGACCTCCTTCCTTCCGCGGCCCCGCAAGATCCGTCCCCCATCTTCTTGCGGGGCGGACTTAGAGAGGACGGCAACCACGCATGCACGGATGACGCCCGTTATGCGGCGCCGGCTGCGTCATCTATGCAGCGCCACTTTTTCGCGGGCGACAAGGCCTGGCGCGTGTAGATGATGCGGCCCCGAACCTGGCCCATTGTCAGGGCCTGAATCGGTCGGGACCGGGGCCGTTCCGCACCGTTGTGAACCTCGACGGCGTTCACGACGGCGCGGCAACTTCAGCGTGGGGGTGGAGAATCGCACCCAAGATCCCGAGAGGTCATGCCTGGGTGGAGAGGATCTTCTGGGAGAATCTAAAACCAAAGAGGCTGGATTCTCCGCAGCTCCACTCAAAAGTCGTGATTGGCGTGGGGGCGGAGAATCGAGGTTCCCGAACACATCGGGCCCAGCGCCACTCCGGCAATTCTCCGGCCCCCGGAGAATCACTTAACCGCGAAATACCCGCGCAGCTGGGGGACCATTACCTGAGGCCCGCCCAGCAATACTATAATCCCGACCGGCCGAGTTCCCGACGGATTGGAACTAATGTGGTATGGCCAGTCGGGACTCTCGCGCGGTGGCTGCAGACTCAGTCTGCGGCCGCGCTGGTGGGTTTGGAGGAATCAAGCAGGGGGGGGGGGGGGGGGGGGGGCTTATGGGCAGCTGGGGCAGCTATGGGACCAGTCCGATGCAGCGGTGCATGGCCGATTGGGGGGCCTTGTTTGTTGATTTTGGTCCGCGGTCCGAATCCGCCATCGTGCTCGCCACAGTCACTGGAGGCCACCGCCGGAGCATGCGCAGACTCAGAAGCGGAAGTGAGGGGCCCGTATCCGCAGCCAAAGCTGCGTGAAGCTCCCCGGGTCCCTGCTAGCCCCCTGCAAGTAAATGAATAGCCATTTCGTTTTTGCAGGAAACTGGGAAGTGAAACTCCAGCATTTGTACGTTGGCATGGGGACATAGCCCCATTTTTGGGGAATCCAGCCCAATGGTTCGCCCATCCAAGACAGAGATTGGGAGATATATTTTCTCTCAGAGGTTGTGGTCTTTGAAACTCTCTTCCTCAAACCACAGTGGAAGCAGTGTCTTTGAATATATTTTGTAATAATAATAATCTTTATTAGTGTCATGAGCAGGCTTATATTAACACTGCAATTACGTTACTGTGAAAATCCCCTAGTCGCCACATTCCTGCTCGGGTACACAGAGGGAGAATTCAGAATGTCCAATTCACCTAACTTTCGGGACTTGTGGGAGGAAACCAGAGCACCCGGAGGAAACCCACGCAGACACAGGAGAAGGTGCAGAACCTGGGATCCTGGCGCTGTGAAGCAACAGTGCTAACCACTGTGCTAGCGTGCCTCCCATTAAGGCAGAGCCAGATAGATTCTCGATTAACTAGGGGTGAAAGGTTATTAGCGGTAGGCAGGAATGTGGGTTGAGGTCACAATCAGATCGGCCATGATCTTATTGAACGGCGGAGCAGGCTCGAGGGACCGAGTGACCGACTCTTGTTCCTAATTCATATAATATAAAAGAATGAAAATAAGCCCGTCCCCATAACGCACGCATTTTAACTTTCAGAAGAATACAAACAGGAATGTCAGCTATTGGCGATGTAATGAAGAGTCTGGGTATGTTTAAAACTGCACTTTCACATTTCTGGGAGTGAAAGTGACCCATTAGAAACTCAAAAGTGCTGGGAGAAAATCTTTTGGAAGCGACCTTACCCCAATAAGCTTTAGTACACTGGCGAACCTCCGGACGTTCCCACCTTCACGTCAATGGTCACCCAAAAGCACAAGTAGATGTTCAGTTGTACCCCAATGCTTCAGTGCCCCGAGGCTGCAGTCATTTTGTTAGACCGGTGGAGCAGGTAATGAATTCACCAAGGTTATACTGCCCACTGTGCCTCCCTATTCAATGCAATCAGAAATAAGAAACAGAGGATTCCTTTCTGGCTGACTCAATCTTGATTGGAGGAAACAAGAGAAAATCCTCTTCTAAAATAAAAAAAAAGGTAAATTTATAAAGTAGTCACATCGTTTAATTGACCAATTCAGCATTTTGAGGTCCGGCCTTGCCATGACATAACGTTAGGCTGCACCTCGTGTGACCTCAAAATGGCGGGAGACAGAGTCCCTTGGCATGATGTCACCATTCCCTAATGTTAGTGGACTGGGTTTCCCTTGGGATTTGACTTCCAATTACACTGCCACGTTTGGGTTCATACACATCCAAAACAGCTCAGCATTAAGACGAAACTGCATCTTTAAGAAATAATTGACTTGGCCCATGGGTATTATTATAAATTTCCGCTGGAACCTCGTGTGCAAAGTCATCTTTTAAAAGTGTCTTCCTTTTCCGGAATGTATGGAATCTTCTGGACGCGTGGAATATTAGAGTCACGGAACAGTTAGTTCCACAACTTCCACACAGACACACACACATACAAACACACATAGTTTAAAGAAGGCTACTTGTTCCATTGCAGAGTTTCAAAATATATCCTTTATTGTTTTCAGAGCCAAATCGAAAAACGGTGGAAGGTCGTTGAGAGAAAAGCTGGAGAAGATCGGATTAAATTTACCTGCAGGCAGACGTAAAGCTGCAAATGTCACTTTACTAACCTCACTCGTAGAAGGTAAAGACACGGGAACACTTTCATTAAGGAACCCTCCCGGCTGGATTGATCATCTGATGGGGCAGGATTGTCCCCAAATTAATGCCGCCCACAAGAGTTAATTTTAATCATCCTCTGGGCAAGAAAAGCGACGATTGTTTGTGTACCAATATTCAGCATGATGTCAGGAATGTACTTTCACTGCATTCTCTTCTATATATAGCTTGTACATTGAACAATGCCCAAATGTGCTAAAGATAGTTGAAAAAAACAGTGACCAGAATATCAAAATTATTCTCGATCAAAAAAACATTTTAAGTAAACCATTTATTTGAACTTCCAAGAAAAATTATATCATTAATTAAGTAATTTAACTAATAACGTATTTTGTGCATAAATAATAATAAATATTAGAAAGCTTGTGGCCGTAAGGGGTTTTGGCTAGCCTCCATTAATGATTACTTGTATTCAAATATTCATAGGTAACAGCATTTTCAACAAGTTAGTTACGCGTATGTGCGCATGTGCACACACACACACACTTCAATCTACCTCTTTATGTTTCTATTTATGTTCCGGTGCACAGCTATGAAGTACTTTTGAACCTGTTACTTTTCACTCGTGGTTTCTCAGCACCGCTTCCCCAGACCCACATTAATGTCTGCCAAAACGTGTTCAGCAGAACCACTATCATTAATGTGTGCACAATTATGTAGAGAGATCATATCCTTTCTCAATAAATGATGCAAGCCCGCCTAATTTTACTAAAGCAGAGGAGGGTTCTATTAGTTGGAATTAATTGTCTGTTTCTTTAAAAAAGAAACATAGAATCCATAGTGACCTTGTGCATTCTTCCAGTCGTAGTACTGAAATATTCTATAATATTGTTGAATGGTTCAAAACAGGAAAATTGGCATGGTAGATATATACCCCTTTTCTGTTTACCATGGCTTCTGACAGACACCTATCTGCCATTTTTCTAAATACCATTTTTGTAAATAAACAATTATTGTTCCTACATTGGCCAACATAATGAATGTTTAACATTAGTGAGCTGATTCCACCAACTTTTTTCCAATTCTGTTCTTTAGAAGATGTAACAGAAATCGAAAAGTTGCACTTTATGAATATATGTTTTATGGCAACGCCATCATTAAGGATAAATCATGTTTAAAATAAAAGTCAACATCATTAGCAGAACCGGTATCTGTTTGAATAACTTAGTACTGATGATAATTTCATATGCAGGACCTAAGCTATCTCCTGCAAAGCACTTGGTTTGAAAAGATTCACCACTGAAGGGGTGGGCATTATGTACTGGAATCCCCCCCCCCCCCCCCCCCCAGAGCTGGGCTTTGTAGTGTTACCCAGCCTCCGCTGTACTCTGAAACATCAGCATTAGGCGGGCAAGGTTGGTGACATGGAACTCCCTGTAGAGTGTTCTTAATAGTACATATGCATACTTAAAATAACTATGTAGGGAATCGGTATTTTCTAGCTGGTTTGCGCTGTTTAGACTGCATTTGGAAACGCACCTCTCAGAGAAGAAGGGGGCAGGAGTGGGGAAGGGGACGAGACTACTGATCAGTTTCGGCAATTTAAATTTTTTGATGAGGATTTGGCCTTTTAGCTGCACCTAATTGACTCACAAAGTTTGTACATGGTAGTATCTAAAAATATTTTCCTTCAGATTAAAATGTCTTGCTTATTGTATGGTAGTTTATTGTCCTTAGTGGAAATAACCGTATTATTTAGCCACACTTGGCAATACATGGTATATATAAAATGTTAATTTACGTCACTCATTCTCTTCTGCAAGTACAGTAGGTGATTTCCCAACATTCTATGTGGAGAATGCTGAATAACAGCTCGTTGGATGACACAGCAGCAAAGACAGACGGATATCCATATACACAATATATATCCCATGACAGATAGACAAAGAGATAGATGGATTGTAATTATTCTTTTTGCTTCTGCATGAGTGCCATCAGACATTACTGATCACATTCTGAAAGCTCACACTTCACTGTTGCAGTTTGTTATTCTGGCAAGTAACACTCAGTTGCTGCTTGTTAGAAACTCCTGGGGGTCCTTCGTTTAATTACAATATTTATCTTTTCAAAGATAAATGTTCCACAGTCAACCCCTTCATAACAATCAACTGCTTTGCAATAAATGTGGTCCAACGGGTATTTTGTTTTTAGATTGCCTACAGCCAATAATTAAACCCCCACCTGAGGTAAACATCGAACACCTTAACCACAATGATATAAATAAACTAAACCATCATAGAACATTATAACCTAAGCAACATTCATGTGCTGTTTAATAACTGAACACATAATATGTAGGCCAAAAGGTAACAACATGACCACCATTTTGCAAAAAAAGCTAATTAATTCAGAGGTTTCCTTTAGATTTTTACAAGGCTTATTTTAACAACATATTCACATGGTAGTTATAAGCCACTTTGTATCGATAACTAGATGTGTGAGTACATTTTGAGCTTAATGGTTATGAACTATGTATAAGCTAAAGATCTGTCTAAATCTGGAAGTGAGACACATGAGCTCCAAATCAGAGCTTCCTACACTCATTCCAATTTCCTCCGTAGCCCCTCACCATTTCATTCCACTCTATTGTTAATATATAATCCTATCATCTATCTATCTATCTATCTATCTATCTAGCCTTCAAAGTCAATGATGCAAAACTGGAATATTATAAATTAGAATGGTGTGTATTGTAAAATATTAACCCCAAATAACTTGTTTTTAACCTCACTACTCCTTCCAGTTTCGCCGGCAGGAGACAGGGATTTCTTAATTAGCATATGCATATTTGTTAATCAAATCGTCTCAATGTTACATTTATTAGATGTAAGAATATAACATATTGGGAAGCCAGCTAGTTCTCAGCTTGGAGATTCTCCTGAATTCTCAAAGGAGGTTCTGCTAGAGAGTATCCTGAGCTGATGCATTAAGCGACAATAACCTACCCGAGAGGGGGGCACTTAATACTATTGGTACTGGCAACGCACGGTACAACGTGCACAAATTCTCGAAATGTAAATTGTAACAGCGCAGGTAAATGCATGGTAAATAGTGTTCATGATCCAATTCTTCCTTTACTTCATTCACTTTCCACCCCTTTGATAAATATGTCTGAAGATATTGGTATATATGAAATATAGGTGAAAACTTGCACACGGCAAATTGAAGTAATTTTGGTTCTGTCTTGCAGGTGAAGCCGTGCATTTAGCCCGAGATTTTGGGTATATCTGTGAAACAGAATTCCCTGCCAAAGCTGCGGCTGACTACCTGAACCGACAGCATACAGATCCCAGCGAATTGCACTCCCGAAAGAACATGATTCTGGCCACAAAGTGAGTCATTCACTTATTCTTGCCTGCTTTTGAGGCATGCAGGATCAATCGGTTGTGGTTAATCTTGTAGGTGCAACGATACATCAAAAAAATGCTATATTTGAAATTAGGTGGCATGTCTTGTATCTGCATAAAGCAGCGTGTGTTTTACTGAAGGCTTCAAACTCTGTAGATTTTACATCTTTTGAACAATGTATTAACGCTTAGTTGGAGTAGGCGAGAAACAAAATAGTGCATTAGATAAACTGATCGCTAATTTTATGTCGTTTTTAAAAACTCTCACTAAATATAAGACCCCAAAACTTTATTTTAAAATTTCCTTCTTGAAAAAGTGAGTGAAAACTGATAGATACATTTAAATAATTAAGCCACAGTTTATTTTAAGCAGTATACTGGAGTTAAGGATTTAGGTTTCAGAACAAAACATAAATAAATTCCCCAAACCTGAATGAGTTATAGCAGTTTCAATCAGGTCCGACAAAGATAATAATAATGTATTTAAACATATCTTTGTGGTTGTCTGTAATATTATTGAGGAACATATCCCAAATTCCCACCAATGATTTGAGGAGGGGAAAGCCTGAAAAATCATTTGCGCAAATTTGTCCAGATGTTCGCTAGACGTGATTTGAATTTAATTGTTTCTTTCCGCCGGGTCAGAAGATATTACAATCTCAGAAGTTTAATTGCTTGCAGGCGATTCTTTTTCTTTGAAGACTAGAAGCGCTTGGCTTCCCTGCCATTAATCCTTCACAGTGAACGTTTCCTACTTTACATAGTAAAAAAAAATTACAAGGACGATGAATGCAGGCGTTTTGAATGTTCCCACAGCAATTTCCTTATGCATCTCTGTTATGTGTGGGTTACCTTGCCACACACGGAAAACATGGGCGGAGGTGGGGGTGGGGGGCAATGGAGATGGAGAACGCAAAATAAAAGCAAACATTTTATTTCTTTTAGATATACTTCATTGTGTATTTTGTTGGAATCAGGATTCCTGACTCTGAGGAAATGTCACCAATTATCTCTGCGGTTTATCTACAAATATATTTTGTCCAGACTAAACTGCGTTCCCCCGCTGTCCCCCAGCACCCCCAGCCCATCAACGGCTTTGTATAGAAGTGGTGCACCTTTGTCCCTGTTGGGGATGTTCAAATGAAGGAAGCGTATAATGTCACATTTTGATAGCTTCATTATTAGGGGCTCATGTATAAAACAGTGATCTGTTTGGCACAATTTACAAAAGATTCGGGTTAACTATTCAACAATTCACATCATTAATTATATTGATAATAATGATAACAGATATTTTTGGCTCCATGTTCTCCATTTTTTTCTCATCCTGTGTTTTGATATCAAGGTTTCTATCAAATGCGTCCTTTAGATATGACTAATTCCATGGTTATTGAAGACTATTCAAATACATGTTTCTGGGGTTTTTTAATTGAATAAGTTATTTCTGTTTAAATTGCAGTAATTGAGTTGTTTCCCCCGAAATCAACCGTTCATCATTCATTAAACCAGTGAATGAATCACATTTCTTCAGAATAGATCTACCTAGCATCGGTATATAGCATCCAAATTCACAATATTCTGGTGTAGGGAAACTAAGTGGATCCTTAGGAACGTCACAATGTATACATTGTTATATCAAACTAAATGGAAATGATTACATGGCTGCATGTTAATTTAGGCTTGAAACGATGCCACTAATCATTTTGGACTTCCTTCTCGCAGTTTGTGTTATGTAAACCTTCCTTAGTGAAATTGCTGTCCTGTAATCATTCCCAGTTCAATATTCTCTTGCCATTGACAAAGAAAACATGATCTTCAAAGGAATGCAACGGCGTACACTGCATTGCATGTCAATTACATTGGCATGGAACCTCATGCAGAGCAGCTAGAAACAGAAGTAAATGTCTAACTATTAGTCCAGGCAGCAGTTTTACCATTCCGAAAACGATACTTGGGAAATTGTTAATCCAGTTGGCAACAGGGTGTTTGATGATAAATAATTCACAGCGTGTTAACTACCTCTCAACGTTCTGAGATTTTACTTCTGTTCGCTGTTAAACTTTACCATTCAAATATTTTATTCCAAGGCTGTTTGGGTGAGATCATTTGTGCGTCAAGTTGAAGGAGGCTAATACTTGGAAATGGGAGCACATTTCCATTTCAGCGCTCAGTATAAATATTAATTATTTCCAGGTCAGGTGCAGCAGCATTATGTTGCAATTATACAGTAGCTGCCAGTGTGAAACGGGTGGCTGTGGTATAAATTCCAACCATGCAGGAACTAGTTTGTACTCTCAGTTTGGAATTGCAAATGTCCGACCCAGGCAACTAAGATAGTCCTGCTCATGCGTGGAATTTAAATCTTTGGAGATAAGAGCACCCTGTGGACATTTTCAGCCTCACCGGGTTGGTTGGGAAAATGTACAAGGGGTATGGCCCTGTGGCGGGCCTTAACCCCAGATTAAACGAGGGCTAGAAATTACACTGCGTTCAATGTTAGATACAAGGGTGATATCACCTCTTGCAGAGACACATTTTTAAAACGATTTTCTTCCTATTAGACTAAACTTATACACTAACCTTGACACAAAAAGTATCTCAGATGTCAAGCTAAAGTTCAAGTCCCTTAGACGCAGAGTTTAAATATCCATTTGCTCAAATGGAGGGAGGGGGTGGTGAATTTACTTGGGGTGGAAAGTGTCTCCACTGGCCCGCCCTAACTTGGGGGAATGGTCCCGCAGAGCCCACGCAGTTTCCCGCAGTTTCCTGGCTCTCCCCGTGGATGAGCAGTAAACCAATGCCGAGATTCAACCTCTACCGTATCACCCAACCCCACCTCTCACCCCGGGGAATTGAATTCCGACAACCAACAGAACAAACATTCATTCCTCAGTCTACCTGCATTCAACCCGAGCCACTGGAAGTAAAAGAGCAGCGAGCTGGCCTAATGTGCCTCTCCAGCCACTCAATACTTAATAATGTTCTTTCCAAAAAAATACATCCTCACCTTATCAGAAATTAAACAAGAGCACTGTTTATAACATGCAATGACTGCCTTTACTTCCACCAGTTGCCAGGAAATATAAAACTCCGAGAACTGTTTGATGTTCATTGGAATCCATCAGTGTAGTGCAGGTCGCTGCGATTTAACTCTTTAAATATTAATACCCCTGAGGATTTCATGCCCTCTGAGTGTCGATTGCGAAATGCTCTGTTTGGATTTGTTTTCCTTGTCTTCGCCTGGGTATTGGTTTGTAATGATTTCTGAAATCGCGCACCTCTAAGGTGCAAGATATTTGTTTCCAGTGACCAAATTATGCTGCAATCACTCACGTTTTATTGGTTGAAAAATTACCCCCGGTAAACGTGTAACCTAACCTTAACTCGTTCATCGCAATGAACTTGTGTTGCGTTCAATAGAATTGTGTCACAATAACATTACTCTATATTTAGTTTTGCAGCCATTCTTTACTAAATCAAAGAAAGATTCACATCCGTAGGTCATTGTGGAATTGAGAACATATGAGATTCCACTAAAAACATCCTGAACTGTTTGACAATTGTAGTTGGAGTCTATTGTAGACATTCGTATACTTTGGAACTAAATGCCGTATAGGCAGCTCTTCGTTAATCACGGTGTGGGTCGGGGGGTTGGGGGGCGGGGTTAAAACCATTTCCATAGCAACCGAATAATGTGCATTGCATACATCTGATTTGTGTTATCTGACGGCAGCATTCCTTGTCTTATTTTCTTAACCCCCAGGCAACTTTGCAAAGAATTTACAGATCTGCTGGCACAGGATAGATCTCCATTGGGGAACACCAGGCCCAACCCCATCCTAGACCCAGGCATCCAGAGCTGTTTGACTCACTTTAGCCTCATTACGCATGGTTTTGGCTCTCCTGCCATTTGTGCTGCTCTCACAGCTGTCCAGAACTACCTGACGGAAGCATTAAAGGGACTGGACAAGATGTTCCTAAACAACAACCCAAATAGACACACATCTGGTGGTGAGGCAGGCAGCAAGACTGGAGACAAGGAGGAAAAGAACAGGAAATGAGAAACAGTCCTCCAAACTTTTTATTTTCTGTAGCTTTATATAAAAAAAATCTTCTATTGACTTGGAAAGGACAACAACGCACACATAACGGAGCAACACTGGGTCAACTGTCTGCAACCAATATGGACCTGGATGCAAGGCATCAAGACCTTTTTTCTTGGGTATTTTTCCAATTTTGCAAACATTTTGACTTCCATTTAATGTCAGAATGGCAGGTGATTCCGAGATCCCCTTGTGCGACTGCGAATTGATTTTTAAAAATATTATTATCAAAATCCTTTGGTCCCACGTTCATTTCAGGTCCGATTTCGGTGCACAGTTCTGCATGTTATGAGGATGGAAACATTCCAGTAAAAAGAAAATGACTATCAGGTAACATAAGAAACTTTAAAGAGCTCTCCTTATCCCGCCCCCTCCCCTCCCCCGCCCCATTTGGATACATTAACTTTAATATAGAGCCAAGAAAAGATGTACTATCCATGTTCTAATGGTTTGCACATTCAATTTAATATCTGGTGACAACAATGACATGTACCTGTTCATTCTAACTCCAAACACCACCCTGCAGTCAGTGGCATTGCTGACCATCACCTTCAGCGTGTCATGAATCTAAACGCGAGCGGAGCTCTAACGAGATAATTATTCACCCTCCATTGCAGTTGTCAGATCAAGTTCAAGGTGAACACCAGCATTGCAAAAAATAACTGCGAAAAGCAGAATGAGTACAGGCAGTGAGCTCACTTCAAAGAGATAGACTGAAATCCAACAGAGATTAATGAGAAGGGAACGTCGCATAATAGAAATGGGCAGTGGTCCACCTCCCCACCCCCCATGACGCACGGTATTTAATTATTGGTACATTCCGGCACATCATTAAATTTAACCGCTCTTCCTTTCAATACTTGTTCTGCGTTTGGCAGCGTCTACCTAAATGCTCAGTACGACATTGGCATTTTCTTGTTTCCGGTAGTTTTTTTTTAAAGTCCTTTCCATTACCCCTTCAAGGACGCTGAACTTCTCGTGCAACCTCCCTCAGCCCACAGGACGAGTCAGGAACATCTCCACCCAAAGTACTTTTTGACCTCAGCTGATGGGCACTTTGCTTAATACGAGTTTGGACAGAGTATGCCAGTGAACCCACTGTCCTTACACAAGGCGCCGACCTAATGGACTGATGGCCGGAACTGTAGAGGGGAGATTTTAGCAGCGATCAAGGCCCGAGGTCGCGCGGATACAGCATATGGACTATTACAGTACCAGTGAAGCCTGATATATTCAGTTAGGAAGAAAAGTTGCAGTCATTGAAATATTTGCTGGTCCGAAAAGCAATTCCTTTCAAAATTGCGCCATTGACACTTGTCAGGGTTGTCTTTTTGTTTATATATTATACATATATATATATTCAAGTCTACATTCATCGTTAGTAGTCAGTCCATTATACTCATACACAAGTAAGGTAACACCCTACCCACTATTCCATTAAAATGACAGCATGTACACTGAGAAAAAGAACGAGGGCAAGGTTTAAAAGGGAGCGGTGGTTCATGCAGGTCAGCAGGCACGGGCCTGTAAACTATGGATTTAGATTAGCATGCAGATTCTAGGAACTGGGTTGGCTGGAAGTCCTGGGGCTCTCAGACTAAAGGAGTGGCGTTCTTCTAACAATAACAACGTTCTTGTTTCTTAACTGTGTTTGTTTTCTGTATTTCCTGGAAGGGATAACGAATTCTGTCCTCACGGGTCGGGAAAGGTTAATCAGTTATGAATGTATAAACATTTCGAATTGCTTCCCATCTATTGTGCTTCGGTCAATGGAGCAGCGCTGCACTCATAACTCGCCTGCGTAAGATTTTGGAACCAGTTAAATGGCGACACTGCAAGGGCTGACGGGGTGGGATGAGGACGACGCACATGAACAGTTAGTAAAGCACTGGATGCAAACGACGAACTCGGATTGTTCGAGAAGCAATGCATTATTGTTACATTCAACAATTTGGACCATATTAATCTGTCGGACAGCCATATGGTCTTTATAACTATTAAAACACCTCTCATTTTCACATTTTCGCCATATGGTCGTTGTTCCGTATTGCTCATATTCACACCATGCGTTTTTTCTGTAATGTACAGCCATTTTACAGTCTTGTATTCCAGTAGTTGGTCTTCCAACAACATTTCTCATTACTTATGCGGATAGTTATATTACCCTACTAAATTAATGTTTTTGTTAACGGTAAAACAACGGGATGTTATACAAAATTCAAACCTCCTTTGAGAAAGAGTTTCATTTTCGCGTGTTTCCCTTGATTTCCACTTCTTTCGCCCCAGGCTGTGCATTTCAGGGGGAGAGTTGCCACAAGCCGGTGCTTCTCGGTGGGTCCACAGGTGGTGTGTGGCGGAGTGCTCTATCCTGAGGGACACAAAGCCAATCCAACACCAAAAACGGGCCAACGTATCAGATATATAGCAAGAATGTTGAAATCCTGGGAGCATTCAGGTGTGAAAAGAATGTTTGACTGTTTTGTTACTTGGGCAGTTACAGTGCAGTCTTGGCCAATCCACACGGATCCTGATCATTTTGAATATTTTTTTCAACAAAATACATTGGAATTCTGAGTGCAAACCATCGCTGACAGTAAGGCCAAGCTCGCAGGGATCCTGCATGGGAAACAAACCGATGTGCAAGGGTCACTGCTATTCTGTGGAGTTTTTCTTTAGAATGATGTGGTAAGTAGAGTGAAATAAGCGAAGAGTCAATTTCTGAAATATATTGTCTGCTGCCTATTTTATTTTCACTGATTCAGGGCCGCCTCTGTCATCGAAAAAAACTGATGGCAATGGTAAATGACAATCGATTCCAAATCGTGAGGATAAAGGGATTAATTAATGTTTAGCCGAAGATAAGACAGTACAGCCCAAACTCCTGTACTGAGGACTTCCGTGGTCCCAGGTCCACTCGCTTTTGATGATAATCTCTTACTGTTTTGTTCTGAACGAAGTACAAAGTTGGTATTTCGACGGGTAAAACTCAGTGCTTGACTTGGCGTGGTTATTGATATTGATGCAGCAATTCTAGCGCCACTTTATATTTAATTATGATCCGCTTCCACTCTGTCAAAACCCCACTGGAATGGATAAAGTAAATATAAGTTGTAACACTGTCAAATAAGCAGGGCTAATACAGGCTTTCATTCTGTTGTCTCCACCAATCATAAGCCCCTCCCCCCCCCCCCCCCGGCTACCTTGCACCTCGACCCCCCCCCCCCAAAGGATCTGAACAGGTGAGGAATTACTGCACAAGGAGCAGTTTGTGCTTCAGATTTGGTGACTCTGGATTCCTGGAATTCCGGGGTCATTGCAGTTCAAAAGACACACGCAGACTTGATTAACCTCATAGTTAAAGCCAACTGAGATACATGCAAGATTAGTAACAGAGGTCTAAAATGTCCCACAAATGAAATGCTCAGCTTACCTTCAGCTGCCTGATGCCAATTTTGCTCTTGTCTCTAAATATGCAGCCATAGAAGTTTACAGCACAAAAAGAGGGTCATTCGATCCATCGTAACTGTCTCTTTGGTAAAGTGAGGATAACAAATTGCACTGCCCCCCCCCCCCCCCCCACTCTAACCTTGGAAAGAGCCATTAAACATTACAAACTATAGAGTCCAATGTGCAACCGAAAATAGTTAGAAATTGATGATGAAGAAATATTACAAATTACTCAAGAATTAGATTAAAACTCTGACCACATTGATGTTCTAATTCATCAAGTAAACTAAATGAACAGAGCTAACGCATTTATACCGGCGTTTGACCTATCCGCCTCTGACTTTGCTAAACCACCGATTAACAAAAACCTTTGCAGTTATCACTGGCTAGCGCAAACATTTTTTAAAAATCGATTGAAGTGCATCATTATCATCCAATAAATCCCTTACTGATACAGGCAGGAGAGTGCCACCTCCACCCAATGGTCCCAATTATTGGAGAAACTAACCAAAAATTCACTGGCAAGATGAAACAAATCGTACCCTGATTTCAAGAATCGTCAGCTAAAATGTGTCGAACAAACATTTGCCAATCGATATTATTGTAAATTAAGTATAATTGTTGCAGCAGAAATACATTAAAAACGCGAGCTCAGTCTGAACATCCCTGTTTGCCATACCTTTCAAATGAATACCCTTTCCCTGAGTGCCAACTTTTAACACTGAATATGGCAACCTCCCAATTCGCATCCAGAGCGTGAAACCGCCTAACTTCAACAAAATATCGTAGCCTTCAACAATCCTGCCTGGAGACCCCTTTCTCTCACGTAATGGAAGAGTGTGACACTCAAAGAACACTCAATTCCTGACAAATTGCTTGCACCTTTAGACTGGATGCCACGTTGTACAAAATGTGCTCTGAACTAATTCTCCCAATGTGCCAAAAACACGTATGAGCAGGTATCGTAGTTTGGACCGTTCCCATCCTTGTCACATGCTAGAAAAAAATGTGTTTTGACTCTGGTGTCTAGGCAACCTGATTTTCTTTTTAAAATTTCCAAACAATGATACAACTTGGAACATCAGTTCTGCCGAATCGCCATTTGGAAATCAGTTTGGAGGGGGAGGGCGGGTTGTCATTGTCATGTTTGTATATATTTATTTAATGTTAATTTAATGGGATTGTAAATATGGTGAGCCAGTAGCGGGGTATTTATCTATGATTCCATACCTCTGTGAGTGGGTTGAAATGCTTGACGCTAGATAGTCCACTATCTGATTTCTGTTCACTAGACACATTGTAAAGGTGATGGGTAGAACTTGTTTATTGTCCAGTTGTGGTCTCATTTTAAGAAAAAAAAACGTTGAGTACCTTGTGATTTTGTTGTATTTTATTCAGTTTAAATGTGATGCTGCTTCACTTTTCAGACAGATTATGTTGCTAGGTCTGTCCACCTACTGGTTGTTTGAATGAAAACCAATTTGTCTTCAAGAAACAAACGAACACATAATAAACCTTGGCTTCCGAAATTCAATGGTTTTCTCTCTCTTTCAGTAAAGCAATAAAACGCACCAAAAGTATAAGCGCGCATTTGTTCCTGAGATTTTTTTTAAAAGGTCTGAAACAGTGTCACGTCAATAAACCAGCTGCATTTCAGGATGTTTTAATGTCGAGACATGTATTTAAGTTACAGATTGTACCATTTAAAACTTACATTTCAGTGCTGTGGACAAACTTTACTAGCCAGAGATGGACGTTGAAGCATAGATTTGCCAACAGCCAAGGAAAATGGCAGAGTTGTCCACGGCGTCGTTGAGGAGTGGGGAATGTGTCCTTGCAGAGTTATCGACATTTATGTCGTGCAAATAACGTTTGATTGTCAAATGTTTTATTTGATATTTCTTTGACAGCTGTTTTCCAAAACAACGGCAGGAACTTGCAACGGTATAATTAAATTATTTTACATGTTTTGATGCCGTTGGCCATAGCAAACAAATACATTCATATAAATAGATTACAATAGAAGCAATAATATCCACATATGGCCCATAATTCTACCCTCACTTCTATATATGAGGCTATAATGTGTGGTCTCGTTCTGCCGCCTTGCTGCTGGAAGCGCCCATCCAGAAAGTGTGGCCTTGGCAGACACCATTCCCGCGCAAAGAAGTATTCATAAAAGCCGAAGGCCAAATGGCCTCAAAGTCTTTTCTGGTTCTAGCCCAACTTATTTTTCGTCATCCATATTTTGTTTCTCCAGGAAACAAGAAATGAACACAAGGCTTTTCTATTTAACCCAATTGCTAGGTCAGGTTAGGTCTGACCTTTCGTTTTACCACCTGCACTCGCCTGTCAAGTCTGTCATTCTGGAGACTTACCCATTTCATATTTCTTGACTATTGAAATCGAAGTTATAACTGAAATGACGATAGTGACGGGTTTCATATACGAATACTGAACTCTCACTCTTACGCAATTTAAAATATAATTTAAGTATCATCTCCAGAATATTTCTGAGGGCGCCTGGACTCTTTTCATATGCATCTAAAGGACAATTATTGTGGTACTCATGTATAATACATACATTCTCAAAATTACTCGTTTCTTAAAGCCAACTTGTGAATTTGGGCTATGTAACATGCATTATCCATATATATAAAGAATGAAGATGTGACTGTATTGATTTTAAACCCCTGTAAAAAGATGCAAATCAATTTCATTCAAATTGTCCTTTTTCAAGTGTATGTTTTTCTTTTGGCAATTTTTTAATTTATGAAGGTAATGGATATCAATTCTGGAAGTTTTATGTCGCCCACTAAATTGCATTATTTTATTTCCCTACCATTCATTTTTTGGCCTCTTTGAATTGAATGAGCAATCAATCACCAGATTCTGCATAAGGCTTAGCAGTTTCTTGATAATTGATTCACTAGAAACTGAGGGTGGACAAATTAATTCCTACAGACTCATTAATGATGATAAGGAAAATACATTTTTATCCTTTGACTCTGGGGTGGGTATGATCCCAGGTTGCGGGAAGGAAGATTACATGTTGATATATTACCATTGCTAAACATTTTAATGGTTCTGCAGCAAAATTGCTCGAAGAACCAAGGCAGCATTTAATATTGTTTAACAAAGAAATAATGGGAAAAATGTAATGGCCTAATGTGCTCAATGAGCCAAAAATCTTTGGAAGAAAAACTAAATGCTGGTAGCGGGGCAAAATGAGTACTAGAAATCAGCCATCTGCCCAATGTTTGGTGGTTGGTCTTGTGGCCCTATTTCATCCCACTAAGTTAATTTTTCAATTTTATTTGTCTGTTCAGATTTTCAGAAAACAAAGAAGACTTGATTAGTTAACTTTCTCTAGTCCTAAACTCTGCAATAAAATTCATGTATTTATATATTTGAGAACCAAGCTGAAGGCCATGGTATATGGCTTGGACACCACTAAAGTTGAAATGAATGATAGAGGTGAGGTGGATTTGCAAGTAGTGACTAGGCGTTACCTAATTTTGCCAGTAAAGCTGGAAGATGAAAGAAGGAAGTAATGACAGTTGGAAGCAAGGAGTTTTGGTTTTGACTCCAGAGAGAAATTAGTCATAGGCTATGTTTTCTTGATTTAAAATAAATTGTGCCATCCAGTATCTGACAACTGGGTCGATGAGGCTGAAAAAGGTAAGTTATACTTTGTTCTTTTGTGGCCAGGAGCTGATAAAGTAACCCACCAAGATCTACAAGACCAACCTGGGCTGTTGTCACTCCAGCTACCCCATCAATGAATCTACCTTCTTTGGGTCAGGAATCAAGGGCCATCTGATATTGGAGTTTGAGTATTTTTACTTTGAGCAATGAGACTGTCAGTTGTGGTAGCACAGTGGTTAGTACCACTGCTTCATAGTGCCACGGTCCCAGATTCGATTTCTGTTTGGGTCACTGTCTATGCAGAGTCTACACGTTCTCCCCGTGTCTGTGTGCATTTACTCCGGGTGCTCCGGTTCCTCCCACAGTCCAAAGATGTGCAGATTATGTGGATTGACCATGCTAATTTGCCTTTAATGTCCAAAAAAGGTTGGGTGGGATTACTGGGTTACGGGGACAGGGTGGAGGGGTGGGCTTAGGTCGGGTGCTTTTTACAAGGGCCTGTGAAGACTCAATGGGCCAAATGGCCTACTTCTACGCTGTAAATTCTGATTCTAATTTCCTTTCCATTGGTTTCCCTGCATGTGTCAAAAGAAATATTACTCTTCACAACTGATGATTCTAGATTTGCCAGTTCAAGAAGCCTTTCCTATGTCAACTACCTTCATTATTTCATGTATCTCATCAGATCCTCATTAACCTTCTTGATTCAATGGGATGTAATAACAAAAGTAAAATACGGCATCTGCAGTTTTTATTCCATGGGATGATAGCTTAGTATAACCATTTATTTCTCAGTTCCATGGGATGCTGCCCCAGTTTAACTGCTTACGATGGCTACGTCCTTTCATCGTAGGGATAAATGGTGGCAGATTGGTCATCTGCCCAATTTTTAGTGGCTGAACTGCTACTGCCTGTTTCATGCCACTGCCAGTTGGAATTGGATGCCCTTTAAAGCAAATATACCCTTCCTAAGGTGGGATTCACAAACTGAACATATTTTCTTCTCGTTAAATTCTGTACAGTGCGATAGTACTTGTTTGCCTTTATATTCTATTCCTTGGTGAAGCTGTCTACATCACAGAGGTATTGGGAGATGACTGATGTTAGCAGAATAATATCTCGGGAAGGAGTCAATGCTATTCAGATATAAGGCTGGGAACTGATGAAATTGAGAAGGGAAAATATGTAAAGAAACCAGTAATATGTTTATTCATATTTATTACCATTGACAGTTAATATAAAGTTGTGATGTCATTTGATATTGGCAGTTGTAACCAATTTCACACTTTTAAAACTCATGAATGTAAGTTCCTGCTTCCTCCATCAAAATAAACATTTTTCCTCAACACCAGCAATGTTGCTAAAATATTGCCTGAAATGTGTTCTTATTCGATGGGCTAACACATGAACAAGATCATTTCATACTGACAAGTGCAAATGGTCAAAAGTATTGTTACTCATCTGAATGAAGTCTGTTAGCATAGGTAAATTGAATACTTAAAAAAAAGCTTTTAACACTGCTAGGAATGGTACATCAGGAATTGAGGTATGGCAATATTCACTCTGCCAATATAATTGAACAAAATTTTAGAAAATGATCAAGTTAGCTTGGACCTGCTCACCATTTCTACATATGATCAACTGTTACTATGATTATTTAAAATCATATTAGTCTAATTTGGATAAATTAGAAATGTTTACATAAGCAACCTAGCAATTAGGGTTAAAATAGCTCAACATATTGCACATAAAATCCAAAATCCATTCCAGAATGGATTTCTAGAATGTGCAAAAATATATTGTTCAATAACTTGAAATCATGAAATAAAAATCTACACAATTGCAAGATAGTACAAATCACATGGTTCAATATTATTGCAATCTGAGCAAAACATTACAGTATAGTATTCTGCATTGGGAAATTACTGTACTTATCTAAACAGGGGGTATAAATTATGTAAAATACCATATGTAAGATTGTTTCCAGTAATAACATATCTCCAAGTTTTGTTGACATTGATTAAACTTCTGAAGCTTTGTTCTTGCAGTTTTGTTTTCTATTTTTCTTCCTATAACTCCTACAAACCATGGTTTAAATTGGCAACACTTCCATAACTGTCAGCACCTCTTGACACCACACTGAAATGGTAATTCTTAACGTGTGAACTTAAGTAGAAGAGCTGGAAGGCAGGCATTTCAATAATGGAGTAAGGTCACAGCTGAGCCCAATTCAGTCTTTACTCGGCACACACATTCTTAGCAGAGGTCATTGGATAGTTATCAGAAGCAGGAACTGTGGTTTATTTTTCTCCTCTGTATCCCAGGGTTACCAAAGTCAATTGTGCTGGCCCTACCAACTTCTTGGTGAAGTCAGTTAACTCAGTGTAGATTAGGCCCCCGTGAATTCATACCAAGCTACTGATACATATGCTTGTTAAAGCATGTTACTTGTGACATTTTCCAATAATTTCTTTGCCAGGTAACACTCTCCCAGCTCTGTTTGATTCTGGATCTAATTGAGGCAAAATGATCAGGGCACTATTCTATCTACCGCTACTTTAGTTCTACATGTCAATATTTCCTCTCTATTAACTTATATGCATGACTATTATTACAAATTATCATAGAATTTATTTCTAAGATAAATTTATTAAATCTCAGATGCTTCTGACAGTAGTTCTCTAATTATTATGGTCTTATATGCATATCGACCAAGTGCCTCTGTTTGAAAATTCAATTTGCATGCTGTTACATGCAATTTAGTGGTAGATGGGACAGCTGAAATCACAAAGCATTATCAAATTTGATTTGTGGATATCCTGACTTTAACTTAAAAGCATGGAAGTGGGATTTAAGAATGGACTGTAATGGCATTGAAACTTAATTGTGACAAATGAACAAACAATTAGAAATTACCAACACAAAGGCAGGCACAGTGGTTAGCACTGTTGCTTCACAGCGCCAGGGTCCCAGGGTTCGATTCCCGGCTTGGGTCACTGTCTGGGCGGAGTCTGCACGTTCTCCCCGTGTCTGCGTGGGTTTCCTCCGGGTGCTCCTGTTTCCTCCCACAAGTCCCGAAAGACATGCTATTAGGTGAATTGGACATTCTGAATTCTCCCTCAGTGTATACGAACAGGCTCCGGAAAGTGGCGATGAGGGGCTTTTCACAGTAACTTCATTGCAGTGTTAATGTGAGCCTACATGTGACAATAAAGATTACTATCATTAATGGAAACATGCACACAATATCTGTAAACAGAACACAGTTTTAAACAAAGATTCAAAACTCAAATATTGATTCATATTCCCTTTACAGGTCAACCCGAGTTTCTGGGTGTTTTCTGTTTTTGTTCCAAAGTTCCTGTAACTACCATTGTTTGCTTCAACAAAAAAATACTTTTTTTGAAAAAAACTTAAAGTAATGTTTGTAAAGGCAGAATAAGAACCTTTGATGGAATGTTCACATGCATTTGTCTAAAATAATATTTACCCAAGAATTAATATAAAAACACACACAGGTTATAACATGAAGTGGGATCTTATTTGCATTAATTTGCTGCCAGCCTCTTTGGAACAAGCAGCTGACCCAATTCCCAGCCTGTCCATGAGAAACTCTTCAGGATCTTCAGGGATCCATTGGGAATCCATCCCAATGTGGCTCCATCATATTTCCTAGATTCTTCCACTTCCAGCCCTTTCCCCCACAGGGCTGAGAAAATGTAGCCTTTCAACTCTGTTTCTCTCTATAGATATCATCCAAACTTCTGAATTGCCAACATTTTTTGTTTATATTTCAGAGTTTGAGAATCGGCAGCATTTTGCTCCTGTAATAACAAAAATGGTCATTTGACATAATACCTAACATTGAATCAAATGCAAGAATTGAATGTGAGGAGTGGATGGGTGGGGGCAAGGTAAATATGATGTGAGGAAAAGTTCTTTCATCCAGAGGTGGTTTGAGCCTGGAACAAACTTCCTGAGAAAGTGGTGGAGACAGCTTTGATCGAGGTATTCAATAGGGATCAGATAGCTATCAGGGATAAGGCAGGGGAGTGGACTAGGTAGAATTCTAGGTAGGATGTAGCAGGTTACAGAGGGACATAGATAAGCTGCAGAGCTGGGCTGAGAGGTGGCAAATGGAGTTTAATGTAGAGAAGTGTGAGGTGATTCACTTTGGAAGGAATAACAGGAATGCAGAATATTTGGCTAATGGTAAAGTTCTTGGAAGTGTGGATGAGCAGAGGGATCTAGGTGTCCATGTACATAGATCCCTGAAAGTTGCCACCCAGGTTGATAGGGTTGTGAAGAAGGCCTATGGAGTGTTGGCCTTTATTGGTAGAGGGATTGAGTTCCGGAGTCATGACGTCATGTTGCAGCTGTACAAAACTCTGGTACGGCCGCATTTGGAGTATTGCGTACAGTTCTGGTCACCGCATTATAGGAAGGACTTGGAAGCTTTGGAGCGGGTGCAGAGGAGATTTACCAGGATGTTGCCTGGTATGGAGGGAAAATCTTATGAGGAAAGGCTGATGGACTTGAGGTTGTTTTCGTTAGAGCGAAGAAGGTTAAGAGGAGACTTAATAGAGGCATACAAAATGATCAGGGGGTTAAATAGGGTGGACAGTGAGAGCCTTCTCCCGCGGATGGAAATGGCTAGCACGAGGGGACATAGCTTTAAACTGAGGGGTAATAGATATAGGACAGAGGTCAGAGGTAGGTTCTTTACGCAAAGAGTGGTGAGGCCGTGGAATGCCCTACCTGCAACAGTAGTGAACTCGCCAACATTGAGGGCATTTAAAAGTTTATTGGATAAGCATATGGATGATAATGGCATAGTGTAGGTTAGATGGCTTTTGTTTCGGTGCAACATCGTGGGCCGAAGGGCCTGTACTGCGCTGTATCGTTCTATGTTCTATGTAATGCTCTTTTAGAGTATCAGTGCAGACTCAATGGGCTGTATGGCCTCATTCTGCACTGTAATCATTCTGTGAAGGTCCAAACATCAAATTAAAATATTATATACCAAGCTTTTGAAATATTTTTAAAATGTGGGACTCAATCAGACAGTCTTTTTTAGGTGCTGGTGGTGGCAGAGGGGGTTTACCCTTAGCATCCATTTAACTTTCATTGAAGATATTACTTTAAAACGTTAAGTCATCGTTTTAGTGAACCAGCTATCGAATTTCATGTTATTTCCAATGGGGCAAGCAATCTGATTAAAGTACATCGAGAGTGAAGGATTAAACTATTCTTTTTTTATTCGTTATGGGATACTGGCACCGCTGACTGGGCAGCATTTATTGCCCATCCCTGAGGGTATTTAAGAGTCAACCACATCGGTGTGGATCTGGAGTCACGTGTAGGCCAGACCAGGTACGGAGGACAGGTTTCCTTCCCTAAAGGACATATTATTATTATGTTTATAAAAATAAGACAATCAATATTACCATTAAACTTTGCATTTTTAGCTCTGAGGCCAAGCTTCACATTTAGACATTGATTTACAAACTTGAACCAGTGGAGCAGCTACTTTAATGCATGGCTTTGTAAGGGGGATAAAAAAAGTTATGCTGAGAAACTATATGGGAACAAAACTGGCCTGTGCAATTGAGTAAAATTTTATCTGACGCATTATAATCCTGTCCGAACAAAGTCTCCAGGCAACTACCATGGAGTGTTAATTATAGATGATCCAAGTACAGTAATAGAGTGATTATTGTATTATTATGTTACTGAACAGAGGTCTACAGAAACTTGCACTAATGATCTGGAGATATGCGTTTAAATCCCCCCCCTGCCACACCCCATAGTGGATGGGGAATTTAAATTTGCCTAATTAAAAAAGCTGGAATAAAATGTTGTGTCAGTAATGGTGACCCTGAAACTGCTGGATTGCTCGACTGTTTCACTGTCTACTAACTACCAATTAGAAGCTTACTACTACTTTATGGAGGGAAACCAGCTGCCTTTACCTCATCTGGCTACATGTATCTCCTGACCCATAGCAATGTGGTTGACTCTTAACTGCCCTCTAAAATGGGATAGCTATCTACTTAGCTGTGGTAAACTGTTATGACAAGCTCTCATAAGAATAAAACTGGATTGTCAAAGACACAGCGCGCTCAGGCAAAATCCTTCTCGCTTACATCTGGGGTCTTGTGCCAGTATGGGAAAAACTGTCCCAAAGACTAGTAAAGCAACATCAACATAGTGATATCCACAGAACCATCCTTTTGCGACAATAACCCTTAATGCCATGAATCCTCAGAGCATCAAGTCCATTGTGCACAAGGAAACATTCTGCTGATTACAACTTACCATCCTCCCCAATTCAGCTGATGAATCTATGCTCCTTCATGCTGAACACTATTTGGAAGAAGCAATGAGGGTAACAAGGTCACAGAGGGCTGGAGTCTCCATTATTGGGACTATGTCGCCATGCCGGCATCAAAACGGTAGAGTTTTACGCCAGGAAAACTTGGATCAAAAGGACACGAATTCCCAGCTCTGCAGGAGGCTAGCAGGGTCCCGGAGTAGATCTCGCAGCTTTTGCTGCAGATATGGACTCCCGCACTTCTGAGTCGGAGGCCGTGCATGCGTATGGCTGTGGCCTCCAGCGGCCGCGCCATGCTCCATGGCGGATTTGGACCACGGAGCTAGACCAACAAAAGAGACGCCCGATCGGCCGCACACCCAACCCTCAACCCCTGCACAAGCATTCCCCGGCCGCCTATAAGGCCCCCCCGGCCTCCGATCCGCCCGCCCCCGATCAGGCCGGCCGCGGATTGAGCATCCCGACCGGCTGGAGCACATTAGTTCCACGCTGTCGGGGACTTTGGCCGGTCGGGGGTGGAGAATGGCTGAGCAGGCCTCCGGCAATGGCACAGGTAGATCCCAGGCGGTGCGGCATACTCCTCGAGTACGTCACTTTTCGGGGCCCACAGAATCGGTGAACCGGCAGATTTCTTGTGGGAACATGGATTCTCTCCCCCGCCCCCCCCCCCCCCCCCCCCCCCCCCCCCCCCCCCGTGCCGGCCGTGATTTTGGCGCGAGGGTGCGGAGAATCCAGCCCAGAATGTATTCTGGGTGGGGTACTTCCATGTTCACTACTAAGAATGACTGCTATTTACTGAGCTGACCAGGTCCTGATGGACATAACTGCCAGACTAGTCTTGTGACAATTAGCGAACGATCATGAAAAGAACGTACTCAACCTCGTCCTCACCAATCTGTCAAAAATACATCTATCTATTATTGTACTGACTGGAGTGATCACCGCACTGCGCTAGTGGAGAAGAAGCCTTATCTACACATTCAGGCTACCTGCCACTGTGTTGTGTTGCATTACCATTGCACTAAACTGGATAGATTCAGAGCAGATCTAGCAGCTCAAACCCATTATTCATGGGGGTCATGGTGCTGTGGGCTATTAGCAGCAGCAGAATTGTATTTAACCACAATCTATAACTTCATGGCCTGAGATATCCCTCAATTTACTATCACTATCGAGCTACTGGACCAATCCGAGTTCAATGAGGAGTGCAGAAGAGCATGCCTAAATGAAATACCAATATGGTGAAGCTACAGCACAGGAGTACGAACATGTTAAAGAGTGGAAGCAGCATGTGATAGACTTAAGCAATCCCCAAATCAACAGATCAGATCAAAGTTCTGAAATCCTGCCACAGGACTGAATGGTTTTGGACAATTGAACAATTAGCCAGAGGATGAGGACGCACCACAATAACCCTATCCTCAATGATGGTGAAGCCAAACACTTGAACGTAAAATACAAGGCTGAAGCATTTTCAATCATTTTCAGCCTGAAGTATGGAGTGAATGATTCATCTCAACTTCCTCCCAAGGTCCCCAACATCACTGAAGCCAGTTTTCAACCAATCTCATTCACGCACATGATATCAAGCAGCGGCTGAAGGCATTGGATACAGCAAAGGCAATGGGTCCTAACAACATGCTGGCAATAGTGCTGAAGATTGTGCACCAGAACTAGGTGTGCCCATAGCTACGCTACTCTAGTACAGCTACAACACTGGCATCTACCCAACAATGTAGAAAAGTCCTGTCCTGAAAAAGCAGGACAAATCCAATCTGGCCAATTACCGCCCCATTAGCCTAGTCTCGATCATCTACAGTGCTATCAAATGGCACTTACTCAGCAATAACCTGCTCACGAACACTAAGTTTGGGTTCTGACAGGGCCAGCCTCCTCCTCACCTCATTTCAGCTTTGGTCTGAACATGAACAAAAGAGCAGAACCCGAGGGGAGGTGAGAGTGACTGTTCTTGTCATCATGGCAACATTTGACTGAGTATGGCATCAAGGAGCCCAAGAAAAATTGATGTCAATGTAAATCAGGGGGAAACTCTCCACTCGTTGAAGTCATACAGAGCCCATAGGAAGGTGGCTGAGGTTCTTGGAAGCCGATGATCTCAATCCCATGAGACCACTGCAGGAGTTCCTCAGCCAGTTAGGGTTAGGTCCAAACATCTTAAATGCTTCATCAATTACCTTCCCTCCATGATATGGTAAGAAGTGAGAACAATCACTGATGCTTGCACACTATTCAGTTCCATTCACAGCTCCTCAGATACTGAAGCAATACTTAGAACATAGAACATTACAGCGCAGTACAGGCCCTTCGGCCCTCGATGTTGCGCCAACCTGTGAAACCACTCTAAAGCCCATCTACACTATTCTCTTATCGTCCATATGTCTATCCAATGACCATTTGAATGCCCTTAGTGTTGGCGAGTCCACTACTGTTGCAGGCAGGGCATTCCACGCCCTTACTACTCTCTGAGTAAAGAACCTACCTCTGACATCTGTCTTATATCTATCTCCCCTCAATTTAAAGCTATGTCCCCTCATGCTAGACATCATCATCCAAGGAAAAAGGCTCTCACTGTCCACCGTATCCAATCGTCTGATCATCTTGTATGCCTCAATTAAGTCACCTCTTAACCTTCTTCTCTCCAACGAAAACAGCCTCAAGTCCCTCAGCCTTTCCTCATAAGATCTTCCCTCCATACCAGGCAACATTCTGGTAAATCTCTTCTGCACCCTTTCCAATGCTTCCACATCATTCCTATAATGCGGCGACCAGAATTGCACGCAATATTCCTAATGCGGCCGCACCAGAGTTTTGTACAGCTGCAAGATGACCTCATGGCTCCGAAACTCAACCCATCTACCAATAAAAGCTAACACACCGTACGCCTTCTTAACAACCCTCTCAACCTGAGTGGCAACTTTCAGGGATCTATGTACATGGACACCGAGATCTCTCTGCTCATCCACACTGCCAAGAATCTTACCATGAGCCCAGTACTCTGTCTTCCTGTTATTCCTGCCAAAATGAATCACCTCACACTTTTCTGCATTAAACTCCAGCCCAGCGCTGCAGCTTATCTATGTCCCTCTGTAACTTGTAACATCCTTCCGCACTGTCCACAACTCCACCGGCTTTAGTGTCATCTGTAAATTTACTCACCAATCCTTCTACGCCCTCCTCCAGGTCATTTAGAAAAATGACAAACAGCAGTGGCTCTAAAACAGACCCTTGTGCACACCACTAGTAACTGGACTCCAGTCTGAACACTTCCCATCAACCACCACCCTTTGTCTTCTTCCAGCTAGCCAATTTCTGATCCAAACTGTTAATCTCCCTGAATCCCATGCTTCCGTATTTTCTGCAGTAGCCTACCATGGGGAACCTTATCAAACGCTTTACTGAAATCCATATACACCACATCAACTGCTTTGCCCTCATCCACCTGTTTGGTCACCTTCTCAAAGAATCCAATAAGGTTAGTGAGGCACGACCTACCCTTCACAAAACCGTGTTGACTATCTCTAATCAAATTATTCCTTTTCAGATGATTATACACCCTGTCTCTGATAAACCTTTCCATGATTTTGCCCACAACAGAAGTAAGGCTCACTGGTCTATAGTTACCGGGGTTGTCTCTACTCCCCTTCTTGAGCAAGGGGACAACATTTGCTATCCTCCAGTCTTCTGGCACTATTCCTGTAGACAAAGATGACTTAAAAATCAAAGCCAAAGGCTCAGCAATCTCCTCCCTAGCTTCCCAGAGAATCCTAGGATAAATCCCATCCGGCCCAGGGGACTTATCTATTTTCACACTTTCCAGAATTGCTAACACCTCCTCCTTTTGACCCTCAAGCCCTTCTAGTCTAGTATCCTGAATCTCAGTATTCTCCTCGACAACATTGTCTTTTTACTGTGTGAATACTGACAAAAAATATTCATTTAGCACCTCTCCTATCTCCTCGGACTCCAAGCACAACCTCCCACTGCTGTCCTTGACTGGCCCTACTCTTACCCTAGTCAACCTGTCAGCTTTCAACAAGGCCTGGAAAAAAATGAGGGCTTAGAAGTACCAGGCAATGACAGTACAATATGACAAAATCTAATAATTTCACCATGATATTCAGTATTATTGCCAGCGCTGAATCCTCACCATCAACATCTATGGGAGTCACCATTTACCAGAAACTTAACAGTAATAATCTTTATTGTCACAAATAGGCTTCATTAACACTGCAATGAAGTTACTGTGAAAAGCCCCCAGTCGCCACACTCCAGCACCTGCTCGGGTACACAGAGGGAGAATTCGAAATGTCCAAATGACCTAAGAGCACGTCTTTCGGGACTTGTGGGAGGAAACCGGAGCACGCGGGGGAAACACACGCAGACACGGGGAGAACGTGCAGACTCCACACAGACAGTGACTGAAGCCGGGATTCGACCCTGTGACCCTGGTGCTGTGAAGCCATAGTGCTACAGTGCTGCCCATAGGACCAGAAGATCACAGTCTGAATATTTTCCAGTAACTCACCTCTTGATTTACAGGAACATCGGGGGCGGGATTCTCTAATCCCGTGGCAGAGTGTCCACGCCGTCGTAAACGGAATCGCATTTTACGACGGCGTGAACGGGCCGACCCCACGACTAATTCTGGACCCACGGGGGGTCAGCACCGCACTGGAGCGGTTAACGCCGCTCCAGCTGCTGATCCCGGCGTGAACTGGGCGCCGCACATGCGCAGTGCCCTCCTTCAATGCGCCGGTCCTGACGCAACATGGTGTAGGACTACAGGGAAGGAGGCCCCTAACCAGAGAGGTCGGCCCGCCAATTGGTGGGCCCCGATTGAGGGCCAGGCCACATTGGAGGCTCCCCCCAAGGTCCGACCCACCCTTCCCCCCATAGGCGCCCCCCGACCCTTCCACGCCGAGGTCCCGCTGGCTGAGAGCAGGTGTGGACGGCGCTGACGGGACACGGCGTTTTCACGACAGCCGCTTGGCCCATCCCGGGCTGAGAATCGGCAGGCTGGCTGCGTAGAACGACCCGCGACCAGTGCCGTGCCAACCACGCCGGCGCCAATGGTGCCGATTCTCAGCTCTGTCGGTCGCGGGGATTCTTCGGCCCGCCACCGGGCTGAGAGGATCCCGCTCAGGACTTAAGAGCAGGGCTAGACCTTTCGGCCCTTGCAATTTAATGCGTTCGTGGCTGATCTGGTTGCAGACTGAGCTCCACTTTCCTCTCTGTCTCCAATATTCTGTGACCCCTTGTCTCTCAAAAATCTCACTCAGCCTGAGTAAATTTACTGACCCAAGCTACACTGCTTCATAGAGAAGAGAATTCCACAGATTAACAATTCTTTGAGAGAATATTATTTACCTGATCTCATCTTAAAAGGGAAATCTCTTGTTCTTAAATTGTGACTCTTGTTCGTCAACTGCACAAGTTTTTTTTTATCCATTCATGGGATGTGTGTGTCACTGACAAGGCCAGCATTTATTGCCCAATACTAATTTCCCCTGAGAAGGTAGCAGTGAGCTGCCTTCTTGAATTGCTCCAGTCCATCTGTAGGTACACACATAGTGCTGTTAGGCAGGGGGCTCCAGGATTTTGATCCAGCGACAATGACTGAATGGTGATAAATGGAAACATCCTCCCACTAACCACCCTATCAAGTCCCCTCATAATCCTATATGTTTCAGTGAGATCACCTTTCATTCTTCCAAACGCCAATGGGTATAGAGCCAACCCCTTCAACTTTTATTCGTAAGATAAGCCCTACGTCCCAGGATTGAGTCTCTGAACTGCTTCTAATGTAATTATATCCTTTTCAAATAAGGAGACCAAAATTGTACACAGTGTTATGGATGTGCGCTGGGGGGATTATGTACCGCGGGGGATATGGCGACCCTGCCGAAAGTGCAACTATTTTATGTGGGAACCACTGGCAATCAGGGCAGGCATTTTCTGCCACCCAGTCAGTGGTCTTGGAGGCTGGCGAGGGTGTACAAATTTATGGGGCGCCAGCACATGGGCAAAGACATCACACAGGGTCTGTATTACCAGCAGCAGATGGCAAGTCAAGTGCGAATGCCATACGCTTCTGCAGAATTGTTTAAGCTGATCGAAGAATGATTTTCGGGAGAGTACATGGGGATGATGGGACCAGAGAAGGTTCCCCGAACTAAGTTATTGCTACATTCAGCAAGTGGTGCAGTTAGTAATTTCACCTTCACAGGAAAGATATTACAGCACAGCCAGGTTGATTCATGGGAAGCTAACATACCAGCAATTTACGGTTGCGCCTCCATCATGCCATCTAACGGATGGCACACCTGGGCACATGGATTGTTTAAAGGAGGGTTGAGGAGCTGGTCGTTGGAGGTGGATTGGATTTGCACTGTCCGCATGCCATGTGCATCATATACTCAGGAGGCATGAACTCCATCGAGGAGGAGAACCAGAGAGGAAGTGAGGGACGATGGTGCAGGCGCAGTGATCTTGACAGAAGCATTCTCATAGTCACCTGAAGGAGCAAACCCGGGATGAGGGAGTGGCAAAAGGGCGCAGACAGAACTCCAGGCAGCAAGTTCACCAAAGGCTGCATCTCTCCTGACAGGCCTTCACAGATTTTTCTGCCATGGTGACAGAGACCTTAATTTCTACGCCTCCAGTTCATTCCCAAAATTCACTGTAGACATGTATGCTTCTCCCCATCAGGTGCACATCGGTGCATCAAATCTTCAGGAGGGCCAGTTTCATACAGTTTCAAACTGATCCAAACAGTCAGTCCGAGAGAGCCAGATAATTCAGCACCATTGCAGTTGTTATAGACTGCATGCATGTTGTCTTCAACGATCCTATAGGGCAGCCAGCAGCCTTCATTAACAGCAAGCGATTTCAATGTGTGACCAAACCCAGTGGAGTATGTAGATGTGTACTCTTTATCCTGGGAAAAACCATGATGCTTCCAGACTTAGACACTCGCATGTACCAAAATATTTCACTTGCCATGCGTGCTTTAAAGACAGAATTCATGATAACAAGGGAAACCCACTGAAGAAATGGCTACTGGTGCCAATGAGGAATTCAATGAAGGAAGTCGAGGGGTAATAGAATGTGGCCATGGCAACTGGAACCACCATTGACCAGACCATTGGGGACATGAAGATGAGATTCAGGTACCTGGATATTCAAGGAGGGCCTATTAAAATGTCTGGATATTGGTGGCCTCCTGTGCTCTGTATCACCTGGTGCTGAAAAATGGGAAGGGCTTTAGGCTAATGAGGACTTGGCAGTGTGAGGCCTCCACAGGCAAGAAGGATGAAGCCACAGAATCCGCAAAGACATGAGGGGCCGCGAGGGGAGGGCAAGGGGGATTCGGAAGGCACTCATACATACACAATTCAGGTGATGTTTCCCACATCATCCATCCAGCCAAAGAAAGTTCCACATTCGTTTTCCACTGTCGCCGTTCACCTTGGCTGCAAGCCCAAGCTCCTTCACCCACTGTCACCTGGAGCTTCTGAATGTTCATAAAGATAGCCAGGCACATCATGGTCCCTCTCAAACAGCTTTTGTGGTGAACTATGGTACTTTTCCTGCACTTCCAGAGGGCCACCATAAAAAAATGAAGAAGTGGAGAAAACAAAACACTATTATTATGAGACACAAGATGTAACGTCCTAACTATCTATTTATCTATGAAGCCCAAGTCCATCTCTTTTGTCTACTTCATTTTTTTGCATGTGCTCTGGTGTGGTTCACCCCTGCCAGCTGTGGTGGAGGCATTCTGCTGACCTTGCTGCCCCATGGTCTGCAGGTCATTATTAATGATCAACCTCTGGCTGCCTGCTGGGTCCCAGCAACCTGAGGGCCACTTGCACAGGTTCAGGGCCATCCTCTGTTGTCATGTTAACTTGTTTGGCTGGCAGAGGGGTCGCAGAGCCACTTTTCACATTTGAAGTATCCCGAGAAGAGCCCCCAGAAGCAGAAGGCAGCCACTCTTCCTCCCCAGCAGAGCAGAGAAGGTTGTTAATCTGCTTGCAGTACCGCAGCCAGATTCACTCGATGACCCCACAGCAGCTGACTTCCATTGTCCTCTGTCCAGGATTGCTTGGTTAGATGGGGAGGTCTCCTCCTTTAGTCCTTGGGGAAGAGGACATCCTGCCTTTTCCAAGTAGCCTGGTGAAGAACATGTAGACTCATCAATAAACTCAAGGGCCACTTGGGTTATCCCGTGGGCCATGCCGATAAGCGTCCCATTCCTCAAGCACTCACTATTACCCTGCTGACCTCTGTATCTTCTCTAATAGCAGGGATGCACTGCTGGTCAGAGAATTAAAGAGGAAGGCCATAATCAGGTGTATAAGGAGGCCTGAAGCAGCATTCCGGTACTGACGGCTCTTTAAAGAAGGCAGCAACATATCCAGCCATGTCCACCACCTCAGTCCCCATCGTCAGCTGATGAATGATTGGTAATCCATGCCTGCCGGCTCTTAATTGGTCAGCTTCATGAGAGCCCTCTAATTGGGAATGGAGCGGGAGCACAACTCTACCTGCTACCGGTCCCATCTTCACCTCCTCACCAATTGTTCACTATTCATTGTCTTAAGGCAAATCAAATTTGGGAAGATGTGGTAAACCAAAGAGTAGGGACATGGTGAGAGAGAAAGGTACTAATCTGGGAGGCAATATACAGACAATGGCAGGATAGACAGAGTACAAATCTAAGAGGAAATTAGAAGATAAGGGTAGACTTTACAAAACTGTTTAAAAGGGTCAAACTGAAAGCTCTGTGTCTGAATGTTCACAGCATTCAAAACAAAACAGCTGAACTGATAGCACAAATAGAAATCAGGAGGCAGCACGGTGGCACAGTGGTTAGCACTGCTGCCGACGGCGCTGAGGACCCGGGTTCGAATCCCGGCCTTGGGTCACTGTCCGTGTGGAGTTTGCACATTCTCCTCATGTCTGCGTGGGTTTCACCCCCACAACCCAAAGATGTGCAGGTTAGGCGGATTAGCCACACTAAATTGCCCCTTAATTGGAAAAAAATCATTGGGTACTCTAAATTAAAAAAAAAACAAATAGAAATCAATAAGTACCATCTGATAGGCATTACAAAGACATCGGCCGGGTTTCTCCGAGCCTGCACCAGGTCAGAGAATTTCCGGGGGGCCCGAGAATCCCGCCACGCCACTCCGACAGCGGGCCGCCAATTCTCCGGCGACTGGAAAATCGGCACCAATCGCGCCTGCGCGGTCGCCGGTCCAGGGCCGTTGAAAGTGGCCCCCGCGGCGATTCTCTTGATGGGCCAAGTTCCACCGAGTCCCTCCGGCGTGGTGTCCATATGGCCCCACCTGGCAGGACTCGGCATTCTGGCTGCGGGGGCCGTCCTGGTGGGGGCGACGGGGGGGGATCCGACTCCGGGGGGGGGGGGCCTGCACGGTGGCCAGGCTCGCGATCGGGGGCTACCGATTGGCGGGTGTTCTCATTCCAGGGGAGGCCTGTGTTCCTCCGTGCCGGACCCCTGTAGGGCTCCGCCATGTTGCCCTGGGGCCGGTGCGGAGATGGCAGCCACGTGCATGTGCCGGCGCTGACACGGCTGTGGATCGCATGCGTGGACCCGCACCGGAGCAGTGCACAGCACTCCGTGGCCATTCTAGCCCCCGAGGAAAGGTAGAATGACTGGGCCTGGATGCCTGTTGACACCAGCATCGCTCGCGCCGGATTTTCGGAGAATCCCGGCCATGATTACAGGATGTGGAGGTGCCGGCGTTGGACTGGGGCAAGCACAGTCAGAAGTTTTACAACACCAGGTTAAAGTCCAACAGGTTTGTTTCGAATCACTAGCTTTCGGAGCACAGCTCCTTTCTCAGGTGAATCCTGATTCTGGCCTTCCTCTTCAAGACCTCGTAATAGCATTCACCTGTGGAAGGAGCTGTGCTCTGAAAGCTAGTGATTTGAAACAAACCTGTTGGACTTTAACCTGGTGTTGTGAGGCTTTTTACTGTGATTACAGAATGAAATAGATTGGGACCTGAATATTGAATGCATGTGACATTCAGGAAGGACAGAAAGTTGGGAAAAGTTGGAGAGACAGCTCTATTAATTAATGATGTTACGGCGATAAGCATGGAGTATTACCATCTACATATAGACTAGAAACATTAGATGGGCATTGGTAGCATAGATGAGTTTGTGGAATGTTTCTGGATAGTTTCTTGGAACAGCATGTTCTGGAGTCAACCAGAGAGGAGGCTATATGAGACCTGATATTGTGTAACAAGATGGGATTGATCAATAACATTATCATGAAGGCACACCAAAGTAGCAGCGATCGTAATATGATTGAATTTTACATTCAGTTTGAGCGAAAAATGAGTGGGTCGAAGATCACTTAAATAAGGGAAATTAAGAGTAATGGTTAGCACTCTGGACTCTGAATCCAGCGATCCGAGTTCAGATCTCGGTGGAACCTGCTTGTTTGAAGGCAGCACGGTAGCATAGTGGTTAGCATAGTTGCTTCACAGCTCCAGGGTCCCAGGTTCGATTCCCGGCATGGGTCACGGTCTGTGTGGAGTCTGCACGTTTTCCCCGTGTCTGCGTGGGTTTCCCCCGGGTGCTCCGGTTTCCTCCCACAGTCCAAAGATGTGTGGGTTAGGTGGATTGGCCATGCTAAATTGCCCTTCATGTCCAAAAAGGTTAAGTGAGGGTTACTGGGTTACGATAATCGGGTGGAGACATGGGCTTGAGTAGGGTACTCTTTGTAAGGGCCGGTGCAGACTCGATGGGCCTAATGGCCTCCTTCTGCACTGTAAATTCTATAAGAGGGCATACGAGTAGAACTCATTAAAGTGAACGGCAAATTAGATTGGGTAGGTCAATAGAGATTCAGTGGCAGACATTTAATGGATATTTCTCACCACACAAAATAGATACTTTCCAATGAGTGAACAAAGTCCAAGGGGAGGACCTCACATCTGTAGTTAACTAAAAAAAAGTTAAAGACAGCATCAAACTTGATGAAAAAGCATATAATGGGACAAAGACTGGTGGTAGATCAGAATACTGGACAGAATATAAATAACAACAAAGAATGACATGAAGATTAGTAAAGAGGAAAATTAGAGTAGGAGGGAAAGATAGCTAGAAATATAAAGATGGATAGTGAGAGTTTCTATAGATATTTAGAAAAGAAAAGAGGTAACAAAGTGAACATTGGTCCTATAGAAAGAGAGTTTAGGAAATGAATAATAGAAAGTTATTGCACGGTTATTGCAGGTAACTTGGACATGTGTTTTAGTATCGGCCTTCATTATAGAGGATACAAGTAATATCCCAGAAATAACTACATCACGAATTGGAAGGGACGGAGGAACTCAGGAAAATTACAATTGCCAGGGAAGTGGTTCTGAGCAAATTGTTGGAACTGCGGACCGACAAATGCTCGGGTCCTGATGGACTTCATCCTAAGGTCTTGAAAGAAGTGATAGAGTTGATGCTTTGCTTTAAATTTTTCAAAATTCACGAGATTTGGGAAAGATTCTAATAAATTGGAAAATAGCAAATGTTACTCTCTAATTCAAAAGGGAAGGATAAAGTAAACAGGAACTACAGGTTAGTTAGCTTAACACCTGTCATAGGGAAATGTTAGTAGCTATTATTAAAGATGTTATAGCAAGGCACTTAGAAAAAATCAAGGCACTCAGGCAGAGTCAAAGTGGTTTTGTTGAAGGGAAATAATGTTTTACCAATTTATTGGAGTTCTTTGAAGGAGTCACATGTGCTGTGGATAAAAAGGAACCGATGGGTGTACAGTACTTAGATTTCAAGAAGGCATTTGGTAAGGTGTCCACATCAACGGTTATTGCAGAAAATAAATGATCATTGTTTTAATAGTCTTTATTATTGTCACAAGTAGGGTTACATTAACACGGCAATTAAGTTATTGTGAAAATCCCCTTGTCACCACACTCCAGCGCCTGTTCCGTTACACAGAGGGAGAATTCAGAATGCTCAATTCACCCAACAGCATGTTCTTCAGGACTTGTGAGAGGAAATCAGAGCACCCGGAGGCAGCCCATGCAGGCATAGGGAGCATGTGCAGACTCCGCACAGACAGTGACCCAAGCAGGAATCGAACCCTGGCACTGTGAAACAACAGTGCTGCCCACATTGTGGAGTACGTGGTAACATATCGGCATGGAGAGATTATTGGCTACCTATCAGGAAGGAGAGTTGGCATAAATGGGACCTTTTTGAATTGACAAGATGTAATGAATGGTGTGTCACAGGAATCATAGCTGGGGCCACAACCTTTCACAATTTATATGAATGCATTGGGTGAAGGGACTGGAGGCCTGATTGCTAAATTTGCTGATGACAGAAAGATATGTAGGAAAGCAAGTTGTGAAGAGGCCATATGGAGAATACAAAGGAATATCGATAAGTTAAGTGGGTGGGCAAAGAACTGGCAAATAGAGCATAATATGGGCAAATGTGAAATTGTCCATTCTGGCTGGAACAATAATTCAGAAACATATGATCTAAATGGTAAGAGATTGTACAGATCTGAGATTCAGAGGGATCTGGGTGTCCTAGTGCATGAATTACAAAAGGTTAGTATGCAAGTACCACAAGCAATTAGGAAAACTAATAGAACGTTTGTTGTGAGATGAATTAATTACAAAAGTAGTGAGGTTTTGCTTCAGTTGTACAGGGCATTGGTGAGACTACATCTCGAATACTGGGTACAGTATTGGTCTCCTTATTTAAGGTATGATGTAAATGTGTTAGAAGCAGTTCAGAGAAAGTTTACTGGACTAATACCAGGATTGGGCAGGTTGTCTTATGAGGAAAGGTTGGACAAGCTACGCTTGTATCCTTTGGAGTTTAGTAGAGTTAGAGGCAACTTGACTAAAACCTTTAAGATCCTGAGGGATCTTCGTAAGAAGTCTTACAACACCAGGTTAAAGTCCAACAGGTTTTGGAATTTAACCTGGTGTTGTAAGACTTCTTACTGTGCTCACCCCAGTCCAACGCCGGTATCTCCACATCTGAGGGATCTTGACAGGGTGGATGTGGCAAGGATGTTTCTTCTTGTGGGAGAATGTAGAACTCGGGATCACTGTTTAAAAATAAGCGGTTGTTTATTTAAGCCAGAGGTGAGGAGAATTATTTTTCTCTCAGAGTTGTGTGTGTCTGGATGTCTCCTCCTCAAAAGACTGTGGAAGCAGAGCCTTTGAATATTTTTAAGGCAGAGCCAGATAGATTCTTGATAATCTATCAAGATGATAGATGGGGGTGAAAGGAGATAGCATTGAATGTGGAGTTGAGGTTACAATCAGATCAGCCATGAGCTTATTAAATAGCTGAGCAGGCTTAATGGGCCGGGTGACCTATTCTTGCTCCTAATTTGTATACTTGTATCTTTGTATGTGACTCTGATGTGGAGATGCCAGCGCTGGACTGGGGTGGGCACAGTAAGAAGTCTCAGAACACCAATTTAAAGTCCAGCAGGTTTATTTGAAATCACAAGCTTTCGGAGTGCTGCCCCTTCATCAAGTCACTCTACGACTCTGTCACAGGCACATCTTGCATTATATTTGTTAGTGAAATTGGTAGCTTGTAGTGTGTATTTATAGTGCATCATCACTGATTGGTAACCATGAGACACAAGCCACATGCTTTTGAATAAATAGCACCTGTCTGCTGACTGAATGATTTTGAAGAGTCACATGATGATCAGATTATGGATAAACTGACAACTTTGGATATCTTTGCTTTGGATTTAGATTTGTTTGTTGTCACGTGTGCCAAGGTACAGTGAAAAGTATTTTTCTGTGAGCAGCTCAACAGATCATTAAGTACATGAAAAGAAAAGGAAATAAAAGAAAATACATAATAGGGCAACAAAAGGTACACAATGTAACTAGATAACACCTGCATCGGGTAAAGCATACACGGGCGTAATGTTAATGAGGTCAGTCCATAAGAGGATCGTTTAGGAGTCTGGTAACAGTGGGGAAGACCTCTTGCTTGTAGGAATTCTGAAATGCCATAAGCCCTAAAAGATAGGAGGGAGTGGAAAGGAAAATGTTGATAAAGAAGATCTGCTGGTCTGTTGGACTGGTGCTTCTTGGTGCACACATTGTACCATGAAATGACAGGATTTTGGTTTATGCCCACAATTCTGCACATGGCATATTTCTGGCCTCAACTAGGCCACTAGGGCAAGGTGCCAAGTGCAGGTTTCCCACAGGGAGCGAAGAACATAACATCAGCAGCCAATTTACCCCATACCATTCTCGTGCAGCAGTGAATAAAATATCTTCTTTATAGCAGGTCACCTCTCTGTTTCTCAGGCAGGAAATCATGTGTGGCGTTGGGGAAAGGAATCAACAGAAACAGATAAAAGAAACAAACTTTTTCAAGAACAACAGAAATTATTGGGCTAAAACTAAAAGAGACATGTATGAAAAAATATGGAATGCATGCAACAAAAGACAAACTCGGAAGGACAGCAACACCAGAGACTCACCACAACTGACCAGCAAGTCATTGTTTGTGGATGGAGACAAATGCCTGTTGTTGACGTGAAACTACCATAGGGATTTAATGAGCTTCTTGTGGATTACAAATTACCCAGTGCAGTCTGGCTCTGCTCCAGAGAAAAATAATAGCCAGTTCCAGCTGCATTTACATCACTCTTTAAATTCTGTTCATTCCAAATCTGCAACTGTTCCAAATCAAAACACAAATGTCTAAATTTAGCAAATTACTTTGATACCAACTTTAATTTAACCCTGCTACTTGACAGATTAAAATCAGCTCTGATGTAGATGGATTTAACTCTGATGGCTGTTAACATCTAATCTGAGTTGCTGCTCACCTATTCCCATAGTTCCCTGGAACATATTTCAGATTTGACACCTGATATCCTCCGTTTCAACAGTTTGATTTTTATTAGATTCATTTGGGACAACTAAATTTAAAATCCAATTGAAATATTGCGTAAATGCCCTAACTCAACAGAGTAGACATAATCCAGGTCTGTTTGGTGGATGCAACACAAATTGAGAACTCCGAGTGATTTAGGAAATAAAATGATCTTCAACTCTGGAGTTCGCTGTCAGCTGTGTAATGATGATCTACAGGAAAATCGGAAGCTGAGTACGAAACACTCACCGCTGCATTAAAGGAGAAAAGCAGCTGTTTCCGTTAGTTTAAGGGGGATATCGAAGGGGCATCATTTTAAGGTGAAAGGCAGGAGATGCAGAGCTTTGAGGAAAGACATTTTGCACCCAGAGGACGATGGGTGTAATATCCCTCAAGGGACGTACGGGGTGGGAATGATTATTTTCCCCGTGGTTCTCGCAGGGTCTGAGATCACTCGCTGAAGGGCATTTAGCATTGCTTAAAAGTCGGCCAGTGAGGCATCGACCAGCAAGAGACCCGTGAGAAATTGTAAACAAATCAAAGTTCTTTATTTTGCTCGGTGTGGACTCGCCGTGTCCTTATTAAAGTAGGAATCGGGAATGCACTGCCTGCGAGGGTAGGTGAGGCAGGGAATCTCACAATCTTTAAAAAGTACTTGAATGAGCACTTGAAATGTCATAACATTCAAGGCTATGGGCCAAGTGCTGGGAAGTGAGATTTGTGTAGATTAGAGTAGTTGTTTTGTCAGTGCAGGTTTGATGGGCCGAAGGGCCTCTTCTGCACCGTATGAATCTGTAATTCTATAAGAGGGGAAATGAAAGTTGTGATGTTGAACATTCATCCCGCCCCCCCCCCCCCTATAGTCAGTAAAAGGACTTTGGGAGATAGAAAAGACCATGGCATGAAGGTAGCTATGCCACAATGATGCAAGATAAACAAATTAACTTACCTTTTGAACAGCTGCAGTTATTTTGCGGAATTTTTTTTCCAGGTCATCAAGAAGCAGACGGATTGAAATATGTTTCAATCGATTTACACAAATCTGTTGGTAGATAAGGCTGGTGGAGGTACAAGAAACTGTAATCTCTAGAATTGTAGGGATTGTTCCATGGCATGTACGGAGCTTGTACAGGGTGGTACCTGAAATGTTTCCACAATCCATGGTATTGAGCTCACACACTGGGTAAATTGCTGTGTTCATCTGAACTTGCCCTTCTCACACAGTGGTCATTGTTGTCAGTCCACTGTGCTCATACTTTCTTTGAAACAATGAGATGATTTTCGCCTGCCAACACAGATGCATTTTGAGACTCTAGGCATGTCAGGAAAGTGACTGGAACCCACTGACCATCTTTAATCCTGCTTACTCTTCAGTGTGCAGGATAACCCTTGGGACAGATTGGACTGCCATTTAAACATGTTAAATGTTCAGTAAATATAGTTCTAACCCAGGATCCTGTCTTTAACTGCTTGTGCACAGGTTTGCCAGATTTCCTTAGAACGTACCTGCTAAAACAAAGTGAGATTAGAACAGGGCTTGACGTCTCTGTGCACCTGACAGGCAAAACAGGTATTGAATACTGAGATCTGACAGCTGCTTCCTTGCCTAAAGGAAAGACTTTTGCTCAGAGGATTAATTCTGAGGGTGTGCTTTCCCTACTTTGAAGGTAACTTCCAAAACTTTGGAGGTCACTTCCAATACTTTGGAGGTCACTTCCAATACTTTGGAGGTCACTTCCAATACTTTGGAGGTCACTTCCAATACTTTGGAGGTCACTTCTGCTAACTTGGAACTTTTTGCCTTTAATCTGCTGTCAGCTTCACAACAGTATGGAGTACGTTGTGGAGCTCTATCCTGAACCTCTGATTAACAGGCACAGCAGCAAGTGCAGCAGCAGGAGTAACATCACCAGCACCAGCAGCAGCACCAGCAGCAAGTGCAGCACCAGCAGGAGTAACATCACCAAGAACAGCACCAGGAGCAGCACCAGCAGCAGGAGCAGCACCAGGAGGAGCAGCACCAGCAGCAGGAGCAGCACCAGGAGGAGCAGCACCAGCAGCAGGAACAGCACCAGCAGCAGGAGCAGCACCAGCAGCAGGAGCAGCACCAGCAGCAGGAACAGCACCAGCAGCAGGAGCAGCAGCAGGAGCAGCACCAGAAGCAGCAACAGGAGCAGTACCAGCAGCAGGAGCAGCACCAGCAGCAGGAACAGCACCAGCAGCAGGAGCAGAGCCAGCAGCAGGAGCAGCACCAGCAGCAGAGCCAGCAGCAGGAGCAGCACCAGCAGGAGCAGCACCAGAAGGAGCAGCACCGGCAGCACCACCAACAAATCCAGCAGCTGGATGTGCAATAATGTATCCATCCTGTGCCAGCCACATCTCCCAGAGATATTCAAACCTGGAAGCACAGTGACTGGATGGTGCACTGGAGACAGGGCCTAACCTCGGAAGACAAAGGCAACTGTGCTTTGCACGATCTTGTGCAGTAGTGAGGACTAGAATTCCGGGAGAATGATTATGCTGAATGATCGTCACCTTCAGAGGAAGAGGGTTTGGAGCAGGAAGAAGAGGACGGGGAGCCTGAGGTGGTGAGAGCAGCTGCAGCTTCACACCTGGCTACCAGTGGTGCCCACAATGGTTCATTTTGGGCACAATTCAATTAATCCATTAAGTGCAGATGTTTGGACCCACTGTGATCACTGAGCTCCCGGTTATAAGAGCCCCACAAATGATTCATCCATCTTCCAGACACCCATTGCTCATCCTAAACTCTTGTCTTACCATTCTTCACAATGCAAAGGTTCATTTGGCAGAATGGGCGAATGGAGTAGTGAAAAACCTTTATGGCTCAAAAAACATTGAACAGAGATGTAACAATTTAACACGGTTTTAAATACCCATCTGAAAACTATTGTGCAACTACAAATCCTTTATTTTCCTTTTGCTGCTGTGCCTATGGCTGTGCTGTAGCAGGCTGCTTGTATCTCTGTTCTCACTGCCCAAAAGCGCTTGAAAAATATGCTCTGGGCTTTGAAGCCCGTGAGATCCCCGCCGGCGACTGACCCACCTGGACCTGCCCAAGAGGCACCATCCAAGACTCTGACTGAGGATGGGAAGGTGATGGCTCTGGAGTTGTCATACTTTGAGCAGCATCCTCCCGTGTATCCTCTTTCACCATCTCTCACGGCCCACCCACACCTTTCAGCGAGACAAGGCCTGGAAAGCATCTTGCTTCACACGTCAGGCAGAGTTTTCCTCAATCCTGCTTGAGGTAACAATTTGAATGCCCAGGTTATTGGTGAAGGTCAGCATGCACTTGGTTGCCTGATGTTCTAATCGGCTGGCTACTCATTCTATATACTGCAAAATCAGTGCGAAAGCTTGAGACATCATGGCACTCATACGAGAGTTGAATGCAGTGCATCTGGAAAGGCTGAAGGAGCCTCACACATTTTTTTTACTGCTGCTCCAGAATAGTCCCCTTCAGTAATGGCCCCCAATACTCAAGCCTTCCAATATGGCTATCTGCTAGTGCACCTGTCCCCAACAAGTGCTCTTGATCCTGTGTCATATAAGTTTTACCTATGACAACACTGAGCTATTGAACTGTCAAAATTTGCAGCCAAAATATCCATAAGACCATAAGACATAGGAGCAGAATTAGGCCACTCGGCCCATCGAGTCTGCTCTGCTATTCAATCATGGCTGATATGTTTTCTTATCCCCATTTTCCTGCCTTCTCCCCATAACCCCTGATCCCCTCATTGATCAAAAACCTATCTATCTCTGTCTTAAAGACACTCAGTGAATTGGCCTCCACAGCCTTCTGCGGCAAAGAGTTCCACAGATTCACCGCCCTCTGGCTGAAGAAATTCCTTCTCATCTCAGTTTTAAAGGATTGTCCCTTTAGTCTGAGATTGTGTCCTCTGCTTCTAGTTTTTCCTACAAGGGGAACGATCCCCTACACGTCCACTCAATCCAGGCCCCGCATTATCCTGCAGGTTTCAATAAGATCCCCCCCTCATCCTTCTAAACTCCAACGAGTACAGACCCAGAGTCCTCAACCATTCCTCATACGACAAGTTCTTCATTCCAGGGATCATTCTTGTGAACCTCCTCTGGACCCTTTCCAAGGCCAGCACATCCTTCCTTAGAAACGGGGACCCAAATTGCTCACAGTACTCAAAATTGGGTCTGATCAGAGCCTTATACAGCCTCAGAAGTACATCCCTGGTCCTATATTCTAGCCCTCTCGACATGAATGCTAACATTGCATTTGCCTTCCTAACTGCTGACTGAACCTGCTGACTGAACATTAACCTTCAGAGAATCGTGAACTAGGACTCCCAAGTCCCTTTGTGCTTCTGATTTCCTGAGCATCTCTCCATTTAGAAAATAGTTTGTATCCAAAGTTTGGACACTAAATAATGTCAACATCTGCCATAATCAAGGTGAGGGGGTCTTGCTGTAGAGACCCTCATCAGCCACTTTGGGCAGGGCCCACCAAATTAAGTGGTGAACAGGCACTTAAGTTGCCGGCAGCAGCCCTTCCCAGTACTAAGGACCCAGTGGGCAAAAATCCCACCCTCTGAGAGTTGCCAGTCAATCAAAGGCTGACAGCTATTACAGGCAATGCCAGCAGCAGAGGTGGCAACTGTCAGCAATGCACCATGCAGTTCAAGGGCAATTAGGGATGAGCAGCAAATTTTGGCCTTTCCAGCGAAGCACACATCCCATGAAAGACTGTTATAAAAGATATTGGGCAGGATTCTCTGTTTCTGAGACTAAGGGCTGGATTCTCCGATTTTGAGGCTATGTCTGGAGCATGTGTCTAGTCTTATGACCAAAATGTCAGCTTCGCCCCTGCACTGATGCTCCGCCCGTGCACTGATGCACCGCCCGGTGAAGGGCGAGCAGCCGCGCCACGTAAAGCCTACCTGCAGATACAGACGGCGAATTTCCGGGTCTGTGGCCGTCCATGCGCACGACGGTGACTTGCAGCGGTCAGGCTGTACAACATGACGCCGGCCGCACGCGGACCCAGACTGCCAGATAGTGCCCCCCTGTAACCCCCCTCGCCACCCCTGGACTAGCCCCCACCAGTCCCCTAGCTCCTGCTGAAACCCGCCCCCGGCCAACGGAACGGCCCACCCCCCCGGACTGTGGCGGCGCTGGACACTGTCACAGCCGCCACGCAAGGTCCCCAAAAACTGTGAGCACACGCGACCTACGCCGTCGGGAGGTTGGCCCAATGGGAGTTGAGCATCGGGAGAGCGCCTTAGGTAATATCCTGAGGCCATCCCAACAACGTGCGGTCTACTCAGCGATGACGTCGTTTTTGAGGAGGCAGAGCATGTGGAAAATGTCGCTGCCCCTGATTTCGGCATAGAAACAGATTGTCCAGCCAATCGCCGAATGCGATTTCGGTGTTGGCGATCGGAGATTGGCCCTAAGTATTAACACGAACGCAGAATTCGAGGACTTTCGCAACAGAAAAACTGGCTCCACACCTGGGCCGATTCCGCCACTGTTAAGGGTCTAGCACTGGTGCCGGGTGGAATCCAATTGATTCCAATGAAAAACGGTGCGGGATTCACCAGGTCCGTGATTGACACTCTGGAGGCTGACAAGCTGCAGCCACACAAACACATTAAACTCCCCATGCACACTCATTCCAGCCAACAAGATGGCACTGATTGTGCAGGAGCACACCCATACAACTGGCGGGTCAGCTGGGGCTATAGGGCACCAAAGGGGGTGCCCTGGGGAGACACCTATACGACCTATGACACTAAGTTCAAAGTGGGCTGTTAGCGGTGTGCACAGCTGCATGGCTGCCTTTCCACCTGTTCTGTGCCCATTCACCCCGACCCCACATCCCCACCATCGGGAACTTGGCCCATCAGAGGTGGAGAATCGCGGAAGACCTGGGTAACCTGGGCCGGGCCCGCTAATGATATGCAAATGGTGTCTACCGTATGTGAATTCCGGAACACATTGACGCCGCTGTCGAGGTGCTGGAGCATTGCGATTTGGTGTCAAATCGGTGGCTGCCGCATTTTGGTGTCGGAACCGATTCCCAGCCCAATCACTTTTCCCGATTTCAGTGTCGGCTAATGGAGTAACTCGCCCATTATACCTGTGTATCAACCCAACAGGAGACCACCCCACTTGTCCAACCCCAACCATGGGCCCTGACCGCATGCATGCCACCAAGCATGGAACTGGTTGAATGGCACAGGGTGGCCCTACCCCCACCCCACAACCAGGCACCACGCTGCTGGTGGGGTATCACATGGCCCACCCAAGGTGAACATCCACAGTAGATCCCACAGGAGGGCATGGGACAGGAGCCGCAGAGTGTATCGCTAGCATGGGTAGTGCCAGCCACCGGTACCCTTGCTGGTGGTGGGGTTAGAGGACAGGTGGTGGGGTTAGAGGACAGGTGGTGGGGTTAGGGGACCCTCGGTGCCAGCTACCGATGTGGCCAGCGGTGCAGTAAGGAAAGCAATGTGGCAAGAGGAACAACTGGGGGTGGCTGTCTCCCTGAACATTTATGCCATGGGGTCCTTGCAGACTTTGAGCGGGGTCCTGTCTGGGATATCGGAGACATCCATACACAGGTGCATCTGTGTTGTCACAGGTGTCCCATATGCCTGGGTGGCTCACTATATCAACTTCAATGTGGAACGAGCCTACCAGTGTCCGGGCAGCAGGACTCGCCTCTATCGCAGGCATGCCCCAGGTCCATGGGGTGATCGAAGGGACACATGTCCCACCATAAGCACTGGTGCATGAGCGGGTGCCCTTCATCAACTGGAAGAGCTTCTACTCAACTAATGTGCAGTAGATGTGTGACCATCGGCTGCATATTATGCACATCTGCGCCCGGGAACAGGCATTGTGCACAACGCATTTTTCCTGGCATTCTCGTCAGTGCCCGATAGCTTTGCGGCGCTCCATCGGGTGAGGGGTTGGGTCCTGGGCAGCAGGGGCTATCTGCTGTGGGCTTGGCAAATGACTCTTGGCCAGAGGCCCCGGACCGACGCGTAGAACCACTATAATGGCGCCGATGCGGCAACCAGGGGCATCATCGAGGAGTGCATCTCCGTCCTGAAGGTGCGGTTCAGGTGCCTGAACCACTTTTGTGCGCCCCTCCAGCATAGCGCCAGGAGTGTCTCCCACATCGTATTTTCTTGCTGCTTCCTCCACACCATCGGGGAGCACAAGGGCGACTCGCTGGAGGAGGAGGAGGATGAACGCCAGGCCTCGTCCGATGAGGAGGATGCGGAGGAAGGCCAGGATGGACAGGCATGGAGCCCGGGCAGACATAGAAGGCCACACTATGTGTACCTGGGCCTCCATGCATGGGATAACCTAATTGCCTCCACGTTCGCCGACTAGGTGGTCTGGCCACCGGCAGCCCAGCAGATCCGTCCCACCCCACATACGGATCCCCTCCTGGGGGACAAATAATGCATGGTGTGAAACACTCAGACACACAGGCAGCACAGGAGGTCTACAGCTGGTGGCCTCGATGTACAGGGTACCCAGCCATTGTGGGTGGTATGGGTGTTGGCATGTGATGCAGGGTGGGCTGCATGTGGACTGCCGGCAGCAGGGATTCGGCTGCCCTCTAGAGGCGGGGGGGGGGGGGGGTGGGTTACGGGAGTGTGAGACGGGTTTGGTGTCTGGAACGTGATGGTGTTGCCGCAGCCAGGTTGGCCTGACGGGGGGTGGGGGGGAGGGAGGGGGAGGGGGTGCCCACCCTCACCCAGCACTGCCTACCGGTCAGCCTGCTGGAGGTCGTATTTGGGGAGGAGAAGTGGAGATCGGTGTCGAGTGTGTGGGACGGGGTCGTGCCAGGGGCCCAGGGATGGAGACTCACCTGGGCTGCCCTGAGGAGGTTGTGCAGCTTCTTACGGCACTGTTGTCCAGTTCTCACGGCTTTTACAGCCTCTGCCACCTCCACCCAGGCTACTTCCAACATTGAGAAATGCCCCAAGGCACTTCATGGAATAGAAAATGAAAAGGCGTCAAATATTTGTCTGATGTTTAGAAGAGATTCTGAAGGCATAGTTGCAATTATATATTTTGAGGAATAGGGCAGAGGGATTTGGGAAGGCATTTTAAAAAGTGGAGCTGAGGCCTCTGAACATACTGACATCACAGATGCGGAACTGCAACAAAAGTCATAGTCAGAGCAACAAAGGAAAAAGTACTTGAATTTATATAGTTCCCTTAACGAGCATATAACTGCCAAATCTGCCTTACGACCAATCAGCACTTTCGAAGTATAGTCACGATTGTAATGTAGGGAATGTGGCAGCCAATATGCACACAGCAAGCTCCCCGAACAGCAATATGATAATGGCCAGGTAAACTGTTGTGCAATGTTGATTGAGGGATAACTATCATCCAAGGCATCTGGAACAATTCCCCTGCTCTCTATAGCCATGCAATGTTTCACATCTGCATTTGATAGCAACTGAGGGCCTCAGTTCAACATCACATCTGAAAGACAGCATTCCGATAGCTTAATACATTCCCAGTACTGTAGTATCAATCTCCAATTGGTGCTATAAATCCCAGCTTGGGATTTGAACACGCAACCTTCTGAATCAAGAGGTGCATGCACTACCAACTAAGCCAAATCCCACACTTAAAGCTGAAGAGGTGAGATATTAGAGCTAGTATAAAAAAGCTAGTATAAAAAAGTGTCAATTTTGACAATGCAATTTTCATTCTTGCTTGTTAACTGGTAACTGGTGACTCCAGGCATCAGTCTTCTCGAACTATACTCAATAATCAACGAGAAAGTATTGGCCTCTGATATACCAAAGCACAATTTGTGAATGAACACAAAATAACTGCAATTTTCAAGCTATAAAAATTAAATAATTATATATTTGATTACCGACTTTGTGTATGTCAGAATAAATACTTTTTGGATTTATACATCATAACATAACACTGATACTTCTGTAAACGTTTGGACAATCATTGTGCTAGAGTTTCAATGACAGATTACAGTTACATAATTTAAAACACATCCAGCTAGTCAGGATTAAATAATAGAGTATACGGTTAGGCCACAGTTATACAGTCACTGTCATGACAATCAAAATTAGGATTGGGTGCATATTGACAGAAAAATAATGTCAGAACTCAAGAGTTAGCCTCTAACTTGCACATTCTTTAAGGCTAAGTGGAGTAATTTATCCTTCAAGAGGTCATAATATAACATTCATTGTATTAAATATTGTATAGCTGGAGAATGCTTGAAGTGTAGTGGAAGCGAGGTTTAAGAAAATGCCCAGGCAATTTGCTGGGTATCTTGAAAAATACAGGGTTTTTTAACATTATTTAAATGCTGACACTATCACCTCCACTCTCCTGACTTTAGAAATATAACAATTCTCTTTATTAGTGTCATGAGTCGGCTTACATTAATGCTGCAATGATGTTACTGTGAAAATCCCCTAGTCGCCACACTATGGTGTCAGCTCAGGTACACTGAGGGAGAATTCAGAAAGCCCAATTCACCTAACAGCACATGCTAGATTCTCCGCACCCCGCCGCCGAAACCGCCGCCGCCGCCGGGGCAGAGAATCCAGTTTGATGCAGAAATTGGGACCGGTGCCAGTTCGGTAATTCTCCGGGCACCGAAAAGCAGCATCACTGGGGAGTACAGGGTGCCACTTGGTTTTCATTCATATCCTTATGTTCTTGCTTGATTAACTTTATTCGTCAGAAAACATTTTGCTGAGCTTTCACTTGAAGTTTTATTCATGGTTATTCATTTATTTCAAGGAATTAAAAAAACTAGAGAGTCTATGACACTATAAACTGCACACTGTCAACTGCAAAGAATCAGACACATTTTTAACATGACCCTGGAAGTTATGGTCATCACAATGCATTTATATGACATTCCTCTCTTTATTACTTAACATCAGTGTTTGATCATTTGTTTTGGATTAGCATCTCTGCTACAACAGAAGACAAAGTAATGACATGTAAACAGATTAAGTGTTTGTCTGCTAATAGTGGCAACAATAATTTTTGAACTATCCTCATTCCTTATTCGATGAATTCTTATTGTCATCGGAGTAATAACAGTTGGATTGGATTGGATTTGTTTATTGTCACGTGTCCTGAGGTACAGTGAAAAGTATTTTTCTGCGAGCAGCTCAACAGATCATTAAGTACATGAGAAGAAAAGGGAATAAAAGAAAATACATAATAGGGCAACACAATATATACAATGTAACTACATAAGCACTGGCATCGGATGAAGCATACAGGGTGTAGTGTTAATGAAATCAGTCCATAAGAGGGTCACACCTGCATTTGATGGGGCGGGGGGGGGGTGTCCGGAGACCCAGGGCAATGCTCTGGGTACCCTGGTTCGAATCCCACCAGGGAAGATTGTGGAATTTAAAATCAATTTCAAAACATCTTGAATTAAAAGTCGAATGATGACCATGATAACATTGTAATTAAAAAGCCACCTGGCTCATTAATGCCCTTTAGAGAAGGGCTTCCATCCATCCTTACCTACTCTGGCTGACATACGACTCCAGATCCTAGCAATGTTCACTGAAATAACCTAGCAAGCGCTGAGTTGTATTCAACTGCCAAGCACTGTGGGTGTACCTACACCACAAGGACTGCAGTGGTTCAAGTAGGTTGCTCACCATCACCTTCTCAAGGGCAACTAGGCCAGTGAGTGCACTGCAAGTGATGAATGGATGTATTCTTGAGCTGGCAGCCATATTGCTGGGGCATTGTACTCCTCATACCCTGACACTGCAGGTTTGACCTAATTCAGCTCCAGACAATCCAAATAAGTCTTGATTATTCTTTTCTTTTGCTGAATAATTCTTTATATTTGAAAGGTGTATTATTTGCCTTTTCTACCTCTGATTTCTCTATGGCAGTAACCATCTTCCGACAAGATGTCCCCCAGGTACCTAAACTGCGGCGCTTGTTGACCACTTATTTTGACTTCTGCTTTCCCACCTTTATTTCTTTCAATCTTCATAACTTTAATCTTTTTTACATAAGTTTCCTCAAGCTTTCACCACTTAATTCATTCTATTAATTTGTATTTGTGGATCTTCTGCTATGATAAACATTGGGACCTGGTCACCTGCAATCTCATTACATTAATCAACTGACCTCCTCCTTTGACACCTTTCTGTGCTTTATCCAGTTCTTCTTTTATCAGGGCTTCCACATAGATGTTAAAGAGTAATGGTGATGGTAGACAGCCTTGTTTCACCCAGTGTCGGATTATACTTGGTTAAGTTTCCACAAACCTGTCCTGACTGCAGTAATGTCCCATGCACAGGGCTACAATCATTCTTTTACCTCACCAGTCAACTCTGATTGCCTCCAGATTTTGACCATCTTTTACAAGTTCACCCAGTCAGAGGTTTTTCATAATCCACAAAGCAGATGTACGCTTTGTGCTGGTATTCTATGCTTCTATTGCTTAATACCCTCATCACAGCTGCAGCCTCTTTAATTTTACTGCCCTTGCTAAAACTGAACTGATTACAGCCAATGTAATGGTTTGCTTTGGCTTCTGATCTATTGGCCAAGATCTTTAACATTACTTTGGATACATGTGTAATCAAAGTGTTGGTGCATCATTTGAAGGGCATCACAACATAATTTTGTCATTGGAGGTTGGAAAGAAATCATAATAAATTGTCAGAACATTAATAAGTGGAGTAGAATGATAGGCCAGGTTGCATATTGCAATGGCAGAACTTGATGGGTTAAAATACCTTTTCATATCCTTTGCTTTTTGTGTTTTTATGAATTATATTAAGATGCAAGATGGATGGATTGGTAAGGTATACAAGTACACAAGAAAATACATGAAAAGTTTGCAGTTACGAATGTAGAATTTGATTGTAACCCACTTAAAAAGATCTTTAAGTCAAAAATGTAAACGTTGTCAGCATCAGATTACATCTGCATAGGTTATTGAACAGTGATGTACATATTTGACAGGTTTTAACTGAGAACAGGCAACGAAACTGAAAGATAAGATCATAAATCAAGTCATTCAATTGATGCACTGTCACTTGACAAAATTACCTTCTTGTAATTACATATTGAAAGGTGTTGTTTTTAAAAATTAAAGTTTTCCTTGACATCTTCCCTAATTGGAATCTATTTCTCACCTCTCTTCTCAAGGACTGTCACATAAACAGAGCAGAAAGATAAGCACCGAGTGCATTGTAAGGATGCACTGCAAGTGATGAATGGGTGTATTCTTGACCTGGCAGCCATATTGCTGGGGCATTGTACTCCTCATACCCTGACACTGCAGGTTTGACTGATGTCTGTACAAGATGTTCCCTTGGGTAGGCGAGCATTTAGTCAGGGTTCTGCCAAATCATCTGAGGAACAGTGGGAAAATTGACCAGAAATTATCTACTTTCTTCCAGTTCAAGTGCACCTCCTGGTGGATGACTATTAGATAATATTAATATTTTCCACCTAGAGTGAGTGCATGCTGATTTGTCCTCTCTTCACTACCCAAAAAAACCCTCAAAATTAACAAAATTAAATACGTTGAACTGTTCAGTATATTATAAAGTCTAACATGTTTAATATTTCCCCCCATTTTGCCATTACATCACAGATGACTTTGATATGTTATGATTTGCATGAAATTATTATCGATATATATAGTTGGCCATGTGGCAAGGGTTGAACATAGGACACCATGTGACCCGTATATCAGAGTTCATAGGTCACCACACATTATTAGTTTTAACAATTACAGAAAAAGAAAGGTAGATAAACAGGCAGCTAGCTAAATAGACAAGTAAAAGTCCTACAGAAGGAATATTGTCTTCTAATTTATGAAGTAATTTGTCCTTCATGGACCATAGTTTAAGCCACTATTCTGCATTCTGGCATGAAATGGGCTGTAAAATGGTCCTCCAGTGCAGCAGACAGCCAACTGCTCTTTCAGTGTAATTCCCGCCTTGGGCTCTTTGCCGGAGGGGAGGCAAGCGAGTGCTAGAACTGATCAACCTGGATCTTTCATTCTTCATTAATTTACCGTTTAACAAATCCCAGTCATTATCAGGGTAAACGGTTGACAGAGCTCAGCAAACGGGAGCAGTTGGTGTCAGGCGTGGAGAATTGAGCTATTTGATACTGGGGCTTGTTTTATTCAACATCACTCACAGACACACACAGATCTATGAATTAAAAAAATGCACACGTGTTTGAACTCAAAAGCACAAGCTTTAACCGTTTAAGCTATTAAAGAGAAATGGCACAATAATTGCTTGGCGACGTGTCCTTTCTCTGGCCACGCTTCCTTTTGGGGTGCAAGAAAAAAGGCAACATTAAAGCGATTCTGTTTGCAGCTTTAATTAATCAAGAATCTATTGTTGAGCAAAATCACAATGCTTGGTTGCTTTCATCTGTTAACTAAATCTAACGCTTTGCTTAATCGAATTTGAAATGTTCCACTGCTCAACGCAGTTAGACGGTTACAATGGTTTGCAAGGGGGTATTACATTTATTGAAATGGTAATTTTAGCTAGACAACTTTGGTAGGAAAGTATTTGGTGACTTTTTTATTTCAAACAAGTTAATTGCCACAAAATCAATTCTTGGTCGTTCTTCTTGCCAGGGTTTGGGGGTGAATAAAAAGATGAAAATAGAGGGGGGAGGGGTGTCGACTAAAGCGTTAAAACTAACTGAACGAAAGTTGTGTGTGTTTATTTGTTTAACCTTACCCCGACTCAATTCAATTCTCTTCAACAAGACCGTCCCCTAATTCATGGTGGTTTCCTTTCCAATCTTGAATATGGACTTGTCTTTTTGGTTATCTTTACAGTAAAGTTGATTCATTGCTACTGCTGGCTGGAGGTGCAATGAAATGTAATAGATCTTTTATGTCTTATTTAAACCGCCTGTGCGTTAATTGCAAAGGAATCACTCAGAAAGACACCAGGATTAAAATATTGCAATCTTCCGCTACTTAATAATATTTTCAAATACTACAGCAATTTAGAAAAAACAGATGTGATCAACTGAAATCGTTTAAACATTCATAACTTTCGAGATGAATTCATCAAAATAGAAAATGTCGTTTTAAATGAAGCAATGCATCCATCGCTGGCATAATACTGAATTATACATTTTTGTGAAAGGAAGGCGGGGGGGGGGGGGGGGGGGTGGGGGGAGGTTGCTTTTTACTCTTGCGGTTTGAGATTAATGCTGGACTATCTAACCTCACGAAGATTTGAGTAAAAGGTTAATGAAAAGGATGAACTTCAGCATTCCCAGTTGAACCTAGTAGCAGGAGACCTGGGAGAACGGTTCACTAAAAGCAGCTCTCCAGATCTCAGGCAAGCAGGAATTTGAAGGGATAATTTGACTCGGGAATCCCGGGACAGATTCTAACCTAGCGCAAATCCGAATCCTAAGGGGGGTGTGTGCTTTAAAATAAACCTTACAGTGCGCTCTGAATATTAATTTTAAAGTTTTAAACTGCACCAATCGCCCAGGGTCAGCGTTTAATGTGATAAAAGGAGGTCAATTATTATTCACTCTCCGAATTGAGATATTCTAATGGCATTTGGCAAAATGTGGTTTCTCCCTGTCAACTTGAACAGGCACGTGATTGTATATTTTACCCTTGAAATGCTTGTTTGAACACATCACCTGACGAAAGAAATGTGCAACATAATTTTGGAACGTGTGATTTGGGATTTTTCAAAGCATTGTTGTATATTTTTGTTCTAATTTATTTCCAAATGTCACTTGTACATGCCATGCACGATCTTCCATTAGGAGACAGAGACTGCAACCTGCAGCTGGGCATTGGGCAATGCTTTGAGCGAGTGAACTATCTGAGAATTGGTTTGCATGACTCTGCGCCTGTGCCTCTTTCTCTGCCCAATGTATCCTGACAAAGGCACAGTTGAAGATCATTTCACCAGCAGGAGCAGACTTCCGTTCTACCATTCCATGTCCCCCGCAATCCCTTGCATCGTGTGAAATGATGTTCCCTTAATTTTCTACCGTCCTGTTTGTACACTTGAAAATACATGTGAGGGATTCGGGCTGATAACTCCGGTTGCAGAATCAGCAGCACCAGAGAGCACAATGTGCTAAACTGTCTGCTGTACTGACATCCCTGATGTTAACCTGACGACTCTCAGATTGGAATGTACAACTTCTTCCATCACTGCTCTCATTTCAATGCCGCTTCATACCTGTCACATTACTGATTGAGGAAACAACCAAGTTGATGTTAAACATTGTTGGCCAAACACGCAAATGAAAAGAGCTACTTTCACTGCATAAAATAATGCACGATGAAGGAATGAATCATGGACAAGCATTGCGGGGGGGGGGGGGGGGGGATGCTTGGCTAGCTTTTAGTTCGCATGTGCACGAATGGCAATAATTAGGATTTATTTTCTGGCTATCTTTTCTCCTATATTACTAACGGGGGGTGGGGGGACATGAGAGCACACAGGATTGGGAAAGGTCACTTACATTCCAATTAATTCAACTGGCATTTTGGATCAATAGGTTAAATTGATTAAAACAAAATACATGAGGAAAAAATGTGTTGAGGAGCAAATGTACATTTCATTCTGAGCTTGCAGAATGTAAAGGAGTTCAAGTTATACTACAGCTATACAAATCTCTGGTTAGATCACATTTGGAGTATTGCCTTCAGCCCAGGATTCCCAAGGAACCCCATGCTTGTCCATGACATTGGTTTTGGAGATGTGGGTGTTGCTGGTTAGGCCAGCATTTATTGCCCATCCCTAGTTCCCCTTCAGAAGGTGGTGGTGAGCTACCTTCTTGAACCGCTACAGTCTTTGAGATGCAGGTACATCCACTGTGCTGTTGGGGAGGGAGTTCCAGGATTTAGCCCCAGTGACAGAGAATGAACAGCGACATATTTCCAAGTCAGGGTGGTGAGTGACTTGGAGGGGAACCTCCTGGTGGGGTTCCCAGGTATCTGCTGCTTTTGTCCTTCTAGATGGTAGTGGTCATGGGTTTGGAGGGTGCTGTCTTAGGGACCATGGTGAGTTAATGCGGTGCATCTTGTAGATGGTACACATGGCTGCCACTGTTCGTCGGTGGTGGAGGGTTGAATGTTTGTGGAGGGAGGAGCAATCAAGCAGGCTGTTTTGTCCTGGATGGTGTCGAGCTTCTTGAGTGTTGTTGGAGCTGCACTCATCCAGGCAAGTGGACAGTATCCCATTACACTCCTGACTTGTGCCTTGTAGATGGTGGACAGGCTTTCAGGGGTCAGGAGGTGAGTTACTCGCCGTAGGATTCCTAGCCTTTGACCTGCCCTGGTAGCCACTGTATTAATGTGGCTAGTCCAGTTCAGTTTCTGATCAATAGTAGCACCTAGGATGCTGATTGTGGGGATTTAGCAATGGTAATGCCATTGAATGTCAAGGGGCAATGGTTAGATTGTCTCCTGTAGGAGATGGTCATTGCCTGGCACTTGTGTGGCATGAATGTAATGTGCTACTTGTCAGCCCAAGCCTGGATATTGTCCAGGTCTTGCTGCATTTGGACATGGACTGCTTCATCATCTGAGGAGTTGCGAATGGCGCTGAACATTGTGCAGTCATCTGCAAATATCCCCACTTCTGACCTTATGATGGAAGGCAGGTCATTGATGAAGCTGCTGAAGATGGTTGGGCCTAGGACACTACCCTGAGGAACTTCTGCAATGATGTCCTGGAGTTGAGACGATTGACCTCCAACCATCACAACCATCTTCCTTTGTGCTAGGTATGACACCAACCAGCGGAGAGTTTTCCCCCTGATTCCCATTGACTCCAGTTTAGCTAAGTTCCTTAATGCCATACTTGGTTAAATGCTGCCTTGAAGTCAAGAGCAGTCACTCTCATCTCACCTCTGCATTCAGCTCTTTTGTCCATGTTTGAACCAAGGTTGGAATGAGGTCAGGAGCTGAATCACCCTGTTGGAACACAAATTGTGCGTCCGTGAGCAGATTATTGCTGAGTAAGTACCGCTTGACAGCATTGTTGATGATTCCTTCCATCACTTTGCTGATGCTGGAGAGTAGACTGATAGGGTGGTAATTGGCTGGGCTGGATTTGTCTTGTTTCTTATGTACAGGACACACCTGGGCAATTTCCCACATTGCCGGGTAGATGCCAGGGGTGCCGCAAGTTCTGGAGCACAAACAAGTCTTCAGTACTATTGCCAGAAAGAGGCATTTAACATTTAAAAAATAAGATTTTAAACACTATTTAAATACATTTTATTGATCAGAGGCACTTGAGTTGAATTTTTGTGTACCCCACAGAGTTCTCCAGAAAATTGTTGGATTCACCTGATACAATTTCATATCATCACAACATCGGGAAAGAGGTCTTGCAATTTATACCTCTTCATTGAAATTGAGTGTGTGAAAAGCAGTGGGCTCTATAAGGCTTCTTGTTCGTTTCATGAAATATGGAAAACAGAAACTCCAGAGGTAAACCTACTTATGAGGTTCCTGTCCATTCACAATCTATAGCCACCTCCTGATATGTCTTCATGGCTGTATCATTTTATCGTTACAATTCTTTTCAGGATGAATTAAGTCCACATCTTCCTCCATTGAAAGACATATGCACGGTTACAGCTTATCCAAAACAAGACTTCAAATTGGAAATTATCTTTTCCTCTCTAAATATGAGGCATCTGTTACTCTTGTGGTCAGACATTGTCCATTTCACCGACACTAGTTTCTTGAACACTAGTTTGCCTGAAACATAGATTATACTTGGTTTATCCAACATTGCTGATTATTCTATAATTTATCTCCTCTATTTATTCATCAATTTTCTCCCCATCTCTCCTGAGGGCTTTTACATTGGGTGTACATTTCACATGGTAGCACAGTGGTTAGCACTGTTACTTCACAGCTCCAGGGTCCCAGGTCCGATTCCCGACTTGGGTCACTGTCTGTGCAGAGTCTGCACGTTCTCGCCGTGTCTGCGTGGGTTTCCTCCGGGAGCTCCGGTTTCCCCCCACAAGTCCCACAACACGTGCTTGTTAGGTGAATTGGACATTTTGAATTCTCCCTCCATGTACCAGAACAGGCGCCGGAGTGTGGCGACTAGGGGATTTTCACAGTAACTTCATTGCAGTGTTAATGTATACCTACTTGTGACCCTAATAAAGATTATTACTATTATTACTTCTTGGCTGCATATGACCCCACAGGCTGCTTCACAATAGATTCTAATCTACCTCACATATGCTCTTGTATTTTTGTTAAATGAGAAACTGTACTGGCAAGGCAAAGCCCATGATGCAGAACACCAACAAGGTTTAAAACTACATAAAAGCTTGAGAATTGGCAGGAAATAGCGATTAGGTAATACCAAGCTTGTAGATTCTATAAGAAAGTACAGAGGGAGGAAAGGATTCCCACAGCTTTAAGGTGCAGGGAAAGGATGAGTTTGAGTTGGAGACAGTGGAATGACTTCATTCAGCACACCGAGGATGTAATAAATCCTAAAGACTGCCTAAATTATTTGGCTGTCTTTTAAAAGTAACAAATATATGCCTTGATACAGACAGAATCTATTGGTTCAGCATGGTTTGAAAATTGTTTTAGATTATTTGCAGGAGTTGTGCCAGGACCCTATAAAGAAAACTAAGAAGTCTCTGTATTGAAAGGCATGTCAAATATCTTAGAGGAAAAATATTTATTTGAGTCAGTGGATAGAATAATGGTTAGGAAACTGCCTCTTGATCTCATTGAGCTGGGGTTGAATCCACCCACACAGAGGGGATGGAAGTTTGCCCCATATTGCTGGTGAAGAACCAAAGTAAAATCATTTTTTGTCAGCACCACCCCATTACGAACTGGACATGAATCCAGAGCAAAACAGTTCCCCAAAATTGACACTGAATTAATAATACATTGGCAATCTTACTCAGAGCAGCAATGCTGAGTCATTCTTCTGACGTTCAGATGGAAACACGTTAGAAAGTTGTATGTGTTGCCCCAGTTATTGGCCTTGTTTTACAACAGGGAGCTAGGACCATCATGTGTGTGGCGTTATACTGGACAAGGAAGTCAAGGAGGCCTGGGCCCCCAGACACCAATGCATTTGATTACACAGGGTTGCTCGGTTGAATTGTCCACTTCAAACCTATTCTGAACATCAAGTGACCCTATTATATAATCTACTCCATAAACTAACAGGCCATTAATTTTAAACCAAAAATAACCATGTTATTTTCACTTGCATAAAAATATAATGATCCACATTTTGCATTGAGTATAAAATTGAGGCTATCAGTGTTCACCATCCTTCCAAAGTATACACACATGCTATGAAAGGCGGAAATGACAGCACTGCCAGGGACCTGGGCTTAATTCTGGCCTTGGGTAACTGTGTGGAGTTTTCACATTCTCCCCGTGTCTGCGTGGGTTTCCTCCGGGTGCTCCGGGTTCCTCCCACAGTCCACAGATCTGCAGGTTAGGTGGGTTGATCACGATAAAACTGCCCCTTAGTGTCCAGCGGTTAGGTCGGGATAGGGTGGGGGATCGGTCCTGGTAGGTGCTTATTCAGAGGGTCGGTGCAGACTCGATGGGCCTCCTTCTGCACTGCCGGGTTTCTATGATTATATGAAATTCAGATGCTATGATCCAAGTTAACCTGTCACTCCACAGACTGTGCTTTACCAATTCAATACTGAAATCAACGTGCTGTGGTACACACTCATATGTTATGCATTCAAAAAAAGTTGGGTGGCACATTAATTAGTGCCACATTGCCCCTTTGGGACTGAAAATTTAATTTTACAACACTGCAATTTAATTTCTTTTCAATTTAATTCGAATTGGAGATCCTTTAAAAAGTATGTTCTTTTTTCTTTCTGTTCACCTTTTTCATTTCTCTCCCTTAATCCTATTTTTCTTTCCCAATCTTTATTTTGCTTTCTGTACATGATTTGTGCAGAAATAAAAGAACATAACAAATAGGAGCAGAAGTAGGTCATTTGACCCCCGAGCCTTCTGTGCCATTCAATATGATCATAACTGTTCGGATTGTAGCTTTAACTCCACTTTCCTGCCCTCCCTCCATAACGCTATCCTAGCCTTGAATATAGTTACTAACCAACTGCTGCCTGGAGTAGTAAATTCCTAAGAGCAGCAACTCTCAGCAAAAATAAATTCCTCCTCATCTCAGTCTTAAATGGGAGACCCTGGGCTGGATTCTCCGCCAGCGGCAGCGCACTCATGCCCGCGGATTTCCCGACGGTGTGGAGGTGCCCGCAACGGGAAACTCCATTGGCCGGCTGGTGGGACGGAGGAACCACTGCCAGCTGGGATGCGCTGCACCAGGAAATGAGAATCCCACCCTCTTCTTTTAAATTGTACCCCGAATTCTAGATTCCCTCTCACAAAGCAATACGTCAACAAGTCAATGCATCTATCCTGTCAAGATCCCTCAGAATCTTATTTCTTTCAATAAGATTCTCTCTCATTTTTCTAAGCTCCAATGAGTATAGGCTAAATCAGCTCAATCTTTCTTCATAAGACAATATGTTCACCAATGGAATCAGTTCAGTGTACTTTCTCTGAACTGCTACCAATGCAAATATATCCCTTTTTAAAAATAAATTTAGAGTACCCAATAATAATTTTTCCAATTAAGGGGCAATTTAGTGTGGCCAATCCACCTCTCCTGCACACCTTTGGTTTGTGGGGGTGAAACCCATGCAGACATGGGGAGAATGTGCAAACTCAACACAGCCAGTGACACGGGACCGGGATCGAACCGGGGTCCTCAGCGTCTTAGGCAGCAGTGCTAACCACTGCACCACCGTGCTGCCCAAATATATTCCTTCTTCGGTAAGAAGGCCAAAACTCTGCTCAGTCCTCTTGGTGTGACCTCACCAATGCCCTGTACAGTGATAGCAAGAGTTAGCTACTTTTAATATGCATCTCCCTTGCCATAAAGGTTAATTTTCCATTTGACTTCTTAATTACTTTCTGCACCCACATTCTATCAATTTGTGATTCATGTACAAGAACTCTCAGATTCTTCTGTACCACAGCATTCTGTATTATCTCTCTATTTAATTAATAATCTTGTTTAGATTCTGCACCAGATTTTAACTCACTGAAGTCCAGGATTAAAATTGGACCCTCTGTGTTTTAGTGAGAATACATCAATCTGATTGGTTGAGAAACCCAACTACTGCATGCCCTACAGATTTCCTGAAGAAGGTGCCACACTGGATTAGACCCAAAGGAGAGTAAATCTTTGTTTAGAAGACTATAAAAACTCTGTGGGTAGCTGTCAGCATAGTGAATGCCACAACCCTCAGAATCCAAGCTAATGAAAATAACCCAAACCATTAACAAGATTATATAATCTGTGTTAAACATCAGACAAAGCCATTAATTGAAGAATAGTCCAGCTGCTTTAATTCCAACTGTGGCAAGATATTAAGTTAAATATCCACATCAATTGATATAGCTGGATAGTTATTTGGGAAAGTCAGTTTAAAAGCTCCAATAAATGTTATCTGATTTACAGTTGAAGTGAAGAAGTGGAAAGGATTAAGAGGGTTGTGAGAAATGGTTGGTGAATGAGTCTTTAGAGACATTCATCATGGAATCACAAAATCCCTACAGTGCAGAATGAGGACATTTGGCCCATCAAGTCTGTACCAATCCTCCAAAAGAGCACTCTACCTAGGTCCACTCCCCTGCCCACCCCACCCTATTCCCATAACCGAACCTGCACATTGCTGAACACTAACGGCAATTTAGCATGGCCAATCTACCTAACCTGCACATCTTTGGACTGTGGCCGGAAACAGGAGCACCCGGAGGAAACTCACACAGACACGGAGAGAAGGTGCAAACTCCATAGAGACAAAGCTGGAATCTAACCTAGATTGATCTGTAGAATGAGGTGTGTTGGAGCAGGATCATTACATTTTGAGTTGTCGAAGTAGGGTTATTAAAACAAGGATGTAGAATATAGTAAATGAGCTGTACTCATTGAGCTGTGGTAATTGGGCAGTAGGGAATGTTATAAAAATGTTGAGTTGAATTGTAAGAGCTGGCCCTATAAACATGTTAGAACTGGGCAGAGAGATACGTTTTTTGAAATTGGATGATGGAAGATTGGATTCTCATAGCCTGGATCCAGATGCTCATTTTTAGTAGTTTGGCTCCAATAAAATGTTTTAATGTAGATTGAAGTGGAGGAACCCAGCTCACAGAGACTGAGTATTGTCATGCTGTAGATTACAGCTAATCAAGTATTGCGATTTACCTCAGTGAGGCCAGAGATAACCGTAATGCTTAGTTCATAGTGTGTACCTCATTCATTTTATTATGTTGAATTGTGCATGGTTTATATGAGGCTAATGAGGATATGTTTTATATGCGCCAGATCCACCCATGAGGAAGTCATAAACCTGCCCCCTATAATTTTTTACTCATGGTGTGCAAGGTGCCACATTGATAGCTTGCATTCATAAAACCTATCATATAATGTGCATCCATCTTTCAGCACAATCTTCTGCCTCAAGTTCTGAGTCGAGGAATGAATTCCCCATGGAGCTCGCTGTTAGCCACGGAGAATCCAAATCTTACAATCAGGGTCCCATCTACCACGTGGATGACAAAACTCAACCGGTGGCAGACATAGGTGTTTTCTTATCATTAAAAAAATAGCAATGTGTTATTTAATTGTCAGAGTAGGATAAAATGGAAATAATGTAAAACTAACGTTAAAGTACCAAAAAAGTAGGAAAGAAAACAAGCAAAACATTGAATGAAGAAAATGGATAGGCAAGGGAAGCAGAATTTTAAAAAAAAATTTGTATTGTGTGACATGTTTATTCTGGTTGTCAAGGACTGATATTAGAGCAATAAAGTAGAATGTCTTTGTTACTGTAATATTAGTGTACGTTTCAGTGGCCCACAATTTCTGAGAAGCATATGTTGAAGCAATGGCTTAAGTGTGGCAGAATACCAATGTTAAGCACACAAGATCGAGGAAATTTGCACGAGTGATTTGTACAATTTTTAACTGAATCCAAATTTCAGCAATCATTTGTGCCAATTCAACAAAATCTCCACCAAATCCAAGAACATAGCAATGAGAATGTGAATTTCCACATTTTGTTAGTTCTGAGCAGGCCAAAACGTTAGACGCAGCAGGACAGAAAGTCATAATTCTGGTATTTTATGGTGATGCTTTAAGCAATTTTCCCCCCTAATTTCTCCTTACTGAGACTAGTGATGTATTTCCAGGGCCCTGTGAATGCATTTTTATTTTGTTTTAAACTTCCATAATTGCAAATTCTTAAAGTTGCCATGCTTAATGTACTTAAATAATGGCTTGATCATGGGCCGTGATGGGATACACTGATTTTAGCATTTTTACTCTGGGTTTTATGCTTCTGGCATATGCAAATAAGATTTATTGCAAATTTTGCATTAAGTACCAATTGGCAATGTCGGTTTAGAAACCAATATAAATGTTGGTAACTTGCCAAAAACTGCTCGAGGAAATTCAAGGCCACATGTCACAGCCTGAGTTAAAAAATAGGTGGGTCATGGGATGTCCTCAAACAACTGGAAAGCAAAATGATACGGGTGCAATGTGCATAAAGCTGCTTGACATTGTTAGCAGAAAATTCAATCCTATAGCTGTTAGAATTGAAGTGGTTCTCATATACCTTGTAGTATATTCTCTGTGCTTGAGGAGGGAGAAAGAAAAGGGAGGGTATATCCCTGCTCCCTGGTGGAATTACACGATTGACATTTCAACTAGCAGGGTAGTTTTGCCTCTACCAGATTTCTATGAATGGAACCAAAATTAATATAATAAGGCCAAGCACAGCTCCCTAAGATACTGAAGCTTTTTTTTAAAGAAGGTATAGATGACTCAGAAAGGTACTTACAAATACACCTGTGTAGAGAAAGCAAGCAAGGGGTTTCAGTTTGAATCAGAGAGCGGAACATGGAAGTTAGTTTACAGAAGCTGTGTTGCAGATGCTGAACTCGGTACTGGTCAGAGTCTGTCTACCCTGCTGGGATGGTTTAGAATAAGACCCAGGCTGTCCTTTATTCAAATGGAGACTCACGCAGCAGGAGAGCTGGAACGCTGTCTCAGCCTCAGGCGCAACATATGCTGCTTCCCATCACTTTAATAGAAATTTGTTCCAGAGAAAGAACTGGTCTAATGTATGTTATGCAAAATCACCTTAGTAAAAATGCAACAGACTGAAAAGGGAACATATTACAAAAAGGACTGAAATAAATATGTTTAAGGAGTGAAACAAACATTTATCTAATATTCAGTGAAAAGCAGGGAATTATTAATATTTAGTTCTCATTTTTAAGTGGCAAAGGATTCAAAGTAATTTTTCAAGACCTGTGACAGGAGTGGAATAAATATTTGACATGAGAAAAATGTCTAGTTATTGTGATTCATTAATCAGTGTCTACCTTTTAAAACAAAATATAGAGAAATTCTTCAGTGTATACTAAACATATGCTTCAGTGACACATGGGGATTGACAAAATACACATGCACGTTAAACCAACCTGTTCCTTTCCAGTGAGTTATGATATTTTTCTGTTTCTATTGAAAACATTACAGAATGCTGGGAAAGACATGTGAGGTTTATCTCTTCACTCGGCCTCTGATAGACATTCCACTTAGTAGCTTAGCTGAAAACTGGTTGCATGGCCAATAGACAAACTAAGTTGTGAGCCCACTCTGGGACTCAGACCTGTGCCTGTCTTTCTTGTGAAGCCAATGTAGTTTTCAATCTGACTGCTGTATATCAAGATTTTAATTTGTACAGTATGTAGACATTTATCTCCCAGCTAAAGTAACAAAGATATTCACTGACAGAGCTAGAAAACATCAACTTTTCTTAGTTAGATTTTGTTATACATTATACATACATTGTACATATATTGTACGTACATTATACATGTATTTATGCAAGTCAATTTTAGCTTCATTGTGGCATAAATTGTATAGAGTAATTCAAATGTGAAGTCACACAAAGTACACTTAGCCACGCCTAAAGACACCTGCAAGACACAATATGACTTTGCTTTAGCTCCATATTTAGTGTAGAATATTTATTGACTTTTGCAGTGAATAATGTTGTTATTAAAAATGAAATTTGATGGCAAATTCCAATAACTGCATTCAGGCAGTTAAATGCAGAAATCAGGGAGTTTCTGTCCAAATGATTGTCTATGAGCTGCACTGTAACTGTATCTTACTGAGCATTACAACACCTATAACAGAATAAAGTTGCCGTGTTTACCCACTAAATGCACACTAAGCATATTAGAAAAAATGAGGGCTTGCCCATTCAAGAACAAGTGAATTTTTAACAGTGTTAAGTTTGAATTATTCCCAAACAACCTCTCTTGTGCTAAAAATTAACTTCTATAAATGTGGAATCTCATTCCTTCAGAGTTTAATTATTGTTAGAGATTTGAAAAAAATTAAAAACAGCTGCCTTTTGATAAAATATTTGAACCCTTCCTTAATCCCATCTTTCTTTCCCGCTCTATATTTTAAATTGGCATTAAATTACTTATTTAAATTTATATTTCCTGGTACAGACTGTGCACGGCTTATGAAGAATTCGTCAATCTGATTGGCTAAAGGGGACACACAGTTACTTACCTTATTAAAACAGGGCCAAGAACCCTTGTTGAGAATAGCACACCGAATTTCTAATCACCATAACTTCTATTGCAAAAACCCACGGAAAGTTTTTGGGCCAGTGTATGTGCATGTGTTCACTACTGATTGCAAAATCTGGGTCAGTTTCACTGGGTTGTTTCGGAAGAATGAAAGTTCATCTTTAATTTATATCTTTTAGGAATTAATATTCACATTGACCTTTCTGTGTAAAGTTTTGCATTAATCAGACATCCCAAACACTTTGTAATGAATTAAGTATTTTTGAAGTGCAATCACTGTTGTAATGTAGGAAATGCTGCAGCCAAATTGGGCGCAACAAGTTCTCATGAACAGCAATGAAATAACTGACTAGGTGTAGGTTGAGGAATTTCTTCTGCTATTCTTCTGAGTGCCATGTGATCTTTTACATTCACTAAAAAGACGGGCACTTAGTTAAACATCGCATTCAAAAGACAGCGGCCTGGAATCTCCACCCGCTGGCAACGCAGATCGTGATCGGGCAAAGAATCGGAAGTCTGGCCGAACACGAGGTTGCGATGGGTATCGAACTGACCGATATGCTCGCCCCCCCCCCTCCCCCCCACAAGCTGGCAGAGGGTTCGGGGTTATCATCTGTGCGCAAGCCGGAGAACTTAGCTGGTCTCCAACCCTCACAATCCTCCGGACCGTGGCATCAAGTGGCCACGGATCATTACAGGTATCACCAAACATTAACCTGATGTGGTGGACCTCGCGATGTGCCAAGGGTAACTCCTTCAGGGAGTTGCACCCAATGTCCATCCAACGCCACCCTCTCCCCTCACAATCCATTACCTGCTCACTCCTCCCCTACCAGATTCCCCCCATAACCACCCACAGACCCTCAAAATGGGGACCCTGCCAGGGGCACCCTAACTAAAGGAACACCCCCTCCACAGAGACCCCCTAAAACAGGAGACCCCCCCAGGGACACCCTAACTAATTGGACCACCCCCATAGAGACCCCTTAATTAAAGCCCCACCCCCCCTCTACAGGGAACACCTAACTAAAGGGACCTCCCACAGGGTCTCTGGGTGGAGGCAGTGGGGGGTGGGGGGAAAGTGGTCTGTGAGGGGAGAGGTGGGCAGGCCTGGCATGGGGGGATGGCCCTCAGATGGTGTTTGGGGGCAATTCTCTTAAGAAGTTACCCCCTTGGCGCACCGCAAGGGCCACTATGTCATGTTCACATTTGGTGATACCTGTAGTAATCCCAGAGGACCGGACCACCGGGGCCCGGAGAATCTGACGGCGGCCCATTAAGTGGATGCAAATGGGTCATTAGGATCTCCGGCTGGCTCATGGTTGCAAACTCCGATCCCACCAGCAGCGAGGGCCTGGAGCATAGCCCGGCTTGAACCTCGATTTTGGATGGATGCCCGATTCTCTGCCCTATCCCGTTCCATGTTGGCAGCATTGTGGGGTGGAGAATCCAGTCGACAGTTTTACTATTAAACTTTGTGTAAAACTAAGTTATCAGCCTCTGCTTTATTGATATTTATCTTGGCTTGGAATCTGCAGTCAGTCACGAAGAAAGGGCACTTGCCACTTACCTTGAAGAGTGCTGCCAGCAACGATTTAGCAATATCTGTGGCTTGATACTTCACTTTCCTAACGATTGTTTAAATCTGGCGCCATGTCATTGGGAGGGTCTGTGTTGCAGTCTTAGTGATGGCATCAAGCAGGTAAACAACCAATCACAATCACAGCAAACAGGAAATGTAAAGCACTTAAAATTCTTCACTTTTAATTTAAAATTCCAGAAATCTAAATAAAAATGTTTTACCATTGAAGCTAAATTAAGCATGAATAGACTTCTGAAAAAAAGTAAAACTATGGGCAGAATTTTCCAGTACCCTCCTGGTGGGTTTAATTGTGGGAGACAATGCGGCGATGGAACCAAAAACTTGGTGATTCCCACAGGTGTGAAATGTTAACGGGAATGTACACTCCGGCCCTTAATGGCTGGTCACCATTCTTGCCAGCAGCTGGCATGAAATGATTATGCATCCATTAGTGGGATGCAGGTGAACTCCCAACTGGGATTGTTACCCTGCCCAATCACCCGTGCTGCCAATGGCTTTTCATGTTGGTCCAAAACATGTCTGGATCAACGTGGCATGCATATGTTAGGATTTACCTGAAGAAGGCCTGGGTAACCTGCAGAGATCAGGCTGGGAGTTCATTCAGCGGGGGTGGGTGGGGCTGCGGGTTAGCCGAATTGGTCAACTGAAGGGTAACCCCAGCATGTAGTATTTACAATAATAATAATCTTTATTGTCACAAGTAGGCTTACATTAACATTGCAATGACGTTATTGTGAAAAGCCCCCAGTCACCTGGGTCGAAATTCTCCTACCCGCCCCGCCACATTTCTGCCCCGACCGGCCGGCGGGAGTCTCCGTAACACCGGCCGGTCAATGGGGTTTCCCATTGTGGGGCAGCCCCACGCCGTTGGGAAACCCCCGGGCGCCGGCAAAACGGAGACTCCCGCCGGCGGAGAATGACGCCCCTCATTTCAGCGCCTGTTCGGATACACAGAGGGAGAATTCAGAATATCCAATTCACCTAACAGCATGTCTTTCGGGACTTGTGGGAGGAAACCGGAGCACCCGGAGGAAACCCACGCAGACGCAGGGAGAACGTGCAGACTCTGCACAGACAGTAACCCAAGCCGGGAATCGAACCTGGGACCCTGGCGGCTTGAAGCAACAGTGTTACCCACTGTGCTACCGTGCTGCCATGTGAGGACGTTGGGACAGTTGGGACAGTGAAGGGCAAAGGCTCAGCATACACGGGAGATTTCTTTCACACAAGGCAGGGACCTTGGAAAATATCTTTGCCTTCTTGGGCATGCTGATTCCGGGTGACATAGGCCCAGCCTGGGGTGCCGCTCTGAAGATGGTATGGTGGGTGAGGCACTTAGTTTGAACAGCAGTACACACAGGCTTAAGGCCAACATGGAAAATAAACCACATCAGAGTGCATTAAAATGCAAATGGACTATATTTACAAAAGTGTCATCAGATTAGCAATCATAGTGCACTTGTACTCTCACAGGTGAAATCAAAACTTCTTAATTGTGCGTTCTCTACAACTTCTTATGGGTGCTACCCTAACATTTGCAGCAGGGGTTGAGGCAGCCCACTAACCAGTTTGCCCTGTTGTCTTGATAGAACTTGGCAGTCCTATGAGGCATTAACTTATGACATGGAGTAACTCTTTTATGCACGGGTTTCATGGATGGTGCTGTTGCCACTGAAGCCCATGACATTTGACATTGTGCAAATATAAATTTAACTTTCCAGGATTGGTAAAGGTATTTAGCAGCAAACATGAAGTTAATGTGTCATTATAACTCAGTTACACCTCATAGCAGAAGGGATAGCTTTCTAAGGGATTTGTACCATGTGACTTCGTATTAAAGTGGAAGTTCTTGTCAATTCATGATTGCAGGGACGATAGCAGTCTGTGGGATCCTCTACGCTGTACCTATGTATGAATATAGACTCTCTGACAGTAACCTCTGGATTTTGCACTGTCAGTTTCAGTGGTGTATTGACAGTGAAGACTGAAGTTTCATCATCATCACCAGAGCAAAATTAGGATCATTGTTTCTCTCACTGGGGTTACTTATGTGTGAGATTCAGAATAGATCAAGCAGCTCAAAACTGGGTATCTATGAGGCACTGTCGGTCATCAGTAGCAGCATAACTGCATTCAACCACAAAGCTGTAACCTCATGGCTCGGCATATCTCTTCATTCTACCGTTGTCATCAAAACAAGGGAACAACTCAAGATTGCAGAGGGAATGCCAGGGGCAGCACTAGGCACACATAAACATCAGATGCCAACCTGGTGAAGCTACAACAGAGGACTACTTTCCTGCTGAACAGTGGAGGTAGCATGCTGTGGACAGAGCTCAGAGATGCCACTACAAATGGATCAGATTAAAGCTCTGCAATCCTGCCACATGCAGTTGTAAATGCTGGTGGACTCAAGTAAGCAATAACGGGGGATGAAGGCTCCACAACTATCCCCAGCCTCAATATTGCGTGAGTCCAGCACATCAGTGAAAAAGAGAAGGCTGAATCATTTGCAGCCATCTTCATTTGGAATTGTGAAGTGGGTGGTCTGTCTTGGCCTCCTCCTCCACAATCAATTCACTCCACGTGATGTCAAGAAAGAGCTGAAGGCACTGGATATTGCAAAAGCTATGGGCCACTATAATATTCTGTTGATAGTATTGAAGACCTGTGTTCCATAGCTAGCCATTCCCAAACCAAGCTATCTCAATACAGCTAGAACACTGGCATTTAACCGGAATTGTGGAAATTGCCCAGCGATGTTCTGCCAGCACGGTGGTAAAGTGGGTAGCACGGCTGCCTCACAGTGCCAGGGACAGTGTTCAATTCCAACCTTGGTTGACTGTCTGGGTCGAGTTTGGACATTCTCCCTGTGTCTGCATGGGCTTTCTCTGGGTGCTCCGGTTTCCTCCTACAGCCCAAAGATGTGCAGGCTAGGTGGATTGGCCATTCTAAGTTGCGCCCTTCATGTCCAATGTTGTGTAGATTAGGTTAACGGGTAAGGGTAGGCTAAGGTAGAGTGCTCTTTCAGAGGGTCGCTGCAGATGGTCGGGTGTCATCAACAGTGCTTTCAAGGGAGACTTCCGGGTGCGGCTATGCAGAGCTAGGTCACATGTTCGGTAGCTCCCGCTTGGAACGGACTTTTGGGCTCTTTACAGGGCCCCCTAGGCATTTGTTTGACGTTTCCCGGTGTGGGAAGAAGACTGCAACATTCCCCCAACAGTGTCCCCCAGGAATGGTATGTCTCTTGGTTACCAGACCCGGCAGAAACAGTAAAAGATTTGGCTGTAACTGCAGGATAAACAGAGCCTCTTCCAGCATGCAGGCGGGGGAAGGGCAAGCTTAAAGCTGCAAGCTGACTTGAGGGCCTTTATTAAAGGTGAATTCTAGCAGCAGAGGGAACAACTGTGAAAAGATCTACCAAAGCCACTGAAGAAGCGGGGACGAGGCTTCCGGGGGCAGCCATGGAGGAGTAGGTCGCGCATTCGGCAGTTCCCGTCTGGAACGGACTCTCAGACCTTTTTCAGGAGTTTCCACAGACGTTTTGGGGCAGATTGGTGAAGCGAACACTGCCAAAAGGATTCCCTCTCGAAACCTCCGGTTGCGGCTATGCGGAGCTAAGTCGCACATTCGGCGGCTCCCGCAAAACAGACTTTTGGGCTCTTTTCAGGGCCCCCAAGGGCACTTTTTCAACGTTTCCCAGTGTGCAAAGGAGTTAATAATAGCTCCCCGTCAGTATATGGCTTTAACTAGGAGCGGGGTGACAAAAACGGTGGTGGTGGACCAGAAGAAGGGAGGGAAGAAGGACAAAATGGCGGCGACGGAGACCAGGCAGCGTGGAGGCAGTGGGCGGAGGAGCACCAGGAGGGTATCCAGCGCTGCCTCAGAGAGATTAAAACGGACCTGCTAGAGCCGATGAAGGCTTCTATTGATAAGCTGCTGTAGCCTCAGACGGCCCAGGGGGTGGCGATCCGAGAGGCTCGACAAAAGATCTCTGACAATGAGGACGAGATCTTAGGCCTGGCGGTAAAGGTGGAGGTGCACAAGGCACTACACAAGAAATGGCAGGAGCGGTTCGAGGAGATGGAGAATCGGTCGAGGCGGAAGAATCTGCGGATTCTGGGCCTCCCGGAGGGGCTGGAGGGGCCGGACGTGGGGGCCTATGTGGTCAACATGTTGAACTCGCTGATGGGAGCGGGGTCCTTCCAGGGGCCCCTGGAGCTGGAAGGGGCCCACAGAGTGTTGGCGAGGAGGCCCAAGGCTAACGATCCTCCGCGGGAAGTGCTGGTGCGGTTCCATTGGTTCGTCGATCGGGAGTTTGTGCTCAGGAGGGCCAAGAAGGAGAGGAGCAGCAGGGGGGGGAACGCGGAGGATCGGATATATCAGGACTGGAGTGCGGAGGTGGCGAAGAGGAGAGCCGGGTAGAATCGAGCGAAGGCGGTGCTGCACAGGAAGGGGGTGAAGTTTGACATGTTGCAGCCAGCGTGACTGTGGGTTACCTACAAGGACCGGCACCATTATTTTGAGTCTCTGGAGGAGGCGTGGGCCTTTGTTCAGGCCGAGAAGCTGGACACAGACTGAGGGTGGGGATGGGTGATTGGGGACTGCGGTGGATATGTTATGCCTATTTTTGTTTCGGGGGGGGGGGGGGGGGGGCCTTTGCATTGTTTTAGGTTTCTTTTTCTCTGTGTTTTTCTCTTTCGGGTTGGGGAGGGTGGATGGGGCGGGTTGGGCACTGTTTTGGTTGGTGGCGGGGCCTGGTAGGTGGAGAGCGCGGGATTTTTTCCCGCGCCGAAGACTGGGGGGGGCGGGGCCGGGGCGGGGATGCGAGGATTGCTTCCTGCGCTTAGAACGGATGGGGGAGGGGGAGAGTCTGTGGATGGGGAGCGGGAGAGGAGGGTGTGCCACACAATGGGAGGAGTCGAAGGGGAGGCGGGAGTGGCCGAGGTCAGCAGGAGTCAACTGACTTGTGGAAGTGCAATGGGGGAGTAAACCAGCTAGGATGGGTCCTAGCCGGGTGGGGGGGGGAGAGATCGAGTTGCTGCTGCTAAGGTCAAGGAGGAGCTGGAGCGAGTGGGTGGGGTCGAGACGGGGGTATGCTGCTGTGGGGAACGTGCCGGGTGTGGGGTGCGGGCGCGTGGCTGGTCGAGGAGGGGTCATGGCTAGTCGGCGGGGGAGGGGGGCGGGTAGCCCCCTGATCCAGCTGATAACCTGGAATGTAAGGGGACTGAATGGGCCGGTTAAGCGGGCCCGCATGTTCGCGCACTTGAAGGGGCTCAAGGTGGATGTGGTTATGCTCCAGGAGACACACCTGGCAGACCAGGTAAGACTGAGGAATGGGTGGGTAGGTCAGGTGTTTCACTCGGGGCTAGATGCCAAAAATCGAGGGGTGGCGATCTTGGTGGGAAAGAAGGTGTCATTCGAGGCGTTGAGCATTGTGGAAGATAATGGCGGTAGGTACATAATGGTAAGTGGTAAGTTGCAGGGAGAGAGGCTGGTACTGGTCAATGTGTATGCTCCGAACTGGGACGATGCGGGTTTTATGCGGTGTATGTTGGATCGGATCCCAGACTTGGAAGTGGGGGGCCTGATAATGGGGGGAGACTTTAACACGGCGTTGGATCCGGCACTGGATCGCTCCAGGTCTAGGACGGGTAGGAAGCCGGCGGCGGCTAGAGCGTTGAGGGGATTTATGGACCAAATAGGAGGGGTGGACCCTTGGAGATTTGCAAGGCCGGGGGCTAGGGAATTTTAATTCTTCTCACATGTCCATAAGGCTTATTCTCGAATCGACTTTTTCATTTTGAGTAGGGCGCTGATAGCGAGTGTAGAGGATACCGAGTATTCGGCAATAGCCATTTTGGACCACGCCCCGCGTTGGGTGGACTTGGAGATGGGGGAGGAGAGGGACCAGCGCCCGCTGTGGCGCTTGGAGGTGGGGCTGTGGCGGACGAGGAGGTGAGCGAGCGGGTCCGAGGAAGTATAGAGAGGTACTTGGAGACCAACGACAACAGGGAGGTCCGAGTGGGGATGGTATGGGAGGCACTGAAGGCGGTGGTGAGGGGAGAGTTGATCTCCATTAGTGCCCACAAGGAGCGGAGGGAGTGGGGGGAGAGGGAGAGGCTGGTTGGGGAGATGGTGAGGGTAGACAGGATGTATGCGGAAGAGCCTGAGGAAGGATTGTTGAGGAAGAGGCGCAGCCTCCAGGCCGAATTCGACCTGGTGACCACCAGGAAGGCGGAGGTGCAGTGGAGGATGGCCCAGGGGGCGGTCTACGAGTATGGGGAAGAGGCAAGCCGGATGCTGGCACATCAGCTTCAGAAGCTGGACGCAGCTAGGGAGGTCGGGGGAGTTAAGGACAGGGGAGGGAGTGTGGTGCGGAGTGGGGTCTTCAGGGACTTCTACAAGGAATTGTACCGATCCGAACCCCCACGGGAGGAGGGAGGGATGGGCCGTTTCCTGGACCAATTGAGGTTTCCAAAGGTGGAAGAGGGACTAGTGGCGGGACTGGGGGCCCCGATTGGGCTGGAGGAGCTGATCAAAGGGATGGGAAGCATGCAGGCGGGGAAGGCACCGGGGCCGGACGGTTTACCGGTCGAGTTCTAAAAAAAATATATGGGCCTGTTGGGTCCGCTGTGAGTTAGGACCTTTAATGAGGCAAGGAAGGGGGGGGGGGGCTTTACCCCCGACGATGTCCCTGGCACTGATCTCCTTGATCCTGAAGCGGGACAAGGATCCCCTGCAATGTGGGTCTTACAGACCGATTTCCTTGCTAAATGTAGATGCCAAGGTGCTGGCGAAGGTCTTAGCCACGAGGATTGAGAATTGTATGCCACAGATCATCCATGAAGACCAGACAGGGTTTTTGAAGGGGAGACAGTTGAACGCGAATGTGCGGAGGCTTTTGAACGTTATCATGATGCCGGCGAGGGAGGGGGAGGCGGAGATAGTGGTGGTGATGGGCGCTGAGAAAGCCTTCGATAGGGTAGAGTGGGGGTACCTGTGGGAGATGCTGAAGAGGTTCGGGTTTGGGGAGGGGTTTGTCAGCTGGGTTAGGCTGTTGTATGAGGTCCCGATGGCGAGTGTGGCCACAAATAGGAGGAGGTCCGAGTACTTTCGGTTGCACCGAGGGACGAGACAGGGGTGTCCCCTGTCCCCCCTGCTCTTCGCACTGGCGATTGAACCCCTGACTATGGCACTGAGAGAGTCGAGGAACTGGAGGGGGTTGGTGCGGGGTGGGGAGGAGCATAGGGTGTCGCTCTATGTGTACGACCTGCTGCTGTATGTGGCGGACCCGGTGGGAGGAATGCCAGAGGTAATGAGGATCCTTAGGGAATTCGGGGACTTTTCGGGGTAGAAGCTCAATACGGTGAAGAGCGAGCTGTTCGTAGTTCAGCTAGGGGACCAGGAGAGGGGAATTGGCGAGCTCCCACTAAAAAGGTTGGAGAGGAGCTTCAGGTATTTGGTGGTTCAGGTGGCCAGGAGCTGGGGGGCCCTGCATAGGCTTAACTTTACAAACCTGGTGGAGCAAATGGAGGAAGAGTTAAAGAGGTGGGACGCGTTGCCGCTGTCCTTGGCGGGCAGGGTGCAGTCAATCAAAATGACGGTGCTCCCAAGGTTTTTGTTCCTGTTCCAGAGCCTCCCCTTGTTTATCCCAAAGGCTTTTTTCAGGCGGGTTAACAGGAGTATAATGGGGTTTGTGTGGGCGCGAGGGATTCCGAGGGTGAGAAGGGTGTTCCTGGAGCGGAGTAGAGATAGGGGGGGGCTGGCGCTGCCCAACCTCTGTGGGTACTACTGGGCCGCCAATGTGACAGTGGTGCGCAAGTGGGTGATTGAGGGGGAGGGGGCTGCATGGAAGAGGCTGGAGACGGCGTCCTGTGTGGGTACGAGTCTGGGGGCGCTGGCAACAGCGCCACTGCCGCTCCCTCCAAGGAGGTATACCACGAGCCCGGTGGTGGTGGCGGCCCTCAAAATTTGGGTGCTGTGGAGGCGGCATAGGAGGGAATTTGGGGCCTTGGCGTGGACCCCATTACGGGGGAACCACCGGTTCGCCCCAGGAAGAACAGGTGGAGGGTTTTCAGGGTGGCACAGGGCAGGGATACGAAAGTTGGGAGACCTGTTTGTGGACGGGAAGTTCGCTAGCTTGGGTGAGCTGGAGGAGAAGTACGGGCTCCCCCCCCGGGGAACATCTTCAGGTACTTACAGGTAAGGGCGGCAGGTGGTGGAATTCCCTCGGCTACTGCCACACACAGTACAGGACAGGGTGCTCTCGGGGGGGTGGGTGGGAGTGGTGAAGATCTCGGAAACTTACCAGGTGATGCAGGAGGAGGAGGAGGCCTCGGTGGTGGAGTTGAAAGGTAAGTGGGAGGAGGAGTTGGGAGAGAAGATCGAAGAAGGGACGTGGGCAGATGCCCTAGGGAGGGTGAATTCTTCCTCTTTGTGTGCGAGGCTCAGCCTCATACAGTTTAAGGCGCTGCACAGGGCACACATGACCGGGACAAGGATGAGCTCGTTCTTTGGGGGTGAGGACAGGTGTGTTAGGTGCTCAGGGAGCCCAGAAAATCACACCCATATGTTCTGGGCATGCCCAGCGCTGGAGGAATTTTGGAAGGGCGTAGCGAGGACGGTGTCGAGGGTGGTAGGATCCAGGGTCAGACCGGGCTGGAGGCTCGCAATATTTGGGGTGGCAGAGGAGCCGGGAGTGCAGGAGGCGAAAGAGGCCAGAGGAAGGATTCTCCTTCAGTGGAAAGATGTGAGGCCCCCAAGCGTGGAATCCTGGATCAGCGATATGGCAGGGTTCATTAAATTGGAGAGGGTGAAATTCGCCTTGAGAGGGTCGGTACAAGGGTTCTTTAGGCAGTGGCAACCGTTCTTAGACTTTCTGGCAGAACGATAGACATTGGTCAATGGCAGCAGCAGCTCGGGGGGTGGGGGGGGGTTTACTTTATTTTTGTTTGTGTTATTTACACTGGAGGGTTTGAGGGGGTGTATACACCTGTTGTGTTAAGTCGGGGTGTTAATGTTAATTTATTATTTAGGTACAGGGGGGGAGAGGTTTGGGGGGTTGCTTTTTTAGATTGTGTTTTGTACTAAACCCTGTTGTGTTCTTTTTTCTTTCTCATTTTGTTATTGATATTTTATGAAAACCTATAATAAAAATTAGTTTAAAAAAACAAACAGTGCTATCAAGCAGCATTAACACAGCAGTAACCTGCTCACTGTTGCTCGATTTGGGTTCAGCAAAGGCTCTTCAGCAACTGTCCCCATTACAGCCTTCATCCAAACATGTACAAAATAATTAAATTCAAGAAGTGAGGTGACAGTGACTGCCCTCAACTTCAAAGCAGCAATTGACCAGTTGTGGCATCAAGAGACCCTCGGAAAACTGAAGCTAATGGGAATCAGGGTTAAAACCCTCCACTGACTGGAGTCATTCCCATCACAAAGGAAGATGGTCGTGGTTGTTGGCGACCAATCACCTCAGTCCTGGAACATCTTTGCAGACGTTCCTCAGGGTAGTTTCCTAAGCCCAACCATCTTCAGCTGCTTCATCAATGATCTTCGTTCCATCATAAGGTCAGAAGTCGGGATATGACTGGTGATTGCAAAATGTTCATTCACAGCTCTTTAGATACTAAAACAACCTGTGTCCATGTGCAGCAAAACCTGAATAACTTCAAGCTTGGACTGATAAGTGGTAAGTAGCATTCACACCACGCTAGGGTCAGGCAATGACAACATCCTGGGGTTATCATTGACCAGAGACTGAACTGGACTAGCCATATAAATACTGTAGCTACAAGAGCAGGTCAGAAGCTGGGAATGATCAGGCAAGTAACTTGCCTCCCAAAACCTATCCACCTTCCATAAGGCACAAGTCAGAACTGTGATTGAATACACTTAAATTGAATTTCCGATTTGAGTGTGGCTCCAACAACACTTAAAACACCATTCAGGACAAAAGTAGCCCGCTTGATTGGAAATCGATCCACCACCTTAAAAATGCGCTTTCTCCACTATTGATTCACAGTGGCAGCAGTGTGTACTGTATAAAAGATGCATACTGCAACTCACTGAGAGATCTTCAATAGCACCTTCCAAACCCGCAACTTCTACGTTTTTAGAAGGACATGGGTGGCAGATGCATGGGAACGCCACCAATTGCAAGTTCCCCTCACACCACGCTGACTTGTAACTATGTCATTTTTCCTTCACTGTTACTGAGTCCAAATTCTTTAACTCCCTCCCTAACAGCATTGTAGTTATACCTGTACCCACAGGGACTGCAGCAGTTCAAGAAGGTGGCTCGTTATCACCTTCCCAATAAGGGCAATCTTGGCCTTCCAGCGACTCCACATTCTATGAAAGAATACCATGTTTAGGTCTAGCAATGATCATAAAATCATACAGCATAGAACAAGCCCATCATGTCTCTGTGCCGTAGATTCTATGATTCTGTAGGCATTTGGACAGATACATGGATAGGAAAGGTTTAGAGGATATAAGCCAAATGCAGGCAAATGGGTTAGCTTCGATGGGCTTTTTGCTTGGCATGGACCAGTTTGGGCCAAAGGCCTCTGTTCGTGCTGTAGATTCTATGATTCTGTGACTGTGTCAGCCCTTTGAATGAGTTGCTCAATTAGTCCTATCTTCCTGCTCTTTCCCCATAGCAGACAAGATTTTCCTTTTCTAAAGAGCTAATCTGAACAACAATATATCAATGTGAAGGCTAGTTGTAATGCAATTCATGCAAACACAACTCAGCCTGAAGTCAGTCTTTTCCATGTTCAGCATTTTTGCACTAATAAGCACTCAAGCCAGTTTCCATTGATGCAACAGCATTGCTGCACCCTTAGATAAGACAGGGAGAACATTCAGGTGAGTGAGAAATTCATGTTGTAAGCCGATGGCAAACCTTCCCTTTGGGGAAGGAGGAAAGACAGAAACAATAATTTTACAAGTAGCTGATCTCGTTCAACACAATTTACAGAGACACAATGTGAAACCACAAAATATTAATCATTTATGCCAATTATTAGACTTATTTGCAGTACAGAGGTCTTAATTAATAACTGGAATCCATCCCCATCTAAGTCATTGTAGCTCAGTGGTTAGCACAGTTGTTTCCCAGTGCCAGGGTCCCAGGTTCGATTCCTGACTTGGGTCACTGTGTGTGTAGAGTCTGCACATTCTCTCCGTGTCTGCGTGGGTTTCCTCCGGGAGCTCTGGTTTCCTCCCACAAGTACCGAAAGACATGCTGTTAGGTGAATTGGACATTCTGAATTCTCCCTCAGTGTACTCGAACAGGCGCTGGAATGTGGCGACTAGAGGCTTTTCACATAACTTCATTGCAGTGTGAATGTAAACCTATTTGTGACAATAATAAAGAATATTATTATTATTTTGTTCTTATGTACAACTTAGAATGGACCTATGACTTCCTCCTGCAATGTTAACTTCTTTGCTTGAGTTCTGCAGTTCTTCAGAGCAAAATCTTAAATATTTTCAGAGAAGTGACTGAATTTCAACAGGTTCTCAAAACTGTGGAGTCTGTCAGAGTGCTCAATCAGCATGCTTGTTCTTTTTGGCAGTTAACGGAAACATATTCATCTCCTGGGTGGTATTCTGATGGAGAAGATTGTGAATTGGAATCTGATTTTCCAATTCTGTACAGGATGTGTGTCAGAGATCTACCATGCGGAATTAGTGAGGAACTTGCGACACTAAAACTCAGTAGACATTTGAGTTAAAACTTCTCGGATGCAAACAAGAATTGTTTATTGCCTCTATTTGATTACAATTGAGTCACTTAAATCTTATTCTCTAATAAGTCCGGCTAGCAAAAAGGACTTAAAAGAGAAGCATCTTGTACACAATTTAACTTCTAAAATAATATAGAAATGGTATCTTGCTTACGGCACAACAGCTTGCATTTACTTCAAGAGTTAGAGTGGAAAAGTGAAAAATAGAGATAGCGAATAGTTTAGATCAAAGTATAGAATGATCCGGATAAAGATGGCATTACGGACCTTCACGGTTATAGGAAATCATATCAGTCTTTAGCCATCTATCTACACCTCTAAGTCATCCTAATTGGTTTGGGTTAGAATCAAATGAGTTTGATTTGACGGTTAGCTGTCAATCTTTAATGTGCAACATTAGCTTTAAATGTTTCATGTCTGAATACTTGTGCATGTTATGGAATGCAATTCTGTGCTGTTATCACGACCAGTTTAAACTGGACTTCTGCTGACTTAGCTGTTAGCCACATTGTAGACAATAGCGCCTTAATGGTGCTATGGTGCCTGCCCTGTTCTTGGATTGATATCTGGTACGGCTTGTGTTTTAATGTCACACTGTCTTGCAAATGTATTTGCCAGCATAATGGAGCTCAGTAAAAGTGAATTATGCTGTGTCATGCTGTTTTGTGTCTCTATTGAAGCTATATGTTTTGAGATGACCTGAGGTTATGAGTGAATTTAAAATGGGTATTTAAAACTGGGGCTTAATATTTTATGCTAAATAGCCATCTTTTACCTATCAGGTGTATTAGAAAATAGTTGGTTTCTACAGTCCCCACTGTGATAAATCAAAAGAATAAGTGAGATATATCACAATAAGATGAAATATACAATTAATGCGACAGGATAGGTAAAAGCGCAAAGAATAATTCATTCATATTGTCATTGCAGTTTTAAACAATAGAGTGGGCAAGCATTGCATTACAAGCATTTCAGCAAAAATTATTATAATTCTTAATGAATCATTATTATAAAATAACAATCAATCAATTAATCGAATTTGATTCTACTGATTCAGTATTAATCTATTAACAATATGTTAATAATACAGTCAAATAATTGATTGATCAGTAACATTTCAACAATAATACTTGTTTAATGCACTTGATACATTGGTATGTTATGTAAATGATGAATCCTGCTACACAGGAGAAAAAGTTTATTCTTACTGTAGACATTCCAGTGTTCCCCAACCACCCGCAAAGTTTATCCCAGAGAGAGATAACTGGGGGTGAATCAAGTTTCTTGATTTCTTTTTGGATATATGATGCCAGATCTTTAACTTCTTTTGAGTTATCTGGAATGAAAGTGCAACACTCCGCACCAATCAGGGCGCAGGTGCCACATTTTTCTGCTCGTACATAGTCAAGTGCCATTCGATTTTGTAATGCCACGGTTCGAATTGCGCGCATTTCATCAGAAATTTTACCTAGGGCACTGGGGTGTACTCGGCTAAGTTTTGTATGCTGGTCGTTACTTTATTCATTTTATTCTCCACCCTTATTTCCCAATAGAAAGGAATAACTCTAGCATAAATTGCATCTCGTAATGTTCAGGCACGTTTATTTCTTCGAGTGGCTGGGTCTGTAACATAAGGGAGATGAGGAAGATGACGGATGGCAGGCACTAAATATCCTAAATAGCAAGACCCTGACCAGTATTTTGGGAGCCAAGAATATGCTCTATCATCACAAATAAAGTAAGTCCTATTATAAGCAGAATATAAGTAAATATCTTCTAAGTACCACTGGTCTGAGAATGTTTTATTATTTGTGATGTTACGTGTGCCTGTCATTTTTGAGGACCGTTTAGTTCTTTGTAATACATTTTGTGTACATTTATAAGCTGTGTTAACATCTAAATAATTAATACAAACACTATTGCCCATTTTCATCCCGTCAGAGTGATTACTAATGAGGGATATTGATCCTTTTTGCATAATATTAGTTGGGAGGCTAATATATTGAGGGTTTCTGTTAGGGATATATTTAAGTTGGTGCCATCCTGAAAAGGTGTTTAGTGGATAGCCTGCAGATTTCCATAAGTGAATAAATTTCTGTAAATAAGTCTTGTACCTTCCTTTTTCACATGAATATGCTCCAGAACAGACCACTACAGAGCGAGGGACGCTTTGCTAGATGTAGCATTCTGCTGTTTCTGAAGCATTAAAGAGAATAGTTAAGAAGGGAATACCTTCTCCTGAGTTAGTAGTGGTTGCAATGCTTACCCAACAATTGGAAATGTTGAAATTTTTAGCATATATCTTAGATGTGTAAAGGAATGTGTTCTTATTCAGTTCTGGTATAACATTTACAAAGCCAATCAAATAACTGAAAATGAATATTACAGTAAACATTTTACAGATCTTAATATTTATACGCATGCTTCACATGTGATGCGTGGATCCAACTATTCTTTCCTTTTAATTTATCAGAGGATTGGGTGGTGAGAAGGTTTACGAACGGTCCTTCCTACTTCGATCCTAGAGGTACTTTTTGCAGCTTTTTGACGTACACTTCTTCATCGGGCACCAGGCCTTGCCCACCTTCTGGAGGATCTCCCCACGCAGCTAACACCTGTTGAGAGGCAGAACTAACATCATTTGTTAGATTTTGACAATAAGTCAGCAAAGTATCACTCATTAAATGACAGTCTGCTTTCCGCAAATCAATAGTTCCTGGCAGAGACATTGGTCTGCCTGTGATGATTTCAAATGGACTCAAGTCTATTGTTCTGTTTGGTGTAGCTCTAATACTGCATAATACGATTGGCAAAGCTTGGACCCAATTCCTGCCTTCCTGGCTGTATTTAGACAGTTTTTCTTTCAAAGTTCAATTCATACGCTCCACTTGTCCTGACGATTGTGGATGATAAGGACAGTGTAAATTCCAGTCAATGTTCAATCGTCTACAGACTTCCTTACAAACAGCACCTGTAAAGTGGGTTCCATTATCTGAGTCAATGCTAGCTGGTACTCCCCATCTGGGGATAAAATCTTTGCATAGCACTTTGGCTGTATGGGCAGCTGTCACTCTTCTAGCTGGAGCAGCTTCCACCCATCTGGAGAATTTATCCACTATTACAAGGACGTCATTGTATTGTTGGCATTTAGGAAGGGTGATGTAACCTACCTGTATATCCTGGAATGGTCCTGCGGGAGTAGGAGCTCTTAATTGAGGCATTGATGGTATGGGTCCCAAGTTATTCTTTTGACAGATTACACAATGGTTTGATACTAATTGTGCTTTTTTAAAAAATCGTTTACCACACCAACTTCAATGGAATCGATCCATCATTTGTTTGTTGTATTATGCTGCTTCGGATAACACAGGCTGCTACTTGATGCAGTCTTAACTCAAGGATGCACCAGACTCTGAAATGAGTACAACGTGTTTATTGAACTATTAACACAGTTCTCAAATGAGTTTGACTCTCTGCTAATCTAACTGTAGTAGCTCAGTCTAACTGTACCAGCTTGCTCTAAGCCACGTGCTGGGGTGTGATGCTGCTGATCAACCCTGTCTAACTCTCTAGATGTCTGTCTGTGGAAAGAGGCAGGGTGTGAGTGCCTCATTCCTTTTATAGTGTTTATGTCATGCCCTCTTGTGGTGATGCCACCTCTGAATGTCCTGACTGCCCATTGGTTGTGTCCTATTCTGAGTGTTCATTGGTTGCATGTTTGCATATCATGGCATTGGGTTGAGGCGATAGATATCCCCATGAATTAATTTGTTGAGCTAAGAATGGCATTAGTGATTGTGGTGCGACTGGTTTATCAGTTTGAACTTCTCTCCAAATATTGTCATCATACGGCTGAATACCTGATTCTAACCATGTCCATGTTTCTTCCTTTGTACAATCATGCTGCATTTCATGTAAAGGTGGTTACTCCCAATTTGTAAATGTGACTGAATTCCTTATGCCATTGGGAGGCAGCTTCCCTTGCTGCTTGGTCCGCAAGAGCATTTCCTCTTGCTTCCATAGTGTCCTCATGAGTATGGGCTTTACATTTTAGAACTGATACTTCTTTTGGCAAGGCCATAGCTTCTAGAAGATCTCGTACTTCCTTTCCATTTTGGATCGGTGTACCTGCTGTTGTGAGAAATCCTCTTTTTCTCCACAGATGGCCAAAATCATGTACTACTCCAAAACCATATCTAGAGTCAGCATAGATGTTAGCGGTTTTATCACTTGCCACATGACATGCTTCTGTTAGTGCTTTTAATTCGGCCTGCTGAGCTGATGTACCTGGAGGCAAACTTCCTTCGGCTAATATTTTGTATGGGCTTGTGACTGCCCACCCAGCTTTTCTGATACCCTTGTCAATAAAAGAGGAACCATCAGTGAATAGGACTAAATCTGGGTTCTGTAGTGGCTCTTCTTCTACCAAGCGTACTTCTTCCATTTCCTCTATTATTTTCACACAGTCATGCCCTTCTCCCTCTCCTCCCTTTTGTTCCTCGGGAAGCGGGAGCAAAGATGATGGGTTTACAGGACTGGCTCTGTGAAAATATAGGTTGGGAGCTTCCAAAACTGCTGTCCATCTAGCTGATGTAACTTGGGATACTCTCTCTGTGCATGGATAGAAGAGAATGGACTGAGTGTGGACATTTAATGGCTAACTTTTGGTCTAGGACAAAGCCTGATGTTGCCATTACAGCTCGACATGTGGCTTCCATGGCTCATAAACAGCTGCCAAATGCCAGTGCCACATTGTCAAGTTTAAGGGAGTCGTATCCAACCGGTCTTAACTCTTCACCATGTTCCTGGGCTTGTACTGCAGTCATGTAACCATCTTTTTCATGAACAAACATGGTAAAAGGTTTTCTGTTGTTTGGAATACCTAAGGCTGGTGCTGAACACAGGACCCGTTTCAAATTTAGAAATAAGTGATTCTGCTCTTAATTGAGTTTAACTGAATCTTTTGATTTCCGGTTTCCTTTTAAAAGATCATTTAACGGCTGGGATAACTGAGTGTATAAATCAATCCAATTTCTGTTAAATCACACAGGCCTAAAAAAGATCTTACTTCCTGAACAATTGAAGGTTCTTTACCTGCTTTGATGGCAGCCGTTCTGTCCTGAGTAAGTTCGCTTTTGCCTTTGGATATTTTCTGACCTAAGTAGATAACTTCTTCCTGGGAAATCTGGGTTTTGGCAAAGCTAGCTTTGTGACCATTATCACTGAGGTGGTTCAGGACTACTCATACGTCTTTCTCATGATCATCTTTATTATTGGAGGCTATCAGAAATTCATCTACATACTGGATAATGGTGGAAGGCAGATCAGGCAGTTGCCTGAGATGATTCTGTATAGCCATGTGGCAAACAGTTGGGCTATTGTGAAAACCTTGCGGTAGGCTAGTCCATGTGTACTGTTGTTGATTAACGGTGAAAGCATACCATTGTTGCACTTGCTTAGCTAGTGGTACTGACCAGAAACCATTTGCCATGTCAATGACTGAAAACCATTGAAGGTCAGGTGTTAAAGATTGTAGATGGATCTGCCACTAAAGGAGCTTTTCTGACAATGAATTGATTTTCCCTTCTGTAATAGTAAGGCGCTATGTGCCATTAGCCTTTTTTACAGGCCCTACAGGGCTGTTTGATGAGCTGTGAATGCGCACTAAAATACCCCTTTCTTCAAGTTGTTTTATTATAGGTAGAATGCCTTGAATTGAAGTTTTGTTAATGGGGTATTGTTTGGCACAAGGTGGAGCAGATCCCATGAAAGTCACTGATTCCATTTTTAAAAGGCCACAATCATTTTTGTCTTTTGCCCAAATTGGATGATTCTGTATTTCATCTGTTTTGATGTGTCTAACGGACCAGGTGATTTTTCCATTATCGAAATTAAGTTGAGATAAGATGTCCATATCTAGAAGTGCTTGTGTTCCCGGACCTACCCAAATTGATGCCATCAGTTGATGTGGTCCAAATTCTAAAAGCAGTGGCTCAGTTTGTCGCAGAATTAAAGAATCTCCTCCTATAGCAAAAGCGTTAATGTTTCCTGCAGTTAGGGGAAATAAAGCAGCATAGTTTTGAGTAACACAGGTAAGTTCAGCTCCAGTGTCAAAAAGAAAATCGATATGAAAACCTCCCACTCTTTTCCATCCTTTTTCTGTTCCAAAAGTGCATGTAGAGAAATATGGAAAGAATCACCAAGAGTGATTCGTTTTCTGAATGATCAAACATAAAACGCCTTTGAGCTGGAGTGTAGCGGTTTAGCATTTCGTTCATGCCATTGTCGTCATCGTGAGCGCCCCTATGTGGATACGGCTCGTCCCACGTGGGAATGGCTGGGAGGGTCTAGAATCCCTGTATGCAAGTCTGGATGTCTTGTTGGAACGTAACCCAAGATGTGTTCTTGTCTGTGCGTGTTACGTGATTGGCCACGAGGTGGATACGTATTGTAGGAATCATTGCAAACTTCATTGTCATCCCTTGACTCGAGCCATTGTTTATGATAACATGATACCATCCAATGTCCTAGTTTACCGCAGAAAAGGCATTTTCTTACGTGATTCTAATGGAGCAAGGGTGCATGCTTGCACCGATGCTTCTGGGGAGGTTGTAGTTACTGCTGATATCCCTTCAGGGGCTGCAACAGCTGCCGCTGGAGCAGCGGGTAATGCAGGCTGAATTTGAGCAGCCGCAGTGTTATAGTTTGTCTGGTTATGCATACCGTGATCTATCTGAATGCATCGGTCAACTGTCTCGCGATATGTACCAGCTGTGGCCCAATTTGGTAAAATCAGATTCAAAGCATTAGAAATTTCAGGTTTAATACCTGCTATAAAAGCCGTCTTAATTGGACCTGAAGTGCTTGTGTCCCAAGTGTCGGTCTCATCTTGGAGTGTCATTCCTGAATGTTCTATCCAGACATGCAAAAATCTGTCTTCGAAATCCTGTATACCTTCAGTATATTTTTGAATGCAAGATGTGATTTTAGACCAATCGGTTTTCGGAGGGCAAAATTTTAATAGCCAATTTTTGACTGCTAGCCAACCAGCTTCTAAATTTTGCAAGTCATCTCCAAGGGCAAGTTCTACCTCTTCTCCAAGAGTTGCACTGTCACGAGTGCCTACCATAATCGACAGAATTTGTACTCCATCTAATGGGTGAAGATGGGAAATGGATTGCAATCTGTGAAGTTGTTCCCATGTGGTCAAACCACCCCTTTTGGGTGTTGAAGATCTTTAGGCCATATGTCAATTTTTTCAGGGTCTGTGACCTCATGTACCGAATGGTGGCCAAATATAGTTCTCATAGATATCCCATCGTTTTTGCTTACGTTTTAAACAGGCTATTCGAATTACTTATTATTTTGCATTCCAGGAAAGCTTATTTCATCACTTTCTTCATCAGAATCAACTGGCCAATGAAATTTAGGTTTTGATTTAGTACTGACACTTGCTCTTTGCTTTGGAACTGGAGCTGATTGTGCAACTGGGGTTGCTTGCTGAATTGGAGCTACTTGAGGAACTGCAATTGAATTTGGAGGTGAAACTGGAGTTGGAACTGTGTTGCGCAGAGTACTTACTCCAGCATCAGAACTAACATTCACCTTTGTGCTTTGATTTAAAGTATGAGCTGCAAGACTGTCTGCCAAGATTTTGCAGTGTCATTGAAAATTGCTCATTTCACCTTCCAAAACACATCTTTCCTTGACTAACTGACAATTTTGACTTTTGATATTCTTTCAGTCCCATTTTGTTTTAGTTTCAACGACCGGCACCCGATGGAATTAACGCAGTCTATAAAAAGGTACTTTCTAGGGGTCGAAGCAGTGCTTGATGCGGCTTTAAGACTTTTAATGGGTGAAAAAGATGTTTCTTACCCCAGTTTAGCCATTTTTCTTTGCATCTTCCATCCTTCTGCGTTTCCGTTAGCGGTACAATCTTTCACCTTCCGACGTCCTCTGATTCTCCCTGATCATCTCCGACTTGTTCCGAAGGTTTCTGAACCTCTCCGATTTCATCCGATTTCGTCCGATTTTGTCCAATTTCGTCTCGACGCTCCTCCCCTTTTGCCAGTTGTAAGAGATCTACCATGCGGAATTAGTGAGGAACTTGCGACACTAAAACTCAGTAGAAATTTGAGTTAAAACTTCTCGGATGCAAACAAGAATCGTTTATTGCCTCTATTTGATTACAATTGAGAGTCACTTAAATCTTATTCTCTAATAAGTCCGGCTAGCAAAAAGGACTTAAAGAGAAGCAACTTGTCCACAATTTAACTTTTAAAATAATACAGAAATAGTTTCTTGCTTACGGCACAACAGCTTGCATTTACTTCAAGAATTAGAGTGGAAATGTGAAAAATGGAGATAGCGAATAGTTTAGATCAAAGTATAGAATGATCTGGATAAAGATGGCATTATGGACCTTCACGGTTATAGGAAATCATATCAGTCTTTAGCCATCTATCTACACCTCTAAGTCATCCTAATTGGTTTGGGTTAGAATCAAATGAGTTTGATTTGACGGTTATCTGTCAATCTTTAATGTGCAACATTAGCTTTAAATGTTTCATGTCTGAATACTTGTGCATGTTATGAAATGCAATTCTGTGCTGTTATCACGACCAGTTTAAACTGGACTTCTGCTGACTTAGCTGTTATCCGTATTGTGAACAATCGCGCCTTAATGTTGCTATAGTGCCTGCCCTGTCCTTGGATTGATATCTGGTACGGCTTGTGTTTTAATGTCACACTGTTGTGCAAATGTATTTCCTCGAACAATGGAGCTCAGTAAAAGTGAATTATGCTGTGTCATGCTGTTTTGTGTCTCTATTGAAGCTATATGTTTTGAGATGACCTGAAGTTATGAGTGAATTTAAAATGGGTATTTAAAACTGGGGCTTAATATTTTATGCTAAATAGCCATCTTTTACCTATCAGGTGTATTAGAAAATAGTTGGTTTCTACAATGTGCACCACATTGCATCAGTTTACTGCCCAGATGAAAATCTGCCAAATTAGTTTTTCCCTCAAGCCCTTCTTTTTCCTTTCATTCTGTTCCAAATGATTTATTTTTGTTAGATACAATTCCATGCCAGTTTACAGACCTCTGATATCTTGCCTGACTGGTCACTCTACACATAAGCATAGTTAAATAAAACCATCCCCATGTACCTTGGTGTCATTAAGATCCAGAAATTTTGTGCAGGGTCGGTGGATTGGCCATGCTAAATTGCCCCTTAATTGGAAAATATAAATAATTGGGTACTCTAATTTAAAAAAAAATTAAAATCCAGGGGTGACATTCTCCGACCCCCCGCCGGGTCGGAGTATCGCCGGGGGCTGGCGTGAATCCCGCCCCCGCCGATTGCCGAAGTCTCCGGCACCGGAGATTCGGCGGGGGCGGGAATCGCGCCGCGCCGGTTGGTGGGCCCCCCCGCTCGATTCTCCGGCCCGGATGGGCCGAAGTCCCGCCGATAAATTGCCTGTCCCGCCGGCGTAAATTGAACCACCTACCTTGCCGGCGGGACAAGGCGGCGCGGGCGGGCTCCGGGGTCCTGGGGGGCGCGCGGGGCGATCTGGCCCCGGGGGGCGCCCCCACGGTGGCCTGGCCCGCGATCGGGGCCCACCGATCCGCGTGCGGGCCTGTGCCGTGGGGGCACTCTTTCCCTTCCGCCTCCGCCACGGTCTCCACCATGGCGGAGGCGGAAGAGACTCCCTCCACTGCGCATGCGTGGGAAACTGTCAGCGGCCGCTGACGCTCCCGCGCATGCGCCGCCCAGAGATGTAATTTCCGCGCCAGCTGGCGGGGCAACAAAGGCCTTTCGGAAATTCCTCCGGCGCGGGCCTAGCCTCTTAATGTTGGGGCTCGGCCCCCAAAGATGCGGCGCGATGCCTGTCTGATTGGCGCCGTTTTGGGCGCCAGTCGGCAGACATCGCGCCGTTTCCGGAGAATTTCGCCCCAGAAATCTATCAATTTCTGTCTTGATCATTCTCAGTGAATGAACTTCCATCCATGAGAGAATTCCAAAGATTCACCACCCTCTGAGTGAAGACATTTCTCTTCATGTCACTCGTAAATGGCTTGCCCTTTATTCTGACACTGTGTCCCATGATTTTAGACGACCAGCCAGGGGAAAAATTCTATTCACATCTACCCTGTCATGCCCTGTAAGAACTTTATAAGTTTCAGGGAGATTGCCTCTTATTCTTCTAAACTCTCGAGAATACGGGCTCAGTTTCATCAGTTTCTCCACATAGGACAGTCCCACGATCTCAAGGATTAGTCTGGCGAACCCCTATTGCACTCTATCCATGGCAAGTATATCCTTCCTTAGGTAAGGAGACCAAAAATGCATGCAACACTCGTGGGAACACAATCACCTCCAAGTTTTCTTCTGAGTCAAACACTAAACTGAGTTGGGGTTTTCTGTTGTTGTTGATGGGTCAGAATCCTGGAACTTCCTGTCTGGCGCCATTGTGAGGGCATCACCAGCATAGAAACAGCAATGGTTCAAGAAGAGCCCCACCATCATCTTCTCAGAACTCCAGATAGACAATAAATGTGGACCTGCCAGCATTGCTTGCATTTTAAGAACAAGAAAAATGATACAGATAAATGTCCCTGACACCATTATCTCTGTATAAGTTGAGATCAGGAAACTCAAGACGAGCTGGGGATTGAACTTTGCATCTTCCTTTTCTCTATAATGGCTCGGTTGCTTGCAAGCATACCAGAGAGCTGCTCTGGTGGGCCATCCTTAATTAAAATGATATTATGAATTCATCATATCTTAGAAATGTGAAAAGCAAGACACTCGTAACTGTTTCCCAGTAAAAGCTAAAAAATACATTTTGACAATAAAACAGCAGTAACCCCTGTAAAAGTTCACCTCTGAAGAATATGAAAGTGGATGAGGGTCAATAATACTGCAGATTATATTTAAAGGACCATAACGTGTTCTCTAAGAATGGGTTTGACGACAGACCAGCATTACATTTTTGCAATATACTGTTGAAAAAACAAACTCCCACTTGAACCTTGTATGTTAAAAGGAAGTCCCATGCTGGGCAGACCTCGATCAGAGGAAGTACAAGTAATTTTCCTTTGGATCCCTGCCGACTATCATCAAGCTAATTAAAACCAGAAACCACATTGGCATGGATCACAGTGTTTAGCTTTTTAAAAATAACAGGCTTGCAAAGTGGAGGTACTTCTAATGAACATGGTTGAAGTACTCGATTTTGGCCTCTTCCTCTGTGTCAATTATAGGAAGCCCAGACCTCTGCCAGCACTCATGCTGAGGAACTGAAATAATGTTTTAACAGTACAAATTGAACTGCTGTTACACTAGGACAGGACAGATTTCCTTTAACATATTTCAAAATTATGTATTCTTTCACTCAGGGCTCATATCTCAAGTCTGCTAGTAGGGAGGGCAGTTTGGAGAGGTTGCTGACTGGGGACAGTTAGCTGCTCTCTGTGTGTCTTTTTAATGTATGTCAGAGAGCTTCCGAGCTGGAACATGAAAGACGACATTTGGAACTTACTGTCGACAACAAGAACTTACATTCACATAGCACTTCTAATACAATAGAATGTCCCACGATCGTTCACAGGAATGCTATCATAGTAATGGGTGCATTTTAAATATACTTCTTACAAGTACATGATGCATTTTGCAGCAACGAGGGGAATAGTAAGTTATGAATATCCACAATTGATAGCAAGCCAGTAATCTGTCAGAGAGTCACTGACATCACAAGCCTTCAGACCATTTTACAGTCATATTTTTATATGTTGTTTAATAATAATTTTTAAAATAATTGATGTACCATCAATTAACACAAGACGAGTAGTGAATGAAACTGTGGCTTTACTAAGCTAAACAGAAAGCCTCCTGGCCACTGATCTCAAACTGGGGCAGGGCCGGAGGTCAGCCATCTTTATACCGAGCCCGAGGGGAGGCGGAGCCATCAGGCAGTGATTTACCACAATAAATGTAGTACTGTAACAGTTTACCACAATACATATAATACACTAACAGTGGTTTACCACAATAATAAAAGGCATGAGTGCTTCAACTGTGTTATAAATCTTCCTTTTTCCAGTAGAGGTTATTAGTGAGGCCCTTCTGCATGTGTATCCACTGTTGCTGTGTAATCACAAAGGGCTTGGCAGTTAAAATGGTGGCATAATCACTTTAAGATTATTGTGAAAAAAAGGGACACATTTATAATATACCCCAGCGATGGGTTTGCAGGCTGTGGGAGCCCATAATATTCCCTGAGCGGCTTTTCCACCACCCTCCCACCCATAGTTCTATGTGGGGTGCAGGAGGCTGCCCTCACCCCAATTGAGGCCCTCAAGTGGCCATTTATTTAAGGATTGCTTAAGTACCACTTCCATACGACCTCAGTTTTGAGATTGATGTGTGGAGTTCAGGGGCGGGGAGCAGTTTGCTAGTTTGCTCTGTTTGGGCCTCAGGTGAGAAGGGGTGCATCTCCCTCATGTTCCTCCCTATCTGCATCAGGTTCTCACCCAAGGTTCCCTCCCCCTCCCGCCGTGGTTGCGCCCTCCTTCCCTGGGCTCTCCATCAGGACCTACACCCTCCTCTCCTCATCTCCTGCATTGGGCCTTACCTCCTCTCCCTATAGTTCGACCCCCTGCACTTAACTTATCCTGAACTCTGGGACTTAGAATCTGTGTTGTAGTCCCAGTCCTGTTCACTGCTGCCACTGGCCCTGCTGGGACTACAGAGCTGTCGAACAATCAGAATAAGACGCGTTTCCGGCCTGTTAACACTCCTCAGAACAAGGGGCTGCTGGAATCGGCGGGGTGGTTTTCCTGCTGACTCTTCAGGTGGCACGGTAAGAAACCCCAGCATTCAAAAAGCCTTGCTCTTGCATTTATATAGCACCTTTTGTGACCACAACATTTCCCAAAGGATTTCAAAGCAAATAAGGCATTTCTGAACTGTTGTGGTAAAGGAAGTAATTTTTTTAATTCTTTCACCGCTTGAGAGGGGCATGATGAGTGGCCTATTTGAACTGCTGCAGTTCAAGCAGTGTAGGTATACTCACTGTGCTGTTAGGAAGGGAGCTCAGGATTCTGATCCAGCTACAGTGAAGGAACTGCGATATAGTTTCAAGTCAGGATGGTGTTGTCGTGTTAGGTACACTGGTCTAACACTGGCTGCAACTGGATGCAGCTTAGATCAGAAAGATACTCCAGACCTTGAATTTAGTTCAATCAGGTTTATTGAACTAATATCACAGTTAGCACAATTCTCTGTGAGTTCGACTCTCTGCTATCTTCAGTGTGGTTACTCTGTCTGACTGAACCAGACTAGCTCTTAGCCACGTGTTGGAGGTGTGAGATTGTAACAACACTCTTGACTGACCCTCTAGATGTTCATCAGTGGAAAGAGGCGGAGTGTGAGTGCCTCGTGTCTTTTATAGTGAGATACCACCCCTGAGAGTCCTGCCTGCTTATTGGTCATGTCCTGTTCTCTGTGTCCATTAGCTGCTTGTCTGTATGTCATTATGTGTGTGTCTGCATATCATTACATCTCCCCTTTTTTTAATGTTAGATGGCATATGTGAACGTATTTACAAGAATAGGCCAATATTAACATATAAACATGCAGTGGATGTGAACATATGTACATGTGAAAACAGCTGTCTAAGGCGAGAACACAAAACATAGAAACAGAACAAATGTTCATAAATCCAGTCTCTGTGGCTTGCGTCTGATCCTGGTCGACCGCCGGAGAGGTGGTGGTGGGGACGACAGCGCCTTGATGGGCGGGATTGAAGCCTCATGAGTCATGGTATCAAGAGGTGGCAAGACAACAGAAGGAAATGAAGAAGATTGTGGTTGCAGACAGGCAACGTTGCGCAGTGCCCGTCTGTTTGTTGCACAACAGAAGAATCAGCCAGACGCACAACATACAAGCGGGGGGCAGCCAGTCAAATAATGACAGCTGGAGCTGACCAGCCTCCATCGGGGATCTTGACCCGAACAGTGTCTGCCGGGGATAACACGGGCAGATCGGTGGCATGAGCATCATAGCCCTGTTTTTGCCGGTCTCGGAGTTGCTGCACCTTCTGCAGCACCGGGAGGTGATCCAGGTTGGGCACGTATATGGCTGGAAGTGTCGTTCACAGGTCCCTGTTCATCAGGAGTTGAGCCGGCGACATGCCAGTGGACAGTGGGGTCACCCTGTACGCAAGCAGCGCAAGGTGAATGTCAGACGCAGAATCCGCGGCCTTGCAGATGAGCTGCTTCACTTTGTGCACCCCTTTCTCAACTTTTCCGTTTGACTGCAGATAGTGTGGGCTGGAAGTGATGTGTTTGAACTGATACGACTGGGCAAATAGAGACCATTCATGGCTGCTGAAGCACGGGCCATTGTCACTCATGACAGTGAGTGGGACACCATGCCTGGAGAACGTCTCCTTACAGGCCTTGATGATGGTCCGAGATGTGAGGTCTGAGAGCTTCACAACTTCAGGGTAATTGGAAAAATAATCAATGATTAACACGTAATCATGACCATTTGCATGAAAGAGGTTGATGCCAACCTTGGACCACGGAGAGGTTTCGATTTCATGCTGCTGAAATGTCTCCTTACTCTGCGCTGGCTGGAAGCGTTGACAGATCGCACAGTTAAGGACCATGTTTGCGATGTCCTGGCTGATCCCGGGCCAGTAGACAGCCTGCCTGGCTCTGCGTCTGCACTTTTCCACACCCAGGTGGCCCTCATGGATTTGATGGAGCACCAAGCTCTGGAGACTGTGTGGAATTACAATCCGGTCCAGTTTGAGGAGGATACCATCAACCACCGTCGGGTCGTCCTTTCCATTGAAAAATTCAGGGCACTCCCCTTTTTGCCAGACATTGGCGAGGTGTTGCATAACACGCTGCAAGAGGGGGTCTTTGGCTGTCTCCTCATGGATACGAATCACCTTCTCATCAGATGCCGGGAGGGTGCTAGCACACAGCTGCACCTATGATTCAACCTGTGACTCAATTTGCTGGATGACGTTCGGTGGTTCACTAGGCACGGTGTTGGAACGGGACAGTGTATCGGCAATGATGAGCTCCTTGCCAGGCGTGTAGACCAGGTCAAAGTCGTACCTTCTGAGTTTGAGGAGGATGCGCTGCAACCCAGGCGTCATGTCATTAAGGTCCTTGTGGATAATGTGGACCAGGGGCCTGTGATCCGTCTCGACAGTGAATGTCGGCAGGCCGTAGACATAGTTGTGAAACTTGAGAATGCCAGTGAGAAGGCTCAGGCATACCTTCTCGATTTGTGCATACCTTTGTTCGGTGGGCATCATTGCCCTTGATGCGTCGGCAACTGGTGCCCAGGATGAAGTGTCATCGCGTTGCAGCAGGACCGAACCGATGCTATCCTGGCTCGCATCTGTCAAAATTTTCATTTCCTTGTCTGGATCGAAAAATGCCAATTCGGGTGCAGTGGTGAGCTTGGCTTTCAGCTCCAACCACTCTGCCTGATGGGCCGCCTTCCACTCAAAGGCAGTGCACGTCTTCACTAGGTTTCGTAGTGCCGTGGTGTGTGAGGCCATGTTTGGGATGAATTTGCCCAGAAAACTGACCAAGCCCAGGAAGCGCAATACCGCCTTCTTGTCTTCCAGGACCTTCATGGCTGCGATGGCCTTGACCTTGTCTGTGTCCGGGCGCACGCCCTGCTGAGAGATCTGGTCTCCTAGGAACTTGAGTGTTGACATGCCAAAGCAATATTTGGCCCTGGTCAGCTTCAGGCCATTAGTGTGGACACAGCGGAATACCTGCTGGAGACGGGAAACGTGCTCCTCAGGGGTCATGGACCACATGATGACGTCGTCCACGTACACACAAACCCCTTTGATTGCCCTCCATCATCTGCTCCATGATGTGATGAAATATCTCCGATGCCGAGACGATGCCGAACGGCATGCGATTATAGCAGTATCTGCCAAACGGTGTGTTGAAGGTGCAGAGCCTTCTGCTGGACTCATCCAGCTGGATTTGCCAAAATCCATGTGATGCATCTAACTTCGTGAAAAACTGTGCATGTGCTTGAAGATTTCATTGATGTCCACTTCACAGTGACTATTGAACTCGTCCAGGATGGTCTGAAACTTTGTCTTGTCCTGGCCTTTGGCGAAGTGAAACGAGTTGAAGAGTTCGATGGCTTGATCACCCGCTGTTGAGAGGAGAAGCGCGATCTTTCTTGCATCAGACGCACCCACGAGCTCTGAGGCTTCGATGTACAGCTGAAACCTTTGCTTGAATATCCGCCAGTTGGCACTGAAATTGCCGGAGGTCCTGAGCTGGTGAGGAGCCTGAATCTTCTCCATGGTGCCAGGAAACATCTGCTGGTCGTCACGGAACGGACTGAGGTAAGCCACCTTAAATTAGTAGTCTCTTGGTATGAAATGAAAATCCCTTATTGTCACAAGTAGGCTTCAATGAAGTTACTGTGAAAAGCCCCTAGTCGTCACATTCCGGCCCCTGTTCGGGGAGGCTGGTACGGGAATTAAACCGTGCTGCTGGCCTGCCTTGGTCTGCTTTAAAAGCCAGCTATTTAGCCCAGTGTGCTATACCAGACATGGCATCATGTTGTGTTAGGTACACTGGTCTAACACTGGCTGCAACTGGATGCAGCTTTGATCAGAAAGATACTCCAGACCTTGAATTTAGTTCAATCGGGTTTATTGAACTAATATCACAGTTAGCACAATTCTCTGTGAGTTCGACTCTCTGCTATCTTAAGTGTGGTTACTCTGTCTGACTGAACCAGACTAGCTCTTAGCCACGTGGTGGAGGTGTGAGATTGTAACAACACTCTTGACTGACTCTCTAGATGTTCATCAGTGGAAAGAGGCGGAGTGTGAGTGCCTCGTATCTTTTATAGTGAGATACCACCCCTGAGAGTCCTGCCTGCTTATTGGTCATGTCCTGTTCTCTGTGTCCATTAGCTGCTTGTCTGTATATCATTATGTGTGTGTCTGCATATCATTACAGGTGTGATCCTTGGAGGGGAACATGTAGGTGGTGGTATCCTCATGCGTCTGATGACTTGGTCCTTAAGGCCATAGAGGTCACAGATTTGGAAGGTGCTTTTGAAGGAACCTTTATGAGTTTCTGCAATGCATCTTGCAGTTGGTACACACTTGATATTGGAGGGAGTGGTTTTGGAACTGGTGGATGGGTGCTAATCAAATGGGTTGCTCTGTCGTGGATTGTGTGGAGCTTCTTGAATGTTGTTTGAGGTGCACTCATCCAGGCAAACCCCCGGCTTGCGCCTTGTGGGTAGTGGACAGGCTTTAGGGTTCAAGGAGTCAAGAGATGAGTTACGCACTGCAGAATTTGTAGCCTCTGACCTTCTCTTGGAGCCATAGTATTTATATGGCTAGTCGAATTCAGTTGCTGATCAATGGTATCCCCCAGGATGTTGATAATAAGAGAGGATGACAGACAGCTGTATCTAAATGATTGCTCAGCAATAACCTGCCCACGAACATTCAGTTTGAGTTGCGCCAAGGCCACTCAGTTCCTGACTTCATTGTAGCCTTGGTTCAAACAGGATAAAACAGATGAACACTTGACCTGAGGTGAGAATGACTACCTTTCTTATCAAGTCAGCATTTGACTGAGCATGGCATCAAGGAGCCTGAGCAAAATTGGAGTCGATGGGAATCAGGTGGAGAACCCTCCACTGTTGGAGTCATACCTGGCACAAAGGAAGACGGTTGTGGTTATTGGATGCCAGTTATCTCAGCTTCCAGGACAACACTGCAGGAGTTTCTCAGGGTAGTGTTCTAGACCCAACCATCTCCGGCTGAGACATCAATGACCTACCTTCAATCATAACTTGAGAAGTGGGTTTATTTGTTGAATTTTGCACAATGACCAGCACCATTCGATACTGAAGCAGTCCATGTACAAATAATAAGACCTGGATGATACCCGGGTTTCGGCTAAGAAGTGGCGAGTAACATTTGTGTAACACAAGTGCCAGGCAGTGACCACATCCAACAAGTCTAACCATTGCCCCTTGACATTCTACGGCATTACCACCACTGAACCCCCACTACCAACATCTTGGTGGTGATCATTGACCACCTGGACTAGCCATATAAAACGGCGGCGATAAGAGCAGGTCAGAGGCTAGGTAGGAGTTCTAACGCAAAACCAGTCATCCGAACTTACTCCGAAGAATTCACAAGAACAATAACTCATCTCCTGACTCCACAAAGTCTGTCGACCACAAGACAGATGTGTGATGGAAAACTCTCCACTTGCCTGGTGCTGGAGTTCCAACAACACTCAAGAAGCTCGACACCATTCAGCACAAAACAGCCCGTTTGATTGGCACCCCTCCCACAAATCTTCACTCCCTCCATCAATGCCGCACAGTAGCAGCAGTGTGCACTATTTACAAGATGCTCTGCAGCAACTCAGCAACAAACCTCAGAAAACCCCTTCCAAACCCACAACCGCCACCATCTAGAAGGGCAAGGGCAGCAGATTCGTGGGAACACTACCACCCAGAAGCTGTGCTTCTCACCCCCCTGATTTGAAAATATATCGCCATTCCTTCACTGTCACTGGATCAAAATCCCGGAGCTCCCTCCCTAATAACCCATTGGGTATTGCTACACTGCAGCAATTTGAGAAGGCAGCTTATCACCAGCCTCTCAAGGACAATTTGGGATGGGCAATAAATGCTGGCCTAGCCAGGGAAGCTCAAACCCCTTGAATGAATAAAAGAAAGAGAGAAGAGAGGAGGACCCGGAGACAGGCAGCAGCACCTAAAGGTTCCTTAGTGCCGGGCGCCGGGCCCCTGTAGGGATCCACCGTATTGCCCGGGGGCCGGCACGGAGATGGGAACCCACGCTCATGCGCGGAATCACGGCGGCCATGCCGCGCATGCGCGAACTAGCGCTGGCTGGAGCTGCGACCACTCCAGCGCCGACCTAGCCCCCTAGGAAGGGGAGCATACCGGACAATTGAGGACCGCTGATGCCTGAGTGGTTGACACCGCTTTTCACGCAGGCGTCAGAACTTGGCGGCCACCAGCGGATAACAGGCCAATGTTCATGAACAGGAATGGGTCCTACTCCATGAACGTGCAGGTGGTCTGTGACCACCAGGATGAAGATCCTGCACGTCTGCGCCCGGTACCCGGGCAGTGTACATGACTCATTTATTCTGGCGCAATCGTTCATCCCCGGCATGATCGAGAGACAACCCCCCCCCCCCCGGCGGCGGGGCTGGTTGCTGATCGACAGGGGTTACCCGTTGCGGTTGTGGCTGATAATGCCTATACGGAGACCACAGACAGACATGGAGAACCGCTACAACAATGCCCATGCAGCGACCAGGGGTGTGATAGAGAGGCGCTTTGGGCTGCTAAAGATGCGCTTCAGGTGCCTGGATCACTCTTGAGGGGCCCTCCAGTACCCGTCAGATAGGGTCAGCAACATCGTTGTGGTCTGCTGCGTCCTGCACAACATAGCCCAGCGGAGGGGCGATGTGCTGGAGGAGGAGGAGGGGGAGGGGGAGGGGGAGGATCACGGTGAAGGGCATGCCTCTCCAGATGAGGGTAGGGGGGGGCAATATACGGGACATGGGGGCTGGATATGGACAGGAGGCTGCACTATGCCACCGGAAGAGCCAGCGAGCAAGGGACATGTTAATAGCCGCACGTTTCACCAACTAAGAGGGGGATTGTTGAGCAGGGGCACTGGCATCACTGTACTGCACCACCTCACCACCCTCACCTCCCCCAACACCGACCACCCTCACCTCCCCCAACACCTCACCACCCTCACCTCCCCTACCACCGACCACCCTCATCTCCCCTACCACCGACCACCCTCATCTCCCCACCACCGCGTCACCCTCACCTCCCCCAACACCAACGAGACTCACCTCCCCACCACCTCACCACCCTCACCTCCCCCACCACCGACCACCCTCACCTCCCCCAACACCAACGAGACTCACCTCCCCCACCACCTCACCACCCTCACCTCCCCCAACACCAACGAGACTCACCTCCCACCACCTCACCTCCCCCACCACCGACCACCCTCACCACCGAACACCCTCACCTCCCACACCACCGACCACCCTCACCTCCCCCACCACCGAACACCCTCACCTCCCCCACCACCGACCACCCTCACCTCCCCCACCACCGACCACCCTCACCACCGAACACCCTCACCTCCCCCACCACCGACCACCCTCACCACCGACCACCCTCACCTCCCCCAACACCGCATCACCCTCACCTCCCACACCACCGACCACCCTCACCTCCCCCACCACCGAACACCCTCACCTCCCCCACCACCGACCACCCTCACCTCCCCACCACCGACCACCCTCACCTCCCACAACCGCATTACCCTCACCTCCCCAACACCGATCACCCTCACCTCCCCCAACACCGGCCACCCTCACCTCCCCCACCACCGAACACTCTCACCTCCATCACCACCGAACACCCTCACCTCCCCCACCACCGACCACCCTCACCTCCCCACCACCGAACACCCTCACCTCCCCCACCACCGCATCACCCTCACCTCCCCCACCACCGACCACCCTCACCTCCCCCACCACCGCATCACCCTCACCTCCCCCACCACCGACCACCCTCACCTCCCCCACCACCGCATCACCCTCACCTCCCCCACCACCGACCACCCTCACCTCCCCCACCACCGACCACCCTCACCTCCCCGACCACCGCATCACCCTCACCTCCCCCACCACCGACCATCCTCACCTCCCCCACCACCGACCACCCTCACCTCCCCCACCACTGACCACCCTCACCTCCCCCACCACCGCATCACCTGCATGCACACCACCCCTCCATTACCCATCCACCTGCGGCACAACGAGCTGGGCTCACACGGTTGCTAGTGACAGCGGGCATGGAGGATGATGACAGCCTGCTCTGTGATGAGCTCTGTGCTCCATATTGTTAGACAATGTCTGACATGGCCATGGTAACATTCTCCATCTGGGTGGTCCTTGCATGCGGGCTGGACACTCCATCACATGGTCCTGTCGTTCTGCTGGGATGTGGGGTGGCATGGACATCCGGGGGATGGGGGGGGGAAGCACATCACACCAACCAGGGCTCAATGTTCTATCACCGCTCACTCACAGTGGCACTCAGTTCTCGCCCCACCGCCGCACGCATCGGACAGAGCACAGAGGCAGCTTCCATTGGTGTTACAGTGTGTTTAATTACAAACGTTACATACATGTGCCATCGCCCCTATATCTAAGCTGTGCCCTGTACCCGTGCCAACTTACTAGGTGTCTAACTTTCAGGCCTTACGGGCCCTGTCACTATGTCCAGGTGGTTCCCCAAGCGGTACAGCAGAAGTGGAGGTGGACTGCTGAGACTCCTGCCCTGCGACTCGGGTCCTCTTTGGCGGTCGTTTCCTGGGGTGGCACGGCCTGGATGGGCCAGGCTGCACCTGAGCGTCCCGGATGGCATCCTGCCACCCTATTCTGCCCTCTGCCCAGCAGATGCACCAGGGACGGTAGGGGAGGGAAGTCCATGCCGCGGTGATCCGGGACCTCCCCTGCAGGAGTCACCAGCATGGGCCCGAGCACCTCCTTCTCCCTTGGGGTGCCCGACGACCCCCGAGCTCCTGCATGGGACGTGGGTGCGAGCGTCCCCGAGGCACCCCCGACACCTGCCGCTGCCAGTCCTGGAGGCCGGCCCTGATATCGACCAGGGTCTGTATGTTAGCAGCCATGGAGCTCAGGAAGTTGGCCATCCCTGTCTTGGTCTGTGCGATGCCGGCCAGCACCTGGGCAATTGCGCCGTTGCTCTCAGCGATGGCCTGCTGAGACTGGGCCACAATGAGGAGCGCTGCTGCAATCTGCAGCTGGCTCTGGCACATGGCTGCCTGTAAGAGGGCAGCCCTGTCCTGGGCCACGGGAGCCGCGTGCACAGAACACCACAGGCCTTGCATAACCTGGCCCATGTCCAACACCATCACCCTCATTGCCATCACCACAGACGCCACCTGTGCGGTTTTGTCCTGGGGGCCAAGCATGACCGGCACCATTCCTTGCTCCTGCACACGGATACACTCCTCCACCTGCGTCTGTAGGTGCTGGAAACTGGCCGTCATCCCCTTCTCTTGCCCCTGGGTCTCTGATTGCATCGGGTCTATGTGTGGGAGATAAAATCCCAGGAACCTGGGACCCGTCTGGGCAACAGCTAGTTGCTGGGCCGGTCTGCCCTCCGACTGTCTGGCCCCTCAGCAGCTCCTACCTCCACTTTGTCATGATATTCAAACATACATCATGACACATACATAATGATAGACAGACCAACGGACCAATTAGCACACATAACATGACAGCCAATCACAGACAAGAGCAGACACAGTATAAGACAAGAAACACAACACTTCCTGAGCAGTCCATCTGGAGACACAGTCACAACGTGCTGAGCACCAAGTCTGATGTATAAATAGTTAGATGGAATAAAACTGTGTTGCCCCAATCGCAACCGTGTTGGTTCGTCTGTACCTCAGAGCACCCAACACCTCATGATACCAGGAGTGCATCGATACCTACCGGCAAATCTGCCATCCTGAGCCATGGACACCCGCAACAAACCGCAGCCGTTGCAAGTCCCTGGGAACCTGGGCACAAATTGGAAGCTCTTCAAGCAGCGATTCGAACTCTTCATGCAAGCCAATGAAAAACAGGACGCCTTGGACGAAACAAAGATTGCCATGCTCCTCACGACCGCAGGTCAGCACGCCATCGATGTATACAACTCCTTGGTGTTCGCGGAAGGCGAGAACAAAGGTAAGTATGACACGGTCCTCCTCAAGCTCGACAAGCACTTCAACGTTGAGGTCAACGAAACCTTTGAGAGGTATGTCTTTCAGCAGCGCCTGCAAGGTAAGGATGAGCTCTTTCAGTCCTCCCTGACGCACCTCCGCACACTCGCGCAGTCCTGCGGTTACGACACCACCTCAGTGTCCATGATCCGGGACCAGATCGTTTTTGGCGTTGCCTCCAGTCGCCTACATCAGCAGCTTCTAAAAATTAAAGACCTGACCTTAGCATCTGCAGTCGAAGCCTGTGTCCTGCATGAGAATGCGACCGGCCGCTATGCCCAATTTCAGGCGACCGAATCGGCACAGAGGGGGTCCCACGCGATCGAATCGGCAAGCCAGGCCGCCCACGAGGCCGATCGCGTCCAGGCAATCGAGTTTCTCCCGGCCCTCGGCCCGGACGAGGGCGGCCATTTCGCGCGCTTTTTAAGGCCTCCCGCGTTTGTGCGCGCCAAAACCTACGGCAACACTGAGGGACGTGCTGCGCAGGCGCGCCCGATGCAAGACCGAACTGCGCATGCGCAGTGGCGTAACGAACGCCATGACGTCATGACGTGCGGCAACTGTGGAGCTGCACATTTAAAAGGGCAATGTCCTGCAAAAACCCGACAATGCCTACGCTGTGGCAAGGTGGGCCACTACGCTGCTTACTGTCGAGCGGCTCAACCTGTTGATCTTCCACATCTCCGACAACCTCGCAGGAACGTGCGGACCATTCAGCCTCCACATCACAACATCCAAACCGATGACACAGATGACCAAGACGCCTTCCGGGTTGCGGTCATTGATGTGAACCGGGTCAACACCATCAATCCGGGCGATGAATGGAGTGCCACCCTGACGGTCAACCGATCACCGATCACTTTCCGCCTGGACACTGGCGCCTCCGCCAACCTCATAGCATGGTCAGCCTTCTACGTCATGAAGGTCAGACCACCAATCCAGCCATCCCGGTGCAAGATGGTCGACTACAACGGGAACGTTATCCCGGCCATGGGATTCTGCCAGCTCCAGGTGACACACAAAACACACACGGCCACACTCTCGTTCGAGATAGTTGGCTCATCGAAGGACTCCCTGCTGGGCGCACAGGCATGTAAGGCTCTCCACCTTGTGCAACAAATTCTCTCTCTCTCTCCAGACGGCACGTCTGACTTCCCGGATGCAGAGTTCAACGCACAGCTCCAATCGCTCCTCGCCCAGAACCAGGAGGCATTCGAAGGCATGGGAACACTGCCATACACCTACCGAATTCGCCTCAAACCGGATGCCATCCCGGTCGTTCACGCACCTCGCAGGGTTCCTGCGCCACTTAAAGACCGCCTCAAGCAGCAGCTGCTGGATCTCCAGGACCAAGGGGTCCTATCCAGGGTCACAGAGCCCACGCCATGGGTCAGCTCCATGATGTGTGTCAAGAAGCCCTCTGGCGAGCTCCGCATCTGTATAGACCCCAAAGACCTCAATCATAATATTATGAGGGATCATTATCCCATACCCAAACGGGAGGAGATCACCAGTGAAATGGCCCAGGTGAAGATATTCACGAAACTGGATGCTTCCAAATGATTTTGACAGATCCAACTGGACCCGTCCAGCCGAAAGCTATGTACCTTCAACACCCCTTTCGGCAGGTTCTGCTACAATCGGATGCCATTTGGCATCATCTCGGCATCCGAGGTCTTCCATAGAATTATGGATCAGATGATGGAAGGCATCGAAGGGCTGCGTGTATATGTGGACGATGTCATCATCTGGTCCACCACACCGCAGGAGCACATACATCGTCTCCAACGTGTTTTTGCCCACATACGGGAAAACGACCTGCGCCTCAACCGAGCCAAGTGCTCCTTTAGCAAGACCGAGTTGAAGTTCCTGGGGGACCATATCTCCCGGTCAGGGGTCCGTCCGGATGCAGACAAGGTGAGCACCATCACAGACATGCCGCAGCCGGCCGACAAGAAGGCTGTCCTACGCTTCCTTGGCATTGTCAACTCCCTGGGGAAGTTCATTCCCAACCTTGCCTCCCACACGATGACTCTGTGCCACCTCGTCAGAAAATCCACAGAGTTCCAGTGGCAGCACACACACCAGCTGGAATGGGAGGAGCTCAAACGCAAACTCACTACGGCACCAGTGTTGGCGTTTTTTGACACATCTCGTGCCACCAAAATCTCAACTGATGCCAGCCAATCCGGCATTGGAGCAGTGCTCCTGCAGCGGGATGACACAGCATCATGGGCCCCAGTGGCCTATGCATCGCAGGCCATGACCCCCACAGAGCAGCGCTACGCGCAAATTGAAAAAGAATGCCTGGGCTTGCTAACCGGTTTAGACAAGTGCCACGATTATGTCTATGGTCTTCCACGGTTCACGGTCAAAACTGACCACCGCCCCCTGGTCAGCATAATAAACAAGGACCTGAGCGAGATGACCCCTCGCCTCCAGCGCATCCTACTTAAACTCAGGAGGTGTGACTTCCAACTGGTCTACACTCCAGGGAAGGACCTCATCGTGGCGGATGCCCTATCCAGAGCAGTGAGCACGCTGCCAGATGCGGAGGGGTTCGTATGTCAGGTCGAGGCACAGGTGGCTTTTACAGCGGCAAATCCGCCGGCTGACGACTCCAGTCTGGCCCGTATTCGCAGAGAGACTGCGGCCGACCCCCTTCTACAACGTGTGATGCACCACATGACGGGAGGATGGCTCAAAGGGCAGTGCCCGCAGTTCTACAATTGTACGAGACGACCTAGCCATCATTGATGGTGTCCTTCTGAAGCTGGACCGGATTATGATTCCGCACAGCATGCGCCAGCTAGTTCTCGACCAACTACACGAAGGCCGAGAAGTGCAGACGGAGGGCTCGAGGGGCGGTATACTGGCCGGGCATCAGTGACGATATTGCCAACATGGTACAACCTGCCAAAGGTTGTACAACCTGCCAAAGGTTTCAGCCGGCGCAACCTCCTGAGACGCTTCTGCCCCATGAGCTGGTGACGTCCCCCTGGGCGAAGGTGGGTGTTGACGTTTTTCATGCGCTCGGCATGGACTATGTCATCATAGTTGACTACTTCTCAAACTACCCAGCAGTCATACGCCTGCACGATTTGACGTTGTCTGCTGTCCTCAGGGCCTGCAAAGACATCTTTGCTCGCCACGTCATTCCGATGACTGTCATGTCGGACAATGGGCCCTGTTTTGCCAGCCATGAATGGTCGTCCTTTGCTGCTTCGTATGGCTTCACACACGTGACGTCCAGCCCTCTGCACCCCCCAGTCAAATGGAAAGGCGGAGAAGGGCGTTCACATTGCCAAGCAGCTCCTCTGCAAGGCTGCTGCTGCCGGATCGGACTTCTACCTCGCCCTGCTGGCCTATCGCTCGGCCCCACTAGCCACTGGTCTCTCACCAGCACAGCTGCTGATGGGTCGCGCCCTCAGAACCACTGTGCCTTCCATCCTGGCACCAACAATAGACCATGCTCCGGTACTGCATAGGATGCAACTGCAGCGCGATCGCCAGAAGAGATCGTACGACATACGGGCAACTGATCTTCCCTCCCTGGCCCCTGGAGACAACGTCCGCATCCACCTACCAGACGGTGGCTGGTCAGCACCTGCCGAAGTTCTCCGACGCGTGGCTCCCCGCTCGTTCCTGGTACGCATACCGGATGGATCCATGCATAGGCGCAATCGCCGAGCCCTTCGCTTACTTCCACGCTCGCAACGGGACCCTACACAGACGCTGTGTCCTCCACTGGTTCCTGATAGCGACTTCGTGGAGCTGCCATATACCATGCCCCTTCTGTCGCCGCCCGTGGCCAGGCTCGCACCTCAGCCGGTGGTTCTCGACCCACCCTTGAGGTGGCGCCCACCTACTGGACTGGACTTATGAGACTGTTCACACGTCAAACTTTAGCAACTACTGTTTTATAACATGCCACTGTTTTATCGTTACAGGCCTCGTTTGATCGTTCCAAATTTCAACGTTGTTCTTCTTTTGTTATGGTACAACCTCGTTAGCATGTCACACCTGACATCGCCCCTTATATATAGTTAAGCCCCATGTACATGATGTAAATATTACGCACACACACATACCTTTAGCTGCACTCAGGACACATTTATATTTATAACCACGTAGGCACATAGTCTTGTAAAAAAGGGGGGCTGTCATGATATTCAAACATACATCATAACACATACATAATGATAGACAGACCAACGGACCAATTAGCACACATAACACGACAGCCAATCACAGGCAAGAGCAGACACAGTATAAGACAAGAAGCAGTCCATCTGGAGACAGCACAGGGCCAGGACCTCATTAGCAAGACACTCACACGGTCACAACGTGCTGAGTACCAAGTCTGATGTATAAATAGTTAGATGGAATAAAACTGCGTTGTACCAATCGCAACCGTGTTGGTTCGTCTGTACCTCAGAGCACCCAACACCTCACACCTGCTGTACCGGAGCGTTGTGTGGTGTGCACCAGTGAGTGTCCCAGGAGCCTCATCAATAAAGAGACCAACTGAGGTGATTGTCTCTGCAATGGAAGAGATTGTAGGAGATAGCAGTGACAGGAAGTCTGTGTCCTCATCAGAGCCAAACTTCTGTGTCTCCTGTGTTGTTTCTTCGAGGCGTTCCTGACTCTGTGTCACCATCACGTGTGTTCCTGTCCCCTGTGTTCCAATTGCCTGTGTGTCCATCCTCTGTGTGTCCATCCTCTGTGTGTCTGTCCTCTGTGTGTCCGTCCTCTGTGTGTCCGTCCTCTGTGTGTCTGTGTCCTGGGTTTCTGTGCCCTGGGTTTCTGTGCCCAGGGTGTCCATGTCCTGGGTTTCCGTGTCCTGGGTTTCCGTGTCCTGGGTTTCTCGGTCCTGGGTTTCCGTGTCCTGGGTTTCCGTGTCCTGGGTTTCCGTGTCCTGGGTTTCCAGGTCCTGGGTTTCTGTGTCCTGGGTTTCCGTGTCCTGGGTTTCTCTGTCCAGGGTTTCCGTGTCCTGGGTTTCCGTGTCCTGGGTTTCCGTGTCCTGGATTTCTCTGTCCTGGGTTTCTGTGTCCTGGGTTTCCGTGTCCTGGGTTTCCGTGTCGTGGGTTTCTGTGTCCTGGGTTTCCGTGCCCTGGGTTTCCGTGCCCTGGGTTTCCGTGTCCTGGGTTTCCGTGTCCAGGGTTTCCGTATCCTGGGTTTCCGTGTCCTGGGTTACCGTTTCCTGGGTTACCGTGTCCTGGGTTACCGTGTCTTGGGTTTCCATGTCCTGGGTTTCCATGTCCTGGGTTTCTGTGTCCTGGGTTACCATGTCTTGGGTTTCCGTCTCCTGGGTTTCTGTGTCCTGGGTTACCATGTCCTGTGTTTCCGTGTCCTGGGTTTCTGTGTCCTGGGTTTCCATGTACTGGGTTTCCGTGTCCTGGGTTTCCGTGTCCTGTGTTTCCGTGTCCTGGGTTTCTGTGTCCTGGGTTTCCATGTACTGGGTTTCCGTGTCCTGGGTTTCCGTGTCCTGTGTTTCCGTGTCCTGGGTTTCCGTGTCCTGGGTTTCCGTGTCCTGGGTTTCCGTGTCCTGGGTTTCTGTGTCCTGGGTTTCTGTGTACTTGGTTTCCGTGTCCTGTGTTTCCGTGTCCTGGGTTTCGGTGTCCTGGGTTTCCGTGTCCTGGGTTACCGTGTCCTGGGTTTCTGTGTCCTGGGTTTCTCTGTCCTGGGTTTCTCTGTCCTGGGTGTCCGTGTCCTGGGTTTCTGTGTCCTGGGTTTCTGTGTCCTGGGTTTCTCTGTCCTGGGTGTCCGTGTCCTGGGTTTCCGTGTCCTGGGTTTCTGTGTCCTGGGTTTCTGAGTCCTGGGTTACCGTGTCCCGTGTTTCCGTGTCCTGGGTTTCCGTGTCCTGGGTTTCTGTGTCCTGGGTGTCTGTGTCCTGGGTTTCTGTGTCCTGGATTTCCGAGTCCTGGGTTTATGTGTCCTGGGTTTCTGTGTCCTGGGTGTCCGTGTCCTGGCTTTCTGTGTCCTGGATTTCCGAGTCCTGGGTTTCCGTGTCCTGGGTTTCTGTGGCCTGTGTGTCCGTGTCCTGGGTTTCTCTGTCCTGTGTTTCCGTGACCTGGCTTTCCGTGTCCTTGGTTTCTGTGTCCTGGATGTCCTTGTCCTGGGTTTCTGTGTCCTGGGTGTCCGTCTCCTGGGTTTCCGTGTCCTGGGTTTCTGTGCCCTGGGTGTCCGTGTCCTGGGTTTCTGTGTCCTGGGTGTCCGTGTCCTGGGTTTCTCTGTCCTGGGTGTCCGTGTCCTGGGTTTCCGTGTCCTGGGTTTCTGTGTCCTGGGTTTCTGTGTCCTGGGTTACCGTGTCCCGTGTTTCCGTGTCCTGGGTTTCCGTGTCCTGGGTTTCTCTGTCCTGTGTTTCCGTGTCCTGGGTTTCCGTGTCCTTGGTTTCTGTGTCCTGGGTGTCCTTGTCCTGGGTTTCTGTGTCCTGGGTGTCCGTCTCCTGGGTTTCCGTGTCCTGGGTTTCTGTGCCCTGGGTGTCCGTGTCCTGGGTTTCTGTGTCCTGGGTTACCGTGTCCTGGGTTTCTGGTGTCCTGGGTGTCCGTGTCCTGGGTTTCTGTGTCCTGGGTTACTGTGTCCTGGGTTTCTGTGTTCTGGGTGTCCGTGTCCTGGGTTTTTGTGTCCTGGGTGTCCATGTCCTGGGTTTCTGTGTCCTGGGTGTCCGTGTCCTGGGTGTCCGTGTCCTGGGTGTCCGTGTCCTGGGTTTCTGTGTCCTGGGTTTCCGAGTCCTGGGTTTCCGTGTCCTGGGTTTCTGTTTCCTGGGTTTCCGTGTCCTGTGTTTCCGTGTCCTGGGTTTCTGTGTCCTGGGTGTCCGTGTCCTGGGTGTCCGTGTCCTGGGTGTCCGTGTCCTGGGTGTCCGTGTCCTGGGTTTCTGTGTCCTGGGTTTCCGAGTCCTGGGTTTCCGTGTCCTGGGTTTCTGTTTCCTGGGTTTCTGTGTCCTGGGTTTCCTTGTCCTGGGTTTCCCTGTCCTGGGTTTCTCTGTCCTGGGTGTCCGTGTCCTGGGTTTCTGTGTCCTGGGTTTCTGTGTCCTGGGTTTCCGTGTCCTGGGTTTCTGTGTCCTGGGTTTCTGTGTCCTGGGTTTCTCTGTACTGGGTTTCCTTGTCCTGGGTTTCACTGTCCTGGGTTTCTCTGTCCTGGGTGTTCCTGTCCTGGGTTTCCGAGTCCTGGGTTTCCGTGTCCTGGGTTTCTGTGTCCTGGGTTTCTGTGTCCTGGTTTTCCGTGTCCTGGGTTTCCGTATCCTGGGTTTCTGTGTTCTGGGTTTCTCTGTCCTGGGTTTCTTTGTCCTGGGTTTCTCTGTCCTGGGTGTCCGTGTCCTGGGTTTCTGTGTCCTAGCTTTCTGTGTCCTTGGTTTCCGTGTCCTGGGTTTCCGTGTCCTGGTTTTCCGTATCCTGGGTTTCTGTGTCCTGGGTTTCCGTGTCCTGGGTTTCCGTATCCTGGGTTTCTGTGTTCTGGGTTTCTCTGTCCTGGGTTTCTCTGTCCTGGGTTTCTCTGTCCTGGGTGTCCGTGTCCTGGGTTTCTGTGTCCTGGGTTTCTGTGTTCTGGGTTTCTGTGTCCTGGGTTTCTGGGTTTCTGTGTCCTGGGTTTCCTTGTCCTGGGTTTCCCTGTCCTGGGTTTCTCTGTCCTGGGTGTCCCTGTCCTGGGTTTCCGAGTCCTGGGTTTCTGTGTCCTGGGTTTCTGTGTCCTGGGTTTCCTTGTCCTGGGTTTCTCTGTCCTGTGTTTCCTTGTCCTGGGTTTCCGTGTCCTGGGTTTCTCTGTCCTGGGTGTCCCTGTCCTGGGTTTCCGTGTCCTGGGTTTCCGTGTCCTGGGTTTCCTTGTCCTGGGTTTCCCTGTCCTGGGTTTCTCTGTCCTGCGTGTCCGTGTCCTGGGTTTCTGTGTCCTGGGTTTCCGTGTCCTGGGTTTCTGTGTCCTGGGTTTCTGTGTCCTGGGTTTCTCTGTCCTGGGTTTCCTTGTCCTGGGTGTCCCTGTCCTGGGTTTCCGTGTCCTGGGTTTCTGTGTCCTGGGTTTCTGTGTCCTGGGTTTCTCTGTCCTGGGTTTCCTTGTCCTGGGTGTCCCTGTCCTGGGTTTCCGAGTCCTGCGTTTCCGTGTCCTGGGTTTCTGTGTCCTGGGTTTCTGTGTCCTGGGTTTCCTTGTCCTGGGTTTCCTTGTCCTGGGTTTCCGTGTCCTGGGTTTCCGTGTCCTGGGTTTCTGTGTCCTGGGTTTCTGTGTCCTGGCTTTCCGTGTCCTGGGTTACCGTGTCCTGGGTTATCATGTCCTGGGTTTCTGTGTCCTGGGTTTCCTTGTCCTGGGTTTCCGTGTCCTGGGTTTCCGTGTCCTGGGTTTCCGTGTCCTAGGTTTCTGTGTCCTGGCTTTCTGTGTCCTTGGTTTCCGTGTCCTGGGTTTCCGTATCCTGGGTTACCGTGTCCTGGGTTACCGTGTCCTGGGTTACCGTGTCCTGGGTTACCGTGTCCTGGGTTTCTGTGTCCTGGTTTTCTGTGTCCTGGGTTTCTGTGTCCTGGCTTTCCGTGTCCTGGGTTTCCGTGTTCTGGGTTACCATGTCCTGGGTTTCTGTGTCCTGTGACGGCTTCCCTTCGCATCGGTGCTTGCGTCCCTGCGGGCCACTGGCCCTAACCCTGGCTGGGGGCCGGGGGCGCCGGATGGGCAGGGACCACCGCTGGCTGGACCTGTAAGGCACAAGACAGCATGTATGGTTAGACAGATGGGGGTGAGCGGCTGAGGTGAGGGGTTGAGGCGAGGGACTGGGGTGAGGGGCTGTGGTGAGGGGATGGTGTGAGGTGCTGGGGTGAGGGGTTGAGGTGAGGGGCTGGGGTGAGGGGCTGGGGTGAGGGGCTGGGGTGAGGGGGTGGGGCCAGGCAGGCGGGTCTCACTAGGTGGCGTGCCTCGGATCTGGGCATCAGCATCCACCCGGTCCTCGGGTCCGCCAACGAGGTCCAGTGCCCTCTGCTCATACACGGTGAGAGGGTGCAATACAGGTGCACCACTCCGGTTTTCTCTCGCTCGCTGCGGTTAGGGGCGTTCTTCTCCTGGGAGAGGGGCACACAAACATCAACAGTGTTATGCCGTCCGATGCATGCTGTCCGGCAGTTGGGTCTATGATGGCATAGGTGCACAGGGCATCCGGCCAATGCAGCTGGCATGGGTGGGTGCAGCCATATGCGTCAGGGCAGGGGTTGTACTGTCCCACTGTGGGGGGGAGCAGTGTCACATGTGTGGGGGGTAGGGGGGGTTGGTGCCAGGAGCACAGTGCTGGATACTCACCCTGGCTGCCCTGAGTAGGTCGTGCAGCTTTTTACGCTACCGGCGCCACGGCGCTGAAGGCCTCGCCCACCTCCCTTCACAAACGCTGAACGGTGGCGCCTGGGGCCCTGCAGCCGGACCCGGTGTTCAGAGCCCCCCTCCTCTGCTCCGCGGCATCTAGGAGCATATCCAAATTGCCACCCCGGAACCTGGGCTCTGCACAGCGGCCAGCCCTCTTTCCAGCAATAGCTTTGTGTGGAGGGATACTCTACCTCGGCCTACCCCCCTGCAGTCCCATAACCCCCACCTAACTTTTGCATACTTACGGACAATTTGGCATGGCCAATCAACCTAACCTTCACATCTCTGGACTGTGGGAGGAAACTGGAGCACCCGGAGGAAACTCACGCAGACAGGGGGAGAATGCTCAAATCCTCACAGACAGTCACTCAAGGCCAGAATTGAATCCGGGTCCCTGCCGCTGTGAGACAGCAGTGCTAACCACTGTGCCATTGTGATGGAAGAAGATACAAAAACTGTCCCAGGAATGCTAGGGAACCTAGGGATTAGGAGAATGAGGAACTGAATGAAACTTGTACGAAATAAAAAAAAGTACTGGAGAAATTAATGGGGCTGAAAGTTGATAAAAGCCTGGACTGGATGATCTTCAACTAGAGTGTTGAAAGAGGTGGCTATGAAGATAATGGATATATTGGTGACCATCTTCCAAACTTCTATAGATTCTGCAATGTTTCCTGCAGATTGGAAGGTAACAAATATAAACTATTTAAGAAAGGAGGGAGAGAGAAAATGGGAAATTATAGACCAGTTAGCTTGACATCAGGAGTTGTCGGGAAAATGCAATAATCTATATAGGAAATAATGGTAGGATTGGGCAGAGTCAACTTGGGCACATGAGGAGCATAATTAGGCCATTCAGTCCACCGAGTCTGCTCTGTCATTGCATCATGGCGGCACAGTTGTTAGCACTGCTGCCTCACGGTGCCAGGGAATTGGGATCAATTCCGGCTTTGGGTGACTGTATGGAGTTTGTACGTTCTCCCTGGGTCTGCATGGGTTTCCTGTTTTACCAACCTGTTAACATTTTTTGAGGGTAGCACAGTGGCACAATGGTTAGCACTGCTGCCTCACAGTACCAGGCATCTGGGCTCAATTGGGGCCTCGGGTGACTGTCTATGTGGAGTTTGCACATTCTCCCTGTGTCTGCGTGGGTTTGCTCCGGGTGCTCCAGTTTCCTCCCACAGTCCAAAGATTGGGATTGGATTGGGCATGCTAAATAGCCTCTTAGCGTCCAAAGATGTGCAGGTTAGGGGAACTTAAGGGCTTACGATGATACGTGGGGGGTGAGCCTAGGTTTCGTGCTCTTTCAGAGGGCTAGTGCAGACTCATTGCGCCAAATGGCCTCCTTCTGCACTTTAGGAATTCTATGTAACTAGAATAATAGATAAGGGAGAACCAGTGGATGTTGTGTATTTGGATTTTCAGGAGGCTTTTTAATAAGATCCCACAGTGGAGGCTAATGAGCTCATGAAATTGGGTGTGATATACTGCTATGGATTCAGAATTAATTAACAAACAGAAAACAGAGTGGGGAAAAATGGGTCATTCTCATGTTGGCAGGCTGTGAATAGTGGTGTATTTCAAGGATCAATGCTTGGGTGTCAGCTATTCACAATCTACATTAATGATTTGGATGTGGGCAATGTTTCCAAGTTTGCTTATGACAAAAGAACTAGATAGGAATGTGAGTTGTGAGGAGGATGCAAAGAGTCTTCGAGGGGATTTAGACAAGCTAAGTGAATGGGTAAGGTCATGACAGATGGACTATAATTTGGAAAAATGTGAAGTTGGTCGGAAAAAAATAAATGCATAGTATTTCTTAAATGGCAAGAGATTGGGAATTGTTGATGTCCAAAGGGACCTAGATGTCTTTGTCCATAAGTCATTGAAAGCTTACAGGCTCCCTGGCTGGGAGCTCTCGGACCAGAATTCGCAGTCTCAGAATATGAGGTAGGCCATTTAGGACTGAGATGAGGGGGAATTTCTTCACTCAGAAGGCGGTGAATCTTTGGAATTCTCTACCCCAGAGGGCTGTGGTGCCTCAGTCAGTAAGTATGTTCAATACAGAGATCAATAGATTTCTCGGTATTAAATGTATCAATGGATATGGGGATAGTGGTGTGGGAAATGGCATTGAGATACAGATAAGCCAAGATTCCGTTGGACAGCGGAGCAGGCTTGAAGGGCCTACTCCTGCTCTTATTTCCAATGTTCCTATCTAAGTCATGGCACTTACACTCATATTAACTAAAGCAAGCAACTGCAGAACCATTTGTATTAGTGATCAGCCTCTATTCCAGTCAACTATGATTCAATATGTACCATGTCCAAGAAAGTTCAGAAATATGGCTTATGTTTAAACGCATGCTCTAACATCAACCTTGCGAAGAGACCATATGAATTTAATTACCAGGAACATTCAAAATAAAGGCCCAGAAACAGAAATGTATGGATCATTCTTGCTCACTACTGCTCCGCAGCTGTTTGACTTCAAAAAGGGACTGAGAGACCTAGATAGAGTGAATGTGGAGAGGATGTTTCCACCAGTAGGAGAAACTAGAACCCAAGGGCACAGCTTCAGACAGAAGGGATGATCATTTAAAACAGAGATGAGGAGGAATTTCTTCAGCCAGAGTCTGGTGAATCTGTGGAACTTATTGCCGCAGAAGGCTGTGGAGGCCTCGTCACTGAGTGTCTTTTAATACAGAGATAGATAGGTTCTTGATTAATAAGAGGATCAGGGGTAATGGGGAGAAGGCAGGAGAATGGGGATGAGAAACATATCAGCAATGATTGAATGGCGGAGCAGTCCCGATGGGCCGAGTGGCCTAATTCTGCTCCTATATCTTATGGTCTAATGGACACACTAACCAAGGCATAATTCCTATTCAAGCTCCCAACATCCTGAAATGTTGCTGGTCTACGCAATTCCTAATCCAAGCATGAAATGACCCACAATTATGTGTTTTTTAATGCTCAGAACACTGTGATCAATTGCTGGGCAAAACTCATCTGGAGGCAGCAGGAGATTTTACAATTCTAATAGCTTCTCTGCCATTTCCGCTCTTTTGTGTTGGTTGAATTGTTAAATTATTGTTTTGTTCTGTGAGTTTGCATCAACTGTAGTAGGCACAGAGTGAAAATCTGAGTACGCAGAAATCCAATTAGATGCCTATTGGCATGATGTCAGAAAAACCTCTGGATTTTATGACAAACAAATGACAAACTGTCATTTTCGGCAAGAAAATCGGTGTGATTTCTGCTGGTGCTGGAGGCACTATCTGGAACACGATCTTGAGCCTCTTAGAAATGTGAAAAACGCCACACCTGAGGCGCAAAGCATCAGATTCACTCGCTGCAGGGGTCACCTGAGCACTTCAATCAACGGGGCGCTGCATTTAAACGGGCTCCTCAGTACTTACTCATTTGCAGACCAGGAGAATGGCCACTAGAAGACCAGCTCCCAGGTTCTCAGAAGGGGCCCCCCAATTGATTACTGGATGTGGGCCTTGGTTTGGCAGCCCCCCCCCCCGCCCCGAAGCAATGCTACCAATCCCGCCTAGGAGGCGTGGCAACTTGACAAATAGGATGAGGTTCAATGCCACGAAAAAAGAAGTGACCTACTACGATCTGCACAGGTAAATGCCCCCGTCTCCCCTTGGCATTCAACCCTTCTGCCCCCGTCTCCAGTGAAAAGTCACATTGAACCCACATTGCGCCACCTCACAGGTTCCCAGCACCCAATCTCTGAGCATTATCCTCAAACGACCCCGCACTCCCCATCAGAACCCTTTCCTGCTTAAGCGCTGTGCCCACATTTGCAAATTGTCCTCGACTTCTAACCCACCAGGTGCTTAGCTAACATTATCTCATTTTGTGTCCCTGCAGGAGAAGATAGCCCATAACAGCAGAGAGAGAAAGAGATGGGTAGTACAATACCTGAACTAAGGATCTTGATTCCTTTTGCGGAAAGGGCCATGGAGCTCACAAGGGAGGACCAGGAATGGGCCTGCACAGTCAGGGCGGTTGGCCTGCGACAGGTAAGTGAGAAGGCACTGCACCTTCATTCAGATGACCAGTCTCAAGTGAGTTAGTTATTGTCCAAACCCTTGATCAGGCCATGTCCCTGGACTGTATCCAGCGCCGCCACAGTCAGGGAGGGGGAGGGGGGGGCATCAGCGGGTACTGTGGGACTGGTGGGGGATTATCCAGGGGTGGCGAGCGGGGTAACAGGGCGGGCAGTTCTTGGCAGGCCAGCTACGGACCCGGTCATTCTGCGTCCGTATCAGCAGGTAAAGCCGGCGTGGCGTGGCTGCTAGCCCTCCACCGGGCGGAGCATCGGTGCAGGAGCAGCGCCGACCTTTGCTCGTAAGACCAGACAGATCCTCCGGACATAGCCGCAGAATTGGAGAACCCAGCCCGGGGGCTTTATGTGCGCGGCGGCCAGCCTCCCACCGGACAGAGCATCTGTGCGGTGGTGGCGCCGACCTTTTGGTCATTAGACCAGACGCATCCGCTGGACATAGCCACAGAATCGGAAAATCCAGCCCCTGATAGGCGTCGGCCAACAGAGAATCCAGCCACAAGATAGGGAAGGCGTGAAAAAAATCCCTGCTCCAGTGCCATTCCCTCTCATGTTGTCACTCAGAGATGGGAGTGTTATGAGCAATGAGGCTGGAAGCAGTGGAAGCTTGAGGAGGGAGGAAGGAGTAGGATCGTCACCTTGAAACAAGTTCATATATTTTGTAGCCATGTCCAAGTAGCTAAGATCACGGCATTGACCTCGTCAGGGATTTCTTTCCATTGGTGGGGGAGGTGTTGTCTGGAGTGCTTTCTGCTTCGTGGGAGGAGCAGGTTCTCCCTCATATAGTCTACTGCCTGGGCCACAGCCTTGCAGGTAGCATTCTAGAACTTGGGTGTACAGGCTGACTCGTTCTGACTCCTGGGATTTGTCATTTAAATGGACGCACTGCCTGAGGCAGTCAGTTGCCGGTTCCTTCCAACATCTCCCTGGCCTCTTTAACAATGTTAATGGGGCAGTAAGGCTACCAACCCTACTTTCAAACTGTTAGTGCCCATTAATGCAGGATGACAGAATTGAAAACTGACCCTGGTGTGTATTGTCTTGTTGCATTTGTATGAGCAAGCTGAATAACAGAGCCTGGGTTAGGAGTTGGGATTTATTGCTGGGATAGGGAATTGGGGGGTCAAGACCTGGGGATGCAGCTAATTTAATTGATTATTGTTAATAATAGCTTTGCTGTGTGCTGAATATCATTGAGTGTTATCGTAATTCATGACATATTATTAGGGCTACGTTTTGCTTTAACGTTGTTATATATAAATATTTATTATCACTGTAGATTGCAGTTATTATAGTTGCTTTAATTATTATTTCTGTCCAGAAAGGTCAGGGTCTGAGACCTGGGGCAGTTTTGTTTGGGCTGGAGAAACCAGGATGAATATGTCAGATGATGGTAAAGTCAGCACTGTGGCTGAATCGCAGAAAGATGACTCTTGACCTGAACAAATAAAGTTACTATAGCTTCCTTGGTGTGATCTTTAACTTTGGAATTAATTCAGAGAACATACACAGCAGCAGACAAAACACACAGGAGTTTATTTCATGGAGACATCGATCCAGTTCTAAACAATTTTCATTTCAGTTGCTACCTCGAATATCTAAATAAAGGCTCAGAAGTCAACTCAGGCTGCATCCCCTTGCCTTGACCCCCAGTTCCCTATCCCAGCCCTAAATTCCAACTCCGAGCCCAGGCTCTATTATCCAGCTTGCTCATGTTATTGACCAAAACACTGGTGTGCCAGAAACTAAGCTCTTCCGGAAAGGAGAAAGGCTGCTGTTTTATTGCACTTACCTGCCGAGGTTCCTGACCAAACAACTCTTTCAGTAGTGAAGAGATCAGAAATAAATAATTACGGTTTGGCAGCATGAACTCCTGTTATGATCTTAGTGAAGACTGAGACTTTGCTAAGTGCAAACTTCCGAAAATTGAAATAAAAGTATTGGCCCACAGATCTACCGTTGTCCGGGGAAATCATACCTCAAAAATGCCCTGGATGATGTGCTGGGGGTCCCCTCAGAAAGCTCCACGCAAGCACTGCATGGGAATTGACTCGGAAGTTTTAGGAACCCTCCTAAATTCCAATTTAAAGTGGAGACTTTGTATACTACTACTACTAATAATAATAATTGCATATTGTTACAAGTAGGCTTCAATGAAGCTACTGTAAAAATCCCCTAGTCGCCACATTCCGACGCCTGTTCGGGGAGGCCGGTACAGGAATTGAACCCGCGCTGCTGGTCTTGTTCTGCATTACAAGTCGTATTGTTCTGACTCTGAGTAGAATAGTTAACTGATAAAAGTTAGAAGGTTCAAAAGCTGTTCTACCCTAGGTAATTATACTACTGACACCCCACAGAATTCCCCCCCACACACTGTCATGCATCCCTCCCCAACTCTCCACCAGATCCCCGACTACACCACACACCTGACTATCCTGTGACTCCCAACCTCCCAACTGTGTCCCTGACTACACCCCAAATGCCTAACTATCCCTTCCACCACCTGACTCTCCCCTGGATCCTGATTAGCCTCCCTATCCCTGACTACTTCTTCCTGACCACCCAATTAACCCTTCCACTCCTGACTACAAGCCCGATCATTCAACTCTGTTTTACTTTGATCGTGTTGGCTGAACGGGGAATGTTGTTCAGGAACCCAAAGAAGAGCCCACTCTTCTTCAAACAATTTTAAACATCTCGCTGAAGAGGCAGTCAGGACATTTGTTTGGGGTGACATCCCTGGCGATACAGCATATTGCGGAGCTCCATTTTGATGAAAACTGGATTTTTAGCTCAATCTCTGGGCAGAATTGTATGCCCCCAAGGCGTCGGTTTGAAGCGGGTGGAAGGTTTGAAATTGGGCGTAATGCCATGGATACCTACTGACCCTGCCCAGGCCCTAATACAATTTTACGTATGGTGGGAAGGCACAGGGAATCTCACCCATTCTTGGGTCAATTGAAATCCTAAGGGTTTCCTCTTACTCCCAGGCCACAATTTTTCCCACGGCAGGTAGAGGAGGGAGCCAAATTTGAAGCCAAGAGCTCACACCTTGGGCTATTGGTGAGAGAGAGGTTGTGGTTCCTCCTTTTGGTATGACAACCATGCATCATTTGAGAGCACTCTTGCCTCTGAATCGCAATGTTCAGCAAAACATTAAATCCTGCCCTCTGTTTGGGGCAGAGAGACCCAAGAGAATACCCTCAGATGAGACAAGCTGACATTTAAATATAATGTTCAAGTCTGATACCTGAACCTAGCATTTAATGGCTAAAATGCGTAAACCCGAAAGTTATACAGACCTATCATGTAAATAAACCAATGAGGGAAATCTCATATCTACAAGTTTCATTTGAAATTGCTTAAGATGAATCATGGATCAGCTATCACATTAAATACCAGCAGAGGCAGTCCTGACACCAGATGTGGTGCCAAACTTGTAAATATTATAGTCTTTCAGCTTCCTGTGCAATCAGGACACATGGATTTTAAAATCCTTACAGCATGTGGTCTTTTCATTGCTGACTGACATTGATGCTGTTGTTCCTGAGAAGAGGAACTAACTTTTGTGTCACTCAAACCAGGACATTAAATATAATATTTTAAGTGATCCATGTTAGCAAATTATCAGTAAATGTGGACCTTTCAGTTCAAAAATGATTCAAACAAATTCAGTTAAAAAGTGTGGTTGCATAAATATTACTGGCATAACTCAAAAAGTTTGCACTTTTATTTTCTGAATTTCCATTGTGATTAATTTCAAAATGTAACTGCCATGGCAACATAATAAATTTTAATTTTGTTCATTTTTTATTACGTTATAATTTTAAATAATACCTATTGCACAAGAAAAACCGATGATAATTTCCTAGGCAGGCTGGATGGTATGTTGGTCTTTTCCTATCTGAAATGGACCATCATGTTACTGTTTGTGTTCACTGATAATTCATAACGGTTTAAGTAAGGCATAACTTGATGTTTGCCTCACCCTTTGTATTTACAAATTGACAATTTTTGCCCTTTTTGTTTTTGGAATCCAAACACTAATACGAGTGGTCGTTATTCAAGCAATTGCAAAAGAATGCGAACAATCTGCTCTCGATCTCCTCTGATCTGTTCTCTGATGCATTTCAAATCTTCTCCTTGATGTACTCCTATTCTGCTCCCTGATGTGTTCCCAATCTGCTCCTGACACACTGTCAATCTACTCCCCAATGTGCAGTGGAAATTTAACAGAAAAACATGAGACCAGAATAAAAGCCTTTCCTTTCCCTCTTACCCCTTGTTTGTGATCTGAGCCCTGCATGGAATAAACCTCTGTTACCTTGATACCCAGCCATTCAACTAGCCATTCACGACTGCTGCTCTGGACATCCTCCAGAACTTAATTTCCTGCATTGCAAAAATGACGCTGAGCCATGAAAAGTCATGGGTTCCTATTTTTAAAATACATCAAGTAGCCATTTAAAATACAATAATTATTTTTTAACAATGCCCCAGTCTCATGTACAATGTCAGATCTGTCAAAAATGGGAAATTTGTAATAGGATCGTTCCCACTACCTCCCACAAGACTGTGCTATGTAAAAAAAATACCAGCTGGGTTGTTATAGGCTGCAAAACGGCGCTGTGTGTATTAGCACCTGGGACATGTCAGCAAGGAGACTTGCTTACCCAATGGTAGCGTTTGCTGCATGGCTTATGAATGAAACTATGTGTGACGAACATCCAACGATCCAATTAAATGTGAATCAATCAGCACATCAATGGATAATGGTTATTTGGCCAGCCATTTTTGGTTTGTCCCACAGGTAAATGACACTTTGAGGTCTGATTCCTTTGAGAGATAAGGGGCGGGATTCGCTGATCCTGAGACTAAGTATTGATGCCGTCGGAAACGCCGTCGCATTCCACGCCGGCGTCAACATGGCACCAGGATCAGCAATTCTGGCCCCTACAGCGGCCAGCAGGGTGCTGGAGTGGAATGGGCGCTGGGGGATGCGCGCATGGGCAGTGGATCCGGTACGAGCCCGCACATGCGTAGTCCCATGGGCGCGATTTCCGCACATGGGCGGTTTCTCCCTTATCCGCGCCGGCCCCCACCCAACATGGCGCAGAAGTACAGGCGCCGGTGCGGAAGAAAGGAGGCCGGGAGACAGAGAGGCCGGCCCGCCGATCGGTGGGTCCCAATCGTGGGCCAGGCCATATCGGAGGCCCCCTCCGGGGTCGGACCCTACTCGCCTCCACAGGCCGCCCCCGGACCCTTCAACGCCGAGGTCCCACCGGCTCAGAGCATGCCGGCGGGACTCGGGTTTTATTTTACGGCTGCTCGGCCCATTCGGGCCGGAGAATCACGGGGGGGGAGGGCCGTAGAATCCCGCCCAAGATGCATTTTTAAGCTATACACGGTTATTTGCACTTCTGTTGTTTGTACAGAACTAAATTGTTGTAAATTTAATATCAATTCAGTGAAAGAAAATGACTTTTGGACTTTTTTAATTGACTGGATGTTACAAAAATTCTCATTGAATATCTCTCCTGAATTATGTTCCTGTACTATTAAATGTTCTTGTTTGGGAAGGAGAGAGGGAATGCATTGTGATATTAGCCATCTGAATTTAGGATTGGACTACTCTGTGCAGGCAAGTGCAGTGGAGCAGGACCTAAAGCCACCCAACATAAATGATGCTAACCTCATTCTGCATTCATAGAATCATAGAGTCCCAACAGTACAGCGGGAGGCCATTCAGCCCATTAAGTCTGCACCTACCCTCTAATGTATGCCTACATGTGACAATAAAGATTATTATTATTACAAGAGAGCACTCAACCCAAGCCCACCCTATCCCAATAACCCCTTAACCTAATCTACACATCTTTGGACACTAAGGGACAATTTACATGGCCAATCCACCTAACCTGCACATTTTTGGACTGTGGGATGAAACCGAAACACCCAGAGGAAACTCACACAGACACAGAGAGAATGTGCAAACTCCACACAGACAGTCACCCAAGGCCAGAATTGAACCTGGGTCCTGGCGCTGTGAGGCAGCAGTGCCCACCACTGTGCCACACCATTGTAGGGATGTCTTTGAAACGGTCACGGCAAGCATACGGTGGGAAGAAGGGTGCTAGTTGCAACTGAGGTCCAGAATGTTGTTCTGCCATCATGTCTTTCTGGTGCAAAAGATGCAGTTCAGGAAGCATCTCAGAGGACCAGGACAGTCTCAATTCTGAAGCTCCAAAGAGTGCTATCAGGCCCTCTCAGTAAGGTAATTGACCCCCCCTCTAGGACTGATAACCAACCTACTTTGGCAAACTCCCCACTCTGAGCTCTTGCAATAGGGTTAGCAAATTTAGTTAAAAAAATTTGACTCTCCCTCATCCACTGCCAAATTGTACAGCAATTTTGCTGAGTAAACATCTGCCTTTGCTTTCCCGTGCTATTTCAGGATCTAACTGGTTCCTAATTGTAGTTTACAAGCAATTAAGAGGATCAGTTTCATCCTTTCATCAGTTGGTACACTGTGCAGGAAGAACTCCCACAGTCACCCGTTGTAACAGAAATATCGTGAGCAAACCAACGTAAGTCAATTTTTCCCCAAGGTTTTGCAATCCCAACTTAAACCCCAAACTGCAGAGAAACAGCATTTCTAGGTTCTACTATATTTTGGATAAGTACATTTTTCAATTTAACAGCATAAATTCCCTGGCAAGTAATAATAGTAATCTGTATTATTGTCACAAGTAGGCTTACGTTAACACTGCAATGAAGTTACTGTGAAAATCCCCTAGTCGCCACATTCCGACGCCTATTCGGGTACACTGAGGGAGAATTCAGAATGTCCAATTCACCTCACAGCACGTCTTTTAGGACTAGTGGGAAGAAACCGGAGCACCCAGAGGAAACCCACGCATACACAGGGAGAACGTGCAGACTCCACACAGACAGTGACCCGAGTCGTGAATCAAACCTGGGACCCTGGTGTTGTGAAGCAACAGTGCTAATCACTGTGCTACCATGCTGTTCTTAGTTAAAACTATTATTTCAAAAGCTGAGTTAGCATTGCAATGGTTATACTAAATTTGAGCATGTCAGGGCCTCTCTCCTCCCCCTCCCCTCTGTCAGAAGGTCAGAAGCCCATCCACATTCAATTAAAGGTTAATTGAAATAATTTACTGAGTAGTTGACTTACATTTGACACAGCCCATGAGGTTTTATGGTTAGCAAATGGGCTGCAAGAGTGGGCAAGAATGATAACCGGCATGGATGTATAATAATATAATAATAATCTTTATTGTCACAAGTAGGCTTATATTAACACTGCAATGAATTACTGTGAAAAGCCCCTAGACGCCACTCTCCAGCACCTGTTCGATTACACAGAGGGAGAATTCAGAATGTCCAATTCACCTAACAGCACATCTTTCGGGATTTGAGGGAGGAAACCGGAGCACCCGGAAGAAACCCACGCAGACACGGGAGAAAGTGCAGGCTCCGCACAGACAGTGACCAAGCTGGGATCGAACCTGGTACTCTGGAGCTACGAAGCAACTGTGCTAACCACTGTGCTGTCTATGTGGGAAGGGACTCGACAAGATGGAAGAGTGTGGAGTCAAGAAAGGAGGAAATTAGTTCAGTAGGACAGGAACAGATTGACACGATGGGCCTACAAGGAGAGTCCTGTTTGTGGATTTTGGGGAGGAGATATAAACGGGCTGTTCGGGATTGGGAGATTATGAGGTTGGAAGCTGTGGAGGGACGATCTCCAGGGGAGATGAGGTCAGTGACAGTCCTGAACAGAATGCTTACTGGTGGGGTCATGGTCCAGGGGAAGGTAGGAGGAAGTGCCTGAGAGTTTCCGCTCAGACTCTGCAAAGTCGAAGTCAGTATGACAGACAACCACAGCTCCTTTGTCGGCAGGTTTTCTAACAATATCAGGGTTGGAACTGAGAGTGTGGAGTGCTGCAAATTCAAAAGGTGACAGGTTAGAGTGGGTGAAAGGAGCAGAGAAATTGCAACGGTCGATGTTACACCGAGAGTCCTCAGTGAAAAGATCAAGAGCAGGTAAGCGGCCAAAGAGAGGAGTCCAGATGGAGGGGGAACACTGGGGGCAGGTAAAAGGATCTTTTGAATGGGGGAGGACTCCTTCCCAAAGAAGTGAGCACGGAGACGAAGGCGGCAGAAGAAGAGTTCAGCATCGTGTCGAGCCCGAAATTAATTAAGGCGGGGGCATAAGGGTAAGAGGCTATGTCGTTTGCTGTGGTCTGTTCGACCTCAGAGAGGGGAAGGTCAGAGGGTATGGTGAATACACGGCCAAAGGGAGGAGTCCAGTTGGAGGGAGAATATTGGAGGCAGGATCTACTGAACAAGGGATGACTCCCTCCCAAAGAACAGCTCCGAGACGAAGGCAGCGGGAGAAGAGTTCAGCATCGTATTGAGCCCAAAATTAATTGAGGTGTGAAGGGTGTCAGGTTGAGCCCTTTGCTGAAGCACGTTCGCCACCCACAGAGGTCTCCACTCGAGGACTGAGGGTCGCACAGAGGTTAACGCTGCTGTCTCACAGCACCAGGTGACTGTCTATATGGAGGTAGCACTTTCTCCCTGTGTCTGCGTGGGCTTCCTCTGGGTGCTCTTGTTTCCTCCCACAGTCCAATGATGATCAGGGTAGGTGGTTTGGTCATACTAGATTTCCCCTTAGGGTGGGGTTGCAGGAATAGGCCAGGGATTGGGCTGAGGTAAGGTGGTCTTTCGAAGGGTCAATGTAGACTCGATGGGTCAAATGGCCTCCTTCAGCGCTGAAGGAATTCTATGGCAACACAGGAACTGCCCAGAAATTTGCAACTTCTGTTGGGCAATTACCCTACACCTGAAACGCTCCAAAAATCTGATTTAAATTGGAGACTTTGGGTGATTCTGGTATCTTAGCAAGAAAGATTTGAAGGACTAAAACCAGTTTAAACTCTTGGGGTAACTATGTTATTGACCACCACTACCTGAATCCGAACTGGATCCCCAACCACCTGACCCCCACCCACCAAAAACCTGACTACACCCGCATGACTACCTCCAAATCATAAATACATGAGCCCCCAAAACTGTACGTTAATGCCCTGCCCATTCAACCCACCCCCTCATAACTGCCAACCACCCTCCCCCCGACCATTCTAAACTACCCTCCCACCATCACCTCCCCTCCCCTGCCATCTGCCGTAGCCCCTTACACACTTACCTGACACACTTACCTTACTCATTTACCGTCTCTCCTGTAAAAGTGATTGGGATCTTTAAACTTAGCTGTTCTTGGCAGTTAGTGCCATAGAAAGGGGGTGTGGTTGCACTGCACTAAAGAAGTTGCTGGAGCAGTTATCCTCCACATTTCTCAGCAGGCCCTGGTCTGAAGTACAGGTGAGAACTGTGCAGCTCCAAACTAAGGTAAGTTAAAAAGGAGCAGAGTGGCAATCCCATTAATAATAATAATAATAATAATAATAGTCGCTTATTGTCACAAGTAGGCGTCAATGAAGTTACTGTGAAAAGCCCCTAGTCGCCATATTCCGGCGCCTGCTCGGGGAGGCAGTCTTTCCCTGTCTAATGTTACCTGAGTACCTACCCAGGTAACTGAGTTGAAACCCTTTGAAGTTTCCAACTCTAACTCAGCATAGGAGACATTTTGGGATGGTTCTGGAGAATTGTCTATCAGAAGAGGAAAGTTCCTGTCATTACAGTCGATCCTGTGAGGGATCCTGCAGCACATCTTCCAGCGCACTTGCAGACTCCGACCATTTGGAGAGTGGAATATCTGGACTTCGATGTCTCGAATCCCTCAAGTCTTGAACAACTTTTCTCCCCATATACATTAATATAACTTTTAAAAATCCTTCATGTGCTAATACATACATAAATATATCAATATTAGTGAATACTGAATTAAGTATTGAGTTTAATGTGAGTACATCCACGAGTTTGTACACAAAAGAGTTAAGTGAATTATACATCATGCAAAAAGGATTCATTCATCCCTACATGCACCTCAGAATGTAGTCGAGGAGTCCAAATATTTGCCTGTAGAAATTATGGTCTATAATTGCCTAATAATCATTGCTTCCCACAATAATTTTAACTACAGAACAGAAGGTGCACAATTAAAGATTCTTGGGCTCATTGCCCATATCAGTGAGAACAGCTGGTCAGCTACCCCTGTCATACCAAGACTTTGCAGGAGAACACAGGATGATCAGGCTGCATTAATTATAGTATAAATGCTCTTGGCAAATGATCATGTAAATGCAATGCAACCTCAGCCACAACTATGTTTTTGGTATTGCAGAAAGGTGAAACGTTGGAGGGTATGTGTCTCCTGTGTCCCATCTCCTATGAGGTAACTACTTTTTGATATATATAAAAATTGCTGTTAGTACCACATATGAGAAAAGTTTGTTGGTGTTAAGTATTATGCTTGGAAATTATAGATTGTGGTGTTATTAGGCGAATATGCAATTAGAACAGCTGACTGGTTCATATAATATTCTTTTACCCGCTATGTTAATACACGTTAATATGTTTATTTTAATTGTGAACTGCTTTCAATTGCTCATAGTTTTCTTATCTGTAATCATTACCCTGAGCTCTTTTGAAATTATGTTCAATACATTACTTCCCAAATTTGTACTTGCTTAAACAACAGAAAGAACACAAAAGAGGAATGCCTATTGACTGAAAGACTATACACAACATCAAAGTTTTTATTTTGGTTGTTTAGGGGTTTGTAGCATCGACAGACCCCTCTATTATTATCTTGTAGTGTATTGTCACTCAAGGTGCTTGGCCCAGGTTTGAACTAAGCGTAAATTACAACTTAATTCCTATACAGGTTGTCTGGTATGGAATGCGCAATATGATTATTACAATAGTAGTTAATAAAACTTGGGGGACTGCACAACATTTTCTCAATCCCTAGATTTGTTCAGATAACATTTAAAAAATCCAATGCTCTTATATGTGTTTTCATATCAAATCATTGCTATTAAGACCGTTAAGGATGCGAAAAATATATATGAGAACGGGGAATTTAATTCTTCTTTCCAAATGGATTTGGTGTCCCCAATGTGAAAGGAATAAGTTGGTTCTTTCTACACTTTGGCTTTAATATTTCACTAGTCCAGAGGTTGATGTCATGACCAAAGAAATGATTACAGTCAGTTAAGTCGCCATAGTCCCAGATGACATCGGCTGCTTTCCCCTTTGAGGAGGAGAGCTGACTGGTGGTGATTTAACCTGAGGGTCACCGCATGTCAGGCGAGGGGCAAGGTTGAGAAGGCGGGGTCTTCATGAATAACCTCAGCCAGTCCAGGAATTGAACCCACACTGTTGGCCTTGCTCTGCATCATGAACCAGCTGTCCAGCCAATTGAGCTAAACCAGTTGCCAAAAATGATTACAGTACATCGTAAGTCAATGAATAGAAAGTTTTGAGCTCAGATACTCTCTAAAACAGACATCAATATTGCAGTGATCTCAAATATCACCAGGAGCTTTATAATTGCATTTATATTTTCTCTTCTTCCCGACTCAGTCTTTTGTGAGGGCCACAAAGAGTCCAGCATGAGTTTGTAGAGTCAAACAGAAAGTAAATTTATTTGCAACAATATTTACACAGCACCAGTAGTTCATTACTGGTTCTATCTCTGTCTATACAGCTGGCAGGTTAATGGTTGCCCTGCCCTGTTGAGGAGGTAACCAATTGTACCCAGCCAATAGGATCCAGGCAGGTTATAACATAGCCTCGACCATTTATTTAACTTTCATTTTAAGTTATTTGATGAAGTAGCAGAGATATTTGGTGTGGATAATGCACTTGGATCTGTATGTTTGGAATTTCAAAAGCATTTGACCTGCAGAATCAATTCGTGAGTGGGTTAAACGGATACATGCAAATTGTTTAAGGGACAAAAATAGAGAGTATTTCAAACTGGAGGAAAATATATTGTGGAGTTCTCCAGGAATCAGCATTCGGAATGCAGTCTAAGGGTTTGGCACATATAGAGTTAACGAGTATAGTACCAGCCATAAAATGATGTACGAAGGCACATGAACCAGGCTCAGCTAAACATGGAGACAGTTCCTGGCTTGTACCCTTCACTGTACACATTTAAATAGTTCTAGTAGTTAATAAAGGTTTATAGTTAACCTGCAAAAGACGATGGAGACTTCTTGAAGATATACTTGTTGTGTTTGGTCCTTTGTACTTCACGAAGGAACTCACCGAACACTTTGACTTGTCCAAACCAGAATCTTTTCATGAGTTTCATGTGGTAAGATAGCAATCTGATACAGAGCACGTTATCACGGAGTCTGCTAACTACTCCTCTGAAACTTGCACCTCTCACTGACCATTCACATGCACATCTTATTACCCTCTCAATCTTCTTTTGAAGATGGCTGGATGTGTCTCCCTTTATATCCGAGTCACAGGTCACATGGCCTTGGTCAAGAGACCACGGGCGCGATTCTCCACTCCCACGCTGGATGGGAGAATCGCCTGGGCCGCCAAAATTTCCGGGAACGCTGGTCCGACGCCCTCCCGCGATTCTCCCAAGCGGGCGGAATGGCCCGGTCGAGTTTCGTGGGCCACAGGCCGGAGAATCGCCGGAGACACCGAAAATGGCGATTCTCCGGCACCCCCGCTATTCTGAGGCACGGATGGGCCGGGCGGCCAGGCCAAAATGGCGGGTTCCCCCCGGCGCCGTCCACACCTGGTCGCTGCAGTCGTGGGCAGTGCGTGAACGCTGGGGGGGTGGCCTGTGGGGGGGCGAGGGGGGATACTGCACCGAGCTTCACCTTGAATGTGGGGTGGCCCACCGATCGTCGGGCTGTCCTCTCTGAAGGAGAACCTCCTTCCTTCTGCGGCCCCGCAAGATCCGTCCCCCATCTTCTTGCGGGGCGGACTTAGAGAGGACGGCACCCACGCATGCGCGGATGACGTCCGTTATGCGGCGCCGGCCGCGTCATCTATGCGGCGCCGCTTTTACGCAGGCGACAAGGCCTGGCGCGTGTAGATGACGGGGCCCCGATACTGGCCCATTGTCAGGGCCTGAATCGGTCGGGACCGGGGCCATTCCGCGCCGTCGTGAACCTCTTCAGCGTGGGAGTGGAGAATCCCGCCCCACATGTGTGTCTGTACCGCCACTTGCTGGTTGGAGGTCGCACACCATTCAACTATGATATAGCCCATCGGCATATCACCACAATACTGACCTGTAACCAACACCCTCCCCACATGGTAGCAGCAATGGGATAAAAACCCACGGTCTTGCAAAAATGTAGAGACAAAGGGCAGGATTCTCCGGAAATATTTCGAAGTGTGGTATTGAGCGGGACCTGCCTGGAGCTTCTCGGCGCTTGGCATGGTGAGGCCGGCAATCCAATACAACATTAATCGGTCCACTTAATGCGGCCCCACGGGCTTCACGGCGCAAATGAAGGCTTGTTAGCTGATTCATTGGGACCTCGCTTGCCAGCACCCCCCCCGCTAACAAGGTTGGGCAGCACTTAAACGCACTGGTACACCCAGTCCCACTCAGCTCGCTGCCATGGCGCCAAAATGCCCGGCCCCAAGTTTTCGAGACGTGGACCTGGGGAGGCTCCTAGACGCAGTCGAGGCCAGGAGGGATGGCCTGTTCCCCTGAGGCTCACCATCCGCTCACCCACTGAGACCTTTCTGTCCCCATACGAGCATCCCACCCAACTCTCCTTTCACCCACCCTCCCTTCATCCCTCCTTTCCCTTCAAGCCCCCCCGAACACTTCCTTCCCCACCTCCCACCACTGTGAACCAAGTGTGCGGCTAACAATGCCTTCTCTGTGTCTCCGCAGTTGAAGCTCTCCCACAATCGCCAGGAGAGGGCCCAGACTGGCAGAGGGGTGCCGAACATGATCCTCACAACCTTCGAGGAACGGGTCCTGGAGGTGACGGAGGTTACCAAGGACAGAGCCGTCACCAATGCAGAGGTTGACGCATGCTGCAGATGTAAGGATTTACCAGGTTCCACACGGAGGATTGTCAAACGTGTGTCATTACGCCATACAGATTGACGTATTACTCCCACTGACCACATGCCCATTCTCCCGCGGTCTCCAGCCGATGGTGCCGGTCCATCAAGGGTGGGCCCCCTCCCATGCCTCCCATGAGACCACTTCGGAGGAGAGCTCCTATGATGCCACAATCGACGCATCATAGTGGTCATCCCCACCCTCCACCAGCGCAGAGACACACATCTTAGTGGGCAACATTAGTGGTCAGGCTTCTGGGGCACAATCTGGTGAGCACCACACAGTTGCTGATGCACATCAAGTGGAGGCAGTAACCCCCAGACGAGACAGCAGTCGGACGTATGCTGGATCCCACGACCCAGCTGGTTCCTGCCTGGTGCTGAGCCGATGAACCAGGCTATCCCGGAGCTGATAGAGATATTAGGGAGATGCCAGCGACACTCCAGCTGGTCGGAGGAGTCTCAGAGTCTACAGGCGCAGGAGATATTGTCGGCAATGCGTGGCAATGAAGCCAACGCTGCTAGGGTGGCGACCGCAGTGGAGAGCCTTGTTCACGATATCAGCAGCATTAGTGGAGGTGTCCAAGGTTGGCGCAGTCGGTGATGGCCATGGCTGAGAGCCTCAGCAGAATATCCGACTCGCTGGGGGATGTGACCCAGTACCAGGCAGACCTTGATAAGGTGCTGCTGGACATGTCCTGGTCTCAGATGGGAATGGCCAAGGTGCTGAGGAGCTTGTCCCAGTCATAGGTGGACATTGCTGAGTTGCTGCAGAGCATGTCCCATTCACTGAGGAACATCACCCAGGGCGTCAACACGATGTTGCAGACATTGGGGAGACCCCAGGGCTGTCAGGGCCAGATGATGCAGGAGCAGTCGGGGCCCGATCCAACTGCGCCTCTGTCCCAAGGTGAAGCCAAGAGTCCAATAGGCACTGACCGGGAGGAGAGGGTGCTGGGTGCCACCCATCCCATGGAGTGGGAATGGTGACCACCAGCTCCCCCGGGTTCCGCCACCCTAACGACGCTGTGTCTTGCAGTCAGCACACGGGACAGGGCAGCACATCTGATCCAGAGCCCCCAGAGGATGCTGCCAGGGGCATCGAAGGGACGCGTGACAAGCAGCTGTCTGCCTCCATCTCTGATATGGGGACACACCTAGATGTAGTGAAAGAGCAACGAAGGCACTGCGGGAGGGGTGGGAATGGGGGGTATGTAAGAAGTGGGGAGGGTGAATGGATAGAGGGGAGAGTGGGGTGGCACCATCGGGAGAATGGTGCATTGTTGGATACCTGTGAAACATTAAAAACCCTTCACCACAACCAGTATGATGCCTCTGTCACTTTCTTTCGCAATGCGGGCCGACCTCCGAACCCTTGGCCCATCTCTCCTGGCATGCACCCTCCCCCTCCCCCCGCCCCATCAGATTGAGGAGCACCTGCACGCGGCTCGCTGCGGATTACATCACCCCCCTGCGCTCGACGGTGACCCACTGACGGTGCCGACACAATCACAGCACCCTGGAGTGTTGTGGCACATACCCTGGGAGGGTGGGAAATGGGGGCAGTGGGGTGGGGAAGGATGTGATGACAGGCCAGGCCATGTCCTATGTGAATCGGCTGAGTATTAAGGCATCCCTTGCCCTCCGGGTTTGCCAGACCCTTGCCGCTGCTGCCTGTCCTGCGGCCACTGGCTGGTCCGTTGGTTCATGCCCGGAATCGTCCTCCAGCCCATGCTGGTCCATCGCATCCTTATCATCCTTGACCTTGTAGTGATCTCTATTTGTGCATGTACAAAAGGAGTTAATGTGTAATCAGTAGCACCACATGATTACCAGAGGGCCGGACCAACAGGGGTATAAAAGGCAACCACATTGGGTCTCTGGGTCTCTCTTTGATGCACTGTGACCAGGGCAATAGCAGACTAGTTCAGATGGCTAGTGGAGTTACGTATAGTTACCGTAGTTAGATCTTGTTAACCTTATCACTAGTATCAAAGTTAAAGTAAAGAACTCATGCAATTATTGTTATAGTTACTCAATAAACCTTTTGTTATTACTGGATGAGTTCGATTCTTCTTCATCGAGATTCAGAAGACCTCATCACTAACCAAGGTTTGAGTAGCACATGTTACCTACCGCACAAGTAACAAAACATGGTACCAGGCGTATTGGCTTTAACAGAACTAGTTAGATTAGGTTAGACAAAAAGAGAAGAAAATTCAGGCCGGATATTCAACTGTGGGAGAGTTTGCAGCAAATAGATCCTCGACAACTAACTATGGGACTCATTGGACCTCTAGGGCAGCTGGAAACAACCGGTAATTTAAATTATGACTGGAAAAGATTTGAACAGATATTCCAAATATTTATCGCAGCAAATGATTTAAGCACGGTCTCTGATGCAACAAAAAAAGCACTACTACTCTCAATAGGAGGGCATGAAGCTAGAGAAATCTATAATTGCTTTAATTACTTAGAAGGTGAAGACAACACCAAATTAGAAGTAATACTCAAAACATTTGATAAACACTGTAAGAGTCAGTCTGGAGAGATGCTGGATAGATTTAACTCTTGTCATAAATGCCAGAGACAGAGGGCCCATCACTGATTTTATTACAAATCTCAAGTTAATACCACAACTGTGATTATGCTGATTTCAGAGACACTATGATAATGGATCAATTAATTTATGGACTCTCTGACAATAATTTGAAGGAAGAACTTTCCGAAGATAGGTATCTAACTCTAGAAACTGCTATACAAAAATGCCTTGCTTATGAACAAAAACAAAATCAATACTGTGAGTCTTTACAAACACAGAATCAGTATCTAGAAAACAAAACCGGTAAAAATGGCTCGAACACTCACCACGAGGCAGAGGCAGGATCTCACACGATGCAACAGCACTTTTTGATGGCAGCCATCTTGAGCGAGAGAGTTCCGGCCAGGACGCACATGTACACTTCTCAAAAATACCCTCGAGGAGCCGCGCATGCACAGTTGCGAAAAGAGCGCACAGTAAAGGAAACTCGAATTGCACATGTACAATCGATCCTTACGCATGATGTCACGAGCGTCATAATGTCAGAGGACCCGGACCACGCCCACTTAAAAGGGAAATGCACGGAAATGAACAAAAAGAAATGTAAAGCTGCAAAACCCAATTTTCTTACCTCAAAAGACAGAACAATGACCAAACTTACACCAGCAGTTAAAAATAGCCTCCGCAGCACCCTGGCACAAGCAGTTTGCACCACCCAAAGAGGAGAGCACAGTGATTTGTTCATTGAAGAATATTACTCAGAAGATGATTTCTTCCTTGGACATAGAAAGAACAATGACAAATCTGAAACAAAAAGAGATGATTTGTTCATTGAAGACTACCTCTCAGACATGGATGAATTATTTGGATTTGATGATCGTTGCATCAGCAACACGGTTGAAAAGCTCAACACGACTCTTCTCATGGTAGATGAATCCAATACCATGATGCCATGGCAGATGGTCGATACATTGGATGACAGCAATACCCAAGAAGAAGACGACGCCACACAGAGAGCATAGATCGACTCTACAGCGAGAACACTGCACAACTCAACAGAGAGAGCGATGATAGACTCCACAGAGTGAGCGATGAAAGACTCCACAGAGAGCGTGATGAAAGACTCCACAGAGAGGGCGATGAAGGACTCCACAGAGCGAGTGATGAAAGACTCCACAGAGTGAGCGATGACAGACTCCACAGAGAGAGCGATGAAAGACTCCACAGAGAGAGCGTTGAAGGACTCCACAGAGAGAGCGATGAAAGACTCCACAGAGAGAGTGACACAAGACTCCACAAAGAGAGCGATGCAAGCATCCACAGACAGCTCGGTGACAGACTCAAAAATGGAAGCAAGGAAACATTCCATAGCCAACGCCAAACATGAACAAGACTATGAAAGTCTACCAAACTCACGTTAACAACAAAAAGACTATGACAGTCTACCTAGCTTATTTGAGCCACCAGAACCCAGCACATTTCACCAACAAGAAGACAGTCTACCCAGCTCATTGGAGCCACCAGAAGAAGACTATGAAAGTCTACCCAGCTCATTTAACCAACAAGAGGACACTGAATGTCAACCCACTGTATGTGAGACAAGTGACGAAGAAATCACAATTCCCATACAGGATGTGCAGGATCACAGCGAGACTGACAGATCTCAGCTCGTCTGCACAGAAGCACTCAACAATCAGAGGAAGGCTACTCATGAGTCCAGAGAGACCACGTCAATTGAAATCTTGATGAGTTTGACTCCAGAAGAGGAGCACCAAGAGTCCAGAGAGACCACGTCAATTGAAATCTTGAAGATTTTGACTTCAAAAGAGTAGCACCAAGAACCCAGAGAGACCACGTCAATTGAAATCTTGAAGATTTTGACTCCAGAAGAGGAGTACCATGAGTCCAGAGAGACCACGTCAATTGAAATCTTGAAGATTTTGACTTCAAAAGAGTAGCACCAAGAATCCAGAGAGACCACGTCAATTGAAATCTTGAAGATTTTGACTCCAGAAGAGGAGTACCATGACCCACAACAAAATGAAATCTTGAAGATTTTGACTCCAGAAGAGGAGCACCATGAGTCCAGAGAGACCACGTCAATTGAAATCTTGAAGACTTTGACTCCAGAAGAGGAGCACCATGACCCACAACAAAATGAAATCTTGAAGATTTTGACTCCAGAAGAGGAGCACCAAGAAACCAAAGGGGCTTCAAATGAACCAGAAATAACTCCAGAAGAGGAGCACAAAGAAATCAATGATGATTCAAGTGAACCAGAAATGACTCGAGAAGAGGAGTACCAAGGAAGCAAAGAAGAGGAATCGAATCCGCCACAAATGACTGATGTCACCAAGATCAATGCAACATCAGATCATTCTCACAATTCTCAAGAAGAAATGCTCAATGTAACAGATACCACAAAGGACACTGACACCAATAACTGTGACAATGACTCAAATCATCCACACAGAACACTCACTGAGCGCAATAAGAACAACAAACACCGCAAGACGCACAGCAGAAACAAGAACAACAACAGCAACAACAAAAACAACATGCAGCGCAACAAGAACAACAAAGACAACAAGAAGCATAACAGAAACAACAGGCACGACAAGAAAAACAACAAGAACAGAGACGAAAACAACAAGCACGACAAGAAAAACAACGAAAACAACAAAAACAGAAACAACAAGCACGACAAAAACAACAACAAGAACAACAACAACAAGAATGACAACGAAAATAACAAACGCAGAAATGACAGAAACAACAACAATGAAAAAACGACCTGTACAGCATGGTACAACTCTGCACATGAAGGACAATGCCACAGCACACTGCAAAACAATGACAAGGCATGACAAAGAATCTCACAAATACACAGTTGCTCCAGAACAAGCAAGCACGCCAGCTTTCAAGGCAGATGACACACTAGATCAATACCGTAAGCACCGGAGAAATTCCAGGTCAGACGACAAAGGTGACATACAGAATCAACACCGCAAGCACAGATAAATGTCCAGGTCAGACAATGGTGTAACACAGAATCACTACCACAAATAGAGAAAAAAAAAAAAAAGTCTAAATCAGACAACAAAATGATTCGACCATTAGAACACCTCATAATGATTGATGGTCACTTAAACACAAGAACACTGACGATGTTCACAAATAAATAATTACATCAACATCACCACTTCAACAACAGAAGACGAAAGAAACTCGACCAAACAAATTCATAAAGTTTGGGCTCACAACTTTTCTAAATAAGTTTGGACTCATAAATATTAATTGGCTTTGTATAATCATCACGATCATCATAACTTGTACGTAACATCATTTGTCTACCTATCTCAGGCAAGCAAAAAAAACTTAGAGACTTAATGTATTCACAATTGACGGACTAGCTCATTGATTTTATGTTATGCATTTGCAAACTGCATCATGTTTGTTCAATTTTCTTTACAACATACAGAAAATATGTAACATGAAAAAAAGGGGATGCAGTGATCTCTATATGTGCATGTACACAAGGGGTTAATGTGTAATCAGTAGCACCACATGATCACCAGAGAGCCGGACCAACGGGGTATAAAAGGCAACCACATTGGGTCTCTCCCTCTCTCTCGGGTGCACTGTGACCAGGGCAACAGCAGACTAGTTCAGATGGCTAGTGGAGTTACGTATAGTTACTGTAGTTAGTTCTTGTTAACCTTATCACTAGTATCAATGTTAAAGTAAAGACCTTATGCAATTATTGTTCTAGTTACTCAATAAACCTTATGTTACTACTGGACGAGTTTGATTCTTCTTCATCGAGATTCAGAAGACCTCATCATTAACTAAGGTTTGAGTAGTACATGTTACCGACCACACAGGTAACAAAACAAAGCTCCTCCTCCTCCTCCTCCTCGGTAGCCACAGGTTCCTCATCCCCCACTTACAGAACAAGGAGGTGAGCAAAGATGGCTACTCACCTCCTCGGCTCCCCGCAGGAGCCCTCCTGCCAGGTTCATATTTTAAAAAAGAAATACTAATCAGCGCCAGCATGACCACTTACTGGGGATGCCGCCGAATCAGGGGAGGCTTTGCATATTGTTAATTGTATGGAAATAGGGCTTAAGTGGTAATTACTGGTTTCGCGCCATACTGTGGCGGGATCCCGATTTCGCCTATGCTGTTTGCATCGTAAATTGTTTGGCACCTGGCGTGGTTCTCGTATTTGTCCTTTCACACTAATCACCAGCCTCCTCTCGCTTGAACAAAATCAGTAAAGGCAATCGCCCCCACAATGAAATGCTGGAACACTGAGAAATATTCAATAATGAAAGTTCAGCTTCAGAGGTCAGTAGCCATGGAACATGGAACATGTAAGCTAAATCTTTTAAAATTCCAGGCTACAGCAAGTTCCAAGAGCTCGTATACATAATTCAATACCAAAACATATGCGGCCTGGTGGCGCAACGAGGTTGATAAATTTTGTGAGGCCTATTGTGAGATTCTCGACACTTGAGATGTCGCACGAGATTCATCCAAATCTCACGAGATGGCGCGATCTGGATCTCGCCCGCGTTGAGCGACATCCAGATATACTTAAATATGTCTGCACTGGGAATATGTTCCTGTGGCCCAGGAACTAATGGCCTGGCCAGCGAGGCCTGGGCCAGGCTCCATTTAGTATTGTCTACAAAAACGTGGACCAGGCCTAACGGCACCTGAGGCATCTCCCAAGGCTTGGGAGTCCCCTGGGTGGTCAGGGATAGGGAAGGGTCACTCCGTGGCTCTCCCTCTGGCTCCAGGGCAATCCGGCACTGCCAGCCTGGCACCTTCGCATTGTCACCCTGCCACTGATAGGGTGCCAGAGTGGCAGGGCTGGGGTGCCCGCATGGCACTGTCAAAGGTCTGGACCTGAGGGGGGCTATGCCGATGAAAGGGGGGGTTTGAACGGTGGCGTGATGAAGAGGGGGTATGAAAGTGCATAATAATTGTTGTTGGGGATCCTGAAAGGAGGCCCAAAAGGGAGGTGGGGAGGTCTGATAAGGGAGGGGGCCCTCAACGACGCCATAGCGGGGGCAGCACAGTTGCGCAGTGGGTTAGCCCTGCTGCCTCACGGTGCCGAGGTCCCAGGTTCGATCCCGGCTCTGGGTCACTGTCCGTGTGGAGTTTGCACATTCTCCCCGTGTCTCTGTGGGTTTCGGCCCCACAACACAAAGATGTGCAGGCTAGGTGGATTGGCCATTCTAAATTGCCCCTTAATTGGAAAAAATTAATTGGATACTCTAAATTTGAAAAGAAATGACGCCATAGCAGGGGCGTCCTCACCAGTGGGGGGTGGTGGAGTAATGCCCATGTGTGCGGGGGGTGACATTGCCCATGGGTGGGCATATGGGGGACCCTCAAGCTCACTTAGAGATCGGGCACCTTTTCGAAATGGCACCCCGATCTCTGAGGAGCCGGTCTCATCAGCGAGTACAGCTGCCCAGTGTTGAAACAATTTCTAAATGGCCACCTGCATGAGAGAACAGGGGTGGGATTCTCCAATAATGGGGCTATGTCCCCACTTCAGCGTCAAAACACGGGTGAATCACTCTGGACTTTTCTGAAGAAAGTCCAGAGTGATTCTCCTACCTGGCTGCCGATACGGGACCCTGCACCTCTGGTCGGGGGTCCACACATGCGCACGGCAGTGGCCTGCAACGGCCGCCCAACGCAACATGGCGGATCCATACCGCGGACCGGCACGGTAGCACAAGTGATTAGCACTGTGGCTTCACAGCGCCAGGGTCCCAGGTTCGATTCCCCGCTGGGTCACTGTCTGTGCGGAGTTTGCACGTTCTCCCCGTGTCCGCGTGGGTTTCCTCCGGGTGCTCCGGTTTCCTCCCACAGTCCAAAGACGTGCAGGTTAGGTGGATTGGCCATGATAAATTACCCGTAGTGTCCATAAGGGTTGGGAGGGGTTGTTGGGTTGCGGGGATAGGGTGGAAGTGAGGGATTAATGTGGGTCGGTGCAGACTCGATGGGCCGAATGGCCTCCTTCTGCACTGTATGTTCTATGTAATTCTATGTAAAAAAGATAGACCCCCCAAGATTGCGGGTGTATTCATTCATCGGTGAGGCCACCTGCCATGTTACAAGCAAGATGCCTGCCTCTGTGACCCCTTGGTTCTCTCCCAATGGATGGTGTACACTGCTACCTGGAGGTCTTTCAAGACGGCTGGACAAAATGGTCACAAGCTCTGGGCAGAATGGTCACTGGCTGTTGAGCAGAACGCTCACAGGATATGGGATCACAAGCTTCTGGGCAAGTGTGGTCACAGGCAGAGGCAAAGATGGCCTGAGACAGCGAACTGGTGCTGGTGAACCTTTGAAGATTGCACCAGTTCATCCGACCACCCCACCTGATGATTCAGCACTGCCTCAGTCTCTGCATCTGGCGAATGAATGATCAGCAATCCTACCAGCTGGCCGTTAATTGGGTTGGACAGTGCACGATAATTTTGGAGATAAGGTTTATGGGATTTACTGGAATGGTATCAGGGATGAAGGACTTCAGTTCTTTGAAGACAAGAGAAGCTCTGAAGAAGAGGGATATGGGCCGGGATTCTCCCGGAATTGGCGGGGCGGCCCGTACCGGTGCCAAGAGCGGCGTGAACCACTCTGGCGTCGGGCAGCCCGGAAGTTGCGGAATCCTCCGCACTTCCAGGGGCTAGGCCGGCGCTGGAGGGGTTGGCGCCGTGCCAACCGGCACCGAAGGGCCGGCGCGGGCCGGCGCGAGTTGGCGCACGCGCAGAACTGCTGGCCATCGTGGAGCCTTACAGAGGCTGGGGCAGAGGGAAAGTGTGCCCCCATGGCACAGAACCGCCCGCAGATCAGTGGGCCCCGATCGTGGGCCAGGCCACCATGGGGGTTCCCCTTGGGGCCGAATCCCCCCGCACCCCCCGCCGAGGACCCCACTAGACGGCCGACAAGCCAGGTCCCACCAGGATGGACCATGTCCATATCACGTCGGCGGGACTGGCCAGGAACGCGCGGCCGCTCGGCCCATCGGGGCCCGGAGAATTGGGCGCGGGTCGGAGAATCCCGCCCATGGACTGTTAACGTTGGCTGTGGTTTTCAGGTCCCGCCCATTGCTGCATTCATCACTGCGATGGAACATTTGGTGGACCGACAAAAGTTCCATTGACTTTGGGCCTGGAATTTCAGATCCCACTGTGGACAGGACTGGAAAACTACCACAAGTTAACTCTGTTTCTCTCTCCACAGATGCTGCCAGCCCTACGGAGTTTTTCCAGCATTTTCTGCTTTGATGACTGGCGAAGCTGAGGAGATGTTCAAACTCATGAATAGCTTTGACCGCGTAAATAAGGAGAGTGACAAAAGAATTGGTAACCAGAAGATTGTAGCACAATCAATCACTCACGAGACGAGATGAGAAGGAGTCGAACGATGGCTTTTCTACGCAGTCTTGTTCCCCAGCAGCACAGTTACAGAATGCGGCTGCTGGGAGAACCCGGGCTCTTATACTCCGCCTTGCTGGGTGGAGCCAGCAGGCGGCTGATCCAATTGGGATCCAGTGTCTATCTACCAATAGCCTCTCGGCATCCCAGGGTACCTTAATACCCCTAATACATACCACCACATTCAACCCTTGTTAAAAAGGAACCCGGCGGGGTAGTGGGCCGTATGGTGGTAGGGGTTTCCAGAGTCGGTACCTAGGATGCCGTTAACACGGCGGCTATGCTCCGATACTAACTACTTACAATGCCGCTTTTACTGGGCAACCAAACCAAAAAAACATTATTTACAGAGGCGTTTCGTGCTTCATTATACAGATTCGATGAGTCGGATGGGTGCCCTGGTCGTCCTCGCCGATCGTCTTAGCCCCGGTCGTGATGCAGGCGCAGGTTCCGGCCTCGTCGTCTCTGGGAGCGTTGCAATGCCTCGTCCTGCTTCAATATCCTTATTCGGGGCCGGGGGAAAGGACCGATCCACCCTGGAAGGGGGCGGCTGTGGGGTGGGCCGGCGGGAGGGAGGGGGTGATCGGTGTTGGGGGGGTGTGTGTGGCTCCAGAGGGGGTCATTGGTGTTGGGGGGGTGTGCGGGGCTCCGGCGGGTGCCAGGTCCCGCAGGGAGATCGTGTCCTGTCGGCCATCGGGGTATTCCACGTCGGCGTATTGAGGGTTCGCGTGGAGGAGATGAACCCTCTCGACCAACGGGTCCGATTTGTGCGTCCGCACATGCTTTCGGAGCAGGATGGGTCCCGGGGCTGCCAGCAGGTCAGGAGTGATGTTCCGGAGGAGGACTTCCTAGGGATGGCAAGGAGGCGTTCGTGAGGTGTTTGATTCGTTGTTGTACACAGCAGCGACCGGATGGCGTGGAGGGCGTCCGGGAGGACTTCCTGCCAGCGGGAAACTGAGAGACCTTTGGACCATAGGGCCAGTAGGACGGTCTTCCAGACTGTTCCATTCTCCCTTTCTACCTGACCGTTCCCCCGGGGGTTTTAACTGGTCGTCCTGCTCAGGGCGATGCCCTTGCTGAGCAGGAATTGACGCAGTTCGTCGCTCATGAAGGAGGACCCCCTATCGCTATGTATGTAGGCGGGGAAACCGAACAGTGTAAAGATGGTGCCGAGGGCTCTAATGACCGTGGCTGCGGTCATGTTGAGACAGGGGATGGCGAATGGGAACCGGGAGTATTCGTCAATCACGTTGAGGAAGTACGTGTTGCGATCGGTGGAGGGGAGGGGGCCTTTGAAGTCCAGGCTGAGGCGCTCAAAAGGACGGGAAGCCTTTATCAGGTGCACTTTATCTGGCCGGTAGAAATGCGGCTTGCAGATCTGGCAGATCCTGGTGGCGGCCCTGACCTCCTCGATGGAGTAGGGCAGGTTGCGGGTCTTTATGAAGTGATAGAACCGAGTGACCCCTGGGTGATCCTGGTGGAGGGTTCGGAGGTGGTCCACTTGTGCGTTGGCACACGTGCCGCGGGATAGGGCATCGAAAGGCTCGTTCAGCTTTCCGGGACGATACAAGATCTTGTAGTTGTAGGTGGAGAGTTTGATCCTCCACTGCAAGATCTTGTCGTTCTTGATCTTGCCCCGCTGGGCATTATCGAACATGAAGGCAACTGACCGTTGGTCAGTGAGGAGAGTGAATCTCCTACCGGCCAGGTATAGCCTCCAATGTCGCACCGCTTCAACTATGGCCTGGGCTTCCTTTTCCACTGAGGAGTGGCGGATTTCTGAAGCGTGGAGCATGCGTGAAAAAAAGGCCACGGGTCTGCCCGCTTGGTTGAGGGTGGCCGCCAGAGCTACGTCGGACGCGTCGCTCTCGACTTGGAAGGGGAGGGGTTCATCGATTGTGTGCATCGTGGTCTTTGCGATATCCGCTTTGATGCGGCTAAAGGCCTGGCGGGCCTCTGTCGACAGGGGAAAGACCGTGGACTGGATTAGCGGACGGGCCTTGTTCGCGTAGTTGGGGACCCACTGGGCGTAATAAGAGTAGAAGCCCAGGCAGCGTTTCAGGGCCTTGGAGCAGTGGGGGAGGGGGAACTCCATGAGGGGGCGCATGCGTTCAGGGTCTGGGCCTATAACTTCATTTCGCACTACGTAGCCAAGGATGGCGAGACGGTCGGTGCTAAACACGCATTTCTCCCTGTTGTATGTGAGATTCAGGGCGTTTGCGGTCTGGAGGAATTTGCGGAGGTTGGCGTCGTGGTCCTGCTGGTCGTGGCCGCAGATGGTGACGTTGTCGAGATACGGGAATGTGGCCCGCAAACCGTACCGATCAACCATTCGGTCCATCTCCCGTTGGAAGACCAAGACCCCGTTAGTGACGTCGAATGGAACCCTTAAAAATGATAGAACCGCCCATCTGCTTCGAAAGCAGTGTATTTTTGGTCGCTCGGGCGGATGGGGAGCTGGTGGTAGGCGGACGTAAGGTCCACTGTGGAAAAGATCTTGCACTGTGCAATCCGATTGACCATGTCGGATATGCGCGGGAGAGGGTACGCATCCAGCTGCGTGTACCGATTGATGGTTTGACTATAGTCTACGACCATCCTCTGCTTCTCCCCGGTCTTTACAATTACCACCTGGGCTCTCCAGGGACTATTGCTGGACTGGATTATGCCTTCCTTCAGCAGCCGCTGGACTTCTGACCGGATAAAAGATCGGTCCTGGGTGCTGTACCGTCTGCTCCTAGTGGCGAGTGGTTTGCAATCCGGGGTGAGGTTCGCGAACAGGGAAGGCGGGTCGACCTTGAGGGTCGCGAGGCTGCAGATAGTGAGTGGGGGTACAGGACCGCCAAATTTAAACGTTAAGCTCTGGAGATTGCACTGAAAATCCAATCCCAGGAGTGTGGCAGCGCAGAGGTGGGGAAGGACGTACAGCCGGTAGTTTTTGAACTCCCCCCGCTGCACCGTGAGGTTCGCGATGCAGAACTTTTTTATCTCTACTGAATGGGACCCCGCCGCCAGAATTTTTTTTTGATTACTTAGGTGGATCGGAAGGGAACAGCGTCTTACCGTATCAGGATGTATAAAACTCTCCGTGCTCCCAGAGTCGATCAGGCAGGGCGTCTCGTACCCGTTTATGAATATCGTTGTTGATGCCGTCTGGAGCGTTCGGGGCTGCGACTGGTCCAGGGTCACCGAAGCCAGTCGTAATTGTTGCACTGGGGCGTTTTCTTCAGGCCCCGTGTGGCCATCATCCCGGGGTCCTTAGACGTCAGCCAAGATGGCGGCATTCACGGGTCGCACATGGTCGGGGGTGGGCAAGATGGCGCCGCCCATGGATCGCACGTTGTCGGGGGGGCACAAAATGACGGCGCACATCCCTCCCACGTGGAGTCCGGGACCCAAGATGGCGGCGCCCATTGGCCGCACATGGATCGCTGGGGGGGTTGAGTATGGGGTTCTCCCCCGGAGATTGCGGCTACCCCCCGGCCTGGCACACAGCGACGAAATGCCCCTTTTTCCTGCACCCTTTACAGAGGGCCGAGCGGGCCGGGCAGTGCATCCGGGGGTGTTTCCCCTGCCTGCAAAAGTAGCAGCGGGGCCCCACCGGGTGATCCGCCACTCTGGCAGCGCAGGCCTGCGGGGGGGTCGCGGGTGTTCGGTCGCGGCGGGGGTCCACGGTGTCCAAGGGGCTGCCGTTCGGTCGGGGGCGTAGGCGCGGGCGTTCTGTAATGCCACATCAAATGAGGTCGTGAGGGTCCATGCCTCTTTGAGGCCTAGTGTGTCTCTTTCAAGTAATCGTTGGCGAATTTGGGATGAAAGCGTACCTGCCACGAATGCATCTCGGACCAGCAGCTCTGTGTGTTCATTAGCCTCCAGTGGTGGGCAGTTGCAGTTTCTCCCCAGTATCAAAAGTGCATTGTAGAACTCGTCCAGCGATTCCCCGGGGGTCTGCCGTCTCACCGCGAGCTGGTGGCGTGCGTAGACTTGGTTGATGGGCCGAACGTAGATTCCTATCAGCATCGCGATCGCCGTCGGGAAATCTTCTGCATCCTCCATAAGCGTGTAGATATCAGGGCTCACCCTGGCATGCAAGACCTGGATTTTCTGTTCCTCCGTAGGTATGCCGGGGGCCGTCCGGAGGTATCCCTGGAAACGCGCTAACCAATGTTTAAAAGTGGCCGCTGCGTTTGTCGTGTGGGGGCTGATTCAGACACTCCGGCATGATTCGGAGCTCCAGGTCCTTAAAAGTTTACGTAATAAATTGTAGCACAATCAATCACTCACGAGGCGAGATGAGAAGGAGTCGAACAATGGCTTTATTGCGCAGACTTGTTCCCCAGCAGCACAGTTACAGAATGCGGCTGCTGGGAGAACCCGGGCTCTTATATTCCGCCTTGCTGGGTGGAGCCAGCAGGCGGCTGATCCAATCGGGATCCAGTGTCTATCTACCAATAGCCTCTCGGCATCCCAGGGTACTTTAATACCCCTAATACATACCACCACAAAGATGCAGACTTAAGATGATTGACAAAGGATCCAGATGTGACATGAGGAAAGTGGTTCTTACATAGCCTGCCATTGTCATCTGTAATGCAGCGCTTGAAAGGTTGCTGCAAGCAAATGTAAAATCAGAATTGGAAAAAATACTTGAAGGAAGTAGGTCTATGTGCTTACTGCAGCAAAATGGGATTAATTGTATAGCTCTGCTCAAAAACCCAATACAGTTACAATGTGCCAAATGGCTTCCTTTGCTGAGGCACAAAGGTATACTTTATGCCTCTTATTTAACTGTGAAACTGTAATTATACTTTTTAATAATGATACTGTAATTATATTCTTTAATTTCCTTCCAGACATATTTTTCATTTTGGAGATAAAAGCAATTTTCAGATAGTTTGAACAGTTAAAAACAGTTCAATTTCTGTTTAGCTGGCAGCCCAGCCAGAACAGTGACAACCATCATGATTACCTCATAAATGCAACCAAATCAATCTGTGACACATTTGTTATGTGTCTAAAGAGGAAAGGAATGCTGTCAGATATGTAAACTTGCTGGCAGTGCCCAGAGTGACACTATATCCAGTTGAGTAATCTCATCCATTCTAAACTAGATGGATGAGGAATGAATGGCTATGTAGCAGTCACTTGAATGCAACATGAAGGGATACGGGCAGAAACAAGTGAGCATAACAAAACAACAAAAGCACATGGAACAAAATGGAGGTAGGGATCATGATCTAAAGTTGTTGACTGAGATGGTGGATTAGACATAGTGGAGGAACCTGTTAACGATGTTGGATGGGAACTGTGTGTGGGAATTCTTTGTTGAAAAAAACGAAGGAATATCGGAAGAGAAACTGGTCAATTGGATACTCAGTTGGCACACTCAATGGGCTGCAGGTTTCACCACAGATCTTCCAGCACCTTTGTCACCTATTCTAGGAACAGGAAAAGCAGATGCTAGATGATGATTGAAGTCTCCTCTCGCGACAACCAACCTTAATCATGAAACAAACTATCAAATTGCTTCCTGTTCTTGGTTAAATTTTTCACTTTGTATGCTTGCCTTTTCTCAGTCAGAATGACAACTTATGACAAATATTGCTGGTACAGTATTTTACTTTGAACCCTTAGGATTAAAGGAGGGGAGACCCGGGGAGAGGGGCAGATGGGATGAGGTGAGCCAACAAGGGCTGTTAGCGGATATGGGGATCACAGTTACACTGTGCCTGATGGAAGGGATGTTTCAATTCGTAAACTATTGTTCTTTTTTCTGAAGTGTTCTTGCGTTCAGGGAATAATAAAATGGATTGATGGCAAATTACCCACACATGTTAAAACTTTCAATTTTCATTTACTCCAATGAAAATGAAAATTGCGAAGATACATGGCAACAGACGGATTCAATAACGGCCATTTTAGATTTTGGCCCAAAATTGTGTATAAACTTTGGGCAAGAACTGAATATAGCTTGGCTTTAACATTTTTTGCAATGAAATAACTTGTCAATGCTCATTGCAGGCTAACTGTTTCACTAATAGCCACCTGGTGAGGTTCCAGAGAGTGGCCACCACTAAATACTCCAACGAGGGTCTGCACCAACCCACTCCAAACTTAGATGGGATGAAATGGGAAGCAAACACAATTGACGTTGCACTCTGAATTATGGTAACACTGGCAAATTGCACAGTTACCAGGCATTAGTTATTGGGAATCTTGACATAAAACATTTGTATATGCTCAAGGAAAAGCCAGTTAAAGGTTTCTGACCTTGCCTTGGTGCTTTCAATTATATATGACAGCTTATCCATGAGCTTTTTCTTTGCAAAAAAAAGTCCATCGCTTCAGTGATATTCGATGCATTTTGATGTTTGACTGTATCACCTATACACATATAAATCCCTGGGGCTTGAACAACAAAGTGTCCTGTAAATGTCAGCTGTAAATCAGAATTTAGCAGCATCATTTCATGGCTCCTATTCGTGGTCTCTAAGTAGTATGCGCAGCTTCCCTTCTGTCAGTACATGAGATTAATGAGCAGACAGTATGTGTGACAGTGGCCTCTAGGGAAAAGCTAATGGTTTAAAATTGACAGGCCCCTTTAAGAAGTATTTGTCAGCAGGTTCTTCTGATGATTCTGGTTGATTTCTGAGTCGCTGGAATCACACTGGTTCACAGCAATTTCATTAAAAGTTGTACAGATGAAGGAGGGTCCATAATGTGTCAAGAAATTAAACTTACAGAAGTGGTGTCAGGTAACTATTTGCTTTCACAAGCTTTACCTTTGGACAGCAGTGCAGAAATTCTTTAAGGGCAGGCTCAAGGGGTCGAATGGCCCAATCCTAATTTAGTTTGCAGGTTCAACAGGGCCTAACTGAAAGGTGTGCTAAATTAGCTGACATCGGTCAGCACACCTACCAGGACATCACACTTTCCTCAACATTTCTGGGCTATGGGGCGGGAAAAATCCTGATTAATTGACAGAAGGGTGAAAATCCATTGGGGAAATCCTGGCGTAAATAGAGTGAGCGGGCCGTCCAGGGAAAGGTCATCATTTTATGTTGAATTAATGATGAAAGGCCACCGGAATTTCCAGTGGACATCAAACCATATTGTAGGCACTGTCTTCAGGAGCAAATTGGGAAGCAATGGCTTTGATAGGGTTGGCGGGAAAGAATGTTATTTTTCTCCATATTTTGATATATTCATATTCAGATATGTACATATTCAGATGTATGAAAACAATTTGCTTGCTTTGTTTTTGGAACATTGTTGCTTAGGAGGAAATATACTAATAAGAAGGAATACAGAGTTTATAGATGGATTGGCTTTCAATTTTGTCTTGTAGGCACTTTAAGACCTGAAATTACCCGCAAATGATCATATTTTATACAAATGTAACGATCTTAATATTATCTTATCAGAGGCAACTCATAGAATCCTCAGAAATTTGTTCCGTGATGGGATATCTTCTCAATCTTGTGAATCTGGGGGTGAGCAAGGACGTAAGACAGCATCATTTGAAGCCCTTTATGTGTTTCAAAGTCTGACGCTTTTATTTCAAGATATTCCAGACAGGACGGCTTGTGAGTGGAGTGGAGCTTGGCAGTTCTCCTGTCAGCGCTATTTTGTACATCAGTCGACACCATTCACCAACAGAAAAATAAGTTCCCTGGCTCCAGGCACCTCTAACACTTTGCAGCCAATTGTGTTCCTTTAAGGTCCAAAGATATTTCATGTGCCAGAGAAGCAGACTTTGATGATTTCCATTTTCAGTTGAGTTTGATCACAATACACGGGGGATTGAGCATAAAATATTGGACCTTTACAAGTAACTGCATCAAAACTTCCATTGACTAATACCTCTTTGATCTGGTCTTCTAATTACAAATCCAAGATGTTCCAGTTTTACACAAAACAAGTTGAGATGACGTTTATGAGCCACAGCGCTGTTTTACCATAGAATCCATATGGTGCAGAAGAAGCCCATTCGGTCCATCGGATCTGCTTCGACCCACCAAAGGAGCACTCTACCTAGGACCCCTCCCTATCCCTGTAACCCCGCTCATTGATCATGGCCAATCCACCTGACCTGCACATCTTTGGACACTAAGAGGCTATTTAGCATGGCCAACCTACCTGATCTACATGTTTTTGGACTGCGGGAGGAAAACGGAGGGCCCAAAGAAAACCCACGCAGACACCGGAAGAAAGTGCAAACCCCACACAGTCACCCAAGGCTGGAATAGAACTTGGTCCCTGGTGCAGTGAGGTAGCAATGCTAACCACTGTGCCACCGTGCTGCCAATTTACATGTTTACCATTTAAATGTTCAGCTGTAAATGTGTATCAGACGTGTATCACTGCTGTCATGGACAGATGTATTTGCTCACTGACTATCCAGAATCAGTGGGTTTCATGTGGAAAAATGTTTCTTTGTTACCCTTGGAGTGTGTATTCCAATTAATAATTCAGCAGTGAGCTTTTGTGAGTTTAAAGTAAATAAGATTCTTTATTCTTGCACACTCTCCCTGAATTAATGCAATGTCAAAATCTCTGTCTTATGTATGCACATACACACACATTGGATATGGGTAAAGATTATGCATTTTTACAGAATACAGTTAATTTAGTGTCTGAATTCTGTTCTTTGGTTTCCCACATGGCAGGCCCATGGTTGTTTGAATTGATTTGTTGATGTGAAGGTCTTGTAAAGTAAAGGGGTCACAACAGATTGTACAGTTTATTGTTGTCAAATATCTGGGATGTTGGTTCTCAGGTGAACTTTGAAACAAGAATCAATTAAATACTTTGGCTGCTTGATGCTTTGCAGCTAGTTTCAGAGTGTGGTACTCAGACTGGCTGATGACTGATAGTTCTGACAATCTGATAGACCCTAAATGCATAATGCTGCCATCCTTCAACCCAGTTTCAATCACATGACTTTGGGGTTAACACTTTTGTAGCCCACCTCTTATAGTTTGGATGTTGGGTGTGCGGTCATAATAAAATGGGAAGATGATAGTGGCCATTGCGCTTCCATGTTTTCTTTGTCCAATATGAAACAAAAAGGTAGGCAGTCTGGAAGCTCCATGCTCTTAGGTGTTGGCCCATCTTTAAACAATGAGATGTGTGAATTCCACAAATGACTGTAACTAACATATGCCGATTAGAAATTAAAGTTTGGGCAGCACAGTGGCACAGTGGGTTAGCCCTGCAGCCTCACGGCGCTGAGGTCCCAGGTTCGATCCCGGTTCTGGGTCACTGTCCGTGTGGAGTTTGCACATCCTCCCCGTGTTTGCGTGGGTGTCGCCCCCACAACCCAAAGATGTGCAGGCTAGGTGGATTGGCCCTGCTAAATTGCCCCTTAATTGGAAAAAATGAATTGGGTACACTAAATTTATGGGAGAAAAAATGAAGAAATTAGATTTTTTGGTGACTTAAGAACATAAGAACATAAGAACTAGGAACAGGAGTAGGCCATCTGGCCCCTCGAGCCATCTCCGCCATTTAATGAGATCATGGCTGATCTTTGTGGACTCAGATCCGCTCTCCGGCCCTTACACCATATCCCCGAATCCCTTTATTCTTTAGAAAGGCATCTATCTTTTTCTTAAAAACATTTAAAGAAGGAGCCTCAACTGCTTCACTGGGCAAGGAATTCCAGAGATTCACAACCCTTTGGGTGAAGAAGTTCCTCCTACACTCCGTCCTAAATCTACCTCCCCTTATTTTGAGGCTATGCACCCTAGTTCTGCTTTCCCCGACCAGTGGAAACAACCTGCCCGCATCTATCCTATCTATTCCCTTCATAATTTTATATGTCTCAATAAGATCCCCCCCGCATCCTTCTAAACTCCAATGAGTACGGTCCCAGTCTACTCAACCTCTCGTCATAATCTAATCCCCTCAACTCTGGGATCCACCTAGTGAATCTCCTCTGCACTCCCTCCAGTGCCAATATGTCCTTTCTCAGGTAAGGAGACCAAAACTGAACACAATATTCCAGATGCGGCCTCACCAACACCCTATACAATTGCAGCATAACCTCACTAGACTTAATAATGTCTACTGTCCAAATGCCAAAAATCACATGATTTGTGGCAATCATCTTAACAGCTTGTTGGTGCCAATTTTCAGGCATTGACCATCTTCAACATGAGAGAATATCACCAATTACTCTTGACATTCAATGACTTTAGCATCATTGAATACCTCACTATCAATATCCTAGGGGTTACCATTGACCAGAAACTAAACTTTACCAGCCATATAAATATTGTGGCTACAAGAACACATCAGACGCTGGGAAATTGATACGAAGACATGTCTTTGAGGATAATGGCACTGTTTGGCACAGAATTAAATGTTCCAACAGGAACCATTGTACAGTATGCTTGATAGCAGGTTGCCAATTACGTGAATGCTGTTTCCTTAGTGATCATGGCAATAGATCATTAAAAAGTTTACAGGTCTGCAGAAGGATGCCACGAAGGAAAAACTAATGACCATGCATTAAAAGCAATAGCACAGGTAACAGTAGTTTTCTTTGCCCTGTCCTCTTAATTCAGCACCACTTCTGTTAATTTGATTCTCAGAGATGGATTGGAACTATTAATGGCATATATGGGCCATGTTTGTCCTACTCACAACGACAGCTTTCTAATGAACAAATAGCACCCTACTCCATTCATGTAGAATTCATCTGTGATCATGGCGACTGATCTATGCCATTAATGACTGCTACTCTGGTAATTGCATGATTTATTTTTTGAAAAATACATTGGCTTCAGTTTTATTTGGCTAACTAGATAGCTGCTGGGGCACAAACGCCATGAACACATGGCTAAAGAGGGAGGGCTTTAGATATATGGATCACTAGAATGTCTTCCGGGAAGGTGCAACCTGTATAAGAAGGACAGGTTGCATCTCAACTGGATGGGCACAAATATCCTAAGCAGGAGGTTTGCTAGTGCTGTTCGGGAGGGTTTAAACTAGTGTGGCAGGGGGGTGGGAACCGGAACAGCAGGCCAGGAAGTGTAGAGACTGGGGGGGAAAAGTGAGACTGAGATAAACCTAGCGCGGAGTAAGAACAGGCAGAGGGAAGCCCAGGGCTCAGTGGACTGTGGGTCTGGAGTGCATTTGCTTCAATGCAATAAGTATAACAGGTAAAACAGATGAACTAAGAGCCTGGATTATGAAATGGAACTATGATGTAATTGCAACTACGGAGACATGGTTAAAGGAGGGACAGGACTGGACTGGCAGCTTAAAGTTCCAGGATATTGTTGTTTTAGATGGGACAGAAAGGGAAACAAAAGAGATGGGGGGAGTTGCATTGCCGATTAGAGAGCAGATCACAGCTGTGTTGAGGAGGACACAATGGAGGGATCTTGTAGTGAGGCATTATGGGTGGAGTTTAGGAATAAGAAGGGTGAAATCACAATGTTGAGAGTGTACCTCCCAACAGCCTGCAGGAGACAGAGGAGCAGTTGTGTAGTCAGATACTGAAAAGGTGTGAAAAAAGCAGGGTAATTGTGATGGGTGACTTTAACTTCCCCCATTTTGACTGGGAATCCCTTACAGCCAGGAGCTCGGACAGAGAGCAATTTGTTACATGTGTCCAGGAGGGCTTTTTGATACAGTATGTTGACAATCCAACCAGGGAAGAGGCGATACTAGACTTGGTATTGGGGAATGAGCCAGGAACAGGTGATTGATGTTTCATTTTGGGCTTAGCGACCATAATTCCAGAGGATTTTGAGTAGTCATGGATAAGGACAAGAGTGGCCCACGGGTGAGGGTGCTGAATTGGGTGAGGGCCAATTACCTCCAAATTAGACAGGAACTGGGGAATGTGGATTGGGAGCGGCTATTTGGGGGTAAATCCACATCTGACATGTGGGAGGCTTTTAAAGGCCAGTTGATTGAAGCGCAGAACAGGCATGTCCCCGCAAAAATGAAGGATAGAAATGGCAGGATTCAGGAACTACTGATGACAAGGGAAATTGTAAGCTTAGTCAAAAAGGAAAAAAGAAGCATATGATAGGTCTAGGCATCCAAAAACTGATGAAGCCCTTGAGCAATACAGTGTAAGTCGGAAGGAACTTAAACATGGAATTAGGGGGTCTAAAAGTGGCCATGAAATGTCTTTAGCAAACATGGTAAAGGAGAATCCCAAGGCTTTTTATGTATATATTAGGAGCAAGAGGGTAGCAAGAGAAAGAGGAGGCCCACTGAAGGATAATGGATGGAAGTTATGTGTGGAACCACAGGAAGTGGGTGAAATCCTTAATGAGTACTTTGGATCGGTATTCACCAGGGAGAAGGACATGCCAGATGGTGAGGTCAGGGATAGGTGTGTGCACTCTCTTAAGAACATCAATATGTCAAAGGAGGAAGTGTTGAGTATCCTAAATTGCATTAAGGTAGACAAGTCCCCGGGGCCAGATGGGATCGATCCCAGGTTACTGCGGGAGGCAAGGGGAGAAATAGCTGGGGCCTTAACAGATATCTTCACATCCTCTTTGACCACAGGTGAGGTTCAGAGGGCTGGAGAATTGCCAATTCCATTCCCTTGTTTAAGAAAGGAAGCAGGGACAATCCAGCAAACCTGACATCAGTAGTGGGGAAGCTTTTGGAAAAGATACTAAGGGACAGGATATATGCACATTTGGAGGAAAATGGACTAGTTAGTGACAGGCAGCATGGTTTTGTATGGGGAAGGTCATGTCTCACCAATTTGATTGAGTTTTTTGAAAAGGCGACAAAGAAAATTGATGAGGGAAGGGCTGTAATTTATATGGACTTCAGTAAGGCGTTTGACAAGACCCCACATGGCAGGCTGGTACAAAATCTAAAATCACCTGGGATTTTGTGTGGGCTGGCTAGATGGATACAGAACTGGCTTGGTTGTGGAAGACATAGAGTAGCGGTGGAAGGGTATTTTTTAGAATGGAGATCTGGAGCTAGTGGTGTTCCGCAGGGATCAGTGCTGGGACCTCTGTTGTTTATGGCATTTATAAATGAGGTGGAAGAAAATGTGGGTGAGAAATTATGGGTCTCATTAGTAAGTTTGCTGATGCCACGAAGATTGGCGGAGTTGCTGATGGTGTTGAGGATTGTCAGAGGATACAACAGGATATAGATGGATTGGAGACTTAAGCACAGAAATTACAGACAAAGTTTAATCCGGACAAATGTGGGGTGATGCATTTTGGAGGATCAAATCTAAGTATGAATTATACTGTAAATGGCAGAACCCTTCGGAACATTAACATACAGAGGGATCTGGCCGTGCAGGTCCACAGTTCCCTAAAAGTGGCAACACAGGTGACCAATGCGATTAAGAAGGCATATGGCATGCTTGCATTCATCAGCCGGAGCATTGAGAACAAGACTTGGGAACTCATGTTGCAGCTATATAAAACATTGGTTAGGCCACAATTGTAGTATTACGTGCAGCTCTGGTCACCACATTATCAGAATGATGTGGAAGCTTTGGAGAGAGTGCAAAGAAGTTTCACCAGAATGCTGTCTGGTCTCGAGGGTGTTGGCTATGAGGAGAGGTTGACTAAACTGGGATTGTTTTCACTGGAAAGACGGAGGCTGAGGACAGACCTGAGGGGCTGGTTTAGCACAGTGGGCTAAACCGCTGGCTTGTAATGTAGAACAAGACCAGCAGCACAGGTTCAATTCCCGTACCAGCCTCCCCGAACAGGCGCCGGAATGTGGCGTCTAGGGGCTTTCACAGTAACTTCATTGAAGCCTACTTGTGACAATATGTGATTATTATTATTATTATGATAGAGGTCTACAAAATTATGAGAGGCATAAACAGTGTGGACAGTCAGAGGCTTTTTTCCAACGGTGGAAGTGTCAATTACATGGGGGCACAGGTTCAAGGTGAGAGGAGGAAAGTTTAAGGGAGATGCGCCTGGTAAGTTGTTCACACAGAGAGTGGTGGGTGCCTGTAAGGCGCTGCCAGAGATTGGTGGAAGCAGGCACAATAGCAACATTTAAGAGGCATTTGGATGGATACATGAATAGGGAGGAAATAGAGGGATACGGACCGAGTAAGGGCAGAAAGTTTTCTTTTTGTAAGGGCATCATGATCGAAACAGGCTTGGAGGGCCGAAGGGCTTGTTCCTGTGCTGTACTTTTCTTTGTTCTTTGTTCTTTGACTGCAACCGTGGCTGCTCACTTTATGGAACAACTCAAGAGACTCAGAGCAGTATAATGAAATGTAAACCTATGCTAGCAGGCCCTCAATATAACTCATCCCGACAACATCTTTAAGTTTTGGTTCACTGCAACCTAATCCGGAATAAACTTTTAAAAATTATTGCACAATGCTGCATTAAATTTTCCACGACTAACTTTCTTAACATGCGACATACTTTGAAGACTTTTCATAGATTTTTCCATAGAATTTACAGTGCAGAAGAAGGCCCTTCGGCCCATCGAGTCTGCACCGGCCCTTGGAAAGGGCACCCTACTTAAGCACACAGCTCCACCCTAACCCCGTAACCCAGTAACCACACCTAACCTTTTGGACATTAAGGGGCAATTTAGCATGGCCAATCCACCTAACCTGTACATCTTTGGACTGTGGGAGGAAACCGGAGCACCCGGAGGAAACCCACGCAGACACGGGGAGAAAGTGCCAGCTCCACACATACAGTCACCCGAGGCCCGAATTGAACCGACGACCCTGGAGCTGTGAGGCAGCAGTGATAACCACTGTACCACCGCAGTAAAAGATAATCCCAATCATGAAACTGAAAGACATGTCTACCCAAATAGCTATCCATCAGGTAGTAGTGATTCTAATCTGACATCTTCTTTGGTGATCACTCGCTAACGAGTATGATTGTCCACATATAGATCATAGAATTTACAGTGCAGAATGAGCCCATTCGGCCCATCGAGTCTGCACCAGCTCTTGGAAAGAGCATCCTACCCAAGCCAACACCACCCTATCCCCAGTAACCCCACTCAACCAACCCTAAGGGCAATTTTGGACACTAAGGGCAATTTAGCATGGCCAACCCACCTAACCTGCACATCTTTGGACTGGGAGGAAACCGGAGCACCCGGAGGAAACCCACGCACACACGGGGAGAATGTGAAATTCCGTGTTACTGGTCACGGGTTCTGTGGGCACGTGCGTGGCTGATGAGCCTGATCCTAGAGCCGCACCTTCAAACACACACTTGGCAGGTGTTTCCAAGAGGAGTGATCGGTCCTTGGACTCCAGATCGCTGGTATTCCTTTCTCAGGTTCCTTTTCTGGGTCGCCTCATGTGTCGGGCATCCTTCAAGAATTATGTCCCTTCAATCAGGAGGTTTCTCCAAGTAGGTCTTTTCTGAGCTCGGGGACTGGATTCTCTGCCAGCGGGATGTTCTGTTTTACCGGCAGCCCGGGGGTTTCTCGACGGCGGGGGGCTGCCCCACAATGGGAAACCCCATTGACCGGCCGGCGTAATGGAGCATCCCGGCATCGTGGTGAGGCAGAAATGTGATGCGGCAGGACGGAGAATCTAGCCAGGGTCTCCCGGAGGTTGACATCTATGTTGCATTTTTTGAGGTAAGCCTTTATTGTGTCTTTCAAGAGTTTCCTTTGTCCTCCTCTGCTTCTTTGAGCTGGGCAAAGAAAATTTGCTTTGGCAATCGGGCCTCTGACATCCTAAGCACATGGCCGTCCCAGCAAAGTTGGTTTTGGATGATCATGGCTTTGATTCGGTGCCCTTGTCTCCACCAAGAATGCTGATGTTAGTATGCCTGTCCTCCCAGCTGATGCAGAGAATCTGCCTCAGACAGCATTGATGGTCCTTCTCCAGGGCCTTGAGGTAGTGTCCGTACGTAGTCCAAGTTTCTGGGCCATATGAAAGAGTTGGGAGGATGACTGCCTTGTACATGAGGATCTTGGTGCTACCGCAGATGTTACGGTCATCAAAGACTCTTGACCTTAGGCCTTCGATAGAGGTTCTCGGGGTTTGGATCTCTGCATCGATGTCAGCCTTAGTTTCTAACATAGGCACTTACAATATGATACATATATTTAAGACACAGTGGTTATTTGCACATATGCACTGCAGCCCAGCGAAAAATAATCTCAATCAAAATGCCCTCAGGTTTTCATCAGAACCATTAAATGCAACAGCATTTCTCATCAACTATCTTAATTTGGTTTATAGCAAAATAAATGACTGGAATTTTCTGTCCCTTCACGCCAGCGGGGAATCTCAGTCCTGTAGCAGTGAATCGGAGTTTTGACTGAGCGCCAAATTATCCCTTCTCGCCAGCAATGGTAGCGGGGCACACTGGGGTAGAAGAATTCTGTTTATGTTTGCCCATTGTGCATTATCATATCTCCCAGTGCTCCCTCTTTGTAACATATATTAAGATATTGCTGCCCCTTTCTACTTTTCTTGATTTGCAGGACACCTTGAAACTAGTAACTTGAATTTCCACCCTGCAACTCAATGTATCATTCAATGTGTGCAGGGAATTTCACAGAAACATTTCAATGACATAACCTCATATACAATGGTTGCAGACTGGTCAAGACTGCATTATTAGCCCATTATACATAAATGCAGCATAGATTATCATAGAATTTACAGTGCAGAAGGAGGCCATTCGGTCCATCGAGTCTGCACCAGCTCTTGGAAAGAGCACCCTGCCCAAGGTCAACACCTCCCCCCCGATCCCCATAACCCAGTAACCCCACCCAACACTAAGGGCAATTTTGGACACTAAGGGCAATTTATCTTGGCCAATCCACCTAACCTGCACATCTTTGGACTGTGGGAGGAAACCGGAGCACCCGGAGGAAACACACGCACACACGGGGAGGATGTGCAGACTCCGCACCCTGGAACTGTGAAGCAATTGTGCTATCCACAATGCTACCGTGCTGGTGGGTAATGTGTTCAACATTATACTGTCACAAATGTGACCTGAGCTCAAGTGTGCCTAAGGTATAGTGGATGAAAGTCAAAACATGCCAGGCGCTTATAGTTTTGGTAAAACTTTATTGCTGGTGTTGTTAATTCATGGGATTTATCAAAATAGTACTAGCAGCTCATCTGCAGATGGACATTGCTGAGGCACTCCAGAGCATGGCCCAGTCACAGAGGAGCCTCGCTGAGGGCATCCGCACCATGGTGCAGAGAATGCGGAGGCACCAAGGCTGGCACAGCCAGATGACGCAGCGGCCTCTGGACCTCACTCCAGCTGCGGCTCCGCCCCAAGGTGACCCCCACGAACCTATGGGCACTGCCTGGGAGGAGCCTTCCAACAATGAGAGGGTGGCGATCTCCAACCTCCCAAGTACCGCCCTTCCTGACAACCTCATGTCTCGAGGTCAGCGGGTGGAACAGGGTAGCACGGTGGGGCATGTGCCACAGGCAGGTCAGCCAGGCCCCTGTACCCCAGGTCCTCCAGGGGACGCACGCTAGGAGCATCAAAGAGGGCACGGAAAGCTGCAGGCTGCCTCCACCTCAGTTGCGCATTTTGGAGACACACCGAGACGTACTGGCAAAGCAGAGAGGGCTAAACAGATCGATGATCACTGAGAGGGCACGGGCTGGGTGCAGCACCATCGGTAGCTGGGCACAGTTAGGGTTTTGATTGTACACCATTAAACACATTTCACCCGAGACATGTAAAGTCTCTGTCACGTTTTTTCGCCATGTGGGCCGGCCTGCAGTCTCCATTCCCTGTTGCACTCTGCTCCCACCCCCCCTCCCGGCCGTAGCCCTCTGGGCACAGTGGTCCTGGATCTGGGGCCCCCAAGGCACACCATGTGGATGTGATGGGTGTGAGAGACTGTCAGCAGAAAGACAGGAGTCAGACTATGGCATAGAATGAGGAGCACCAGAGCTTTCCTCACAGCGGGTTATCATTATTCTCCCACCTTGTATAACGACCCGCTGACAGGGCCAACACAGGCCCATCACCCTGGAGTGATGTCACACAGATCCTGGGAGGGTGGAACAGGGAGGTCGCAAGGTGGGGTGTGGGGGGAATGGGTGGGAGGGGAATGTATGGGGGAGGCAGGCTGGGGGGGGAATGGGATGGGGGAAATGGGTGGGAAGGGGAGAGGGGGTGAAATGACATAGGAATCCCCATCCTATTAGATACGGGAGAGGATGAGAGCCTCCTTGGTCATCCATGAATGCCAGACCCTCATGGCCACCTGTCCTCCATTCTCTAGCTGTCCCCATGGGTCCTCCCTAGCCCAGCTGGCCACATGGGCTGTGTTATGCCGGGTCTCCACATCGGTCTCCAGCCTCCATACTGGTATCATTAGCCAGGGCCTCAGCATGTACCCCATATCCCCCAAGAGCCAGCCTGTCACCCTGGGCTGTCCCTCGAAGATGGCGGGGATATCCAACTGCCCCAGGATGTAGCTTTTATGCACATTCCCAGGGAAGCATGCACACACGTACATGATCCAGAGGTGGTAGTCGCACACAAGTCGAACATTCAGGGAGTGGAGCTCCTTCCTGTTGATGAAGGGCATTCCCTGTTGACTTGGTGTGTGCAAAGTGACATTCTTGCCATCTATCACCTGCTGGACCTGGGGCATCCCAGCGTTGGCGGAGAACCCTGCTGTCCGGGCATCCTGTTGGGCTTGCTCCATGTCAAAGTTTATATAGTCAGCTGCCCGGGAAAACAGGGCATCTGTGACTTCAGAGATGCACTTGTAGGTTGGGAAATGCCTGAAATGTAGATGTTCAAGGCCGCGGTGACCTTCACGACAACCAGGAGCGGGTATCCTCCTCCTCCACGTGGTACCAAGTCCACAATGGCACATCACAGCTGCCGCTTCGACCCCTTGTGGAGCATAGCCTCCTGTGGCACATGCTGTCCGACATCTTCCCAAATGACCAGTGACGCCTGTACCCTGGTGCTGTTGCTGGCCACCCCCTCTGGGTCACCCTCTGGTCGCAGAAATATGCCCAGTGCTGAAGCCCAGCTCTTGGGTGTTTGACTGCTGGCTGCTGCCTTGTGTCATTGATGCCTCTCATGTCCAAAGTGTCCAGGCCTCACAGTCTGATTGGCATGCTGAGCAGTAACACTTGCCTTCGACATAGCATGTCTACCCATGGGAACCCATTTGAGAATATTTTGTTTTTTAAATGGTCAACAGAAACAAAGATTTTAGTGGCATGGTGGTGCAGTGGTTAGCACTGCTGCCTCACAATGCTCAGGACCCGGGTTCAATCCTGGCCCCAGGTCACTGTCCATGTGGAATTTGCACATTCTCCCCATGTCTGCGTGGGTCTTCCCCCGACAACCCAAAGATGTGCAGGGTAGGTGGATTGGCCATGCTAAGTTGCCCCTTAATTGGAAAACGTTTCTGAAAAAACAGTAATAAAGATTTAAAAATCAACTATGTAACACTCCACATATCATGCTAACCATTAATGAACAAGGAAACATCACCGCTCCATACTGGAACCAATACAAAGCTATATCAGCTCATTATCACAAACAGAAACAAGCACACGGTATCACCCCTTGCAGGTTCCTCAACAGAAGTGGAAGATAAGCATGAGAATGTGTTATCATGTCCAGAGCTTTGTCATAGAAATGATCTGTCCATCAATGTGTGACTTGTTCCATGTATCAGTGCCATTCTCCGTCCAGGAGCTGCAGCTGTGCAGGTCCTCCCACACGGCCCAATCTCACTGGAACCAAATCCTGGCATCCACATTCCTCTGGGGCTCAAGGTGCAGTTGAACATCCTTGACTTCCAGCGTGTTTAACCCGCAGTGACATGCCAATTAAACCACATCAGGAACAAAAGCATCAGCCATCTGCGAAAACATTTCTTCAATAGCGCTAACAGGTGGCCCATTTGGATCAATGTCGCACATCAGGTCCTGCAGCGATTTCTTGCTTCAAACCGGTTTGCCTTCTGGATTCATATGTCCACCTGATTCCGGTGTTCCAGCATCCAGGTATCTTAGAAAAATTGTCCTTCTTTCCAGCTCCAGAAAAGGAAGGAAACAGCAACAGCAGATTCCAGGCATCTGCAGCCACCAGCAGGAGCAAGCAGCAAACATAAGCTTCAAGTGCTTTTGTAGCAATAGCTGTGCAGCCAGAAGCCTGTTCGAGGAAGTTAAAGTGACCTTCGCCATGCTCTTATGGACAGGGCTCTGCCTGGGGGTGTTTGGGGGGATGGACAGGCAGCAGCTGAAGTTGCCCCCGTTATGGGTAAACACAATCTGGGGTGTGGCCTGTTGGAACCACAGGCACTCAGCCCCCCGAGCACTGGGACAGCAGCTCCAGAGTCCCTGGGCTGATTGCCTAATTTTGAAGGTGGCTACTCACCTTCTCCGAGCCCCTCAGCAGCCATTGTGCTAGCTTCACACTTTTAAATAGGTGTGCTAAAGAGCGCCCACGTGACCGCTCGCTGAGGAGCTGGTTAGATCACAGGAGGTTGTTGGATGGGGGGTCAGTCCTGTGAATGATACGGAGATTGGCCTCAATTGATGTTAATTGGATTCTCGCCATGACTTGACGGGAACCGAAACCTGGCAACGGGAGCGGGCCAAGTAGATCGGAAACCGATCAGCGCCCAGTGCGGAACCTGATTTTGGCTTCTCCCATGTCTAACTTGCTCGCAAGGATCCGCGCTGGGCTAAACGCTGCCATTTGATCACGCCCATAGTCTGTTTACATCCAATATATATTCCTCCGATGAAAGCAAGCCTGGATTTAAGACAATGAGAACGTGACTTGTACCGTCGAAGTTAGAGCTTGAAAATCGGAGATCAGGGGCGAAATTCTCCTACCCGCCCCGCCACATTTCTGCGCTGACCGGCCGGCGGGAGTCTCCGTTACGCCGGCCGGTCAATGGGGTTTCCCATTGTGGGGCAGCCCCATGCCGTCGGGAAACCCCCGGGCGCCGGCAGAACGGAGACTCCCGCCGGCGGAGAATGACGCCCCAGAGTCGCACATGTGGGTAAAGGAGAATATTGTGTTGCCAGCTCACTGAGAAGATGTTGGTGTGGGACCAGAATATGCCCTATTGAGAAATCCACATTTTGCATAAACCCTAGGTTTCAGCTAGAATTGATAATATTCATAAACGAAGAGTGAATTGATTCCACGGAGGAAATAAAAATGAACTTAAGGAGAATCATGTGACAAATATACAACAATTTTAAAAACTATTAAAAAACTATTAAAAAGCACTTTAAATATGCTCATATGACTTACGAGAAAGTGTTACATGAAGTAAGTTAATCAAAACCGGCATGAATTAAATTAAAGAAACTAGTTGGTGCTGTGGTGATATACATCACTAAGTACACAAAGGGTGAATGTACATACACTACACCTAGCTAGACACTGGAGGGAACACCAGAGACATGACACACAGACACTCAACCAATAGGACACGACCATTGGGCAGTCACGATACACACAGAGGTGACACTACCACAGGAGGGCATTACACCAACCCATATAAAGGGACACATCACACATGCTCAGCCTCTTTCCAGTGGAGACTCTCAGTGAGTACAGACACAGGGATGGATTGTAGCAGACTGGTTAGTCAGTCTGAGTAGCTATAGCAGGGTTAACAGTAGCGTCGAATCCAAGTAGGAGAATTGTTAATAGTTTAATAAACGTGTTAAAGCTATCTCCAAGTCTGAACCTTCCTTTGTCAGAGTGCACATCAAGGAAGCAGCTTATGCTACGACAAGAGCATAACAAAACATGGTTCCAGGAGTGAACTGTTAAATCCATATAGTTTCAATTCAGCGAACAGTGACAACCAGCAACAAAAGCCAGGCAAGATGATGTTCGAGATTCCGATTCCACAGCAGCTCCAGTACCAAGGCAATCTCAGTGGAAACTGGCGTTGGTTCAGGCAGAGATTCAAGATCTACCTGGTAGCGTCCAACCTAGATGGCGTGGCGGATGCAGAGAAAATAAAGCTTCTACTTACCATCGCGGGTCCAGAAGCAGCTGAAATCTTCCAGACCTTCAAATACTCAAAGGGGCACAAACAAGAGCGATTTCCAGGCAAACCTGGACAAATTCCAAGAATTCTGCAAGGAACATACAAGAAGAAAAGGTAAAAGAGGTGCCAAAACTCACCGCGAGGTAAGCTTGCAGCAACGAATGGCAGTTTTGAATTGCAGCCGTCTTGGAAAAGGTGCTGCACATGCGCAGTTGTGCGAAGGGCGCACAGAACGGGAAGGTCTGTTTGCGCATGCACGAGAAGCTGCGCATGCGCAATTGAGAACAAGACCCCAAGGAAAGGAACAACGATCTGCGCATGCGCAATCGCTTCCTACGCACTATGTCACACGCGTCATGACATCAGAGGCCCCGGAACATGCCCACTTAAAGGGGAAGTGTCCCAAAACACACAAAAAAAAATGAAAGCCTTAAAACCGGATTCTTTCACCTGGAACGACAGCACAATGCCTGAACTTCGACCAGTAGCTGAAAGTAACCTCCACAGAACCCTGCAACAAGCAGTAAGCATCACCCAAAGAGATGGTACAGTCCTTGAAGACTTTGACTCAGACCTTGAATTTTTCTTTGGACATCGCAAGCCCAATGCCAGCTCCGACACAAAACGTGATGATATGGTCTTGGAAGACAACGACTCAGACAAAGCTTTCACCTTGGGAGGCTACCCCAGTACCAAATCCGATCTGCAACTAGACGTGTTGTACACTGAAGACCCCGACTACGAGTTCATCGGATTTGAGGATCTTCAGCCCAGCAGATATGACATCCTGACTCGTGAGTGCAGGATAATGCTGCAGACTGACCCCAAGAGACAGAGAGCGGTACAAGCCCACAGAGAGCGGCCTGCTGCCACACAGAGAGTGGTCCACGCACCGCGAAGGGTCCCCGCCTCCACACAGAGAGTGGTCCACACACCACAAAGGGTCCCAGCCTCCACACAGAAAGCAAGGAAAGACTCCACAGCGAGCTCGTGGACCGACGCCACGATAGAAGCAACACAAGACTCCACAGCGCAGTCCTTGCGTGACCAAGAAGTGACTCGAGTGACACAAGCCTCCACAACGAGCTCGTGGACAGCCTCCTCGCTAGAAGCAATGAAAGACTCCAAAGCGCAGACCTTGCATGAACAAGACCATGAGGGTCTAGCAACCTCCTCTGAGCAACCAGCAACAGACAATACAAGTCTGTCACGCTCAAGTGAACAACAGAAGGACTATGACGGTCTGCCACGCTCAAGTGTACAGCAAGCAGACTATGACAGCCTACCATGCTCCAGTGAACAAGAAGAAGACTCTGACAGTCTACCACGCTCAAGTGTACAGCAAGCAGAATATGACAGTCCACCCAGATTATTTGAGCCACCAGAAGAAGACTCTGACAGTCTACCCAGCTCAAGTGAAAGACAAGAAGACACTGAGGCTCTCCCACTGTATGTGAGACAAGTGACGACGGCATCCCACTTCCCATACCAGATGTGCAACGTGACAGACCTCAGCGAGAATGTACAGAGGCACTCGACAATCACAGTGAGACTACTGGTGACTCTGGTGACGCCACGTTACATCAAACCTCATTTGCTCGAGCCTCTCCACAAGGAAATGCATTTCTGACTGTTTTGACTCCGGACGGGGAGCATCAAGAAACCTCAGCTGACTCAAGTGAACCTGAAATGACTCCGGACGGGAAGCATCAAGAAGCCAAAACTGACTCAGGTGAAACAGACCAGACTCCAGACGGGGAGCATCGACAAGCCAAAACTGACTTAGGTGAAACAGCCCAGACTCCAGACTGGGAGCATCCACCAGCCAAAGCTGATTCAAGTAAGCCAGACATGACTCCAGACGGGGAGTACCGCGAACTCAGTGATGGCACGCTCAAGAAAACAGCAGATGCCACACAGGACGCTGACACGAGTAACTGTGTGAATGACTCATATTATTCACAGAGTGTGGTCCTTGAGCGCTGCAAACATGACAACAAAACCAACCAACACAACAACAACATCAAAGACAATAGCAAGAAGCATACCAAAGGCAACAATGTCAACAACAAGCACGACAAAAACAACACCAATGGAATTACGACTGGTACGACAACTCTGCAAATGAGGGACACTGTTACTGCTCAGCTTAGTACAATGACATGCCATGATAGAACAATGCATCGTACCAATTCACGTTTGCTGCACTACCAATGGGCAATCTGGCTTTCAGGACAGATGCCATCAAGAATTACCACCACAAGCATCGTAAGAAAAAAAAAGAGTCCAAATCTGACAACGAAGTGATTTGACCACTTCTTGGTTCCTTCAGCACAGGGACACTGATGGCGTTTACAATGCAATGCCACCATCAACATCACCAACTCACCAACCAAATAAGAAAGCCACTCGACCATAATAATTAATGAACTTTGGACTCATGCATATGATTTGGACTTATTGTTTAATGATCACTGTTATCATAACTTGTACAGAGTATCACTCATCTACCGAGTTTGTTCAATTTTATTTAACACTGTACAGAAAATATGTAACATGAAAAAAGGGGGGATGTGGTGATATACATCACTGTAAGTACACAAAGGGTTAATGTACATACACTACACCTAGCTAGACACTAGAGGAAACACCAGAGACGTGACACACAGGCAGTCACCCAATAGGTCAGTAAGATAGGACATGACCAATGGGCAGTCACGATACACACAGAGGTGACACTACCACAGGAGGGCATTACACCAACCCATATAAAAGGACACATCACACATGCTCAGTCTCTTTCCAGTGGAGACTCTCAGTGAGTACAGACACAGGGTTGATTGAACATCACTCCCACCACATGGATTGTAGCAGACTGGTTAGTCAGTCTGAGTAGCTATAGAAGGGTTAACAGTAGCGTCGAATCCAAGTAGGAGAATTGTTAATAGTTTAATAAACGTGTTAAAGCTATCTCCAAGTCTGAACCTTCCTTTGTCAGAGGCAATATCAAGGAAGCAGCTTATGCTACGACAAGAGCATAACAAAACATGGTTCCAGAAGTGGGCTGTTAAATCCATATAGTTTCAATTCAGCGAACCAATATATAGATTTATCCGTGGGAACAAATTATATCACATTTAGTAATAATAGCCATCCTTATTATTTTTTTGCGTCAGACTTATACTATGATAATGTTAAAGTACTGGAAAGTTAAGGTTGAAAAGGAAGTTATATATATCATACATATGATTAGTTGTAATGCAGTTTGGACTTCAATGTCTGTCTAATGGGAAAAACTGGCTAAGGTTTTTCGTGATCCGCTTCGCTCAATTCAGTGGATCAAAGGAGAGAGTACTAAGTGGAAAGATGGCTAACATTGTGCCATGAGGCATGATGGTTAATGAATCTAACACTGAGGAACGATGGTAAAAGAGGCTAATAGACTTGTGTGTGTGAAAATTGCAGCTCAGCAAAAATGAGTTTTGGGGAACAGACAGAACAATAACTTGTAACTGGCCTTTACACTGATAACACATTGTGTTGAAACAGCGAAAACAAGGCTCTCTCAAGGACGAATGATGCCTATGTGCTACAGGATTGTTTATATGAATGAACTATTAAAAAAAATAACTAAAACCTTATAAAAAGTAATTTGGAAAAGTTGAAGTAGTTACTGAACGAAATGTTATACTGCACTGAAATGTTAACATGGTATCAAAGTTTTGTATTTCTAACCAGCTGTAAATAAATGTTTTCCATTAAACTTTATAAACGTCTAAAAATGTCTTATTCAAACATCAAAACAAACATCAAAATTTTAGATCTTTTTAACTGAGAAACATATTTGAAGTAAACAAGGCAGAAAAATATTAATGATAAACACCAATCAAACAAACAAAATCAGGGAGTGGATAGTCTGTTGCCCAACACCAGAATCGGAAACTCCAATCAGAGTGGAAATGACCCGTGGGCCTGGTGCCAATCCCGTTGCCATGCTCCGCTGCCCCACTGCCAGCCTTAGCGAACTTCCCGCCCCGTGCCGGTAGGGAAATAGTAATTCCTCATTAGCATGCATGAGAAACTGGCATAATGCCTGAATCTCCACCCCTGCGTTAATCTCCAATCTCCTCAGCGGGTAATACACCGGGCGGGCTTTTGTGCAAGGTTGCACAAGCGTGGCCCTGGCGTGGTGGACCCCTTGGTGAGTCAAGAGGGTCAGAGATTAGTGGAGGTGCTCCCCACAGTCAATCAGGAGGTAACCCTCTTCCCCACAATGCTAATCTTGCTCCCCTCAAACCTCTGCTCAGACTTCCCTTCAGACCCCCATCAGAGGCCACATCAGAGACCCCCTCAGAACCCTGCGTCAAAGACTCCCCCATCAGAGCTCCCCCATCAGTGCCTCCCATCATATCCCCCATCAGAGCCCCTCATCAGAGCCCCCATTAGAGCCTCCCATCAGAGCTCACCCATGATAGCCTCGCATCAGAGCCCCCCATCCGAGTCCTGTGTGAGAGACCCCATGAGAGATCTCCATGTGTCACCCGCATCAGAGTCTGCATGAGAGATCCGCATCAGAGCCACTATGAGTGACCCCCATCAGAGACGCCCATCAGAGCCCACTATGAGAGACCCCATCGGAGTCACAGACAAAAGGGGGCTCTGTGTAAGGGCCTGATGAGTGAAAATGAAATGATATTTCACTGTTTCAACCTGGACTGCTCATGAGCTTCCAGGCAGGGGTGACTGATATGGGGGTCACTGATTTGGGTGACTCTGATGGGGGGCTCTCATGGAGTCTTTTGTGGAGGTCTCTGATGGGCGGGATTCTGATGGCGGGCCCTCTTGGGGAGATTGTTGGGGGGGCTCTCATTGACAGGATTGGTGTGGGGTTGTAATATGGGGGGAGATTGGTGAGAAGGGGCCTGCTGATGGTCACTAGAATCAGACCTCCTGCTCAAAATGACAGCCCAAAAGCGGTGCTCCATTAGAATCAGGTGGACTCTCCGTCATGCACAACTTTGCATAGCCAAGGAACCAGAATAACGCTTGGCTGATGCTCCCGATGTCAGTGGAAACTAGGACCATTCAGTTGCGGCGGGAGAACTGGATTCTCCGCCATTGGGATGCCCATTTTGCCGGCAGCCCGGGGGGTTTCCGGTGGCATGGGTGACCAGCCGGCGAAATGGAGTATCCCACTGGCGGGGTGAACCATAAATCTGGCGCAGCGGGGCGGAGAATTCAGACCTGTCTCCAAACGGAGAATCTAGGCACAGATGTTTCAAAACACATTTTACGTCAAGTCGGTGGCCAGCTACACAAAACAATTAAAAAAGGACTGAGTTGGAAGCATTTTAAGACGCCTCAGAAAGTTTGCAAACAGACATCATTGTGCTTGCCAAGATTGCATTTGACACATCAAAAACTGAGTAGACAGAACAACCATTATTTCCTTTCTTTTACAGAGACAAGTTTTAGAAATTACTTCATCTATTAAGGTATGCACATCATGTATCCAACTAATCGTCTCTGAAGTTTTGACTTCTCTTCTTCACGACTAAATATTGGGGCGCGATATTCTAAATGAAAACATATGAATACTTTTAAGCACGCCCACGTAAAGTTAGATAATAATATATTGCTGATTTATATAATAATTTCATAGATTTAAAATAAAAAACAAAACCTATGTTCACTTATAATTATTGAATAACAATCATCTTAAACCACAAAAAAAAAAATCAAAATTACATTTTAAATGAGCCAATAAGAATAGCATTAATTGTCTAATAATTATAAAATATCTTCAACATAACTTAGGAATGGCAGAGAATCTTTGCCTCTGTCTTTACTTTAAAAGTGCTCTTTCACAGCATCCCCTCAATGTGCATTCCCAATCTAGCCCCATCATAAGGGGGCCGAGCTGTACTCCTGCGCCCCGCTGGGGCTTGTGCATTCTCTCCCAGTGTAGGTGCGAGGCTGCTGCTCCAATCGGAAGTTCCATTGGAATTTTTCCAAAGAGGTAAGTATTCAAAAAAATCTTCTATTTCGGTGGCCCATGGCTTTCAAGTTACGTGCAATTATTAATTTGCCTTGTTTGCACTCCTGTAATGCAATATTTCACCCTTCTCCAGATTGAATTCCATTTTTTTGCCAACCTGAACTGCTATTGATACATTCCCTCTTTTTTTCCTAATTACCAATGACACAGTCAATTTTTGTATTATCTGCCAACTTCTTAATTGCGCCAACATTTAAGTCTAACCGATTGATATGTAGCACAAAATATCAGGGACCTAGTACTGAGCTAAGAGGGCGCCCACTGGAAACTGCATTTTAGTCACAATAACACCAACCATTACACTTTATTTCCTGCCTGCGAGCTAATTCTAGATCCAATTTTCCATTTTTCCATGGATCCCATGGGCTCCTGCTTTCCTAGCCAGTCTGCCGAGTGGGGCTTGTCCAGAAACCTTCTTAAAATCTACGTGGATTGCATCAAATCTGATACCCTCATCAATGTTCTTTATTATCTCCTGAAGTACAAAGAACAAAGAACAATACAGCACAGGAACAGGCCCTTCGGCCCTCTAAGCCTGGGCCGACCATGGTACCTGCTTAAATTAAAACTGGATGCACTTACAGAGTCCATATCCCTCCATTCCCACCCTATTCATATATTTGTCTAGATGCCTCTTAAATGCCACTACCGTACCTGCTCCCACCACCTCCCCAGGCAGCACGTACCATATATTTACCACCCTCTGTGTAAAAAACTTGCGTCGCACATCTGTTCTTTTTGTTTCTTTAAATGAATTTAGAATACCCAATTCATTCTTTCCAATTCAGGGGGCAATTTAGCGTGGCCAATCCACCTAGCCTGCACATCTTTGGGTTGTGGGGCTAAACCCAAGCAAACACGGGGAGACTGTGCAAACTCCACATGGACAGTGACCCAGAGTCGGGATCGAACCTGGGATCTCGGCGCTGTGAGGCAGCAGGGCTACACATCTGTTCTAAACTTTTCCCCACGCATTTTAAACCTATGACCCCCTAGTACTTGACTCTCCTACCCTCGGAAAGAGCATCTGGCTATCCACTCTTCCATGCCACTCATAATCTTGTAGCCTACTATCAGGTCGCCTCTCAACCTCCGTCATTCCAGTGAGAACAGACCGAGTTTATCCAACCACTCCTCATAGCTAATGCCCTCCATTCCAGGCAACATCCCAGTAAACCACTTCTGTACCCACTCCAAAGCATCCACATCCTTCTGGTAGTGTGGCGACCAGAATTGTACTCAATATTCCAAACGAGGCCTATCTAAGGTCCTGTACAGCTGCAACATGACTTGCCAGTTTTATATTCAATGCCCCGACCGATGAAGGCCAGCAGCCATATTTTCAATAACGTTATTCAGCTGTGAACTTTCTTTCCCTTTTCCAATGCCACAGAGGTTCATCAGATTTGTGGTAGATTACCCTTTATATTAACATCATTTTTGGATTTGATGGGTGGTTTTACAGGCCAGGTTCCCTTTCTGCTCATAATGCTGCCCATTGAGCGGAGCTGGGTCACCAGCACTAATACACACAGGCACCAGTGGCTGGTTTCTTTAGTGACCAACAAGTCTTGGAGTGGGACATGCAGTCTCAGAGGCAGAAGAACTACCTGCTAAGGCATTCTAGTGCCTCATCAGACCCAGCCTTCCCTTAATGAATCCATTTTGATTGTTCTAGATTAATCCGTGGTTTTCTAAATGGCAATTAATATTAATTTTTCCACCCTAAGGTTCGTCTGACTAGCCTACAATTACTCTATCTATCCCTTTCTCAATTTTTAAACAGCTATACAACATTAGCATTCTGCCAAAACTCTGGTACCATTCTTGGAAATGCATTTTAAGAATTCTTTGCCCTCTAGACCTTTTATACTGATTTTATCCCAGTTAACATTCATAGAAGAATCATAGAAGTTTACAGCATGGAAACAGGCCCTTCGGCCCAACCAGTCCATGCCGCCCAGTTTTTACCATTAAGCTAGTCCCAGTTGCCTGCAATAGATTCGGTAGTTGAAATTTCCCGCAATTACTGCCCTACTGTTTCTGCACTTAGAAATTTGCCTGCATATTTGTTCTTCTTTCTCCCACTGACTGTTTGGAGTGGTATCATACTTTCCTTGCCCTCTTTTTCTTCTTCAGCTCCACCTACCTGACGTCCTTGATCATCCTTCCAGTAAATCACCCTGCACATAGTTGTGATGATTTGTCACCAATATTGCAAGCCTCTCCCTTCCTTTTTTTATATCCTCTATATCTTGTCTAGAAACCATAAAACTGGGAATGTTCAGCTGCCATTCTTGCCTGGGTGGTTTGAGCATTGGTGAAGTCTTGACGAAGTGCCTGCGAAAATAAATCAATGTGTTCCAAAAGTCCACCAAAAGTTGCAGCAACAAGTTAACAATGGCACTGAAGATTCGCTGCCACAGTTTGTTTACTTCCAATCAGCCAGTCACAGTTAAGACTGAGACCTAGTGTTATCCATTAATCTACAGTACAGTCTCCTTAATGGTCAGCAGTAAGCAATTTAATTGGCAATCAGCCCACTTAATGATCCTCCACTTACACGTCATTCCTTTATCAAGGTCTTGGTCTGAACACAGACTGCATTGGCATTTCAACTTCACACACCACCACAGTTGCCTCAGGAGCATTTTAATGCCTAACGCAGCTGGAGAAAAAAAAAATGTCCTTTGAGCATTTATCAATCCCGTCAAATTAATCGCTACAAGTACAAAAAAAAAGTAAATGTAGCTCAAGTATCCACTATCGTATCGGGCTTGATGCTGGAGAATAAGGACAAGAACTAGCGTTTCAAGGCATCTTGATGCTCAAACTCTTGGCTGCTAATACCTTTTAAATATTCAGTTGTGCGAGTACATACTGTACCTTATGCCAGGGCAAACTGCATAAGCAGTTGTGCAATGAGATTAACATTGGTCCCCAGGTATGATTTTTTATTAAGAAATAAAAATTAATCCAGCAGCGTTTGGGGATTTTTCAAAATTATCAGACCTGTCAGGGCTATAATACAAGAGAAGGTAATCTGTGAATCATCATGAAATCCGGAGGAGTCATGAGGATTAAATCCACATACTTAAATGATTTTTAAAAGATTTGCATTTTCTTTCATTTTCTTCTAATTTCACTCTTAGCCCTTGGGGGAGAGAACACCATTTGAAACCGAAAATTATATTTTTAAAGCGTTTTTTTAAAACTTAATTTCAGCAATACTGTGACATAAATTCTGTTTTATGATTATTTACATGGCTTAATTTTATTTTGTGTTCTTGAAATTAGTAATGTAGATTAAAAAGAATATTGGAGATATTGGGCTGTAATTTCCTCGATCTTTACTCACATCGTAAGTATGCTGAAATTCATGCCGATCTTGCCAGCATTAATTTACAGATGTTTCCTGAAAATAACATCAGTATACATTCAATTACATAAACTGATTATAAAACGCATGAGGACAACGAGGGGTTGAGAAAAGTCCAAAACATACACCTCTTCCTTCATTTAGATCCTCTTTGTCATATTGATGTTAAGAGAATTAATGTTTGAAGCCCTCAAGCTGTTACTTACGTACATTAAGAATGTTTAAGAAAATGTAACCCTGGAAGCTTTTGTCTTCCTAATTTGATGGATTCTGTCATCATGATAAATCATTTAAAGATAGGTTGCGATTTAACGGAAAAAGTTCTAAGTGTAATTTCGGGCACGATTAGGTGTTACCCGATGCTGTGCCGTCAAAATTGCGGCCGGTATTTAATAGCACTTAGCGCCAGAAATAAGCCCCCACTGTCTTACTGTGGACTTGTGCCCCAACTTCTCACTGCTAACAAGTTGAGCTGCTGTTAAGTGTTCTCTCACCATTCACTCCCAGTCAACACACAAGCATGGCAGTGTGTGGGACTTCCGGAAGCGCTCGCGAGCGGAGAGGCTGCGTTGAGGGGTGGCTCCCGCCGGTCCGTGACATTTCAGTCTTTTGCGGGGGTTTCCCCATTGTTTCGCCGATCGGGATTTCTTCGGCCTTTGGGACCTGAAGGACTGCCGCCTGGTTGGGCCGGTTTAGAGCCGGTGAGGAGCCCCGCGGGAGTGTCCGCATGCCAGAGAAGCAGGGGGCATCGAGCCCAAAGTGAGCGGCGGGGGCGGAGCTTGGCACACGGTGAGGTCTGAATCCAGGATTAATGTAGAGGGGGAGCAGAGCACATCGGGTGGCCCCCGCTGAAAATGAATGTTTGGGATGTTTGAAATCTGGTCCCAGGGGAAGAGATTTTTTGAATTTTGATTTATGACATTTTTTTATTTTTAAAAATTTATATATATTTTTTCTTTCTTTATTTTTATTTTTAAAATTATTTATTTATTTTCAGATTGAAGAAAAAAGGGGAAAAATAATAAGTCATTAAATAATGCCAAAAACAGCTGTGAAAAAGGGAGGAAACGCAGGTTCGCCGTCGAATGAGAGGAGCAGTAAAAGCGCTGACAAGATGGCGAATTCCGGAACGCGTGGTGGGGCCGCACTACTTGCAGTGGAAAAGATGACCGAGGTGATGGCCGTGGAGCTGGAGAAGCAGTTTGCGAGGCACATCGAGACGTTGAGGAAGGAGATGGCAGTCGCACTGAGATCATTGGTGGAGGAGGCAGTCGCCCCGGTGAGAGTGGATGTGACAAAGACATTGGTCAAGGTGAGAGAACAAGGTGAAAATTTGAAGGAAGTGGAGGAGGCCATGTCGCAGCACAGTGACCAGCTCACCTCGATGGGGAATGAGCAGCGGAGGGGGGTGGAGGTCAACAGAGGGCTCCAAGAGAAGCTCGAGGACTTGGAGAACCGCTGTAGGCGGCACAATCTGAGAATTGTGGACTTGCCCGAAGGGGCAGAGGGCTCAAGGCCAACTGAGTACTTTGCTAAGAGGCTGACGTAGTTGATGGGGGAGGGTGACGACCCCTCCCGGTATGAACTGCACCGAGCTCATCGGTCGTTAAGGCCGAAACCCAAAGTAAATGAGCCGCCGAGAGCAGTAATTCTCTGTTTCCATAAATACCACATGAAGGAGAAGGTGTTAAACTGGGCGAAGCAGAAGCGGGAGGTGCAGTGGGATGCTGCTCGAGGTCAGATTCTGGGAGGGGGTTCGATGTTAATAACGAATAGGGGCGGTCAGGCTCATGAGGCAGGGTCCGGCGGTATGACGATGGTGGATAAGAAGGGAGGGGAAGGGTGAGAGACCCCAGTTAGGATAGTCACATGGAACGTGAGGGGGTTGGTAGGCCCAGTCAAGATGTCAAGGGTGCTTGAGCATCTTAAAAGTTTGAAGGCCAATGTAGCAATGCCGCAGGAGACTCACTTGAGGATGAAGGATCAAGTAAGACTTAAAAAGGGCTGGGTTAGTCAGGTGTTTCACTCTGGATTTGACAGAAGGGCTCGACGGGTAACGGTAATGGGAAGCAAAAGTGTACTGCTCCAGATGGAGAAGGTGGTTGCAGATCAGGGGTAGGTATGTGATTGCGACAGGGGCGCTGCAGGGGAGGATAGTGCCGCTGGTAAGTATATATGGTCCCAATTGGGACGATGTGGGATTCGCGAAGAAGGTGTGTGGGACCATCTCGACTTGGACACACATGAACTGATAGTGGGGGGGGGATTGGAACTTGGTGCAGGAGTCAAGCTTGGACAGGTCACGGCCACGCTCGCTGGTCCCGTCAGGGGGGGGGCAAGGCTTTGGCTGGGCTAATGGTGGAATTGGGAGGGGTGGACCCTTGGAGGTTTCTGCACGCGAGGGAGCGGGAGTACTCGTTTTTCTCAACGGTCCATAAGGTGTACTTGCGGATCGACTTTTTCATGGTGGGGAAGACGCTGCTGGCTGGGGTTAACGGGTCGGAGTACTCGGCAATTGCAATGTCAAATCATGCTCCGCATTGGTGGATATGGTACAGGAGAAGCGGATGGTACAAAGACCAGGGTGGAAGTTAGATGTGGGACTGTTGGGGACCGAAGGTTCTGTGACAAAATTGAAAAAGTAATCAAGGAATATGTAGGTTTTAACTGCATGGGTGAGGTGTCAAAGGCGGTTGTCTGGGAGGCTCTAAAGGAAGTGGTGAGGGGTGAGGTGATCTTATTCAAGGCTAGGCTAGACAAAGAGGAGAGGTTAGAGTGTCAGAACGTAATAGATGAGATGGTGGAGGTAGATAGGAGCTATGCAGAAGATGGGGACCAAGTGAAGTTGGAAAAGAGGAAGGATCTTCAGGCGAGCTTTGACCGTCTTTCTACCAGGAAGGCGGTACGCCAATTGAGGCGAGCAAGGGATGCAGTTTACGAGCATGGAGAGAAGGTGGGGTGTATGTTGCCGATGACTTGGAGGGAGGCTGCGGCAAAGGGTATTATCCAGCTGCGGGACAGGGCAGAGAAGTCGGTGGTAGCTCCAGATCAGATTAAAAAGGTCTTGAAGGAATTCTATGAGCGGTTGTACAGGTCAGAGCCACCTGGGGGAGGCTGGGAGATGCAGGAATTTCTAGATGGGCTGGAGTACCCGAGGTTAGGGGAGGGGGGCAGGGCTACATTAGAAGGAGCAATAGTGGAGCAGGAGATAAAAGATGCGATTGGGAGGATGCAGTCGGGGAAGGTGGCAGGGCCGGATGTGTTTCCGGTGGAATATTATTAAAAATTCAAAGATAAGCTGGTACCGCTGAAGGTGGGGATGTTTGAGGAGGCGATAGGGAAGGAAAATGAAAAAATGAAAATCGCTTATTGTCACAAGTAGGCTTCAAATAAAGTTCCTGTGAAAAGTCCCTAGTCGCCACATTCCGGCGCCTGTTCAGGGAGGCTGGTAGGGGAAGTGAACCGTGCTGCTGGCCTGCCTTGGTCTGCTTTAAAAGCCAGCTCTTTAGCCCTGTGCTAAACCAGCCCCAGAAGGGGGCGTTACCACAAACTTTGGGGCAGGCAACAATTTCTCTTTTGCTTAAAAGAGATAAGGATCCGATGGAGTGTGGGTCGTACAGGCCCATATCACTTTTAAACGTGGACGCAAAGACATTGGCGAAGATACTGACATGGAGACAAGAGGAGTGCCTCCCAAAGGTGATAGGTGAGGATCAGACGGGATTTGAGAGAGGGAGGCAGCTCTTTTCGAACATTAGGAGGGTATTGAACATGGTTATGGTACCGGTGGAGGGGACGGAAACAAAGGTGGTTGTGCCATTGGACGCTGAGAGGGCGTTTGACCGGGTAGAATGGGGGTACTTGATGGCAGTTCTGGAGCGGTTTGGGATTGGACCAAGATTTGTGGACTGGGTAAAGTTACTGTATAAGGAACTGAGAACAAATCTGCACAAATAACATCAGCTCGGAATACTTTTCCCTCCACCATGGGACTAGGCAGGGATGTCCTATGTCCCGTCTGCTGTTTGCACTCACGATTGAGCCACTGATCATCGCATTAAGAAGTTCAGAGGTATGGAAAGGGATAGTGCGGGAGGGGACAGAGCATAGGGTGTCCTTACATGCCGATGACTTGTTATTATACATGTCGGAACCGAGTGTGTCAATAGGGGGAATACTGGAGCTTCTTCGGATACTTGGGTCTTTCTCGGGGTACAAATTAAATCCAGACAAGAGAACAAATAACAAAGAATAAAGAAAAGTACGGCACAGGAACAGGCCATTCGGCCCTCCAAGCCTGCGCTGACCAGGCTGCCCATCTAAACTAAAATCTTCTACACTTCCGGGCTCCGTATCCCTCTATTCCCATCCTATTCATGTATTTGTCAAGATGCCCCTTAAACGTCACTATCATCCCTGCTTCCACCACCTCCTCCGGCAGCGAGTTCCAGGCACCCACTACCCTCTGTGTAAAAAACTTGCCTCATATATCTCCCCTAAACCTTGCCCCTCGCACCTTAAATCTATTCCCACAGTAATTGACCCCTCTACCCTGGGAAAAAGGTATCTGACTATCCACTCTGTCTATGCCCCTCATAATTTTGTAGACCTCTATCAGGTCGCCCCTCAACCTCCGTCGTTCCAGTGAGAACAAACCAAATTTATTCAACCTCTCATCATAGCTAAAGAGTGAATATTTTGTGGTGTCTCGGTCGGGGGGTGGGGGCAGGGGTGGGGGGGGGGGGTGGGGGGGCTGCCATTCCGTAGGGCAGGGACTCACTTTAGATACCTGGGGGTGCAGGTTGCTCGGGATTGGGGGGCTCTGTAGGTACAACATTGCTAGTTTGGTGGGGAGGGTGAAAGCTGATCTGGCAAGGTGGGATGGTCTCCCTCTCTCACTGGCGGGTCGGGTACAGGCGGTTGAAATGAACGTGTTGCCGCGATTTCTGTTTATTTTCAAATGCTTGCCGATTCCTCTGCTAAAGGCATTTTTTAGAGAGATTGAAGGGATGGTTACCTCGCTCATATGGGATGGGAAGGGGGCCAGAATTAGAAAGGTGCTACTACAGAGGGGAAGGCAGGCAGGGGGTTTGGGTCTTCCAAACTTGATTTACTATTACTGGGCGGCGAATGTGGAGAAGGGTCAGAGGGGTTGACTCCCAGTGGGTCAGATTGGTGGAGAGTTTGTGTAGGGGGTCAGAATCAAAGGCGCTAGCAACAGCGTGCTCCCGACGACCCCGGGGAAATACTCAGGGAGTCCAGTAATAATAGCTTTGTTGAGAATTTGGAGGCAGTTTCGCCAACACTTCAGGTTGGGGGCAGGGTCAAGGGAAATGCCGATTCGGGAGAACCATAGATTTGAGCCAGGGAAGTGGGATGGAAATTTTCTGAGATGGGAGGAGAAAGGAATTAGGACACTAAAAGATTTGTTTCTTGGGGGTCGGTTTGCAAGATTGAAGGAGCTGGGAGTGAAGCATGGGCTGGAGCAGGGGGAGATATTGAGATACATGCAGGTTTGTGACTTTGCCAGAAAGGAGATGCAGAACTTCCCGGTAGAGCCAGCTTCCACATTACTGGAGGAGGTGCTGACGACAGGGGTTCTGGGGAAGAGGGTAGTGTCGGCATTTTCGGGGGCTATTTTGGAAGAGGAGAAGGCACCGCTGGAAAGGATCAAGGCAAAGTGGGAGGAAGTGTTGGGAGAGGGTGTGGAGGAGGGGTTCTGGTGTGAGGTGCTCCGGAGGGTGAACGCCTTCACCTCGTGTGCGAGGTTTGGGCTGATACAGCTGAAGGTGGTATATGGAACACACCTCACAAGGGCAAGAATGAGCCGGCTCTTTGAGGAGTAGAAGATGTGTGTGAACATTGCAGGGTGCCCCAACAAACCACGTTCATATATTTTGGTCCTGTCCAAAACTGGAGGATTACTGGAAGGAGGTTTTTAGGGTAATCTCTAAAGTGGTGCACATGAAACTGGGCCCCCGGGAGGCCATATTCGGGGTGTCGGACCAGCCGGGGTTGGAAACGGGTGCGGAAGCAGATGTTGTAGCCTTCGCCTCGTTGTTCGCCCGAAGGCGGATCCTGTTGGGATGGAGATCAACCTCTCCACCCAGTGCTCTGGTGTGGCGGGGGGACCTATTGGAATTCTTCACTCTTGAGAAGGTCAAATTTGAACTGATGGCAAGGATGGAGGGGTTCTACAATTTATGGGAGTTATTCATTCTGCACTTTCGAGAATTGGATTACATCGAACATTACGGGAGGGGGGTGTTGGGATGGTTGGAGGGAGGGGGTCTGTATGTGTTAATGGTGACTATGGGTGATTCCTGATTCCTTTTTGCCATTTGTTTATGTTAACATGCGGGCTAATGTTTAGGGATTTGGTGGGAGGATGGGATTGTTGTTATTGATATGGGGATTGACATATTTGCTACTGATTATTGTTTATTGTTGGTGAGTGTAAATTTGGAAGAAAATGTGGATGCAGTGGGTGCAAGACGGGACATGCTGTTCCCCCGAGGGGGTTGGAGGACCAGCAGCAGGGCCACCAATGCCACCTGGTAGGATTTGAAATGGCTGTCATGTGTAGACAGCATGATCAGGAAGATCAGCTTCCACTATCAGAAGAAGACCAACTACTTCCACCGAGCTGCAAGGGTAAGTTACCATCTCTCTCCTGGCATCGGTTCCGTCTGCCACCTGTCAAATTCCCAACCTCACATCCTCTCCACTTGTTCCTCTGCATCCCCTGGCACCCAACAGTTCAACCCCTTCATATCAAGTTGCGGTGCCCAGACATGCCACCTGGCATTGAGCCCCCCCCGATCAATCAAGCGTGCGGCTCACGATGCCCTCTGGGCTGTTTAGCACAGGGCTAAATTGCTGGCTTTGAAAGCAGACCAAGGCAGGCCAGCATCACGGTTCGATTCCCGTAACAGCCTCCCCGAACAGGCGCCGGAATGTGGCGACTAGGGGCTTTTCACAGTAACTTCATTTGAAGCCTACTTGTGACAATGAGCAATTTTCATTTTCATTTAATTTCTTTGTCCCTGCAGATAAGTCATAATAGATGTGAAAGGACCAAGACAGGTGGCAGAGTAGCAGAGATCAAAGTTCTCACCCCCTATGAATAATGGGTCCAAGAGATCACGGGGTTGACCGAGGAGACAGCAGTCACCGACAGCGAGGTTGGTGGAGGGTCTCACCGCAGAGGTGAGGATCCACTGTCCCTTCACCCAGATGACCTGTCTCAAGTTAGTAATTCATGTCACACAATATGATCATTTCCTCTCACTGTCCATGTGTCCATTCTCTCACAGGATCTCCATCTGATGTTGCCGGCCCATCCAGAGCCAACCCGTCCCCCGCCACCCAAGAGACCGCCTCAGAGGAGAGGTCCAAGGAGACTCCAATTGAGGAGTCCTAACTGTCACCCCCACCTTCCACCAATGCAGAGACACCCACCTCGGTGGGCAATATTAGTGGACAGGGTACAAGGGCACAATTTGGTGAGCACCACACAGTTGCTGATGCACATCAGGTGGAGGCAGGAATATCCAATGGAGTCAGCTTTCGGTGGTGTGCTGGATGCCAGGACTCAGTTGAGTCCCATTCAGATGCCGAGCCTCTGGACAAGGTTATCCCTGGGCTGATGCAGATGCTAGAACTCGGCTGCGAGACTCAGGAGAGGAAGTCAGCGACATGCCAGCGAGTGCATAGCCGACTGGAGGAGTCCCAAAAGCAATGGGAACAGGAGCCGATGCCGGCAATCAAGGCCAACACTGCTAGGGTGGCGACCACAGTGAAAAGGCTGCGGCACAATCTTTAGTGCTGGTGTCCAAGGCATGGCTCATTCTGTAATACCCATGGCTGAGGGCCTCGACATCATGTCCCAGTCGCTGAGGGGCATGTCCCAGATGCAGATGGACATTGCTGAGGCACTGAAGAGTGTGGCCGAGCCCTGAAACGCTGATATCTGCTTCAGGCACAACATTGTGGTTAAATCACGGCCATAGAAAAGATAGTGCGGTCTTGGTAAGGAGAATTGTTTTCGAAAATTACGAAGTAAAAGCACAGAATGTTTGCAGCAATGCTCAATTGGTACCCTCCCCGCTACCTTAACATTCACTCCCTCCATCACTGAGCACAGTGGTAGCAGAGTGTACCATCTACAAGATGCACTGCAGAAAGTTACCAAGGCTACTTCAACAGCACTATCTAAACCCTCCACCACCTGGAAGGACAATGAAAGCAAATGCATAGGAACACCACCACCTGCACATTCCCCATCCAAGGCTCAACCAATCCTGCCTCGAAACCATATCGCTGATCCTTCAATGTTGCTGGGTCAAATTCCTGGCACTCCCTCCTTAACAACACCGTGGGTATATCTACACCCCATGGACTGCAGTGGTTCAGGAAGATGGCTCACCACCACCTTCTCAAGGGCAATTCGGGATGAGCAATAAATGTTGGCCAATAAGTGATGCCCACATCCTGAGAAAGAATAAATAAAAAAATCTTGGGTTTTAGCATAAATTTATGTTTTTCAATACGGATGTATACGAAAGAATTTGGGCTTTTTTCTTTGCATGGTGGTAGTGCAGCTGTTAATGAGCCAATATTACAGATATTCGAGAATGGAGCATATTATCGAGATTGTGCAAAGTGCCATTCTGTGCTACCTGTCCAAGTCACCTAAACATTATAAAGAAATTCCAGGCTGTTAGGTCAGAAAAGTATCTATCGAAAGATAAGCATTACATCCGTTACTCTGAATTAAAGGCATTTCACAATCAGGAAGCACCATTTACAAAATTTCAAACTTATATTACAGTTGCTGACGTTAGCTCGGTAAATTAAGTCACAAAAAGTGGAAGATGATGGGCTTGGTTTGTCATAGCACCTGGGAAAATATGAGATTAGCCAGTTTCAAAAATCCTATCCAAAATGCGTGGCCCAAATGGGGACATTCTTCATGTCATCTGGACCTGTCGCTCTGAGTTCAGCTTCTTACGTGAGATAAAGAGTTTTACCGCTTATTCCTTTACTTATTATTGCGTGGGAGATTTGTTGGTCAGTAGGTTAAATATATATTTCACTCTTGCAGATTCAATTCGGACTTCTTTTCCATGCTCCTGTTCATTGATGGGGTCAAATGTTAAATCTATTTAAAAAGGTAGGACACACAAATAGATGACATGATACAAAATTAACTTTAATTGAAATAGGTGTAGTTTAACACTTATTTTGGATGTAATTCTACCCATAAAGGTGGCCAGGGGTTACACAGACAATGAATCTCCTCCCCAGAGATGTCACTGTGGTAATCCCAAAATACTGCATAATGACATCGTTTGATCTTCAGATGGAATTTAACAATGATAGATGGTTGCTTTGGCACATTAAAACTTTGGAGTTCAAATAAAATATTTGACGTTGAGGCTCAGTCTTAAGTTTCCTTATCATTTTGATATATTATATTTTTACACAGGTGATTAAATGTTTCACACGCTTGACTACGAAACACTTGAATATGAAAACTGGTCAACACAGAAACCTAGGACTACTATTATCCCCAATAAAGAACAAAGAACAAAGAAAATTACAGCACTGGAACAGGCCCTTCGTCCCTCCCAGCCTGCGCCGATCCAGATCCTTTATCTAAACCTGTCTTCTATTTTCCAAGGATCTACTTTCCTCTGTTCCCCGCCCGTTCATATATCTGTCTAGATGCATCTTAAATTATGCTATCATGCCGCCTATACCACCTCCGCTGGCAAAGCATTCCAGGCACCCACCAACCTCTGCGTAAAAAACTTTCAACGCACATCTCCCTTAAACTTTCCCCCTCTCACCTTGAAATCGTGACCCCTTGTAATTGACACCCCCACTCTTGGAAAAAGCTTGTTGCTATCCACCCTGTCCATGCCTCTCATAATTTTGTAGAACTCAATCAGGTCTCCCCTCAACCTCCGTCTTTCCAACGAAAACAATCCTAATCTACTCAACCTTTCTTCATAGCTAGCACCCTCCATACCAGGCAACATCCTGGTGAACCTCCTCTGCACCCTCTCTAAAGCATCCACATCCTTCTGGTAATGTGACGACCAGAACTGTACGCAGTATTCCAAATGTGGCCTAACCAAAGTCCTATACAACTGTAACATGACGCGCTGACTCTTGTACTCAATACCCCATCGATGAAGGCAAGCATGCTGTATGCCTTCTTGACCACTCTATCAACCTGCATTGCCATCTTCAGGGTACAATGGACCTGAACTCCCAGATCTCTCTGTACATCAATTTTCCCCAGGACTCTTCCATTAACTGTAGAGTCCGCTCTTGAATTACATCTTCCAAAATGCATCACCTCGCATTTGCCTGGATTGAACTCCATCTGCCATTTCTCTGCCCAACTCTCTAATCTATCTATATTTTGCTGTATTCTCTGACAGTCCTCCTCGCTATCTGCAACTCCACCAACCTTAGTGTCATCTGCAAATTTGCTAATCAGACCACCTATACCTTTGTCCAGATCATTTATGTATATCACAAACAACAGTGGTCCGAGCACGGATCCTTGTGGAACACCACTAGTAACCTTTCTCCATTTTGAGACACTCTCTTCCGCCACTACTCTCTGTCTCCTGTTCTTTACCCATCTAGCTAGTACACCCTGAACCCCATACAACTTCCCTTTTTCCATCAACCTGCCATGGGAAACTTTGTCAAACGCCTTACTGAAGTCCATGTATTTGACATCTACAACCCTTCCCTCATCAATGAACTTTGTCACTTCCTCAAAGAATTCTATTAGGTTTGTAAGACATGGCCTTCCCTGCACAAAACCGTGATGCCTATCACTGATAAGTCTATTTTCTTCCAAATGTGAATAGATCCTATCCCTCAGTATCTTCTCCAACAGTTTGCCTACCACTGACGTCAAGCTCACAGGTCTATAATTATCTGGATTATCCCTGCTACCCTTCTTAAACAAAGGGACAATATTAGCAATTCTCCAGTCCTCCGGGACCTCACCCGTGCTCAAGGATGCTGCAAAGATATCTTTTAAGGCCCCAGCTATTTTGTTCCTCGCTTCCCTCAGTAACCTGGGATAGATCCCATCCGGACCTGGGGACTTGTCCACCTTAATGCCTTTTAGAATATCCAAAATTCCCCCCTTCCTTATGCTGACTTTACCTCGAGTATTTAAACATCCATCCCTAGCCTCAACATCCGTCATGTCCCTCTCCTTGGTGAATACCGGTGCAAAGTAGGGGCTGTTTAGCACAGGGCTAAATTGCTGGCTTTGAAAGCAGACCAAGGCAGGCCAGCAGCACGGTTCGATTCCCGTAACAGCCTCCCCGAACAGGCGCCGGAATGTGGCGACTAGGGGCTTTTCACAGTAACTTCATTTGAAGCCTACTTGTGACAATAAGCGATTTTCATTTTCATTTCAAGTACTCATTAAGAATCTCACCCATTTCCTCTGACTCCACGCATAAATTCCCTCTTTTGTCTTTGAGTGGGCCAATCCTTTCTCTAGTTACCTTCTTGATCCTTGCGAATAAAAGGCTTTGGGATTTTCCTTTACCCTGTTAGCCAAAGATATTTCATGACCCCTTTTAGCCCTCTTTATTGTGCGTTTGAGATTTGTACTACTTTCCTGATATTCCTCCAAAGCTTCATCTGTTTTAAGTTGCCTAGATCTTATGTATGCTTCCTTTTTCAACTTAGCTAGTCTCACAATTCCACCCGTCATCCACGGTTCCCTAATCTTGCCATTTCTATCCCTCATTTTCACAGGGACATGTCTGTCCTGCACTCCAATCAACCTTTCCTGAAAAGACTCCCACATTTCAAATGTGGATTTACCCTTAAACAGCTGCTCCCAATCCACATTCCCTAGCTCCTGCCGAATTTTGTTATACTTGGCCTTTCCCCAATTTTGCACTCTTCCTTTAGGACCACTCTCGTCTTTGTCCATGAGTATTCTAAAACTTACGGAATTGTGATCGCTATTCCCAAAGTAACCACCGACTAAAACTTCAACCACCTGGCCGGGATCATTCCCCAATACCAGGTCCTGTATGGCCCCTTCCCGAGTGGGACTATTTACATACTGCTCTAAAAAACTCTCCTGGATGCTCCTTCGAAATTCTGCTCCATCTACGCATCCAACACTACAGGAGTACATTTTTCTATAATCTGTCTACATATTTGTACCTCTACTTCATGTTCACTTTTGGGAGACCTGTAGTAAAGTCCCAACAATGTTACTGCATCCTTCCTATTTCTTAGCTCTATCCATATTGCCTCAGTGCTCGAATCCTCCATCGTGCCTCCTTAATCACAGCTGTTATATCATCTCTGACCAGTAATGCAACTCCTCCACCCCTTTTACCTCCCTCTCTATCCCTCCTGAAGCATCTATACCCTGGGATATTTAGTTGCCAGTCCTGCCCTTCCTTCAACCAAGTCTCAGTAATACCAATAACATCATATTCCCAGGTACTAATCCAAGCCCTAAATTCATCTGCATTACCTGCTACACGTCTCGCATTGAAACAAATGCACCTCAGACTACCTGTCCCTTTGCGTTCATCATCTTCCCTGTCTACTCTTCCCCTTAGTCAAATTGAGTTCATTATCTAGTACCTTACTGGCTTTAGTTGCTGCCTCTTTACTGACCTCTAACTTCCTAATCTGGTTCCCACCCCCCTGCCACATTAGTTTAAAAACTCCCCAACAATGTTAGCAAAAGCACCCCCTAGGACATTGGTTCCAGTCCTGCCCAGGTGTAGACCATCCGATTTGTAATGGTCCCACCTCCCCCAGAACCGGCTCCAATGTCCCAAAAATCTGAACCCCTCCCTCCTGCACCATCTCTCGAGCCACGTATTCATTCTGACTATTCTTGAATTTCTACTCTGACCGTCTTGTGGTACTGGTAGCAATCCTGAGATTACTACCTTGGAGGTCCTACTTTTTAACTTATCTCCTAACTCCCTAAATTCTGATTGTAGGACCTCATCCCGCTTTTTACCTATATCGTTGGTGCCTTTCTGCACCATGACAACTGGCTGTTCACCCTCCCCCTTCAGTATATCCTGCAGCCGATCTGAGACATCCCTGACCCGTGCACCCGGGAGGCAACATACCATTCGGGAGTCTCGTTTTCGACCACAGAAACGCCTGTCTACTCCCCTTATGATTGAATCCCCTATGACTATAGCCCTGCCAATCTTTTTCCCGCCCTTCTGTGCAGCAGAGCCAGCCATGGTGCCATGAGCCTGGCTACTACTGCCTTCCCCTGGTGAGTCATCTCCCCCAACAGTATCCAAAACGGTGTACCCTTCCTGCACTGCCTTCCTGCTCTTTCTCTGCCTTTTGGTCACCCATTCCCTGTCTCGCTCACCAATCCTAATCTGCGGTGTGACCAACTCACTGAACGTGCTATCCACTACCTCCTCAGCATTGCGGATGCTCGAAAGTGAGTCCATCCGCAGCTCCAGAGCCGTCATGCGGCCTAACAGGAGCTGTAGCTGGACACACTTCCCGCACATGAAGGAGTCAGGGGCATCAGCCACGTCCCTGAACTCCCACATTGAGCACGAGGAGCATAACACGGGTCTGGGATCTCCTGCCTTTTTACACTTTACCTTAACTGATTACAATATAATATAAAATAATGGATAAGTGAAAGGAATAAAGATTTTACTTACCAATCACAATACTTGCCAACACACGAAGAGTTAAAGTTCTCCCAGCTATGGCTAATTGGAGCACTTTCCTTCCCAGCCAATCAGGTCACTGCTTTGCTGTGATGTCACTCTTCAAGGTAAGTTTTTAAAGAGGAAGACTTACCTTCCCGACAGACCCCTGCTCCCGCCAAAAATCTGAAGGCCGCTTCTCCGGCAGCTGTGCCCCCCCGCTCTCCTCGCGCTCTTTTATCCTGTGTCCCCGCCACTCTCCTCGCGCTCTTTTATCCTGTGTCCCCACCGCTCTCCTCGCGCTCTTTTATCCTGTGACCCCGCCGCTCTCCTCGCGCTCTTTCACTGTGTTCCGCCGCTCTCCTCGCGCTCTTTTATCCTGTGTCCCCGCCGCTCTCCTCGCGCTCTTTTATCCTGTATCCCCGCCGCTCTCCTTGCGCTCTTTCACTGAGTCTCCGCCGCTCTCCTCACGCTCTTTTATCCTGTGTCCCCGCCGCTCTCCTCGCGCTCTTTCACTGAGTCTCCGCCGCTCTCCTCGCGCTCTTTCACTGAGTCTCCGCTGCTCTCCTCGCGCTCTTTCACTGAGTCTCCGCCGCTCTCCTCGCGCTCTTTCACTGAGTCTCCGCCGCTCTCCTCGCGCTCTTTCACTGAGTCTCCGCTGCTCTCCTCGCGCTCTTTCACTGAGTCTCCGCCGCTCTCCTCGCGCTCTTTTATCCTGTGTCCCCACCGCTCTCCTGGCGCTCTTTCACTGAGTCTCCGCCGCTCTCCTCGCGCTCTTTTATCCTGTATCCCCGCCGCTCTCCTTGCGCTCTTTCACTGAGTCCCGACCGCTCTCCTCGCGCTCTTTCACTGAGTCTCCGCCGCTCTCCTCGCGCTCTTTGATCCTGTATCCCCGCCGCTCTCCTCGCGCTCTTTCACTGAGTCCTGACCGCTCTCCTTGCGCTCTTTCACTCAGTCTCCGCCGCTCTCCTCGTGCTCTTTCACTGAGTCTCCGTCGCTCTCCTCGCGCTCTTTCACTGAGTCTGTGCCGCTCTCCTCGTGCTCTTTCACTGAGTCTCAGGCGCTCTCCTCGCACTCTTTCACTGAGTCCCTGCCGCTCTCCTCACGCTCTTTCCCCAACAGTCACTCTGTCCTCACTCCGACCGGATTCAGCTGGAAACTGCAGGCTGTGACATCACGGTTCAACTTCTTTCTACTTCTACCTGCCCTCGAGTCTCCCTCTTGATCTTTACTCGGCTGGGATCCTTGCAGTGATTGTCTTTTATCAGAAGGGTCAATTATCAGAATCCATTTTATGCAGTCTTCTAATCTTTGTGAGCAGATTGACTGCAAACTTGCTCACCCAGTGCAATGGTGAAGGTAAATAGTTAAATTGTACCTGGGATCTTAGAGTCATAGAATCATACAATCGCCACAGTACAGAAAGAAGCCTTTCGACCCATTGAGTCTGCACAAACTCTCCGATGGAGCACTTTACCTCGGCCCACGCCTGTGCCCCATCACCATAACCCTGCACATCACACTTTGATCGTATCCAATCCACTTAACTTGCACATCTTTGGACATTAAGGGCAATTTAGCATGGCCAATCCACCTACCATCTTTGGACTGTGGGAGGAAACCAGAGCACCCGGAGGAAATCCACGCAGACGCGGGGAGAATGTGTCACCCACGGCCAGAATCGAACCCGGTCCCTGGTCCTGTGAGGCAACAATGCTAGCCACTATGCCACCGTGCCGGCCAGCTGTGTTCCCAGTATGCTCGTGCCTGGGTTGTACTTTTACTTCTGGGTTTTTGGTAGTGTCAGGACCATCCACAATGGACAAATGGAAGTTTAATTAATATTGAAATATTGGAGTGCAGTGACGTCATTTGAACCCCAACAGGAATTTAACTGTCAGTTGTGGAAGTAATGCCTATGCAGTAGATCATAGAATTTACAGGACAGTAGGAGGCCATTCAGCCCATCAAGTCTGCACCGGCCCTTGGAAAGAGCGCCCTACACAAGCCCACACCTCCACCCTATCCCCTTTATGAAATGAAATGAAATGAAAAATGAAATGAAAATCGCTTATTGTCACAAGTAGGCTTCAAATGAAGTTACTGTGAAAAGCCCCTAGTCGCCACATTCAGGTGCCTGTTCGGGTACACAGAGGGAGAATTCAGAATGTCCAAATTACCGAAGAGCACGTCTTTCGGGAATTGTGGGAGGAAACTGGAGCACCTGGAGGAAACCCACACAGACACGGGGAGAACATGCAGACTCTGCACAGACAGCAACCCAAGCAGGGAATCGAACCTGGGACCCTGGAGCTTTAAAGCAACAGTGCTAACCACTTTGCTACCATGCTGCCCACAACCCAGGTACATTTTCATATTTTTAAATTTATCGTGAGACAATGGTGCTTTTCTAGACTACACATGGAAACTTTGGGCCTCCTCTGGCCTGGCTTTCACTTCCTTTCTCATTGCCGCAATTGTCTCTGTCAGACTTTTGGGTTGTGAGATATAAAACCCTTCAAAACTAAAAACTCTAAGGTTTGAATTCTCAATTTCTAACACGTGCATCCTCAGTTATGCTTGATATATCAAGTTATATACCAGTATGTATGAATCAAGTAGATTTTACTCAGCAAGGTTTTACATATACTTAAGAGAAAGCAGTGAAAAAAAACATTGATGTTCCTCATCCCTCAATCATAAGAATAGTCTTTATTATTGTCACAAGTTGGCTTACATTAACACTGCAATGAAGTTACTGTGAAAATCCCCTAGTCGCCACATTCCAGCGTCTGTTCGCGTACACAGAGGGAGAATTCAGAAAGTCCAAATTACCCAACAGCACGTCTTTGGGGACTTTTGGGAAGAAACCGGAGCACCCGACAGATGCGCTAAGCGTCAAGAACCACAAAGACATGTGAGACTTTAACTCAGGCTTTAATATACTACATGGGAGGCTTACCCGACACAGACGACCCCAGAAAGAATGGGGGCTGTCCCAGAAGAGGTTCTTATACTGACTCCCGGGGGAGTGGCTAAGGCGGAGCTCTCCGTGGCCAGGTCGGGTTACCTACCAGTGACCGAACCTCTGCAGAGTTACAGTACAATACACAGTATTACAGGGCCACGTTACGCACAACTATTATATACTATGTACAATGGTAGGGACGGAAACCCGCGGATACACGGACTGAACGTGCAGACTTCACACAGTCTGTGACCCAAGCTGTGAATCGAACTTGGAACCTTGGTGCTGTGAAGCAACAATGCTAACCACTGTGCTACCGTGTCGTTCCTAGGAGCCCTTTAGTGCTGCCAATTGAGGCAATGACTTTTTATCTTTGAAGTAATGTTGAATTGCGTCCAGAAGAGTCATATCCCTGAAGCTATGGTAACATTGTGCCAACAAAGATTGTAATGTTCCAACGTTTACCACTCAGTCTTGTTATTCCTTCTCCTTTATTTGGAAATAGTCCAAATTCACCTCTTCCATTGGCTTAGGATATGGGCTATCATGTGTCACACCACCCCTATAGCATGAGCCACATAGACCAAGACAAATGTTCAGCCCTTGTTTCCTTGGGCCCCTCAGAATGTACACTCCATTGCAAGCAACTAATAATTTCCTTTAGGATTATAGAATAGTCACAAACCAAAGCCTACAGCCATTAAGAAAAAATGTTTAAAAGATTCTCAATCATAATATCAGGAAATAAATGTTCCCTTCAGATAGGAGTAAATTAAAACAATATATGCGGCTGGATTCTCCATTCCTCACACTAAGTGTCGATGCCGTAGCAGGATTTGTGGACTTCCATGACATCAAAACTGGAGCCACACTTGGACGGATTCAGTGACCAGCGAGGGGCTCGCAGCAGAACCACGTGGAGCACAATCGATTCCAATGAGAAACAGTGCTGGATTTGCTGTGTCCGTGATTGACACTCGGAAATCTGACAGGCTGCAGCCACATTATACATACTTCACTCTCCACACACACTCATCCCAGCCACACAATGGCACTTGGTGTGCTGGAGAGCTCCCATCCTGCTGATGGGTCGGATGGCCCTGGGGTAGACCCATATGACCTGTGGTCCTAAGTTCACAGTGGGCAGTCAATGGCGTGCACAGCTGCATGGCTGCCTTGCAGCCCGCAGCAATGGTGTTCCATCCCATCCATCCCAACAACACAGCGCACCTCCTGGCCATTCCCCGCTACACCCCGGCCCTGGCAGAAACCCCCCCCCCCCGGCCAGCGGCATGATTGTCAGCAAACTATGGCGATGTTGGACTATTTCCGTACCCTCTCTCTCTCCCTAAGCAGCCATGGCACCTGTTTCGCGATTTTTAAAAGCACAAGTGAATATTGCCATTCAGAATTCGCCCCAGTGGCGGTGGAGAATCGCGGAGGCCCCGGGTCGGGCCCGCCAATGATATGCCAAGGGTGTTTACTGTATGTGCGTTCTGGAATGCATTGATGCCACTGTCGAGGTGACGGAGAATTGCGATTTAGCGTGAAACTTGTGCTCGCCATGATTTCGGTGTCGGAACCGATTCTTTGCCTAATTGCGTTTTCCGATTCCGGCGTAGGTGACGGAGAACCCCGCCCATGGTTTGTTTAAACGTAAACAGTGGAATTCTCCATCGGCAGGGTCCTCTACTTCACTGACAGCGCTCTCACGCCCGCGGATTTCCCGATGGCGTGGGGGTGGCCACAATGGGAAACTCCATTGGTCAACTACCGGGGCGGAGGATCCCGCATGCCGGGGGGATGCGCCGCCCCAGAAAACCGACCTGGCAGGACGGAGAATCCCGCCCAAAGTGTCTTTCTAAGAACCAACTACTTATAGCCATGTCTTCAAGCAATGTTGCTGAACACAGACAACTTAAGTAACAAAATAATTAAATGTCTGTTTCTCACAAACAACAGCTGCAAAGCATTCCAACTGCCCTGGCTATCTATTGTCTCACTAACAGAAATTCAAACTAAACCCTTTAAAAAGGGGCTAAGGAGTAAAATCCATAGATAATACAGACCAACAACAAATCCTAAGCATGAGTAGAATTATAAAAACCTGACACCTCCACTCCAGCCCCCTCAGGCCCTTGCCACTGATGGAGCAAAGCTCACGCCCCCTATTAGCTGAGCTCCAGTGGGAGTCTGAGTTGGATCATTTAAATAAAGCCCGGAAATTAGGCCGCACACTGAAGGGGTTACAGGCATCCCGCAGCCTGGCATGATAGCAAGACACATTTTGAAAGGCACAAAATAGCTACCTTTTTCTTTTAGCTGCTGCAAGGAGCACTGAATTTTTCAGCACAATGCCACTCAGAATCAGGCCATTCTGGTCCACCTCCACAGTTACTATGATACACAAAGGGTATAATAGTTCTGGAAATCTACCACATGTAATGAAAATACGCTGAGGAATTGAGGGAGGTGTTTGTAGTAGGATATCCACTGACTAGCAGATGCACAGAATTCTTGCTGCGGTATTTTCATGCTAAATTCCTCACTTAGCAAACTTTAGGCCCAAGGGTATGTTTTGGATGGACATTAAGGAGACAGTGTGATATTTATTGTTGGGTGCTGCTCTCCCTAATAAATGACCAGGGTGCTATCTCTAATATAGAACAATCCTTCACCTCTGGCTGTGCTTTTTCAGCTTTCAATTGACTGAGTTAGCAAGGAGGATCAGACATCATAAGATCATTAGAAATAAGAAAACACAAGAAAAGAATAGAATGGCTGTATTGTTTGGGCGGAGTGGCAGCTGGCACATGATATTCCCGTCCCACCTTCAGTTACTGTGCCATTGACTCTGAGCTATCTTCAGACTGTCATTCACTGTCCCGAAGTGTCATTAGCTCATTTATGTATAAAAGGCATCAGGGTTAAGCCCAAACCTGTCCTTCCCCATCATTGACAAGTACACATCTTCCATCAAGGTTCACAGTCCTGTGATCAGATGTGACACCTTGCCAGATTTCACCCCACAGCCACTGTCTCAAAGGTGACTGAGGTCAACTGTAACACCGCAATTGTTGCTTCATCTGACTTCAGTGAACTCAGAATTCAATGACAATCAAATATGGGGGGGGCGGGATTCTCCATTTGCCGATGCCGCAATCGCGCAACGCGATTTGGTGGAAAATGGGTTCCGACGACAAAATCGAGGCGGGCACCGATTTGACGCCAAATTGCAATTCTCCATCACTTCGTCAGCGTTGTCAATGCGTACTGGGAAGCATGTACAGTAAACACCGTTTGCATATCCTTAGCGGGGTCTCCGCCATTCTCCTTCTCCGATGGGCCGAGTTCCCGACGGTGCAGTTCACTTGTGCTTTTAAAACTTGTGAATTTGACGCCGTTGCTGATGAGGGAGAGAGACGAGGTAGGACAAAGAAAGGAGTGACTGTGGGCTGCCGGGCAGGGCACTGGCCAGGCTAGGCAGTGTGAGGGAGGCCTTGCCAGGGTCGGTGAAGGGGGGTGGGGGGGTGGTGGGGGGCACAGGCCTAGTGACCGGGATGACCCTCCACGGGACTGGGGCGGTGCCCAGGCACAGATCACCATTACCACGTCCATCTTGATGTGCACCCCACTGACCACCCACCTCGGCCCCTGGTTCTGCAGAGTGACAACAGCCATGTGGGTGCACACCCCCCCCCGCCTCCCCCGCCCTCCCATCCCCCTCCCCATCCCTGCGCCCCCCCCCCTCCACCCCCCCCCCGACTCAGTCGCCCCGCACCGGTGGCCCACCCAGAGCAACACCTTCAGAAGACCCTACAGCGGCCGCGGTGCATACCTCTAGCGAAGGCAGCTCCAGCTGGCATCGGGGATGGGTGCCAGGGCCAGAGGCCCCAACGTTCCGGTCACCGACGGGGTCAGGGGTGTGGGGATGGGATAGACATGTGGGGACAGAGCCAGCAGCGCCACCATGTAGCCCAAAGTACATGGTTGGGCACGGGGTACACACCATGCTAACATGTTGGTCTTTCACCCCATGGAGACAATGGTTATTGGAATTCAACCAGCAATGGTGGCCTTCCTGCTTGTCGGCACAACCCTGGGAGATGCCCTGCGGCTTTACGAGCTGGAGCTGCTTGAGGAGGAGGAAGCTGCAGCAGTGGAGCGCGCAGCAGCAGAGTGTGCCACAGCAGAGCGTGTAGCAGCAGAACATGCAGCAGCAGAGCGGGCAGCAGCAGAGTGTGCCACAGCAGAGCGTGCAGCAGCAGAGTGTGCCACAGCAGAGCGGGCAGCAGCGGTGCGTGCAGCAGCAGAGTGTGCCACAGCAGAGCGGGCAGCAGCGGTGCGTGCAGCAGCAGAGCGTGCAGCAGCAGAGTGTGCCACAACAGAGCGGGCAGCAGCAGAGCGTGCAGCAGCAGAGTGTGCCACAGCAGAGCGGGCAGCAGCAAAGCGTGCAGCAGCAGAGCGTGCAGCAGCAGAGTGTGCCACAGCAGAGCGTGCAGCAGCAGAGCGTGCAGCAGCAGAGTGTGCCACAGCAGAGCGTGCAGCAGCAGAGCGTGCAGCAGCAGAGTGTGCCACAGCAGAGCGGGCAGCAGCAAAGCGTGCAGCAGCAGAGCGTGCAGCAGCAGAGTGTGCCACAGCAGAGCGTGCAGCAGCAGAGCGTGCAGCAGCAGAGTGTGCCACAGCAGAGCGTGCAGCAGCAGAGCGTGCAGCAGCAAAGCGTGCAGCAGCAGAGCGTGCAGCAGCAGAGTGTGCAGCAGCAAAGTGTGCAGCAGCAGAGCGGGCAGCAGCGGTGCGTGCAGCAGCAGAGCGTGCAGCAGCAGAGTGTGCCACAACAGAGGGGGCAGCAGCAAAACGTGCAGCAGCAGAGTGTGCAGCAGCAGAGCGGGCAGCAGCAGAGCGTGCAGCAGCAGAGTGTGCCACAGCAGAGTGTGCCACAGCAGAGTGTGCAGCAGCAAAACGTGCAGCAGCAGAGCGTGCAGCAGCAGAGTGTGCCACAGCAGAGTGTGCCACAGCAGAGTGTGCCACAGCAGAGCGTGCAGCAGCAGAGCGTGCAGCAGCAGAGCGTGCAGCAGCAGAGCGTGCAGCAGCAGAGCGTGCAGCAGCAGAGTGTGCCACAGCAGAGTGTGCCACAGCAGAGTGTGCAGCAGCAAAACATGCAGCAGCAGAGCGTGCAGCTGCAGAGCGGGCAGCAGCAGAGTGTGCCACAGCAGAGCGTGCAGCAGCAGAGCGTGCAGCAGCAGAGCGTGCAGCAGCAGAGCGTGCAGCAGCAGAGTGTGCCACAGCAGAGCGGGCAGCAGCAGAGTGTGCAGCAGCAGAGTGTGCCACAGCAGAGCGTTTAGCAGCAGAGCGTGCAGCAGCAGAGCGTGCAGCAGCAAAGTGTGCAGCAGCAGAGCGTGCAGCAGCAAAACGTGCAGCAGCAGAGTGTGCCACAGCAGAGTGTGCCACAGCAGAGCGTGCAGCAGCAAAACGTGCAGCAGCAGAGTGTGCCACAGCAGAGTGTGCAGTAGCAAAGTGTGCAGCAGCAGAGCGTGCAGCAGCAGAGCGTGCAGCAGCAGAGTGTGCCACAGCAGAGCGGGCAGCAGCAGAGTGTGCAGCAGCAGAGTGTGCCACAGCAGAGCGTGTAGCAGCAGAGCGTGCAGCAGCAGAGCATGCAGCAGCAAAGTGTGCAGCAGCAGAGCGTGCAGCAGCAAAACGTGCAGCAGCAGAGTGTGCCACAGCAGAGTGTGCCACAGCAGAGCGTGCAGCAGCAAAACGTGCAGCAGCAGAGTGTGCCACAGCAGAGTGTGCAGCAGCAGAGCGTGCAGCAGCAGAGTGTGCCACAGCAGAGTGTGCCACAGCAGAGCGTGCAGCAGCAAAACGTGCAGCAGCAAAACGTGCAGCAGCAGAGTGTGCAGCAGCAGAGCGTGCAGCAGCAGAGCGGGCAGCAGCAGAGTGTGCCACAGCAGAGCATGCAGCAGCAGAGCGTGCAGCAGCAAAGCGTGCAGCAGCAGAGCGTGCAGCAGCAGAGTGTGCCACAACAGAGGGGGCAGCAGCAAAACGTGCAGCAGCAGAGTGTGCAGCAGCAGAGCGGGCAGCAGCAGAGCGTGCAGCAGCAGAGCGGGCAGCAGCAGAGCGTGCAGCAGCAGAGCGTGCAGCAGCAGAGCGTGCAGCAGCAGAGTGTGCCACAGCAGAGCGTGCAGCAGCAGAGCGTGCAGCAGCAAAACGTGCAGCAGCAGAGCGTGCAGCAGCAGAGTGTGCCACAGCAGAGCGTGCAGCAGCAGAGCGTGCAGCAGCAGAGCGTGCAGCAGCAGAGCGTGCAACAGCAGAGTGTGCCACAGCAGAGCGGGCAGCAGCAGAGCGTGCAGCAGCAGAGTGTGCCACAGCAGAGCGGGCAGCAGCAGAGTGTGCAGCAGCAGAGTGTGCCACAGCAGAGCGTGTAGCAGCAGAGCGTGCAGCAGCAGAGCGTGCAGCAGCAAAGTGTGCAGCAGCAGAGCGGGCAGCAGCAAAACGTGCAGCAGCAGAGTGTGCCACAGCAGAGTGTGCCACAGCAGAGCGTGCAGCAGCAGAGCGTGCAGCAGCAAAACGTGCAACAGCAGAGTGTGCCACAGCAGAGTGTGCAGTCGCAAAGTGTGCAGCAGCAGAGCGTGCAGCAGCAGAGCGTGCAGCAGCAGAGTGTGCCACAGCAGAGCAGGCAGCAGCAGAGTGTGCAGCAGCAGAGTGTGCCACAGCAGAGCGTGCAGCAGCAGAGCGTGCAGCAGCAAAGTGTGCAGCAGCAGAGCGGGCAGCAGCAGTGCGTGCAGCAGCAGAGCGTGCAGCAGCAAAACGTGCAGCAGCAGAGTGTGCCACAGCAGAGTGTGCAGCAGCAGAGCGTGCAGCAGCAGAGTGTGCCACAGCAGAGTGTGCCACAGCAGAGCGTGCAGCAGCAAAACATGCAGCAGCAAAACGTGCAGCAGCAGAGTGTGCAGCAGCAGAGCGTGCAGCAGCAGAGCGGGCAGCAGCAAAGCGTGCAGCAGCAGAGCGTGCAGCAGCAGAGCGTGCAGCAGCAAAGTGTGCAACAGCAGAGCGTGCAGCAGCAAAACGTGCAGCAGCAGAGTGTGCCACAGCAGAGTGTGCCACAGCAGAGCGTGCAGCAGCAGAGCGTGCCACAGCAGAGCGTGCAGTTGCAAAACGTGCAGCAGCAGAGTGTGCCACAGCAGAGCGTGTAGCAGCAGAGCGTGCAGCAGCAGAGCATGCAGCAGCAAAGTGTGCAGCAGCAGAGCGTGCAGCAGCAAAACGTGCAGCAGCAGAGTGTGCCACAGCAGAGTGTGCCACAGCAGAGCGTGCAGCAGCAAAACGTGCAGCAGCAGAGTGTGCCACAGCAGAGTGTGCAGCAGCAGAGCGTGCAGCAGCAGAGTGTGCCACAGCAGAGTGTGCCACAGCAGAGCGTGCAGCAGCAAAACGTGCAGCAGCAAAACGTGCAGCAGCAGAGTGTGCAGCAGCAGAGCGTGCAGCAGCAGAGCGGGCAGCAGCAAAGCGTGCAGCAGCAGAGCGTGCAGCAGCAGAGTGTGCCACAGCAGAGCGGGCAGCAGCAGAGCGTGCAGCAGCAGAGTGTGCCACAGCAGAGCGGGCAGCAGCAGAGCGTGCAGCAGCAGAGCGTGCAGCAGCAGAGCGGGCAGCAGCAGAGTGTGCCACAGCAGAGCGGGCAGCAGCAGAGCGGGCAGCAGCAGAGTGTGCCACAGCAGAGCGTGCAGCAGCAGAGCGTGCAGCAGCAAAGCGTGCAGCAGCAGAGCGTGCAACAGCAGAGCGTGCAGCAGCAAAGTGTGCAGCAGCAGAGCGGGCAGCAGCAGAGTGTGCAGCAGCAAAGTGTGCAGCAGCAGAGCTCGCAGCAGCGGTGCGTGCAGCAGCAGAGCGTGCAGCAGCAGAGTGTGCCACAGCAGAGTGTGCCACAGCAGAGCGGGCAGCAGCAGAGCGTGCAGCAGCAAAGCGTGCAGCAGCAGAGTGTGCCACAGCAGAGCGGGCAGCAGCAGAGCGTGCAGCAGCAAAGCGTGCAGCAGCAGAGTGTGCAGCAGCAGAGCGGGCAGCAGCAGTGCGTGCAGCAGCAGAGTGTGCAGCAGCTGAGTGTGCCACAGCAGAGCTGTGCAGCAGCTGAGTGTGCCACAGATGAGCGGGCAGCAGCAGAGCGGGCAGCAGCAGAGCGTGCAGCAGCAGAGTGTGCCACAGCAGAGCGGGCAGCAGCAGAGCGGGCAGCAGCAGAGCGTGCAGCAGCAGAGCGTGCAGCAGCAGAGTGTGCAGTAGCAAAGTGTGCAGCAGCAGAGCGGGCAGCAGCAGTGCGGGCAGCAGCAGAGCATGCAGCAGCAGAGCGGGCAGCAGCAGAGCGTGCAGCAGCAGAGCGTGCAGCAGCTGAGTGTGCCACAACAGAGCGGGCAGCAGCAGAGCGGGCAGCAGCAGTGCGTGCAGCAGCTGAGTGTGCCACAGCAGAGCGGGCAGCAGCAGAGCGGGCAGCAGCAGAGCGTGCGGCAGCAGAGCGTGCAGCAGCAGTGCGTGCAGCAGCTGAGTGTGCCACAGCAGAGCGGGCAGCAGCAGAGCGTGCAGCAGCAAAGCGTGCAGCAGCAGAGCGTGCAGCAGCAGAGTGTGCAGCAGCAGTGCGTGCAGCAGCTGAGTGTGCCACAGCAGTGCGTGCAGCAGCAAAGCGTGCAGCAGCAGTGCGTGCAGCAGCTGAGTGTGCCACAGCAGTGCGTGCAGCAGCAGAGCGTGCAGCAGCAGAGCGTGCAGCAGCAGAGTGTGCAGTAGCAAAGTGTGCAGCAGCAGAGCGGGCAGCAGCAGTGCGGGCAGCAGCAGAGCATGCAGCAGCAGAGCGGGCAGCAGCAGAGCGTGCAGCAGCAGAGCGTGCAGCAGCTGAGTGTGCCACAACAGAGCGGGCAGCAGCAGAGCGGGCAGCAGCAGTGCGTGCAGCAGCTGAGTGTGCCACAGCAGAGCGGGCAGCAGCAGAGCGGGCAGCAGCAGAGCGTGCGGCAGCAGAGCGTGCAGCAGCAGTGCGTGCAGCAGCTGAGTGTGCCACAGCAGAGCGGGCAGCAGCAGAGCGTGCAGCAGCAAAGCGTGCAGCAGCAGAGCGTGCAGCAGCAGAGTGTGCAGCAGCAGTGCGTGCAGCAGCTGAGTGTGCCACAGCAGTGCGTGCAGCAGCAAAGCGTGCAGCAGCAGTGCGTGCAGCAGCTGAGTGTGCCACAGCAGTGCGTGCAGCAGCAAAGCGTGCAGCAGCAGAGCGTGCAGCAGCTGAGTGTGCCACAGCACAGCGGGCAGCAGCAGAGCGTGCAGCAGCAGAGCGTGCAGCAGCAGAGTGTGCCACAGCACAGCGGGCAGCAGCAGAGTGGGCAGCAGCGGTGTGTGCAGCAGCAGAGCGTGCAGCAGCGGTGCGTGCAGCACTGGAGTGTGCCCCAGAAGGATTGGAGGCAGCCACCCAGGATGGCGAGCGAGCCGCCCAACAGGCTGAGGAGAGGAAGATGCCAAGGATGGACTGGATGAGGTTTCGTATGTACCGGCACCGCGTGTCATTTGAGGACCTGCCGGACCTGGCATGCCGTCAAAGACTCCAGCTGAGCAGAGAGACAGTGCAACATATCTGCCAGATGTATGGGGGAGAACACCTGCTCCTGGTGGCCGGTCACCCTGAACTTCTACGCAGGGTTCTTCCAGGCACCAAGCGGGGACCTGTCTGGGATCTCACAGACCTCGGTGCACAGCAGAGCGGGCAGCAGCAGAGTGTGCCACAGCAGAGCGGGCAGCAGCAGAGCGGGCAGCAGCAGAGTGTGCCACAGCAGAGCGTGCAGCAGCAAAGCGTGCAGCAGCAGAGCGGGCAGCAGCAGAGCGTGCAACAGCAGAGCGTGCAGCAGCAAAGTGTGCAGCAGCAGAGCGGGCAGCAGCAGAGTGTGCAGCAGCAAAGTGTGCAGCAGCAGAGCTCGCAGCAGCGGTGCGTGCAGCAGCAGAGCGTGCAGCAGCAGAGTGTGCCACAGCAGAGTGTGCCACAGCAGAGCGGGCAGCAGCAGAGCGTGCAGCAGCAAAGCGTGCAGCAGCAGAGTGTGCCACAGCAGAGCGGGCAGCAGCAGAGCGTGCAGCAGCAAAGCGTGCAGCAGCAGAGTGTGCCACAGCAGAGCGGGCAGCAGCACAGCGTGCAGCAGCAAAGCGTGCAGCAGCAGAGTGTGCCACAGCAGAGCGTGCCACAGCAGAGCGGGCAGCAGCAGAGCGGGCAGCAGCAGAGCGTGCAGCAGCAGAGTGTGCCACAGCAGAGCGGGCAGCAGCAGAGCGGGCAGCAGCAGAGCGTGCAGCAGCAAAGCGTGCAGCAGCAGAGCGGGCAGCAGCAGAGCGTGCAGCAGCAAAGCGTGCAGCAGCAGAGCGTGCAGCAGCAGAGCGTGCAGCAGCAGAGTGTGCAGTAGCAAAGTGTGCAGCAGCAGAGCGGGCAGCAGCAGTGCGTGCAGCAGCAGAGTGTGCAGCAGCTGAGTGTGCCACAGCAGAGCGGGCAGCAGCAGTGCGTGCAGCAGCAGAGTGTGCAGCAGCTGAGTGTGCCACAGCAGAGCGGGCAGCAGCAGAGCGTGCAGCAGCAGAGCGTGCAGCAGCAGAGCGGGCAGCAGCAGAGCGTGCAGCAGCAGAGCGTGCAGCAGCAGAGCGTGCAGTAGCAAAGTGTGCAGCAGCAGAGCGGGCAGCAGCAGTGCGTGCAGCAGCAGAGTGTGCAGCAGCTGAGTGTGCCACAGATGAGCGGGCAGCAGCAGAGCGGGCAGCAGCAGAGCGTGCAGCAGCAGAGTGTGCCACAGCAGAGCGGGCAGCAGCAGAGCGGGCAGCAGCAGAGCGTGCAGCAGCAGAGCGTGCAGCAGCAGAGTGTGCAGTAGCAAAGTGTGCAGCAGCAGAGCGGGCAGCAGCAGTGCGGGCAGCAGCAGAGCATGCAGCAGCAGAGCGGGCAGCAGCAGAGCGTGCAGCAGCAGAGCGTGCAGCAGCAAAGCGTGCAGCAGCAGAGCGTGCAGCAGCAGAGCGTGCAGCAGCAGAGCGTGCAGCAGCAGAGCGTGCAGCAGCAGAGCGTGCAGCAGCAGAGCGTGCAGTAGCAAAGTGTGCAGCAGCAGAGCGGGCAGCAGCAGTGCGTGCAGCAGCAGAGTGTGCAGCAGCTGAGTGTGCCACAGCAGAGCGGGCAGCAGCAGAGCGGGCAGCAGCAGAGCGTGCAGCAGCAGAGTGTGCCACAGCAGAGCGGGCAGCAGCAGAGCGGGCAGCAGCAGAGCGTGCAGCAGCAGAGCGTGCAGCAGCAGAGTGTGCAGTAGCAAAGTGTGCAGCAGCAGAGCGGGCAGCAGCAGTGCGGGCAGCAGCAGAGCATGCAGCAGCAGAGCGGGCAGCAGCAGAGCGTGCAGCAGCAGAGCGTGCAGCAGCTGAGTGTGCCACAACAGAGCGGGCAGCAGCAGAGCGGGCAGCAGCAGTGCGTGCAGCAGCTGAGTGTGCCACAGCAGAGCGTGCAGCAGCAGAGCGTGCAGCAGCAGAGCATGCAGCAGCAGAGCGTGCAGCAGCAGAGCGGGCAGCAGCAGAGCGTGCAGCAGCTGAGTGTGCCACAGCAGAGCGGGCAGCAGCAGAGCGGGCAGCAGCAGAGCGGGCAGCAGCAGAGCGTGCAGCAGCAGAGCGTGCAGCAGCAGAGCGTGCAGCAGCAGAGTGTGCCACAGCAGAGTGTGCCACAGCAGAGCGTGCAGCAGCAAAACGTGCAGCAGCAAAACGTGCAGCAGCAGAGTGTGCAGCAGCAGAGCGTGCAGCAGCAGAGCGGGCAGAAGCAAAGCGTGCAGCAGCAGAGCATGCAGCAGCAGAGCGTGCAGCAGCAAAGTGTGCAGCAGCAGAGCGTGCAGCAGCAAAACGTGCAGCAGCAGAGTGTGCCACAGCAGAGTGTGCCACAGCAGAGCGTGCAGCAGCAGAGCGTGCCACAGCAGAGCGTGCAGTTGCAAAACGTGCAGCAGCAGAGTGTGCCACAGCAGAGCGTGTAGCAGCAGAGCGTGCAGCAGCAGAGCATGCAGCAGCAAAGTGTGCAGCACCAGAGCGTGCAGCAGCAAAACGTGCAGCAGCAGAGTGTGCCACAGCAGAGTGTGCCACAGCAGAGCGTGCAGCAGCAAAACGTGCAGCAGCAGAGTGTGCCACAGCAGAGTGTGCAGCAGCAGAGCGTGCAGCAGCAGAGTGTGCCACAGCAGAGTGTGCCACAGCAGAGCGTGCAGCAGCAAAACGTGCAGCAGCAAAACGTGCAGCAGCAGAGTGTGCAGCAGCAGAGCGTGCAGCAGCAGAGCGGGCAGCAGCAAAGCGTGCAGCAGCAGAGCGTGCAGCAGCAGAGTGTGCCACAGCAGAGCGGGCAGCAGCAGAGCGTGCAGCAGCAGAGTGTGCCACAGCAGAGCGGGCAGCAGCAGAGCGTGCAGCAGCAGAGCGTGCAGCAGCAGAACGGGCAGCAGCAGAGTGTGCCACAGCAGAGCGGGCAGCAGCAGAGCGGGCAGCAGCAGAGTGTGCCACAGCAGAGCGTGCAGCAGCAGAGCGTGCAGCAGCAAAGCGTGCAGCAGCAGAGCGTGCAACAGCAGGGCGTGCAGCAGCAAAGTGTGCAGCAGCAGAGCGGGCAGCAGCAGAGTGTGCAGCAGCAAAGTGTGCAGCAGCAGAGCTCGCAGCAGCGGTGCATGCAGCAGCAGAGCGTGCAGCAGCAGAGTGTGCCACAGCAGAGTGTGCCACAGCAGAGCGGGCAGCAGCAGAGCGTGCAGCAGCAAAGCGTGCAGCAGCAGAGTGTGCCACAGCAGAGCGGGCAGCAGCAGAGCGTGCAGCAGCAAAGCGTGCAGCAGCAGAGTGTGCCACAGCAGAGCGGGTAGCAGCAGAGCGTGCAGCAGCAAAGCGTGCAGCAGCAGAGTGTGCCACAGCAGAGCAGGCAGCAGCAGAGCGTGCAGCAGCAAAGCGTGCAGCAGCAGAGCGTGCCACAGCAGAGCGGGCAGCAGCAGAGCGGGCAGCAGCAGAGCGTGCAGCAGCAGAGTGTGCCACAGCAGAGCGGGCAGCAGCAGAGCGGGCAGCAGCAGAGCGTGCAGCAGCAAAGCGTGCAGCAGCAGAGCGGGCAGCAGCAGAGCGTGCAGCAGCAAAGCGTGCAGCAGCAGAGCATGCAGCAGCAGAGCGTGCAGCAGCAGAGTGTGCAGTAGCAAAGTGTGCAGCAGCAGAGCGGGCAGCAGCAGTGCGTGCAGCAGCAGAGTGTGCAGCAGCTGAGTGTGCCACAGCAGAGCGGGCAGCAGCAGAGCGTGCAGCAGCAGAGTGTGCCACAGCAGAGCGGGCAGCAGCAGAGCGGGCAGCAGCAGAGCGGGCAGCAGCAGAGCGTGCAGCAGCAGAGTGTGCAGTAGCAAAGTGTGCAGCCGCAGAGCGGGCAGCAGCAGTGCGGGCAGCAGCAGAGCGTGCAGCAGCAGAGCGGGCAGCAGCAGAGCGTGCAGCAGCAGAGCGTGCAGCAGCTGAGTGTGCCACAACAGAGCGGGCAGCAGCAGAGCGGGCAGCAGCAGTGCGTGCAGCAGCTGAGTGTGCCACAGCAGAGCGGGCAGCAGAGCGGGCAGCAGCAGAGCGGGCAGCAGCAGAGCGTGCAGCAGCAGAGTGTGCCACAGCAGAGCGGGCAGCAGCAGAGCGTGCAGCAGCAGAGCGGGCAGCAGCAGAGCGTGCAGCAGCAAAGCGTGCAGCAGCAGAACATGCAGCAGCAAAACGTGCAGCAGCAGAGCGTGCAGTAGCAAAGTGTGCAGCAGCAGAGCGGGCAGCAGCAGTGCGTGCAGCAGCAGAGTGTGCAGCAGCTGAGTGTGCCACAGCAGAGCGGGCAGAAGCAGAGCGTGCAGCAGCAGAGCGTGCAGCAGCAGAGCGGGCAGCAGCAGAGCGTGCAGCAGCAGAGCGTGCAGCAGCAGAGCGTGCAGCAGCAAAGTGTGCAGCAGCAGAGCGGGCAGCAGCAGTGCGTGCAGCAGCAGAGTGTGCAGCAGCTGAGTGTGCCACAGCAGAGCGGGCAGCAGCAGAGCGGGCAGCAGCAGAGCGTGCAGCAGCAGAGTGTGCCACAGCAGAGCGGGCAGCAGCAGAGCGGGCAGCAGCAGAGCGTGCAGCAGCAGAGCGTGCAGCAGCAGAGTGTGCAGTAGCAAAGTGTGCAGCAGCAGAGCGGGCAGCAGCAGTGCGGGCAGCAGCAGAGCATGCAGCAGCAGAGCGGGCAGCAGCAGAGCGTGCAGCAGCAGAGCGTGCAGCAGCTGAGTGTGCCACAACAGAGCGGGCAGCAGCAGAGCGGGCAGCAGCAGTGCGTGCAGCAGCTGAGTGTGCCACAGCAGAGCGGGCAGCAGCAGAGCGGGCAGCAGCAGAGCGTGCGGCAGCAGAGCGTGCAGCAGCTGAGTGTGCCACAGCAGAGCGGGCAGCAGCAGAGCGTGCAGCAGCAAAGCGTGCAGCAGCAGAGCGTGCAGCAGCAGAGTGTGCAGCAGCAGTGCGTGCAGCAGCTGAGTGTGCCACAGCAGTGCGTGCAGCAGCAAAGCGTGCAGCAGCAGAGCGTGCAGCAGCTGAGTGTGCCACAGCAGTGCGTGCAGCAGCAGAGCGTGCAGCACCAGAGCGTGCAGCAGCAGAGTGTGCCACAGCACAGCGGGCAGCAGCAGAGCGTGCAGCAGCAGAGCGTGCAGCAGCAGAGTGTGCCACAGCACAGCGGGCAGCAGCAGAGTGGGCAGCAGCGGTGTGTGCAGCAGCAGAGCGTGCAGCAGCGGTGCGTGCAGCACTGGAGTGTGCCCCAGAAGGATTGGAGGCAGCCACCCAGGATGGCGAGCGAGCCGCCCAACAGGCTGAGGAGAGGAAGATGCCAAGGATGGACTGGATGAGGTTTCGTATGTACCGGCACCGCGTGTCATTTGAGGACCTGCCGGACCTGGCATGCCGTCAAAGACTCCAGCTGAGCAGAGAGACAGTGCAACATATCTGCCAGATGTATGGGGGAGAACACCTGCTCCTGGTGGCCGGTCACCCTGAACTTCTACGCAACAGGGTTCTTCCAGGCACCAAGCGGGGACCTGTCTGGGATCTCACAGACCTCGGTGCACAGCAGAGCGGGCAGCAGCAGAGTGTGCCACAGCAGAGCGGGCAGCAGCAGAGCGGGCAGCAGCAGAGTGTGCCACAGCAGAGCGTGCAGCAGCAAAGCGTGCAGCAGCAGAGCGGGCAGCAGCAGAGCGTGCAACAGCAGAGCGTGCAGCAGCAAAGTGTGCAGCAGCAGAGCGGGCAGCAGCAGAGTGTGCAGCAGCAAAGTGTGCAGCAGCAGAGCTCGCAGCAGCGGTGCGTGCAGCAGCAGAGCGTGCAGCAGCAGAGTGTGCCACAGCAGAGTGTGCCACAGCAGAGCGGGCAGCAGCAGAGCGTGCAGCAGCAAAGCGTGCAGCAGCAGAGTGTGCCACAGCAGAGCGGGCAGCAGCAGAGCGTGCAGCAGCAAAGCGTGCAGCAGCAGAGTGTGCCACAGCAGAGCGGGCAGCAGCAGAGCGTGCAGCAGCAAAGCGTGCAGCAGCAGAGTGTGCCACAGCAGAGCAGGCAGCAGCAGAGCGTGCAGCAGCAAAGCGTGCAGCAGCAGAGCGTGCCACAGCAGAGCGGGCAGCAGCAGAGCGGGCAGCAGCAGAGCGTGCAGCAGCAGAGTGTGCCACAGCAGAGCGGGCAGCAGCAGAGCGGGCAGCAGCAGAGCGTGCAGCAGCAAAGCGTGCAGCAGCAGAGCGGGCAGCAGCAGAGCATGCAGCAGCAAAGCGTGCAGCAGCAGAGCGTGCAGCAGCAGAGCGTGCAGCAGCAGAGTGTGCAGTAGCAAAGTGTGCAGCAGCAGAGCGGGCAGCAGCAGTGCGTGCAGCAGCAGAGTGTGCAGCAGCTGAGTGTGCCACAGCAGAGCGGGCAGCAGCAGAGCGTGCAGCAGCAGAGTGTGCCACAGCAGAGCGGGCAGCAGCAGAGCGGGCAGCAGCAGAGCGGGCAGCAGCAGAGCGTGCAGCAGCAGAGCGTGCAGCAGCAGAGTGTGCAGTAGCAAAGTGTGCAGCAGCAGAGCGGGCAGCAGCAGTGCGGGCAGCAGCAGAGCGTGCAGCAGCAGAGCGGGCAGCAGCAGAGCGTGCAGCAGCAGAGCGTGCAGCAGCTGAGTGTGCCACAACAGAGCGGGCAGCAGCAGAGCGGGCAGCAGCAGAGCGTGCAGCAGCTGAGTGTGCCACAGCAGAGCGGGCAGCAGCAGAGCGGGCAGCAGCAGAGCGGGCAGCAGCAGAGCGTGCAGCAGCAGAGTGTGCCACAGCAGAGCGGGCAGCAGCAGAGCGGGCAGCAGCAGAGCGTGCAGCAGCAAAGCGTGCAGCAGCAGAGCGGGCAGCAGCAGAGCGTGCAGCAGCAAAGCGTGCAGCAGCAGAGCGTGCAGCAGCAGAGCGTGCAGCAGCAGAGCGTGCAGCAGCAGAGCGTGCAGCAGCAGAGCGTGCAGCAGCAGAGCGTGCAGTAGCAAAGTGTGCAGCAGCAGAGCGGGCAGCAGCAGTGCGTGCAGCAGCAGAGTGTGCAGCAGCTGAGTGTGCCACAGCAGAGCGGGCAGCAGCAGAGCGGGCAGCAGCAGAGCGTGCAGCAGCAGAGTGTGCCACAGCAGAGCGGGCAGCAGCAGAGCGGGCAGCAGCAGAGCGTGCAGCAGCAGAGCGTGCAGCAGCAGAGTGTGCAGTAGCAAAGTGTGCAGCAGCAGAGCGGGCAGCAGCAGTGCGGGCAGCAGCAGAGCATGCAGCAGCAGAGCGGGCAGCAGCAGAGCGTGCAGCAGCAGAGCGTGCAGCAGCTGAGTGTGCCACAACAGAGCGGGCAGCAGCAGAGCGGGCAGCAGCAGTGCATGCAGCAGCTGAGTGTGCCACAGCAGAGCGTGCAGCAGCAGAGCGTGCAGCAGCAGAGCGTGCAGCAGCAGAGCGTGCAGCAGCAGAGCGGGCAGCAGCAGAGCGTGCAGCAGCTGAGTGTGCCACAGCAGAGCGGGCAGCAGCAGAGCGGGCAGCAGCAGAGCGGGCAGCAGCAGAGCGTGCAGCAGCAGAGCGTGCAGCAGCAGAGCGTGCAGCAGCAGAGTGTGCCACAGCAGAGTGTGCCACAGCAGAGCGTGCAGCAGCAAAACGTGCAGCAGCAAAACGTGCAGCAGCAGAGTGTGCAGCAGCAGAGCGTGCAGCAGCAGAGCGTGCAGCAGCAAAGTGTGCAGCAGCAGAGCGTGCAGCAGCAAAACGTGCAGCAGCAGAGTGTGCCACAGCAGAGTGTGCCACAGCAGAGCGTGCAGCAGCAGAGCGTGCCACAGCGGAGCGTGCAGTTGCAAAACGTGCAGCAGCAGAGTGTGCCACAGCAGAGCGTGTAGCAGCAGAGCGTGCAGCAGCAGAGCATGCAGCAGCAAAGTGTGCAGCAGCAGAGCGTGCAGCAGCAAAACGTGCAGCAGCAGAGTGTGCCACAGCAGAGTGTGCCACAGCAGAGCGTGCAGCAGCAAAACGTGCAGCAGCAGAGTGTGCCACAGCAGAGTGTGCAGCAGCAGAGCGTGCAGCAGCAGAGTGTGCCACAGCAGAGTGTGCCACAGCAGAGCGTGCAGCAGCAAAACGTGCAGCAGCAAAACGTGCAGCAGCAGAGTGTGCAGCAGCAGAGCGTGCAGCAGCAGAGCGGGCAGCAGCAAAGCGTGCAGCAGCAGAGCGTGCAGCAGCAGAGTGTGCCACAGCAGAGCGGGCAGCAGCAGAGCGTGCAGCAGCAGAGTGTGCCACAGCAGAGCGGGCAGCAGCAGAGCGTGCAGCAGCAGAGCGTGCAGCAGCAGAGCGGGCAGCAGAAGAGTGTGCCACAGCAGAGCGGGCAGCAGCAGAGCGGGCAGCAGCAGAGTGTGCCACAGCAGAGCGTGCAGCAGCAGAGCGTGCAGCAGCAAAGCGTGCAGCAGCAGAGCGTGCAACAGCAGAGCGTGCAGCAGCAAAGTGTGCAGCAGCAGAGCGGGCAGCAGCAGAGTGTGCAGCAGCAAAGTGTGCAGCAGCAGAGCTCGCAGCAGCGGTGCGTGCAGCAGCAGAGCGTGCAGCAGCAGAGTGTGCCACAGCAGAGTGTGCCACAGCAGAGCGGGCAGCAGCAGAGCGTGCAGCAGCAAAGCGTGCAGCAGCAGAGTGTGCCACAGCAGAGCGGGCAGCAGCAGAGCGTGCAGCAGCAAAGCGTGCAGCAGCAGAGTGTGCCACAGCAGAGCGGGCAGCAGCAGAGCGTGCAGCAGCAAAGCGTGCAGCAGCAGAGTGTGCCACAGCAGAGCAGGCAGCAGCAGAGCGTGCAGCAGCAAAGCGTGCAGCAGCAGAGCGTGCCACAGCAGAGCGGGCAGCAGCAGAGCGGGCAGCAGCAGAGCGTGCAGCAGCAGAGTGTGCCACAGCAGAGCGGGCAGCAGCAGAGCGGGCAGCAGCAGAGCGTGCAGCAGCAAAGCGTGCAGCAGCAGAGCGGGCAGCAGCAGAGCGTGCAGCAGCAGAGCATGCAGCAGCAGAGCGTGCAGCAGCAGAGTGTGCAGTAGCAAAGTGTGCAGCAGCAGAGCGGGCAGCAGCAGTGCGTGCAGCAGCAGAGTGTGCAGCAGCTGAGTGTGCCACAGCAGAGCGGGCAGCAGCAGAGCGTGCAGCAGCAGAGTGTGCCACAGCAGAGCGGGCAGCAGCAGAGCGGGCAGCAGCAGAGCGGGCAGCAGCAGAGCGTGCAGCAGCAGAGTGTGCAGTAGCAAAGTGTGCAGCCGCAGAGCGGGCAGCAGCAGTGCGGGCAGCAGCAGAGCGTGCAGCAGCAGAGCGGGCAGCAGCAGAGCGTGCAGCAGCAGAGCGTGCAGCAGCTGAGTGTGCCACAACAGAGCGGGCAGCAGCAGAGCGGGCAGCAGCAGTGCGTGCAGCAGATGAGTGTGCCACAGCAGAGCGGGCAGCAGCAGAGCGGGCAGCAGCAGAGCGGGCAGCAGCAGAGCGTGCAGCAGCAGAGCGTGCAGCAGCAGAGTGTGCAGTAGCAAAGTGTGCAGCAGCAGAGCGGGCAGCAGCAGAGCGTGCAGCAGCAGAGCGGGCAGCAGCAGAGCGTGCAGCAGCAAAGCGTGCAGCAGCAGAACATGCAGCAGCAAAACGTGCAGCAGCAGAGCGTGCAGTTGCAAAGTGTGCAGCAGCAGAGCGGGCAGCAGCAGTGCGTGCAGCAGCAGAGTGTGCAGCAGCTGAGTGTGCCACAGCAGAGCGGGCAGCAGCAGAGCGTGCAGCAGCAGAGCGTGCAGCAGCAGAGCGGGCAGCAGCAGAGCGTGCAGCAGCAGAGCGTGCAGCAGCAGAGCGTGCAGTAGCAAAGTGTGCAGCAGCAGAGCGGGCAGCAGCAGTGCGTGCAGCAGCAGAGTGTGCAGCAGCTGAGTGTGCCACAGCAGAGCGGGCAGCAGCAGAGCGGGCAGCAGCAGAGCGTGCAGCAGCAGAGTGTGCCACAGCAGAGCGGGCAGCAGCAGAGCGGGCAGCAGCAGAGCGTGCAGCAGCAGAGCGTGCAGCAGCAGAGTGTGCAGTAGCAAAGTGTGCAGCAGCAGAGCGGGCAGCAGCAGTGCGGGCAGCAGCAGAGCATGCAGCAGCAGAGCGGGCAGCAGCAGAGCGTGCAGCAGCAGAGCGTGCAGCAGCTGAGTGTGCCACAACAGAGCGGGCAGCAGCAGAGCGGGCAGCAGCAGTGCGTGCAGCAGCTGAGTGTGCCACAGCAGAGCGGGCAGCAGCAGAGCGGGCAGCAGCAGAGCGTGCGGCAGCAGAGCGTGCAGCAGCTGAGTGTGCCACAGCAGAGCGGGCAGCAGCAGAGCGTGCAGCAGCAAAGCGTGCAGCAGCAGAGCGTGCAGCAGCAGAGTGTGCAGCAGCAGTGCGTGCAGCAGCTGAGTGTGCCACAGCAGTGCGTGCAGCAGCAAAGCGTGCAGCACCAGAGCGTGCAGCAGCAGAGTGTGCCACAGCACAGCGGGCAGCAGCAGAGCGTGCAGCAGCAGAGCGTGCAGCAGCAGAGTGTGCCACAGCACAGCGGGCAGCAGCAGAGTGGGCAGCAGCGGTGTGTGCAGCAGCAGAGCGTGCAGCAGCGGTGCGTGCAGCACTGGAGTGTGCCCCAGAAGGATTGGAGGCAGCCACCCAGGATGGCGAGCGAGCCGCCCAACAGGCTGAGGAGAGGAAGATGCCAAGGATGGACTGGATGAGGTTTCGTATGTACCGGCACCGCGTGTCATTTGAGGACCTGCCGGACCTGGCATGCCGTCAAAGACTCCAGCTGAGCAGAGAGACAGTGCAACATATCTGCCAGATGTATGGGGGAGAACACCTGCTCCTGGTGGCCGGTCACCCTGAACTTCTACGCAACAGGGTTCTTCCAGGCACCAAGCGGGGACCTGTCTGGGATCTCACAGACCTCGGTGCACAGCAGAGCGGGCAGCAGCAGAGTGTGCCACAGCAGAGCGGGCAGCAGCAGAGCGGGCAGCAGCAGAGTGTGCCACAGCAGAGCGTGCAGCAGCAAAGCGTGCAGCAGCAGAGCGGGCAGCAGCAGAGCGTGCAACAGCAGAGCGTGCAGCAGCAAAGTGTGCAGCAGCAGAGCGGGCAGCAGCAGAGTGTGCAGCAGCAAAGTGTGCAGCAGCAGAGCTCGCAGCAGCGGTGCGTGCAGCAGCAGAGCGTGCAGCAGCAGAGTGTGCCACAGCAGAGTGTGCCACAGCAGAGCGGGCAGCAGCAGAGCGTGCAGCAGCAAAGCATGCAGCAGCAGAGTGTGCCACAGCAGAGCGGGCAGCAGCAGAGCGTGCAGCAGCAAAGCGTGCAGCAGCAGAGTGTGCCACAGCAGAGCGGGCAGCAGCAGAGCGTGCAGCAGCAAAGCGTGCAGCAGCAGAGTGTGCCACAGCAGAGCAGGCAGCAGCAGAGCGTGCAGCAGCAAAGCGTGCAGCAGCAGAGCGTGCCACAGCAGAGCGGGCAGCAGCAGAGCGGGCAGCAGCAGAGCGTGCAGCAGCAGAGTGTGCCACAGCAGAGCGGGCAGCAGCAGAGCGGGCAGCAGCAGAGCGTGCAGCAGCAAAGCGTGCAGCAGCAGAGTGGGCAGCAGCAGAGCGTGCAGCAGCAAAGCGTGCAGCAGCAGAGCGTGCAGCAGCAGAGCGTGCAGCAGCAGAGTGTGCAGTAGCAAAGTGTGCAGCAGCAGAGCGGGCAGCAGCAGTGCGTGCAGCAGCAGAGTGTGCAGCAGCTGAGTGTGCCACAGCAGAGCGGGCAGCAGCAGAGCGTGCAGCAGCAGAGTGTGCCACAGCAGAGCGGGCAGCAGCAGAGCGGGCAGCAGCAGAGCGGGCAGCAGCAGAGCGTGCAGCAGCAGAGCGTGCAGCAGCAGAGTGTGCAGTAGCAAAGTGTGCAGCAGCAGAGCGGGCAGCAGCAGTGCGGGCAGCAGCAGAGCATGCAGCAGCAGAGCGGGCAGCAGCAGAGCGTGCAGCAGCAGAGCGTGCAGCAGCTGAGTGTGCCACAACAGAGCGGGCAGCAGCAGAGCGGGCAGCAGCAGAGCGTGCAGCAGCTGAGTGTGCCACAGCAGAGCGGGCAGCAGCAGAGCGGGCAGCAGCAGAGCGGGCAGCAGCAGAGCGTGCAGCAGCAGAGTGTGCCACAGCAGAGCGGGCAGCAGCAGAGCGGGCAGCAGCAGAGCGTGCAGCAGCAAAGCGTGCAGCAGCAGAGCGGGCAGCAGCAGAGCGTGCAGCAGCAAAGCGTGCAGCAGCAGAGCGTGCAGCAGCAGAGCGTGCAGCAGCAGAGCGTGCAGCAGCAGAGCGTGCAGTAGCAAAGTGTGCAGCAGCAGAGCGGGCAGCAGCAGTGCGTGCAGCAGCAGAGTGTGCAGCAGCTGAGTGTGCCACAGCAGAGCGGGCAGCAGCAGAGCGGGCAGCAGCAGAGCGTGCAGCAGCAGAGTGTGCCACAGCAGAGCGGGCAGCAGCAGAGCGGGCAGCAGCAGAGCGTGCAGCAGCAGAGCGTGCAGCAGCAGAGTGTGCAGTAGCAAAGTCAGCAGCAGCAGAGCGGGCAGCAGCAGTGCGGGCAGCAGCAGAGCATGCAGCAGCAGAGCGGGCAGCAGCAGAGCGTGCAGCAGCAGAGCGTGCAGCAGCTGAGTGTGCCACAACAGAGCGGGCAGCAGCAGAGCGGGCAGCAGCAGTGCGTGCAGCAGCTGAGTGTGCCACAGCAGAGCGTGCAGCAGCAGAGCGTGCAGCAGCAGAGCGTGCAGCAGCAGAGCGTGCAGCAGCAGAGCGGGCAGCAGCAGAGCGTGCAGCAGCTGAGTGTGCCACAGCAGAGCGGGCAGCAGCAGAGCGGGCAGCAGCAGAGCGGGCAGCAGCAGAGCGTGCAGCAGCAGAGCGTGCAGCAGCAGAGCGGGCAGCAGCAGACCGTGCAGCAGCTGAGTGTGCCACAGCAGAGCGGGCAGCAGCAGAGCGGGCAGCAGCTGAGTGTGCCACAGCAGAGCGGGCAGCAGCAGAGCGTGCAGCAGCAAAGCGTGCAGCAGCAGAGCGTGCAGCAGCAGAGTGTGCAGCAGCAGTGCATGCAGCAGCAGAGCGTGCAGCAGCTGAGTGTGCCACAGCAGTGCGTGCAGCAGCAGACGGTGCAGCAGCAGAGCGTGCAGCAGCTGAGTGTGCCACAGCAGAGCGTGCAGCAGCAGAGCGTGCAGCAGCAGAGCGTGCAGCAGCAGAGTGTGCCACAGCACAGCGGGCAGCAGCAGAGTGGGCAGCAGCGGTGTGTGCAGCAGCAGAGCGGGCAGCAGCAGAGCGTGCAGCAGCGGTGCGTGCAGCACTCGAGTGTGCCCCAGAAGGATTGGAGGCAGCCACCCAGGATGGCGAGCGAGCCGCCCAACAGGCTGAGGAGAGGAAGATGCCAAGGATGGACTGGATGAGGTTTCGTATGTACCGGCACCGCGTGTCATTTGAGGACCTGCCGGACCTGGCATGCCGTCAAAGACTCCAGCTGAGCAGAGAGACAGTGCAACATATCTGCCAGATGTATGGGGGAGAACACCTGCTCCTGGTGGCCGGTCACCCTGAACTTCTACGCAACAGGGTTCTTCCAGGCACCAAGCGGGGACCTGTCTGGGATCTCACAGACCTCGGTGCACATATGCACACGTGCTGTCACGGATGCCCTATATGCCCATGTGGCTCAATACATCCACTTCAATGTGGACCGCTCCCACCAGGATGCCCGAGCAGTGCGGTTTGCCGCCATCGACGGGATGCCCCGAGTCCAAGAGTTGATCGTCAGGATGCATGTCCCCCTACAAGCACCTGCAGATGACAGGCCGCTCGACATAAACCGGAAGTAGTTCCACTCAATGAACATGCACTGATATGTGACCATCAGATTCGCACCATACACATATGCACTCGAAAACCTGGCAATGTGCACGATTCCTTCATCCTGGCACAATCAATGATTCCTGGCATGTTTAGACCGCTCTGAAGGGGACCTCCAATGTGCTGTGAAAGGGTCGCCCGCATGGTGGCGAACTGATTCTTCCACAACATCGCGCAGCAGAGGGGTGATGTGCTGGAGAAGGAGGTGGAACACCAGGCCTTGTCCGACGAGGTGGATGCGGAGGACGGCGAGGATGGGCAGGAATATGGGGCCCAGACAGGCACGTTAGGGTTAGGGCCAGTGCACATGGGAAACTCTGATCTCTTCCAGTTTCACTAAATGGGGGTTGGGGGGGGGGGGGGGGGGGGGGGGGGGAAGGTGGAGGCGGGAAACTGGCCCAAGCCACGGACACAGCATCCCACCCCCACACTTCCCCCTCCCCCCCACCCACCCAATACCACCTGCCACCCCCACCTGAAACTCCCTCCGCGATACATACCTGCCACACTACAGTGTGGAGGCCCTGGGTTGGCAGTAACAGCGGGTCTGATCCATGGGGTGGAGGATGATGTCATCCCGCTCTGCTATGAGCTATGTTTGACAACATCTGACTCCTGCCCATGGTAGTATTTCCACCGTTCACCTGGGTGATTCCTGTATGCGAGCTGGCCATTCCCCATTCCATCACACGATCCATCGAATCTCCTGGGGTGGCAGTGGTGGGAATGGTCGGGGGGGTTGGGGGGCGGGGGGGGGCGGGGGGGGGCTAGGTGGGGGCGTAGTCCAGGCCACCCACAGGGTCCGCAGATTTTCCCTGCAATGTCTTCCCATTTGACCCCCCCGTTCCCCGGCCAGCACAGACCAGCCCACTCCTCACACACATCTGGCAGAGCACCGAGGCAGATTGTAACGGTCGTAACAGGTGTTTAATGTGAACAACTATTTCCAGAGTTGTGCCCTAGCCCCTATAACTAAACTATGCCCTGCACCCGTGCCAACTTAACTGGTGTCTAACATACTGGCCTGATGGGATCTAACGCTATACTTAGGTGGTTCCCCAGACAATCAGACAATACAGCAGGAGTGGAGGCGGCCTGCTGTGATTCCTGCCCTGCGACATGGGTCCCCGTTTGCGGGAGCCTCCTGGGGTGACCAGACCTGAATGGACCCGACTGCTGTTTGGGTATCCGAGGTGAACGGCGTGGTACCGCCTTGATTTGCCCTCTGTCCACCAGATGCGCCAGGTACATGTGGGGGGAGGGGGGAGTCCGGGGTGCTGCGGTGTTCCGGCACTTCTCCTGCGGGAGTCACTGGTACAGGCCTCATCACCCCCTCCTCGCTCGGGGTGCCCGATGCACCCCAGACTACTCCATGGGACGGGGGTGCAAGCGGAGCTGTTCCCTGAGGCTCTCCCACTGCCTGGTGCTGCCAGCCCTGGAGGCCCGCACTGGTCTTGACCAGGGTCCACACGCTCGTGGCCATGGAGAACAGGGAGTGGACCATCTCCGCCTGGGACTGTACAACATCACTCATTGACTGCGCCATCACCTTCTGGATTTGTGTCACATCAGCCAGCGACCGCACCATCTCCCTCTGGAACTAGGCCATCTCCCTCTGTGTCTGTGCCACGTCAGCCAGCACCTGGGCAATGCCGCTGATGTTCCCAGCCATGGCCCACTGTGACTGGGCCATGCTCAGGAGTGCCATTACGATTTCCAGGTGGCTCTGGGACACGGTCGTCTGTGAGGTGACAGCCCTGCCCTGGGTCGCGGCCAGCGCCTGCACATAATGTCCCAGGCCTTCGACATGTTGATCCATGGACAAAATCAACGCCCCCAATACCTCCACCGCGGACCCCATCCATGTGGTGTTGGCCAGGGTGGCAAGCATTGTTGACACCACCTCCTGATGCTACACGTGGTTGGACTCCTCCAACTGCACCTGAAGGTACTGGATGCTCGCCAACAACCCCTCAACCCCAGGCTCTACGACTGCATCTCCACTATGGATGGGACTGTCTATTCCAGAAGCTCGAGATCCATCTGGTCAGCAGCTAGTTCCTGGGGTCGGCCTGCCCTCCGACCATCCACCCCCTCGGGGATTTCTACCTCCACCTGCTGTACCGGATCAGCTGTGTGGTGAGCACCAGAGAATGTCCCAGGAGCCTCTTCACTAAAGTGCCCAACCGGGTTGAGTGTCTCTGGGATGGGGGAGGGTGTTGGAGACGCTGTGACAGAGAATCACTGTCATCCTCCTCCCCAGAGGTCCGGGATCTCCTGAGCGTCGGGCGGAGGCCTGGTGTCTGAGCTGTTCCCCGCGTCACTGTTCGACTCATGGGGGTGCTCCGGCTATGGCACTGGCTGGGAAGGGGGGGGGCGATGCCAGATGGACCCTTCCTATCTCCAACAGGTCCTGTAAGGCACAAAGCAAGACAAATGATTAGACCGCAGGCCGGGGGAGGATGGGGGTGGTGGGAGTGAGGGTGGGGGTGGTGGTGTGAGGGTGGTGCAGGGTGAGGGTGGTATTGGGGTTAGGGTAGGGGTGCGGGTGGTATAGGATGAAGCTGATGTGGGGGTGAGGGTGGTGTGAGGGTGGTGTTGGGGGGGAGTTGACACACGTGTCATGGGGAACTGCAACCAAGCGGGGTGTCACTTCCTCACCTGCCACCGAGCTCCACCTTAGTGATGTCCTTTGCATCTGGGCTGCCGTCCACATCCAGGGCCCTCTGCTCAGCCACAATGAGGGGCCGCAGATCCGGCAGTCCCCCTCCTGTCTTCTCCCGCTCCCGGCGGTTATGCGCAGCCTTCTCCTGAGGGAGTGGGGGCAGAAACAGAAGACGACAGTGTTAGACAGTCAAATGTTTGCAGCCCAGGGTGTGGGCAGCTGGTGGCCTCAGTGGCCAGGGCACTCGGCCATGGTGACCGGTATGGGTGCCGGCTTGTTGAGATGGGTGAGGGTTTGGCCACCCTCCAGATTGGGGGTGTTGTCTTATGGGTGTGTGGGACAGAGTAGGTGCCAGGGTGACAGTGGTGACTACTCGCTCTGGCCGCCCTGAGGAGGTCATACAGTTTCTGCCGGTACTGCTGGCCGGTCTGGACAGTGTTGCTGGTGGCGCTGACTGCCATCTTGTTGGCTAGGGCGGTGTGTGTGGGGAGTGAAGTGTGTCTTTGCAGCTGCAACTTGTCAGCCTCCTGAGTGTCAATCACAAAACTGGCATCTCCGGCACCGTTCCTCATTGGAATTGATTGTGGTCCACGTGGTACCGGTGCCAGAATCGGTCCAGGTGTGGTGCCAGGTTTGCCATCGTGAAAGTCCATGAATTCTGCGTTGGCATCAATTTGTCTCAGAAACGGAGAATCCCGCTGGGATCTTTTTGGTATGCCTGACTTAGCAACACACCAAATGGTGCAGCTACCAACAAATCTGCCAGCTGAACAACTGACAGTACAATAGCCCTGAAATTCTAGAAGGTGCCACCAGTAACTTTGATAAGAAATCCCCAAATCCCCAGTGGAACAGTGCAAATGGCCATTTTCTAATCAAGAGATCATTCTTGCCCCTTACCCTCCCCCAGGCTCACGCCGCCCTTGTGGAATTCCAGCTTTATTGTAGATTAATTACTGACAAAAGACTTTATGTAAATGGGTACATTTTCAATTAATGTTTTTTACAAGTACTTAATTTACAGAGTTGGGGCTGTGTTGAACACTGGAATAGTTGGAAACTTTGGGCAGAATCTTATTGCAACAGCGAGTGCCTCGACAGCAGGATCAGAAGAGCAGAACTTCCCCTTGAAGGCAGGGTGTCAGGCCACATGCGCAAGAACACAAGAAATAGAAGCAGGAGTACATCATCAGGCCCCTCAAGCCTGCCCAATACGATCATGGCTGATCTATGCCGGCCTCAATTCCTTTTCTGTGCCATTTCCCATAGCCTTCTATTCCTTGATCCGTCAAATATTTATCCACCTCCACTTTTAATACTTCTAATGATGCAGCCTTCACCACCCTCCGGGGCAGAGAGTTCCAGAGATTCACCACCCACTGTGAGAAGAAATGTCTGTGCATCTCAGTTTTAAATGACCGGCCCTTTTCTTGTAGGTATGTCCGCTTGTTTAACATTCTCCCACTTGTAAAAACATCTCATCAACTCCCCTGCCAATCCCCCTCAGGATCTTATGGGCGGGATTCTCTAGGCTCAATTTAATGGACACATTGCACAAGAGAGAGCATGATGAGGCTGTTAAATAGTGGAAGAGGTCAAAAATAAGAACGCGCCAATCTGTGCACAATCTAACCGGCTTGCTCCTGTTGGCGAAATCAGAATCCTGCCGTAGCGTGGCAAGAAACCAATGATGACTACTTGAGCTCAATCTCCATACAATTAACGAGAGCGACACCCCATCTAACAGCCTCCCGTGTTCCAATCGCTTCCCCAGCAAGTGGTGACGATTAATACTCCTTTTTAAAAACGTGAAACTGGCGGAGGAGCCGAGGAAGTGACTAGCCATTTCCTCTCACAGGCAAAGAGCCTGGAGGCGCTGTGTTTGCTGCCGCTGCTCAGTGGGGGGGGGCACTGGGGTGCCAGCCTTGGCCGGGGTGGGTCACCACGAAGGGATAAGTGGTGCGGAGCAGGAAAGGTGGTCGCCCGGGTCTCACTAGGGGTGGGTCTAGTTGCCCACGACTCCGCCATGCCAACCCCTGAAATGTGTGTACCTGTTCCGGGGACAACCCTAGCCCCTGCCTGCCTGTCCCACCAACCATCCATAACTCCCACTGACCACAGAGGCCTCTGGCCACATGGCTGAAGGCTATTGCTAATTGGGAATTGACAATCGTAGTTAAGTGAGCACCCCGCATTTCTCAAGTGGATTCCTGGGGTTAGGTGTGCCATTTAGCAGGTGGGAGTTATCGCCTAGCATCCTAATCAGACCGTGATGCCTCGACACTGTTCCTGGACACTGCAGGAAGTAACACCACGGATGCAGCAGCCAACATCCGAATATCCAGGGGCTGGGCACCAGCACTGGGGACATTACCGAGGCGGAGGGTGGGTGAGGGCAGTGGGGAGGAGACGAGCCCCTGGTCCAGGTAACATAATATGCAGGTGTCGGGGATGCGAGGAGTGAGGTCCGGTGAGCTGGGGCCCCCGTTGTGGTCGGGGGTGCGTGGGCAGGTTGTGCCGTGGGGGGAAGAGGGGGGTGCAGGGTGAGAGAGAGAGAGCAATGGGGGGACTGGGGTGGAAAACATCGCGGGTTGTCAGTTTCATACCCTCTCCCAATTTTACAGATATTGAATGCCATGGAATGTGTTTTGGACCCTGCAAAACCTGCCCTAGTATTGCTGCTAGCAGGCCAGGCGGGCTGACGCCTGAGACGGCGGCAGCAGCTACAGCATCGACAGAGACTCAAGGTGGCAGCCCATGTGCTATACCTGCAACACACCCTGAGGACTCGGACGCACATGAGACCTGGGAGGATCCCAGAGGGGGAGGCCCGCGTTGGCCCAATGTGTACAAGTATCGCTGGCCCTTGGGGCAGATGATGGACAGCGTGTGCCGCAGGCAGCTCTGCCTCAACAATGAGACGGTGCGGTACAAAAAACAAAGAACAATACAGCCCTTCAGTCCTCCAAGCCTGTACCGCTCATGATACCACCCTTGGCCAAAACCCTCAGCACTTCCTAGTACCGTATCCCTCTATACCCATTCTATCCATGTATTTGTCGAGATGCCTTTTGAACGCCGTTAATGTATCTTTTTCCACAACCTCCCCTGATGTGGAGATGCCGGCGTTGGACTGGGGTGTGCACACCAGGTTAAAGTCCAATAGGTTTGTTTCAAGCCACTAGCTTTTGGAGCACTGCTCCTTCCTCAGGTGAATGAAGAGGTATGTTCCAGAAACATATATATAGACAAAGTCAAAGATGCAAGACAATGCTTTGAATGCGAGCATTTGCAGGTAATTAAGTCTTTACAGATCCAGCGAGAGGGGTAATCACAAGTTAAAGAGGTGTGAATTGTCTCAAGCCAGGATAGTTGGAAGGATTTCGCAAGCCCAGGCCAGATGGTGAGGGGTGAATGTAATGCGACGTGAATCCAAGGTCCCGGTTGAGGCCGCACTCATGTGTGTGGAACTTGGCTGTAACTTTCTGTTCGGCCATTCTGCGTTGTCACGCATCCAGAAGGCTGCCATGGAGAACGTTTACTTGAAGATCAGAGGCTGAATGCCCTTGACTACTGAAGTGTTCCCCGACTGGAAGGGAACATTACTGCCTGGCGATTGTCGCACGATGTCCGTTCAGCCATTGTCGCAAAGTCTGCATGAACTCGCAAATGTACCACGCTTCGGGACATCTTTCCTGCAGCGTATGAGGCAGACACCATTGGCCGAGTCGCACGAGTATGTACCTCGTGCCTGGTGGGTGGTGTCCTCACGTGTAATGGTGATATCCATGTCGATGATCTGGCACGTCTTGCGGAGATTGCCATGGCAGGATTGTGTGGTGTCGAGGTCACTGTTCTGAAGACTGGGTAGTTTGCTGCAAACAATGGTTTGTTTGAGGTTGCGCGGTTGTTTGAAGGCAAGTAGTGGGAGTGTGGGGATGACCTTGGCAAGATGTTCATCGTCATCGATGACGTATTGAAGGCTGCGAAGAAGATGTCGTAGTTTCTCATCTCCGGGGAAGTACTGGACGACGAAGAGTACTCTGTCGGTTGCGTCCCGTGTTTGTCTTCTGAGGAGGTCAGTGCGTTTTTTTGCTGTGGCGTGTTGGAACTGTCGATCGATGAGTCGAGCACCATAATCCTGTTCATTCGAGGGCATCTTTCAGCGTCTGTAGATGTCTGTTACGCTCCTCCTCGTCTGAGCAGATCCTTGTCCAGAGGTGATGGCTTCTTTAATGTGTTTAGGGTGGAAGCTGGAGAAGTGGAGCATAGTGAGATTATCCGTGGGCTTGCGGTAAAGCGAAGTGCTGATGTGACCGTCCTTGATGGAGATGAGTGTGTCCAAGAATGCAACTGATTTTGGAGAGTAGACCATTTTGAGTCTGATGGTGGGATGGAACGTATTGATGTCATTGTGTAGTCGTTCAGTGATTCTTTGCCGTGGGTCCAAAGGAAAAAAAATGTCATTGATGTATCTGGTGTATAACGTCGGTCCCCACACCCCCACTACTTGCCTTCAAACAACCGCGCAACCTCAAACAAACCATTGTTTGCAGCAAACTACCCAGCCTTCAGAACAGCGACCACGACACCACACAATCCTACCATGGCAATCTCCGCAAGACGTGCCAGATCATCGACATGGGTACCACCATTACACATGAGAACACCACCCATCAGGTACGTGGTACATACTCGCGTGACTCGGCCAACGTTGTCTACCTTATACGCTGCAGGAAAGGATGTTCCAAAGCGTGGTACATTGGCGAGATCATGCAGACTTTGTGACAATGGATGAACGGACATCGCGCAACAATCGCCAACCAGAAATGTTCCCTTCCAGTCGGGGAACACTTCAGCCATCAAGGGCATTCAGCCTCTGATTATCATAGAATTTACAGAGCAGAAGGAGGCCATTCGGCCCATCGAGTCTGCAACGGCTCTTGGAAAGAGCACCCTACCCAAGGTCAGCACCTCCACCCTATCCCCATAACCCAGTAACCCCACCCAACATTAAGGGCAATTTTGGACATTAAGGGCAATTTATCACGGCCAATCCACCTAACTTGCACATCGTTGGACTGTGGGAGGAAACCGGAGCACCCGGAGGAAACCCACGCACACACATGGAGGATGTGCAGACTCCGCACAGACAGTGACCCAAGCCGGAATCGAACCTGGGACCCTGGAGCTGTGAAGCAATTGTGCTATCCACAAGGCTACCGTGCTGCCCTTCAGGTAAGTGTTCTCCATGGCAGCCTTCCGGATGAGCGACAATGCAGAATCGCCGAACAGAAACTTATAGCCAAGTTAGGCACACATGAGTACGGCCTCAACCGGGACTTTGGATTCATGTCGCATTACATTCACCCCCCACCATCTGGCCTGGGCTTGTGAAATCCAACCAACTGTCCTGGCGTGTGACAATTAACACCTCTTTAACCTGGGATTACCCCTCTCGCTGGATCTGTAAAGACTTAATTACCTGCAAATGCTCGCATTCAAAGCATTGTCTTACATCTTTGACTTTGTCTATATATGTGTTTCTGGAACCTACCTCTTCATTCATCTGAGGAAGGAGCAATGCTCGGAAAGCTAGTGATTTGAAACAAACCTGTTGGACTTTAACCTGGTGTTGTAAGGCTTCTTATAACCTCCCCTGGCAACGCGTTCCAGGCACTCACCATCCTCAGTAAAAGGTCTGCCTTGCACATCTCCTCTAAACTTTGCCCTATGGACGTTAAACCTATGCCCCCTAGTGACCCATCCCTCCACCTTGGGACTGATGCCTGCCCATCCACTTAATCATGCCCCTCATAATCTTGTTGACCTCTATCAGGTCACCTCTCAACCTCCGTCTTTTCAATGAAAATAGTCCGAGTCTATTCAGCCTCTCCGCATAGCTAACACCCTCCAGGCCAGGCAACATCCTGATACACCTCCTCTGCATTCACGCCAAAGCCTCCACACCCTTCTGGTAGTGTGGCGACGAGAATTGTGCGCAATATTCCAACCTAGGCCTTACCAAGATTCTATACAACTGTAGCATGACTTGCTAATTTGTATACTCGATGTCCCGTCGAATGAAGGCAATCATTCCATATGGTTTCTTGATTACCTTGTCTACTTGTGTTGCCACCTTCAATGATCTGTGGACCTGCATGCCCAGATCTCTCTGACTTTCTATATTCTTAAGTGTTGTGCCATTTGCGGTATATTTCCCCTCTATGTTAAACCTACCCAAATGCATTACCTTACATTTGTCTGGATTAAACTTAATTTGCCATTTCTCTGCCCAAGTCGCCAACCTATCTATGTCCTGCTGTATCCTCTGACAATCCTGAACACTATCTGCCACTCCACCAACCTTGGTGTGATCCGTGAACTTACTAATCAGACCAGCTACATTTCCCTGCAAATCTTTTATGTATACTACAAACAACAGAGGCCCCAGCACCGATCCCTGTGGAAGACGACTAGTCACAACCTTCCATTCAGAAAAACACCCTTCTACTGCTATCCTCTGCCTTCTGTGACCAAGCCAGTTCTGTATCCATTTTACCACCTCACCTCTGATCCTGTGTGACTTCACCTTTTCTACCAGTCTGCCATGAGGCACCTTGTCAAATGCTTTACTGAAGTCCATGTAAACAACATCCACCGCAATAGTTTTATAATAAATGACTATAAGGGGAAGGCAGTGGCATAGTGGTATTGTTGCTGGACTAGTAATCCAGAGATGCAGGATAATGATCTGGGAACTGGGTTCAAATCCCACGATGGCAGGTGGGATTAAAACTCAATAACAAGATCTGGAATTGTCGATTGTCGGAACAACCCATTTGGTTTACTTGGATGGCAGGGTAGCACAGTGGTTAGCACTGTTACTTCCCAGCATAAGGGACCCAGGTTTGATTCCTGGCTTGGGTCACTGTCTGTGCGGAGTCTGCACGTTGTCTGCGTGGGTTTCCTCCGGGTGCTCCGTTTTCCTCCCACAAGACCCAAGAAATGTACTCGTTAGTTGATTTGGACATTCTGAATTCTCCCTCAATGTACCCGAACAGGAGTGTGTCAATTAGGGGATTTTCACAGTAACTTCATTGCAGTGTTAATGTAAGCCTACTTGTGACACTAATAAAGATTATTATGTCCTTTAGGGAAGGAAATCTGCCATCCTTACCTGGTCTTGCCTGCATGTGACTCCAGCAATATGGTTGACTCTTACCTGTCCCCCTCAAGGGCAATTAGGGATGGGCAATAAATGCTGGCACAGCCTGCGATGCCCACGTCCTATGAACAAATAAAAAAAAGAATACTTACCTTATTTAAGACTAAAGCGTGTTTGCTGTGTTCTCAACTGAAAGGGAAGGTGAGCTACATACCCACACACATAAATTATTCGTTCAACAGGCCAGTTTGAGGAAATGCCTTTTACATGGTTGTAACAGGAAAGAGAAGAGATAATATTAAAGTATACAAAGAAGAGATGATTTTGAACAATCCTTTAGATATGCATAATATTAGTCAAATGAGCAGTTAGACAGTATGTGATCCGTTCTCCTTGATTCATCTGACTTCCCATTATTTTTAGTCATCAGCCGCATCACATAATGGCTCCTCACTTTGCTCCTAACAACTGAGCACTTAGGCAAACCAGGCCCTCCCCAGCTCAGTTGTAAGCTCTTCAAGGAGCTTATAGGCCATTAATTGGAGATGAGTGGGTTGGCAGCTCATCCCTCATGCCCCACAACCCCCCTACCCACCCCTCCTCTCAACTATCGCCACCTGCACCTCACCATCCGGAAGCGCTATTTTCATTGCATCCAACATCCAATCTCACCCCCACGAGTGATTGAAAAACATAACCGTTCATTATTTGTCCACAGGGTAGAAGACAAACAAATTTCTGGAAAAAATTGGGAAGCGAGGTTGAGCGAGGAATCGGGAACTTAAAGAAACCAACAGAAGTAAAGGTATAATACTGGAGCAATTATTGGAACTAAGTGGCTGCTCATTCCCTGGGTCTGATGACCTGCATCCTAGGAGATTAAAGAGGATAACTACAGAGATGATGGATTCATTGGTTTGAATCTTCCAGAATTCCTTAGATTCTGGAACATTCCCTAAGGATTGGTTGGTAGTGAAATGAAAAAATGAAAATCGCTTCATGTCACAAGTAGGCTTCAAATGAAGTTACTGTGAAAAGCCCCTAGTCGCCACATTCCGGCGCCTGTTCGGGGAGGCTGTTATGGGAAGTAGTAAACATAACACTGCTATTTAAGAAAGAATTAAGAGAAAAAGCAGGTGACCATAGACCTGTCAGCCTCAGGTCAGTAATAGGCAAAATGCTGGAATATGTTGTCAGGGATATAGTAACAGCACACTGTTACAGGAAAATCATAGTATCATGAAACAAATTCAACATAGATTAATGAAAGGAAAATCATGTTTGACAAATCTGTTAAGAATTTCTTGAGGTTGTAACTAGTAGGAAAAAGGGGAGATAGTGGATGTATTTGATTTGGATTTTCAAAAAAGCATTTGATAACATGCCACACAACAGGTCATTACACAAAATTAAAACATATGGGATTGGGGGCTATATGTTAGCATGGATTCAGGATTGGTCAATGGGCAGAAAACAATAGGGATAAATTAGACTGTGTCAGGTTAACAGGCTGTAACTAGTGGGTTTGCATAAGAATGAGTGCTTAAACCTAAAATATTAGTAATTTATGTGAATGACTTAGATGAGGGACTGAGTGTTATGTATCCAAGTTTGTTGATACAAGATTAGGGGGAAATTAAGTGGCAACGAGGGTGCAAATGCAGAGGGATACAACGAGGTGAAGTAAGTGAACAAGGATGTGTTTGATGGAATACAATGTTGCAAAGTGTGAAGTTATCTACTTTGATAGGGAAAATTTTAAATAAAGTAGAATATGTTTTGAATGTGGAGAGACTGGAAAGTGTCTTCATGCAAAGACTTCGATGTTATGAACAGTGCAAAGTTTGCATGCAGCTACAGCAAGTAGTTAGGATGGAAAGTGCTATGTTCGCTTTTGTTCTGCAGTATAAGTGTAAAAAAGGTCAAATTTCTCTGACTAGTCCCATTGACAGCGGCGGGACCAGAAAATCCCATCACCAGCGAAAGGCGCACCGTCTCCCGGTGCCGAGAAACATGCGACTGGGAGGCCGGAGAAACCCACCCCAAGTCTTGCAACAATTATACAGGGCATTGGTGAGGCCTCACCTAGAACACAATGTGCAGTTTTAGTCTTCTTAGCTAAGGAAGGACAAATGACCTGGAGGGAGTACAAAGAAAAAAGTCACTCGACTGATTCAGAGTATGAAGGGGTTGTCCTCTGAGTCTTATTAGTGAGTAGAAAGGTCTAGATTCCCTGGAATTTAGAAGAATGAGAGGTGATCTAATTGAAACATTTAAAATTCGTATGGAACTTGACAGGATAGATGATGAAAAAAAGGTTCCCTTGACAGGGGAATGTAGGGCACGGGGGTCACAATCTCAGAATAGGGATTGGATATTTAGGACTGAGATGAGGAGAAATTTCTTCACTGAAAGGGTTGTAAATCTTTGGAGTTCTCCAGCCCAGGAAGCTGTGGATGATCAGTCTTTGAGTATATTCAAGATCAAGGCTGATGGATTGTTCGATCACAATCATTGGTTTCCCATTGGTCGATAGTCATTTGTTTTTGTACAGAGTCACCTGTTACGTGTTCTAATGTGGCAGTGGAGCCCTGTTGCCGACATGCATGGCTTTCCATGGTGTGGACAAGGGTGAATTGCTTCCTTTAGCTGGCTGTCCAGTATTCCTAGTTTGCCTTTGTTCTTTGCATCCTGTGTTCTTTTCTGTTGAAAGGAAACCATGGCCAGTAACTTCAGAGTATCAGCGAAAAGCCACTGATACTGGAAGAGAAATGTTCACACTTATCTGCGCACAGAAATCGCGGCGAACATTCCTGTTCCAGCCGCAGCCTCGGGCCTCCATCGCGACAATCTGCACAGGCTCTAGCGCAATATAGTTTTGATGTAGCCACGCCCTCTTGTGATGCAGCAACTTCGGGAACGCCCATTGAGAACAGGCATTTAAACTGCAGATGTATATTGAAGATGACAGGCAATAAGTTTTAGAAATGTTTTAAAGTTATGTAAAAGATTTTTAAAGTTTTCCCCCCTTTCTTTTATACAGGCATCGCTACTGTTGTTGGTTCTTTGAAAGTAATTTTGAACTCTTTTTATGAGGAAAGGTGATTATTATTTTTAAGTGAACTTAGGTTTTGTTATTTGTTTTAAATCTGTGAAACTATTTAAATCTGCACTATATTATTATATAACTTTACATGTAAGCACCCCAGGGCTTTTTGCCCTCACTGTTCTTGCAACATCTAATCATTTTTTGATTCGTGTTTATAGAATCATAGATTACTACAGTACAGAAGGAAGCCATTCGGCCCATCGAGTCTGCACCGGCACTCCGAAAGAGAGCCCCACCCAGGCCCAAGCCCCACACTATCCCGGATTTGTGAAGGCCACGAAGAATCCAGCACAAGTTTGCAGAGTCAAACAGAAAGTAACTTTATTTACAATAATATGTACACAGGGCGAGTCATTCACTTCTGGTTCCTTCTTTAGCCAGTACCACACTGGCCAGCTCTATACAGCTGCACTACTAATGATTGCTCTAATCCCCCTCATTGGGGGGCTCATATTCGCCAAGCAACATGGAGGTAACCAATTGTCCCCAGCCAATAGGATCCGAGCAGGTTACAACACCCGGTAACCCCACTTAACCGTTGGACATTAGAGGAATTTAGCAAGGCCAATGCGGCACATCTTTAGACTATGTGAGGAAACTGAAGCACTTGGAGGAAACCCGTGCAGATACAGGGAGAATGTTCAAATACCACACAGTCACCATCCGAATTGAACACTGGTCCCTGGTGTTGTGAGGCAACAGTGCTAACTAGTGTGCCTCAATGTTACCTCTTTTATTACGTTTCTGCCTTGTTTACTTCAACTATCTTATTAACTTATAATTACCTCATAATTAAATGTGTTTTGATGTTTTGGAAGAACAACAAAGTCTCTGGCACCTGCCATAGTGGGTGGTGTGGCTGCTGGCATGTGGTGTAGGTTGGGATGCGGGCAGTCTGCGGGAGGGTGGGATTCAGTCACCTTCCGGGGGAGGGGGAGGGTGATTATGTGTGTGTGGGACGGGGGTGCTAGGGACACAGTGCTGCCTACTCACCCTGGCCGTCCTGAGAAGGTCGTGCAGCTTCTTCCAGCATTACTGGCCGGTCCTGATGGTGGGGTCCAGGGTGCTCATGACCTCTGCCCCCTGTACCCAGGCCTGGTGTGTGGTGGTGGGTGGCAGCTTCCTTCTCAACCCGGGGAACAGGGTGGTCCGCTTCCTCATCGAACATAGTCTCCAGCTCCACATCTGCACACCGGGGTGCCACTCTTTGTGCTGGCACCTTGTTGGCTGGGATGAGTGTGTATGGGGAGTGGAATGCTGATATGCGGCTGTAGGTTGTCAGCCTCTCAAGTGGCAAATGCAACCCCGGCGAATTGGACACTGCTTGACATTGGAATCCCTCGTGTTGCACGTGGTAGCTCATTAACGGCTCATGAATTGCTCCAGTTTAGTGGTCGTAGAAGTCCACTGATTTAGTCCCGGCACCAACTTAGTCTCCGAAACGGACAATCCGTTGGTACAGCTGTGCTTCACACCACATGTTACTTCAAAGGGACCAGTGCATTAACCACAGTCAGCAATTCTGACCGTCATCCTATTGTGAAACTGTTTTATCAGATTTACGTTTCAATCAGGACATCAGAGTTGGGCTAAGACTTTCACAGGGCCTCTTGTACCTGCAAACGGTGGCCAAACCCAGGTAAATGTGTCCATTGCAGGGCAAACCAGGTGAAGTTTGCATGCAGACTGCTGTCCACATGTGAGGGAGAACACCTGTCTCACACCACCCTTTAGCAAAAGCACAAAGAATGCTGCTGGGTTTTTTTGGAACTAAAGGGTTTAAGGGATATCGGGACAGAGGTGAAGTAGAAAGTAAAAGATTGGCTTTGATCTTTCTGAATCCATGGCAGTGCAGGCTCAAAGGGCCAAATGGCCTAATCAAACTCTTATTTTATTCTTTTCCCTTTCAATTCTGATAATCTTATAACAGGTTTTTTACACTTTTTCTAATTCTCATTTAAAATCCTCATTCTTTAACATCCATCCAGTGCAATAACATATCTTGGACGGAGATCTCCAACTGGGAGACTATGTTCTCCCGCTAGAGATGAATCACCACTGATTTGTGCTGGGAGCACAAATTCAGAGACGTTTCCCCATCCCTTGCCATGCAGATTTATGCATGGTAGGGATTGCGAGGAATTCCATCGCGAATCCCGCTATCGGGTTGCAATTTCAAGTGGGCAGCCCGATAGTGAGGTCTGGTGGTTGGGCCCCCCTGCAACCCAATTCAGCCTGTCTCCACATGGGATATTCTGGGTTACAGCAACCCCACCCACCCCCGCCAGTGGGAAGATGACCCAACGGCCCCCTACCCACCCCCCACCAGAGACTCCCATTACTGAGACCACCACTAGAGACCCCCATAAGAGAGCCCCCCTGAAACTGCCTCATTACAGTGAGCCCCACCAGAGACCCCCTTTAAGTGAGACTTCCAGCAGAAACCCCCTTAAGAGAGACCCCTACCAGAGACTTCCCATAAGAGAAACCCCCATAAGAGAGACCCTCCCCCATTAGAGAGATCCCACCTTGAAGCCCCTACTACAGAAAACCCTGCCTGGAAACTCCCTATAACAGAGAGCCTCTAAGAGATGCCCTGCAGGGTACCCCCGCCCCCATAAGAGAGACCCCTGCCTGGGAGCGCCCCATTACAGAGATCCACACCGAGGAGTCTGCAGAAAGCACTTATTAGCCTTTGATGTGGTCCTAGAGCAGTCAATCATAGCTAGATGTTTTTCAACATTGTGGATAGTTTCACAGCTGACTATTTGAAATCCACTCAAGCGGGAAGGAAAATGAAACTAAATAATTCAAACAGATGACATTGTGTGCAAGCTGTTATTCACAGCCCAGTGACATCTATTTCATACAGATATGAACGAAAGCATTGCAAATCAAAGAACTGATGTGTTTTTTTCTTTCTATGAATTTACAGGTGCTGCTTCCTCTGTCTGAGTCATCAGATGTATTGCACAGGTGAGTTTCAAAGCAATTATTTTTTTCCCTGTCTCATTCTGGAATGCGCTCTACCTTCCAGACAGGGGTCATTGTAATGAGGGGCTTACAGGCAGCGTTTTCTCTCATGGAGGGTTCTGGTGGAGTCTCTGTAATGGGGCTGGGGAGGTTCTTGTGGGTCGGCTCTCTTATGGGGAGGTCTCTGGTGGGGTTCTCTGTAATGCGGACTTCCAGGCGGATGTCTCTCTTATGGAGGGTTTCTGGTGAGGGTCTTTCTTATGGGGAGGTTTCAGGTGATGGGGCGGTGGGGTCTGGTGGGGGTGGGATGGGCAGGATTTTCATTATGGGTGGGAAGATGGCCCTCCGATGGACTTTGAATGCAGCTCCATAAAAGAGATACCCCTTTGGCCCAAAGCGAGGTTCACTGCACCAGGACACCGGGAAATGCCTGCACTAATTCTCACCCAAGTGAATCCGGGTCCAGAGGATCCCAGAATCATGTAGGTTTAGAGAATCCACTGCCCAGCCCTTTAATAGGATGCACATGGGTCAATTTGACCTATCTGCATTCTCCCGCATTCTCCCACTGGCGCGAGGCCGCCGCCAGCAGGGGGCCAAAACATGAGAGCGGGATCGACTTCCATTTTGTGGCTGCGCCAGATTGTCTGCTGCAACGGGAACTCCGCTACCAGTGGTGGGCACTGGCGAATCCAGCCACTTCTCTTCACTCCCTCAACCTCTGCACCAAATAACGTCTCATCCCTGGCAATTTCAATTTTCAGCGAAATTCGCCATGCCCTGTTTCTCCTGAGTTCACTGTCCCCTTATCCTTCCCTAATCTCTCCCTACATGTAGCTCTTCAGCTTATATTCAAAACCATTGTCTTAACTTTGCCATCTTCCATGGGCCTCACTTCTTCTCTGGTATGAATCATATTTCTGCAGCTACTGTCTGGCTTAACGACACCATGCCCTCCACTTTTGGTGTCCTAGTCCCAATTAAAAACATTTATCTTTCTCAACCTGGTTGTCCCCTGGTAGAACTCTCATCTCAATTCTCTTAAGTCCAAGGGATGCAGAGTAAAAAGGTGGCAACTGCTTTAACCATTCAGTACCAAATCTGACTGGACCACATAAAGAACTATTGGACCCCGCTCACATCTGCCAAAACGTCTCACTGTTTGAAGTCCATGTTGGAAAACATCTTTTATCTGTGGAAACTATCTTCATAAATGTCTTTCCCCTGTCTCCTCCGCCCCAACATCCAACAAGTGTGGGGGGCACATGGACCTCTTTATCAGTAAGATCAAAAGCATTCCATCAGTGCCTCAGCCACTTTCCTCCTTTTGCCCAGCATTCCCTCCCTTCCCTGATAAACAGTGGTAGGATTCCTCTTCTGAGTGGAGATTCCACTGGAAACTTGGAATGCATGATGAATTGACTTGGGTTACCAAAATTGAACTCGAGGTTCCAAGTTTCATTCAACCATTTCTTACACTCGGAGAAATTCTAATACATAGTTTGTCGACTCATTGCTAACGGAGTTCAAGGTATGTGAGCAACCGATAAACAAAGCAAACCTGAATTGTATTTTAATTTATATTTATATAGTGTCTTTGACATAACAATGTCTCAAGGCACTGCACGGGAGCATTATAAAACAAAATATCAAACCGAGACATATAAGGGGATATTGGAGTTGATATAAGGCCTTTCTTAAAGGAGGAAAGTTAGGTAGAGAGTATCGGGTCACAGAGATAGGTTTAAGTGACCTATATTTGTATTGCTAAATAATATAAATAAGTTATAGATTTAAGTATTTTTAATTTAGTGTTTTGTGTAAGAAAGGGTACAATTCTGGTGTTCTTTGTATGGGTTTCTCATTTCAGTTCAAACTGTCTTTCTATTGTGCTGAGAGTTTACAATGTGTAAAGCCAATAAGAGATTGGAGAAAGAATGAGCTGTTGCTTTGCAACCAGGGGCCACTTTTGAGCTTAGTTTTAAAGAGAAGCTAGGGGAAGGGATTTGGAATGAGAGATGTGAGGAAAATAAACTATGAAATGGAATAAGGGGCAAATGAGCAAGAGCCAGAAATCTAAAGAACAGCTAGTTAGGGAAATTAGAGGAATGAAGAAAGGTTTCCAGGAAGCTTGAAGTTAAAGGGCCAAAGGAAATTGGAATAGGCTACTGTTCATTGACGACACAGGCAGAGCTGAGAAGGAATTTGGTCGTGAGAAGCCAGAAAGATATCTGAAGTGATTGTGAGGTTTGTGGTATCTTACTCCAACTTGTGAAGCAACAGTTGAAGTAATTGTGGAGCAATTGGTGGCTGAATCTCAGAGTCTGCCTCAGACAAAGGAATACTGAAAGGAGAATTGGAAAATCTGGAGGTGGATCCTTACTAAAACAGCTGACAGAAAACCTTGTTTGAAAGGTTGTTAGAAAACCTGGAGGTGGATCCTTGATGAAAACATCTGATGGAAAGCATTGGTTGAAAAAATATTTTAAAGGATGCCTTTTTGTGAGTGGAATTTCAAAACACTCGGGTGAAGATTATCTGGGGGGACTTTGAGGATAAATCCATAGAAGATCGATTGTGTGGCATCTGCGATTTGGTTTCAGAGTGGAGTGTTATCTGACCAAAGTTAGCTGGTTGGGTGTGTGTTTAGAGAAACATTTATAATAAGGTGACTTCCGGTGGCGAACATGGTGTGAGTGGTCGCACATTTGGTGGCTCCCACTCATAGTGGACATTTCGGATTTTTTTCCCCGACTAACAACAGAGCTGAGTGATGGTATAAGGTGCTGGTGGGGTGGAAGAAGAGAGTAGCCCACTGGTTTATGGATTTGTGGACCAGAAGTGGTTGAAAAAGGAGAGAACATTCGTTGAAAGCTGGTTTGGAGCCTGCGACACAGGGGAAGATGGTGAGGGTCAGGATTCGAGTCTGCCGGCCCAGTGGTCGATGGATCAACTAGTGACCTTTCTGCAGGAGACGTTTGCCCAGCAGAGGAAGGAATACTTGGAAGACCTGGCCAGAGTGGTGGATCCTATAAAGACATAGAACTTCAACTGGGATCATAACAAGAGGTGGACAGGTTTAGGAAGGGAATTCCAGAGATTGGGCCGAGGAACTGAAGGCACAACTGTGGAGCGCTTAAAATCAGAGATGTTGAAGAGTTGGGAATGAGATGTCTTGGAGGATTGCAGGGTAGGACAAGACTAGATGTAGGCAGAGATGATACAATGGAGGGATTTGAAAACAAAGGTGAAAATTTTAAAATCAAACTTTATACTAATAATAATCTTTATTATTGTCACAAGTGGGCTTACATTAACACTGCAATTAAGTTACTGTGAAAAACCCCAGTCACCACACTCCGGTGCCTGTTCGGGTACAAAGAACAAAGAACAAAGAAAAGTACAGCACAGGAACAGGCCCTTCGGCCCTACAAGCCCGTGCCGACCATGCTGCCTGACTAAATTACAATCTTCTACACTTCCTGGGTCCGTATCCCTCTATTCCCATCCTATTCATGTATTTGTCAAGATGCTCCTTAAATGTCACTATCGTCCCTGCTTCCACCACCTCCTCCGGTAGCGAGTTCCAGGCACCCACTACCCTCTGTGTAAAAAACTTGCCTCGTACATCTACTCTAAACCTTGCCCCTCGCACCTTAAACATATGCCCCCTAGTAATTGACCCCTCTACCCTGGGGAAAAGCCTATGATTATCCACTCTGTCCATGCCCCTCATAATTTTGTAAACCTCTATCAGGTTGCCCCTCAACCTCCGTCGTTCCAGTGAGAACAAACCGAGTTTATTCAACCGCTCCTCATAGCTAATGTCCTCCATACCAGGCAACATTCTGGTAAATCTCTTCTGCACCCTCTCTAAAGCCTCCACATCCTTCTGGCAGTGTGGCGACCAGAATTGAACACTGTACTCTAAGTGTGGCCTAACTAAGGTTCGAAACTGCTGCAACATGACTTGCCAATTCTTATACTCAATGCCCCTGCCAATGAAGACAAGCATGCCGTATGCCTTCTTGACTACCTTCTCCACCTGTGTTGCCCCTTTCAGTGACCTGTGGACTTGTACACCTAAATCTCTCTGACTTTCAATACTCTTGAGGGTTTTACCATTCACTGTATATTCCCTACCTGCATTGGACCTTCCAAAATGCATTACCGCACATTTGTCCAGATTAAACTCCATCTGCCATCTCTCCGCTCAAGTCTCCAAACAATCTAAATCCTGCTGTATCCTCTGACAGTCTACATCGCTATCCGCAATTCCACCAACCTTTGTGTCGTCTGCAAACTTACTGATCAGACCGGTTACATTTTCCTCCAAATCATTTATATATGCTACAAACAGCAAAGGTCCCAGAATTGATCCCTGCGGAACACCACTAGTCACAGCCCTCCAATTAGAAAAGCATCCTTCCATTGCTACTCTCTGTCTTCTATGACCTAGCCAGTTCTGTATCCATCTTGCCAGCTCACCCCTGATCCCGTGTGACTTCACCTTTTGTACTAGTCTACCATGAGGGACCTTGTCAAAGGCCTTACTGAAGTCCATATAGACAACATCAACTGGCCTACCTGCATCAATCATCTTTGTGACCTCCTCGAAAAACTCTATCAAGTTAGTGAGACACGACCTCCCCTTCACAAAACCATGCTGCCTCTCACTAATACGTCCATTTGCTTCCAAATGGAAGTAGATCCTGTCTCGAAGAATTCTCTCCAGTAATTTCCCTACCACTGACGTAAGGCTCACCGGCCTGTAGTTCCCTGGATTATCCTTGCTACCCTTCTTAAACAGAGGAACAACATTGGCTATTCTCCATTCCTCCGGGACATCACCTGAAGACAGCGAGGATCCAAAGATTTCTGTCTAGGGTCCTTCAGTATTCTGGGATAGATCCCATCAGGCCGTGGGGACTTATCTACCTTAAGATTTTTCAAGACGCCCAACACCTCGTCTTTTTGGGTCTCAATGTGACCCAGGCTATCTACACACCCTTCTCCAGACTCAACATCTACCAATTCCTTCTCTTTGGTGAATACTGATGCAAAGTATTCATTTAGTACCTCGCCCATTTCCTCTGGCTCCACACATAGATTTCCTTGCCTCTCCTTCAGTGGGCCAACCCTTTCCCTGGCTACCCTCTTGCTTTTTATGTACGTGTAAAAAGCCTTGGGATTTTCCTTAACCCTATTTGCCAATTACTTTTCGTGACCCCTTCTAGCCCTCCTGACTCCTTGCTTAAGTTCCTTCCTACTTTCCTTACATTCCACACAGGCTTTGTCTGTTCCCAGCCTTTTAGCCCTGACAAATGCCTCCTTTTTCTTTTTGACGAGGCCTACAATATCTCTCGTTATCCAAGATTCCCGAAAATTGCCGTATTTATCCTTCTTCCTCACAGGAACATGCCGGTCCTGAATTCCTTTCAACTGACACTTGAAAGCCTCCCACAGGTCAGATGTTGATTTACCCTCAATCATCTGCCCCCAATCTAGGTTCTTCAGTTCCCGCCTAATATTGTTATAATTAGCCTTCCCCCAATTGAGCACATTCACCTAGGACCACTCTTATCCTAGTTCTCCCTCAATGCTCTCACCTTCTGACCTATTGCTCCCGCACCCACCCCCCGCCATACTAGTTTAAACCCTCCCGTGTGACACTAGCAAACGTCGCGGCCAGGATATTTATGCCTCTCCAGTTTAGATGCAACCCGTCCATCTTATGTAGGTCACACCTGCCCCGGAAGAGCTCCCAGTGGTCCAGATAACAAAAACCCTCCCTCCTACACCAGCTGTTTAGCCACGTGTTTAGCTGCTCTATCTTCCTATTTCTAGCCCCACTGGCACGTGGCACAGGGAGTAATCCCGAGATTACAACCCTAGAGGTCCTGTCTTTTAACTTTCTACCTAGCTCCCTGAACTCCTGCTGCAGGACCTCATGCCCCTTCCTGCCTATGTCGTTAGTACCAATATCATAGATCATAGAATTTACAGTGCAGAAGGAGGCCATTCAGCCCATCGAGTCTGCACCGGCTCCTGGAAAGAGCACCCCACCCAAGGTCAACACCTCCACCCTATCCCCATAACCCAGTAACCCCACCCAACACTAAGGGCAATTTTGGACACTAAGGGCAATTTTATCATGGCCAATCCACCTAAACTGCACATCTTTGGACTGTGGAAGGAAACCGGAGCACCTGGAGGAAACCCACGCACACACGGGGAGGATGTGCAGACTCCGCACAGACAGTGACCCAAGCCGGAATCGAACCTGGGACCCTGGAGCTGTGAAGCAATTGTGCTATCCACAATGCTACCGTGCTGCCCAAAATAAAAGCCAGCTCTTTAGCCCTATGCTAAACCAGCCCCTATGAAAATCGCTTATTGTCACGAGTAGGCTTCAATGAAGTTACTGTGAAAAGCCCCTAGTCGCCACATTCTGGAGCCTGTTCTGGGAGGCTGGTACGGGAATTGAACCGTGCTGCTGGCCTGCCTTGGTCTGCTTTCAAAGCCAGCGATTTAGCCTAGTGAGCTAAACCAGCCCCATATGTACAATGACCTCTGCCTGTTTGCCCTCCCCCTTCAGGATGCCCTCTACCCGTTCAGAGACATCCTGGACCCTGGCACCAGGGAGGCAACATACCATCCTGGAGTCTCTTTCACGTCCACTGAAGCGCCTATCTGTGCCCCTGACTACGGAGTCCCCTATGACTATTACTCTTCTGCGCTTTGACCCTCCCTTCTGAACATCAGAGCCAGCCATGGTGCTACTGCTCTGGCTGCTGCTGTTTTCCCATGATAAGCTATCCCCCCCGACAGTATCCAAAGGGGTTTTCCTCTTCAAGAGAGGGACAACCACAGGGGATTCCTGCACTGACTGCCTGCCCTTTCTGGTGGTCACCCATTTCTCTGCCTGCACGTTGGGTGTGACCACATTTATATAACTGCTATCTATGACGCTTTCTGCCACCTGCATGCTCCTAAGTGCATCCACTTGCTGCTCCAACCGAACCATGTGGTCTGTGAGGAGCTCCAGTTGGGTGCACTTTCTGCAGATGAAGCCATCCGGGATGCTGGGAGCCTCCCGGACCTGCCACATCTAACAGTCAGAGCACTGCACCCCTCTTACTGACATTGCGTCAATTAATTAGTAAATTAAAGTTAAAAGTTTAAGAAAAAAAGTTAATGTTAACTATCTGTTTCCTAGCACTAGATTTCTACTATAAATGTGAAAGCTAAATACAGTACTCGCCGATCCCTGGCTTAGATACCACTCAAAATTATAATTAAATAATTATGTTTAATTAGTTTACCAATGCTTAATTTTTTTAATTTAGTGTAGATTCCCAACCAGCCACTCAGGTCACAGCTTTTCTGTGATGTCACTTCAGTCCCGTCAACCCCCCCCCTCCCGCCACACACACACACACAATTTGAAAAGTAATAAAAGTAAAAATGAGTAAAACTCACTTACATACCTTCTGAGGGTCTCAGATGCTCTCTGGTTCTCTCCCTGCAGATTAAAAGTTACAGGCCAGAAGAAAGAGAGAGAACAAACCAGTAAGGAAAAAGCACCTTCTCCCACTCTGCACCGAATTACCTCACTGCACCAAATTACCAAGTTTCAAATTCCCACTCTGGATGTGTCTCACTCACTCAGGTTGTGTCTCTTTGATCTGCGCAACGCTTACTGAGTGCGCTTTCTGTCTGTCTTTTATATAGACTTCAGGATGACTCACACTAAAACTTCAAAGAGAAGAATACAATGTGTATCTTTGTGCCCCTAAACAGGCCTCAGGTGACTGGCAGATAACTGCCTCTCAGCAATTAGGGTGGGAGCAGCTTCAGCCAATCAGACACTAATCTACACTGCACTTTTAACTGAAAAGCAGCAGAATTAGATTAACCACTTACCTTTCCTGGTTACCTCACTGCACCAAATTACCAAGTTTCAAATTTACACTGTTTACAGTGTAAATTTACAGTGTAACACAAAATTACACTGAGGGAGAATTCAGAATGTCCAATTCACCTAACAGCATGTCTTTCAGGACTTATGGGAGGAAACCGGAGCGCCCGGAGGAAACCCACACAGACACGGGGAGAACGTGCAGACTCCGGACAGACAGTGACCCAAGCCAGAAATCGAACCGAACACAAGGGTAATGTTGCTTGCTGGACTATGTTGTGAAATTGAGTGTGTTTAAATCCCTTCAGGTCAGGCTGAAGCTATACAGTGCAGTCAGGTCACACCTTGGAGTGCTCTATGTAGGTCTGGTTATCACAATGTAAAAACATATCCATGCCTATGAGGCAATGTAACTGAAAGTAGAAGGATTGATCCCAGGTGTCAGCGTGAAGGAGAATGAACTAGCTCAACTAGGATTCTTCAGCCTTGAAAGAAGTCACCACAAAAAGGAGTTGAGGAATATATAACGGCCAAAGAAAGCAAAATCATGGGGTGTTGCTGTGAATGCTTGAACAGCAGAACAAGAGAACAGAAGCTCAGAATTCTGAAGGTAAAATTTCAGAATCACGACTTTAAGCAGAGGGTGGCTTTTGTGAGGGCCACTAAGAATCCAGCATGAGTTTGTCGAGTAACTTTATTCACAACAATATGTGCAAAGTACCAGCAGTCATTACTGGTTCCCTCTCTAGCCATTCCCACATTGACCAGCTCTATTTATACAGCTTGCACTGCTAATGATTGCCCCCCCCCGCCCCCCCATTGGGGGAGCTCATATTTCTCAAGGATCATGGGATAGCCAATTGTCCCCAGCCAATAGGATCCAGGCAGATTATAACAATGGCGGGAAGAACGTATGAGACCAGAGCAGTGGACCCATTTCAGAAAGCACTGGATGCTGTAATGGAAGTATGATGGGATTGGTATTTTGGAAGGAGAAGGTCAAACAAGTAAAACTGCTTTCTTCATACTGTGATCTTGAGACTTTCAGATTTCACAAAGGGTGCTGCATTCAATTCAACACATCTCTGTTTGGAAAAGTATCTCCAAATTTACCAGGATCATGATACTTGTTTTTTGCTTATTTAAATATGTCAGTTGTTAGAATTTGAATTCACATGACGCCTTGTCTTCAAGACATGCCAAAGTGCTTAACAATCAATGAATAATCGTTGAATTGCTCTCACCGTTATTTGGTATGCAAATTTGATTGCCCAATTTTCATAAAACAGGATCTCAGATAACTGCAAAAATTAGATTAATTATAGTAGGATTAACAGGAAAAATATTATAGATAATGGAGGTAATAAAACAAACAGAAAATGCTTAAAATACTCTGTATGTCTGGCAGCCTCTTTGGAGAGGAAAACACAATGATGTTTTGAAGAAAGGTGGCAGGCTCCAAATATTGGGCTGGGAAGGTGTTGGCACAGTAGTATTGTCACCGGACTGATAAACCAGGGCCCAGGGTAATGCTCCGGGGACCTGTGTTCGAATCCCACTCGGGCAGGTGATTAAATTTGAATTCAATTTTAAAAAATGATGACCATGAAGCCATTGTCGATTGTTGGAAAAAGATCCATCTGGTTGTCTAAATGTAATTTAGAGGAGGGAATTTGCTGTCCTTACGTGGTCTGGCCTATATTGGATGACAGGTGAAATTGTGAGACGAGCAAAGAGGAAAAAGGAAGCATACGTAAGTTCTAGGCGACTGAAGACAGATGAAGCTTTGGAAGAATATCTGAGCGAGGAATCAAGAGGGCTAAAAGGGGTCATGAAATATCTTTAGCAAACAGGGTTAAGGAAAATCCCAAACTCTTTTATTCATATGTAAGGAGCAAGAGGGTAACTAGAGAAAGGGTTGGCCCACTCAAGGACAAAGGAGGAAAGTTATGCGTGGAGTCAGAGAAAATGGGTGAGATTCTCAACGAGTACTTTGCATCGGTATTCACCGAGGAGAAGGACATGATGGATGTTGAGGTTAGGGATAGATGTTTGATTACTCTAGGTCAAGTCGGCATAAGGAGGGAGGATGTGTGGGTATTCTAAAAGGCATTAAGGTGGACATGTCCCCAGGTCCGGATGGGATCTATCCCAGGTTACTGAGGGAAGTGAGAGAGGAAATAGCTGGGGCCTCAACAGATATCTTTGCAGCATCCTTGAACATGGGTGAGGTACCGGAGGACTGGAGAATTGCTAATGTTGTCCCTTTGTTTAAGAAAGGTAGCAGGGATAATCCAGGTAACTATAGATCGGTGAGCCTGACGTCAGTGGTAGGGAAGCTGCTGGAGAAGATACTGAGGGATAGGATCTATTCCCATTTGGAAGAAAATGGGCTTATGGCAACATGGTTTTGTGCAGGGAAGGTCATGTCTTACCAACTTAATAGAATTCTTTGAGGAAGTGACAAAGTTGATTGATGAGGGAAGAGCTGTAGATGTCATATACATGGACTTCAGTAAGGCATTTGATAAGGTTCCCCATAGTAGGCTGATGGAGAAAGTGAAGTCTCATGGGGTCCAGGGTGTACTAGCTAGATGGATAAAGAACTGGCTGGGCAACAGGAGACAGAGAGTAGTAGTGGAAGGGAGTTTCTCAAAATGGAGAACTGTGACCAGTGGTGTTCCACAGGGATCCGTGCTGGGACTACTGTTGTTTGTGATATACATAAATGATCTGGAGGAAGGTATAGGTGGTCTGATTAGCAAGTTTGCAGATGACACTAAGATTGGTGGAGTAGCAGATAGTGAAAGGGACTGTCAGAGAATACTGCAGAATATAGATAGATTGGAGAGTTGGGCGGAGAAATGGCAGATGGAGTTCAATCCGGGCAAATGCGAGGTGATGCATTTGGGAAGATCCAATTCAAGAGCGAAATATACGGTATGAAAAAGCCCTGGGGGAATTTGATGTACAGCGAGATCTGGGTGTTCAGGTCCATTGTACCCTGAAGGTGGCTGTGCAGGCCGATAGAGTGGTCAAGAAGGCATACGGCGTACTTTCCTTCATCGGAAAGGGTATTGAGTACAAGAGTTGGCAGGTCATGTTACAGTTGTATAAGACTTCGGTTCAGCCACATTTGGAATACTGCATACAGTTCTGGTCGCCACATTACCAAAAGGATGTGGATGCTTTGGAGAAGGTGCAGAGGAGGTTCACCAGGATGCTGCCTGATATGGAGGGTGCTAGTTATGAAGAGAGGTTGAGTGGATTAGGATTATTTTCATTAGAAAGACGGAGGTTGAGGGGGGACCTCATTGAGGTCTCCAAAATCATGAGAGATATAGACAGGGTGGATAGCAAGAAGCTTTTTCCCAGAGTAGGGTACTCAATTACTTGGGGTCACGAGTTCAAGTTGAGAGGGGAAAAGTTTAAAGAAGATATGCGTGGAAAGTTCTTTACGCAGAGGGTGGTGGGTGCCTGGAATGCATTGCCGGCGGAGGTGATAGAGATGGACACGATAGCATCATTTAAGAGGTATCTAGACAGATACATGAATGGGCAGGGAGCAGAGGGATACAGATCCTTAGAAAATAGGCGACAGTTTTAGTTCGGGTGTAGCCACCTGAGTTGGCCACTTCCCGACTTAAAATGGAGAACCCCAAAGGCTGAAGGGAAATTCAGCCAACACAGGCAAAGACTAGCAAATACAGAAATCATGTGTATTGAGACCTGTAAGGAACCAGACAGCACTGAAACCAGCAGCCATCTGCATAGTAATGTAGCAGCCATCAACATAGTAATGTGCGATTCCCAGGCACAATGGCAACAGTTAAGGGAAACAAAGCCAAGCCAGACTTCTCGGCGCCAGCAGGAGCCAAGACAAAGGAAGGCCAACGGACATTTAGGGACCGCCTAGCGATCAGGGAACCGCTTCAGCATTGGAGAAATCTTCCAAGTGATCAGAAAGTAGTCCAATCACTTGGAACCAGGTACGGGGTACGCCCCGAAGGGCGGGAAGCCCCTGGGGACTATAAAGTAAAGCCCCCAAGTTCAAATCGTCCTTCTTGACAGGGTCACTCAGCAACGCAAAGCAACGCCTGAGAGTGAACTGTCCAGCGGCCACCAAGCAAATAACTCTCAAATCAACGCTCGCTACGAGATAGGTGCTCCTAGCTACCAGTCCATACCAACTTTGAATCCCGCAGACTCAGAACCAGAACGAAAGGCCATTTGTTCCCCAGACCTGGTGGGCCAGTCCGAAGCTAAGTATTGGCCAGTTAGTGATAGAAATAACTTATAAAGTAGAGTTTATGCATGAGTAGTGATTTACTGTGTATAATAAATGTGCTTTGATTTGAATCTTACTAATTGGTGTGTTGAGTTATTAATCATTACTTGAACTTGAACCTCGTGGCGGTATCATAAAGATACCTGGCGACTCTAGAGCAAAGGTTATAAAACAAAGCCAATTGAACCAACCAAAAGTTAGCAACATATTACTGGCGACATCCTGACGGGACCCGATCTAGAAGTAGCTTAACCACTCCGGGAGAACCCAAAAATTTCAATTAGAAATCCAATTGGGAACATAAAAACCACAAGTGTTCAAGCAGTTCTGATCAATCCTCATAATTCGGAAGTGTGTTAATGCATGCGTAAATAACAGGGCTATAAGGTAAACTGATAGATTTTTGTTGCGAAAAAACTGTTGGGAGTTTGTACTCCGGAAAATAGCGAAAGCCGTACCCGTAATTACAGCACCAATTTAATACCCCTTGTTCCAAATTTTAAGAGAAGTATTCAGAGAGGAAAGATGGCAATGCAACGCCTCATGAACCCCGACGGATTTGTGGTCGCAGTGACCAGCAGCAGAGTAGGACAGTGTCCCGTTTGGGAAGAGGAAATCAGAAAGTACCTCAAAGGGAAAGGATGGCCCCTTTGGAGCGAATTCTGTGAAAATGAGGAAACAGGTCTCGGGAGTATAGGACATACTTGGTGGGAGAACCTGAGCAAAATTCATAAGAAGAGCTTGGGAAAAGCTCGCAAGCCGATGGCAATCGTGTCCTGTTTGACACAATTGCGAGGCACAGAGGAGGTCGTTCGGACGCACCGCAGAGAGATAGAGGAGGCACATCGAATGAGTAAGGTCGATGTGAGCGAGATAGAGAAAGAGAACCTAGAATTAAGAAGGAAGTTAGCAGCAAAGGACGGAGAGGTGGATGATGCCAAGGGGGCACACCAGTCTTGTCTGGCGCACCTAAGCAGCTTCGAGACACAGTACGAAAAGGCCTATCAGGACACGCAACGTGCTGTCCTGGTAAGAGACCAAACAGAGAAACAGGTAGAGGCATTGCAAAGGCAGTGTAGCGACCTGAAAGCAGCATTACAAGCACTCCATAGTACCACCACGGAGCACAGACAGAGCTCACTAGATCATGCAAAGTGCCGGAAGCAGATTGCAGAACTGCAGTCTTTGCTTTCAGTTCAGAAAGGATTCCAGAGCACCTTTGGATCCCAGTTAGATACAGAAGACGGCCCGGATTGCGAAGAATTAAATGAGACCGCGCATCGATATGTTCAGGGAACATGTGCGCAAGGAAAGCCCCAGAAGAGAAAAGCACCCCAACCCCCCACATCGCAGATAGTTCAGGCACCAATGAACCCAGTAACCACCCACCGCACCGTCACATCGGACGGAGACGCGGAATTCCTGTACACGACCCCTTAACCGTAACCCAATTACGAGACGCGTGCGAGAAAATCACACCGTTCTTCCCCACCTCAGAACCCCACCACTTCTTTGCCAGAGTAAAGCAGCAGGCAACCATGTACGGCCTGGACGAGCTTGAGCACGTGAAGCTCACAGTTTTGAGTTTAGACCCTTCAGTCGTAGCAGCCCTTCCCGACCCACAGAATGTAGGAGGAGGCATCCTTGCAGAGATGCACGCAGCAATCCTAGATGCGATCGGCTACAACAGAGGTGACCCCGTAGAAGGCCTGAATAAGTGCAGGCAGAAAAAGACGGACAACCCCACAGCGTTTGCTGGACGCCTGTGGATTCATTTCACAGCAGTTTTCGGCAATTTAGAACGCGCCCATTTGTCCCAAGACGGTATGGCCAAATGGACCCACACCCTTATCTCCCATGCCACAGAGGCAGGAGAAAGGGCCTGTACGAATTATGACCCCTCAGTGGAAGCCCACAATGAGAAATGGGTTTTTAAAAGATTGTCCCACTCCTGGGAGCAGTCTGTACATAACAAACCCGCAATTGGGAAACCCGAAGAACAGCAGGAAGAGCAGGCAGACATGCATCCAGTTAGGACGCACCAGAACCCCGCATGGGTAAATGAGCGAAATAGCCCACAGCAGCCTAAATCCCAGGAATGCTACAATTGTGGACAGTTAGGACATCATGCACGAGAATGTCAAGCCCCCCTGAAACAGTCACGGAGTCAGCCCACCAATGCCCCCCGAACCAGCAAAGACACCAACAGCCCGACCCACCACCCAGGGAACCATACCCAAGGGAACAATGCACCAGAGAGCCTGCTCCACCTTATGTGCCCCAGAGGTCATGTTACAACTGTGGGCAGTCAGGACACTTCGCCCAAGATTGTAGGAGACCCCCACCAGCTAGACTAGCCCCCAGATATGAAAGAGAACACCACCCACAGCAGCTACAAGGTCCCAGCTGCCCCATGCAAACTGTGAGCGCTTACTCACCACTTCTCATGACAGCGTTACCTCAGCAAGGCCAATTCATTTTTGTTTCGCTCCTCCTTCCTCTCTTCTTCGGTCACGCTGCACTCCCTGCATATGCTAGTTACATCCCAGTCCAAATGTGATTTACGATGTCCTGTATTCTGATGGAACCTGCACCATGTTTGTTCTTTAATGTTGTTTGTTACTGTTAGTGTTAAATGTTGTTTGTAAGATCGGAAATGTTTTCCATGGCCCCACGCCTTATTTGTCTGCAGAAATCTTTGAGAACTTGCCAGCACACTCATCGGCCAAAACCACTGAGAGCTTGCCAGACCCCCGTTCATAACTGCCCTTCTGGTTCGAAGGTAGAACCAATACGACAACCCCCACGATGACTACATTTTTGCCCGTTCTTGTCGGTTGCTCAGGCAGTGGAGAAACAGCATTGGGATCCGCCCTGCCTGAGGACCCCCCTCTGGTCAACTACACTCGGATAGAGCACACACGGCATTGGTCGCCGTCCTACCTGGGGATTCCATCCAAATCTTACCCATCGCGGCCCATATGCACCTCATTTCGGCACTTTTGGTTCAAAAAGTTTTGTTTGTTTCAGGCGACCCTTAGGTTGCCAGCCCTATGCTATTTACATCCTCAAACATTTGGATGGTAAATCGCACAGCCTGCGAGATGGCTCGCACTGTTTCAGTATTTTTAAGTGTGTCTTGTCCTGAATATTCGGTTTAAAATTTTTTTTTAAATGAGGGAGTCACACATGGTCACAAATTGTAAAGGAAGCATTGGCACAAAAGGACAGACATACTAACAGACGAGATATTAAACCAAGATAGTAACAGACACTATGCTTGATCCCACAGAACTCCAGAAGCTCCAGCGAAGAGAAGAGAAAGAAAAAGAACCATGAGGACATCCTCCGTGTTGCTCATCACCCTAATGAACATTTGGTTGTGCGCGAACATGAACCCCCTGACCCCAACACCCCCAGCCGTTAATGATTCACTTCCCCATAGCACCCAGAGCCCAGTCACAAGCGACACCAGACCATCTTGGTGTGACAGGTTTATAACCTGGTACTCCCTGTCCTACTTAATAGAATCCCTATTAGTGTTGGCGATACTCTGCAGCATCGTACAGACTATCCGCATGAGAAAATGGTGAAGGAGAGCCTACCGCGCTAGAACCCCGGTATACAGAATAAGATCCCCTATGTTCAGTTATCCCCAGGCCCCCGAACCCCTCGATCTATAATAAAGGACAATTGTTTGCGTTCTTCTGTAAATAAAGAAATGGAAAGATTGTACAACCCTGTGTTTGACTGCCAAGCCAGGAAAAATGTAAATGCTGCTTTCATTTTGTATTGTTTAGGAAGTTAGTATGATTGAATGTTTGAGTGAGTGTAGTTTATTGAGGATAGTTAGAGGTACCGTTTTTTTATTTTTGTAATGCATGTCCCTGTTTTGACATAGCGCCAATTAGAATGTTAGTTAAAATTTTTCTTGCATAGTTATGGTCAGTGTAGAGGCCATAGTAGAGTGCTCGCCGGGTCATGGAACAAAGACAACGCAGTTATGCGATCCTTCACGCTTCGCGTTAGGATCACAAGGAGGGAGTGTAGCCACCTGAGTTTGCCACTTCCCAACTTAAAATGGAGAACTGCAAAGGCTGAAGGGAAATTCAGCCAACACAGGCAAAGACTAGCAAATACAGAAATCATGTGTATTGAGACCTGTAAGGAACCAGACAGCACTGAAACCAGCAGCCATCTGCATAGTAATGTAGCAGCCATCTACATAGTAATGTGCTATTCCCAGGCACAATGGCAACAGTTAAGGTAAACAAAGCCAAGCCAGACTCCTCAGCGCCAGCAGGAGCCAAGACAAAGGAAGGCCAACGAACATTTAGGGACCACCTAACGATCAGGAAACCGCTCCAGCATTGGAGAAATCGATCCAAGTGATCAGAAAGTAGTCCAATCACTTGGAACCAGGTACGGGGTCCGCCCCGAAGGGCTGGAAGCCCCTGGGGACTATAAAGTAAAGCCCCCAAGTTCAAATCGTCCTTCTTGACAGGGTCACTCAGCAACGCGAAGCAACCCCTGAGAGTGAACTGTCCAGCGGCCTCCAAGCAAATAAGTCTCAAGTCAACGTTCGCTATGAGATAGTCGCTCCTAGCTACCAGTCCATACCAGCTTTGAATCCCGCAGACTCAGGACCTGAACGAAAGGCCATTTGTTCCCCTGACCTGGTGGGCCAGTCCGAAGCTAAGTATTGGCCTGTTCGTGATAGAAATAGCTTAGAAAGTAGAGTTTATGCATAAGTAGTGATTTACTGTGTATAATAAATGTGCTTTGATTTGAATCTTACTAATTGGTGTGTTGAGTTATTAATCATTACTTGAACTTGAACCTCGTGGCGGTATCATAAAGATACCTGGCGACTCTAGAGCAAAGGTTATAAAACAAAGCCAATTGAACCAACCAAAAGTTAGCAACAGAGGATCTGGATTGGCGCAGGCTTGGAGGGCCGAAGGGCCTGTTCCTGTGCTGTAATTTTTCTTTGTTCTTCTTGTTCTATATGTGAGTCCACGTCCACAACAATGTTGTTGTCCCTTAAATGCCTCAATTGAAGGCCAATAAGGGTGGCCAATAAATGCTGGCCCAGCGATGACGCCCACATCCCAGGAATGTATAAAGAAAATATTCGCCGCCGATATGGGTAGCTCAAGTTCGGAGTTTCCTTAACTTGGCAGACCTGTCTTAGTTTAATGGACTCTGTTGGACCCAGGGCTGGATTCTCTGTTTTTGGGACTATGTCCCCACGCCGGCATCAAAACTGTGGACTTTCATGTCAGAAAAACTGGCGGGAAAGGGCCACATATTCCTAGCCCTGCTGGGGGCAAGTTTGGACCCGGCGTAAATCTAGCAGCTTTTGCTGCATATAAGGGCCCCACACTTCCAGGTTGGAGGCCGCGCATGCGCACGGCGGTGGCTTCCCGCGGTCGCGCCATGCTCCATGATGGACTCGGACCGCGGAGTTTGTTACTGAAAATAGACTCCCCGAATGACCGCCCACACAAACATTGCCCTGCCGTCTGATCAACCCACACCCAATCAGGGCGGCTGCGGACTAAGTCCGTAGCCACCATGCTAGTAACCCGACCGGCAGGGCCACATTAGATCCATGTCATCGGGACTTCGGCCGGTCAGGGGCGGAGAATGGTGGAGCGGGTCTCCAGTAATGGCCCGAGGTAGGTGCTCTGAGTACGCCGCTTTTCGGGGCCCGCAGAACTGCCCTTCAAAAACATTTAGATCTATTCCATCAAATTGTGAACCCCAAACTACAGGTTAAACCCCTTGGAACAGTCAAAATGTGGTCTGCTGAATTCAGTTCAAGTGACCCTGTTGAGTTCAGGATTTCCTTCTGCGAGAATCAACTGCTGTTCTCTAGTTCCATCCGGCAAAAACTAGATCTATCAGAAATGGGGTAGGACTTGCACATCAAGGTCCTTCCTGCCATTTTAGGGTTTGCAGAATCTGCCCAACTTCCCCCAAATCCTATCCTGTTAACTCTATTTTTCTCTTCATTCTGTCAGACCTGCTGAGTATTTTCTGTTTTAATTTCAATCAAATTAACCTGTTTTTGGCGATGTTGATTGAAGCAGGATGTTGGTACACATTTACCTTAACAGATAGAAAGGACTCTTCATTTCACATCTCATCTGGGAAAGTGTGTACTACACCTTTCAAACTGCATCAATTAATAAGTATTAGAATTGGCTTGAGCAGGCATGCAAATCCTGCTTTTTTCCATTCCTTTCCCTGTTAGTCTAAAGTGAATGCTGGCGAACTAATAATGGGTTAGGCACAAAATACCTGTCAAAATATGTTTTGGAGTTCCTGTGTTCCATAATTTGAGTCATTGGCTGGATTTAACAGATCCTGCTGATGTTTTTGAAGGCAGGGAGGCTTGAAAATAAAGTAGGGGGCCAACTCGCTCTCCCACCCATCCCTGATTTGTCTCCCATATTACAGAGTGTAGGGAACGTGTGAGGCTGCCTGCCCAATCTTAGGCCTCTTGAAGTCCTTAAGTGGCCACTTAAAGGTCTAATTCTGCCTCCGCCATTATTCTACATGTAACAGGGAAGGTGGAGGAAAGGCGGGTCGCTCTACAGTTTTCATTAATGAGGTTGTTTTTGGTCAATAAGGGAGGTATGGCCTTTGTTAGTTCCCTACGCCCATTGGAGACACTGCTCAAGATTGCACAGTATCTTTAACTCTTCCCCTGCCTCTCAAACGCAGCACCCCCTGCCCCACCCACCACCTGTCTCTTACTGGGGTCTGAAAGCCAGGTACATCCTCCTCTTCTTGGGAACTGCATGTAGCCCCAGCAATGGTCGCTGCTCGATCCTGGCTTGAATGGGGCTACAGGGTTGTCGACCAATCAGATTGGCTGGCAGCCCTCTGTCATAATATCCACTCATGTATATAATGAAGTGCAGACAGGCAGTGATTGACACACAGGGTGACCAGTAAGCACACAGCACAGTGCAGCCAATCACCAGACAGGACACTACCACTATAAAGCCAGAGGGTACTAGCTTTCCCGCTCTCTCTGGACCCAGCCACTGAGACAGTCAGAGTCCACGAGCTAGCAAATGCAAACACCATGCGGTAGGTAGTAAGTCTGGTCAGGCTACTACAAGGTCTCCAGTCAGTTCAGTATAGTGTCGACCCACAGCTGAATATGTATATCAGTTCTATCGTTGAATAAAACAGTGTTGGATCTTCTCCAGTGTTAGGCATCTGATTCTAGCTTCCCTGCATCGAGTGCAGTCCAAATCGAACCTATCTGCCGAACACATCATGGTACCAGAGTGATACTGATCTTGACGGACCTACCTCGAGTGAATCAGCATTGACTAGCAAGCAGCCATCCAGTGAAATGGAAAACATCCAGCCTCCTCTGCAGCTCCGCATCTCCGGCAACCTCGGCGCCAATTGGAAGATCTTCAAGCAAAAGTTCCTCTTGTACATCGAGGCCTCCGACCTCGAAGCAGCATCAGATGCCAGGAAGATCGCGCTATTTCTCTCCACCGTGGGGGACCACGCCATCCACATCTACAACTCCCTTGTGTTCGCTGACGGCGAAGACAAAACAAAATTCAAAACAGTCCTGCTAAAGTTTGACAGCCACTGCGACATTGAGGTGAATGAGAACTTTGAACGGTACGTTTTCCAGCAGAGGCTTCAGGGTAAAGATGAACCTTTTCAGTCCTTCATGACCAATCTCCGCATCCTAGCGCAGTCATGTAACAATGACTCGACGGCTGATTCCATGATCCGGGATCAGATCGTTTTCGGGGTCCACTCCGACTCCCTTCAGCAGCAGCTCCTGAAAGTCAAACAGTTGACCCTCTCTGTCACTATCAAGACGTGCGTTGTCCATGAGCATGCTAAGAATCCTTACTCCCACATCAGGGCGGCAGAAACTGCGAAGCTGGCCTCCCATGAGGCGGAATGGGTGCAGGCCATTGCACAAATGCAGGGCCTGAGCATCGAGGAGAGTGACCGTTTTGCGCGCTTTTCCCGGGTCCCTCGCATGCACGCCACGACCAAGTGGACGATGAGCCCGACAACCCGACTGCGCAGGTGCGTACGTCGACCGACTGCACTGCGCATGCGCAATGGCGCACGGAACGCGCTGACGTCGGTGTCATGACGTGTCCGAATTGTGGCTCGGCCCATTTAAAGCGCCAATGTCCGGCAAAAGGACGCCGGTGTCTACAGTGTGGCAAGCTTGGCCACTACGCAGCCCTTTGCAGATCTGCTCCACCGCTCAGCAGCCAGCGATCCCAGCTGCGGCGCAGAAGTGTCCGCTCAATACAACAAGGCATGCCAGATTCCGATCCCGACAGCCCAACGGACGCTGATGCTGAGTGCCTTATGTCCCCATACAGGGTGGGCATCATAACTACACATGCGCTGCCTTCCACCACAACGGCGAAACGCCTCTTGATCCTCAGTGTGGATCCCGACGATGAGCGGCGTGCTGTCCTCACAGTTAACAAGGCTCGCATCCGATTTAAACTGGACACCGGCGCATCAGCAAACCTCATCTCAAAATCCGACCTCGACACCATCCGCGCCAGACCAAGCATTCTTCCACCGGCCTGCCAGCTCCTTGACTACAATGGTAATGCCATAGCTGCCAGTGACTCCTGTCAACTAGGGGTATCCAACAAGGCGATCAAGGCAACACTGCGATTTGAAATCGTCGGGCCTGACAGAGCATCCCTGCTCAGTGCTCGAGCCTGCAAGCTCCTGAACCTGGTTCAGCGAGTCCACACCATGTCATCATCACCGGCGCCGGCCTCATCTGATGGAAACTTGCAAGCCGACATAGGTGACATTATCACGCAGTACCACAGCGTATTTGATGGAATGGGCACGCTCCCATACCGATATAAAATCCTGCTCAAGCTGAATGCCACCCCTGTAATTCATGCACCACGCCGGGTGCCGGCACCCCTCAAGGATCGTCTGAAGAAGCAATTACAGGACCTCCAAGACCAGGGCATCATATCGAAGGTCACAGAGCCAACAGAGGAGCATCGAGGGTCAGACTGGGTCAGCTCCATGGTCTGCATAAAGAAGCCGTCAGGGGAGCTTCGCATTTGCATTTAGCCAAAGGATCTAAACCGCAACATCATACGGGAGCATTATCCAATACCAAAATGTGAAGAGTTGACCAGTGAGATGGCTCATGCCAAATTATTTACTAAGCTGGATGTCTCCAAGGATTTTTGGCAAATACAGCTGGATGCATCCAGTCGCAAGCTGGTGCACCCCGTTCGGTCGCTACTGCTACTACTGGATGCCTTTTGGGATCATATCTTCCTCCGAAGTATTTCACCGCATCATGGAGCAGATGATGGAGGGCATCGAGGGGGTGCGAATATACGTTGACGACGTAAATATCTGGTCCACAACGTCCCAGGAACACATCGCTCGCCTCAAGAAGGTATTCCAGAGAATTCATGAACATGGTCTCCAGCTTAACAGGGCCAAGTGCTCATCTGGTCAATCGGATATTAAGTTCCTGGGTGACCACATCTCGCAACAGGGCATGCGGCCAGGTGCCGACAAGATCTCGCCGATCAACGCCATGAAGACCCCGGATGACAAGAAGGCGGTCCTCCGCTTCCTCGGGATGGTCAACTTCCTCAGGAAATTCTTTCCCAATATGGCATCCCACACCACGGCCCTCCGCTATCTCGTCAAGAAGTCAACGGAATTTCAGTGGCTGCCCACGCTTGAAGAGGAATGGCGTGAGTTGAAAGCAAAGCTCACCACAGCCCCAGTTCTAGCGTTCTTCGACCCAACCAAGGAAGCCAAGATATCGACTGATGCAAGCCAGGACGGCATTGGGGTGGTGCTCCTTCAGCGAGATGACTCCTCGTCCTGGGCTCCGGTGGCGTATGCCTCCAGGGCCATGACGCTCACTGAGCAATGGTACGCTCAGATTGAGAAGAGATGTCTGGGCCTCCTGACAGGGATAGTCAAGTTTCACGACTACGTTTACGGCCTGCCAAAATTCACGGTAGAAACGGACCACAGGCCTCTAGTTCATATAATCCAGAAGAATTTAAATGACATGACACCTCGGTTACAGCAAATTCTTCTTAGGCTACGCCGCTACGACTTCGAACTTGTCTACACGCCAGGCAAAGACTGATCGTTGCAGATACCCTAGCAAGGTCCACACCGTGTGAACAAAGTGACTTCATCTGCCACATAGAAGCGCAAGTGCAGTTGTGTGCCACCAACCTTCCGGCCTCTGACGAATGGGTGGTCCAAATTCGATCCTCTGCTGCAGAGTGTGATGCAGCACCTTCTATAACGTAAAAGACGACCTGACGGTGGTGGGGGGAATCCTTCTGAAACTCGACAGGATCGTAATTCCTCAGAGCATGCGGGCTATGGTGCTCGGCCAACTCCATGAGGGTCACCTTGGGGTCAAGAATTGCCAACGCAGAGCTCGGGAGGCGGTCTATTGGCCGGGCATCAGCCAGGACATTGCCGACACAGTCCTCAACTGCCCTACCTGTCAGAAGTTTCAACCAGCTCAACGCAAGGAAACGCTGCAACAGCATGAGATCGTGACCTCTCCGTGGTCCAAAGTAGGTGTCGACATTTTCCACGCCAAGGGGCGTGACTACATATTCCTGGTCGACTACTTCTCCAGTTACCCAGAAGTGGTGAAACTGTCCAACCTCACGTTGAAGGCGGTAATCAAAGCCTGCAAAGAAACGTTCGCCAGGCATGGGATTCTGCTCACGGTAATGAGCGACAACGGTCCTTGCTTTTGCAGCCGAGAATGGTCTGATTTTGCACAGTTCTACAACTTCCCGTCACGTAACCTCCAGACCCCAGTACCCCCTGTCAAACGGGAAGGCTGAGAAAGGGGTCCATATTGTAAAGCAGTTCAGTATAGTGTCGACCCACAGCTAAATATGTATATCAGTTCTATCGTTGAATAAAACAGTGTTGGATCTTCTCCAGTGTTAGACGTGTGTTTCTAGCTTCCTTGCATCGAGTGCAGTCCACATCGAACCTACCTACCTAACACACACCCTCTAGGGTGACACTTCCTCCAAAATGGGGGGCAGTTGTCCCACCCAACAGTTAAGACTGCTTCCATTGTAATATAATTACAGTCGGGTTTCAGGTGGGCGGGTTGTTGACCGATTTTTGAGTCATAGTAGAGGGCAATATGGTACCTGTTAAAATCCAGTCCCCTCTGAGCGCCCCCCTGATACCTACCTCATAGTCTGACTATTGAAGGTGTCAAGTGTCAACATGATTGATGTTGTGTGGGTGTAACCTATCTTTGCGCAAGTGTCTGATGACACATCTTTAGTCATCCTTTGGCAGTAGGGCCATTATATTTTTTGCCATGTTCCTCTCACATGATACCTGGAACTCGATAAAAGAATGGAAAATTTGCATTTAACTAACCACAAAGCATATGACATTTAGAACTGTGAAAATTTATCCTTGATATTTCTGAAATTAAGGCCTTGTTGTCAAGGTTACTATTTGCAAAGGGCGCTGCAGTTTTACCACATCAATTGCTCGAGTGACAAAAGAAAGTTCATAATTTACGTCTTGCTGCTCAGAAGATATTTCATTAGATGATATTTTGATGTGACTTGATGATTCATACACTTTGTGAGGATGCTTCGCTTTCACAGAATAATTAACGAGTCAGGGAAAATTCTACCTGTGGTAACTTATCTCTCTTCAGAATTACCCAGCTGAAGCAATTCATGAATTTATTAAACTTCTCATAGGTGTTCACAGTGGACACCCACAAAGTCAAAAGAGTATATCTATGTGTATGTCTGCAATAATGGTGGTGGAGGGGAAGTGGGGAGTTTGTTGTTTTTGGGGGAGGGGGGCAGTGATGGAGAGCATGGGTGGAGGTTTGCAGGGTGTTAGCCATTCATCAACCAATTTTATTTGTGGCCCAAGCGATTTTGCCACATGTAGACCATAGTCCTTTTGAAGCAGTTGCTTGTGACTGCGCTACAATTAAGCAGTTTTTACTGGCAAACCAGTTCTGATTATTTTGTCTTTATTACTACAGCAGTCATTTAATACTGGTACTTTATTTCGAGATGCACATGCCAGCAGCACTGAGTTACATTGTTAACATTGGGTATTATTGTTTAATTGGGAATAGTCTACATGACAATGTAAACATGCATGCAGTGCTCTGCTCACCCATAGTAAAATTCCAGTAAAACCTGTAACATCAGCAAACAGTTCACTCTCATGTCAACTCTTTATTAACATTAAAAATTTGAATGCAGTCCATTGGACCAAGTTGAATCTTTTTAAAACTCAGTAGTGTGGTGATGTGCATCAATGTAAATACATGTAGGCTAGCTAGACACTAGAGGGAGCACCAGTGACATCACACACACACACTCAACCAATAGATCAGTTAGATAGGATACGACCAATGGACATTCACGATACACACAGAGGTGACACGACCACAAGAGGGCATACACCAACCCATATATAAAGGACACCACACACATGATCTGCCTCTTTCCAGTGGAGACAGTCAGTGAGTACAGACACAGGGTTGATTCAATATTACACCCACCACACGTGGATTGCAGCAACTGGTTAGTCAGTCTGGGTAGCTATAGTAGGAATAGCAGTAGTGTCGAACCCAAGTAATAGAAGTGTAAATAGTTTAATAAACGTGTTGAAGTTATCTCCACGTCTGAACCTTCCTTTGTCAAGTGCACCACAAGAAAGCCGCTTATGTTACACCTACACCATGACAAATCATGATACCAGGAGTGAACTGTTTCAATCCAGATAGCCATACCTCAGCGTACAGTGACAACCAGCAACAATACCCAGGTAAGATATTTGAGAGCCGGGTTCCGCAGCAGCTCCAGTGCCACGGCGATCTCCGTGAAAACTGGCGGGCATTCCGGCAAAAGTTTGAAATCTTCCTGGTGGCAGCCGAACTAGGAGACCTGGCCGATCCTGAAAAAACAGAGCTTCTCCTCACCATCGCCGGTGCCAGAGAATAAGAAATCTTTAAAAATTCAAGTTCTCCAAGGGGCAAAACAGGAGCGACTTCCAGGCAGTCCTGGACAAATTCGGCAAATACTGTGAGGAAAACACACTCCAACCAGCAAGAAAAGGTAAGAGAAGCGCCAGTACTCACCTCGAGGCCGAAATTCCGGAGCAGAGAACGATTTTGGTCGGCGGCCATCTTTTTAAAGGGACTGCAGTTGCGCGAGAAGTGCGCAGAATGGGAATGTCCTTTTGCGCTTGTGCGAGACGCCGCGCATGCGTAATCATGAAAAAGGCCATCAGTAAAGGAACCGTGATCTGCGCATGTGCAAACGCTTCCTATGTGCTACGTCAAACGCGTCATGACGTCAGAGGCCCCGGACCACGCCCATTTAAAGGGGAAAGGTCCCAAATCAAAGAAAAAATCTTTTAAAGCTGTAAAACAACCTTCCTTCACCTGGAATGACAGCACAATGCCTCAAATTGAACCAGGAAATGAAATTAACCTCCGAAGAACCCTGCAACAAGCAGTTGCCTACGGCCAAACCGATGATTCCGACCTTGAATACTTCGATACCGACCTTTACATTTTCTCTGGACCTCGGGAGCCCAATGCCAGCTCCGATGCAAACAGTGATGATATGGTCCTAGAAGTCTACGACTCGGACGAACCTTTCACCTTGGGAGGCTACCCCAGTACCAAATCCGATCCGCAACTGGACGTGTTGCTCATTGGCGACCCCCGCATTGAATCCGACGCAGACGCGGATTCGTTCTTCGGATTTGAGGATCTTCAGCCCAGCAAATATGACATCCCAACTCGTGAGTGCAGGATGATGCTGCAGCCTGAAAATAAGAGGCAGAGAGCGGTACACACCCACAGAGAGCGGCCTGCTGCCACACAGAGCGTGGTCCATGCACCGCTCAGGGTTCCCGACTCTAAGAAAGAAGACACGCAAAACTACACACCGCAGTCCTTGCATGAACAAGACGTGACTCCAGTGTCACAAGCCTCTGCAGCGAGCTCGTGGACAGCCTCCATAATAGAAGCAACGCAGGACTCCGACGCGCAGTCCTTGCAGGAACAAGACCATGAGGGTCTAGCAACCTCCTCTGACCAACTAGTGGCAGACGATGCAAGTCTACCATGCTCAAGTAAACAGCAAATAGACTATGAGAGTCTACCACGCTCCACTGCACAGCAGGACGACCATGACGGTCTATCATGCTACAGTGAAGAACAGAGTGACAATGACAGTCCAAACCCAAATGAAGGACAACAGCAAGACAATGACAGTCCACCCACATTGTTTGCACCACCAGATGAAGACTCTGACAATTTACCTAACCCAAGTGAACAACAAGCAGCTACTGAGGCTCTACCCACAGTATGTGAGATGAGTGACGACAGCATCCCACTTCCCATGCAAGATGTGCAAAGTGACAGACCTCAGCTGTGTACAGAGGCACTCGACGATCACTGTGAGACCACTGGTAACTCCGGTGACACCACGATACTTCCACCCTCATTCGCTCAAACCTCTCCACAAGTCAATGCATTCCTGCATGTTCCGACTCCAGACGTGCAGCTTCAAGAAATCTCAGCTGACTCCAGTGAACCTGCTAAGACTCCGGACGGGGAGCATCAAATAACCAACACTAATTCAGTTAAAACAGACCAGACTCCAGATGGGGAGCAACCAAACGACGACTCCGATTCACGTAAGCCGGACTTTACTCCAGACAGGGAGTGCCGCAACCTCAGTAATGGCACGCTCAGGGTGACAGCAGATGCCACAACGACAGGAGATGGATCATTTAACAATTACACTGGGTCAGTAATAACAAGCAGCAGCTACAGTCCAAGAGGAATACACCAGTATTCACCACAGCTATATCCACACATTCTTTCCACACCAGCAGTGCAGCCAATGACAGCTCATCCTGGACAAACCCAGTATTCAGGCATGCAGCATCCAGCAGTCTATGCAGCATATTCTCAAACAGGCCAGCACTACGGATTGCCCACTAATGGAATCAAGACCGAAGGAGGACTACCGCAAGCGCAATCTGCACTACAGACTGGATGCCTTAGTTACAGCCCAGGATTTGCTGCACCCCAGCTTGGCCAGACGGCATATTCCTATCAGATGCAAGGTTCTAGTTTCACACCGTCACCAGGAATTTATGCGAGCAGCAATTCTGTTTCCAATTCGACAAGCTTCAACGGTTCTCAGCAGGATCACCCTTCCAGCACAGCACGTGGCCAGAACCAATATGTACAGTCTTATCCAACTTCACCATATGGCACATCCATGGCCTCGAATGATACTGTTGATGGTACCTCTTCAACGTCAACACCTTATCAGCTACAAGATGCCATCCGACAGCACCATCACAAACATCGAAAAAAGAAAGGGACTCCAAATCAGACAGCGAAGTGATTTGACCACTTCTTGGTTCCGATGGCACAGGGACGTTGATGCCGTTCATAACCAAGAGAGACATTTGACCATGATGATTGATGGTTTTTGGACTCACATGAATGATTTGGACTTCTTGTTTGATCACTGTTCCCATGACTTGTATATACCTTACCTTATCTGCCTGTTCTTTGTTCAGTCTTTCTTAAAGTGTACAGAAAATATGAACACATAAAAAAGGGGGGAATGTGGTGATGTGCATCAATGTAAATACATGTAGGCTAGCTAGACACTAGAGGGAGCACCAGTGACATCACACACACACACTCAACCAATAGATCAGTTAGATAGGATACGACCAATGGACATTCACGATACACAAGGAGGTAACACGACCACAAGCGGGCATACACCAACCAATATAAAAAGGACACCACACACATGATCTGCCTCTTTCCAGTGCAGACAGTCAGTGAGTAGAGACACAGGGTTCATTCAATATTACACCCACCACATGGATTGCAGCAGCTGGTTAGTCAGTCTGGGTATCTATAGTAGGATGAGCAGTAGTGTCGAACCCGAGTAATAGAAGTGTAAATAGTTTAATAAACGTGTTGAAGTTATCTCCACGTCTGTTCCTTCCTTTGTCAAGTGCACCACAAGGAAGCCGTTTATGTTACACCTACAACACAACAAATCAAGTAGTAGTTTACAAAGCTATCTTTGCCCAGGTCCAAGGAGACTGAAGGGTTGGCGATCATACTCATTTGCCATAATTCAAATCGTCCTTAAATCAAAGACTTCAAACTTAAAATTTCAAATACTTTACACAATGATGCAGTGCAAAAAAACAAGTAATTTCAACACAGAAACTGAAGAATGTGTGTGTGCACGCACTGTGACAGTTGTTGAAACTGTATCTTCATCAATGTTTAGCCTAAAGAAACAAAGAAAAGTCTTTAGTTGCCATTTGCACTAATCATCCATGGAAAGGTGATTTTATAGCAGCAGAAAATAATGAGCTAAGTTGTTTCACGTGGATGAATAGAATCTGTAAGGCCTTGTCCGGTGACCAGTGGGCCATCCACAACAATTCAGTGAACAATCCCCTACACAGAGGGCAGGAGATTACTGTCAGGCATCCAACAACTGTCTTGGATTACAGTGTATCTATTAGGGTGTTTATTGTGGCACTGAGCAGATTGGATATTATTTCCTTTTACGTTTGAACCGAGAATAGGTCAAGCACTTAGTGTTTTTAACGTTGAATAGAGCTGCACTGGATCACTCTTTTTATTAATGCTATACTGAGCAACTGCCAGGGATCGCCTGATAGCCAGAGTTACTGGTAGTTACAAGCGTAATTGGTGCCTGGAACAATATGCAGTACAAAGGCTTCCAAGTGTGGCAAAACCTGAAACTGAATCGAGGCTGGCAATGCAGTCTCTTTCCCAGTTATCATATTCTTTAACGCATCTCAAACACAAAATCATTCAAAATTAACCAACTGAATTAGGATCCAATCCAATTTCCATATCTGTATTTTAACTTGTTGCTTACTTTCTTTATAACATTTTAATAAGATTCTGTAGGATGTTGGGCTTCACACTGATGTTAAAACTTTTGGGTGATATAATCTGGATTCACGAGGATGCTGCCTCCTATAAGCAAATGTAACTACAAAAGAACTTGAAAAAAATGTTTTTTTAAAATATAACAATACAGGAAATAGGACAATGTGATATAGGCATTTAAAATATGTTGATTGGTTGATTGATTGGTATCTTCCACCTGCGAGAGATGATGGGAATGTAGCCTCAGAATTTTCGTGGTCAGATGAGATGCTTGGCTGCATTTCTTTCGTAGACAGGCGGATCCAGGAAAGGGCAAAGCCTGCTTCAAGTGCTACAGATGAAATTGTCCCTTGATGGTGATGCAGAATGATCTCTGCTGATGCTTTGATTGCAGAGCTGGCATCTGCTTGGTACTTCTGAAACCACATGCCTGCATGGTGGCAAATTCCTGCCATAGCTGGTGTCATCCTTTGCATCAGTTGTAATCTGATGTTTCCCAGAGTGTCTCTATTGAATTATTTTTTTAAGCACACGGCTGCTCTCTGAACATGGGTTACCTCCCTATATTGCATATCCTTGGTGATACGACCATCTTCTTCCATCCTGTGCATCTGCCCAAGCTATACTTGATCAGTGCTAGTGTGCTTGGCAAGTTTGCTCGAAAAAGGTCTCCTTCATTGGTTACTTTGTCTTTCCATGTGATGTCAAGGCTGCATGTAGACACCAGAGATAGCAGTTATGAGCCTTTTCACTTGGTAGGTTTATGTTGTCCAGGCTTCGTTGCCATTCAGCAATGTGCTGAAGATACAGGTCTTATAGATAAACATTTTGTTCTTGCGGATCAGTTTGTAGTTTATCCATGTCCTTTGTTTAGTCAGCAAAGCTGGTGCCTGCCTTTCCAATGCACATGCTGAGCCTTTTTGTCAGGAGACAGTTTGCCTGCCACTATAAATCCAAGAATGATAGCGTGTTTAAAACTATGAAAGGATAAATTAGGGAAGATAGAACCAGATGGTTTGCCGTAACTGAGGGGCCAGCAATAGAAGATAATGTAAAACATTTAGAACTAAGAGCAAGATAAATTCCTTTGCAAACAGAGGTGTGGGGCTATCAACTTCACTTTCTGTGTTGGGGGCAAAAACTTAAACCTTCAAGTTGAGATTGAATAGCTATTTGAAGGTAAAAGGGCTGAAGCTAAATAGGAACACAGTTGATAAATGCAAGTGGAATTATTTGTTCATGTTGGAGGATAAACACTGACGGATTGTTTGGGCCAAGAGGCCTAATTCCTTGCAATATTTATCCCATTTATTGTTTGAGTTTCTCTGACTTCATTCATCTATCTCAAATAATGGTCACTGATGGGAGGAGTGGGTGGGTAATCTGTCCTCTGTCTACTACCTGTGATGGTGTTGTTAAAATTGTTGTGCAGTGAAAAATAAATCATCTCATGATTACATCATCCTTGGCAACGGTTAAAACAAACTTGGCAAGAAGCTTTCTACAATCCTTTCCCATCCCTTCGCAACATCAAAAAAGCTAAATCAGTATATCCTTTGGACACAAATGTCATCGACCTATTCATCATCATACATCATTTTTAAGTCACAAATTGTTCAGCCAAAATGTCAATGCCTCATTTTGCCTTTTGTCCAAAGCATATTCAGACGTGTATGTGTGTAGGTGAAAGACATTTCCTGTTGTGCGCTTACTGATAAACCTTGGATGAATATGTCACAACATGTGATGTGAAGCTCAGTATGACTGTGTCTGTAAATAATTCTAAAATTTCACACGTGATCTAACTGAGAGAATCTTTGAGGGCTTGACAAGATAGATATTGAGAAGCTGTTTCCCTTGGTCTAGAACTGGGTTTTGTAGTATTAGGATAAGTGGTCAGTTATTTAAGATTGGAACCAGGAGAAATTTCTCCAGTCAGAGGATTATGCATCTTTGGAATTTTCTGCCTGCAATAGCTGTGGATTCATAGTCAAGTGAGTATATTCATAGAATCCCTCCAGTGCAAAAGAAGGCCACTAGGCCCATCGAGTCTGCACCAACCCTTCATAGGAGCAGTCTACCTAGGCCCATTCCCCCGCCTTATCCCTGTAACCCCACCTAACCTGCACATATTTGGACATGAAGGGGCAATTTTATCATGGCCAATCAACCTAACCTGCACATGTTTCGACTGTGGAAGGAAACCGGAACACCCGGAGGAAACCCATGCAGACACAGGGAGAACATGCAAACTCCACACAGACAGTCACCCAAGGCCAGGATTGAACCTGGGTCCTTTGCGCTGTGAGGCAGCAGTGCTAACCATTCTGCCACCATGTTGTCCTCTCAGTCTCAAGACTGTGATCACTAGGGGCTGGATTCTCTGATCCCCTAGTCGTGTGTTCGGCGACGAACCGTTTGCTGGCTGTGGGGTTCTCTGTTCCCGTCGCTGGTAGTACAATTTCCCACTGAACACACCTCACTCCGCCGGGAAACCCGTGGATGGGTGCGCTGCTGGTGGGAACAGAGAATCTCAACGGCTGGAGAACTCTGGCCTAGATTTTTGAGCATTAATGCCGTCAAGGGAAATGGGAGTATGGCAAGTTGGTGGATTTGGTACAGAGTTCAGCCATGAGCTTATCAAATGGCAGAACAGGTTCGATGGGCCGTATGGTCTATTCCTACCCCTATGTTCATATATTTCCAGTCCATCATTAATCTACATGTACTTGATGAGCCGTCTGTGGGCTATAGAATATTTTTGTTTAGTTGCTAATTTTCTTTCAAAATATCTAACACTAATAAAATTATAATATGAATGCTTAAGATGTTTCAATGCAAATTCTCTTTTAAAGAGAACATTAAACAAATTGACTCCACATTTAAAATATTTGACAACTGTTTTTAACCACTTGTACATGAGTATTTCCTAGATTGTGCTCTGCTCAATGTATATGTTTTTCAGATAGTGGCCAGAGTAAGCATACACACTTGAACCAATACTCCTGCTGAGCTGCATGAGTGCGCAGACATGCAGCAGCCTAAAAGTTACAATGCAGGCCTTGTTCTATGATAAATAATGCATGTACGTAGTTCCGCAAAGATATTTAAAGGGACTGCACTCTGGGAAAAAACTGGCCGCACAGAAGAACTAATTTTTAAAGGGAACCTTGACTGGAACACGTTTCTGACATTTACACCATGAAAGAGGGTGAAAAATCATTAAAGAGACCACAGCCTGATATAGGTATGGCTCAGGAAGACTGCTGTGATCTTCAAATGGTTAAAATGGGTTCCGAATAAATATATTTTACATCACTAATGGAAATATCTATGAAAGCAATGGGAGCAGAAATTAGCTCTTCTCTATATAGATTAACAAACAGACGCTAAACCGATGTGACACATCTGCTACTGCAGAGCCAGGGAAAACAGGTCAAGGTTATTAGGAGCAGAGTACAGCACCGGCTCATCGCTGCAGGCAAGACTGTATACGTGGACACAATCCTATCACTACACCATATTTTCTGGTAATGCTGTTAGCTTGACTGTTGTGATGTTACTGCACATTGGGTGTATTTTGACATTTTTATATGTATTTATGTATTTATTTCAAATACACTTTGTTTGGATTGCCTATTTAAACTGAATGCTTGCTGATAATAGATTTCCCCCCAAAATACATACACAAACACGGAACAATGCAATTTAGTTAATCATGTGATTAATCAGGAATTTTGAATTTCAGTCTTTAGTTCTGCATGGTTGAAGTTTCAAAGTCATTGTGCACCATCCATTGAAGCAATACAAGTTGATGTGCCACTGTATTTTATATTGATGTAACAGAATTGCAGATGTAGTTCTCCAATATTACTGAGATAATAGGTCAACCAGCTGAACAATATAGCTGGTATTGCACCATAAACAATGATATCTTAACCATGTTCTGGAAATTAATTACTGCTGCCATTTCAGTTGCTTGTTGTGGTTCAGTCAAATTACTAGTAAATATTTTAGACAGAAAAAAATTGATTTGCGGAGTCTGTGTTCTGTATTTAGTAAACTAGGTAAAAAGACAGTCTTGGAAATCGGAAATAGACTTTGCTGAATTACTTATGAAATGAAAAAATGAAAAATGAAATGAAAATTGCTTATTGTCACAAGTAGGCTTCAAATGAAGTGACTGTGAAAAGCCCCTAGTCGCCACATTCCGGCACCTGTTCGGGGAAGCTGGTACAGGAATTGAACCATGCTGCTGGCCTGCCTTGGTTTGCTTTAAAAACCAGCTATTTAGCCCTGTGCTAAACCAGCCCCTTATGAGGAGCACACAGCATTGTTATTAGGTCATTGCAACACTGACTTGCACACAACAAGATCCCATATATAGCAATGGTCTGTATGTCTGTTTCTGCTGGTGAGTTGGTGGTAGTCTAGCCTCCACACTTACAAATCTTTTCATTGAATCTTTAGGGCTGGATTTTCTTGGGCTCAATGGGAAAATGGCAGGGTGAGACCTCGGCATGCGCAAATGGAAGTTGTACTTGCACTGTGCCTCCAATGAATTAGATAAAAAATAAGTTAAACATTGTGAAAGTCTAAATTCAGCACTTGAAGGCATATATCTGCTAGTAGTTTCTTTCCACAGGGAGAGGTGACAAATTGTTGCCAGAGAAGTTAAAAGACTGCTGCAGCTTTAAGAACCAAAATACAATCATTCTTTAAAGGAGCAGGGCAAAATAAGTTCCCAATGCAAAAAAAGTGCATCAGCTTCAGGATATCTGAGGGGACCAAGTTCCAAGATTTTTGGAAGTTTTCATGGAGACGATACTGGGCAGGAAATAAAATGCTATTCAACATTCAAGCCAGAAGGCCCCCAAAAAGGATGGTGCCAGTATACAGTTATATTATATATTAAATACCTTAAAAATGTCCAGAAATATTTGGATGATCACACAAGGCAGGTCAAGGTAAGTGAAGGCAATTATACAATGATGCAGGTTCTGAAATAATGCTGCAAGTATGATTCACCTCCAAACAATCCATTTCCACACAGCCGAAGGAAAGAGTTCTTTGAGGAGGTGACAGATATGGTGTAAATTGGGAATGTAGATGTCTATTTACTTCAGCATTTGTCAAAGTAAAACACAGTTTACTGAAGAAAATGAAAGACATTTAGCAGATGGTAGCAAATTATATCAAAAACTGGGTGGAAACAGGGAGCCAAGTTTTTGTCTGCGTTCAAGAACTTTATGATCCCTCACATTCTCTCATGCCACCCAATGCATCCATACCAGCCGATACAAATGCCATGCTTTCCCCATGTACCTCCATAGCCATTCAACCAGAATGCAACATATGGGGTTCTCAAAAGCCATGCAATAATAATGGGAATTATTTTTAAAATGTTGAAAACCATTAAACCTCGAAAAATTGGATTCTATGGAAGTTTCTCAAAGTGGTTGGAACTGGATAACAGTGCCCCTTAAATGGTTGAGTTTCTATTCATTGTGCACAATAATGATGATGATATCAGAACCTTCTCCACTACTTCATCAGTAGAATTGACAGCACAATCTCACATTTTATCATGTATTTCACACTGACGTTCAGCTATGGACAGCACGGTAGCACAGTGGTTAGCACAGTTGCTTCTGCTTCACAGCTCCAGGGTCCCAGGTTCGATTCCAGGCCTGGGTCACCGTCTGTGCAGAGTCTGCACATTCTCCCCGTCTCTGCGGGGATTTCCTCCGGGTGCTCCGTTTCCTCCCACAGTCCAAAGATGTGTAGGTTAGGTGGATTGACTAAGCTAAAATTGCCCCTAGTATCCAAAAAAAGTTAGGTGGGGTTACGGGGATTGGGTGGAGGTATGGGCTTAGGAGGGGTGCTCTTTCCAAAGGCCAGTGCAGACTCGATTGGCCGAATGGCCTTCCACCTGCACTGTAAATTCTATGATTTAGGGGGCCTGGTCCATGAGTAAACATTTGTTCACAAAAATCAGCACACACTGGGCCCCACTCTCTTTAGTGTTGGCCCGCTATTAATGGTGTTGGATGGGAATTCTCACAAGACAAGAGTTTCTGTCTCCCATATGCAGCATCCATCCATAAGCCGCAGGAAAGTCATACCTTTGAGGGAAAAGGAGGAAAATGAGAAAGACAATGAAGAACAAAAACTCAAATGAAAGGATCAAGGAAAAGTGAAAATTAAGCAGAAAGGAACAGGTGGAAAGAGGGAAAATGTGGAGGGAACAAATGATTGGGAAGAACAGATAGGGATAATTATCAACGTATTTATCGACATAATTTTTTTAATCATGGAACCTTTCAGTCGATACACTTTTCCTTTAAAAAACAATTTGTTTTATCAGGCCAGAATTTTTAATGTAATTACATGGAACCTGCAGCGTGATTGAACAACCATTTGCATAATGTTGATACAGCTACTGCTAAAGACAACAGGTTAGCAATTTAAGCAAATGAAACCACATGTCTTTGTTAAACATTTGCGATGATCACTGTTTAAAACTGTTTAGGGCTTATCATGCATCCCTTGGTTTTCCAGTTCCATGCACCACAGAAGGGAGCAATTACTTGTTTTTTATACACTTTGACAATGGTGCTTGTAAATGACCTACAAGAGCAGTCTACAGGAATGCTGCGGTGCTTTGACCGTTCTGATTCTTTTCTGTTCTGCCTCGGTGATGGTCCCTTTAAAACTGAGTTCTCATTATATTATTAACTCTCTCATGGGGTGTGGGCATGCAGGTAAGACCAGCATTTTGTTGCCTTTCCCGAATTTCCCTTGAACTGAATGGCATGCTAGGCCCGAGAGACGTGCTGTTAGGTGAATTGGACATTCTGAATTCTCCCTCAGTCTACCCGAACAGGCGCCGGAATGTGGCGACTAGGGGCTTTTCACGGTAACTTCATTGCAGTGTTAATGTAAGCCTACTTGTGACAATAATAAAGATTATTTAAAAAAATAAAGATTATAGCGGGAGACGTCAGCTCAAATTATCCAAGGTACACACTATAATTGATAATTGTTAAATCATAGACCCTGATTAAAATTCCATTGATAGGGCTATATCCTAGAGTTCTCATTAAAAAGTTTGACAGATAGAATCCTTGTGCTGGCTACTGAATCAACTTCTGTTTTTATTCCTGGAATAGTCTCCATACTTAACTCTAAATATCTCAAATCTACTGAAAAGCATATTATGGCATTATATGTTTTATCTTTTTTTTATATTCATTCATGGGACATTGGCATCACAGGCTGGGCCAGCATTTATTGCCCATCCTTAATTTCCCTGAGGGGGCATTTAAGAGTCAACCTCGTTGCTGTGGATCTGGAGTCACATGTCGGTCAGATCAGGTGAGGATGGCAGATTTCCTTCCCTAAAGGAACATCAGTGAACCAGATGGGTCTTTGTGACAATCGACAATCCACCCAACTCTAAATGTTGTACACATTTTCCTGTATCGGCATGGGCAGAGGAGAAAGCAAACGATGAGAAAGGTAAAAATATGGGGGGGAGTGAACACAACTATCTCCTTCAGAATTAAGGTGAGAAGGAAGGCAAGGAGAACAATGATGTGGAGATGAATTCTGACCCTAGCCCACCCATGTGTTCCTGCTGATACCCATTTTTGGCTTTCCCTGTGTTCCTCTGCCCTAACTTTCTTTATTTCACCTCACCTCCTGTGTCATTTGCTTCTTTACTACCATCTGCCGATCTTGCACAGGAAGTGTGCATGGCAGCTGCATCCTGGGGCAGTTGGATATCCCCAGCACCTTCGAGGACCACCCCAGGATGGCAGGTTGGCTCTTGGGGGATAAGGGGTATCCACTGAGGACCTAGAAAATCACTAGTGCGGAGGTCAGTGACTGATGAGGAGACCCGATTCAAGGCCCATGCAGACACTCGGGCTGTCATTGAACGGATATAGCAAACCTGGAGCGCTAGGGAGGCCCTCACCCTCGCCCGCTTTACATAGGATGTGACTACGTCCGTCGTCCCACCGATTCCCCCTCCCTCCTACCTTCCCACTCATCTATTTCCTCCCACCCCCCCCCCCACTGCCACCCTGTTTCACCCTCCCAGGGTCTGTGTGACATCACCCCAGGGCGAGGGGACTGTGTCGGCGGTGTCAGTGGTCACTGTCAATGGCAGGGGGGTGATAATAATCCACTGAGAGCTGAGTCCAGGTGCTTCTTGTGGTGATATGCGTGAAGCAAGTTTGTACATAATGTAATGCATGACCTCCAACCACTAGGTGGCAATGTAAACCCACCATGTGACCCTGTAATCTGGGAGTTGGGAGAAGATCGTGCTAGAGGATAAACGTATTTTGCAGTAGTTCCACAATAGTTAATTAGTGTTAGTAGTTTATTTATCCTAGTTATCTTATCAACACAGTTGTTCTACTCAGTAAGCGTTGCGCAGGTCAAAGAGATACAGAGAGACACAGCCTGAGTGGGAATTTGAAACTTGATAATTTGGTGCAGTGAGGTAACCAGGAAAGGTAAGTGGTAAATCTAATTCTGCTGTTTTTCAGTTAAAAGTGCAGTGTAGATTAGTGTCTGATTGGTTGAAGCTGCCCCACCCTAATTGCTGAGAGGCAGTTATCTGCCAGTCACCTGAGGCCTGTTTAGGGGCACAAAGGTACACATTGTATTCTTCTCTTTGAAGTTTAAGTAGTGTGAGTCATCCTGAAGTCTGTATAAAAGACAGACAGAAAGCGCACTCAGTAAGCGTTGCGCAGGTCAAAGAGACACAGCCTGAGTGAGTGAGACACAGCCAGAGTGGGAATCTGAAACTTGGTAATTTGGTGCAGTGAGGTAATTCGGTGCAGAGTGGGAGAAGGTGCTTTGTCCCTACTGTTTTGTTCTCTCTCTTTTTTCTGGCCTGTAACTTTTAATCAGCACTGAGAGAACCTGAGAGCATTTGAGACCCTCAGAAGGTAAGTAAGTGATTTTTACTCATTTTTACTTTTATTACCTTTTCAAATTGTGTGTGTGTGTGGGGGGAGGGGGGGGGGGGGGGAACTGAAGTGACATCACAGAAAAGCTGTGACCTGATTGGCTGGTTGGGAATCTACACTAAATTTAAAAATTAAGCATTGGTTAACTAATTAAACATAATTACTTAATTATAATTTAGAGGGGTATCTAAGCCAGAGATCGGAGTGTACTGTATTTAACTTTCACATTTATCGTAGAAATCTAGTGCTAGGAAACATATAGTTAACAGTAACTTTATTTTTAAAACTTTTAACTTTAATTTACTAATTAATTGATGCAATGTCAGTTAGAGGGGTGCAGTGCTCCGACTGTGAGATGTGGCAGGTCCAGGAGGCTTCCAGCGTCCCGGATGGCTTCATCTGCAGAAAGTGCACCCAACTGGAGCTCCTCACAGACCGCATGGTTCGGTTGGAGCAGCAGTTGGTTGCACTTAGGAGCATGCAGGTGGCAGAAAGCGTCATAGATAGCAGTTATATAAATGTGGGCACACCCAAGGTGCAGGCAGAGAAATGGGTGACCACCAGAAAGGGCAGGCAGTCAGTGCAGGAATCCCCTGTGGTTGTCCCCCTCTCAAACAGGTATACCCCTTTGGATACTGTCGCGGGGGATAGCCTATCAGGGGAAAACAGCAGCAGCCAGAGCAGTGGCACCACGGCTGGCTCTGATGTTCAGAAGGGAGGGTCAAAGCACAGAAGAGCAATATTCATAGGGGACTCTATAGTCAGGGGCACAGATAGGCGCTTCTGTGGACGTGAAAGAGACTCCAGGATGGTATGCTGCCTCCCTGGTGCCAGGGTCCAGGATGTCTCTGAACGGGTAGAGGGCATCCTGAAGGGGGAGGGCAAACAGGCAGAGGTCGTTGTACATATTGGTACTAACGACATAGGCAGGAAGGGGCATAAGGTTGTGCAGCAGGAGTTCAGCGAGCTAGGCAGAAAGTTAAAAGATAGGACCTCTAGGGTTGTAATCTCGGGATTACTCCCTGTGCCACGTGCCAGTGAGGCTAGATATAGGAAGATAGAGCAGCTAAACACGTGGCTAAACAGCTGGTGTAGGAGGGAGGGTTTCCATTATCTGGACAACTGGGAGCTCTTCCGGGGCAGGTGTGACCTATATAAGAAGGACGGGTTGCATCTAAACTGGAGAGGCATAAATATCCTGGCCGCGAGATATGCTAGTGTCACACGGGAGGGTTTAAACTAGTATGGCAGGGGGGTGAGCACGGGAGCAATAGGTCAGAATGTGAGAGCATTAAGAGGGAGAACTAGGGAATAGGGACAGTATGGCTCTGAGGCAGAGCAGACAGAGTGAAGTTGCTGAACACAGCGGGTCTGGTGGCCTGAAGTGCATATGTTTTAATGCAAGAAGTATTACGGGTAAGGCAGATGAACTTAGAGCTTGGATTAGTACTTGGAACTATGATGTTGTTGCCATTACAGAGACCTGGTTGAGGGAAGGGCAGGATTGGCAGCTAAACGTTCCAGGATTTAGATGTTTCAGGCAGATAGAGGGGGATGTAAAAGGGGTGGCGGAGTTGCGCTACTGGTTAGGGAGAATATCACAGCTGTACTACGGGAGGACACCTCAGAGGGCAGTGAGGCTATATGGGTAGAGATCAGGAATAAGAAGGGTGCAGTCACAATGTTGGGGGTTTACTACAGGCCTCCCAACAGCCAGCGGGAGATAGAGGGGCAGATAGATAGACAGATTTTGGAAAAGAGTAAAAACAACAGGATTGTGGTGATGGGAGACTTCAACTTCCCCAATATTGACTGGGACTCACTTAGTGCCAGGGGCTTAGACGGGGCAGAGTTTGTAAGGAGCATCCAGGAGGGCTTCTTAAAACAATATGTAAACAGTCCAACTAGGGAAGGGGCTGTACTGGACCTGGTATTGGGGAATGAGCCCGGCCAGGTGGTAGAAGTTTCAGTAGGGGAGCATTTCGGGAACAGTGACCACAATTCAGTAAGTTTTAAAGTGCTGGTGGACAAGGATAAGAGTGGTCCTAGGGTGAATGTACTAAATTGGGGGAAGGTTAATTATAACAATATTAGGCAGGAACTGAAGAACCTAGATTGGGGCGGATGTTTGAGGGTAAATCAACATCTGACATGTGGGAGGCTTTCAAGTGTCGGTTGAAAGGAATTCAGGACTGGCATGTTCCTTTGAGGAAGAAGGATAAATACGACAATTTTCGGGAACCTTGGATAACGAGAGATATTGTAGGCCTCGTCAAAAAGAAAAAGGAGGCATTTGTCAGTGCTAAAAGGCTGGGAACAGACGAAGCCTGTGTGAAATATAAGGAAAGTAGTAAGGAACTTAAGCAAGGAGTCAGGAGGGCTAGAAGGGCTCACAAAAAATCATTGGCAAATAGGGTTAAGGAAAATCCCAAGGCTTTTTACACGTACATAAAAAGCAAGCGGGTAGCCAGGGAAAGGGTTGGCCCACTGAAGAATAGGCAAGGGGATCTATGTGTGGAACCAGAGGAAATGGGTGAGGTACTGAATGATAACTTTGCATCAGTATTCACCAAAGAGAAGGAATTGGTAGATGTTGAGTCTGGAGAAGGGTGTGTAGATAGCCTGGGTCACATTGAGATCCAAAAAGACGAGGTGTTGGGCGTCTAGAAAAATATTAAGGTAGATAAGTCCCCAGGGCCTGATCTGATCTATCCCAGAATACTGAAGGAGGCTAGATAGGAAATTGCTGAGGCCTTGACATAAATCTTTGGATCCTCACTGTCTTCAGGTGATGTCCCGGAAGACTGGAGAATAGCCAATGTTGTTCCTCTGTTTAAGAAGGGTAGCAAGGATATACCAGGGAATTACAGGCCGGTGAGCCTTACATCAGTGGTAGGGAAATTACTGGAGAGAATTCTTCGAGACAGGACCTACTCCCATTTGGAAGCAAATGGACGTATTAGTGAGAAGCAGCATGGTTTTGTGAAGGGGAGGTCATGTCTCACTAACTTTCGAGGAGGTCACAAAGATGATTGATGCAGGTAGGGCAGTGGATGTTGGCTATATGGACTTCAGTAAGGCCTTTGACAAGTCCCTCATGGTAGACTAGTACAAAAGGTGAAGTCACACGGGATCAGGGGTGAGCTGGCAAGGTGGATACAGAACTGGCTAGGTCATAGAAGGCAGAGAGTAGCAATGGAAGAATGCTTTTCTAATTGGAGGGCTGTGACTAGTGGTGTTCCGCAGGGATCAGTGCTGGGACCTTTGATGTTTGCAGTATATATAAATGATTTGGAGGAAAATGTAACTGGTCTGATCAGTAAGTTTGCAGACAACACAAAGGTTGGAAAAATTACGGATAGCGATGAGGACTGTCAGAGGATACAGCAGGATTTAGATTGTTTGGAGACTTGGGCGGAGAGATGGCAGATGGAGTTCAATCCGGACAAATGTGAGGTAATGCATTTTGGAAGGTCTAATGCAGGTAGGGAATACACAGTGAATGGTAGAACCCTCAAGAGTATTGAAAGTCAGAAAGATCTAGGTGTACAGGTCCACAGGTCACTGAAAGGGGCAACACAGGTGGAGAAGGTAGTCAAGAAGGCATACGGCATGCTTGCCTTCAGTGGCCGGGCCATTGAGTATAAGAATTGGCAAGTCATGTTGCAGCTGTATAGAATCTTAGTTAGGCCACACTTGGAGTATAGTGTTCAATTCTGGTCGCCACACTACCAGAAGTATGTGGAGGCTTTAGAGAGGGTGCAGAAGAGATTTACCTGAATGTTGCCTGATATGGAGGGCATTAGCTATGAGGAGCGGTTGAATAAACTCGATTTGTTCTCACTGGAACGATGGAGGTTGAGGGGCGACCTGATAGAGGTCTACAAAATTATGAGGGGCATAGACAGAGTGGATAGTCAGAGGCTTTTCTCCAGGGTAGAGGGGTCAATTACTAGGGGGTATAGGTTTAAGGTGCGAGGTGCAAGGTTTAGAGTAGATGTACGAGGCAAGTTTTTTACACAGAGGGTAGTGGGTGCCTGGAACTCACTACCGGAGGAGGTGGTGGAAGCAGGGACGATAGTGACATTTAAGGGGCATCTTGACAAATACATGAATAGGATGGGAATAGAGGGATACGGACCAGGAAGTGTAGAAGATTGTAGTTTAGTCGGGCAGCATGGTCAGCACGGGCTTGGAGGGCCAAACAGCCTGTTCCTGTGCTGTACATTTCTTTGTTCTTTGTTCTTTTAATACATTATTCAAACTAGATGTTCTGTAGTTCATCATTCACTTCAGCCAATCTACAAAACATGACACTTCTCAATCTATGCCATAGGCTGACTCCTGCCTGTCTGTTGAGTGCCTTGCTTAGCCTTCCATGCTCTACTGCTGCGTCCAGGTGTGTCCCCAGGCTGCACATCGAGTGGTGGAGGCAACCTGCTGCATACTGCATTCCTTGGCTTTCGATGCCCCTGCCGGGCATGCTCTGGGGGCCCTGGGGCTGGAGGATCCTGACCCATTTGCCGGCAGCACATGCCTCTTTGTGTTACTCTGTTCCGGATGCTGACTCCTAGATGCATCGTTGTCAGGGCGGTGGAACTCGGGAGAACTGGTGGCCTCCGTCACCACCACGTAGGGTGGCCCCAGGTTGGCACCCCGTGCCCTCTTCTCCCGGTTGGTGCCCTCAGACCTCTGGCAGCCCCCTCAGGACAGAGAGGCACCTGGATTGAGCCCCGACTACCCCTGCATCATCTGGCATTGCCAGCTCAGGTGGCTCCCCAATGTTTGCAACATGGTGTCAACGCCCTCAGCGGTGCTCGACAGTGACTGGGACATGCTGCAAAGCACCCCGGCAATGCCCGCCTGCAACTGGGACATGCTCTGGAGTGCCTCGGCAATGCCCACCTGAGACTGGTCCATACTCCGTAGCACCTCACACAGGTCCACATAAGACTGGGGCACGTTCCCCCATCGAATCGGACAGTCTACCAAGGCCCTCAACCATAGCTTTTACCGACTGAGCCACGCCTTGGAAACCTCCACTCATTCTGCGGACATCTTGCACCTGGCTGTACACTGCGGTCGCCACTCTAGCAATGTTCCTCGGTGCCACGCATTTCCGACACTATCTGCTGCACCTGTAGCCTCTGGTACTCCTACAATTGGCTATGGGTTTGCACGAGTGTTGCTGTTATCCCCCTCTGAACATCACGGCTGCACCCTTTCAACTGCATCAGCTCCGGGTAAACCTGGTCCAGAGGGTGAGCATCTGACTATGGCCCAGTTGGGTCCTGGGTCCAGCAGACCTCTGACTGCTGTCTCACCTGGGTGTTCCAGCCACCACCTGATGTGCATCAGCAATTGTGAAGTGCTCACCAGAAAGTGCCCTCGAAGCCAGATCACTACTGTCGCACACTGTGACGTGTGTCTCTGCATTGGTGAAGAGTGGAGATGCCATCTGTACCATGAAAACGGTGTCTCCTTGAAGCTACCTCCAACGGTGTCTCCTTGAAGCTACCTCTATTGTGGCCCAACTTCTCCTGGGGGAGAAAATTGGGAGCATTGTGAACCACACACTTCGTTCATCGCGGGGTGGAACGGGAGGTTGGAGGGTACGGGTGGATGAGGGAGTGATTTGGGACCAGCATGGAAAGCTCTTCTGGACATTGGTGGGCCGGGGCATGATATAGTGCTGGGCGGGGGCGGTGCCAAGCTCATGATCGTTGGGGAGCAGGTGCGAAGGGGCTGGTGCCAATCCACCCATGCGGCCCATTAGAGACCGTTGATCCTCTTATGGCTCTGGGTGCTGGACCTACTGGTGACCCTCCCAGAGCTGACGGCTGCTGCCACCTCCTCCCGGTGACAGTGGCTGCCCTATGGCTGACCCTCCGAGCCCGTCGGGGAAACAGGGCATCCCATCTGTATTCGACTGCATCCAACAATCTGGCCAGGTCGGCATCTCAGAATACGCTGCAGCGTACCTCATACCCTGCAGGAAAGGATGTCTCGAAGCGTGGTACATTGGCGAGACCATGCAGACGCTCTGCGACAACGGATGAACAGACATCGTGCAAAAATCGCCAGGCAGCAATGTTCCCTTCCAGTCGGGGAAAACTTCATTCAGCTTCTGATCTTCAGGTAAGTGTTCTCCATGGCAGTCTTCAGGACGCGCGACAATACAGAACCGCCGAGCAGAAACTTATAGCCAAGTTCCGCACAGATGAGTGCGGCCTCAACCGGGATCTTGAATTCGTGTCGCGTTACATTCACCCCCCACCATCTGGCCTGGGCTTGTGAAATCCTACCATCTGTCCTGGCTTTAGACAATTCACACCTCTTTAACCTGGGATTATCCCTCTCTCCAGTCGCTCCGTCTCGACCTAGTAAAAACTTAATTACCTGCAAAGACTTGCACTCAAAGTATCGTCTTGCATCATTGACTTTGTCTATATATATGGGGCGAAATTCTCCCCCAACGGCGCAATGTCCGTCGACTGGCGCCAAAAACGGCGCCAATCAGACGGGCATCGCGCCGGCCCAAAGGTGCGGAATGCTCCGCATCTTTGGGGGCCGTGCCCCAACATTGAGGGGCTAGGCCGACGCCGGAGGGATTTCCGCCCCGCCAGCTGGCGGAAATGGCGTTTGTTGCCCCGCCAGCTGGCGGAAATGGCGTTTGTTGCCCCGCCAGCTGGCGCGGAAATGCAGCGCATGCGCGGAAGCGTCAGCGGGCGACGACAGTTTCCCGCGCATGCGTAGTGGGGAGAGTCTCTTCCGCCTCCGCCATGGTGGAGGCCATGGCGGAGGCGGAAGGGAAAGAGTGCCCCCACGGCACAGGCCCGCCGCGGATCGGTGGGCCCCGATCGCGGGCCAGGCCGCCGTGGGGGCACCCCCCGGGGTCAGATCGCCCCGCCCACGCCGCCTGGTCCCGCCGGTAAATACCAGCTTTGATTTACGCCGGCGGGACAGGCAATTTCTGGGCGGGACTTCGGCCCATCCGGGACGGAGAATTGAGCGGGGGGTCCCGCATACCGGCGCGGCCCGATTCCCGCCCCCGCCCAATCTCCGGTACCGGAGACTTCGGCGGGGGCGGGGGCGGGATTCACGGCGGCCAACGGCCATTCTCCGACCCAGCGGGGGGGTCGGAGAATGACGCCCATGTTTGTGGAACCCACCTCTTCATTCACCTGAGGAAGGAGCTGTGCTCCGAAAACTAGTGATTCAAAACAAACCTGCTGGACTTTAATGTGGTGTTGTAAGACTTCTTACTAATCTGGTCTGGAGTTGGACAGACCACACCTAAATCAAATCACCTTGGGAGCAAAATCTTATTTTATGCTTATGGTCACATGTATTGAGCTAAGAATCAGGGGCGAGACTCTCCGACCCCCCGCTGGTCGGAGAATCGCCGGGGCTGGCGTGAATCCCGCCCCCGCCGGTTGCCGAAGTCTCCGGCACCAGAGATTCGGCGGGGGCGGGAATCGCGTTGCGCCGGTTGGCGGGCCCCCCCGCTCGATTCTCCGGCCCGGATGGGCCGAAGTCCCGCCGCTAAAATGCCTGTCCCGCCGGCGTAAATTAAACCACCTACCTTACCCGCGGGACAAGGCGGCACGGGCGGGCTCCGGGGTCCTGGGGGGGGCGCGGGGCGATCTGGCCCCGGGGGGGGGGTGCCCCCTCGGTGGCCTGGCCCGCGATCAGGGCCCACCGATCCGCGGGCGGGCCTGTGCCGTGGGAGCACTCTTTCCCTTCCGCCTCCGCCACGGTCTCCACCATGGCGGAGGCAGAAGAGACTCCCTCCACTGCGCATGCGTGGGAAGCTGTCAGCGGCCGCTGACGCTCCCGCGCATGCGCCGCCCGGAGATGTCATTTCCGCGCCAGCTGGTGGGGCACAAAAGGCCTTTTCCGCCAGCTGGCGGGGCGGAAATTCGTCCGGCGCCGACCTAGCCCCTCAATGTTGGGGCTCGGCCCCCCAAGATGCGGAGCATTCCGCATCTTTGGGGCGGCGCGATGCCCGTCTGATTTGCGCCGTTTTGGGCGCCAGTCGGCGGACATCGCGCCGTTTCCGGAGAATTTCGCCCCAGAAGTTATACTGCCCTATTGCCTTTACAATATTGCAGTAATTTGTATTTTGCATGTTCATCATGTTATATATTTTTTCACTGATGCGGCATGGTAGCACAGTGGTTAGCACTGTTGCTTCACAACGCCAGGGACCTGGGTTCGATTCCCGGCTTGGGTCACTGCCTGAGCGGAGTCTGCGTGTCCTCCCCGTGTCTGCGTGGATTTCGTCCAGGTGCTCCGGTTTCGTCCCACAAGTTCCGAAAGACGTGAGGCGGGATTCTCCCAGCCCAGGGCCGGGCCGGAGAATCCCCGCGAATGGGCCATGCCGCCCCGACGGCGGAATGCAATTCTCCACAGAGCGGAGAATCAGCTCCATTGACCCTGGCGTGGTTGGCGCGGCGCCGGTCGGGGGCCACTCTATGCTGCCAGCCCGCCGATTCTCCAGCCCAGATGGGCTGAGCGGCCGTAAGAAAAGCGCTGAGTCCCGCTGGCGCCGTTCTAACCTGCTCTGAGCCTCGGCAGTGAAGGGTCGTGTGGCGGCCTGTGGGGTGTGAGAGGGTGGTCCAACCCCGGAGGTGGCCCTCCACTGTGGGCTAGCCCGCGATCGGGACCCACCGATCGACGGGCCGGCCTCTGTGGCTGGGGGCCGCCTTTCCTACGCGCCGGGCCCTGTAGTCCTGTGCTGTGTTGCGTCGGGGCCGACGCGTTGAAGGAGGCCACTGTGCATGCGCGCGTTGGCACTGCACATGTCCTCATTGGCGCCGGCGCAACTGCACATGCGTGGATCCCGCGGCGCACATTTTGTGCCAGGATCGGCAGCTGGAGCAGCGCAAACCGCTCCAGCACCCTGTAGGGGCCAGCATTAGTCCTGGGAGCGGCCCATTCACGCCATCGTAAAACCCGATGCCATTTACGACGGCGTGGACACTCTGCTGCGGGATTGGAGAATCCCGCCCGTGCTGTTCGGTGAATTGGAAATTCTGAATTCTCCCTCAGTGTACCCGAACAGGCACCAAAACGTGGGGCGGGATTCTCTGACTCCCTGCTGGGGTTTTGGCGGGGCGGGAATCGCGCCGCGCCGGTTGGCGGCCGCTGGCAGCAGCCTCCCCGGCGATTCTCCGCCCCGCGTTGTGCCGAGCGGCCGCCCATTTTTGACACCAGCACACGCTGGCGCTCCCGCGCATGCGCCAACTCGTGCTGGCCTGCACAGGCCTGCGCAGGCCCTTTGGCGGCAGTTGGCGCGGCACCAAGCACTTCCGTGCCGGCTGGCGCGGCGCCAACCCCGCCGGTGCCGGCCTACCCCCTGAAGATTCCGCACCTTCCGGGCAGCCCCCCCGCCGGAGTGGGTCACGCCACTCCTCGGCGCCGGTACTTCCCGCCCCGCCGGGTAGAGGAGAGTCCCGCCCGTGGTGTCTCGGGGGTTTTCACAGTAACTGCATTGCAGTGTTAATGTGAGCCTACTTGTGACAATAAAGATTATTATTATTCTCACAATAAAAATTCTGGAAATATTATACAATGTGAAACGTAGCAGCATTATTAGGTTTCAAAATTTAGAATCTAGGCAAAGGAGCAGGACCTCCTTCAAATCAATGAAGCTGTCACTTTCCTTTCCATTTGCTCATTCCATTTTACTTTCCCAACAGGAGTGGATTTTCCGGCTGTTCTCACCAGCAGGATCATCTGGCGATGGGGAACCCCCTGCCGCACGTTCCCGGCAGGAGGGGGTGGATTCAATGGAAAATCCCATTGACAGTGGTGGGACCAATAGATCCTGCTGCTGACCAACAGTGGGCCGCTTTCCATCGCCTGTAAACATGCCGAGTGAGGCGTGGAATATCCCCCTACCCTCCGCCCCCCGGCTACCTTTGATTGCTTTTCTCTGCATCTTTAATTTCCCATTTTTGTTCTTGTTTTACACAATGGGCGAAATTCTCCGTTATCGGCGCAAAGTCCGCCCATCGGCGCAAAAAACGGCGCAAATCCGACTTGCGTCACGCCGCAAAAATCGTCGCGAAGTCTCCGGCCCGAAATGGGCTAGCAGCGATGTGACGGGATCCGCGCTTGCTCACGTGGTTCATGCCGCACGGCGTGACGGCTCATAAGGCCGCGATGCTCCCCCCCACCCGACCGGAACACCCGACCAGAACACCCGACCGGATGGCCGGCCGCCGCTCAGCCCCGAGGTGCCAGTCACGGGATGTGGAGGCGCTCCTGGACGCAGTGGAGCAGAGGACGGAGGCCCTGTATCCCGGGCACAGCCACAGAGTTGCCCCACGCCACAGCCAGCGTCTGTGGAGGGAGGTGGCAGAGGCCGTCACCGCTGCGGCCCTGACACCACGGACAGGCACCCAGTGCCACAAGAAGGTGAACGACCTCGTCAGAGCAGGCAGGGTGAGCCACCCCCATATCCCCCCCCATATCCCCCATCCCCCATATCCCCCATATCCCCCCTCCCCCATATCCCCCCTCCTCCATACCCCCCCTCCACCATACCCCCCTCCCCATATCCCCCTCCCCCATATCCCCCCTCCCCATATCCCCCATATCCCGCCTCCCCCATATCCCCCCTCCCCATATACCCCCTCCCCCATATCCCCTATATCCCCCCTCCCCCATATCCCCCCTCCCCCATATCCCCCATATTCCCAAGTGAATCCAGCCCTAACCTTAACCTCTGCAATACACGCGCAACCGATGGCGTGCATTCATATACCTGTCTAACACTGTTGCCTTTTACCCCTGCCACCCCCCCCCCCCACCCCCCCCCCCCCCCCCACCCCCGCCACAGGAGAAATGCGCGCACAACACCAGGGAGCATGTGAGGACTGGAGGAGGCCCCGCTGATGAGAGGCCACTGACCGAACACAAGGAAAGGGCCCTGGAACTCGCTGGCGGACCTGAGGACCGGGAGGTTGCTGATGCAGAGGTCGGGGGCGTACTAGCAAGTGAGCCACCGACAGCCCGTCCCCATATCCCCCCTCCCCTATATCCCCCTCCCCATATCACCTGATCACTGCCTGCGTGTCTAACCATGCATGCTTCATTGTGTATCGCAGGAGCAATCGTCGAGGCACCCATCCCCGCAGATGCAGACCGCCCGCAGGATGTCCCTCGGAGGCCACGGGAGACGGAGAGACCCGGACCCTCCGGCATGCGACGCCCGCAGGATGCCCCTCGCACACCACAGGAGACGGTGAGACCCGGACCATCCGGCATGCGACGCCCGCAGGATGCCCCTCGGAGACCACGGGAGACGGAGAGACCCGGACCCTCCGGCATGCGACGCCCGCAGGATGTCCCTTGGAGACCACGGGAGACGGAAAAACCTGGAGCAACAGGGAGACGACGCCCCCGTCAAGTGCGGGTGCGACGCCGCAGGCGCAGGCCCAGCGACGAGAGGGGCAGCCACAGGCCCCCGTCACAGCCGAGCCAGGACACCACTACCCAGGACACCCCTACCCAGGACACCCCTACCCGGGACACCCCTACCCGGGACAGCACTACCCAGGAAGACGAAATACCGGACAGTGACACAGAGTGGATGGGTGGAGACGAACCCCCACCCCAAAGTGCCATGGACTCAGAGTGGGACGAAGAGCACGACACAACGCCACTGCTGTCACCAACACCCTCCACCATCGCAGAAACACTCACCTCGGTTGGGCACTTTAGTGATGAGGCGTCTGGTACACTCACTGGTGCGCACAACACAGCCGTCCCGGTACAGCAGGTGGAGGTAGGAGCAGCAGAGGGGCCGGGCGGTCGGAGGGCAGCCCAGCCCAAGCAAACATCTGCCGCCCAGATGGATCCCGGGTTCCTGGAGTTACCACACCCACCCATAGATCCGATGCAACCACCGACCCGGAGACGAGCGAAGAGGGTGACGGCCGGCTTGCGGCGGCTGCAGTCGCAGGTGGAGGAGTCCACCCGCATCCAGGAGCTGGGAGTGGTGCCGGTCATATGTGCCACCCAGGCCGACACCGCATGGGTGGCGTCCACGGTGGAGGCAATGGGTGCGACGGTGTCAGACATGGGGAACGGTTTGCGAGGCCTGGGGCTTTCCGTGCAGGCGGCGTCTGTGGCCCAGGACATGGCTGCCCTCTCACAGGAGGCCATGAGCCTGTGCCAGCGCCAGATGGCAGAGGCGCTCAACGCCATGGCCCAGTCTCTGCAGGCCATGGCCCAGTCTCAGCAGGCCATAGCCCAGTCTCTGCAGGCCATAGCCCAGTCTCAGCAGGCCATCGCTGAGGGCATCGGCGCCATTGGCCATGTGCGAGCCGGCGTCGCACAGTCACAGACAGGGTTTGCCAATCTCCTGGGCTCCATGGCTGTAAACCTGCAGACTCCTGTCGATACCAGCACGGGCCTCCAGGACTGGCAGCGCCAGATGTCGGGGGGGCGTCGGATGGCCAGTCCGTTCGCATCCCCCACCCATGTAGAGGCCTGGGGGCCATCGGGCACCCCGAGGGAGGAGGAGGTGGTGTGGTCCGTCCCGGGTCCCCCTGTTGGGGAGGTCCCGGAACACCGCGAAACCTCGGACTCCCCCCCTTCCGTCCCAGGTGCATCGGGTGGGCAACGGGCAGGACAGGCTGGCAGCTCGCCATCCCAGTCGCCCGGCCGCAGCCTGGCCCATCTAGGCCAGGACGCCCCAGGAAACGGCCGCCAAAGGGATCCCGTGTCAGAGGGCAGGAATCACAGGAGTCCACCTCCAGTTCTGCTGTACCGTCTGGGGAACCACGTAGACGTAGTCAAAGGGCCCGTAAGGCCAAACAATTAGACACTGAGTAAGTTGGCACGGGTGCAGGGCACAGATGAGTTTTAGGGGCTAGGGCACGTGCATGAACTCCTTTGGTTATTAAAGCCAATGTTACACCTACAGAAGCTGCCTTTGTGCTTTGTCCAAAGCGTGCGGGGGTGTCATGTACGTTGAGCGCAAGTGTGTGTGTGAGGGGTGGTCTTACCTCAGCCCCAGGTGAGTCTGCCCCCTTCCCCCTGGGCCGCCATCAACATCCCCCCGGGCAGAGGACGTGACCTCCATGGCCTGCAATAGGCACGCGTCCACCCGCAACTGTGTGAGCCCGGCCATTGTGCCGCAGGTGGATAGGCAATTGGGGGGGTGGTGTGCATGCAGGTGGGGTGGGCGGGGTTGGGGAGGGGGGTGAGGGTGCTGGGTGGGTGGATGGGTGGGGGGTGTGGGTGGTCGGCTGTTGCCATGGTGTGCGGTCTGTGGCCGTACTACCCGATTCCCACGCCCATCTAGTCAGTGAAGCGGGCGGCTATCAGTCTGTCCCGTGCCCGCTGGGCCAGCCGGTAACGGTGGACAGCCACCAGCCTGTGTCTAGCCCGTCTGCCCTTACCATTGCCCCAATCCCCCTCATCTGGGGAGGACTGTGCCTCTTCCTGCTGCTCCTCCACTCCGCCCTCCTCTGCCTGTGGCACATCGCCCCTCTGCTGGGCTATGTTGTGCAGGACGCAGCACACCACAATGATGCGACCGACCCTATCTGACCGATACTGGAGGGCGCCCCCAGAGTGGTCCAGGCACCTGAAACGCATCTTCAGCATGCCAAAGCACCTCTCTATCACTTCCCTTGTCGCTACATGGTCATCATTGTAGCGGTTCTCCGCCTCATTGCGTGGCCTCCATATAGGCGTCATCAGCCACGATCGCAATGGGTAGCCCCTGTCGCCCACCAACCAGCCCCTCAGCTGGGGATGGCATCCCTCGTACATGCCGGGGATGCATGACCGCGACAACACGTATGAGTCGTGTACACTGCCTGGGTAACGGGCGCAGACGTGCAGGATCATCATGCGGTGGTCGCAGACCACCTGTATGTTCATCGAATAGGTCCCCTTCCTATTGGTGAACACGGCCCTGTTATCTGCAGGTGGACGCACGGCGACGTGCATCCCATCAATCGTGCCCTGGACCATGGGGAACCCGGCCACGGCAGAGAAGCCCACGGCCCGGGCATCCTGGCTGGCCCGGTCCACAGGGAAGCGGATGTAGCAGTGCGCCATGGCATATAGGGCATCTGTCACTGCCCGGATGCACCAATGCACCGATGTCTGCGATATGCCGGACAGGTCCCCACTCGGTGCCTGGAATGACCCCGTTGCATAAAAGTTCAGGGCCACCGTAACCTTGACGGACACGGGGAGAGGGTGTCCCCCGCCATGCCACGCGGTGACAGGTGTGCCAGCAGGTGGCAGATGCGTGCCACGGTTTCCCGCCTCATCCGGAGTGTCCTCATGCATTCCCGGTCCGTGAGGTCCTGGTATGACTGCCGGGGCCGGTACACACGAGGCGCCCTCGGGTGCCTCCGTTGCCGTGGAGCCGCGACGTCCTCCTCCCCCTCCTCGTCCTGTCGGTCAGGTGTCCCTCCAGCCTAGGCGGCTGCCGCCTGCCCCTCTGCGGCAGCCTGCGCCACCTCTCTGGCACGCTCCTCCTCCTCCTCCTCATCCAGGGCAACAAAGACATTAGCGGCTGCCGCCACGGCGGCCAACATCGCTGGATGATCGGAAAACATGACGGCCTGATTGGGGGGGGGGGGGGGGGTGAACGACGACATGTCATCATTGCCCATATCCCCTCCTCCCCCCAGCCAGGTGGCATGGACCGCATGGGTCCAACTGTTGGAGGCTGGCACCTGGCCAGGTGGACCAACTCACTTGCCCTCGCATCCCCCTCCCCGGCACGGACCCCATCCTCCTCCCCGGCACGGGCCCCCCATCCTCCTCCCCGGCACGGACCCCAACCTCCTCCCAGGCACGGACCCCCCATCCTCCTCACCGCCACGGATCCCATCCTCCTCCCCGGCACGGGCGCCCCACCCTCCTCCCCGGCACGGACCCCTCATCCTCCTCCCCGGCACGGACCCCCCCCATCCCCCTCCCCGGCACGGACCCCCCCATCCCCCTCCCCGGCACTGACCCCACTCCCGGCACTCCCCCGGAGCCCAGCCCACTCTAACCACCCCCCCGCCCCCCGCCGCACACACACACACACAACCCTAGACACACCTCTCCTCACACATTCAGACTGCGGCCACGCCATCGCCTGCCCAGCGGCCAACTCCCCAGGCCGTCACTCACCTCCACGCTGGTCGGCGTGAACCTGGAGCACAGGTTGACGCCGATTAAAAGGAGGTTTGATTTACTTTGACGTGACCCGTCATCACGTCGACGGGACTTCGGCCCATCCGGACGGGAGAATATCGGCAGGCCCAAAATCGGCTGCCTTGCGCACACCTGTGCCATTCTCCGACGTCTGCGGCGCCATTAATGCCCCGCCGACTTTTCTCCCTTCGGAGACTTCGGCAACCGGCAGGGGCGGGATTCACGGCGGCCAACGGCCATTCTCCGACCCTCTGGGGGGTCGGAGAATGACGCCCAATATCCAATATGATGGTATACAAAATACCTCTTAGTAGCGGGTCTAAGTCTAAAATAAAAGCACCTCCAATTTGTTCATACTGTATAGAAAATGTGTTCATTCTACAGTATATCTAACCACTTACTATTAATTCACTGAGTACAATAGGTGCCCTGTTCTTTCTGGAAGACTGCAGCTTGTATATATGGAAAATAGATTTAATAAAATGATTGAAGCTTCGGAAAGAGTTTGAAATAAAAACTAGACGATCAATTGAATTATTATCTTATGAAACAACTGTAGTCAAATTGGTTTGTGTTAAACCAACATTGCTTTGTGGTGAGGATAAACAGATTATATGCAAAGGGTTTAGTTAGATTGGTGTATTCTTGAAAACCGAAACATTTCAATAGACTCTACTGTGAAAATAATCTGATTCCAAAACACTTGTAAAAAAAAATTCATACAGCTGTAGAACATGATGGAGGCAACTATCTATCACAATTCAATCCCTTAAACCGAAAGAACAAAATGCTGAAGAGTTATCCCAGGGGTCATCAGTTAAACATCCAGCTACTGTAGTCTGCCATCCGCATAAGCAAGAATATGCATTAATCTAGTGCTTTAAATATACTTTAGTAAGTAAATATTTAGTAGATTTCTTCTTCAAAGGAATCAGTCTTATTTGTTTTAACGATCATCTTTGTTCTTTTCCCCTTCAGTTTTACAGTTATTTTTTGCTGATAAACTGTTCACTTTGCCAGTTGCTGTGAGCAACTTTAAGGCTTCTTTGCTACTGGATACCAGAAAAAAGTTACACGCTGCTTATGCAGATGTGTAAGAAAGATATGTGCACCATTCCAAAATTGGAGATATCAGTGGAGGTAAATAAAAGATGAATTAAAGTCAATAATTTTGTCAGGGCTTCGAAAGGAATATAGGGAGGTGGAGTGCAAAGGGATTGAGGGAAGGAATTCCCAAGTTTGGATCACGGGTAACTAAAGCCATCAATGACAGGGAAAGGGGAGGAGCAATGCACAAGGTCAGAGTCAAGAGTTTTGGAAGGGGTTGTGACTCCAGAGGAGATTACATAGGTAAGGGAAGGTCATGGCATGTTTTCACCACAAGAATAATCCTTTCAAATTTGAAGTGCTCAGGGACTGGAAGTCAATGCAGGCCAGTGAGGACAGAAATGATGGGTGAACAGGATTTGCTGTGGGAATAGGATGAAGGCAGCAGCGGTTTGGATGTGCTGATGCTTACAGAGGGTGGAGGTTGTGACACCAAACATTGGGTGAGGCCTATTGACTAAGGAAAATGCTTGGATGAAGGTTTCAGCAGAAGATGGGTTAGAGCATGAGAAGTTACAGAGATTCCAGTGAGCAGTCCTTGTGATGGAGCGAATATTGGGTCAGAAGTTCAGCTCAGGTTTGAATAGGATGCTGTGTTTGCTAATAGTCTGGTTTAGCCTGCGACAATGGCTGGGGAGGGAGATGGAGTTGATGACGGGGGGATGCAGTTTGTAGCAGGGACCAAAGGATTTTGGCTTTGGTCTATCTGATGTTTAGGTACAGGAAACTGAAGCTCTTCCAGGATTAAATGCCAGACAAACCATTCAGCAGCACAGGGGCTATAAAGGGCTGGATGGGATGATTAGAGAGTTAGAACTAGCCATCCTCAGTCTATTTGGATGATGCTGCCAAGGTGACGATAGGACTGAGACAATGACACACCCTTGAGAGACTCACCATGGTGATATTGCACTGTTGGGAAGAGAAGCATTGCTTGAGATGTTTTGGTTACAATTGTATAAGAAAGGGGCAGCACTGTGGCACAGTGGTTAGCACTGCTGCCTCATGGCGCCGAGATCCCAGCTCCGATCCCGGCTCTGGGTCACTGTCTGTTGCGCCCCCACAACCCAAAGATGTGCAGGGTAGATGGATTGGGGAAAATGAATTGGGTACTCTAAATTTAGAAAAAAAATTAAAAAAATTATAAACAGTTGTATTAGAAAGAATAGAAGAAGTAGAGAACTTCGAATAATAATCTGAACTGGGTAAAGTTTAGATCTCTTGGGGTTTATAGTACAGGTCAATGCTTATTCCTAATCAGTACCTATTCTTCATGTATTTTTGCTGTTGATGTAAATTTGCCCGTATTGTGAATTGCATAATGTGCAGATATGCCTAATATTTTCCAAAGTTACCATACCCTTTGCATTTAACATGCTGTATTGCTTGCATACTATCACATCTAATTACATTCTCATTTATGTATTGAATTCCTGATTATAATTTTAAATACGTAAGATGCAGAAGATTCAAGAAAAGTGTTGCCACGACTGAAGACTTGCAGCTGTGTGATTAGTGTGTGGTTACACCCAAGCTGGGCTGCCTGAGGCCCAAGCAAGTGTCAGAGGTGACGGCTGAAATTTCAGTCTCATCGCTATCTTGGTTTGATGGCCAGATACGAAACCAACCGACTCCCACAACCATATGGACTGGAGATGTCTGGGCCAAAGTCACAGACAACAGAAGCTATGAGACTACGAGAACAAAAAAAACCATTTTGTCTAATTTGTATGTGTAATCGTAAGTGACAATGAGTTGTTCAATGGAAATTCCATGTTGGTGTTGAAGGAGAGTCGCTGAAAGATGTTGAGCTCATCCCTATAGGTTTTCAGTCACTTCCCTTAAAAGGTCACCATTGACGAGGAGATCCAACACTGGATCATCTGCACCAGCTCAGCCTTCTTGAAGCCAGACCCACAACAATTCTGGCAAAGTTTCTGCAAACTCAACCACAATGGACTAGACTCTCTGGGCGAGATCTTCTGGCTTTTCACACCAGCGGGATCTTCTGATCGCAACAATAGTGCACCGCTGCCTCAGGTTTCCCGGCGGCGTGGGTTGGATAGTGACGGGACCAGAATATCCACCACTGGCCAATGGCGGCCACCTCCTGCTGCCCAGAGACAGGCTGTGAGGAGGCCAGAGAACCTCGCCCTATGTCAGGTGGCTGAGATGTGTCTCTCTGCCAGGTCCTGTTTTCGTGATTCTCAAATGACCATCGTTCCAGGGAGACCGAAGAAAATGCTTCAAAGACAATCTGAAGTTCTTTTGAAGTGTGGCAGCGTTGATATGAATAACTGGGAGGGGCTTGCTACCATCATTCAAAATAGTGACAACTTGTACAGCAAGTTACATCACACTTTGCGTCCACACTTTGGAGTGGCACGGTAACACAGTGGATGGCACTGTTGCCTCACAGCACCAGGGTTCCGGGTTCAATTCCAGCCTTGGGTGACTATCTGTGTTGAGCTTGCACTTTCGTCCCGTGTCTGCATGGGATTCCTCTGGGAGCTCCGGTTTCCTCACACAGTCCAAAGATGTGTAGGTTAGGTGGATTGGCCATGTTAAATTGCCCTTTACTGTCCAAAGGTTAGGTTGGGTTACAGGGATACTGTGGGGGTAGGGGGTAGGGGGATATGGTTTCTTTCAGAGGGTCAGTGTAGACTCAAAGTGCTAAATGGTCTTTTTCTAAACTGTAGGGATTCTGTGATTCTATAAGTGCCAAATGATGAGGCAAGCTGGCAACTCAGAAGGGAAGAAAGTCCTGCACTTCTGTAATTCTGCACTTTTACAGGCTTCATTAGAAATACAAAATATTAATAAGAAGAGCTGTACAGCAGCCAGCAGCTGCTAGCATCCTGCAATTATCCTGACTAAATGAGGACTCCACCCCCCCAGGGGGATTACCCATTCTGAGACCCAATTGGCCTCCCAAGCCAGGTGACTCTTACTCTGCTGTGTTGCCCTGAAAGGGACGATCACCATAAATCACCACAATTCGGATCCCACTACTTCCTCGGACGTCCTGCCCCATGTGCCCAAAGGTTTGTGGGTCGAGAATCGGCCTGTACAGAGATGGCAAAATCTTCCTACCATGAGTAGACATTATCCTCAAATCAAGGGACAGCTGACGACAGCACTGATGCTTCCTTCATCCTATAATCATCCTCAGCTTGAGCCTGAATTGTGAATTTTATTTACACCTCAATTTGAAAATGACATTCACACACAGAATGAGCACTATATGTACATTTAGCTCCCAGAGTCCTCCTTAAATCGGCAAGTCTTCTCCATATACACATACATGCACAATGGATCTTCCATTTCCCATTGGCCAGTCATCCACCTTGTACACCCTGCTTAAACAAATCTACTCCTGCTTGACATCAAACATAATCATTAAGATTAAATTTGATTTCAATTCCCTCTGCCGGAGCTTTGAGGCTGAAACACGATGGTAGTGCAAGTTGGTGTGCTGTACCTTTATTCACATACCACAGAGTACTGATGAACAAAAGGAGATGTGTACACGAGTGCAAGATTAGATGAAATGGCTTTTGTGGAGTCTTGATGAGTTGACTCACCATTTCCTGTGCTGTCACATTCTATCATTCTATACATAAGATCAAAATTTGAGGACTTCCGATCATCGGCCACTTTCAATCAGCCAACTGGGGTCCTATTAGGCTCTCTAAATGCTCACCACCAACAGAGGTATTAAATTATTTACTGAACAGTACGGCAAATTATGGGTGAATCTTGAATTAAATTATTGTAGCCCCTGTTTGTCCATTTGTTTGGTCCAAATCAAACTGAATGGATTAAAAGGTGCCTGCTTCTTGAAAGGGAAACTGTAGCATGAGAAAATATGGCATTGAGTGATATGGAGCAGAAAGGTTCCAAGTCTAGAATCACGTTGATTCCAGTTGAGCAAACAGCTGGCCATTCACATCACATGCCGAGGCAGATGTAAATCTATTATTTTTCCTATTTCTGATTTTATGGGATGACCCCATTAGAATGTATGGATGTTAGATGAGGACAGCGCGGTGATGCCTTCCAAAGTCAAATAGTCAGGTGATGCTCATTGTCAAGAATTATAGATTAGAATGGCTACTTCACTGAAGGACAAAAACACCTTTTATTTTCATTTCTCAAATAGTAAAATCTTCTTGCCAAGGTGAGGGAGGTGCACACGTCTGATTCATGTCATGTTTATGGGAAAGATGGAATTTTGCTGACAGTAGCTGTTGAAAATATTAAGATGGAAACAGGAGAATAAGGTATCAACTATTGCAGTGGACATTAATTTTCTACCTGTGAAAGAAACACAAAACAAACACCACATTACGTTTTAGAGATTGCCAAACTCTAACACATCCAACACTTTGTGGAAAGTCACTTTCTGGCCAAAAAAACCAAAGTATCTTATAGACGGGTTTTCATAACTGCTGACTCATCACTGGCTTCGATTACCAGCGAGAAGGAAAGGGCAACTGATGCATGGGAACACCACTGCATGTGACATTGACAATACACAAGTGTCAGGCAATGGCCATCTCCAACAAAGGAGAATCTCACCATCTCCCCTTGAGGTTCAAAGGCAGTGCCATTACTCGATTCCACACTATCAACATACTGGGGGTTGCCATTGACCAGAAACTGAACTGGACTAACCATATAAATGTGGCTACCAAAGCAGGTCAGAAGCCAGGAATTCTGTGGCAAGTAATTCAGCTCCTAACTCCCCAAACCCTGGGCGGGATTCTCCGACCCCACGCCAGGTCGGTGAATCACCGGGGGGGGGACGCGAATCACACAACGCCGCTCCGACGCCGGTCCGCCGATTCTCCGGCGACTGGAGAATCGGCGGCAATGGCACTGGCGCAGTCACTGCGCCGCCAGTCGGGGGCCGCTCAGCGCGGCATCCCCGGCGATTCTTTGCGCTCGACAGGCTGAGTGCCCGCCGAGTTCGGCCGAGTCCCGCCGGAGTCGTTTGCGTGTGGTCCTACGCGGCGGGACCTCGGCGTTCATGCTGCGGGGGCCATCCTGGTGTGGGGGAGGGGGGATCCGACTCCAGGGGGGGCCTCCACGGTGGCCAGGCCCGTGATCGGGGCCTACCGATCGGCGGGCGGGTTTATCCCACAGGGGGCCTATGTTCCCCCGCGCCGGGTTCCTGTAGGGTTCCGCCATGTTGCCCGGGGGTCGGCGTGGAGAAGGCAACCCACACGCATGCACGAACTCGCGCCGGCCGTGGCGTGCATGTGCGAATTTGCGCCGGCCGTGCTGGTTCCCGTATCGGCAGCTGGAGCTGCATGAGGCGCTCCAGTACCGTGCTGGCCCCCTGTGCGGCGCAGGATCGCGGCTCCTGGGGGCCAGATGACGCCGTCGTAAAACGCTCCAACGTTTACGACGGCGTCAACACTTAACCCCAGGATCAGTGAATCCCACCCCCTATCCTCCATCTGCAAGACACAAGTTAGGACTGTGATGGAATTCTCCCCAGTGATAATGAAGGATTAGCAATAAATGTTTACGTCAAAATGGCACATCACTTAGAAAGGAAGGGTTTAGAAATTTGATGGTGCGCCACCTAGTTTCCAGGCACTAACTGGAAAAACTCTGAGTATGGTTAGTAAGGAACATGGCACATTTTTGATTAGTAAGTTTGCGGATGACACCAAAGTTGGTGGAGTAGCAGATAGTGTTGAGGATTGTCAGAAGATACAGCAGGACATAGATAGGTTGGAGACTTGGGCAGAGAAATGGCAAGTAGAGTTTAATCTGGACAAATGCGAGATAATGCATTTTGGTAGGTCTAACATGGAGGGGGTATATGCCGTAAATGGTAAAACTCTAAGAATATAGAAAGTCAGAGAGATCTGGGTATACAAGTCCACAGATCTTTGAAGGTGGCAATACAAGTGGACAAGGTAGTGAAGAAAGCATAAGGAATGCTTACCTTCATTGGACAGGGCATAGAGGATAGAAACTGGCAAGTCATGCTACAGTTGTATAGGGCCTTGGTAAGGCCACACATGGAATATTGCGCACAATTCTGGTCGCCACACTACCAGAAGGATGTGGAGGCTTTGGAGAGGGTGCAAAGGAGGCTTTCCAGGATGTTGCCTGGTCTGGAGGGTGTTAGCTCTCTGGAGCGGCTGAATAGACTCAAACTGTTTTCATTAAAAAGACGGAGGTTGACGGGGTGACCTGATAGAGGTTTACAAAATTATGATGGTCATGAATAGAGTGGATGGGCAGGCACTCTTTCCCATGGTGGAGGGGTCAGTCACCAGGGGCACAGGTTCAAGGTCCTTGGGGCAAAGTTTAGAGGAAATGGCGAGGCAGTTTTTTTACGCAGAGGGTGGTGAGTGCCTGGAACACGTTGCCAGGGGAGGTTGTGGAAGCAGATACATTAACGGTGTTTAAAAAGCATCTTGACAAACACATCGGATGGGTATCGAGGGATACGGCATAAGGAAGTGCTGAGGGTTTTGGCAAGGGTTGGTATCATGACCGGTACAGGCTTGGAGGACCGAAGGGCCTGTTCCTGTGCTGTATTGTTCTTTTTTCTTTGTTCTTCATATTTCCAGCCACAATTGCACTGAAAAATGAAAATCGCTTATTGTCACAAGTAGGCTTCAAATGAAGTTACTGTGAAAAGCCCCTAGTTGCCACATTCCGGCGCCTGTTCGGGGAGGCTGTTACGGGAACCTTGCCTGTCACAAGGAGCAGCGCAGTGAGCACGGTGGTTAACTCTGCTGCCTCACAGCGCCAGGGAGCCGGGTTCTATTCCGGCATTGGGTGATTGTCTGTGTGGAGTTTGAAAATTCTCCCTGTGTCTGCATGGGTTTCCTTTGGATGTTCCGGTTTCCACCCACAGTCCAAAGATATGCAGGTTAGTTGGATTGACCATGCTAAATTCCCCTTAGCGTCCAACGATGTCTCGGTTAGGTAGGGTTATGGGAATAGGGCTGGGACTAGGCCTAGGTCAGGTGTTATTTTGGAGGGTTGGTGCAAATCCAATGGGCCGAATTACCTCCTTCACTGTAGAAATTCTAAGGTAAATGTGTTGACAGCAGGAACTCATATCATTAGTGTGCACTTTGCATGATTTGTTTCAAATTTTTGATTGCTACAGTGTTTTACTCACCACTTGCTGAAGTCACATTGCACAATATCAAGCTCACCTGTCCCCACACCTACCTCAATGTGGAGCCATCAGGAAGCAGGAGTTTGCAGCCCACCAGCTCCCTGGAATATAGGCTGGAGTTCCAATCAAAGGAGTGCTGCTCTGTCGGAGATACTGGATGGAATTCAATGAGAGTAACAGAGGCCCTGATATCAGATAGTAAAACTCGTGACCTGACCTTCAGTAGCTCTGAGGGAATTAAGTACCAAACTGGCAGTGGTAACACTGCCACCAGGGCTTTGAACTCCACTGGGGTATTTACTGCTGCACTCTCCTAGTAGGATGGATATCCCCACCCCGAGAGCTGCTGGTCAATAAGAGCCCTCCATTGCCAACAGCGTTTGGGAGAGATTGTTGGTGCCAGTAATAGACTTGAGTCCTCAGCAGAGCTCAGCATGGGATCCGTGGAGGGAGATAAGTGGTGGCACGATGAGGATCACAGCGAAGGGGTCATCAGTGAGGTGGGGAATGGACTCCGAGGAAAGGGCAAGGAAGTGGCTCTCTAGGGGTCTTCCCTTTTCATTGCCAATTGGCTACTAAAAGCCTTTGAATGAGCAAAGTATCCTCACTTGGTGTGTTCCCCCACTCACAGCTGGTTGAAAACCAGCGGCGGAAGGATAAAGTCCTCCATTGGGCATTAATTGCCCATGTAAGGGCTTCAATTTGCAAAAGGCCACCCACGTCTTCACACTCCAGAGTTAATCGGGGTGAAGCGAGAAGGTGGCGGAGACCCCACCCTTCACCCTTCCAGCTCATCAAATGGTTGCCCTGCCTTGAACTCACCTCCTGGACGATGGGGCCGAGGGGAAGGTAGAACCAAATTCTACCTGCTACCTTTTGGATAATAAATTAAGCCGAGACTCCTCTCCCCTCTGAGGTGGATGCAATATGGCATTATATCGAAGAGCAGTGCATTCGCCCTGGTGGCTTGGTCAATACATATCCCTCAGTCACCATCAAAAAACAGAATTCCGGGTCATTATCATGTTGCTCTTTGTGGGGTCTTGCACTGTGTAATTTGGCATATGCATTTCCTATATTACAACAGTGACTGCACTTCAAAAGCATTAGTTTGAAAGTTCTTTGGAACCTCATGAGGTCGTAGAATGTACTGTCTTTTCTATCTTTTTCATTTTCAGTCCCAGTAACCTTTTGACTAGTTTTCCTTTCAAATTTGTCTCCAGTATTGCCTTTGGAAACATGCTTCTCAACTGCCTTTGTTTTACTTTTGCAAAGTGTCCGTCTTGGTTCTTTTGTATAACTTTGACCTCTGAGCTAGCGGTCATGGGTTCAAGGTCCACCTCAGGGATTTGAACACATAATGTGGGTTGACACTTCAGTACAATGCTTGAGTCCTGGATTGTTGGAGGTGTTGACATCAGATGGAACACCTGGAACAAGGCGAGTTGTGACCTCTCAGGTCTGTGTAAAAGATCACGTTACCTATTTGAAGAAAAGGCAAATTGACTCAGTGTCTTAACCAACATCTATCTTCAATAAATACAAACAAAACAGATTGTCTGCCCATTCATCACACTGTTGCTTGTTAAACTTGGCAATGTGCAAAAGTATTGTTCAGTGTTTTGAAACGTTTGAAAGATACTACATGAGTGGAAGCTCTATTTTTCATTACTTCAAATTTGATAAATATTGAAGCAAAATACTTGTGAAGCATCTCTGCCATTCCTTCACTTTCAAATACAAGGGACAGGATTCTCCCAAAATAGGACTATGTCCCCATGCCGGCGTAACGCTGGAGCTTTACTCTGGAGATTCCTGGGGAAAAGTGGAGCTGATTCAATGCCCTGCAGGGGGCTAGCAGGGATCCAGAGTAATTCACGTACCTTTAACTGCGGATACGTGCCTCTGCACTTCCGGTTTTGAGTCTGTGACAGCGCTCGGCAGCGGCCTCCAGCGACCGTGACGAGCATCATGGCGGACTCAGACCGTGGAGCCGCACATAAAAACTAGAACCCCCCCGATTGGCCGCGCGCCCAAAGATCTGACCGCACGGATCTGTCCCACGGCCGCCTATAAGGCCCCCCCCCCACCCACGGTGTCCAAGCCCCCCCCCCACCAGGGAGGCCATGCGCGTACTGAGTCCGCAGCAGCCATGCCAGCATCCCGACCGGCAATACCAGGTTAGTTCCATGCCGTTGGGAACTTGGCCGGCCGGGAGCGGAGGGTTGCTGGGCTAGCCTCTGTCAATGGGCCCCCAGCCGCGCGGAGTGCTCTGCGATCACGCCGATTCTCGGGTCCCGGAGAATCGCTGGATCGCTGCCGGGCCCGATTTCGGCGTGAAATTGGATTCTCCGCCCCCACGCTGAACTCGGTTTCGGAGCGGGGCTGCGGAGAATCCATGTGAAGATAACCCCCTTTCATCACTAATTGGTCTCACCTATTCTTGACGCCTCTTATTATAAGTTGATAAAAGCTCAAGCTGTTTCTTTTTATAATGAGCCTTTTTAACATGCTCATCGTCTCTTTTTCTGAAAGCTTTGGTTTAATTTCTCTATTTCTCCAGTCAGCCCAAACCTTCAAGGGATTAGAAAAATGGAATTATATAAAATAAATGCGTGTCCCTGTAAGGACAAAACTGCAGTCTACAATCAGCTGGTTTGGTTTGCCTTGGTCTGAGTCACATTTCTTACAACCCAGCAAATATTCTTCAAACTGAAAATGTTGACACCCTGCAGGCCTCTGTACCACAGTATATGTCGGTCTCGTTTTATTACCGCTTCTTCACATTACCAGGAAGTGGATCTGCAATCCGGCAGACTGGGCATGTAATTTCCATGCACCACGTAGCTCAGATACAAATGTGTTCGCCACGTGAAGGTATGTCACCCTCATGTGGAGAATTAGAAAAATATTCAGAGAATATCGATCAATAGAGGGTTCGTTCAAGGAAAAGAGGCTGGATTCTCCTTTCCTGAGAATAAGGGCGCGATTCAGCGGAAACAAAATTCTAATTGTGATAGTGAGAGGGAATTGCTGCATACTTCCCAGAGCTCGGTCCAGCCAGGTCGGCAACACAATTCAACGTTAATTGGTCCATTTCACGAGGCCTCACGGGCTTCTCGCTGCAAATGTTGGCTCACCAGCTGATTCGCCAGCCCACCCCCGCTCACAAGGTCGAGCAGCACTTAAGTTGCACTTGCCCAGCCAACCCCAGCCAGCTCGCAACAATGGCACCGACGGCACCGGACCCAAGATTCGGGGGTGCTGACCTGAAGAGGCTCCTGGTCGCGGTGGAGGCGAGGAGGGATGTCCTGTTCCCCCGATGTCCCGGAGTGGGGGGGCCACAAGGCAGCCAGTGCTGCCTGGGATGAGGGGGTGGCAGCCATTAGTTCCAACAGTACGACCAGGAGGACGGACCAGCAGAGCAGGAAGAAGGTCAAAGGGCAGCACGAGTGAGTAGACACACCAATGCTGCTCCCCCCCCCGAGACCCTTCTGCCCTCGCGGGAGCATCCATCTCCCAAATCTCCAAGCGACCCCCAGTCCCCCATCCCCCAAACCCCTCCTTCACAGCCCCTCTCCCACCACTGTGAGCCACGTGTGTGGCTAACGATGCCCTCTCTGTCACTCTTCAGGAAAAGCTCCCCCACAATCGGCGGGAGAGGGCCCAGTCTGGCGGAGGGGTGCCAGACATAAGGGGCGTCATTCTCCGCCGGCGGGAGTCTCCGTTCTGCCGGCGCTCGGGGGTTTCCCGACGGCGTGGGGCTGCCCCACAATGGGAAACCCCATTGACCGGCCGGTGTTACGGAGACTCCCGCCGGCCGGTCGGCGCAGAAAGGTGGCGGGGCGGGTAGGAGAATTTCGCCCAAGAATTCTCACCTCCTTCGAGGAACAGGACCTGGAGGTGACTGGGGTGGCCAAGGACAGATCGGTCGCCCTCGCAGAGGCTGGAGAACGCAGAGGTGAGGAACAACCGGGCTCCACCCGGAGGACCTGTCAAACATGAGTAGTGACTGCCTTACTGACTGACCCATCCCTCCCACTCACTACAGTCCATTCTCCCGCAGGTTCCCCAGCCAATGGCACTGGCCCATCCCCAGCGGCATCCTCTCCTGACTCCGAGGAGAACTCCGACGATACCTGCGGTATTGCGGCACAGCTGTCACCCCACGCCACACCAGCGCAGATGCACACACTTCGGTAGGAAATGTGAATGGACAGGCATCTGGGCACAATTTGGTGAGCACCACACTGCTGCTGCTGTACATCAGGTGGAGGCAGGAACCTCCAGGCGAGACAGCAGTCGGAGGTCTGCTCGATCCCAGGACTCAGCTTGGTACCAGCCTGATGCTGAGCCTCTGGAACAGGGTTACCCGCAGATGATAGAGGCGAGAGGGAGCGGCCGCGACATTCAGAGGGTGATGTCAGCATCACTCCAGCAAATCCATAGCAGTTTGGAGGAGTCCCAGAGGCTAAGAGCACAGGAGATGGCACTGGCAATGAGGTCAACACTGCTGTGGTGGCGACCACAGTAGAGAGCTGCTGCGTGATGTTAGCACCATGAGTGAAGGTGTCCAAGGCATCGCGCAGTCATAGAATTTACAGTGCAGAAGGAGGCCATTCGGCCCATCAAGTCTTCAATGGCCCTTGGAAAGAGCAGCCCACATAAGCCCACCCCTCCGCCCCATACCTGTAACCCAGCAACCCACCCAACTCTTTTGAACACGAAGGGCAATTTAGCATGGCCAATCCATCGAACTTGCACATCTTTGGACTGTGGGAGGAAACCGGAGCTCCCGTTCGAAACCCACACAAACACGAGGAGAACGTGCAGACTCCGCACACTCAGTGACCCAAGCCAGGAATTGACCCTGGGACCATGGAGCTGTGAAGCGACAGTGCTAACCACTGTGCTCATGCCACCCAGTTGGTGACAGCCATCGCTGAGGGTCTTGACAGAATATCCGCCTCGGTGGGGGTTGTCACCCAGCACCAGGCCGACCTTGATGATGTTCTGCGGGACGTGTCCTGTCCTCAGATGGGCACGGCCGAGGCGCTACGGAGTTTGTCCTGGTCGCAGGTGGACGTTGCCGAGGCGCTGCAGAGCATGGCCCAATCACTGAGGACATCGCTGAGGATGGCGACACAATGGTGTGGGCCATGGGGAACTGCCAGGGCTGGCAGAGCCAGATGATGCCGGGGCAGCTGGGGTTCGAACCAGCTGCCCCTCTGTCCCAAGGTGGTCCTCAGTGTCCTTTGGGCACCGATCGCGAGGAAGGGCGCTGAGTGTCAGGCCAGACCCCTCCCATGGAGTGGCGACGGTGGGCACTAGCTCCCCTGATGAGCCCTCTGATGAGGCTGTGCCTTGAGGTCAGCACACGGGATAGGGCGGCACAGCTCTGCACGTGCCGTCCACAAATGATCTAGCGGCCTCCGCCCCCAAGGATCCCCGCCAAGGGCATCGATGGCAACAAGGCGAGGTAAGCAGCAGGCTTTCTACACTGGTGTGCATCCTGGGAAAACACCTGGACTTAGCGATAGACCTAGGAAGGCCAAGCAAAATGAGGATCACTGGGGGCACCGGGGTAGGCGGGGAGTGGGGGAGGGGTGGGGGGAGTGTGGCAGGGGTGGGGACTGGCTGTTGGAGGGGGGCAGCACCATCGGTAGTGGGGTATTGTACAGCATATTAAACACATTTTGGCACAACCATTATGATGCCTTTGTCATGTTCCTCCGCAATGCAGGCTGAACACTGGACCCTTTGCCCATCTCTCTCTAGACATCCCTCCACCACCTCCACCCTCCCACCCCCTGTGGCGCTCACCCACCCTCCGCCCGTGGGCATGTCCCCGGAGCTGTGTATCATTCCCTAGGTGCTCAAATGTTGCGAGTGTGGTGTTGCCTCCTGCAGTGTTCAAGCACAGTGTCCAGGCATTAAGGTGCGATTGGGATGCTAGGCAATGACTCCCACATGCTACATAGCCCGCCCACCCACGGGAATCCACTTGGCATGTGTGAAGTCCTGACTTAGCCTTCAGCCGCGCAATCAGAGGCCTCAGCAATCGGTGGGGATTAGCGGTGATCGGTGGGGCAGATGGACAGGGACAAGGTTTGCTCCCAGAACAGGTATACAAGATCTGAGGGTTGGCATGGCGGTGCCGTGAGCGATTGTCCCCCGATGCTCCCCGTCCCTTGTGGCCCACCCCTGCGGAGATCCCCCACCTGCATTAACACTGGGGTGGAAATCCCAGCACCCTCGGGTCTATGCTTGTAATCAAAGATGGCTATTCACCTCCTTGGCCCCCCACAGAAGCCCTTCCGCCGTTTCACATTTTTGAAAAGGAGTACTAATTGGTGCCAGTGTGACCATTTGCTGGAGAGGCCGCTGAATATGGAGTCGGTCACGTTGGTTGTATTGAAATGGGGCTTAAGTGGTGATAATCGGTTTCTCACCACGCTACGGCGAGTTCCCGCCTATGGGAGCGGGCCGATTGTATCGCAAACAGTTTTGTGCCTGGCAGGGATCTCATTTTTGGCCTTTCCCGCTATTCACCAGTCTCGTTATGCTTGAGTGAGAGCGCAACAAGGCCGGCGAATCGCACCCTAAGTGTTGACGCCAGGACAGGATTCGGGCTTTCACGACGGCAAAACTGGCATCAAATCTGGATCAATCCAGCGACTGTGGAGGGGCTGGCACCAGCGCCACATGGAACACAATCGATTCCAATGAAAAACGATCCAGGATTCGCCGGGTCTGTGGTTGACACTCGTGAGGCTGACAAGCTGCAGTCGCATCTACACATTACACTACCCACACACACTTATCCCAGCCACAAAGATGGCACAAGTTGCACTGGAGCATAGCCATGCAGCTGATGGGTTGGCTGGGGCCAGAGGGCACCTAGTGGGGTGCAATGGGGGACAACTATCCGGCCTATGGCCCTAAGTTCACAGTAGGCTGTCAGCAGCTTGCACAGCTGCATGGCTGTCTTTTGGACAGCAGCAATGGTGTTCTGTGCCCATCCACCCTGACCCCATAGCCCATTCCTGGCCAGCGGCACAACCCTCCAGCCAGCGGCACAACTGTCTGCAAACTATGGTGATGTTGGAAACTTTCTGTACCCCCATCGTAAATTAGGCCCATCGGAGGCGGAGAATCGCAGTGGCCCCGCAGAATACCAGATCGGGCCCGCTAATGACATGCAAATGGTGTTTACTGTACTTGCGTTCCGGACCACATTGACACCGCTGTCGAGGTGACGGAGAATTGTGATTTGGCGTCAAATCGGTACCCGTTGTGATTTTGCCGTTAAAACCTATTCTCCGCCCAATCACGTTTTCCGATTCTGGTGTTAGCCAATGGAGAATCCTGCCCGAGGCCCACTTCCAGTTCCTTAGAAATCACTGGAAAATATAAAAATAAAGTATAGTCAATGAATATTCCCTTTTAAAGTGGTCTTTCATCACACTTGCCAATTTACCAGGCAGCAGAGGGAGGAGCCTCCACACATATGGCTTCAAATAAGGCAATGAGAGGGAGAAAACAATCATTATTTGGTCATTGGAGTAGGCATGTTTGTGGATAGGTTTTCTTTGACAGATTGTAAGGTATGTTTCATTGTTCCTTCACAGAAAATAATAGTTTGCAATGAGCTGAAATTAAAACTCACTCTAAAAACTCAAAGTCAAAAGTGCAAGTCAATTTCCAAAAATGTAAGATGCTCAGGCCATTTCCTGGAGTACTCTGCCATCGTCAAGAATGCATCTACGACACACCTGAATTTACAGCAATCTCCATCCCTTTTTTCATTGCTTTGCTGCAATTGTGATGCAGGGAAAGCTTTTTTTAAAATTGGAAAATCTATAAATATTTTGTTATCTCTCTGCCAGTTGTAAGTTCCTGGTAAGCTCTATGATTTATCCCCCACAGTAATAGTCCCCTCAAAACCCAAATCATTTATTCCAAGAACAGGTGTTGCTTGTTCTTGAAGCCTTTGGGCATTTACTCATTCTACTGGATTGCACAGTTGAACGTTTGTCTTTCAGTCCGATAAGCCTTTTCTTTCAAATCCCCAGTTACATTTGCTTGGCTTGCTGTAAGTTTATACAAAGTAACCAAATTTATTCAAAACTAACCACAATTTCTGCTGAAAATGTCCATAGACTAATTCTCTTCTTATAATTGTGTTACAGGGTATTGATTAATCTATTAGATACCAGAAATGAGTCTTTACTTCTGTCATACTTTTCTCTGCTGTTGTATCATGCAAAGCAAAGCAAAAACATTGTCTACATAGCAGCCAGTTCATGAAATAAATTGTACGGTTATTCTGAACTTGCATAACCCAGTGAAAAGCTGCATCAGAATCACAAGTCCTAAAAGCTAAGTGTGTACAAACCAGTATACCATCAGCAGGTCTCGATGCTCAGCATTAGAACTCCATACAGCCTTAATCCTGTTCAACCACAAGGGAAGGAAAATGTAATCTGATTTAGAAAGCGGGCCCCTCACCCACTGAGCTGTCAAGTAGAAACTTTTTTTAAAAATTAATAAACTGCAGTTCCGCTCACATGACTGAAGATATTAAAAAAGGGGAAATAATGGGCACAGAGGAACATCAAAATTCCTCTGCACAGAGGGAAAACAAGGATACTTTTCAAGGAAGACCAAGAAGCATTTATTTTTCGAAGAATTAAGTAAATGTCATATGGAAACTTCAAGTAACCTGATTGAAGCCTTTTTGATTATTTTGCAAATAAATTTTACATGCTGCAATTACTGTTGTAGTTTGAGAAACCTGGGCCTATAGCACCACTGATGCATGGGCTACGGAAGTCCCAGAGGTCGTGCTCCCGGTCACTTCCAGCGCAGCCTGCACAGTGCCCAATGTATGAAAGGGCACAGGTGTGCCTTGCATTTGCTGGCAGCATGAGTGGAGCTCCTCCCAACATCAAACAGCTATCACGGCGTATTTGATGTTTGTTTCTCTAACCTAGTCTGTGCATATGCACTGAATGCCTGTGCTAATCACTCAACAGCTGAACAGGTCTTCAGAACTGTTATTGCGTGTTGTAGATCATGCCTCATCTTATTTAAATCCATCGTTGATGTCATCAGTAAATGCAGTGATGTCATGAGTTGTTATTGTCACCTGTTCATATTCGTATTTAACTGACGTTGGTTCTAATTTTATTCCGTTCCTATTATTTCAATGTTGAGCTAGCTGCTCCCATTTTTGAGTCCGTACTGCATTTTAAACGTTGTTACTTTTATAAATTAAAAAAGATTAACTTTATTTATTAATTTTATTCACAAGGCGTTTCGACGTCCTTTTTGTGCCATGTTCCCACGTCTTTTTGGCAACGAGAATAAAAAGAATTTGAGTTTCAACAAAGTTTTGCTAAGTTTACCAACGGAAGTCAAGTTAGCAGCACCTTGACTATGCTTGGATCTTTCAGTGAGTTTGTGGAAGAGAATGAGAACTGAACTGAGTATGTGGAAGTGTTGGAACATTTCTCTTGGCAAATGGGATCACAGACAAGGCGTTCAATTCTCTTGAGTGTGTGTTGGGGGTGAAGATTTGTAAGCTGGTGAGCAATTTAGCTACACCATGGAAATCAGGGGACATTTCTTTTGCAGATTTAGCCGTGCTCATTCAGAATCACCACAATCCTAAACCCTCAGCAATTGTACCATATTTAAAATTCCATCGTCATTTTTGGAAGAAGGGACGGTCTGTAGATATCTTTGTTGCTGAATCGCGCCAGCTCTCTGAACATTGAGAGTTTGGGCCAGTTTTGGAAGACATGCTTTGAGACAGACTAGTTTGTGTCATTAATGAGGACAGCATTCAGCAACATTTTCTGGGAGAAGCCACACTTACAATTAAGAAGGCTCTAGAAATTTCTCAGGGCATGGAAATGATTGCTAATAATGCAAAAGATGTTCAGAAGGTCAATGGCGGTACACAAGTGGGTACACTGCATCAAGTAAAAATAGAAGCTGCAAGTAAAATGGTGAAGTCAGCATTGTAAGTTTATGGATGCTGTTTGTCACCAGTGCAACAAGATGTGGCATTTTAATGAAAACATTTTGAGGTGCTAAGAGAATGACTGATCATCCAACTGAATAGCCTAATCCCGCTTTCCCCCATATCCTTTGATTCCCTTCGCCCCAGCATATGAGTGAGGAGTGGGCAGCACCTATTTAAGATACAGTGGAGGCCGATGGACAGAAAATCAATGTGGAGGTGGACACAGGAGCCTCTGCATCGGTAATCAGTGAGGATACCTTCAGGAAAATTTGGGGCTCTAAGCAGGCACCAGCTCTTATTTAGGCAGGAATTTACCGTCACATGTACACCAGCTAGTCTATACCATTGCTTGGTGCATTAGAAGTAGACATTGCATATAACGGCCAAGAAGTAAGAGCAAGGCTTCTGGTAATAAAAGGGCATAGGCCGAGTCTACTAGGGCGTGACTGGCTCAGCAGAATTCAGTTGAACTGGGATGAGATTAAGCACACAAAAGTGACAGAGGATTTCATTCAGAAATATCCTGAGGTTTTCAAAGAGGAACTGGGTGCATTGCGTGACTCTGCAATTATATTGTTCGTGAATCCTTAGGCTGCTTCTCACATTTTGAAATCAAGGTCAGTGCCCTACGCCATGAAAGGCAAAGTGGAGGAGGGGTTGGAGCAACTGCAAAGGCGAGGAATCATTGAACACATTCAGTTTTCACATTGGGCAGCTCCATTTGATCCTGTTGTTGAAAGTGATGGTACTGTGCGCATATGTGGTGATTACAAACTTACCATTAAACAGGTTTCGAAGCTGGATGCTTACTGTTGCCGGTGAACAGCGTAAAAAGTCGGTTTTCAACCCTTGCAGGAGGCAAGACATTTTCACAACGGACATGAGTCAGGCCAATCAACAACTCTTGCTAGAGGAAGATTCGAAGCAGTATATGACCATCAACATGCATAAAGTGAGGGCAGTACAGTGGCGCAGTGGTAGCACTGCAGTCTCACGGCGCCTAGGTCCCAGTTTCGATCCCTGCTCTGGGTCACTGTCCGTGTGGAGTTTGCACATTCTCCCCGTGTTTGCGTGGGTTTTGCCCCCACAACACAAAGATGTGTGAGATCAGTGGATTGAACACGCTAAATTGCCCCTTAATTGGAAAAAATGAATTGGGGACTCTAAATTTAAGAAACAACATGCAAGAAGTGTTGTTCAAGCGTATCCTCCAGTCTGACAATCTTCCACCAGATGATGGATAACCTGGGATGGGTGGGTCAGGTATTTCACTCGGGGCCATCTTGATGAGCAAGAAGACGGGGTTTGTGAGTGCGAAGGAAGTGAGGGACCTGGGGGGAGATATGTGATGGTGAGCAGGGTTTTGGAGGGGATGCTGGTGGTGTTGGTGAATGCACCGAAGTGGGACTGTGTAGTGTTTATGATGGGGTTGCTGGCAGTAATCCCGGACTTGGCTTTGCACCAGTTGATCATGGGAGGAGACTTCAATTGTATTCTAGAGCTGAGGGTGGACAGGTCGAGCACCAGGTCAATGGGAAGGATATAGATGGCAAAGGAGCAATGGAAAGGATAGGTATGGTGGACCCATGGCATGTTAAGAACTCAAGGGGAAGGGAGCACTCCTTTTTCTTGCATGTTTACAGGGTATACTCGTAATTTACTTTTTTGTGGTGAACTGTGAGGTGTTAGTAAGGGTGGAGGGGGCAGAGTACGCGGGGATAGTAATTTCGGACCATGCAGCCCACTGGCTGGAGGTTCGATTTAGATAAGGATGGGAGCAGAGGCCGGGATGGAGGCTTGATTCGGGGCTGTTGGCAGACGGAGGGTTTTGTAATAAGGTGCAGTCGGTGATTAAAGATTGTGTGGAGTTGAACCAGAACGGGAAGGTGTTGGTGACCACAGTTTGGGAAGAACTGAAGGTGGTCGTCCGAGGGGAGATTATCTTATTTAAGGCACATAAAGATAGGAAAAGAAGGGAAGAGTATGAGCGGTTATTGGGCGAGATAGTCCAGGTAGATGGGAATTATTCGAGGGCACACAGATGGACTGGTGAGAAGGGAAAAGCTACAGGGGTGTTAAGACTCTTCTTTTACCTTCTTCGATCGTCTGGCTGATTGGCGGTGTCGAAAAAACAACTTTATTGCTAATTATTCACTTTAATATACTCGCATAAGAACTGAATCGAAACTTTGAAACACAATATCAGACAATACATAAATGGCAAAAAAAGCATTAAACATAAAAACATAAAGAAATCACTTCAAAACAAACTAATCGATGATTTAATAATTCAGGAAGGCAGAAAGTCAGGAACGAGACCTTGACCACGAGGTCCTACTTTTAAGGGAATCCTTATCGATGGTCTAATCGCTCATTTACTCTCATTGGTTTCTAATTCTCAGCTGAGACCTCCTGATTTGTTTAAATGGATGTCTGTTACTTAGAGGATGATTTATTAATCAAACTTTGCCCATTAAGATTGACTGGTGTCCATCAAATTCAGCTCAGCTTCTATGTGCACAGTTTCATGAAAATAGGTTTCTCACGCCAAAGCTTGCTGTAGACCTTGCTGTAACTAATGAGTTGATACATTCTTATTGTTGAATACACAAATACAATGGTCAATTCATTATATGAAACTTTCACTGAAACAATGTTTACATTTCCACAGTCAAGACACTAGAGTTCAATAGTTAATTCATTATCTGAAACAACTGCACTATTCGCTTATGGTCCATATGTCTATCCAATGACCATTTGAATGTCCTTAGTGTTGACGAGTCCACTACTGTTGCAGGCAGGGCATTCCACGCCCTTCCTTCTCTCTGAGTAAAGAACCTACCTCTGACATCTGTCTTATATCTATCTCCCCTTAATTTAAAGCTATGTCCCCTCGTGCTAGACATCACCATCCGAGGAAAAAGGCTCTCACTGTCCACCGTATCCAATCCTCTGATCATCTTGTATGCCTCAATTAAGTCACCTCTTAACATTGTTCTCTCCAATGAAAACAGCCTCAAGTCCCTCAGCCTTTCCTCATAAGATCTTCCCTCCATACCAGGCAACATTTTGGTAAATCTCCTCTGCGCCCTTTCCAATGCTTCCACATCATTCCTATAATGCGGCGACCAGAATTGCACGCAATACTCCAAATGCGGCCGCACCAGAGTTTTGTACAGCTGTAACATGACCTCATGGCTCCGAAACTCAATCCCCCTACCAATAAAAGCTAACACACCGTACGCCTTCTTAACAACCCTCTCAACCTGGGTGGCAACTTTCAGGGATCTATGTACATGGACACCGAGATCACTCTGCTCATCCACACTGCCAAGAATCTTACCATTAGCCCAGTACTCTGTCTTCCTGTTATTCCTTCCAAAATGAATCACCATACCATTTTCTGCATTAAACTCCATTTGCCACCTCTCAGCCTAGCGCTGCAGCTTATCTATGTCCCCCTGTAACTTGTAACATCCTTCTGCACTGTCCACAACTCTACTGACTTTAATGTCATCTGCAAATTTACTCACCCATCTTTCTACGCCCTCCTCCAGGTCATTTATAAAAATGACAAACGGCCCCAAAACAGATCCTTGTGGTACACCACTAGTAACTGGACTCCAGGCTGAACATTTCCCATCAACCACCACCCTTCTTCCAGCTACCCAATTTCTGATCCAAACTGCTAAATCACCCTGAATCCCATGCCTCCGTATTTTCTGCAGTAGCCTACCATGGGGAACCTTACCGAATGCTTTACTGAAATCCATATACACCACATCAACTGCTTTACCCTCCTCCACCTGTTTGGTCACCTTCTCAAAGAACTCAATAAGGTTTGTGAGGCATGACCTACCCTTCACAAAACCATGTTGACTATCCCGAATCAAATTACTCCTTTCCAGATGATTATACATCCCATCTCTTATAAACCTTTCCAAGATTTTGCCCAAAACAGAAGTGAGGCTCACTGGTCTATAGTTACCGGGGTTGTGTCTACTCCCCTTCTTGAACAAGGGGACAACATTTGCTATCCTCCAGTCTTCTGGCACTATTCCTGTAGACAAAGATGACTTAAAGATCAAAGCCAAAGGCTCAGCAATCTCCTCCCTAGCTTCCCAGAGAATCCTAGGATAAATCCCATCTGGCCCAGGGGACTTATCTATTTTCACACTTTCCAGAATTGCTAACACCTCCTCCTTATGAACCTCAAGCCCTTCTAGTCTAGTAGCCTGAATCTCAGTATTCTCCTAGACAACATTATCTTTTTCCTGTGTGAATACTGATGAAAAATATTCATTTAGCACCTCTCCTATCTCATCGGACTCCAAGCACAATGTCCCACTACTGTCCTTGACTGGTCCTACTCTTACCCTTGTCATTCTTTTATTCCTGACATACCTATAGAAAGCTTTAGGGTTATCCTTGATCCTACCTGCCAAAGACTTTTCATGTCCTCTCCTGGCTCTTCTTAGCTCTCTCTTTAGGTCCGTTGTAGCTGACATGTAACTCTTGAGCGCCCTAACTGAACCTTCATGTCTCATCTTTACATAAGCCTCCTTCTTCCACTTGACAAGTGTTCCGAATGCTTTAGTAAACCACGGTTCCCTTGCTCGACCATGTCCTCCCTGCCTTACACACAGTAGCTGTTCCTTGAACAAGCTCCACCTTTCCATTGTGCCCATCCCCTGCAGTTTTCCTCTCCATCCAATGCATCCTAAGTCTTGCCTCATCGCATCATAATTGCCTTTCCCCCAGATATAACTCTTGCCCTACGGTATATACCTATCCCTTTCCATCACTAAAGTAAACGTAATCAAATTGTGGTCACTATCACCAAAGTGCTCACCTACCTCCAAATCTAACACCTGCCCTGGTTTATTACCCAGTACCAAATCCAATATGGCCTCACCTCTCGTTGGTCTATCTCATACTGTGTCAGGAAACCCTCCTGCACACATTGGACAAAATTGGACCCATTTAAAGTACTCGAACGATAGCGCTTCCAGTCAATATTTGGAAAGTTAAAGTCCCCCATAACAACTATCCTGTTGCTTTCGCTCCTATCCAGAATCATCTTTGCAATCCTTTCCTCTACATCTCTGGAACTTTTCGGAGGCCTATAGAAAACCCCTAACAGGGTGACCTCTCTTTTCCTGTTTCTAACCTCAGCCCATACTACCTCAGTAGACGAGTCCTCATCAAACGTCGTTTCTGCCACCGTAATACTGTCCTTAACTAACAATACCACCCCTCCCCCTCTTTTACCACCTTCCCTGAGCTTACTGAAATAACTAAACCCCGGCACCTGCAACAACCATTCCTGTCCCTGCTCTATCCATGTCTCCGAAATGGCCACAGGTCCCAGGTACCAACCCATGCCGCAAGTTCACCCACCTTATTTCGGATGCTCCTGGCATTGAAGAAGACACACTTTAAACCACGTTCCTGACTGCCGGCACTCCTGCTTCTTTGAAACCTTACTCATGACCTCACTACTCTCAACCTCCTGTATACTGGAGCTACAATTCAAGTTCCCAAGCCCCTGCTGAACTAGTTTAAACCCTCCCCAAGAGCATTAGCAAACTTCCCCCCCAGGATATTGGTACCCCTCTGGTCCAGGTGTAGACCATCCCGTTTGTAGAGGTCCCACCGACCCCAGAATGAGCCCCAATTATCCAGAAATCTGAAACCCTCCCTCCTGCACATCCCTGTAGCCACGTGTTCAACTCCTCTCTCTCCCTATTCCTCGTCTCACTATCACGTGGCATGGGTAACAACCCAGAGATAATAACTCTGTTTGTCCTAGATCTAAGTTTCCACCCTTGCTCCCTGAATTCCTGCCTTACATCCCTATCCCTTTTCCTACCTATGTCATTAGTACCTATGTGGACCACGACTTGGGGCTGCTCCCCCTCCCCCTTAAGGATCCCGAAAACACGATCCGAGACATCACGCACCCTGGCACCTGGGAGGCAACACACCAACCGCGAGTCTCTCTTGTTCCCACAGAATCTCTTATCTATCCCCCAAACTATGGAGTCTCCAATGACTCCATACTCCAAGAGACTCCAACTCTTCTCCCAGCTTCCCTTCTGAGCAACAGGGACAGAATCTGTGCCAGAGACCTGTACCCCATGGCTTACCCCTGGTATGTCCCCCCCCCCCAACAGTATCCAAAGCGGTATACTTGTTACGAAGGGGAACGGCCACAGGGGATCCCTGTACTGACTGCTTCCTCCCAGCCCCTCTCACCGTCACCCATCTATCTTTATTCTTCAGAGTAACTACATCCCTGAAGCTTCTATCTATGACCACCTCTGCCTCCCAAATGATCCAAAGTTCATCCAGCTTCAGCTCCAGTTCCCTAACGCAGTTTCTGAGGAGCTGGAGATGGGTGCACTGCCCACAGATGAAATCAGCAGGGACATTGACGGCGTCCCTCACCTCAAACATTCTGCAGGAGGAACATTGCACTACCTTCCCTCTGGATAAAAAAAGAAAAAGAAAGAAAGAGCTTACCTGTTATTCAGTTCCCTTCTCAGCAAGCACTCACTCAGCAACCTCATACGATAACACCTGAGGGAAAATAAAAGAAAAACTACTTACCAGTCACCAGCCAATCCCTTACCTGCAGGCTATGACTTCACGGTTCAACTTCAACCTGCCCTCGAGCCTTCCCCTTGATCTTTACAGCAGTTGTTTTTGGGGGGTTAGACGAGGAGGTAGGGAGGGAAACGCTGAAGAAGTGTTTCGGGTTTAAGTGTCACTTGACAATAGCTCCTCCACAACCACCTTCAAGTTAGGGTGAGCACAACAGACGTATGCAAATTGCCCCCGCAACAGGCAATCAGCAGCTCTGCTCTACTACCCTCTGCTGGATGCTTGTCTGCACTTGAACAGCTTGGGTCTCTTGCTCAGGTACACCTTCAAGCTAGGGTGAGCACAACAGACGTATGCAAATTGCCCCCACAACAGCCAATCAGCAGCTCCTCTCTACTGCTCTCTGCTTGATGCTTGTCTGCACTTGAACAGCTAGGATCTCTTGCTCAGGTAGACCTTCAAGTTAGGGTGAGCACAACAGATGTATGCAAATTGCCCCGGCAACAGCCAATCAGCAGCTCTGCTCTACTGCCCTCTTGAGCTATGCATTCAATTAGCACCTGAAACCATGAATAAATCAATAATCTATCAAGGGGCAATTCGATAGGTTGATGACAGGGAGGGCGGTGTGGAAGCTGCGTTGGGCAAGGGGGTGCAGTATGAGTACGGAAAATAGCTAATGTGGTACCGTTGTTTAAGAAAGGTATCAGGATAAATCCTGGAAACTATAGGCCGGTGAGCCTCATGTCGGTAGTAGGTAAATTATTGGAGAAAATTCTCAGGGATAGGATTTATGCCCATTTGGAAACAAATGGACTCATTAGTCCATTTGTTACCCCATCTCTGGATCTATAAAGATTTAATCACCTGCTAATGCTTGCATTCCAAGCATTGTCTGGCATCTTTGAATCTGTCTATATATATATGTTTCTGGAACATACCTCTTCATTCACCTGAGGAAGGACCAGCGCTCCGAAAGCTAGTGACATCGAAACAAACCTGTTGGACTTTAACCTGGTGTTGTAAGACTTCTTACTGTGCTTACCCCAGTCCAATGTCGGCATCTGCACATCAGGACTCATTAGTGATAGACAGCTTGGTTTTGTAAAGGGGAGGTCATGCCTCATTAACTTGATTGAGTTTTTTGAGGAGGTGACAAAGATGATTGATGAGGGGAGGGCGGTGGATGTTGTTTACATGGACTTCAATAAAGCCTTTGACAAGGTGCCTCATGGCAGACTGGTACTGGCTTGAAGGGCCGAAGGGCCTATTCCAGTGCTGTATTGTTCTTTGGAGAGAAGGCGAGTTGAATGTTGGCACACTGGTTACGGAGGCAGGCCTTGTCCAAGGAAATTTTGATGGTATGGACAGAGACAGGGGAGGTGGTGTCAGAGGCGGGGAAGATAAATGAGACATTTAGGGAATACTATAAGGAACTGTACAGGGTGGATCCGGGGGGGGGAGGGCGGCTGTGACAAGGGGGACATGGGGCGATTTCTGGATGGACTGGAGTTTACGCAGCTGGAGGAAGAGCCGAGGCAGGCTCTAGAGGAGCCTTTGGTGCTGAGAGAGGTATTTGACAGTATAAGGTGGATAAAGTCAGGAAAGGTTCCGTGACCGGATGATTACCCGGCGGAATTTTATGAGGAGTATGCGACGGAACTGGCATCGTAGCTGCTGGAGGCATTTAGTGAGGCACTGGAGAAGGGGGAGCTGCCAGAGACGATGACGCAGGCAATGATCACATTGATACCAAAGAAGGGGAAGCATCTGTTAGAATATGGGTCGAACAGGTCCATATCGCTATTGAATAAAAGTAAAAGCGCTGGTTAAGCTGGTAGCAGGGTGGTATGCTGGTGGCAGGATGGAAGGTTACATCCTTGGTAGTGGTTGTGGAGGATCAGACAGGCTTCGTAAAGGGCAGACAACTCTCCAGTAATAGAAGGTGATTGTTAAGTGTGATTATGACCCCGTTGAGAGGACGGGTACCAGAGGAGGAGGAGGAGGGATAGGAGGGGGAAGAGGAGGAGAATAAAGGGGAGGAGGGGGAAGGGGAGGAGAATGAAGAGGAGGAGGGGGAAAGGAAGCAGGGGGAAGGGGAGGAGGAAGGGGAGGAGGGGGAAGGGGAGGAGAATGAAGGGGAGGAGGGGGAAAGGAAGTAGGGGAAAGGGAGGAGGAAGGAGAGGAGAGGGGAGGGGTGGAGGAGGAACGGGAGGAGAATGAAGGGAAGGAAGTAGGGGGGAGGGGAGGAGGGAGGGGAGGGAGATCTCAAGTTGTAAACCCTGAGCTTGAATTGGGGCCCTACTGAGTTTTTTTTTCCTTTAACCAGGCTTGATAATTACCATGAGATTGCCTCTTGCAGTATTTGGGCACTGAAATATGTAGAAATCTGATGGTGTCAGATATAAAGATTGTTCTGTGTTGTGCAATGCTGAAAACTGACTTCACCTGAAACATCAGACACTGAAAGAGAGAGGGATGTTTTCTGCTGGATTGTAAGAAAAGTTTATATTTATCTTGCACCTGTCATGACCTTCAAATGCCCCAGTGCTCTTTACAGCCAATTAAAGACTTAGGAAGCTGATTACTTTAAATTTGTATAGCAAATGCAGCAGATAATTTACGCACAGCAAGTTCCCGCAAAAACAATGTGATAATGACCAGATAATCTGTTTTTTGTGGTGTGGTTTGGAATCTTGGAATGGGACTCAATGCCACAGCAATGTGAATCAGAGCCAAGGGTTACCAACCAAGCCACAGCTTATGACAAAGCCTATTGTTAAACTGTGCATCCCAAGAAACAGAGCAAAGATATAGAATCACAGAATCCTTACAGTGCAGAAGGAGGCCATTTGGCCCATTGAGTCTGCACCTACCCTCTGAAAGAGCACCGTCCCTCGGCCCACTCCCCTGCCCTTTCCCCGCAACCCCACCCTCTCTCGGCCCACTCCACTGCCCTATCCCGCAACCTGCACACAAAGGGGCAACTTGTTTTTTAATATGGCCGATCCGCCTTCCCTGCACATCTTTGGACGATTGGAGGAAGCCAGAGCACCCGGAGGAAACCCACGCAGACCTGGAGCGAAAGTGCAAACTCCACACAGTCACCCCACACCAGAATTGAACCTGTGTCGCTGGTGCTGTGAGGCAGCAGTGATAACCCCTGTGCCACCATGTCACCCACCTCGACAAATCCTAAAAGATTGATAGAAACAAATGGCTGTATTGTCTATGATTATACTTTCAAGTTTTCAGCAAAAATAATATAATAAAGTTTCATGTCAAATCATTATGTTGCCTATCCATAAAAGTCTCCCAAAATGCTTAATACATTATTTTCCTTTTGTAAATGCCAGTTATAGTAATGTATATTTTTCTTGGAAAATGTATTTATGACGAATATTTGCAAACGTTTCTAGTATTTGTTTTGTCTTTAGTCCCAGAATCCTGGAACTGCCACCCATGTTTATCATCATTTTCACTCAATAATGCATTTGTTAAGTCTTTGCATTGCAATGGGAGGTAAAGGTCAGGATGAAACCTTTACAGAGATTTGAACTGTCTGAGACCGAGTACAAGACACCAACAGCAATAGATTATAATCACTACCTGATTATCCTGAATGACAAAGTCATACCATTTCTCAACACTTGATACTTTAAAGAATGTGCAGCTTTGTTCCAGGATAGAAAAGCATTCCACACAATGATCAGCCAGGAGAGCATTGCTACAAAATTATATTTCCTCCAGACTCAATTGGACATAATGTATGTTTTACGTCGACTGAATAACTGCAGAGAAGATTTTTTAAAATGATTTATGAGATCCAGGAGTCCTGTCCCATTGGAAAAGCAAACGCAGAACAAGGTCTACTTGGTTTATGATGGAGAGATTCCCCGTCACACCCATTTGGCTTTACACTTTGTTGATGATCAAATCAGGAAGAAATGTAACAGAGTTATTGGCAGGCAATGCTGTAACAATAGAAGCTGCAGAGTTGACTTTGTAAGAGTTCAATACTTTTGGAGAGACATTTCAAATAGGAAACAGTAAAGTTATAAAAGGTCATGTCATTATGCTTTTTTTAGTTTGCAAGAAAAAATATGTTGCCCACAAATGGCTCCATTTGCCATTTACAGTAAATGGCCTTAAGATTTCAAAGTTAGTCAGATTTTGAAGGATTATGAAATGGATTTCAATGTTCCAAATTGTACCTTCCTGAGATATTGGCAGTGACTCCTCGAGGAAAACATCATGGTGTTGTGTGAGGAACAAAACCTATCAACAGAAAATAATAGTGGCACAAAGGCATATTCCAGTAAGGTTTCAGGACACTCCACTGGCCGTATTGCATTTACGTCCATTGCGAACTGAAGATACTTTCCCGAGGTTGGCGTCGGAATCAATGACTGTTCCTGAACCTTAATACCAGGAGGGCAGTCTCAAAATGATTTTATTGTTATGATGTTGTTATCTTAAAGATATTCATGCCTTACTTCAGATGATGCAGTCAGTGTCAAAAACTGTTCTATTTCAGCTACAATTTTTTTAGAATAGTATCTGAAAATTGTCCACTTTTAGATTGTTATAATATATACTACTACTAATAATAATCTTTATTAGTGTCACAAGTAGGCTTACATTAACACTGCAATGAAGTTACTGTGAAAAGCCCCTGATCGGTGCTTGTTCGGGTACGCTGAGGGAGTATTCAGAATGTCCAATTCATCTAACAAGCACGTCTTTTGGGACTGTTGGGAGGAAACCGGAGCACCTGGAGGAAACCCACGCAGACACGGGGAGAATGTGCAGACTCCGCACAGATAGTGACCCAAGCTGGGAATCAAACCCAGGTCCTTGGAGCTGTGAAGCAACAGTGCTAACCATTGTGCTACCATACCGCCCATAGCAGATTGGGAAGTCATCTTCATGACAGTTTTCGCAGAAAATGCATTTGGAAAGCTTAAATTGTAACATGACATTGTCTAATGACTCAGTCAAGGAAGGTCTCTTTTTAATAATCTTTATTGTCACAAGTAGGCTTACATTACACTGCAATGAAGTTACTGTGAAAAGCCCCAAGTCACCACATTCCGGCTCCTGCTCGGGTGCACAGAGGGAGACTTCAGAATGTCCAATTCACCTAACAACACGTCTTTCGGGACTTGTGGGAGGAAACCGGAGCACCCAGAGGAAACCCACACAGACGCGGGGAGAACGTGCAGACTCAACACAGACAGTGGCCCAAGCCGGGAATCGAACCTGGGACCATGGAGCTGTGAAGCAACAATGCTACCCAATGTGCTACCGTCCTGCCCTAGTCTGCTGCCTTTAGACGAATAAGTTTGTAGTTCAGGCTCACCTGGATTGTAATAAATATCCAAGTGGAAGGGAATGTGGCATCTCAATGGGCTGTTCTGTTTAGCTACTTTCAAAGTCAAAAATACCCTCCAAACTGGCATCAGAATTGAAGTGTGGATTAGCAAAGAAAAAATAAATCACATTTATGATCAGTATAAAAGAAAAGCTTGACAGGCGAGGCTGACCCAGAATCTCCTGAAAAAGTTCCAGAAGCTGCCTGCACCAGGAGATGCTGATCCCTCAGGGCATGGAGCTGGATGCATTGTGCTCTTACATTAAGAATAAATATGAGCTTGAACCTATTAATGGCATCTTGTTGAAAGCAGTTTAGAGTTGACTGAAAGGATGCTCTGGATGTAAAGTTAAAAAATATGTTTTAAATGAACTGAGATCTATGAATGAAAGAGCTTGAACTGTGTGGTCATAGATTATTTCCATGTTATCAATATAATTGGGGAAATTTGATATTACCTTTAAAATAATTATTCTTAAAATTATTGTTACAAATCATTGTTATTGTTACAGATTAAAGCTGGAAATGATGAGAACAGTACAATTCAGATTATTTTTACAAAATGCTGCTTCTTGAATTGAATTATGGTGTGTTCCATTTTGTGGTATCTTTGTGATGTGGCACGTCAGGGTTTAATACACTGGAAAATTCTGAATTTCCCATAATACCCCCCCCCCAATTCCCCGCACCATAATTCTTTGCACAGTGGGCACGATTCTGCAGACTCTAAAGTCTGCTGAACGGCACTGAGTGGGGTGTTTCTTGGTGCTGACCCCGCGATTTCTTGGCTTCCATGGCATGTGGGAGGCTTTCAACTGTAAGTTGATAGTAATTCAGGACCTGCACGTTCCTGTAAGAATGAAGGGTAAGAACGGCAAGTTTCGGTAACTTTGGATGATGAGAGATAGTGTGAGCCTAGTCAAAAAGAAAAAGGAAGCATTTGTCAAGGCGAGGAGGCTGGGAACACACAAAGCAAGTGTGGAATACAAGGAAAGTTGAAAGAAACTTAAGCAAGTAGTGAGAAGGGTTAAAAGAGATCTCGAAAAGTCATTGGCCTGCAGGATTAAGGAAAATCCCACGGCTTTTTATAGATATATAAAGAGCAAGAGGGTAGCCAGGGAGAGGGTTGGTCCACTCAAGCAAAGGGGAGGAAATCCATGCGTGGAGCCGAGGAAATGGGTGAGATATTAAATGAATACTTTGCATCAGTATTCACCAAAGAGAAGGACTTGGTGGATGATGAGTCTGGGGAAGGGTGTTTAGATAGTTTGGGTCATGTTGAGATCAAAAAGAAGGAGGTATTGGGGGTCTTGAAAAACATTAAGTTAGATAGGTCCCCAGGACCTGAAAGCTGAGAGGCAGGGGAGGAAATTGCTGGGGCCTTGAGAGAAATGTTTGTATCCTCACTGGCTACACAGGAGGTCCCAGAGGATTGGAGAATAGCCAATGTTGTTCCTTTGTTTAAGGGTAGCAGGTAAATACAGGCCGGTGAGCCTCACGCAGTGGTAGGGAAATTATTGGGGAGGATTCTTCGAGACAGGATTTAGTCCCACTTGGAAATAAGTGGACACATTAGCGAGAGGCACCATGGTTCTGTGAAGGGGAGGTCGTGTCTCACTAACTTGATCGAGTTTTTTGAGGAAGTGAGGAAAATGATTGATGAGGGTAGGGCAGTGGATGTTGTCTGCATGGACTTCAGTAAGGCCTTTGACAAAGTCCCTCATGACAGACTGGTACAGAAGGTGAAGTTGCATGGGATCAGAGGTGAGCTGGCAAGGTGGATACAGACCTGGCTCGGTCAGAGAAGACAGAGGTTAGCAGTGGAAGGGTGCGTTTCTGAATGGAGGGTTGTGAATAGTGGCGTTCCTCAGGGATCAATGCTGGGACCTTTGCTGTTTGTAATATATATAAATGATATGGAGGAAAATGTAACTGGTTTGGTAAGTAAGTTTGCAGATGACACAAAGGTTGGAGGTATGGTAGCACAGTGGTTAGCACTGTTGCTTCACAGCGCCAGGGTCCCAGGTTCGATTCCCGCTTGGGTCACTGTCTGTGAGAAATCTGCACGTTCTCTGTGTGTCTGCGTGGGTGTCCTCCCACAAGTCCCGAAAGACATGCTTGTTAGATAAATTGGACATTCTGAATTCTCTCTGTGTACCGGACAGGCGCTGGAGTGTGGCGACTAGGGGCTTTTCACAGTAAGTTTATTGCTGTGTTAATGTAGGCCTACTTGTGACACTAATAAAGATTATTATTATTATGGTGGAATTGCAGATAGCGATGTGGACCGTTAGAAGATACAGCAGGATAGATATATCAGTTGGAGACTTGGACAGAGAGATAGCAGGTGAGGTTTTCTCTGGACAAATGTGAGGTAATGCATTTTGGAAGGTCTAATACAGATGGGAAATATACAGTAAATGGCAGATCCCTTATGAGTATTGATATGATGAGTATTCCCGTACCAACCTCCCCAAACAGGCGCCGGAATGTGGCGACTAGGGGCTTTTCACAGTAACTTCATTTGAAGCCTACTTGTGACAATAAGCGATTTTCATCTCATTTTCATTTCATAAGCAGCGGGATCTGGGTGTACAGGTAGACAAGTCACTGAAAGTGGCAATGCAGGTGGAGAATGTAGTCGAGAAGGCATATGGCAGGCATACCTTCATCGGCCGGGGCATTGAGTTTTAAAATTGGCAAGTCATGTTGCAGCTTTATCGAACTTTAGTTAGGCCACACTTGGAGTAGTGTTCAATTCTGGTCGCCACACTACCAGAAGGATGTGGAGGATTTGAAGAGGGTACAGAAAAGATTTACCAGGATGTTGCCTGGTATGGAGGGCATTAGCTATGAGAAGAGGTTGGAGATACTTGGTTTGTTCTCACTAGAATGAAGGAGGGTGAGGGATGACCTGATAGAAGTCTGCAAGATTATGAGCGGCATGGACAGAGTGGATAGTCAGAAGCTTTTTTCCCTGGGTAGGAGAGTCAATTACTCGGGGACATAGGGTTAAGGTGTGAGGGGCAAGGTTTAGAGGAGATGTACGAGGCAAGGTTTTTACACAGAGGGTAGTGGGAGCCTGGAACCCGCTGCCGGGGGAGGTAGGGGAAGCAGATACGATAGTGACTTTTAAGGCGCATCTTGACAAGTACCTGAATAGGATGGGGATAGAGGGATATGGGCCCCGGAAGGGTAGGGGGTTTAAGTTCAGACGGGCAGCATGGTCGGTGCAAGCTTGGAGGGCCGAAGGGCCTGTTCCTGTGCTGTAATTTTCTTTGTTCTTTGTTCTTTACTTGGCTGTCAACCCCCTGTCGAGGCAACTCTAAGTCATTTCCTGCACAGGCGGATTGGGGTGCCATTTTTAAAGGCAGCCCCAATCTTTCGACCCTCCCCTCTGCGCTTCAGCACCCCTGTGGCTTCAGCACCCCTACTTCACCCAACCTACTTCTTCTGGGGTTCTCGAGCCCACCTCAAGCCCCTCTAATGGACAAGGCTCCCTGGCATGGGCAACCTGGCACCATGGCACTGCCAGTCTGGCACCCTTGCAGAGCTGCTAATCTGGAAGTGCCAGCCTGGCACCCTGGCAGTGCCAGAGTGGCACTGTAGGGTGCTCAGGTGGCAGTGCCAAAATGCCAGGCTGGTAGTGCCAAGGTGCCCAGGTGCCAGGGGGAATGCCAGGATGCCAACTTGCCCTCTCCCTAAATGGCTGGGGGTCTCAACTCTCCAGCGAGACCTCCAAGGTGTTCTACACGATTGGTTCACGATTTTGTGAAACTGGCGCCCAATTGAGGCCTTGCTGGTGAGGCCAGTGAATTCCGGGCCCCGGGAAAATAGGGCGAGCACATATTTAAATGAGCCATTAGCCTAATATAACCGTGCACGCCTGGATTCCGCTCAGTAAGAGCGAGAATCAGATCGTAACGCGCCGCGAGATTGCGTTGAATCTTGCGAGACGTTTCGATGCTGCCCTCTCGTGAGATTTTCCCGAGGTCTGGTCCCCCGCCGCCCACAACAACACAAATGCTACCCCAGCCCTCCCCCCAAAGCATGAATGCATGAGGTTGACCCAACTGCCCCATTGGATCCCCATTTGATACCCCCCCAATTAGACCCCCATATTGAAGACACCCATCAGACCTCACCAATCAGACCCCCCATTCGACCCCCATCAGACCCCCCATATCAGGAGTCATCATCAGAGACCCCATTTTAGAGGCCCCCCCATAACAGAGAAGCCCCATTAGAGACCCCCCAGATCAGAGGTCCCCCCATATCAGAGACCCCCCAGATCGGGGGTCCCCCCATATCAGAGACCCCCCAGAAAGAGACCTCGCATCAGAATGTTTCAGTTGGAATCTTTCCTCATGTGTGTTCCAAGTCTTCATCAATAGCATCCATGGTACCTGTTTTTCCAGGGTCTATATTTAAACCAAATTTCTCCCTTCTCATTCTTTTGGGTGCATGAAACAAGCAATCCCCTTAATCAAAATGCAGCTTCGAACTTTTTTTCAGTTTTTTTTATTGTGGTTTGACTTTTTTCTGAATAGTGGCCTCTACAGAGTTGGAAGACTCTGGATTCTCCGATTCTGAGACTAAGTGCTGGTGCCGGCGTGGAAAGGTGGCATTTTACGATGGCAAAAACGGCGCACAATGGCAACCGATCCTCCATCTGGGGGGGGGGAGCTAGCAGGCACGCATCATAGAGCAATGAGCTGGAAAATTGGCGGGTCCGTAGCCGTGCACGCACACGGCGGCAGCCTACAGCAGCCACACCGTGCAACATGGCCCCCGCCGACCCCGGACCTGGCCTGCCTAATAGTGCCCCCCTTTGTCAGGATTGCCACACCTGGACCATCCCCCACCAGTGCCTCCAGCCCCCGCCAAAGTCCCTCCCTGCCCGCGGAGCGGCCCTCCCCCGACTGTGGCAGCGTTGGTCTGAGTCTGCAGCTGCCACGCCGCGTTCCTGACGGGTGAGACCAGACTCGACTGGCGTCGTCGGGAACTCGGCCAGTCGGGGACGGAGCTTCGGGGGGAGGGTCTCAGGTAACATCCTGAGGCCATCCATATGGCGTGCGGCGTACTCCTAGAGTACGCTGTTTTGGAGGTTTTATTAGGGATGTTGTACAAAAATCTAAGATGCAGAATGTGTTGTGTTAATCACCCTGGGGTAACACGGACTGCAACTGGACGCAGTTGTACTTGAAAGTAGACTCCAAACTTTGGTGTTGGTTCAATATGCTTTATTGAACTTGTTAAGCAGTGCACACAGTTCGCTGTGGGCTTGACACTCTATTAATCTAAGCGTACGAGAATTAACTAGATTAGCTCTGAGCCACGTGCAGAAGGTGCTAACTGATATATACACCCTGACTGTCACTCCAGTTGTCACCAGTGGAAAGAGGCAGAGTGTTGATGCCTCGTGTGTTTTATAGTGGGAGACCACCTTCTAGTGTTCTGCCTGGTGATTGGTTGTGTTCTGTCCTGTGTGTTGATTGGCTGTACTGGGTGTCTGTCACTGCCTGTCTGTATCTCATTATGCGCATGAATGCATATCATGACATCTCCCCCTTTTTAAAAAAATGTTGGTTGCTTGGAGTATATGCGACTGTATTTACATGTAGAACTATTTACATTAAATGGCGAGTGGATGAAAGCGAGTGGATGAATATATACATAAGAGGTGTCTAGCGTGCAGATACAAAACAAAATTTACAAGATAAATGTCTATCAGTCCAATCTTTGGGGCTTGTCGACCGCCTGAGAGGTGGAGGTGGGGACGACGGCGCCTTGACAGGTGGGACTGCTGCCAGATTGGTGGCCTCATGGTGCGAGGCATCCGGAGGAGGCACGACAACATATGGAAGAGTAGGATCTGGTGGTGGGCAAGCAACTTTGCGCAGTGCCCTTCTGTTGCGCCTGACAATGGAGCCATCAGCCATACGAACCACAAAAGATCTGGGAGCAGCCTGTCGAACAACAGCTGGAGCTGACCAGCCTCCATCAGGTAGCTTGATCCGAACAGCATCTTCCAGAGATAGCGCAGGCAAATCGGTAGCATGAGCATCATACGTCAGCTTTTGCCGGTTCCTGAGTTGCTGCACCTTTTGCAGCACTGGGAGGTGATCCAGGTCTGGCAAGTGTATGGCTGGAACAGTCGTCCGCAGGTCTCCATTCATGAGGAGTTGAGCCGGAGACATACCGGTGGACAGAGGGGTTGCCCTGTACGCCAACAGTGCAAGGTTGAAGTCAGAAGCAGAGTCTGCAGCCTTGCAGAGCAGTTGCTTCACTATATGGACCTCTTTGTCAACCTTCCCGTTGGACTGCGGGTAGTGTGGGCTTGAGGTGATGTGGTTGAATTGGTACGACTTGGCGAAATTGGACCACTCTTGGCTGTGGAAGCAGGGACCATTGTCACTCATGACAGTGAGTGGAATACATTGCCTGGCAAATGTCTCCTTGCAGGCCTTGATGACTGTCCTTGATGTGAGGTCTGACAGCTTCACAAATTCCGGGTAATTTGAGAAGTAATTCATGATGAGCCCATAGTGACGCCCATTGGCGTGAAAAAGGTTGATTCCCTTGGACCACGGAGAGGTCACAATCTCATGTTGCTGGAGTGTTTCTATTGTTTGAGTAGGCTGGAAACGCTGGCAGGTCGGACAATTGAGGACCATGTTGGATATGTCCTGGCTGATTCCAGGCCAATAAACAGCCTGCCGGGTCCTGCGCCTGCACTTTGCGACACCTAGGTGTCCCTCGTGGATTTGTTTGAGCACTGAGCTCTGCAGACTGTGAGGAATAATGATATGATCTAGCTTGAGGAGGGTCCCCTCAACGACTGTCAGGTCGTCCTTCACATGAAAGAACTGAGGGCATTGCCCTTTTGCCAGCCATTTGCAAGGTGGTGCATTACACGTTGCAGAAGAGGGTCTTTGGCAGTCTCTTCACGAATGCTGATCACTCTTTCATCTGAGATCGGGAGGTTGCTGGCACAAAGCTGCACCTGTGCCTCAATCTGGTGGATGAAGTCAACCTGTTCACAGAGCGAGGTGATGGAGCGGGACAGGACATCCGCAATTATCTGCTCCTTGCCTGGTGTGTATACTAACTCAAAATCGTACCTTCGGAGTCAAAGGAGAGTGCGCTGAAACCTGGGCGTCATGTCATTCAAGTCCTTATGAATGGTATGGACCAAGGGTCTGTGGTCAGTCTCCACTGTGAATGTAGGTAGACCGTAGACGTAGTCATGGAACTTTACAATGCCGGTTAGGAGGCCCAGGCACTCTTTTTCTATTTGGGCGTACCTCTGTTCAGGAACAGTCATGGCCCTTGACGCATAAGCAACTGGAGCCCAGGGCGAGGAGTCGTCCCTCTGGAGGAGCACCGCACCAATGCCGTCCTGGCTTGCATCCGTGGAGATTTCTGTTTCCCTGTCCGGGTCAAAAAACGCCAGTACCGGAACAGTGGTGAGCTTTGCTTTGAGCTTGAGCCACTCTGCTTGATGTGTGGGTAGCCACTGGAATGCAGTGGACTTCTTCACCAGATGCCTGAGAGCCGTGGTGTGTGAGGCCAAGTAGGGAATGAATTTTCCCAAGATGTTCACCATTCCAAGGAAGCGTAGTACTACCTTCTTGTCTTCCGGGATCTTCATGGCGTTAATGGCCTTGACCTTGTCCGAATCTGGTCGAACACCCTTCTGGGATATCTGGTCGCTCAAGAACTTGATGGTTGACATGCCAAAGGACCTTGTTCAGCTTGAGGCCGTTTGCATGGACACGTCGAAAGACTTGTTTGAGACGAGATCTGTGTTCCTCGTGGGTCGTGGACCATATGATTACATCATCTACGTAGGCATGCACACCCTCAATGCCCTCCATCATCTGCTCCATGATCCTATGGAAGATTTCAGAGGCTGAGACAATGCCGAACGGCCTATGTTTATAACAGTACCTGCCAAATGGTGTGTTGAACGTGCAGAGCTTCCTGCTGGACTCGTCCAGTTGTATCTTCCAGAAACCACGGGATGCACGTGAAGAATTTGGCCTGTGCCATCTCACTGGTCAGTTCCTCCCGCTTTGGGATCGGGTAGTTTTCCCGCATTATGTTCTGGTTGAGATCTTTGGGATCTATGCATATCCGCAACTCTCCTGTGGGCTTCTTCACACAGACCATTGAGCGGACCCAGTCAGTTGGTTCCGTCACTTTGGAGATGATGCCCTGGTCTTGGAGCTCCTGTAGCTGTGCCTTTAAACGTTCCTTCAGAGCATGGATTACAGGCGTGGCATCAGGCCTGAGTAGGATCTTGTAGCAGTATGGCAGAGTGCCCATTCTATCAAACACATCCGGATATTGAGCAAGGATGTCATCAATGTCAGCCTGAAGATCCACATTGGAAGGAGACATGGCATGGACTCGCTGTACGAGGTTGAGTAGCATGCATCGGCACCAAGCAGGGATGCCTTATCAGGCTTGACGATTTTGAATCGCAGTGTGACATTGATGTTCTTGTTGGAGACAAATAGATGACAAGATCCTAGTGCAGTTATGATATTGCCATTATAATCGAGGAGCTGGCTGGCTGGCGGAAGAATTTTGGGTTGCTTTTTACTGCGGTCAAAATCAGCTTGAGAGATAAGATTGGCAGAAGCACCAGTGTCCAGCATGAACTGGATGCTGCATTGATTAACTTGTATGACAGCACGCCATTCATCCGCGGAATCCACATTGAGGATAGATAGGCGCCTTGCTGAATTTGAAGAGGCATACTCACATGTAGTGATGATGCCCACACAATAGGGCGACTCCAGGCAGTCGTCCTCTGGATCTGTAGTGCTAACAGGATCAGAATCCTATAAACCTTGTTGGACACTCCGAACATGCCTGCGTTGGAATTGGGAGCGCTGCCCCTTGACTGGTGGTGCAGACCTGCAAAAGGCTGCATAATGTCCAGGCTTCCCGCAATTTAAACATCGCCAGCCTTTTGCTAGGCATTGCCGCTTTAAGTGGGCGGTGCCGCAGTTCGGGCATGTCATGACGTTGATGTCGTTACGCTCCGTGCATCGTCGCGCATGCGCAGTTCAGTCAGCCGATGTTCGCACCTGCGCAGTTTGGTTTTCGGCCGTTTCGTTCTCCGTGTTGCACATGCGCGGGGCCCCGGGAAAAGCACGCAAAATGGCCGCTTTCATCAATACTGAGGCGCTGCATCCGGGCCCTGAACTTTTATGCCACGGGGTCATTCCTGGTGCTGAGTGGGGACCTGTCCGGCATCTCGCAGGCATCGGTGCACCGGTGCATCCGTGCAATGACAGACGCCCTATATGCCATTGCAGACCGCTACATCCAGTTCCCTGTGCACCGGGCCAGCCAGGATGCCCATGGTCCAGGGGGCGATCGATGGGACGCACGTCGCCGTGCGGCCACCTGCGGATAACAGGGCCGTGTTCACCAATAGGAAGGGGACCTATTCCATGAACGTGCAGGTGGTCTGTGACCACCGCATGAGGATCCTGCACGTCTGCGCCCGGTACCCGGGCAGTGTACATGACTCATTCGTATTGGTGCAATCTTTCATCCCCACCACGTTCGAGGGATGCCCCCCCCCCCGGCTGAGGGGCTGGTTGCTGGGCGACAGTGGTTACCCGTTGCGGTCATGGCTGATATAGGGAGGGCACACACTGATGCGGTGAACCGCTACAACGATGCCCATGCAGCGACCAGGGGTGTGATAGAGAGGTGCTTTGGGCTGCTAAAGATGCGCTTCAGGTGCCTGGACCGCTCTGGAGGGGCCCTCCAGTACCCGTCAGATAGGGTCGGCCGCATCGTTGTGGTCTGCTGCGTCCTGCACAACATAGCCCAGCAGAGGGGCGATGTGCTGCAGGCAGAAGAGGGGGAAGGGGCGGAACAGCAAGACGAGGCGCAGGCCTTCCTAGAAGAGGAGGATGGGGGCAATGGTCAGGGCAGACGGGCTGGACATGGACGGGAGGCTGCCCACCATTACCGGCTGGGCCAGCGGGCACGGGACAGGCTGATAGCCGCCCGGTTCACAATCTAGGGGGACGTGAGAATCGCCGCGTACCACCAGCCTACCACCCTCACCTCACTCACCCACCACCAACCACCCTCACTCCACCACCCACCAGCCTACCACCCTCACCTCACCCACCCAACACCAACCCCCCGCACCCCACCCGCATGCACACCACTCCTCCATTGCACATCCACCTGCGGCACAACGGGCCGGGCTCACACGGTCGCCAGTGGAAGCGTGTCTATTGCAGGCCATGGAGGATGATGACAACCCGCTCTGCGATGAGCTCTGGGCTCTACATCGTCTGACCCATGGCCACGGTACCACCCTCCACCCGGACCGTCCCTGCATGCGGCCGTGACACTGCATCGCACGGTCCTGTCGTCGGCCCGGGGGGATGGCGAGGGCGACCCAGGGGAGAGGGTGGGGCACACTCACCTGAGGCCGCGTTCTATTACCCCTCACTCACCCACTGGCGCTCACCTCACACCACACCCCGCACACGTCGGACAGAGCACAAAGGCAGCTTCTGTAGGTGTGAAAGTGATTTTAAAAACAAACAGTTCACACACGTTCCCTAGCCCCAGAACTAATCTGTGCCCTGCACCCGTGCCAACTTACTCAGTGTCTAATTTTTTGCCTTACTACATCGAGGTGGTTCCGCAGACGGTACAGCAGAACTGGAGGTGGACTCCTGTGATTGCTGCCGTGTGACTAGGGACACCTTTGCCGGCCGTTTCCTGGGGCAGCCCGGCCTAGATGGGCCAGGCTGCGGCCCAGGCGACTGGGATGGGGAGCTGCCAGCCTGTCCTGCCCGTTGCCCACCAGATACACCTGAGACGGAAGGGGGGGTGCCCGAGGTGTCGCAGTGTACCGGGACCTCCCCTACAGGGGGACCTGGAACGGGTCCCAGCACCTCCTCCTCCCTCGGGGTGTCCGATGGCCCTCGGGCCTCTACACAGGTCGGGGATGCAAACGGACCGAGCACCCAATGCCCCCCCGACACCTGGTGCTGCCAGTCCTGGAGGCCCGCCCTGGTATCAACAAGGGTCTGCAAGTTTACAGCGCCAAGGCCTGCTGAGACTGGGCCACGGCGTTGAGCGCCTCTGCGATCTGCTGCTGGCTCTGGCTCATGGCTTCCTGTCAGAGGGCAGCCATGTCCTGGGCCACGGATCCAGCCCGCACGGAACGTCCCAAGCCTTGCTACCCATGTCCGACACCGTCGCACCCATTGCCTCCACCGCGGACGCCACTAGTGCGGCTTCGGTCTGGATGGCACACATGACCGACACCACTCCCGCTCCTGCACGTGGGTGGACTCCTCCACCTGCGTCTGCAGCTGCCGCAAGCCGGCCGTCACCCACTCCGATTGTCCCTTGGTCCGTGGCTGCATCTGGTCTGTGGGTGGGTGTGGTAACTCCAGAAACGCGGGACCCGTCTGGGGGGCAGGTGGTTGCCTGCGCCGGGCTGCCCTCCGACCGCCCAGCCCCTCGCCTGCTCCTGCCTCCACCTGCTGTACCGGGACGGGTGTGTTGTGCTCACCAGTTAGTGTCCCAGATGCCTCACCGCTAAAGTGCCCAACCGAGGTGAGTGTCTCTGCGATGGTGCAGGGTTTAGGAGATGGCAGTGGCATAGTGTTGTGCTCCTCATCCAACCCGACCTCCAGGGTCCCTTGGAGTGGTGATTCCTGTCCATCCGTCCCCTCTGTGCGGGTGTCGTGTCCCTCAGTGCCGTGTGCGTCAGTGTCCTGTGCGCGGTATCCTCTGCGTTGGTGTCTTGGGCGTCAGTGTCCTGGGTAGGTGTGTCCTGGGTAGGTGTGTCCTGGGTGTGTGTGTCCTGGGTGTGTGTGTCCTGGGTGGGTGTGTCCTGGGTGGGTGTGTCCTGGGTGGGTGTGTCCTGAGTAGGTGTGTCCTGAGTAGGTGTGTCCTGAGTAGTTGTGTCCTGGGTGGGTGTGTCCTGGGTGGGTGTGTCCTGAGTAGGTGTGTCCTGGGTGGGTGTGTCCTGGGTGGGTGTGTCCTGAGTAGGTGTGCCCTGGGTAGGTGTGTCCTGAGTAGGTGTGTCCTGGGTGGGTGTGTCCTGGGTGGGTGTGTCCTGAGTAGGTGTGTCCTGAGTAGGTGTGTCCTGGGTGGGTGTGTCCTGAGTAGGTGTGTCCTGGGTAGGTGTGTCCTGGGTGGGTGTGTCCTGAGTAGGTGTGTCCTGGGTGGGTGTGTCCTGAGTAGGTGTGTCCTGGGTGGGTGTGTCCTGGGTAGGTGTGTCCTGAGTAGGTGTGTCCTGAGTAGATGTTTCCTGAGTGGGTGTGCCTGGGTGGGAGTGTCCTGAGTAGATGTGTCCTGGGTGGGTGTGTCCTGAGTAGGTGTGTCCTGGGTGGGTGTGTCCTGGGTGGGTGTGTCCTGAGTAGGTGTGTCCTGGGTAGGTGTGTCCTGAGTAGGTGTGTCCTGAGTAGGTGTGTCCTGAGTAGGTGTGTCCTGGGTGGGTGTGTCCTGGGTGGATGTGTCCTGAGTAGTTGTGTCCTGGGTAGGTGTGTCCTGAGTAGATGTGTCCTGGGTGGGTGTGTCCTGGGTGGGTGTGTCCTGAGTAGGTGTGTCCTGAGTAGGTGTGTCCTGGGTGGGTGTGTCCTGAGTAGGTGTGTCCTGGGTAGGTGTGTCCTGGGTGGGTGTGTCCTGAGTAGGTGTGTCCTGGGTGGGTGTGTCCTGAGTAGGTGTGTCCTGGGTGGGTGTGTCCTGGGTGGGTGTGTCCTGAGTAGGTGTGTCCTGAGTAGATGTGTCCTGGGTGGGTGTGTCCTGGGTGGGTGTGTCCTGAGTAGGCGTGTCCTGGGTGGGTGTGTCCTGAGTAGGTGTGTCCTGGGTGGGTGTGTCCTGAGTAGGTTTGTCCTGAGTAGATGTGTCCTTGGTGGGTGTGTCCTGAGTGGGTGTGTCCTGAGTAGGTGTGTCCTGAGTGTGTGTGTCCTGGGTGTGTGTGTCCTGGGTGGGTGTGTCCTGGGTGGGTGTGTCCTGATTAGGTGTGCCCTGAGTAGGTGTGTCCTGGGTGGGTGTGTCCTGGGTGGGTGTATCCTGGGTGGGTGTGTCCTGAGTAGGTGTGTCCTGGGTGGGTGTGCCCTGAGTAGGTGTGTCCTGAGTAGGTGTGTCCTGGGTGGGTGTGTCCTGAGTAGGTGTGTCCTGGGTGGGTGTGTCCTGGGTGGGAGTGTCCTGAGTAGGTGTGTCCTGGGTGGGTGTGTCCTGGGTGGGTGTGTCCTGAGTAGGTGTGTCCTGGGTGGGTGTGTCCTGAGTAGGTGTGTCCTGGGTGGGTGTGTCCTGGGTGGGAGTGTCCTGAGTAGGTGTGTCCTGGGTGGGTGTGTCCTGGGTGGGTGTGTCCTGAGTAGGTGTGTCCAGGGTGGGAGTGTCCTGAGTAGGTGTGTCCTGGGTGGGTGTGTCCTGGGAGGGTGTGTCCTGAGTAGGTGTGTCCTGGGTGGGTGTGTCCTGAGTAGGTGTGTCCTGAGTAGATGTGTCCTGGGTGGGTCTGTCCTGAGTGGGTGTGTCCTGAGTAGGTGTGTCCTGGGTGGGTGTGTCCTGGGTGGGTGTGTCCTGGGTGGGTGTGTCCTGAGTAGGTGTGTCCTGAGTAGGTGTGTCCTGGGTGGGTGTGTCCTGGGTGGGTGTGTCCTGGGTGGGAGTGTCCTGGGTGGGAGTGTCCTGAGTAGGTGTGTCCTGGGTGGGTGTGTCCTGAGTAGATGTGTCCTGGGTGGGTGTGTCCTGGGTGGGTGTGTCCTGGGTGGGTGTGTCCTGGGTGGGTGTGTCCTGGGTGGGTGTGTCCTGGGTGGGTGTGTCCTGGGTAGGTGTGTCCTGGTTAAGTGTGTCCTGGGTAGGTGTGTCCTGGCTGGGTGTGTCCTGGGTAGGTGTGTCCTGGGAGGGTGTGTCCTGGGTGGGTGTGTCCTGGGTAGGTGTGTCCTGGTTGGGAGTGTCCTGAGTAGGTGTGTCCTGGGTGGGTGTGTCCTGGGTGGGTGTGTCCTGAGTAGGTGTGTCCTGAGTAGGTGTGTCCTGGGTGGGTGTGTCCTGGGTGGGTGTGTCCTGAGTAGGTGTGTCCTGAGTAGGTGTGTCCTGGGTAGGTGTGTCCTGGGTGTGTGTGTCCTGAGTAGGTGTGTCCTGGGTAGGTGTGTCCTGGGTGGGTGTGTCCTGGGTAGGTGTGTCCTGGATGAGTGTGTCCTGGGTAGGTGTGTCCTGAGTAGGTGTGTCCTGAGTAGGTGTGTCCTGGGTGGGTGTGTCCTGGGTGGGTGTGTCCTGGATGGGTGTGTCCTGAGTAGGTGTGTCCTGAGTAGGTGTGTCCTGGGTAGGTGTGTCCTGAGTAGGCGTGTCCTGGGAGGTGTGTCCTGAGTGGGTGTGTCCTGAGTAGGTGTGTCCTGGGTGGGAGTGTCCTGAGTAGGTGTGTCCTGGGTGGGTGTGTCCTGGGTGGGTGTGTCCTGGGTGGGTGTGTCCTGGGTGGGTGTGTCATGGGTAGGTGTGTCCTGGGTGGGTGTGCCCTGGGTAGTTGTGTCCTGGGTGGGTGTGTCCTGGGTAGGTGTGTCCTGAGTAGGTGTGTCATGGGTGTGTGTGCCCTGAGTAGGTGTGTCCTGGGTAGGTGTGTCCTGGGTGGGAGTGTCCTGAGTAGGTGTGTCCTGAGTAAGTGTGTCCTGGATAGGTGTGTCCTGGGTGGGTGTGTCCTGGGTGGGTGTGTCCTGAGTAGGTGTGTCCTGAGTAGGTGTGTCATGGGTGTGTGTGCCCTGAGTAGGTGTGTCCTGGGTAGGTGTGTCCTGGGTGGGAGTGTCCTGGAGAGGTGTGTCCTGAGTAGGTGTGTCCTGGGTGGGAGTGTCCTGGGTAGGTGTGTCCTGGGTAGGTGTGTCCTGGGTGGGTGTGTCCTGGGTGGGTGTGTCCTGGGTGGGTGTGTCCTGGGTGGGTGTGTCCTGAGTAGGTGTGTCCTGAGTAGGTGTGTCATGGGTGTGTGTGCCCTGAGTAGGTGTGTCCTGGGTAGGTGTGTCCTGGGTGGGTGTGCCCTGAGTAGGTGTGTCCTGGGTAGGTGTGTCCTGGGTGGGTGTGTCCTGGGTGTGTGTGTCCTGAGTAGATGTGTCCTGGGTAGGTGTGTCCTGGGTGGGTGTGTCCTGTGTGGGTGTGTCCTGGGTGGGTGTGTCCTGGGTGGGAGTGTCCTTAGTAGGTGTGTCCTGGGTAGGTGTGTCCTGGGTGGGTGTGTCCTGGGTGGGTGTGTCCTGAGTAGGTGTGTCCTGAGTAGGTGTGTCCTGGGTGGGTGTGTCCTGGGTGGGTGTGTCCTGGGTGGGTGTGTCCTGGGTGGGTGTGTCCTGAGTAGGTGTGTCCTGGATGGGTGTGTCCTGGGTAGGTGTGTCCTGGGTGGGTGTGTCCTGAGTAGGTGTGTCCTGGGTAGGTGTGTCCTGGGTGGGTGTGGCCTGGGTGGGTGTGTCCTAGTAGGTGTGTCCTGAGTAGGTGTGTCCTGGGTCGGTGTGTCCTGGGTAGATGTGTCCTGGGTGGGTGTGTCCTGAGTAGGTGTGTCCTGAGTAGGTGTGTCCTGGGTGGGTGTGCCCTGAGTAGGTGAGTCTTGAGTAGGTGTGTCCTGGGTGGGTGTGTCCTGGGTGGCTGTGTCCTGGGTGGGTGTGTCCTTGGTGGGTGTGTCCTGAGTAGGTGTGTCCTGAGTAGGTGTGTCATGGGTGTGTGTGCCCTGAGTAGGTGTGTCCTGGGTAGGTGTGTCCTGGGTGGGTGTGCCCTGAGTAGGTGTGTCCTGGGTAGGTGTGTCCTGGGTGGGTGTGTCCTGGGTGGGTGTGTCCTGAGTAGATGTGTCCTGGGTAGGTGTGTCCTGAGTAGGTGTGTCCTGAGTAGATGTTTCCTGGGTGGGTGTGCCTGGGTGGGAGTGTCCTGAGTAGATGTGTCCTGGGTGGGTGTGTCCTGAGGAGGTGTGTCCTGGGTGGGTGTGTCCTGGGTGGGTGTGTCCTGGGTGGGTGTGTCCTGAGTAGGTGTGTCCTGGGTAGGTGTGTCCTGAGTAGGTGTGTCCTGAGTAGGTGTGTCCTGGGTGGGTGTGTCCTGGGTGGGTGTGTCCTGAGTAGTTGTGTCCTGGGTAGGTGTGTCCTGAGTAGATGTGTCCTGGGTGGGTGTGACCTGGGTGGGTGTGTCCTGAGTAGGTGTGTCCTGAGTAGGTGTGTCCTGGGTGGGTGTGTCCTGAGTAGGTGTGTCCTGGGTAGGTGTGTCCTGGGTGGGTGTGTCCTGAGTAGGTGTGTCCTGGGTGGGTGTGTCCTGAGTAGGTGTGTCCTGGGTGGGTGTGTCCTGGGTGGGTGTGTCCTGAGTAGGTGTGTCCTGAGTAGATGTGTCCTGGGTGGGTGTGTCCTGGGTGGGTGTGTCCTGAGTAGGCGTGTCCTGGGTGGGTGTGTCCTGAGTAGGTGTGTCCTGGGTGGGTGTGTCCTGAGTAGGTTTGTCCTGAGTAGATGTGTCCTTGGTGGGTGTGTCCTGAGTGGGTGTGTCCTGAGTAGGTGTGTCCTGAGTAGGTGTGTCCTGGGTGTGTGTGTCCTGGGTGGGTGTGTCCTGGGTGGGTGTGTCCTGAGTAGGTGTGCCCTGAGTAGGTGTGTCCTGGGTGGGTGTGTCCTGGGTGGGTGTGTCCTGGGTGGGTGTGTCCTGAGTAGGTGTGTCCTGGGTGGGTGTGCCCTGAGTAGGTGTGTCCTGAGTAGGTGTGTCCTGGGTGGGTGTGTCCTGAGTAGGTGTGTCCTGGGTGGGTGTGTCCTGGGTGGGAGTGTCCTGAGTAGGTGTGTCCTGGGTGGGTGTGTCCTGGGTGGGTGTGTCCTGAGTTGGTGTGTCCAGGGTGGGTGTGTCCTGAGTAGGTGTGTCCTGGGTGGGTGTGTCCTGGGTGGGAGTGTCCTGAGTAGGTGTGTCCTGGGTGGGTGCGTCCTGGGTGGGTGTGTCCTGAGTAGGTGTGTCCAGGGTGGGAGTGTCCTGAGTAGGTGTGTCCTGGGTGGGTGTGTCCTGGGAGGGTGTGTCCTGAGTAGGTGTGTCCTGGGTGGGTGTGTCCTGAGTAGGTGTGTCCTGAGTAGATGTGTCCTGGGTGGGTGTGTCCTGAGTGGGTGTGTCCTGAGTAGGTGTGTCCTGGGTGGGTGTGTCCTGGGTGGGTGTGTCCTGGGTGGGTGTGTCCTGAGTCGGTGTGTCCTGAGTAGGTGTGTCCTGGGTGGGTGTGTCCTGGGTGGGTGTGTCCTGGGTGGGAGTGTCCTGGGTGGGAGTGTCCTGAGTAGGTGTGTCCTGGGTGGGTGTGTCCTGAGTAGGTGTGTCCTGGGTGGGTGTGTCCTGGGTGGGTGTGTCCTGGGTGGGTGTGTCCTGGGTGGGTGTGTCCTGGGTGGGTGTGTCCTGGGTGGGTGTGTCCTGGGTGGGTGTGTCCTGGGTAGGTGTGTCCTGGTTAAGTGTGTCCTGGGTAGGTGTGTCCTGGCTGGGTGTGTCCTGGGTAGGTGTGTCCTGGGAGGGTGTGTCCTGGGTGGGTGTGTCCTGGGTAGGTGTGTCCTGGGTGGGAGTGTCCTGAGTAGGTGTGTCCTGGGTGGGTGTGTCCTGGGTGGGTGTGTCCTGAGTAGGTTTGTCCTGAGTAGGTGTGTCCTGGGTGGGTGTGTCCTGGGTGGGTGTGTCCTGAGTAGGTGTGTCCTGAGTAGGTGTGTCCTGGGTAGGTGTGTCCTGTGTGTGTGTCCTGAGTAGGTGTGTCCTGGGTAGGTGTGTCCTGGGTGGGTGTGTCCTGGGTAGGTGTGTCCTGGATGAGTGTGTCCTGGGTAGGTGTGTCCTGAGTAGGTGTGTCCTGAGTAGGTGTGTCCTGGGTGGGTGTGTCCTGGGTGGGTGTGTCCTGGGTGGGTGTGTCCTGAGTAGGTGTGTCCTGAGTAGGTCTGTCCTGGGTAGGTGTGTCCTGAGTAGGCGTGTCCTGGGAGGTGTGTCCTGGGTGGGTGTGTCCTGAGTAGGTGTGTCCTGGTAGGTGTGTCCTGGGTGGGAGTGTCCTGAGTAGGTGTGTCCTGGGTGGGTGTGTCCTGGGTGGGTGTGTCCTGGGTGGGTGTGTCCTGGGTGGGTGTGTCATGGGTAGGTGTGTCCTGGGTGGGTGTGTCCTGGGTAGTTGTGTCCTGGGTGGGTGTGTCCTGGGTAGGTGTGTCCTGAGTAGGTGTGTCATGGGTGTGTGTGCCCTGAGTAGGTGTGTCCTGGGTAGGTGTGTCCTGTGTGGGAGTGTCCTGAGTAGGTGTGTCCTGAGTAAGTGTGTCCTGGGTAGGTGTGTCCTGGGTGGGTGTGTCCTGGGTGGGTGTGTCCTGAGTAGGTGTGTCCTGAGTAGGTGTGTCATGGGTGTGTGTGCCCTGAGTAGGTGTGTCCTGGGTAGGTGTGTCCTGGGTGGGAGTGTCCTGGAGAGGTGTGTCCTGAGTAGGTGTGTCCTGGGTGGGAGTGTCCTGGGTAGGTGTGTCCTGGGTAGGTGTGTCCTGGGTGGGTGTGTCCTGGGTGGGTGTGTCCTGGGTGGGTGTGTCCTGAGTAGGTGTGTCCTGAGTAGGTGTGTCATGGGTGTGTGTGCCCTGAGTAGGTCTGTCCTGGGTAGGTGTGTCCTGGGTGGGTGTGCCCTGAGTAGGTGTGTCCTGGGTAGGTGTGTCCTGGGTGTGTGTGTCCTGGGTGTGTGTGTCCTGAGTAGATGTGTCCTGGGTAGGTGTGTCCTGGGTGGGTGTGTCCTGTGTGGGTGTGTCCTGGGTGGGTGTGTCCTGGGTGGGAGTGTCCTGAGTAGGTGTGTCCTGGGTAGGTGTGTCCTGGGTGGGTGTGTCCTGTGTGGGTGTGTCCTGAGTAGGTGTGTCCTGAGTAGGTGTGTCCTGGGTGGGTGTGTCCTGGGTGGGTGTGTCCTGGGTGGGTGTGTCCTGGGTGGGTGTGTCCTGAGTAGGTGTGTCCTGGATGGGTGTGTCCTGGGTAGGTGTGTCCTGGGTGGGTGTGTCCTGAGTAGGTGTGTCCTGGGTAGGTGTGTCCTGGGTGGGTGTGTCCTAGGTGGGTGTGTCCTAGTAGGTGTGTCCTGAGTAGGTGTGTCCTGGGTCGGTGTGTCCTGGGTAGATGTGTCCTGGGTGGGTGTGTCCTGAGTAGGTGTGTCCTGAGTAGGTGTGTCCTGGGTGGGTGTGCCCTGAGTAGGTGTGTCTTGAGTAGGTGTGTCCTGGGTGGGTGTGTCCTGGGTGGCTGTGTCCTGGGTGGGTGTGTCCTTGGTGGGTGTGTCCTGAGTAGGTGTGTCCTGAGTAGGTGTGTCATGGGTGTGTGTGCCCTGAGTAGGTGTGTCCTGGGTAGGTGTGTCCTGGGTGGGTGTGCCCTGAGTAGGTGTGTCCTGGGTAGGTGTGTCCTGGGTGGGTGTGTCCTGGGTGGGTGTGTCCTGAGTAGATGTGTCCTGGGTAGGTGTGTCCTGAGTAGGTGTGTCCTGAGTAGATGTTTCCTGGGTGGGTGTGCCTGGGTGGGAGTGTCCTGAGTAGATGTGTCCTGGGTGGGTGTGTCCTGAGTAGGTGTGTCCTGGGTGGGTGTGTCCTGGGTGGGTGTGTCCTGAGTAGGTGTGTCCTGGGTAGGTGTGTCCTGAGTAGGTGTGTCCTGAGTAGGTGTGTCCTGGGTGGGTGTGTCCTGGGTGGGTGTGTCCTGAGTAGTTGTGTCCTGGGTAGGTGTGTCCTGAGTAGATGTGTCCTGGGTGGGTGTGTCCTGGGTGGGTGTGTCCTGAGTAGGTGTGTCCTGGGTGGGTGTGTCCTGAGTAGGTGTGTCCTGGGTGGGTGTGTCCTGAGTAGGTTTGTCCTGAGTAGATGTGTCCTTGGTGGGTGTGTCCTGAGTGGGTGTGTCCTGAGTAGGTGTGTCCTGAGTAGGTGTGTCCTGGGTGTGTGTGTCCTGGGTGGGTGTGTCCTGGGTGGGTGTGTCCTGGGTGGGTGTGTCCTGAGTAGGTGTGCCCTGAGTAGGTGTGTCCTGGGTGGGTGTGTCCTGGGTGGGTGTGTCCTGAGTGGGTGTGTCCTGAGTAGGTGTGTCCTGGGTGGGTGTGCCCTGAGTAGGTGTGTCCTGAGTAGGTGTGTCCTGGGTGGGTGTGTCCTGAGTAGGTGTGTCCTGGGTGGGTGTGTCCTGGGTGGGAGTGTCCTGAGTAGGTGTGTCCTGGGTGGGTGTGTCCTGGGTGGGTGTGTCCTGAGTAGGTGTGTCCTGGGTGGGTGTGTCCTGAGTAGGTGTGTCCTGGGTGGGTGTGTCCTGGGTGGGAGTGTCCTGAGTAGGTGTGTCCTGGGTGGGTGTGTCCTGGGTGGGTGTGTCCTGAGTAGGTGTGTCCAGGGTGGGAGTGTCCTGAGTAGGTGTGTCCTGGGTGGGTGTGTCCTGGGAGGGTGTGTCCTGAGTAGGTGTGTCCTGGGTGGGTGTGTCCTGAGTAGGTGTGTCCTGAGTAGATGTGTCCTGGGTGGGTGTGTCCTGAGTGGGTGTGTCCTGAGTAGGTGTGTCCTGGGTGGGTGTGTCCTGGGTGGGTGTGTCCTGGGTGGGTGTGTCCTGAGTAGGTGTGTCCTGAGTAGGTGTGTCCTGGGTGGGTCTGTCCTGGGTGGGTGTGTCCTGGGTGGGAGTGTCCTGGGTGGGAGTGTCCTGAGTAGGTGTGTCCTGGGTGGGTGTGTCCTGAGTAGGTGTGTCCTGGGTGGGTGTGTCCTGGGTGGGTGTGTCCTGGGTGGGTGTGTCCTGGGTGGGTGTGTCCTGGGTGGGTGTGTCCTGGGTGGGTGTGTCCTGGGTGGGTGTGTCCTGGGTAGGTGTGTCCTGGTTAAGTGTGTCCTGGGTAGGTGTGTCCTGGCTGGGTGTGTCTTGGGTAGGTGTGTCCTGGGAGGGTGTGTCCTGGGTGGGTGTGTCCTGGGTAGGTGTGTCCTGGGTGGTAGTGTCCTGAGTAGGTGTGTCCTGGGTGGGTGTGTCCTGGGTGGGTGTGTCCTGAGTAGGTGTGTCCTGAGTAGGTGTGTCCTGGGTGGGTGTGTCCTGGGTGGGTGTGTCCTGAGTAGGTGTGTCCTGAGTAGGTGTGTCCTGGGTAGGTGTGTCCTGGGTAGGTGTGTCCTGGATGAGTGTGTCCTGGGTAGGTGTGTCCTGAGTAGGTGTGTCCTGAGTAGGTGTGTCCTGGGTGGGTGTGTCCTGGGTGGGTGTGTCCTGGGTGGGTGTGTCCTGAGTAGGTGTGTCCTGAGTAGGTGTGTCCTGGGTAGGTGTGTCCTGAGTAGGCATGTCCTGGGAGGTGTGTCCTGGGTGGGTGTGTCCTGAGTAGGTGTGTCCTGGTAGGTGTTTCCTGGGTGGGAGTGTCCTGAGTAGGTGTGTCCTGGGTGGGTGTGTCCTGGGTGGGTGTGTCCTGGGTGGGTGTGTCCTGGGTGGGTGTGTCCTGGGTAGGTGTGTCCTGGGTGGGTGTGTCCTGGGTAGTTGTGTCCTGGGTGGGTGTGTCCTGGGTAGGTGTGTCCTGAGTAGGTGTGTCATGGGTGTGTGTGCCCTGAGTAGGTGTGTCCTGGGTTGGTGTGTCCTGGGTGGGAGTGTCCTGAGTAGGTGTGTCCTGAATAAGTGTGTCCTGGGTAGGTGTGTCCTGGGTGGGTGTGTCCTGGGTGGGTGTGTCCTGAGTAGGTGTGTCCTGAGTAGGTGTGTCATGGGTGTGTGTGCCCTGAGTAGGTGTGTCCTGGGTAGGTGTGTCCTGGGTGGGAGTGTCCTGGAGAGGTGTGTCCTGAGTAGGTGTGTCCTGGGTGGGAGTGTCCTGGGTAGGTGTGTCCTGGGTAGGTGTGTCCTGGATGGGTGTGTCCTGGGTGGGTGTGTCCTGGGTGTGTGTGTCCTGGGTGGTTGTGTCCTGAGTAGATGTGTCCTGAGTAGGTGTGTCATGGGTGTGTGTGCCCTGAGTAGGTGTGTCCTGGGTAGGTGTGTCCTGGGTGGGTGTGCCCTGAGTAGGTGTGTCCTGGGTAGGTGTGTCCTGGGTGGGTGTGTCCTGGGTGTGTGTGTCCTGAGTAGATGTGTCCTGGGTAGGTGTGTCCTGGGTGGGTGTGTCCTGTGTGGGTGTGTCCTGGGTGGGTGTGTCCTGGGTGGGAGTGTCCTGAGTAGGTGTGTCCTGGGTAGGTGTGTCCTGGGTGGGTGTGTCCTGGGTGGGTGTGTCCTGAGTAGGTGTGTCCTGGGTGGGTGTGTCCTGGGTGGGTGTGTCCTGGGTGGGTGTGTCCTGGGTGGGTGTGTCCTGAGTAGGTGTGTCCTGGATGGGTGTGTCCTGGGTAGGTGTGTCCTGGGTGGGTGTGTCCTGAGTAGGTGTGTCCTGGGTGGGTGTGGCCTGGGTGGGTGTGTCCTAGTAGGTGTGTCCTGAGTAGGTGTGTCCTGGGTCGGTGTGTCCTGGGTAGATGTGTCCTGGGTGGGTGTGTCCTGAGTAGGTGTGTCCTGAGTAGGTGTGTCCTGGGTGGGTGTGCCCTGAGTAGGTGTGTCTTGAGTAGGTGTGTCCTGGTGGGTGTGTCCTGGGTGGCTGTGTCCTGGGTGGGTGTGTCCTTGGTGGGTGTGTCCTGAGTAGGTGTGTCCTGAGTAGGTGTGTCATGGGTGTGTGTGCCCTGAGTAGGTGTGTCCTGGGTAGGTGTGTCCTGGTTGGGTGTGCCCTGAGTAGGTGTGTCTGGGTAGGTGGGTCCTGGGTGGGTGTGTCCTGGGTGGGTGTGTCCTGAGTAGATGTGTCCTGGGTAGGTGTGTCCTGGGTGGGTGTGTCCTGTGTGGGTGTGTCCTGGGTGGGTGTGTCCTGGGTGGGAGTGTCCTGAGTAGGTATGTCCTGGGTAGGTGTGTCCTGGGTGGGTGTGCCCTGGGTGGGTGTGTCCTGAGTAGGTGTGTCCTGAGTAGGTGTGTCCTGGGTGGGTGTGTCCTGGGTGGGTGTGTCCTGGGTGGGTGTGTCCTGAGTAGGTGTGTCCTGGGTGGGTGTGTCCTGGGTAGGTGTGTCCTGGGTGGGTGTGTCCTGAGTAGGTGTGTCCTGGGTAGGTGTGTCCTGGGTGGGAGTGTCCTGAGTAGGTGTGTCCTGGGTGGGTGTGTCCTGGGTGGGTGTGTCCTGGGTGGGTGTGTCCTAGTAGGTGTGTCCTGAGTAGGTGTGTCCTGGGTCGGTGTGTCCTGGGTAGATGTGTCCTGGGTGGGTGTGTCCTGAGTAGGTGTGTCCTGAGTAGGTGTGTCTGGGTGGGTGTGCCCTGAGTAGGTGTGTCCTGAGTAGGTGAGTCCTGGGTGGGTGTGTCCTGGGTGGGTGTGTCCTGGGTGGGTGTGTCCTTGGTGGGTGTGTCCTGAGTAGGTGTGTCCTGAGTAGGTGTGTCCTGGGTGGGTGTGTCCTGGGTGGGTTGTCCTGGGTGGGTGTGTCCTTGGTGGGTGTGTCCTGAGTAGGTGTGTCCTGAGTAGAGTGTCCTGGGTGAGTGTGTCCTGGGTGGGTGTGTCATGAGTAGGTGTCCTGGGTGGGTGTGTCCTGGGTAGGTGTGTCCTGAGTTGGTGTGTCCTGGGTAGGTGTGTCCTGGGTGGGTGTGTCCTGAGTAGGTGTGTCCTGAGTAGGTGTGTCATGGGTAGGTGTGCCTGAGTAGGTGTGTCCTGGGTAGGTGTGTCCTGGGTGGGACTGTCATGGGTAGGTGTGCCCTGAGTAGGTGTGTCCTGGGTAGGTGTGTCCTGGGTGGGAGTGTCCTGGGTAGGTGTGTCCTGTGTAGGTGTGTCCTGGGTGGGAGTGTCCTGGGTAGGTGTGTCCTGTGTAGGTGTGTCCTGGGTAGGTGTGTCCTGGGTGGGAGTGTCCTGGGTAGGTGTGTCCTGTGTAGGTGTGTCCTGGGTAGGTGTGTCCTGGGTGGGAGTGTCCTGGGTAGGTGTGTCCTGTGTAGGTGTGTCCTGGGTAGGTGTGTCCTGGGTGGGAGTGTCCTGGTAGGTGTGCCCTGAGTAGGTGTGTCCTGGGTAGGTGTGTCCTGGGTGGGAGTGTCCTGAGTAGGTGTGTCCTGAGTAGGTGTGTCCTGGGTCGCCAGCGACGGGGGCCTGTTCCAATGGCTGCCCCCTGCGTTGCTGGATCTGGCCCGCCGCGTCGCCGCACTAGCACTAGATGGGGGCGTCGTCTCCCTGGTGCTCCGGGTCTGTCCCTGGCTCGTGGTCGTCCTAGATCATCCTGGGGGCGTCGTATGCCTAATGGGTCGGGTCTGTCCCTGGCTCGTGGCCGCCCTGGATCTTCCTGGAGGCGTCGTTTCCTGATGGGCTGGGTCTGTCCCTGGCTGGTGGCCGCCCTGGATCGTCCTGGGAGCGGTCGGCATCCGCGGGGACGGGTGGGTCGACATTTGGTCCTGCAATACACAATACAGCATGCATGGTTAGACACGCAGATGGAGATAAGGGGCAGGGGGGATTTGGGGGAAGGGGGATAGGGGGGATATGGGGGGAAGCGGGATATGGGGGAAGCGGGATATGGGGGAAGGGGGATATGGGGGAAGGAGGATATGGGGGATATGTGGGATATGGGGAAAGGTGATATGGGGAAGGGGGATAAGGGGAATATGGGGGAAGGGGGATATGGGGGATAAGGGGGATATGGGGGAATGTGTAGCCAGTTAAAATGGCTAACTCCCGATTTAGAATGGCTAACTCCGATTTAAAATGATGAACGGAATAGGCTGATGGGAAAACCAGCCAACAGGACTAAAACAAGCAGCTGCAGGTAAACTGTGTATTCACCTCTGGGAAGGCCAGACAAGATCGATACCTGCAGCCATCAGCACAACAAAACACCAGCCATCTGAATACTAATGATCAATCCCCGGGAACAATGTGCAACATTTTAGACACAAAGCCAACCCAGACTTTTCGGCGCCAACAGGAGCCTACACAAAGGGAGGTGAACGATCACCCCAAGACCGCCCATCGATCAAGGAATCGCTCCAGCATTGGACAATATCAAACCAAGTGATTGGGACAATGTCCAATCACTTGGAACCAGGTACAGGGTCCGCCCCGAAAGGCGGGAAGCCCCTGGGGACTATAAGAATAGAGTCCAAGTTCAAATTGACCCTTCCGCTACCCCTTCTGCACCCTCCTGCCACCCTTCTGCTAGCCTTCTGCAACAGCCGCTCAAATCGTAAGTCTTACTTCAACGCTCGCTACAAGATAGGCGCTCCTAGCTGTCGATCTGTACCAGCTTTGAATCCCGCAGGCTCAGAACCCAAACAAAAGGCCATTCGTTCCCCTGACCTGGTGGGCCATTTCCAAAGTTAAGCATTGGCCTGTTAGTTGTCGGAAGTAGCTTAGAAGTAGAATTTATGCATAAGCATTGATTACTGTATATAATAAATGTGCGTTGATTTAACTCTTACTAAGCGGTGTGTTGGATTATTGAACATTACTCAGACTTGAACCATGTGGCGGTATCAGAAAGATACCTGGCGACTCAAGAGCAAAGGTGATAGAACAGAGCAATTAAACTAAGGCTAAAGTTAGCAACAACAAAGGGGTTATGGGGAAGGGGGATAAGGGGAATATGGGGGAAGGGGGATATGGGGGAAGGGGTTATGGGGAAGGGGATAAGGGGAATATGGGGGAAGGGGGAAAGGGGGGCAGGCAGTGGGGGGTCTCACTTGGTGGCGTGCCCCCGACTTCTGCATCTGGAACCTCCCGATCCTCGGGTCCGTCTGCAAGTTCAGGGCCCACTCCTCATGGATGGTGAGTGGTCGCAGTTCGGGTGGACCCCCTCTGGTCCTCTCACTCTCCCGGTTGTTGTGAGCGCGCTCCTTCTGTGGGGGGTGGGAGGGTGGCAGGACAAAGGGCAACAGTGTTTGGCAGATAATATACATGCGGACCAGCGGTTGTGTGCATGTCGCAGAGGTTCACAACCCATCCTGCCACTGCAGCCTGCATGGGTGGGTGCAGCCATGTCGGTTGCACCTAGGGCTGTGCCGCACATCGGAGGGGGGGGGGGGGAGAACTCACCCTGGCTGCCCTGACAAGGTCATTGATCTTCTTGTGACACTGGACGCCTGTCCTTGCTGTCACGGCCACGGCACTGACGGCCTCTGCACCTCCCTCCAAAGGCGCCAGCTGAGGCGTGGTGCAACCCTGCAGCAGTGTCCAGGGTAACAGGGACTCCCTCCTCTGGTCCACTGCGCCCAGGAGTGCTTCGATGTCCCGCTCTTGGAACCTCGGCACTGTGCGGCAGACAGCCATTTTGACGGGTCTCCGGCGGGGGGGGGGACCTTTGTGCTGCGACGCAGAGGGGGGGCCGCCCTTTGTGCTGCGTTGCTGCGATGCCGCGTGGCGTCACTGACGGCACGCGCGTCCGTGATGGGTGACACCGTCGTGAATGGCGTCACGCCTCTGCTAGCCCATTCCCGGCCGGAGAATTCATGACGTTCCGGGGGGGGTCGGCCATCGCGCCGATTCACGGAGAATCCCACCCCTGATTTTAAGCAGGATCTTAAAAATAGGAAAGGGAAGTGGAGAGATGGTGGAGTTTACAAATAAAATTCCAGAGCATGGGACTTAAATGAATTAAATGCACAGCTGTCAATGACTGGGCCAAGGTACAGGATGCAGAGTAATGAAAAGCTCTAAGGCTTGGAGGATCAGATATTCGTTACAGAAATAAGGAGGGTAAAATGATGCAGGTGTTCAAACATGACAATGACCAATTTGTGGTCCAAAAAACAGCCACCACCATCTTTTGTGGGATACCCTCTCATGTTTATATTGATTTTGGAGACTCCAAGAAGCACTGCTGAAACCCACTTCTTCTTATGGTGCACAGTGCCTCCAGAGGCAGAAATGTCACCTCATTCATGTTGTTATTTCCCAACCTTTTGAAGCTGCTGTTATCTGTGAAAAGCATATATTAGTAAAGTCGTAAATTATGAAAGCAAACATTAGTTTTGAGGTAAACTCGTTCTGCTGGGCAGATATTATTATTATTTTTTGATAAATTTAGAGTACCCAATTCATTTTTTCCAATTAAGGGGCAATTTAGTGTGGCCAATCCACCTACCCTGGACATCTTTGGGTTGTGGGGGGCGAAACCCACCAAACACGGGGAGAATGTGCAAACGCCACATGGACAGTGACCCAGAGTTGGGATTGAACCTGGGACCTTGGCGCCGTGAGGCAGCTGTGGTAACCACTGCACCACCGTGCTGCCATAGATATTATTATTATCACGGCATTTTCAATTTAATTGTATGGTATTACAATCCACACATACAAATCACACTTAAGCAGTAAGGTACTGACCCATATTCTCACCTTCACAAATGCTAATCTGTTCCTTGTTCATATAAATGGGTCAATTTAATACCTCATTATTCATTCAGTCTACTCAGTGTAAAAGTCACATTTCCAACTTGTTTAAACAGATTTGAAGGTTTTTATCACTGTAAATAGGGAGTATGTTTTTCTGATTCTCATGCTGAGTCGATACAGAATGTAAATTTCCATGGGCGAAATTCTCTGTTATCGGCGCAAAGTCCGCCGATCGGCGCCAGAAACAGCGCAAATCCGACCTTCATCACGCCGGCCCAAACGTCGCAAAGTCTCCGCCCGGAACGGGCTAGCAGCTACGTGACGGATTCCGCGCATGCTCACGTGGTTCACGCCGTGCGGCGTCATACACGCCGCACGGCGTGACGGCTCATAAGAACGCGCTGCTCCCCCCCACCCGACCGGAACACCCGACCGGAACACCCGACCGGATGGCCGGCCGCCGCTCAGCCCCGAGGTTCCAGTCACGGGATGTGGAGGCGCTCCTGGACGCAGTGGAGCAGAGGACGGAGGCCCTGTATCCCGGCACGGCCGCAGAGTTGCCCCACGCCACAGCCGGCGTCTGTGGAGGGAGGTGGCAGAGGCCGTCACCGCTGCGGCCCTGACACCACGAACAGGCACCTAGTGCCACAAGAAGGTGAACGACCTCGTCAGAGCAGCCAGGGTGAGCCTCCCCCCTGCCCGATGTCCATATGCCCCTCCCATATCCCCCATATCCACCCCTCCCCCGATATCCCCACTCCCCCATATCTCCCCTCCCCCATATCCCCCTCCCCCATAATCCCCCCTCCCCATAACCCCCCTCCCCATATCCCTCATATCACCCCTCCCCATATCCCCCATATCCCCCTCCCCATATCCCCCCTCCCCATATCCCCCCTCCCCTATATCCCCCCCTCACCCATATCCTCCATATCCCCCCTCCCCCATATCCCCCTCCCCATACCCCTCAAATCCCCCCTCCCCCATATCCCCCCTCCCCATATCCCCCCTCACCCATATCCTCCATATCCCCCCTCCCCATATCCCCCATATCCCCCTCCCCCATATCCCCCTCCCCATATCCCCCTCCCCATATCCCCCATATCCTCCCTCCCCCATATCCCCCATATCCCCCCTCCCCCATATCCCCCATATCCCCCTCCCCCATATCCCCCTCCCCATATCCCCCTCCCCCATATCCCCCTCCCCCATATCCCCCTCCCCATATCCCCCATATCCCCCCTCCCCATATCCCCCTCCCCATATCCCCCATATCCCCCTCCCCATATCCCCCCTCCCCATATCCCCCTCCCCCATATCCCCCTCTCCATATCTAGCATATCCCCCTCCCCCATATCCCCAATATCCCCCCTCCCCATATCCCATGTCCCCCCCTTCCCCATATGTATCCCCCCTCCCCCATATCTCCCCCTCCCCGCTATCCGCCTTCCACCAAGTGAATCCAGCCCTAACCTTAACCTCTGCAATACACGCGCAACCAATGGCGTGCATTCATATACCTGTCTAACACTGATGCCTTTTACCCCTGCCACCACCACGCCCCCCCCCCCCCGCCCCCCAGGAGAAACGCGCGCACAACACCAGGGACCATGTGAGGACTGGAGGAGGGCCCCGCTGATGAGAGGCCACTGACCCGAACACGAGGAAAGGGCCGTGGAACTGGCTGGCGGACCTGAGGGACCGGGGAGGTTGCTGATGCAGAGGTCGGGGGCGTACTAGCAAGTGAGCCACCGACAGCCCGTCCCCATATCCCACCTCCCCTATATCCCCCTCCCCCATATCACCTGATCACTGCCTGCGTGTCTAACCATGCATGCTTCATTGTGTATCGCAGGAGCAAACGTCGAGGGCACCCATCCCCGCAGATGCCGACCGCCCCGCATGATGCCCCCCGGAGACCACGGGAGACGGAGAGACCCGGACCCTCCGGCATGCGATGCCCGCAGGATGCCACTCGCAGACCACTGGAGACGGAGAGACCCGGACCCTCTGGCATCCGACGCCCGCAGGATGTCCCTTGGAGACCACTGGAGACTGAGAGACCTGGAGCAACAGGGAGACGACGCCCCCGTCTCGTGCGGGTGCGACGACGCAGGCGTGTGCCACCCAGCGACGAGAGGGGCAGCCACAGGCCCCATCACAGCCGAGCCAGGACACCACTACCAAGGACACCACTACCCACAGGACACCACTACCCAGGACACCCTACCCGGGACATCACTACCCAGGAAACTGAAATACCGGACAGTGACACAGAGTCACAGAGACGAACCCCCACCCCAAAGTGCCATGGACTCAGAGTGGGACGAAGAGCATGACACAACGCCACTGCTGTCACCAACACCCTCCACCATCGCAGAAACACTCACCTCGGTTGGGCACTTTAGTGATGAGGCGTCTGGTGCACTCACTAGTGCGCACAACACAGCCATCCCGGTACAGCAGGTGGAGGTAGGAGCAGCAGAGGGGCCGGGCGGTCGGAGGGCAGCCCAGCCCAAGCGAACATCTGCCGCCCAGATAGATCCGGGTTCCTGGAGTTACCACACCCGCCCATAGGTCCGATGCAACCACCGAACCTGAGACGAGCGAAGAGGGTGACGGGCGGATTGCGGCGGCTGCAGTCGCAGGTGGAGGAGTCCACCCGCGTCCAGGAGCTGGTAGTGGTGCCTGTCATACGTGCCACCCAGGCCGACACTGCACGGGTGGCATCCGCGGTGGAGGGAATGGGTGCGACGGTGTCAGACATGGGGAGCGGTTTGCGAGGCCTGGGGCTTTCCGTGCAGGCGGCGTCTGTGGCCCAGGACATGGCTGCCCTCTCACAGGAGGCCATGAGCCAGTGCCAGCGGCAGATGGCAGAGGCGCTCAACGCCATGGCCCAGTCTCAGCAGGCCATGGCCCAGTCTCAACAGTCCATGGCCCAGTCTCAGCAGGCCATGGCCCAGTCTCTGCAGGCCATGGCCCAGTCTTTGCAGGCCATCGCTGAGGGCATCGGCGCCATTGGCCATGTGCGAGCCGGCGTCGCACAGTCACAGACAGGGTTTGCCAATCCCCTGAGCTCCGTGGCTGCAAACCTGCAGACCCCCGTTGATACCAGCACGGGCCTCCAGGACTGGCAGCGCCAGATGTCGGGGGGGGGCGTCAGATGGCCAGTCCGTTCGCATCCCCCACCCATGTAGAGGTCTGGAGGCCATCGGGCACCCCGAGGGAGGAGGAGGTGCTGTGGTCCATCCCTGGTCCCCCTGTAGGGGAGGTCCCGGAACACCGCGACACCTCGGACTCCCCCCTTCCGTCCCAGGTACATCGGGTGGGCAACGGGCAGGACAGGCTGGCAGATCACCATCCCAGTCGCCCGGGCCGCAGCCTGGCCCATCTAGGCCAGGACGGCCCAGGAAACGGCCGCCAAAGGTATCCCGTGTCAGAGGGCAGGAATCACAGGAGTCCACCTCCAGTTCTGCTGTACCGTCTGGGGAACCACGTAGACGTAGTCAAAGGGCCCGTAAGGCCAAACAATTAGACACTGAGTATGTTGGCACGGGAGCAGGGCACAGATGGGTTTTAGGGGCTAGGGCACGTGCATGAACTCCTTTGGTTATTAAAGTCAATGTTACACCTACAGAAGCTGCGTTTGTGCTCTGTCCAAAGTGTGTGGGGGTGTCATGTACGTTGAGCGCAAGTGTGTGTATGAGGGGTGGTCTTACCTCAGCCCCAGGTGAGTCTGCCCCCCTCCCCCTGGGCCACCATCAACATCCCCCCGGGCAGAGGACGGGACCGTGCGCTGCAGTGTCACAGCCGCATGCAGGGATGGTACGGGTGGATGGTGGTACTGTGGCCATGGGTCAGACATAGTCCAACGATGTGGAGCCAGGAGCTCACCGCAGGGCGGGTTGTCATCATCCTCCATGGCCTGCGATAGACACGCGTCCACCGGCAACTGTGTGAGCCCGGCCCGTTGTGCCGCAGGTGGATCGGCAATGGGGGGTTGGTGTGCATGCGGGTGGGGTGGGTGGGGTTGGGGAGGGGGGTGAGGGTGCTGGGTGGGGGGTGTGGGTGGTCGGCTGGTGCCATGGTGTGCAGTCTGCGGCCATACTACCTGATTCCCACGCCAATCTAGTCAGTGAAGCGGGCGGCTATCAGCCTGTCCCGTGCCCGCTGGCCCAGCCGGTAACGGTGGACAGCCACCCGCCCGTGTCTAGCCTGTCTGCCCTGACCATTGCCCCCATCCCCCTCACCTGGGGAGGACTGCTCCTCTTCCTGCTGCTCCTCCACTCCGCCCTCCTCTGCCTGCGGCACATCGCCCCTCTGCTGGGCTATATCGTGCAGGACGCAGCACACCACAATGATGCGGCCGACCCTATCTGACCGATACTGGAGGGCGCCCCCAGAGAGGTCCAGGCACCTGAAACATATCTTCAGCACGCCAAAGCACCTCTCTATCACTCCCCTTGTCGCTACATGAGCATCATTTTAGCGGTTTGCCGCCTCATTGCGTGGCCTCCGTATAGGCGTCATCAGCCACGATCGCAATGGGTAGCCCCTGTCGCCCAGCAACCAGCCCCTCAGCCGGGGATGGCGTCCCTCGTACATGCCGGGGATGCATGACCGCGACAACACGTATGAGTCGTGTACACTGCCCGGGTAACGGGCGCAGACGTGCAGGATCATCATGCGGTGGTCGCAGACCAGGCTTCGAACTCAGGCTTCATGTCATCGATACAGAAAAGCTTGGGTGTACATTGTATCCCAAATCCTGGCAGAATTGATTCTTTTGAAACACAGGCGGTATTTTCTACGCAGCTGAATTTCGCAAACAGCAGTGACAAACTATTGTTTATTTGAGGAAAGCAACATTAGCTTTTGCCTCCAGAGCATTTGCTTAGGCTCTGGAATTATGAATCCAGTGACATTACTACTGCGCCACCTACTCCCTAAAATTGCAATGGATTTGGAACAGGTCAATTGGTCAACCTATTGGTTGGGAGTAAGAGTGGTGCAAAGTACAAATGGCAAGATTTTAAGAGCAAACTGAACTCACAGTTGAACTAACTTGGAAGGCATGGGATCCTGAGAGAAGGTTCAGTAGGAATAGATGCACAGCCAAAATTATAAGAAACATTAAGTAAGTCAGGAAGGCACAGAATTTTTAGTCCAGTTAAGTCACAAGAGCGTTTGGCAAGATTTGATGGTATTTATGTTAATGTAAGGAGTCTGACGAACAAGGCAGATGAATTGAGGGCACAAATTAAGACATGGGGGTTGATGTCACTGCTGTCACTGAGTCATGGTTGAGAGAGGGGCAGGATTGGCAGCTCAATATTCCCGGATACAGGATCTTCAGGCAAGACAGGGGAGGAGGTAAAGAGGAGGGAGTGTCACAATTTTGATCAGAAAATCAATATTACTGTTGTAATGATAATAATTATTATTATTACCCAGCAGTCAGGAGGGTTGACATTTTAGAAGGCACTTCATATGAAGCCATGTGGATAAAACTTAAAAACAAAAAAGAAGCAATCACATTGCTGGGAGTGTTCTATCAGCTTCGTAACAGTCAGAGAGAAAAAGAAGAGCAGATATGTTGACAAATTTCAGAGAAGTGTAAAAGTAATCGTGTAGGGGTATTTCAACTTACTCAACATTAACTGGGGTAGTCATAGTGTACAAGGTTTCAAGGGAGCGGAATTCTTAAAATGCATCCAAGATAACTTTTTAAGCCAGTACGTAGAAGGCCCTACAAGAGAGGGGTTGGTCCTGGAGTTAATTTTAGGTGACAAAGCCGGTCAGGTGGTTGAAGTATCAATGGGGGAGTAATCATAACTCCATTATTCAAGATTGTTCTGGAAAAGAACAAGGATGGGCCTGAAATCAAAGGCTGATTTTAATAAGATCAGATATGATTTGGCCAGAGTGGACTGGGAGCAGACACTTTTAGGTAAATCTGTGACAGAACAGAGGGACGCATTCAAGAAGGAAATAGGGAGAGTGCAGGGCCAACATGTTCCAATCAAGAAAAAGGGTCGACCAACAAATCCAGTGAACCCTGGATATCGAACGATATACAGTATTAGACAAGGGGGAAAAGAGCGGTTCAACACAGCAGAAGCTTAGAGGTATATAGAATGTGCAAGAGGGAACTTAAAAAGGAAATGAGGAGAGCAAAAAGGGGGCGTGAAAGGATACTGGCAGGGAAGATAAAGGAAAATCCTAAGTTGTTTTACAAGTACATTAAAAGGTAAAAGGATAACTGAGGAAAGAGTAGAGCCCATTAAGGACCACAGTGGTCATTTGTGTGTGGAGTCGGAGGATGTAGATAGGATTCTAAATGTGTTGGTGTCTTTGTGTCGGTGTTCACTCATGAGAGGGACGGTGTGGCTATAGAAATCAGGGAGAAGGACTGTGATAAAATTGAAGAGATCAACATAGACAAAGAGGTGGTTCTGAGTTGTCTGGCAGGCTTAAAAGTAGACAAACTCCAAGGCCAGATGAAATGTATCCCAGGTTGTGGGGTGAGGCAACGGAGGAAACAACAGGGGCACTGGCAATAATTTTCGATTCCTCTCTGGCCACAGGAGAGGTGCCGAAGGACTGGAGGATAGGCAATTTAAAAAAAAATTCATTTACGGGATGTAGGTGTCGCTGGTGAGGCCAGCATTTAGTTGCCCTTCATAAGGTGATAATGTGTTGCCTTCTTGTACCACTGCAGTCTTGAGGTGTAGGTACACCCACTGTGCTATTAGGGAGGGAGTTCCAAGATGTTGCCCCAGCGACAGTGAAGGAGCAGCGATATATTTCCAAGTCAGGGTGGCGAGTGACTTAGAGGGGAACCTCCAGGAGGTGGGGTTCCATAGTATCTACTGCTCTTGTCCTTCTAGATGGTAGGGGTCATGAGTTTGGAAGATGTCATCTAAGGAAACTTGGTGAGTTATTGCAGTGCATCTTGTAGGTGGTACACACGGCTGCTATTATTCGTCGGTGGTGGAGGGTTTGAATGTTTGTGGAAGGGGGAGCAATCAAGAGACTGCGTTGTCCTGGATGATGCAGAGCCTCTTGAGGGTTGTTGGAGCTGCACTCATCCAGGCAAGTGGAGAGTATTCAATTACACTCCTGGCTTGTGCCTTGTAGATGGTGGACAAGCATTGGGGGTGTCAAGAGGTGAGTTACTCACCTTAGGATTCTCAGCCTTTGACCTGCCCTGGTAACCACAGTATTAATGTAGCTAGTCCAGTTCAGTTTCTGATCAATGGTAAACTCCAGGATGTTGATTGTGGGGGATTCAGTGCTGGTAATGTCATTGAATGTCAAGGGGCAGTGGTTAGATCCTCTCTTGTAAGAGATGGTCATTGCCTGACATTTGTGTGGCAAGAATATAATTTGCCACTTATCAGCCCAAGCCTGGATATATTCCAGGTCTCGCTGCATTTGGGCACGGGCTGCTTCATCATCTGAGGAGTCATGAATGGCGCTGAACATTGTGCAGTCATCCAGAAACATCCCTACTTCTGACCTTATGGTGGAAGGGAGATCATTGATGAAGCAGCTGAAGATGGTTGGGCCTGGGACTCCTGCACTGATGTTCTGGAATTGAGATGATTCACCTCTAGCCACCACAACCATCTTCCTTTGTGCCAGGCATGACTCCAACCAGCGGAGAGTTTTCCCCCTGATTCCCATGGACTCCAATTTAACGAGGGCTCTTTGATGCCATACTCGGTCAAATGCTGCCTTGATGTCAAGGTCAGTCACTCTCACCTCACCTCTGGCATTCAGCTCTTTTGTCCATGTTTGAACCAAGGCTGCAATGAGGTCAGGAGCAGAGTGACCCTGGCGGAACCCAAACTGAGCATCCGTGAGCAGGTTATTGCTGAGTAAGTGCTGCTTGATTGCACTGTTGATGACTCCTTCCATCACTTTGCTGATGATGGAGAGTAAACTCAGAGGGTGGTAATTGGCTGGGCTGGATTTACCCTGTTTCGTGTGTACGGGGCACACCTGGAAAACTTTCCACTTTGCTGGGTAGATGCTGGTGTTGTAGCTGCACTGGAACAGCTTGGCTAGGGGTGCGGCAAGTTCTGGAGCACAAGGTATGAAACCGGGTGGCCCGTCCTGTTTCATTCCTTTTTTCTGTTTTCGTAGCGGTTGAATACAACTGAGTGGCTTGCTAGGCCATTACAGAGGGCATGTAAGAGTCAACCACATTGCTGGTGGATCTGGAGTCACACTTAGGCCAGACCAGGTAAGCATGGCAGATTTCCTTCCCTAAAGTACATTAATGAACCAGATGGGTTTTTACGACAATCGATGATGATTTCATGGTTATCATTAGACTTTTAATTCCAGATATTTTATTGAGTTTAAATTCCATCACCTTCCATGGAGGTATTTGAACCATGTGGTACAATTATTCAAGAGGGGAGGAAGGGATAAACCAGGAAACTAAGGGGCCAGTCAGTCTAACGTCAGTTCTTCGAAAACGATTGGAAGCAATTCCGAGAGATGGAATTATGAATTTTTCAAAGAGGTGATCAGGTGTGTAGATAAGGGCAATTTATTTGACGTAGTCTACGTGTACTTCAACAAAGCTTTTGATAACATCTCATATGGGAGACTGATAGCAAAGGTAAGAGCCCATGGGATCTAAGGAAATTTAGCAAATTGGATCTAGAATTGGCTGAGTGGCAGGAAGCAGAGGGTGATGGTTGTGGGGTGTTTATCTAACTGGAGGCTTGTGCCAGTAGGGTGCCACAGGGATCAGTGTTGGGCCCCATGCTATTTGTGGTTTACTTCAATGGTTTAGACATGAATATAGGAAAGTTGTTCAGTAAATTCACAGATGATATATACATTGGTGGAGTGGTAAGTAGTGAGGAGGGTAGCCTTAGAGTACAGGAGGATGTAGACAGGCTGGAATCCACATTATAAAGGTGAAAGTTGGCATAGTCCCAGATGACCATAGGTTGCTTTTCCCTTTGAGGGGGAGTGCTGACTGGTGGTGATTAACCTGAGGATCACCACACCTCAGGCGAGGGGCAAGGTTGAGAAGAAGGGGTATTCATGGATAACCTCAATTCACATTATAGGAAGCATGTGATAGTACTGGAAAGGATGGAAGAGATTTATCAGGATGTTGCCTGAGCTGGAGGGTTTTAGCTATGAAGAGAGATTGGATAGGCTGGTGTTGCTTTCCTTGGAGCAGAGGAGACTGAGGGGGGGGACATGATTGAGATGCATAAAATTATGATGGGCATAGATGGAGAAGACAGGAAGAAACCTTTCCCCTAGATGGGAGGATCAATGATCAGGAGGCATGGATTTAGGATAAGGGAGATGAGGTTTAGAGGCGATGTGAGGAAAAACCTTTTCATTCAGAGGGAGGTGGAAGTCTGGAACTCATTGCCTGAAATGGTGGAGGTAGGGACCTTCATAACATTTAAGAAGTATTTAGATGTACACTTGCAATGCCAAGGCATCCAAGGCTATGGGCCAAGTGCTGGAAAATGGGATTAGAATGGTTAAGTGGTTGTTTTTGACCAGCACAGACACAATGAGCTGAAGGGCCTTTCCTATGCTGTAGATCTCTATGACTTTATGATGCTGTAGATCTCTATGACTTTATGATGCTGCAGATCTCTATGACTTTATGACCCAGTGACATTGTTTGGGGAATGTTCTAATCCTGTCAGCAGTGGGAGGCTTGGCAGGCAGGTGTGAGGCCAGAAATTAGTTTCCTGACGATAAGATGAACTTTAACATTTATGTTCTCAGGACTTTAAAGCAAATTAAAAATGGGTCGATCTCCCCAATGCTTGCATTGTGTCAAGCGTGCTCATTAAAAGGCCGGCTCGCTGGAATTAAGGTCCCCTGCCAAACTAAGTTCCACAACTTTATAAGCGGCATGCACCTGGAAAGTTAGATTCCTTCCATGATTCATAGAATCCCTACAATACATTCAGCCCATTAAGTCTGCTCTGACCCTCTGAAAGAGCATCCTACCCAGGCCCAACTCCCTCACCCAACATGCCCACCTCTAGACACGAGTGGACAATTTAGCATGGTCAATCCACCTAACCGGCACATCTTTGGACTGTGGGAGAAAACCGAAGCACCCAGAGGAAACCCACACAGTCACGGGGAAGAATGTACAAACTTTTCACAGTCATCCAAGGTAGGAATTGAACCCAGGCCTCTGGCGGTGTGAGGTAGCAGTGCTAACCACTGTGCCACCATGCTGCCTTTAATGGTGAGCTGTCGCAGCATTGTCCTATTTGAGGAGTATTTAGAAATGTCAGCTTATGATTGAGATCGGGTGGGGGCAGTGCAAGTTGCATGGAGGATGACCAAGTAAGAGAGGAAGGGTTAGCAGGGAACGGTCAAATTTTAAGAGATAGGGCAGGCTCTCTGGGTACCCTTTAAATCTGGTGCCCAGATTTCAACCCCTTAAGATAACGGCAGGGACAGTGACTTCCTGCCGTGAGAATTGCTGAATTCCTCGTGGATGCATATTTAATGAGCCGAACAGCGCAAGATTGTATGTGGTCAGCCATCCCACGGAAATCATTGCCACAGAAGATTTTGGCCATAGAAACATGTAGATTCCCAAGTTCAAATGAAAACAACGTGGTAAGAAGAAGACAAAACAATTAGCTGGTCACAGACAAAATAAATAAAATGTAAACATTCTTGTAAATTTTAAGCTATATAAAGAATATAATCAAAGATTAATGCCATTAACATTTAGAAAAACAAGACAGCCATTAGATAAGCTTAAATGTTAATGAAACAGAAGATTGTGGGCAACTGAGATAGTAATGGGAACAGCTTTTTCAGCTACGTAAAATGTCAGTGGACTATTAAAGACTCTATTTGGTTATTAAAGGATGCTCAAGGTCAGATTAGATAGGGTTCATAGTATGACTGAGATTTTAAATGAATATTTTCCATCAGTCTTCGTTCCTGATGATGTTCAATTAATAGCATTAAATGATGCTGTTTGTGATAAAATTGTTAATATTAAAATAGAATTACACAGAATATACAGAGCAGAATTAGGCTATATGACCCAGCTATGCTGTTATTGATATTCCACATGAGTCTTCTTCCATTTAATCTCGTCCATCTCAGCCATTCAGCAGATCTTTGTACTCGACTTTCATGAACTTTTCTAGTTTCAATGAGGATATCATTTTAGAAACCTGAAAATAGATCATGCTACCAGAGCAGATTATATGGCATTCCCTTGCCCACACCTTAGATTGGGCACTGGTGTCTGTGAGTGTTTCTTTAGATAGGAAAGAGGATAACAAAATTTGAATATTTAAAACTGTAGTGGTTCAAGAAGGCAACTCCCCACCACATTGTCAAGGACAATTTGGCTAGCCAGCAGTGCCCTCATCTCATGAATAAGTTAAATAAAATTAAAGGAAAATAAAAATGGGAAAAGGCAGATCCAGGTAACCCCACAGTTAAATAACGGCAATTGGTAATATGCTTGAATGATTCATTAAGGAAGTACTATGTAACCATTCAGACAATGGCGAACATATCAGAGTCACACAATTAGTCTTCCATAAAATAAAGTGACGTTTTACCAATTTGATAGAATTTTTTGAAGAAGTCAAAAGAAGGCTGGTAATTTTGTTTCAATTTGATTTGATTTATTGTCACGTATAGCGAGGTACAGTGAAAAGTTTTGTTCTGCATACAGTCCAGATAGATTGTTCCATACATGAAAAACCATAGGACATACATAAATACACAGTGTAAATACATAAATATAGACATTGGGTGAAGCACACAGGAGTATAATACTGCTCAGTCGAGAAGCTATGTGAAGAGATCAATTCCGTCCAAAAGAGGGTCATTCAGGAGCCTGGTAACAGTGGGGAAGAAGCTGTTTTTGAACCTGTGAGTGCGAGTTCTCAGACTTTTGTATCTCCTGTCCGATGGAAGAGGTTGGAAAAGAGAATAACTCGGGTGGGAGGGGTCTTTGATTCTGCTGCCCACTTTCCCAAGGCAGCGGGAGGTGTAGACAGAGTCAATGGATGGGAGACTAGTTTGGGTGATAGACTGGGGCGTGTTCATGACTCTCTGTAATTTCTTACGGTCTTGGGCTGAGCGGTTGCCATACCGGGCTGTGATGCAGCCAGATACGATGCTTTCTATGGTGAATGTGGATAACTCAGTAGACATTATTCATAGACTTTCAGAAAGATTTTGATAAGGCATCATATTAAAGGCTTCTTCAGATGATAAAATCATATGGAACAAGTGAAAAGGGCACTCAATCATGTGTATACGTCCATCAGACCATATTAACCCAACGTCATTACAATTACACGGCACTTCCTTGAGGTTTGCTTTGCCTTGTTGATGCTCTGTAACTACAAAGCTGATAAAAAGAGGTATCTTTATTAAGAACTTCCATATCACTGAGGAGGCTTCAGGCCAAACCACATCCAACAACATACTCTGAAAACTCGGTTCCCATTTTGAAAACTGTGACAAATTCTACCACTGTAGCTGAGACAATCCACAGCATTCCAAGACAATCAACAATATTCCAAATAAAACAACCTGCAACATTCGAAAGATAAAATCAATTTCCCCTATCTCTCAATGTTAACATGTCCTTTTAAAAGTTCCAGAATCCGCTACACCAAAAATGAACCCGTTCTTCCGAGTTGGGTAGCATTGTGGATAGCACAATTGCTTCACAGCTCCAGGGTCCTAGGTTCGATTCCGGCTTGGGTCACTGTCTGTGCGGAGTCTGCACATCCTCCCCGTGTGTGTGTGGGTTTCCTCCGGGTGCTCCGGTTTCATCCCACAGTCCAAAGATGTGCAGCTTAGGTGGATTGGCCATGATAAATTGCCCTTAGTGTCCAAAATTGCCCTTAGTGTTGGGTGGGGTTACTGGGTTATGGGGACAGGGTGGAGGTGTTGACCTTGGGTAGGGTACTCTTTCAAAGAGCTGGTGCAGACTCGATGGGCCGAATGGCCTCCTTCTGCACTGTAAATTCTATGATAAATTCTATGATAATCTGAGTTATATAACCTATCTGTGTATCAAGTTTCATTGACATTGTCCATTAGATGTTTACAGATAAACAGACTAATAAACAGAGGTGGAATCATTACCTATGCACACTTTAAATGGCAGAGGTAACAAAGCATACCAGTTTTTCACCGTATAAAAACCTTGGTTAAGTCTCAGCTAGAGTACTATGTCACTGTAATATAAAAAATACTGCATATGCTGGGATCTGAAGCATGAACAGAGGATGCTGGAGACACCAGCAGGTCCGTCAACATCCATAAGGTGAGAAAGCAGAGTTATCATTTCAAGTCCTTTTAGCTCTTCATCAGAACTAATGTGTTAGATATTAAAGTGCTGCTGTGAGAGATTGCAACAAAATGTAGCAGCTTTAAGAACAAAGACAGATGGCAGAGAGAGGGTGGATTGCATTAAGGCAGGATCAGTGAGCTTTGTGCACGGGCAGTGGGAGAGAACACATCCTGAATGAGACACAGCCAGAGTAAGTGTGGGTAACGGGAATTTGGAGCACAGTGGGAATTGAACTGATAAGTTTTGCTCTTTTATTTTTGTAAATTCTGTAGTTCAGCAAAACCGTTGATAAGGGAGCTGACTGACCTGACTGAGTGGAAGTTATTTGTCAATCACCTGAAGCCTGATTAGAGCCTCAATAGCTGCTGATTACTATTGAAGGTTAGCTTGTATGTGAGTGAGTGAGACAGAGTCAGAGTGAGTGTGGGGACCAGGAATTTGGAGCACTGTGGGAATTTGGTGCAGAGGGGAAGTGGTGCTTTTTGCTTTTTTTCCTTGCTTTCTAACTTTTTGCATCTTTAAAGAGTAGTCTTGCCCTGTTGCAGCAGTAGAGGTTACAAGGGAGTGAGCTGATTGGTAAGTAGTGGGTAAGGTCAGGTTAGTATTTACTACTTTATTGCTTATAGTTTGAAAGAACTTTTCTGGTTTATAGTTTGTAAGGGCTATATATTCTGGAGTAATGAACAGCAAGAAAGAAGGGCCCAAGAGTAATTTATATTATCTGATATTAATTCATTTCCAAAGACTTCATTTAAAGGGGTAAGCCATGGCAGTCGAGCTCCAAGCCTTGGTTGCTCCTTGTGCTCCATGTGGGTAGCAAGAACATTTTCAGTGCTTCAGGCCAGCATGAGCTACACTCCTGGAAGCCCGGCCTTCAGAGCTCGAGTGGTGGCTGGGGACACACTGGAGCATCCACGATGCAGAGAGTATTGTGGACCATACGTCTAGAGAGGTGGTCACTCCGCAGGCTCAGATTCCATAGGCAGGAAAGGAATGGCTGACCACCAGGCAGAGCAAGAGGAGTCAGCAGGCAGTGCAGGAATCTCCTGTGGCCATTCCCCTGCAAAACAGATAGACCGCTTTGGATACTGCTGAGAGGAATGGCCTCTTAGGGGAAAGCAGCAACAGCCAAATTTGCTGCAAACGGTTTTCTCTGCTGGACTGGGGAATAGTTAAAAAGTGTGGGAGTACAATAGTTAAAAGCGATTAAATGAATAGATAGGCATTTCTGTGGCCGCAAACGGGACTCCTGGGTGGTATGTCACTTCTCTGGTGCTCGGGTCAAGGATGTCTCCGAGCAGCTACAGGACATTTTGGAGGGGGAGTGTGAACAACCAATGGCCGTGGTACACATTGGTACAAACTACCGAGGTAAAAAAAGGGATGAGATCCTATAAGCAGAATATCGTGAGTGTGGGAGTAAGTTGAAAAGTAGAACCTAAATGGTAGTGATCTTAGGATTACCACCAATGCTAGCCAGAGTAGAATTAGCAGGATACATTGGATGAATACGTGGATCAAGTGATGCTGCAACGGGGAAGGTTTCAGATTGGGGAGACTAAATGCAGACTGAGTGACCGCCTTGCGGATCACCTTGGCTCAGTCTGCAAGCATGACCCACACCTTCCTGTTGTTTGCCATTTTAACTCAGCACCTTGCTCTCATGCTCACATGTCCATCCTTGGATTGCTGCACTGCTCTAGTGAAGCACGACGTAAGCTGGACGAGCAGCATCTCACCTTCTGATTGGGCACGCTGCAGTCCTCGGGACTCAGCATTGAGTTTGGCAACTTTAGATTTTGACCTTTCTCCCCTATCTTAAACCCCTTTTTAAAAAATCTCCAATGTGTTGCCTCAATGCAAACTGCCCTCCCTCTCCCACAACAGACCATCTGTCTTTTGTTGTTAAAGTTGCTGCATTTTGTTCCTTCTTTCACATCTACACTTTAAAACCTAACACATTCTCCTTCCCTTCAGTTCTGACAAACAGCCTAAAGGACTCGAAACATTAACTCTGCTTCCTCTCCTTACAGATGCTACCAGACCGGCTGAGTTTTTCCAGGATCCCCTGGGCGCCATTCTCTGCTCCCGCGCCGTTTCAGAGAATCGCCTGGGGCCCCATTCTTACCTGCGACGCCGGTCTGACTCCCTCCCGCGATTCACCCCAGAGGCGAGAACGGCCCTGTCGAGGTCTGCACGGCGCAGGCCAGAGAATCGCCCGGGACCCCCAAAATGGCGATTCTCCGCTCTCCCGATATTCTCTGGCCCGGATGGGCCGAGCAGCCTGCCCAAAACGACGGCTCCACGCTGGCGCCATCCACACCTGGTCACTGCCGGCGTGAACACCGTGGGAACGCTGGGGGGGGCAGCCTGTGAGGGGGGGTTCCTGCACTGGTGCTCAAAAGGGGTCTGGCCCGCGATCTCCTTTCCTCCGCTGCCCCGCAAGATCGATCCGCCATCATCTTGCGGGGCGGCCGCTGGGAGGACATCAACCGCGCATGCGCGGGTTGGCGCCGGTTATCCCGCGCATGCGTGGTTGATGTCATTTACGTAGCGCCGGCCCTGTCATTTACGTGGCGCCAAGGCCTGGCGCGCGTAAATGATGCGGCACAGCTCTTAGCCCCCCGGGGGAGTGCGAATCGGGGTCTGGGAACGGCCTCCGACGCCAGAGTAAAACACTCCGGTTTTCACTCCGGCTTCGGCACTTAGCCTCCAGATCGGAGAATCACGCCCCCTGTTCTTGTATACTGTCTCACTATGTCTAGTGTAGTCCTCCTTATATAGTGGGCAATATCTAACCAACCATTTGAAATACATCTCTCCCTAATTCCATTTTCATGACTTCAGTTTGATATTGCCTATTTTACACTGTCATCCAAAGTCAAAATTATTCCCACTGAGTACAGCAAATTCAAATATTCCAGCTAAACAGTGCAAAATCAATCAACCATTTAAGCAAAGTACATTGTGGTAGAGACAAATCCTCTTTAACATGCAGCTAGTTCATTCCAGTGATTGAGCAATGTGACAGCATGCTATCCATAATCTAATTCAGTTTAGAATTACCTGGTTGCCAACCTGACAATAAAGAATAGTTGTAACCACAAGTTTAAAAAGGAAAAGAAACAGCTAGAACTGCAAAGATACTGGCTGGAATTCTCCAGCCATTGGGATTCTCTTTTCCCATCAGTAGCACACCCCTGTCCAAGGGCTTCCCAGAGGTTTAGGGTGGCTTCAATGGGCATTCCAATTGACAAGTGACAGGAGTAGAAAATCCTGCCAGCAGTCGACAGTACGCCGCCGAAAAACACATGGGCCGGGATTCTCCCCTACCCGGCGGGGCGGGGGGTCCCGGCAGGATGGAGTGGTAGGAACCACTCCGGCTTCACGCTGCTCCAAAGGTGCGGATTTCTCCGCACCTTTAGGTGACAAGCCCTCACCCTGAGGGGCTAGGCCCGCGCCGGAGTGGTTGGCTCGCCGCCGGCCGGCGGGAAAGGCCTTTGGCTCCACGTCAGCCGGGGCCGAAAGGACTTCACTGACCGGCGGAAGTCCGTGCATGCGCGGGAGCGTCAGCGGCTGCTGACGTCATCCCTGCACATGCGCGGGGGGGGGGGCGGTTTCTTACGCGTCGGCCATGGTGAAGGCTGTGGCTGAGGCGGAGGGAAAAGAGTGCCCCCATGGCACAGGCCCGCCCGCGGATCGGTGGACCCCGATCGCGGGCCAGGCCACCGTGGGGGCACCCCCTGGGCCAGATCGCCCCGCGCTCCCCCCGGGACGCCGGAGCCCACCCGAGCCGCCTAGTCCAGCCGGTAAGAGAGGTGGTTTGATTCTCGCCGGCGGGACAGGCATTCCAGCAGCGGGACATCGGCCCATCGCGGGCCGGAGAATCGCCGGGAGGGGGGCCCACCGACCGGCGCGATTCCCGCCCCCGCCCAATATCTGGTGCCGGAGAATTCGGCAACCGGCGGGTGCATGATTCACGCCAGCCCCTGGCTATTCTCCGACCCGGCGGGGGGTCAGAGAATCCCGCCCCTGACTGGGGGATCGAAGTTTTCAGAAGTCACCTGACCTACAAATTGGCCAAGTTCTAATAGTCTCTGAAAGCAGATTACTGGGGGGGCATGTCTAGGCAGTTACCTGATGAACTTCACACCTGCCATTGACTGAATTCTCTGCAAAAGGTAAAGATAATTGTCCACCAGGCTACATGACTGCAGAAACTGCCAGGACCTAAGAACTCATTATGCAAGGACCTCTTATCTGTTTTGATGGCATATTGATAGCTTTACAATGGAATATAGAAGGTCCTTCATTAATATGGATTGCCTTCCATTGTCTGCCAATAGGAGCTGTCACATGATCAGGGGCGACATTCTCCGTTATCGGTGGAATGTCCGCCGATCGGCGCAAATCTGACTTGCGTCACGTCGGAATAATGGTCGATAGTCTCCGGCCCGAAATGGGCTAGCAGCGACGTAACGGGATCCGCGCTTGCGCAGTGGTTCACACCGTGCAGCGTCATACGCGCCGCACGGCGTGACGGCTCATAAGGCCGCGCTGCTCCCCCCCACCCGACCGGAACACCCGACCGCAACACCCGACTGGATGGCTGGCCGCCGCTCAGCCCCGAGGTTCGAGTCACGCGATGTGGAGGCGCTCCTGGACGCGGTGGAGCAGAGGAGGGACGCCCTGTATCCCGGGCACGGCCGCAGAGTTGCCCCACGCCACAGCCGGGGTCTGTGAAGGGAAGTGGCAGAGGCCGTCACCGCTGTGGCCCTGACACCACGGACAGGCACCCAGTGCCACAAGAAGGTGAACGACCTCGTCAGAGCAGGCAGGTGAGCCTCCCACATATCCCCCCTCCCCCATATCCCCCATATCCCCCCTCCCCCATATACACCATATCCCCCCTACCCCATATCCCCCCTCCCCATATCCCCCCTCCCCATATCCCCTCCTCCCCCATATCCCCCCTCCCCCATGTCCCCCATATCCCCCCTTCCCCCATAACCCCCCTCCCCCATATCCCCCCTCCCCCATATCCCCCCCTCCCCCATATCCCCCCCTCCCCCATATACCCCCCTCCCCCATATCCCCCCCCTCCCCCATATCCCCCCCTCCCCCATATCCCCCCCTCCCCCATATCCCCCCTCCCCCATATCCCCCCCTCCCCCATATCCCCCCTCCCCATATCCCCCCTCCCCCATATCCCCCCCTCCCCCATATCCCCCCCCATAGCCCCCTCCCCCATATCCCCCCTCCCCCATATCCCCCCTCCCCCATATCCCCCCTCCCCCATATCCCCCTCCCCATATTCCCCCCTCCCCCATATCCCCAAGTGAATCCAGCCCTAACCTTAACCTCTGCAATGCACGCGCAACCGATGGCGTGCATTCATATACCTGCCTAACAGTGTTGCCTTTTACCCCTGCCACCCCCCCCCCCCACAGGAGAAGCGCGCACACAATAATAGGGAGCATGTGAGGACTGGAGGAGGCCCCGCTGATGAGAGGCCACTGACCGAACACCAGGAAAAGGCCCTGGAACTGGCTGGCGGACCTGAGGACCGGGAGGTTGTTGATGCAGAGGTCGGGGGCGTACTAGCAAGTGAGCCACCGACAGCCCGTCCCCATATCCCCCCTCCCCTATATCCCCATCCCCCGTATCACCTGATCACTGCCTGATGTCAAACCATGCATGCTTCATTGTGTATCGCAGGACCAAACGTCCAGGCACCCATCCCCGCAGATGCAGACCGCCCGCAGGATGCCCCTCGGAGACCACAGGAGACGGAGAGACCCGCACCCTCCAGCATGTGACGCCCGCAGGATGCCCCTCGGAGACCACGGGAGACGGAGAGACCTGCACCCTCCAGCATGCGACGCCCGCAGGATGCCCCTCGGAGACCACGGGAGACGGAGAGACCCGCACCCTCCAGCATGCGACGCCCGCAGGATGCCCCTCGGAGACCACGGGAGACGGAGAGTCCCGCACCCTCCAGCATGCGACGCCCGCAGGATGCCCCTCGCACACCACGGGAGATGGAGAGACCTGGAACAACAGGGAGACGACACCCCCGTCACGTGCGGGAGCGACCACCCAGCGACGAGGGGGGCAGCCACAGGCCCCCGTCACATCCGAGCCAGGACACCACTACCCAGGACACCACTACCCGGGACACCACTACCCGGGACACCACTACCCGGGACAGCAGTACCCGGGACAGCACTACCCAGGAAGACAAAATACCGGACAGTGACACAGAGTGGATGGGTGGAGACGAACCCCCACCCCAAAGTGCCATGGACTCAGAGTGGGACGAAGAGCACGACACAACGCCACTGCTGTCACCAACACCCTCCACCATCGCAGAAACACTCACCACGGTTGGGCACTTTAGTGATGAGGCGTCTGGTACACTCACTGGTGCGCACAACACAGCCGTCCCGGTACACCAGGTGGAGGTAGGAGCAGCAGAGGGACCGGGCGGTCGGAGGGCAGCCCAGCCCAAGCAAACATCTGCCGCCCAGATGGATCCCGGGTTCTTGGAGTTACCACACCCACACATAGATCCGATGCAACCACCGACCCGGAGACGAGCGAAGAGGGTGACGGGCGGCTTGCGGCGGCTGCGGTCGCAGGTGGAGGAGTCCACCCGCGTCCAGGAGCTGGGAGTGGTGCCGGTCATGCGTGCCACCCAGGCCGACACCGCACGCGTGGCGTCCGCGGTGGAGGCAATGGGTGCGACGGTGTCAGACATGGGGAACGGTTTGCGAGGCCTGGGGCTTTCCGTGCAGGCGGCGTCTGTGGCCCAGGAAATGGCTGCCCTCTCACAGGAGGCCATGAGCCAGTGCCAGCGCCAGATGGCAGAGGCGCTCAACGCCATAGCCCAGTCTCAGCAGGCCATGCCCCAGTCTCCGCAGGCCATGGCCCAGTCTCTGCAGGCCATGGCCCAGTCTCTGCAGGCCATGGCCCAGTCTCTGCAGGCCATGGCCCAGTCTCAGCAGGCCATGGCCCAGTCTCTGCAGGCCATCGCTGAGGGTATCGGCGCCAGTGGCCATGTGCGAGCCGGCGTCGCACTGTCACAGACAGGGTTTGCCAACCCCCTGGGCTCCATGGCTGCAAACCTGCAGACCCCTGTCGATACCAGCACGGGCCACCAGGACTGGCAGCGCCAGATGTCGGGGGGGCGTCGGATGGCCAGTCCGTTCGCATCCGCCACCCATGTAGAGGCCTGGGGGCCATCGGGCACCCCGAGGGAGGAGGAGGTGGTGTGGTCTGTCCCAGCTCCCTCTGTCGGGGAGGTCCCGGTACACCGCGACACCTCGGACTCCCCCCTTCCGTCCCAGGTGCATCGGGTGGGCAACGAGCAGGACAGGCTGGCAGCTCACCATCCCAGTCGCCCGGGCCGCAGCCTGGCCCATCTAGGCCAGGATGCCGCAGGAAACGGCCGCCAAAGGGATCCAGTGTCAGAGGGCAGGAATCACAGGAGTCCACCTCCAGTTCTGCTGTACCGTCTGGGGAACTACGTAGACGTAGTCAAAGGGCCCGTAAGGCCAAACAATTAGACACTGAGTAAGTTGGCACGGTTGCAGGGCACAGATGAGTTTTAGGGGCTAGGGCACGTGCATGAACTCCTTTGGTTATTAAAGTCAATGTTACACCTACAGAAGCTGCCTTTGTGCTCTGTCCAAAGTGTGCGGGGTTGTCATGTACATTGAGCGCAAGTGTGTGTGTGAGGGGTGGTCTTACCTCAGCCCCAGGTGAGTCTGCCCCCTTCCCCCTGGGCCGCCATCAACATCCCCCGGGCAGTGGACGGGACCGTGCGCTGCAGTATCACAGCCGCATGCAGGGATGGTCCGGGTGGATGGTGGTACTGTGGCCATGGGTCAGACATAGTCCAACGATGTAGAGCCAGGAGCTCACCGCAGGGCGGGTTGTCATCATCCTCCATGGCCTGTGATAGACACGCGTCCACCCGCAACTGTGTGAGCCCGGCCCGTTGTGCCGCAGGTGGATCGGCAATGGGGGTGGGGGCTGAGGGTGCTGGGTGGGTGGATGGGTGGAGGGTGTGGGTGGTCGGCTGTTGCCATGGTGTGCGGTCTGTGGCCATACTTCCCGATTCCCACGCCCATCTAGTCAGTGAAGCGGGCGTCTATCAGTCTGTCCCGTGCCCGCTGGGCCAGCCGGTAACAGTGGACAGCCACCCGCCTGTGTCTACCCCGTCTGCCCTGATCATTTCCCCCATCCCCCTCATCTGGGGAGGACTGCGCCTCTTCCTGCTGCTCCTCCACTCCGCCCTCCTCTGCCTGCAGCACATCGCCCCTCTGTTGGGCTATGTTTTGCAGGACGCAGCACACCACAATGATGCGACCGACCCTATCTGACCGATACTGGAGGGCGCCCCCAGAGAGGTCCAGGCACCTGAAACACATCTTCAGCACGCCAAAGCACCTCTCTATCACTCTCCTTGTCGCTACATGGGCATCATTGTAGCGGTTCTCCGCCTCATTGCGTGGCCTCCGTATAGGCGTCATCAGCCACGATCGCAATGGGTAGCCCCTGTCGCCCAGCAACCAGCCCCTCAGCCGGGGATGGCGTCCCTCGTACATGCCGGGGACGGATGACCGCGACAACACGAATGAGTCGTGTACACTGCCTGGGTGACGGGCGCAGACGTGCAGGATCATCATGCGGTGGTCACAGACCACCTGTACGTTCATCGAATAGGTCCCCTTCCTATTAGTGAACACGGCCCTGTTATCTGCAGGTGGCCGCACGGCGACGTGCATCCCATCGATCGCGCCCTGGACCATGGGGAACCCGGCCACGGCAGAGATGCCCACGGCCCGGGCATCTTGGCTGGCCCGGTCCACGGGGAAGCGGATGTAGCGGTGCGCCATGGCATATAGGACATCTGTCACTGCCCGGATGCACCGGTGCACCGATGTCTGCGATATGCCGGACAGGTCCCCACTCGGTGCCTGGAATGACCCCGTTGCATAAAAGTTCAGGGCCACCGTAAGCTTGACGGACACAGGGAGAGGGTGTCCCCCACCAGTGCCACGCGGTGACAGGTGTGCCAGCAGGTGGCAGATGTGTGCCCGGAGTCTCCTCCTGCATTCCCGGTCCGTGAGGTCCTGGTATGACTGCCTGGGCCCGTACACACGGGGCGCCCTCGGGTGCCTCCGTTGCCGTGGGGCGTCCTCCTCCCCCTCCGCGTCCTGTCGGTCAGGTGTCCCTCCAGCCTGGGCGGCTGCCGCCTGCCCCTCTGCGGCAGCCTGCGCCGCCTCTCTGGCACGCTCCTCCTCCTCCTCCTCATCCAGGGCAGCATAGACAGGAGCGGCTGCCGCCACGGCGGCCAACATCGCTGGATGATCTGAAAACATGACGGCCTGGTGGGGGGAGGGGAACGACGACATGTCATCATTGCCCATATCCCCTCCTCCCCCCAGCCAGGTGGCATGGACCGCATGGGTCCAACTGTTGGAGGCTGGCACCTGGCCAGGTTGACCAACTCACTTGCCCTCCCATCCCCCTCCCCGGCACGGACCCCCCCCCCATCCCCCTCCCCGGCACGGACCCCCCCCCCCATCCCCCTCCCCGGCACGGACCCCCCCCCAACCTCCACCCCGGCACGGACCCCCCCATCCCCCTCCCCGGCACGGACCCCCCCCCAACCTCCACCCCGGCACGCACCCCCCCATCCCCCTCCCCGGCACGGACCCCCCCCCCAACCTCCACCCCGGCACGGACCCCCCCCCCAACCTCCACCCCGGCACGGACCCCCCATCCCCCTCCCTGGCACGGACCCCCTCCCGGCACTCCCCCGGAGCCCAGCCCACTCTAACCACCCCCCACCCCCCGCCGCACACACACACACACACAACCCGAGACACACCTCTCCTCACGCATTCAGACTGCGGCCACGCCATCGCCTGCCCAGAGCCAACCCCCCAGGCCGTCACTCACCTCCACGCTGGTCGGCGTGAACCTGGAGCACAGGGTCACGCCGATGAAAAGGAGGTTTAATTTACGTCGACGTGAACGGTCATCACGTCGACGGGACTTCGGCCCATCCGGAAGGGAGAATATCGGCAGGCCGAAAATCGGCTGCCTTGCGCAGACCCGTGACATTCTCCGCGGCAGCGGCGACATTAACGCCCCGCCGACTTTTCTCCCTTCGGAGACTTCGGCAACCGGCGGGGGCGGGATTCACGGCGGCCAACGGCCATTCTCCGACCCTCTGGGGGGTCGGAGAATGACGGCCCTGAACTCCACTTGCGATAAACTTGTCTGTTTGTTACAGCAAAAGAGGAGTCTGCAGAAGGCAGCAATACCATCCAGAGGTCCACAGAATGTAACATCATTTCTATCTCACTGTTATTCCAAAGTTTGGGACCCTATTTCTGTTGTGTTTGGAACGTATCACAGAGGTAGAAAAGTTTAATTGAAAAGATGTTCAAGGACCACAGCATCCACTTTAGGAAAAAACAGATTAGTTTAAGAGAGACTATCTCCAGAAAAACAACCAGCTTATATCGGCCACAACACCACTGGAATTTGAAGAACACCAAAGGAACATTGGAACATGTACTTCTTTGTTTTCTTAAGGACTTAACTCTGATCAATTCCATCTCCTCCATCCTGTTGCTTGTTCTGTTCTGCATGGCTGTGTGTGTATGTCACATGTTATGGACAGACCGTTGGAGGGGGGGGGTCAGTTCAAACAGTACTGTTTTCCTCTTAACACCAGTCTGTAAACAGAAGGTGTTTTTAAAAAAAATTAAGAATAAGCAGTCATGTATATATATATATATTTTCATGTCACCTCTGTTTTTGTGTAATCCAATGTTTGTTAGTAACCCCACAGCAAATTCAAATTAGGATCAACTCAAAAGGTTAGTTCATTTTCTACTAATTCAAAACCAATGAAAAGGAATTGCGCAACTTCCCACTTCACCTTCACACAGTAAAGCGAGGGATAGAGAAAACGAGGCGAACAGTGAAAGGACCACAGAAAACAAGATATTGGTTCACGTGATTTGCAGAGTCCCAAACTCAGAGGCCAATGAAGGATTCTTTCAAGTGGGCTTTTGAGGTTGGTTGGCTGAGACCGGGGTTGTAAGTTTTGCTTTTCAGTTTGTGTTAACGCCACAAGTTGAAACAATTATGCAGAGAATGAGTCAGCTCTGTAGACAATGGTACAAAATCTTCCAGCAGAGTCAGGTTAGTTGGGCCTTTTATCCTGCTTGGAGAGTCTCTGTTTCTTTGTGGCTTACAAGTAAAGCCCCCTGCACACTCCAAAAATGTGATATTAAACTGTTCAAAATGCCAGAGTTTTGAGCCATCTCTCCTCCATAATGACTTCGCAGGGGCTGGTTAAGCACACTGGGCTAAATCGCTGGCTTTGAAAGCAGACCAAGGCAGGCCAGCAGCACGGTTCAATTCCCGTACCAGCCTCCCCAAACAGGCGCCGGAATGTGGCGACTAGGGGCTTTTCACAGTAATTCATTTGAAGCCTACTTGTGATAATAAGCTGTTTTCATTTCATAGAATTTACAGTGCAGAAGGAGGCCATTTGGCCCATCGAGTCTGCGCCGGCTCTTGGACAGAGCACCCAACCCAAGCCCACCCCCCCCCAACCTATCCCCATAACCCAGTAACCCCACCCAACCCAACACTAAGGGCAATTTTGGACACTAAGGGCAATTTATTATGGCCAATCCACCTTACCTGCACATCTTTGGACTGTGGGAGGAAACCGGAGCACCCGGAGGAAACCCACGCAGGCACGGGGAGGATGTGCAGACTTGCACAGATGGTGACCCAAGCCGGAATCAAACCTGGGACCTTGGAGCTGTGAAGCAATTGCGCTATCCACAATGCTACCGTGCTGCCCTAATTTCATTTCATCACAGGATATTTATCCAGCTTCTGGAATTTGAATTTTATTTCAGGACTGATAATGTCTCAGCCATTATAGGTCGAAAGGAATGCCATTTTTGTTGAGGGCCTGGTGTTTGGTAAACCATTGTCTCAGCAGACCCACTGACTCTGCGAGCAAGATTGGCTTATCAAATGCAAATGGTCTTCCTGTAGCTCCCTTTGAAATTAATCTGAACAGTCCCAGGTTGACTTTTGTATCAATTTAGGCGTAACAAGAATGTCAGAAGAGAATTATTTTGTTCTGGAGGCTGCTGGGGACAACTCCCACAGAGGGTCAACTATCTTAATTGTCTTTATTCAGCAGAAGAGTTCCATTTAAGAATAGGGAATAGCAATCAGTATAAAGTTTAAGTTTCTTTTCCATGTCAGAGGAACCCAACACATGGGATTTAAGGAGTGTCTTTACTTTTAACACCTGAGTGCATTTTTAACAATAAAACAAACTCCTTACTCTTAAACTGAAGAGAATTGGCTGGCTTATTTCCTCATGCAGCTTAACATATGGTCAAGTACATAGGGATTGAAAAATAGAATCATGCGCTAAAAGCATTGATTTAGCTCATTATGGGAAGCAATTCCAACTAACTTTAATAAAATTGCAAATTCTGAATAGTTACATGGTGCACATTATAAGTTCTCTGATCAGACTATGATCTACACCAGTGAACTAAAGTCAATATAATTAAATCTTTTACAATATATTTCTGAATGTGTCACTTAAAATTAGCTCATATGTCATTGTTTTCTATGTGTGGATATCACACAGTAATATTAAGATGCATCTTTCAGGTTAACACGCATTGCAGTATGAACAGCAAACAATCATAGCTCCACAACATATTAGCGCAGAACTCTAAACTCACAGATCAGACATGAGTGTACATGGAAGATTGGCATGCAGGAAACAATTTATCTATTGCAACTGGCAAAATCAAGATACCATCTATATGAATATATTAAAGGTGGCAGACCCTACAGCATAATCCACACTCCATGAGACTGAACATTGCAGTAACCACTACAGTTACACTTGGACATCATGCTGGAGGGTTCCTGTTGAGAGGACAAGGAAAATAAGTTATTGCAACTGGAATTAAGGTAAATATATGATTTTTAATTCAGAAGCTGGGAAAAATATTACAGGTAAAAATACTTGGGGTAGTGGGTTGTAGCTGAATGCTTGACCATGTGCAGGAGTCATCCCATATTCTTCAAATGAAGGTACCAAGAAATCTAGAGTCTCTTTTTTTCCCCAATGTATAGAATTGAAGATCCCTTTCGGGACACTCTGGACATAGGTAAGTCAACGGGTTTCCAACAGCCAAAGCTTATCTGAGCACTAGGGTAGAGATGTTCAGAAGACTGAGTGTTCAATCCCACTACAGAAATATCATCACGTAATCTAAGTTGACCCTTTAGTACAGTTTTATCAGAAATGTTATCTTTTGAATGAAACATTAAACCAAGGCTTGGTCTGCCTTCTCAGGTAAATATAAAAATCCTGGGAAAGAAGAGCAGGGGAATGCTCCCCGATGTCCTGGTCAGTATTTGGCACTCAACCAACAACTAAAACAACTGGCAATTTATTCATTTATTTGCAGTTTGCAAGCTGGCTGCGACATTTACTGACATGTCAAGCACACTTAAAAAAATGAAAAAATTATATAAAATGCTTTGGGACATATGTTTGTCAATGTGGGGGGAGATGTTCACTGTCTCCACTGCTCTCAATTCAGTTGAAACTAGCCTGAAACAGGCCACAGCCGCTGGGAGAATGGAAATCCTGCCTGTTTCTGGAAATAGGCTCTGCTAATCTGCAAACTAGGGTCCTCTGGCATACATACAACCCTGATTACATCTATTGGAGTGGCACAACTGGAGTCCCAACAAAAATGTTCAAATTTATTGTGTCTGGGTTCAAAGGAAGTAGTAGTGTGAACTTGCTGTCGATCTTCCGTTTCCTCCTTCATCGTCAAAATCCTCCCCACCAGAGTTACATTGTTGCTTTGTGGACACATAATAATATTTCAGCAGCCATTTTCCATCTTCTGCCAGAGCATCATTTTGCCACCACAACTTTTGTGCCAATGATTGGGGCAACCTTCCTGATGCTCATTATTTAGGATGGGGTCTGGCAAAGCAGCCCTGGCAGAATTTTGGACCCTGGACTTTTTTGACTTTAAATTGAAACATTTTCCATTACGTTGGAATCTACAATGAAAATGTGCTTTGTGTTTCTTCTTTTTAAAGGATTTTTTTGAAAAAAATTGAAAACTACTTTCAGTTTACCATTTGGGAATGAATTATTTTCTTTATGCTTTAAAATTTCTCCCAGTAGCATCAGATAATCTATTAGTAGGTGAAAAAAGTTTTAATTAAATTTTCTTTTTTTTAAACATTGCCTAATAGCAAATTGGGGAATGATATGGCAAAGTTGGTGATCATGGGAAATTCCAGTCAGGGCTGTAGGCAATAAATTTAGAATTGAGTACATTCCTTCCAAATTATGATCCCCCTACATCAATGATGTGCAGGGAACATTTTTATGAATCTTGGGACATTCTCTCTAAAAAAAAATTAATTTTATATTAAAATTAGTGCATATTGGGCTAATTTTATGCATGCTTATACTTCACAATTGATAGGTTTTTTTATTGTAAAAGAAATTATGTTTATTTTCTAATAGGCAAATCGGACCATCATTTCTTAAAAAGTGACCACAATACTCACACTCTCAACTCCAACCGCCATAACCCCATCCTGGAGATACGCTACCACCTCTAGACCTTGTTGAGAGAGGCCCTTCACCATTCTGATTCCCTACCAATTACTTTTTACTTGGCAAACTCTTCCACACAATTGGTGCTGCTGCACTGTGAGTACAGAGGGTTAAGCTGCATAGAAGTTCAAATCCGCTTGTCAGGGATGTTTGACTGTCAGGAATTAATGCTGGGGTGGATGCCTGTGACTTATAGGAGGCTTGTCAACTCTGCAGCCCTTGCAACCTGGGAGAATAAGGGTTCCCTTTAGGGGTGTGCTTGTCCTGCTAAAATCAGGCTTCACTCGAATCAACTGTGCCTCGCCTACAAGAGGCAGTCATTTGCCTGAAATGCAACCTCAGCTTTCCTTGACTAGTCAATTGTGACAATGAAATCTGCAGAGCTAAACATCAGTGCCACTGATTGGAGCCAAGCTCTTTGCCCTTTGGAAGTGTTGGCGTCCTCAGTTAATTTGATTTTGTTTACTTACTTCTGTTATGCAAAATAGTTGGAATCGTTGGCCCCAGGTTTGAACTCTCATCCTCATACAAGTGTTAATATTACCATATAATACTGATGTGTACCCCTGTGCAAGGCATGTTGGTCATAGCGAGTGGTGTATTTGAGGTCCCCTGTGGGGTTGCAAGCGCTGGTCCCATGTATTCATTCAGCTGACCTTCCTTCCAATGCCAGGGTTGTGGGGGTGGGACAATAGTTGGGTTATTGTTCCACTGAGACTCTCGAGGGGCCACATGCTTCATCTTAGTGGAGTTGAGAAGGACAACGATGTGTAAGTGGCATAGTGTGAGGGTGGAGTGTGTGAGGCTTAGTGAAGAGGCACTCACTAAGGGGAAAGCACATGGGTGGAAGTCCAAAAGGTCTGGAGGGCTGAGGGTCAGGACTCTATCAGGAATCCTCAATGCTGACTCTGGTATTCTCTTCTTTTCAGTGCATGATTCTGGAGAATGGAGCCAACTGAGTTGGCTATTCTACTCATAGTGATCAATCAGCAGCAGAGACATCGGCGTGCCACTGCAGGTGACCATGACCAGTGCCCTGCAGAAGAGGAGGAAGGCTGGGCCCATAGCTGTTCCAGGAGCAGCACCACAGAAGGTGAAACTTCATAGTCGAGATTAGCGGCAAGGGTCTTTTGATGTAGATATCCTACCAGCAGATGTCTGAGCTTCCGTGTCGGAGAAGACTGCATCTGTCCCAGGGGATGGTGGACTACTGTTGCCAAGTCCTGCAAGAGCAGGAACCACATGGAATGGGAGGACACCCATTGCCCGTAGCCATTAAAAGTACTACCGCTCTGAATTTCTTTGCAGGTGGTTCGTTTCAGGTAAGCACCAGCGACCAGTGTGGCATTTCCCAGTCAGCTGGGCACAAAGCATAAGAGAGGTAAAAGATGCCCTAAATGCAAAGGGCCACATGTATATAATCTTGACCCGGGGCCAGGTGAGCCAGGGCGCTTAGGAGGCATGTCCCAGATACAGGGTGTGATAGACTGCACCACGCAGCTCTACGGTCTCCGTGGTGTCATGTAGCGCCATTCATGAACCGCACGGGATTCCACTCCCTCAGTGTCCAACTCGTTTGTGCTCACACAATGCGAATCATGCAGGTGTGTGCCTGTTTCCCGGGGAGCATCCAATGAAAGTTACATCTTGGGGCACTTACATATTCCTGATGTTTCAGAAGGAGAGCAGCAGCTGGAGGGATGGCTCCTCGGGCCAGGGAGTACCTATTCGGGAGGTGGCTGATGACGCTAGTGCAGATGCCACAAATACCTGTGGAGCCTCAATACAATGAGGTTCATGTGTTAACCACATGCTGGTCAAGTAAGTCATTGGACAGGACAGCACGGTGGCACAGTGATTAGCACTGCTGCCTCACGGCGCAGAGGTCCCAGGTTCGATCCCGGCTCTGGGTCATTGTCCGTGCGGAGTTTTGCACATTCTCCCCGTGTTTGCGTGGGTTTCGCCCCCACAATCCAAATATGTGCAGGGCAGGTGGATTGGCCATGCTAAATTGCCCCTTAATTGGAAAAAATGAATTGGGTAAAAAAACAAATTTTTAAAGTAGGTAATTGGACTGCTAAGATGCAGTTTTGGTGCCTGCACCAGTCTTAGGGTGGCCTCCAGTACATCCCTCAGAGAGTGTCCTGTACAATTGTGGTCTGCGAGCTCTCCACAACTTGGTACTGCAGAGGAAGACCAGCTGGACCACTAGGAGATGGAGGATTGCCACATCTCTTCAGATGAGGTCCAGGAGGGTGATGAGGGGCAACTCACAGAGGAGGGTGATTGTCTGTGTTAAGTTTGCACGTTCCCCCCTGTGGGCTTCCTCCGGGTGCTCAGGTTTCCTCCCACATCCAAAGGTGTGCAGATTAGGGCGACACGGTAACACAATGGTTAGCATTGTTGCTTCACAGTGCCAGGGACCTGGGTTTGATTCCCGGCTTGGGTCACTGTCTGTGCAGAGTATATACGTTCTCCCTATCTCTGCGTGGGTTTCCTCCGGTTTCCTCCCACAAGTCCTGAAAGACGTGCTTGTTCGGTGAATTGGACATTCTGAATTCTCCCTCTGTGTACCCAAACAGGCCCCGGAGTGTGGCGACTAGGGGATTTTCACAGTAACTTCATAGCAATATTAATGTAATCCTACTTGTGACACGAATAAAGATTATTATTGTAGGTGGATTGGCCATGCCAGATTTCCTCTTAGTATTCAGATATATGCAGGTTAGGTGGGGTTATGAGGATAGGGCAGGGGACTGGGCCTAGATAGGGTGTTCTTTCAGACTTGATGTGAATGATCTCTTTCTGCACTGCAGGGGTTCTATGAGGAGAAGGAAGGACCTTGGGCCATGGCCAGGGCCCGCATGAGCATAAGAACTAAGGACAATCTCATAGTCTCTCGAATGCTACAACTGAATAGTGCCCCTGTAAGAACACTACTCACAACGCCCTATGCTGCTCTTGCTCATGTATTTGCTTTGTTTGGCCCCTTGTTCTGCACTGTAACCAATCACTGTTTGTCGATGTGCTTTGTCAATGTACTCTGTCGATTATTCTTTTTGTCTACTATGTATGTACTGTGTACGTTCCCTTGGCCGCAGAAAAATACTTTTCACTGTACTTCGGTACATGTGACAATAAATCAATCAATCAATAAATCGCTGTTTTGCCTCAAACTTTCATTAGTTCCTTATTTTCAAATGTATTAATTTCAACATTATCTAATATCACTCAATGGTGCAGTTCCACATTACAATCTACAGCCTCCTCGAACCCTATATTCAAGCAGGCCCTCTGACTCTGGCCTCCTGTATATCCCTCATCCTTGTTCTCCACCTTTCTTAGTTAAGTAAGAAGTCTTACAACACCAGGTTAAAGTCCAACAGGTTTGTTTCGATGTCACTAGCTTTCGGAGCGCTGCTCCTTCCTCAGGTGAATGAAGAGGTATGTTCCAGAAACAAATATATAGACAGATTCAAAGATGCCAGACAATGCTTGGAATGCGAGCATTAGCAGGTGATTAAATCTTTACAGATCCAGAGATGGGGTAACCCCAGGTTAAAGAGGTGTGAATTGTGTCAAGCCAGGACAGTTGGTAGGATTTCGCAGGCCAGATGGTGGGGGATGAATGTAATGCGACATGAATCCCAGGTCCCGGTTGAGGCCGCACTCATGTACGCCACGTAGGCGTACTGAGGGTTTGCGTGGAGAAGGTGAACCCTCTCGACCAACGGGTCCGATTGTGCACCCGCACATGCTTTCGGAGCAAGATGGGTCCTGGGGCTGCCAGCCAGGTCGCCAGCGATGTTCCGGTGGAGGACGTCCTAGGGAAGACAAGGATGCGCTCGTGAGGCGTTTGATTAGTGGTGGTACGCAGCAACAACCGGATGGAGTGGAGGGCATCCGGGAGGACTTCCTGCCAACGGGAAACTGGGAGATTTCTAGACCGTAGGGCCAGTAGGACGGTCTTCCAGACCGTACTGTTCTCCCTCTCTACCTGACCGTTCCCCCGGGGGTTGTAACTGGCCATCCTGCTCGAGGCAATGCCCTTGCTGAGCAGGAACTGACGCAGTTCGTCGCTCATTAAGGAGGACCCCCTGTCGCTATGGATGTACGCGGGGAAACTGAACAGTGTAAAGATGGTGCCGAGGGCTTTAATGACTGGCCGCGGTCATGTCGGGACAGGGGATGGCGAAGGGGAAACGGGAGTATTCGTCCACCACGTTTAGGAAGTACGCGTTGCGGTCGGTGGAGGGAAGAGGGCCTTTGAAACTGAGGCGTTCAAAGGGACGGGAAGCCTTTATCAGGTGCGCTCTATCTGGCCTGAAAAAGTGCGGTTTGCACTCTGCGCAGATTTGGCAGTTCCTGGTGGCTGTCCGGACCTCCTCATCAGAGTAGGGGAGGTTGCGGGACTTCACAAAATGGTAGAATCAAGTGACCCCCGGGTGGCAGAGGTCCTCGTGGAGGGCTTGGAGGCGGTCTACTTGTGCGTTGGCACATTGTGCGTTGGGACAGGGCATCGGACGGCTCGTTCAGCTTTCCGGGACGATACAAGATCTCATAGTTATCGGTGGAGAGCTCAATCCTCCACCTTAAGATCTTGTCGTTCTTGATTTTGCCCCGCTGTGCATTATCGAACATAAAGGCTACCGACCGTTGGTCAGTGAGGAGAGTGAATCTCCTGCCGGCCAGGTAATGCCTCCAATGTCGCACAGCTTCCACTATGGCTTGGGCTTCCTTTTCCACTGAGGAGTGGCGGATTTCTGAGGCGTGGAGGGTCCGGGAGAAAAAGGCCACGGGTCTGCCCGCTTGGTTGAGGGTGGCCGCCAGAGCTACATCGGACACGTCGCTCTCGACTTGGAAGGGGAGGGACTCGTCGATTGCGTGCATCGTGGCCTTTGCGATATCCGCTTTGATGCGGCTGAAGGCCTGGCGGGCCTCTGTCGACAGGTGGAAGGTAGTGGACTGGATAAACGGGCGGGCCTTGTCTGCGTATTGGGGAACCCACTGGGCGTAGTATGAGAAGAAACCCAGGCAGCGTTTCAGGGCTTTGGAGCAGTGGGGGAGGGGAAATTCCATAAGGGGGCGCATGCGTTTAGGGTCGGGGCCTATCACTCCATTACGCACTACGTATCCCAGGATGGCCAGACGGTTAGTGCAAAAAGCGCATTTCGGGGCGTTAGCGGTCTGGAGGAATTTGCGGAGGTTGGCGTCGTGGTCCTGCTGGTCATGGCCGCAGATGGTTACATTGTCGAGATATGGGAACGTGGCCCGCAAACCGTGCTGGTCAACCATTCGGTCCATCTCCCGTTGGATTCCGAGACTCCGTTCGTGACGCCAAATGGGACCCTTAAACAATGGTAGAGCCGCCAGTCTGCCTCGAAGACCGTGTACTTGCGGTCACTCAGGCAGATGGGGAGCTGGTGGTATGCGGACTTGAGGTCCACGGTGGAAAAGACTTTGTACAGTGCAATCCGATTGGCCATGTCGGATATGCGGGGGAGAGGGTACGCATCTAGCTGCGTGTACCTATTGATGGTCTGACTATAGTCTACAACCATCCTCTGCTTCTCCCCTGTCTTCACAACTACCACCTGGGCTCTCCAGGGACTATTGCTGGCCTGGATTATGCCTTCCTTCAGCAGCCGCTGGACTTCAGACAGGATAAACGTTCGATCCTGGGGGCTCTATTGTCTGCTCCTAGTGGCGACGGGTTTGCAATCCGGGGTGAGGTTCGCAAACAAGGAAAGCGGTTCAACCTTGAGGGTCGCGAGGCTGCAGATAGTGAGTGGGGGTATTGGGCCGCCGAATTGGAACGTTAGGCTCTGGAGGTTACATTGGAAACCTAACCCTAAGAGAGTGGGAGCGCAGAGTTGGGGAAGGATATTAAGCCTGTAATTCTTAAACTCCCTCCCTTGCACTGTTAGGTTCGCGATGCAGAACCCTTTGATCTCTATAGAATGGGATCCCACTGCCAGGAAAATCTATTGGGTGCTCGGACGAATGGAAAGAAAACAGTGTCTTACCGTATCCGGGTGGATAAAATTTTCCGTGCTCCCAGAGTCGATCAGGCATGGCGTCTCGTACCCGTTGACCAGCACCGTTGTTGTTGCCGTTTGGAGCGTACGGGGCCGCGATTGGTCCAGGGTCACCGAAGCCAGTCGTGGTTGCTGCATCGGGGTGTTTTCTTCCGACCCCGTGGAGCCGTCTTTGCTGGGGTCCTTGGCTATCAGCCAAGTTGGCGACGTCCATGGATTGCACGCGGTCGGGGGTGGACAAAATGTCCACCCCCATTGATCGCACGTGGCCGGGGGGGTCACAAGATGGCGGCGCCCATCCTCCCCGCGTGGTGTCCTGGACCCAAAATGGCGGCGCCCGGGGACTGCACATGGATCGTGGGGGGGGGTTGAGTCTGCTGTCCCCGTTCTTCCCCGGAGATAGCGGCGACCCCCCAGGACTGGCACACCGCTGAGTAGTGCCCCTCTTTGCCGCAGCTTTTACAGATGGCCGAGCGGGCCGGGCAGCGCTGCCGGGGGTGTTTCGCCTGCTCGCAAAAATAGCAGCGCGCCCACCCGGATGGTCTGGTGCTCTGGCCGCGCAGGCTTGCGGGGGGGGGGGTGGTGGTGCCGGGGAGTCGGTCGCAACGGGGGTCCACGGAGCCCAAGGGGCTGCCGCGCGGTCGGGCCCGTAGGCGCGGGCATTTTGTGAGGCCACGTCGAGGGAGGCCGCAAGGCCCCGTGCCTCCGTGAGCCCTAGTGAGTCTCTCTCTAGCAGTCGCTGGCGAATTTGAGAAGAAGTCATACCTGCCACAAAAGCATCCCTGATTAGGAGCTCCGTATGCTCATTTACGCTCACCGACGGGCAGTTGCAGTTCCTTCCCAGTATCAGCAGCGCGCTGTAGAACTCGCCCAGCGATTCTCCAGGGATTTGCCGTCTTGTCGCGAGTTGGTGGCGTGCATAAACCTGGTTTATAGGCCGAATGTAGACCCCTTTCAGCATGGTGAGCGCCGTCGGGAAATCCTCCGCGTCTTCGATGAGCGTGTAGATTTCCGGGCTCACCCTGGAATGCAGGACCTGCATTTTCTGGTCTTCCGTGGTCCAGCAGGGGGCCGTTTGAAGGTAACCTTCGAAGCATGCTAGCCATTGTTTAAACACGGCTGCCGAGTTTGCTGCATGGGGGCTGATTCGCAGACACTCCGGGGCGATCCGGAGCTCCATAGTCTTTTTAAGTCTGCGTAATAAATTGTAGCACAACAACTACTCACGAGTCGAGAAGTGATGAAGTCAATCGAGGCTTTATTAAGCAAGACTTGTTCCCCAGCAGCTCAGTTACAGAATGCGGCTGCTGGGAGGACCCGGGCTCTTATACTCCGCCTTGCTGGGTGGAGCCAGCAGGCGGCAGATCCAACCAGGACCCAGTGTCTGTCTACCAATAGCCTCTTGGCATCACAGGTACCGGACTACCCCTAATACAGACCACCACAGCCCCCATTCACCCTCGCTAGTTTCTTTCCTTGATGAGGTGGAAAGGGTGAGTGGGATGGTTGACTATAGAATTAATTTTGCTGTGACCAGGTAGTGAAGTACAAGGGGCGGGATTCTCCACTCCCATGCTGAAGTGGCCGCGCCGTCGTGAACGCCGACGGCGTTCACGACGGCGTGGGACGGCCCCTGTCCCGACCGATTCAGGCCCTGACAATGGGCCAGTATCGGCGCCGCGTCATCTACACACGCCAGGCCTTGTCGCCCGCGTAAAAGCGCGCCACAAAGATGACGCGGCCGGCGCCGCATAACGGGCGTCATCTGCGCATGCGCGGGTTGGCCGGCGCCAACCCGCGCATGCGTGGTTGCCGTCCTGTCCAAATCCGCCCCGCAAGAAGATGGGGGACGGATCTTGCGGGGCCGCGGAAGGAAGGAGGTCCTCCTTCAGAGAGGACGGCCCGACGATCGGTGGGCACCGGTCGCGGGCCACCCCACATTGCAGGTGAAGCCCGGTGCAGGATCCCCCCTCGCCCCCCCAGCGTTCACGCACCGCCCACGACTGCAGCGACCAGGTGTGGACGGCGCCGGGGGGAACCGGCCGTTTTGGCCTAGCCACTCGGCCCATCTGGGCCTCAGAATCGCGTGGGGTGCCGGAGAATCGCCATTTTGGGTGTCTCCGGCGATTCTCCGGCCTGCAGCCCGCAAAACTCGACCGGGCCGTTCCCGCCGCTTGGGAGAATCGCGGGAGGCCGTCGGACCAGCGTCTCCGGAAATTTTGGCGGCCCAGGCGATTCTCCCAACTGGCGCGGGAGTGGAAAATCGCGTCCAGGATTTTGGATGGAATTCTCAAACCACTTCAAGCACCTGGATGATTCCATTGTGGACTTTTCCAGTGCGTGTCAGGTGCGGGCTACAGACAACAATGGCACATATGGTCCCTCTTTTTTTCCTCTTTTTTTTCCTTCTTTATCCTTTCATGCAATTGGGAGTGATTGGCAAGGCCAGCATTTCCTGTCCATTCCTAACTGCTCTTGAAATGAGTGGCCTGCGAGGCCATTACAGAGAGCAGTTAAGAATCAACCACACTGTTGCAGGCCTGGAGTCACAAGTAGGCCAGGCCAGGTAAGGATGGCAGATTTCCTGCCCTGGACGTCATTAGTGAACCAGGTGGTTTTTTTTAATGACAATTGTTGATTGTTTCATAGCACCATGATTGAAACTAGCTTTATAATTCCAGATTTATTAATTGAATTGACTTCCACCAGCTGCCATGCTAGGATTTGAACTCAAGTCCCCAATAGCGTAGCCTGGACTTTCAGTTTGCATTCCAGTGACATCATTACTATACCTCCAGCTTCCTCCTCCTCTCCTTCCTATTCCTTAGAGGATACTGAACTCTCTCCATCTTTCTCTTGTACCAACTTCAGTCCTCCCTGCAATACTTTGTTGTGAAAGGCAGAGCAGCCCACAGCAATCTTGGAGACACATGTTGATAGATTGACAGTCGTCTCCAGATCAGTCAAGGCACCAGAACCTCAACTTGAATAAGGTGCCGGCTTGTTCTGTTGTTGTCCTTGTGCTGACATGACTCTTGTTACACTGCTCCCGTGCATCTATCGTTGAATTTTACACTGCGGTTAGAAACCAAGTCCTCAGTATGTATCCCTTGTCTTTGAGGAGTCAACCACTGAGGCTGTTTGGTGAAGGATAAAGGAGTAATAACCGATTCCTGGATACCTGGTGCAGACATGCATGTTATTCTTGAGGTGGTGAAAGACATTCTGATTAACAAAGGTTGATCAGATAGTGCCTTGATTTTCACATGAGTGCATGGTCCCATGGGAATCCTGTGAGTGATGTGAAACTGACGATCTCTGGATTTGACTCGCTTCATCTGTGTCAAAGGGAATGTGGTATAGCAGCCTTGACAAACAAATCACCAGTCAGAACAAAGAACAATACAGCACAGGAACAGGCCCTTTGGTTCTCCAAGCCCGCGCCTATCACGTGTCCTGTCTAGACCAACCGGAGATATCCTTCTATACCCCATCTGTTCATGTGCCTATCCAGATAAGTCTTAAAGGTCGCTAACGTATCTGCCTCAACCACCTCACTAGGCAGTGCATTCCAGGCCATCGCCACCCTCTACGTAAAAAAACTTCTCCCGCACATCTCCACTGAATCTTTCCCCCCCTCACCTTGAACTTGTGCCCCCTTGGAATTGTCATTTCCACCCTGGGAGAAAGCCTCCAACTGTTCACCCTATCTATACTCCTAATAACTTTATAACCTTCTATCAGGTCGCCCCTCATCCTTTGTCTCTCGAGGGAGAATAATCCTAGTTTATTCAATCTCTCCTCATAGCTAATACCCTCCATACCAGGCAACATCCTGGTGAACCTTTCCTGCACTCTCTCCAAAGCCTCCACGTCCTTCTGGCAATGTGGTGACCAGAATTGGACACAGTATTCCAAATGTGGCCTAACCAACATTCTATATAATTGTAACATAGGAAGTTGAACTTTGGCCAATCAAGCCTGTGTTGGAGATATCACCTCCTACAAGTTGCAGCTTTGTGGCACAGAATCATAGAATTTACAGTGCAGAAGTAGGCCATTCAGCCCATCAAGTCTGCACCAGCCCTTGGAAAGAGCACCTTACTTATGCCCACGCCTCCACCCTATCCCCGTAACCCAGTAATCCTACTTAACCTTTTGGGCAGAAAAGGACAATTTAGCATGGTCAATCCACCTAACCAGCAAATCTTTGTAACTATGGGAGGAAACTGGAGCACCCAGAGGGAACCCACGCAGACATGGAAAGTGCAAACTCCACACAGATAGTCACCCGAGGCCGGAATTGAACCTGGGACCCAAGTCCATTCCCTCTGTTTATGTCTGTGTAGAAGGTACCTGAAGATGTTGCTGCTGGAGTTTCTGCCCCTTTCACTGAGGCTACAGAGTTGGATCAAGCTGCTGCTCCCCCTCGGGGCTCCAAATGTCTGCAGTATAGTCAGTCCCCAGTCTCACAAGCAGGGAGCTGAAATTGAACTCAATGGATTGCAGAGTGATTGAAAGTTAAAGCAAAATGTTGCAATTCCCTTAGAATCGAGTGAATTCAGTCTGGGAGGGATGACTCCTATCAGCACCAACCTTTCACTATCGTCAACTACAAGAGGAATCTTCGGTCCTCTGACGTAGTAGGAGTAAAGGGGACTCTTTCAAAGGCACCCAGTGCTTAATTGAGGGACCCAGCTTTGGAAAGTGGGATGGGACTCATTGAAAGTCAGCACCTTGCCCTTGATGCCAATCTCCCTGCACCCACCATGCAAAATCCCTCCCACCATTATTTTATCAGTGGCCTGTGTCTCTCCCCAATCCTGGGCAATCAGTGACTGTTGTTTCTGAAACAGTCATCTCCCCCCAGTGATATTGTTGAGCAATGCAGCTGCCAGCCGTTGGTTGACTCGTAACTCAATAGGCGGGATCTCCCCCCCCACTACTCCCCCAAATCCTAACCACCTATTGTGCAAAAAATTGTTTTTTAATGCACAACAGGGTTGTGGTGATGGGAGACATCAACTTCCCCAATATTGACTGGGACTCACTTAGTGCCAGGGGCTTAGACGGGGCGGAGTTTGTAAGGAGCATCCAGGAGGGCTTCTTAAAACAATATGTAGACAATCCAACTAGGGAATGGGCGGTACTGGACCTGATATTGGGGAATGAGCCCGGCCAGGTGGTAGAAGTTTCAGTAGGGGAGCATTTCGGGAACAGTGACCACAATTCAGTAAGTTTTAAAGTGCTGGTGGACAAGGATAAGAGTGGTCCGAGGATAAATTGGGGGAAGGCTAATTATAACAATATTAGGCGGGAACTGAAGAACCTAGTTTGGGGGCGGATGTTTGAGGGCAAATCAACATCTGACATGTGGGAGGCTTTCAAGTGTCAGTTGAAAGGAATTCAGGACCGGCATGTTCCTGTGAGGAAGAAGGATGAATACGGCAATTTTCGGGAACCTTGGATAACGAGAGATATTGTAGGCCTCATCAAAAAGTAAAAGGAGGCATTTGTGAGGGCTAAAAGGCTGGGAACAGACGAAGCCTGTGTGGAATATAAGGAAAGTAGGAAGGAACTTAAGCAAGGAGTCAGGAGGGCTAGAAGGGGTCACGAAAAGTAATTGGCAAATAGGGTTAAGGAAAATCCCAAGGCTTTTTACATGTACATAAAAAGCAAGAGGGTAGCCAGGGAAAGGGTTGGCCCACTGAAGGATAGGCAAGGGAATCTATGTGTGGAGCCAGAGGAAATGGGCGAGGTACTAAATGAATACTTTGCATCAGTATTCACCAAAGAGAAGAAATTGGTAGATGTTGAGTCTGGAGAAGGGTGTGTAGATAGCCTGGGTCAGATTGAGATCCAAAAAGACGAGGTGTTGGGTGTATTAAAAAATATTAAGGTAGATAAGTCCCCAGGGCCTGATGGGATCTATCCCAGAATACTGAAGGAGGCTGGAGAGGAAATTGCTGAGGCCGTGACAGAAATCTTTGGATCCTCACTGTCTTCAGGTGATATCCCGGAGGACTGGAGAATAGCCAATGTTGTTCCTCTGTTTAAGAAGGGTAGCAAGGATAATCCAGGGAACTACAGGCCGGTGAGCCTTACTTCAGTGGTAGGGAAATTACTGGAGAGAATTCTTCGAGACAGGATCTACTCCCATTTGGAAGCAAATGGACGTATTAGTGAGAGGCAGCATGGTTTTGTGAAGGGGAGGTCGTGTCTCACTAACTTGATAGAGTTTTTCGAGGAGGTCACAAAGATGACTGATGCAGGTAGGGCAGTGGATGTTGTCGATATGGACTTCAGTAAGGCCTTTGACAAGGTCCCTCATGGTAGACTAGTACAAAAGATGAAATCACACGGGATCAAGGGTGAGCTGGCAAGGTGGATACAGAACTGGCTAGGTCATAGAAGGCAGAGAGTAGCAATGGAAGGATGCTTTTCTAATTGGAGGGCTGTGACCAGTGGTGTTCCGCAGGGATCAGAGCTGGGATCTTTGCTGTTTGTAGTATATATAAATGATTTGGAGGAAAATGTAACTGGTCTGATTAGTAAGTTTGCAGACGACACAAAGGTTGGTGGAATTGCGGATAGCGATGAGGACTGTCAGAGGATACAGCAGGATTTAGATTGTTTGGAGACTTGGGCGGAGAGATGGCAGATGGAGTTTAATCCGGACAAATGTGAGGTAATGCATTTTGGAAGGTCTACTGCAGGCAGGGAATATACAGTAAATGGTAGAAGCCTCAAGAGTATTGAAAGTCAAAGAGATCTAGGAGTACAGGTCCACAGGTCACTGAAAGGGGCAACACAGGTGGAGAAGGTAGTCAAGAAGGCATACGGCATGCTTGCCTTCATTGGCCGGGGCATTGAGTATAAGAATTGGTAAGTCATATTGCAGCTGTATAGAACCTTAGTTAGGCCACACTTGGAGTACAGTGTTCAATTCTGGTCGCCACACTACCAGAAGGATGTGAAGGCTTTAGAGAGGGTGCAGAAGAGATTTACCAGAATGTTGCCTGGTATGGAGGGCATTAGCTATGAGGAGCGGTTGAATAAGAACATAAGAACATAACAACTAGGAACAGGAGTAGGCCATCTGCCCCCTCGAGCCTGCTCCGCCATTTAATGAGATCATGGCTGATCTTTGTGGACTCAGCTTCACTCTCCGGCCCATACACCATATCCCTGAAGCCCTTTATTCTTTAGAAAGGCATCTATCTTTTTCTTAAAAACATTTAAAGAAGGAGCCTCAACTGCTTCACTGGGCAAGGAATTCCAGAGATTCACAATCCTTTGGGTGAAGAAGTTCCCCCTACACTCCATCCTAAATCTACCTTATTTTGAGGCTATGCCCCCTAGTTCTGCTTTCCCCGACCAGTGGAAACAACGTGACCGCATCTATCCTATCTATTCCCTTCATAATTTTATATGTCTCAATCAGATTCCCCCGCATCCTTCTAAACTCCAATGAGTACAGTCCCAGTCTACTCAACCTCTCATCATAATCTAATCCCCTCAACTCTGGGATCAACCTAGTGAATCTCCTCTGCACTCCCTCCAGTGCCAATATGTCCTTTCTCAGGAAAGGAGACCAAAACTGAACACAATACTCCAGATGCGGCCTCACCAACACCTTATACAATTGCAGCATAACCTCACTAGTCTTGAACTCCATCCCTCTAGCAATGAAAGACAAAACTCGATTAGCCTTCTTAATCACCTGTTGCACCTGCACACCAACTTTTTGCGACTCGTGCACCAGCACACCCAGGTCCCTCAGCATAGCAGCATGTTTTAACATCTTACCGTTTAAATAATAATCCATTCTGCTGTTATTCCTCCCAAAATGGATAGCCTCACACTTGGCAACATTGAATTCCATCTGCCAGACCCTAGCCCATTCACCTAACCTATCCAAATCCTTCTGCAGACTTCCAGTATCCTCTGCACTTTTTGCTTCACCACTTATCTTAGTGTCGTCTGCAAACTTTGACACATTGCACTTGGTCCCCAACTCCAAATCGTCTACGTAAATTGTGAACAACTGCGGGCCCAACACTGATCCTTGAGGGACCCCACTAGTTACAGGTTGCCAACCAGCGAAACACCCATTTATCCCCACTCTCTGCTTTCTGTTAGTTAACCAATCCTCTACCCATGCTATCACTTTACCCTCAATGCCATGCATCTTTAGTTTATGCAGCAACCTTTTGTGTGGCACCTTGTCAAAAGCTTTTTGGAAATCCAGACATACCACATCCATTGGCTCCCCGTTATCTACTGCACTGGTAACGTCCTCAAAAAATTCTACCAAATTAGTCAGACACGACCTACCCTTTGTGAACCCATGCTGCGTCTGCCCAATGGGGCAATTTCCCTCCAGGTGCCCCGCTATTTCCTCCTTAATGATAGATTCCAGCACTTTCCCTACAACCGAAGTTAAGCTTACCGGCCTATAATTACCCGCTTTCTGCCAACCTCCTTTTTTAAACAGTGGTGTCACGTTTGCTACTTTCCAATCCTCTGGGATCACCCCAGGGTCTAGTGAATTTTGATAAATTATCACTAGTGCGTTTACAAATTCCCAAGCCATCTCTTTTAACACTCTGGGATGCATCCCATCAGGGCCAGGAGACTTGTCTACCTTTAGTCCCATTAGCTTGCCCAATACTGCCTCCTTAGTGATTACAATCATCTCAAGGTCCTCACCTATCATATCCTTATTTCCATCAGTCACTGGCATGTTATTTGTGTCCTCCACTGTGAAGACTGACCCAAAAAACCTGTTCAGCTCCTCAGCCATTTCCCCGTCTCCTATTATTAAATCTCCTTTCTCATCTTCCAAAGGACCAATATTTACCTTAGCCACTCTTTTTTGTCTCATATATTTGTAGAAGCTTTTACTATCTGCTTTTATGTTCTGAGCCAGTTTACTTTCACAGTCTACCTTACTCTTCTTTATGGCTTTTTAGTAGCTTTCTGTTGTCCCCTAAAGACTTCCCAGTCCTCTAGTCTCCCACTAATTTTTGCCACTTTGTATATTTTTTCCTTCAATTTGATACTCTCCCTCACCTCCTTAGGTATCCACAGTCGATTTTTCCCCTTTCTACCGTCTTTCTTTTTTGTCGGTATGAACCTTTTCTGAACACTGTCAAAGATCGCTCGGAAGGTTCTCCACTGTTCCTCAACTGCTTCACCATGAAGTCTTTGCTCCCAGTTTACCTTAGCTAGTTCTTCTCTCATCCCATTGTAATCGCCTTTGTTTAAGCACAAAACACTAGTGTTTGATTTTACCTTGTCATCCTCCATCTGTATTTTAAATTCCACCATATTGTGGTCGCTCCTTCCAAGAGGATCCCGAACTATGAGATCATTAATCAATCCTGCCTCATTACACAGGACCAGATCTAGGACCGCTTGTTCCCTTGTAGGTTCCATTACATACTGTTCCAGGAAATTATCCCGGACACATTCTATCAACTCCTCCTCAAGGCTGCCTTTACCAACCTGGTTAAACCAATCGACATGCAGATTAAAATCTCCCATGATAACCGCTGGACCATTTCTACATGCATCCGTTATTTCTCTGCTTATTGCCTGCCCTACCATCCTGTTACTATTTGGTGGCCTATCGACTACTCCTATCAGTGACCTTTTCGCCTTACTATTCCTGATTTCCACCCAAATTGATTCAACCTTGTCCTCCATAGCACCAATATCATCCCTTACTATTGCCCGGATGCCATCCTTAAACAACAAAGCTACACCACCGCCCTTACCGTCCATTCTATCCTTTCGTATAGTCTGATACCCTTGGATATTTAACTCCCAGCCGTGACCATCTTTTAACCATGTTTCAGTAATGGCCACTAAATCATAGTCATTCACGATGATTTGCGCCATCAACTCATTTACCTTATTTCGTATACTACGAGCATTCAGGTAAAGTACGCTTATGCTGTTTTTTATGTCTTTGTTATGAATCCTAACACCTTGATCAGTAACTTTTCGCAATTTATTTTTCCTCTTACCCTTTCTCCTAATTTTCCTTGTCTTTGAACCCATATCTCTACATAATAACCTGTCACGTAACCTGCTGCCTTGATCTCCATTAACCATTATACTGTCCATAGCTTTACACTTCCCTTCCTCCCAACTTGCTAGTTTAAAGTCCTTGTGACCAACCAATATATCCTCGGTTTATTCTCACTGGAACGAAGGAGGTTGAGGGGCGACCTGATAGAGGTCTACAAAATTATGAGGGGCATAGACAGAGTGGATAGTCAGAGGCTTTTCCCCGGGGTCAATTACTAGGGGGCATAGGTTTAAGGTGAGAGGGGCAAGGTTTAGAGTAGATGTACGAGGCAAGTTTTTTACACAGAGGGTAGTGGGTGCCTGGAACTCGCTACCGGAGGAGGTGGTGGAAGCAGGGACGATAGTGACATTTAAGGGGCATCTTGACAAATACATGAATAGGATGGGAATAGAAGGATACGTCCCAGGAAGTGTAGAAGATTGTAGTTTAGTCGGGCAGCATGGTCGGCACGGGCTTGGAGGGCCGAAGGGCCTGTTCCTGTGCTGTACATTTCTTTGTTCTTTGTTTGTAATGTTACCTTTGGTTCTTTAGGTAAATTCCCTTCAATTATTGTCCTCTGCCTCTCAACTCTTTTGCTAATGGGAACAGATTCTCGCTTTCTATTCTGTCTAGAAACTTCACAATGTTGAACATCACTATCAAAAGTCCTCTCAACCTTTTCTTCCACAAAGAAGAACAATACTAGCTTCTCCAGTCTATCCATTGTAACTGAAGTCCCTCATCCCTGAAACCATTCTCCGAAGTCTTTTCTGCACCCTCCCTAAAGTCTTCACATTCTTCCTAAAGTGCAGGAACCAGAATTGGATGCTACCACTGAGGCTGAAGCAGTGTTATATACTGGTTTCTCCAAACGGTTTGAGTATTTTAGCTATCCGCACATGCCTAAACCTACCTCTGCTTGCCTGAGAACATATCATACAGTATCTCTGAAGAGGGGCCCTTAGGAACCTTTCCCTGGTGATAGCTACGTGCTGATATACCCGCAGCAGAGGGTGGACAGACACTGGAATATCACTTGTTACATCACGCGCATGATTATTCAGGCCAATAACAATTACTGCCAATAGTGAAGGATCATTCATTAGAATACTTTACATTGGAACTTCCGGTTGTGGCAATGACCAGCTAAGCCGCACATTTCGGCACCTCCCCTTTCAACGGACTTTTGGGCTCTTATCGGGAGCCCCAACGAAAATTTTTTACGGCTAAACCCAGTGTGAGGTGACAAAGGAAGAAGTCCCCCCGGGTGTGGGTGGAAAGGAGCGACAGCAGTGTCCAGATTGCGGAGGATCCTCTGGAGCAGCGGCAGGGAAGAGAAGGGAGAAGCAAGCTGGCGGCCGAGGGAGCCCAGATGGTATGGGGCCCGGAACAGCAGGAGTTCCTCCGACGATGTGTGGAGGAGCTCAAGAAAGGTGCTGGCGCCGATGTTACTGGCAATCGAGGGATTGAAGGAAACACAGAAGGTCCAGGTGAAGGTCCGTGGAGTGAAGGCAAAGGCAGCCGAGAATGAAGACGAGATACAGGGCCTGGTGGTAAAAACGGAGACGCACGAGGCACTACATAACAGGTGCATAGAAAGGCTGGAAGCCCTGGAGAACAGCTCGAAGAAGGAAGAATCTAAGGATTTTAGGTCTCCCCGAAGGGACAGAGGGAGCTGATGCTGGGGCGTATGTGAGTACGATGCTCCATACTCTAATGGGGGCTGAGGCCCCAACGGGCCTCCTGGAAGTGGAGGGAGCGTAGCGGGTCCTCGTGAGAAGACCAAAGGCAGGGGAAACACCATGAGCAATAGTGGTGAGGTTCCATCGCTACAGGGACAGGGAGATGGTCCTGAGTTGGGCTAAGAGGACACGGAGCAGCAAGTGGGAGAACGCGGTGATACGCGTCTATCAAGATTGGAGTGGGGAGGTGGCGAGAAGGAGGGCGAGCTTCAATCGGGCCAAGGCGGTGCTCCATAGGAAGAAAGTTAAATTTGGGATGCTGCAGCCGGTAAGATTGTGGGTCACACACCAGGGCAAACACCACTACTTCGAGACGGCGGAGGAGGCATGGACATTCATTCAGGAAGAGAAATTGGACTCGACTTGAGAAATTGATGTTTGAAGAGAGGTAGCGAGGTGGTGGCACAGAAATGTAAAGTGGGGAGAGGGGAAGGCTAATATGTAATAATGTTGGACAGGGAATTTGTTCTCCCCCCCCCCCCCGAGGGGGGACGGCACGAAGAAATGTGGGCGCAGGTGGAATAGGGGACAGGGAAGGGGAATCCATTAGGGGCGGGGCCGAGAGGGAAGCACGGGTTTTTTCCCGCGCTATGGAATTTGAGGCGGGTAAAATGGGCGCAGGAAGGAAGGGGGCCTCACACGCAGGGAGGTCAAAGGATAAACGGGGGAAGCCGAGGTCAGCCAGAGTTAGCTGACTCCCGGAAGCAATATGGGGGGAGCAATCAAGCTAGAGGGGAATCTAGCGGTGGGGGGCGGGGGGGATGGGGGGGGGGGGAGGGGGGGATTAGCTGAGGGTAAGGGGGAGCTGATACGAGACGAGGTGGTCGGGATGGGAGGGTGCCGTCTGGAGGACAGACGGGTGCATGGGACCTGGGTGAGGAGCTGGCTTAAAAAGGGGATGGCTAGTCGACGAGGGGGTGGGGTAAACGGCCCCCCAACCCGGCTGACCACGTGGAATGTGAGAGGTTTAAATGGGCCGATTAAGAGGGCAAGGGTGTTTGCACATTTAAAGAGACTGAAGGCGGATGTGGTTATGCTCCAGGAGACGCACCTGAAATTGGCGGATCAGGTTAGACTAAGGAAAGGATGGGTGGGACAGGTATTCCACTCAGGGTTAGATGCGAAAAACAGAGGGGTGGCAATACTGGTGGGGAAACGGGTATCGTTCGAGGCTAAGACCATAGTGGTGGATAGTGGGGGCAGGTACGTGATGGTGAGTGGCAGATTGCAAGGTGAGGCGGTGGTGCTGGTGAACGTATACGCCCCGAAATGGGATGACGCGGGATTCATGAAGCGAATGCTGGGACGTATCCCGGACTGGAGGCGGGAAGCTTGGTAATGGGGGGGGGGGGGATTTTAACACAGTGCTGGACCCAGGGCTGGACCGGTCCAGATCCAGGACCGGGAGAAGGCTGGCAGCGGCCAAGGTGCTTAAGGGATTTATGGAACAGGTGGGAGGGGTAGATCCATGGAGATTTGCCAGACCGATGGGGAAAGAGTTTTCCTTCTTTACCCACGTCCATAAAGTATACTCCCGGATAGACTTTTTTGTCTTGGGAAGGGCGCTGATCCCGAAAGTGGCAGGAACGGAGAACTCGGCTACAGCCGTTCCAGATCCTTGGGTGGATCTGGATCTAGGAGAGGAAAAGGAACAGCGCCCACTTTGGAGATTAGACATGGGACTACTGGCGGACGAGGGGGTATGTGGAAGGGTGAGGGGATGCAACGAAAGATACCTGGAGGTCAATGATGGTGGGGAGGTCCAGGTGGGGGTAGTATGGGAAGCGCTGAAGGCGGTGGTTAGAGGAGAGCTGATTTCCATTAGAGCCCACAGGGGGAAACAAGAGGGTAAAGAAAGAGAGAGATTGGTTGGGGAAATTCTGAGGGTGGATAGGCAGTATGCGGAGGCCCCGGAGGAAGGGCTATACAGGGAAAGACGAAGACTACAGACGGAGTTTGACCTGCTGACCACGGGAAAGGCGGAGACGCAGTGGAGGAAGGCACAGGGAATACAATATGAATATGGGGAAAAGGTGAGCCGGCTGCTGGCCCAACAACTTCGAAAGTGGGAGGCGGCGAGAGAGATCGGAAGAGGTAGGGACGAAACGGGAAAGATGGAGCAGAGAGCAGGGAAAGTGAACGAGGTGTTCAAGACATTTTATGAGAGGCTGTATAAGTCCCAACCCCCGGAGGGGAAAGAGGGAATGATACACTTTTTGGACCAGCTGGAGTTCCCGAGGGTGGAGGAGCAGGAGGTGGCAGGTCTTGGGGCGCAGATTGAGGTGGAGGAGGTGATCAAAGGAATTGGGAATATGCAAGCAGGGAAGGCCCCGGGACCAGATGGGTTCCCGGTGGAATTTCATAGGAAGTATATGGACCTGCTGGCCCCGCTTCTGGTGAGAACCTTCAATGAAGCTAAGGAAAGGGGGACACTACCCCCGACAATGTCGGAGGCGACGATATCGTTAATTCTGAAACGAGACAAAGACCCGCTGCAGTGCGGGTCATACAGGCCTATCTCCCTCCTAAACGTAGATGCCAAGCTGCTGGCCAAAGTGATGGCGACAAGGATAGAGGAGTGTGTCCCAGGGGTGGTACATGACGACCAGACAGGGTTTGTTAAAGGGAGACAATTGAACACCAATATACGATGGTTGCTGGGGGTGATGATGATGCCCCCACCGGAGGGGGAGGCAGAGATAGTGGTGGCGATGGATGCAGAGAAGGCATTCGATAGAGTGGAGTGGAACTATTTGTGGGAGGTGCTGAAGAGATTTGGGTTCGGGGAGGGGTTCATTAGATGGGTTAGACTCCTGTACGGGGCCCCGGTGGCAAGCGTTGTTACAAATAGGCAAAGATCGGGTTACTGTCGATTACATAGGGGTACAAGACAGGGGTGCCCCCTGTCCCCGTTACTGTTCGCGTTGGCAATTGAGCCATTGGCCATAGCGCTGAGGGACTCTAAGAAGTGGAGGGGGGTGCTTAGGGGGGGGGAGGAACATCGAATGTCACTATATGCAGACGATTTACTGTTATATGTGGCGGACCCAGTAGAGGGGATGCCAGAGGTAATGCAGATACTCAGGGAGTTTGGAGAGTTCGCGGGATATAAATTAAATATGGGAAAGAGCGAACTTTTTGTGATGCACCCCGGGGAACAGGGCAGGGGGATAGATGCTCCGCCGCTGAGGAGAGTGACAGGGAATTTTCAATACCTGGGGATTCAGGTGGCCAGGAACTGGGGAACCCTACACAAACGTAACCTGACGCGACTGGTAGAGCAGATGGAGGAGGACTTTAAGAGGTGGGATATGGTGCCCCTGTTATTGGCGGGCAGAGTACAGGCGGTCAAGATGGTGGTCCTCCCGAGGTTTCTTTTTGTGTTTCAGTGCCTCCCCATCCTGATTACTAAGGCCTTTTAAAAAAAAAATAGATGGGAGCATTACGAGCTTTGTATGGACGGGAAAGACCCCGAGGGTAAAGAGGGGGTTCCTGCAGCGCAGTAGGGACAGAGGGGGATTGGCACTGCCGAGTCTGAGTGACTACTATTGGGCCGCCAATGTGTCGATGGTCCGTAAGTGGATGAGGGAAGAGGAAGGTGCGGCGTGGAAAAGGCTGGAGATGGCGTCCTGTAAGGGAACAAGCCTGAAAGCGCTGGCGACGGCGCCGCTACCGTTCTCCCCGAAAAGGTACACCACAAACCCAGAGGTGGTGGCGACCTTGAAGATCTGGGGGCAGTGGAGACGACACAGGGGAGTGACGGGTGCCTCGGTGTGGTCCCCGATAGGGAATAACCACAGGTTCGTCCCGGGGAGGATAGATGGGGGATTTCAATGTTGGCAGCGAGCAGGAATTAGGAAGATGAAGGACCTGTTTGTGGACGGGACGTTTGCGAGTTTGGGAGCACTGGAAGAAAAATATAAGTTGCCACCAGGGAATGCTTTCCGATACATGCAAGTGAGGGCATTTACGAGGCAACAGGCGAAGGAATTTCCGCAGCTCCCGACGCAAGGGATCCAGGATAGAGTGATTTCGGGGGCATGGGTTGGAGAAGGTAAAGTGTCGGAAATATACAGGGAGATGAGAGACGAGGGGGAGACGATGGTAGAGGAGCTGAAGGGAAAATGGGAAGAGGAGCTGGGGGAAGAGATTGAGGAGGGGCTGTGGGCAGATGCCCTAAGCAGGGTAAATTCCTCGTCCTCATGTGCCAGGCTTAGCCTGATTCAATTTAAGGTTCTACACAGGGCGCATCTGATGGGAGCAAGACTGAGCAGTTTTTTTGGGGTGGAGGATAGATGTGGGAGGTGCTCGGGAAGCTCGGCGAACCATACCCACATGTTCTGGTCGTGTCCGGCACTACATGAGTTCTGGGAGGGTGTGGCAAGAGTGGTCTCAAAGGTGTTGGGGGTCCGGGTCAAACCAAGCTGGGGGTTAGCTATATTTGGGGTTGCAGAAGAACCGGGAGTGCAGGAGGCGAAAGAGGCCGACGTTTTGGCCTTTGCGTCCCTAGTAGCCCGGCGAAGGATTCTACTTATGTGGAAAGAAGCGAAGCCCCCGGGCGTGGAGGCCTGGATAAACGACATGGCAGGGTTCATAAGACTGGAGCGAATAAAATATGCGTTAAGAGGATCGGCTCAGGGGTTCACCAGGCGGTGGAAACCGTTTCTTGACTATCTCGCGGAACGATAATGGAAAAACAGAACAGACAGCAGCAGCAACCCTTGGGGGGGGGGGGGGGCGGGGGAGGAGGGGTGGGGGGGGGGTTATTTTGTGTTTTGTTTTTTGTTTTTTCTTTCTCTCTCTAGGCTGGCTGTGGATAATTGCTTCTTGTGCAATACTTTTTTCTCATTTGTTGTTAGTTTAATATATTATTTAAATAACGGTTAATGTACATTTTATTATTATTAAGTTGTAAAAATGGAAAATTTTTGTTTGAAAAACTTCAATAAAATATATTTTTTTAAAAAAGAATACTTTACATTGGAAATGACACATTTTTAAAAATTCACTTGTGGGATATTGGCATCGCTGGCTAGGCCAGCATTTACTTACTTTAAAAATAAATTTAGAGTACCCAATTTGTTTTTCCAATTATGGGGCAATTTAGTGTGGCCTACCCTGTTTGGGTTGTAGGGGTGAGACTCGCGCAGACACGGGAAGAATGTGCAATCTCCACACGGACAGTGACCCGGGACCAGGATCGACCCTGGATCCTCGGCGTGTGAGGCAGCAGTGCTAACCACTGCACCACCGTGCCGCCCAGGCCAGCATTTATTACCCATCCCTAATTACCTGTGAGAAGGTGGTGGTGAGCTGCTTTCTTCAAACGGTTACCTTTCCTGAGATGTAGACGCACCCACTGTGCTGTTTGGGAGGGAGTTTTAGTATTTTTACCCAATGACAGTGAACGAACGGTGCTATATTTCCAAATGAGGATGGCAAGTGACTTGAGGGGGAACATTTTGTTTGTTGGGGCAGTAGATCTGAATGATTCCAGGTAACTCTCGATCAAATGCCTCAAGTTAGAACAGATGTAAGTTAAGATGTTGAATATTTGGAATCTGAACCTTTCCTTCTCAATGAAAGACTGACAGATGTATCTGCCAGAAAAATCTTTAAAGTATCTCATTGCCTGCGTATCAGGAAATCACTCTCTTTGTGTCCTAATAACAGTAGTTGAGAACACAAGTGAGAAGTTGCTGCGATCCTTTTATGTGTTGCTTATAATGTGTTCATAATATGTTTATAGCATTCCTGCTTGACTTCCCCTCTCCTTTTATATGGCAGGTTCCCTAAAACCATCGTGAAACTGGGCTTATTGGCTTGTAACTTCACAGAATTACTCTATATAGATGGCACTAAAATATTGCAGTCTAAATGAGGAGCAGGAAGCTACAAGTAATAAGTTATTGTGGTGTATGAGAACAAATATTGATGTTATTTACAAGAAGAATAAGCACAGAGCAGGATATGAATTAATTGGTTATAGACTTAATTGAACAGAGGTTTTCCATCCACCTTCAATTAAGAGCAGTCAGTAATGAGGATACTAATTGCCTGAGAAGTGTGTTAAAACTAACAGAAATGGAACTGTTCGACTCAACCTAATTGCTTTTTACGGTTTTGTGGCAGAGCTGCTGCTGTGAAGTTTGACAGCAATAGAAATTGAGTTCGTAAAAAGTAGACAGTCAACAAATATTTAAAGAAGTGATGGAGCCTTTGAAAATTAAAATACTTCCCCTTCACCCCATGTCGCTGACCACATCAGTTTCTAACCTCTCACTCTCCCACAATTGTACATCCATTTTTGACTTTACCTTCCAAAAATAATGGCTCATTTCCATGCCAGACTGCATTTTGGCTTTTCTGCCTCGCTGCTGGAACCAAGTTAGCTGATAGTGCAGTGAGCAAGCATTCTGCAATTTAATTTTCTCAGCTCATTTGAATAATTATTAATAGCTGCCAGTGTAGCTTTGGCCTTATCTACAGACAAAGATAATTGTCAGTAAATCTGGTTGGGAGGTTAAAATTGAAAGGGTTTATATGGTTAGTTTAAGGCACGTAGCTGCACAATGATGGCAAATGATTGCTGTCGTTTAATCGAGACAATGCCCGTCCGCCAGCTGGAGAACTGCTGGTAGACCCAGGTAGCTTCCTTTGGGGAAGGCCGTCTGAATTAAGTGCTGGGCAGGTACTTAAGTGTCTAAGTGGCAGGTCTTCCTCAGGATTAAGGAGGAAATCCCACTTTCCAGCAGCTGGAGCCCAATCAGCAGCTCGAAATTTCCCATTACAGTGCCAACGGGAGCAGTGACAGCTGTCAGCAATTCACCAATGGAGAGGCCTAGGATCACCGAGGTGAGTGAGGGCAGAGGGTGGGTCACGGGGTAGATGGATGGGGGGGGGTGGTCAAAGGAGCTGGAGGGCTGAGGGGTTAACATCAGCCTGGGGGGGTGTCTTTCAATGGGCAACCCCTTCCCTACAATGGATCCCTCAAGCAGGCACCACATAGTTTTGAATGAGGGACCCCCCCCCCCCTCCCCAACTGGGAGCCTGCAAACACACTGTTAGGCCATTGACATGTGATCCATTTTGATCCGGAAGCAGAAACAGTAAGGGGAATCTGAAAGAAATTCATTTGTTTCGGAGAAGTTTTTTCACGGGTATACTTTGGAGTGGATTGGTTTATTGTCACGTGTACTAAGGAACAGTGAAAAGTATTTTTCTGCGAGCAGCTCAATCGATCATTTAGTACATGAAAAGAAAATAAAATAAAAGAAATACATAATAGGGCAACACAAGGTCCACAATGTAACTACATAACACAGGCATCGGGTGAAGCATACAGGGGTGTAGTTTTAATCAGGTCAGTCCATAAGAGGGTCGTTAAGGAGTCTGGTAACAGCGGGGAAGAAGCTGTTTTTGAGTCTGTCCATGCTGTTCTCATACTTTTGTATCTCCTGCCCGATGGAAGAAGTTGGAAGAGTGAGTAAGCTGGGTGGGAGGGGTCTTTGATTATGCTGCTCGCTTTCCCCAGGCAGTGGGAGGTGTAGATCGAGTCAATGGATGGGAGGCAGGTTTGTGTGATGGACTGGGCTGTGTTCACGACTCTCTGACGTTTCTTGTGGTCTTGTGCCGAGCAGTTGCCATACCAGGCTGTGATGAAGCCAGATAAGATGCTTTCCATGGTGCATTTGTAAAAGTTGGTAAGAGTTGATGTGGACATGCCAAATTTTCTGAGGAAGTATGGGCGCTGTTGTGCTTTCTTGGTGGTAGCGTCAACGTGGGTGGACCAGGACAGATTTTTGGAGATACGTACCCCTAGGAATTTGAAACTGCGAACCATCTCCACCTCGGCCCCATTGATGCTGACAGGGGTGTGTACAGTACTTTGCTTCCTGAAGTCAATGACCAGCTCTTTAGTTTTGCTGGCATTGAGGGATAGATTGTTGTCGCTACACCACTCCACTAGGTTCTCTATCTCACTCCTGTATTCTGACTCGTTGTTATTTGAGATCTGGCCCACTATGGTCGTATCATCAGCAAACTTGTAGATGGAGTTGGAACCAAATTTTGCCACGCAGTTGTGTGTGGACAGGGAGTAAAGTAGGGGGCTAAGTACGCAGCCTTGCGGAGCCCCGGTATTGAGGACTATTGTGGAGGAGGTGTTGTTGTTTATTCTTACTGATCATGGTCTGTGGGTCAGGAAGTTGAGGATCCAGTTGCAGAGGAGCCAAGTCCTAGGTTTTGGAGCTTGGCTGGCATTATGGTTTTGAAGGTGGAGCTGTAGTAAATAAATAGGAGTCTGATGTAGGAGTCCTTGTTGTCGAGATGCTCGAGGGATGAGTGTAGGGCCAGGGAGATGGCATCTGCTGTGGACCGGTTGCGGTGGTATGCGATTGGAGTAGATCTAGACGTTCTGGGAGTATGGAGGTGATGCGCTTCATGACGAACCTCTCAAAGCACTTCATTACGACTGAAGTCAGGGCCACTGGACGGTAGTTATTGAGGCACGTTGCCTAACTTAGATGTATGGTGAAGTAAAAGATCACGGTACTGGAACTTCCATGTATTCTGTGGGCTTTCATCCCATGTTACATAACAAATGTTTGTCCAGGTGAACCGGCAGCCCTTAATTTGGAAGTAGTATCAATAGGGAGGAAGTTAAAATATGGAAGCACTGTGGCAGACGCATCGAGAAAGCAGACAAAGGCAGAAAGAACGAAGGAAAGAAGTATAAAGGGATGATTAGACGGGTGGAACCCTATGATGCAGAACCTGTTGCTTTTGAAGAATCAGCTTAGTCCTTGAAGAAAAGGGACTGGAAATCTGCTTGAAAGAGCAATTTTGGTGCTTAAGTAATTTAGAAACAAGAAAAACAAAATAAGTCAAATTTTCATCTTTGAACAAAATAAGTCATGTTTAAACAAGTATCCTGCAAAATCCAAACAACATCCCAAAATGTTAAAAATTCCATCATGTTGCAGATTATGCAAAGTAAGCAAATCTTACAACTCCAAGGTTAGGAAAGAATAATTCCATTGTAACCATTTTAGGAAATTTAGGCCTTGAGACGTGTTGGTTACTATATGAGTTCATCCCTGGTGCAATTTTCAGAGAAATTTTGTAAACTAAACAACTGTTTTTAATTGTATAAGCTCTTCCTCAAGGGGCTTCAGCCACGTCTTCTATTGAAGTTACCGTGGGTGAGTGGGAAAACCCCTATGGAATTTCTAAGCTTTAGATCAATTCTTGAAACATTTTTTCAAACCTCGGGAAAAGGTCACCAGTAGATTTTAACACAAAGAGGTGAATTTTCATCAGGCTTCTCCAACGTGGATGGTGTAAATTCATGTGGCTGGATTTTATGGCCCCCTGCAGGCATGTTTTCAGCAAGGGGGCACATAATATATGTTGAGTGCCCAGCCCACGGCCTTTCCACACATGTGTTCTCCATAATACAGGGGTGTGGGTAAGGTGGGTGAGGTGTCCACTAGGCGACCCGCCCATAGATCTATTGAGACTTTTAATTGCAAAATTAATTGGCAATTAAGGGCCTCAATATGCCTTAATTGCCATAAAATGGTAGGGAGTCACAGGCAGACAGAGTGCGAAGGCCATTTTTGAAAGTGCTTCTTTCAAAATGACAGAAGAAAGGGGTGGAGGGGGTACCTCAATCAGGAGGTTTCAGCTATACATGTCAAAGGCACACCCCTAAGATGTCAATGCCTCTCTTCATTCCTCACCATATGCCCTCCAAAATCCAACTTCCCCCACCCCCTCTACCAGCCCTTAGCCTCTCCCAACTTTCCCATCCTAAAAGCCCAGGACTTACCTGTTTCCAGTTGCCGTTCTTCTTCCTGCCACTGCTTGCAGCCCCTGCAGTGCCCACTTTTAGCACTGTTAGGACTTCTCGTGCTGCCAGCCAATCAGGTTGCCCAGCAGCTCTTGAAGGTGGCACTTTCTATCCACTGAGAGAGGGAAAGTCCGGCCCTGAGTTTACATAAAGTGCCCACAGTTTGTTATCACTGCAGGACAGGCTTTTTAAAAGTCCAACTTTTGTTCTCGGACAACGAACAATCCTCCCATCCCCTTAAAATACAGGCCTTGCTACTTACACAGTTTACTGTGGCTTTTCTGCCAAAGGTATATCTGCAAAATGGCAGCCAAATTGCAGCTTCTACAAACAACAAGAAAATGATGACCAGATCTTCCAATTGAGGAAGGTTAAATATTATTGAAGGTTAAATATTAGCCATGACACCAGGAGAACTCCCTGTTCTTCTGCAATTAATGTCATGTTGTTTTTGATCAACATGAGAAGACATGAAGGACCTTGATTTAACAGCCCAAATCTTTGGATTAATATTGGAACTGCTGCGGTGTGTATTTTGTCAGTGAAGGCGGCCTGTCATTGGCCAGTGATGGGATCTTCCAGCCTCGGCGATGTCGATGGAGCTGAAAAGCTTTGGCCACATGTCTGATGCTAATCACACAAAAAACTGACCTGGATATGATTTTTACGGCCAGACTTCCATTGCAGAATACAGAAGAACTACCTCAGCGCTAGAATCCACAGAGTAGCAAAGCAAAGCAGTGCAGAGGACAAGATTTTTTTCACAGCACTAGGTTTAATGGTCCCAACTCTTTTCAGTGCATTGGTAAATGAGTGTATGAGTAAATGGCTAATTGAATGGGTGAGTGAATGGCTAAGTGAGTGAGGTGGGTAGGTGGATTAGTGGGTGTGGTGAATGAGGTGGCTAAATTGGTGAGGTGGGTATGTGGATTGGTTGACGAATGGGTGAGGTGGGTGAGTGGGAATTCGGGTCACGGAGCTAGTTAGGTGATCGAGGGGGGTCGTTGGATCTGGCTGAGAAGATTGTTGGGTGGGGTCGAAGGGACGTTGGGGGTGTAGTCGAATGGTCAGAGGGGGTAGTTGGGTGGGAGTAAAATAGAAAGGTGGTTGGGAGTTCGTCAAGTTGGAGGGTAGTTGGGCGGGCGCATAGTCAGGTGGTCAGGGTGTTAGCTTGGTGGTCAGGTGGCGGTCAGTTGTTCAGGAGGATGTTGGGTCTGGTGGGGGCATAGCCAGTTTGTCAGTAGGATAGTCAGGTGGTCTGGACGGGTACTTGGGGGTTAGTTTGGAGGATAGCGGGGTCAAGTCAGTGGGATAGCCAGGACGGGTTGGGATTTAGTTGGGTGGTTGGGTTTTAATCTGTCTAACATTTCTTGTGCAACTAACAAGGTAAGTCACATGGATCTGCCCGTCTCTGACTTTAGCTCAGGATCCCGGGCCGTACGGAATTGCCCAGTGGAAATTGAATTTTCTCGGGAAATTACCATGTACGCCTGCACGTCATGACTTCCGTAGACTCTGACACACATCTTCTGTCATTCGTCTGGTCTCTGACATTCAGGAGACTCGAAGGTTTGGGCCAATGTCTCATTTGAGAGATAACACCCTTACTGACTACACCAAATGTAGCACTCCCTCAGTGCTTAAGTGCCAACCTAGATTATGTGCTCAGCTTTCTGGTTTGAACAACAATCTTTGTCTCAGTGGAGTAATGCTACATCTGATCCAAGACTAACAATTGTTGAGGTAAAAAATTGAGTGGTTGTGCTCGATTGACATTTTCACATGAAACACATTTTATGCACTGATATTTAATTTGATTGAAGCAAATGGAACTGAACATCAGGCAGAAAGCATACCAGGCAGTAGATTCAATAATGGACATTTAGTGCTGCTGCCCAAGACCAATTTCCATTCTGCGAGTCATACCCAACATCCAGCTCCACTCCTATAAAGAATATTTGGAAAAACAAATGCAAATTTCAAATTCAACACAACGGACATTAAGGGCATGATTCATTAATGTCTTACTTTATTTTCACAAACTTAGTTCCGTTATGAAGAATTTGACAAATAGCTTTACAGGAAAATAAAATGCTTCACATGCTCACCTAGCAGCATATCCGGCACTCTCTTTGTGAGATGCCGCAAGGCTACAGCATGTGGCAAATTAAAAAGTCATTCTGGCACGGTATGGCTTGTAAAACTGGTGTTCTCTGATATGATACAAATGAAGAGGGAGCTTTGCATTCCTTTGATCCGTGCTATACAATTGGGAATTTGAAGGTTAAAAAAAACAGGAAAATACTCTATTTAGTGATATTGCCATCTCTGGTCATTGGGTAGGAAGTACTTTTTGTTGTTGTTGTAGGAATCCCTCAGTTAACTATAAAATGATTGTTATAAAGAAACTAAACTATGATTCATATGACAAACATATGCTTCATACGGTTATTAGAGCTGTGGGCAATGCACCAATTTCATGACTGCATCAGAGGTCCAAAGGAAAAACAGCAGGAATCATAGAAATTACGTGAAAGTAGTTAAGAAAGGACATTTTCCATTATTTTAGTTATATATCTTCCTTACTTGTTTTTTTAAATGCTTGCAATGAACGTGCAATAATTCTACTTGTCATTTGTAATAATGCTTATAAAAATATACTGCTGCCACTCTACATTGGAGAACAGACTCCTTTAGCAGACAGACTGGGATTAATAATACAATAAATCAGTGGCTAACTTTAATGGGCTAGGAAGGGAGGTTGATCTGGTCAAACCCAGACATAAACAGCAAGTTGATTAGTACAACATCATGTAGGTCCTAGCCCAATAAGTCTCTACTTTTACTTTGATGGATATTTGAAAGTATACACACATACATACACTGTGTTTGCTTGAAACTTGTGGTGGCAAATGACTTTCAATCACTCACATTCAGTCAATGATCCATGGATAGATGATCTGCAATCTAATTACTTCTGGAGCTTCAGTGCCTCATCCATAGTCCACCCCTATAATAGCTTCCTGCTGCCTCCAGTTCTCCAATGACAACATTCATGCTCAGGCTTTCTCAGGTAATAATTTGTCCTGGGTAGTCGATTAGTCTAAAGGATACATAAAGTTCCATGGCTGACTAAAAACACTTCGTTGATGGATATTTAAGAATCTCTTAAAGGAGGATGATAAGTTTTCTTGCATTCTCTGACTTTAAAGGTTATACAGGACGTGTGAGCCGGGAAGCAGACGGAGCACTGGGAAGTCCAGTTGATGGTGTCACCAGGCCCCAATCTAAGCATTTAATAATGAGCTCTCCAGCATGGTCGGCAGTTGTTGGTTGACACACACTGATATTCCAATTAGCAATAAATTGGACTCCCAAATTATGTATGAAAATTATCATTTTGAAAGTGTTGCCATAAAGTTATGTCTACTAAGTAGCCACTTGGTAAATAGCTGATACTTGTAGCCACAGCAAAGAATAGGTAGACACAATGGCCAAGAATAGTCACCATTGGTGCCAGGATTCTCTTCCTGATCAATCTAGCTTTGTCTAACCTTTTCCACTTTTTGCTGTGCTTTCTTGATTTAATTGATTTCTCATCCCAGTGCACAGATACAGATGCATAAAGACAGAAAATCCAATCCATGCTCTTCTGTCATTCTACTCTGTGAACCCTCAATCTCTTTCATTTCACTATAGTTTTCATTGTTTCTTTAGCTGCCTGTATGTAAATCATTTTTTTCTCACTTCTTCCTCATTTTCTCGAAGGTGAAAATTGTTATTTTTTTTAACAACATATCAATATGTAGCAGTATAAATAGAGATACAAAATGATACATTTTTTGATGATTTGCACAGTTTTACAATAATCTTTTAAATATGTCAATTCATGCTCCTGACGTTTAAGCGGTTGGATGTTTACTGTTAATAAAACTAAAGTTGGACAGTTTTAAGAAAGCAGTGGAGCTAATTAAATGCATGTGTAGAAATGTTCTTGCAAAGCAATAAAAAAAAGCATTATTATAGAACTAAAATTTTGAACAAGCAGCATTCAGACAAAGTTCCTGTTTCTGCCTTGAACAGCAGTTCACTGAAGCATGTTTAGGATTCTCATTTTTCAGATTGGAGTTTCATGGCCTGCGGGCCTTGAATCAGATGGTAAAGCCTAAGGGAAGTGAGGCTTGAGCATTGACAGGAAGGATCAGTTGGGGCATTGTCAAGGGTGCAGGGGAAAATGCGCAGTGGTCGGGAGCAGTGTAGTGGGAGAAGATAAGAAGAGATGATTATTGTTAGGGGCCAGAAGGTGCCAGCGTTCCGTAGGTCTTCCTGATATATCTCCAGCTGTTAATCACTGACCTGCACCTGAGATTAACAGCAGGTGAAGGATGGGGGAAATTTCAGTGGAAGTCTAGTGCATCAAGCCATGGCCTCAATAATATGGAGGGGATGGAGGGATGGACAGCTCCACTACCCCAGAATCAATAATTATAATAATAATAATAATTGCTTATTGTCACAAGTAGGCTTACTGTGAAAAGCCCCTAGTTGCCACATTCTGGCACCTGTTCGGGGAGGCCGCTACGGGAATTGAACCCGCACTGCTGGCCTTGTTCTGCATTACCATCCAGCTGTTAGCCCACTGTGCTAAACCAGCCCCAAAATTGGCATGGAACCAGCAAGCTCTGTGTCAACCCACCCCGCAGTCATAAAACACTGTGGTTCAGCTAAACGAGGGCTGAGTGGGACTTCCGCCCATCAATGGTGAGGGAGACCCACCTTCTGGCGCTTCTGGTCAATCTGACTGGCCGACAGCTCCATTAGTCCCAGTAGCACCATAAGTTCATCAATGGCCACTTCCAGAACTGTAAGAGAGGAAGGAAGAAGGCCCATGGACCCTTGGAGCAGATAAATCTGGGCTCTTGGGCAGGGAGGATTTGGGTACATCAAAGATGGGGGAGGGGGTCAGGGTAATGAGGGCAAGGGGTTGGGGTTAAGGTTGCAGGCAGCTAGGAAGGTAAAGGTGAGTTCCACCTCTGAAGGGCCACCCCGAAGAGCAACAGGACCCTCCACGAAGGTCGAGCACTTCTTTCCTTCCTGACCCTTTGAAGAACTTTGTGAGAAGATCAGGCTGCATGCCCCTACTCAACTACATGCAGCAACCGTTTTATAGCCCAGGTAGTGCAAATCTGCCCATTGAAAAGTGTCTGAAAAGTTTATTCCGCAGGAAATAATTGTGCATGCGAATAAGTGTTACATTAACATTTGTCTCTGGATCTTGGCTACTTTAAATTTGGGGCCTAAATTTCATTCTGTGGTTAATCTTACTGGAGTTTATTTATCCACTCTCAGCATCTGAAGTTAGGCTCACTTTGAATCATTTTAGTAACTGCCTTTGTCTTTAGGAAAATGGTATCATGCCCTGTGGGGTCAAGAATAATTTATGTGGGGGCGGGAGATGGAATATTTCCTCAGAGATTAACATAGAAATGTCAAAAGACTTAATGTGACCTAATAACTAATAGGCAAACCTGCCTTACTATTTTTATTCCTCATCATTTCAGAAAAACAATGCTGGCACAGTTGGAATGATAGTGTGTGGTTACTGCTGCACTGCAAGATTTTCACTAGTTAACCTAACTTTGTCACCAAGTGATCACCTTCAAATAAGTTTACAAACATTAAAAAAGCATAGCTCCTAAAATAATACCTGTAAACAGTGGTGATAATTCTGTCTACAGAGTAAACAAATGTGTATATGTTATAAACATAATTTCAGACCTTAGTTGTTTCTTTGCACCTAAAAGCAGTGTTTTGGGGTGACGGTAAAAGTAGGTTATATCTGTTTAACTATACTGACAAATTACTGACATTTGCACTAAAGGGATAAGGCAGCAGTTTGCTATTATTAACAAGGAGCCAGCCCCGGAAATCAGAACAGGAAATTGTAAAAAAAAAAAAATGACCAAACTGACATCAGCCCAATTGTTTCAAAAACACCTTCCTCCTTGCTCCACCACTCTTACCGGGATTGCAAGTACACACAGGGCCAAACGGCATTGCCAGGGATGGGTGCTTACAAATGTCAGTTTTATCAAGAACTGGATTCTCTCCACTCAGCCACCATCTGGTAGGCACATTTTTAAAATGTAGCTTTGTTCTGTTTCCAGTTACAGCGGGGAATTTGTTGTTCTTCACTCATCAGTGCGGCAGGAAGCTTTCTGATGGAGTTACAACATTGGCGGTGTCAGGCGGTATTCTGTTTCAGCACATAAGAATTTAACATATTTTTAATGGACAGATTAATGGACAAATATTCAAGGTTACTATTTCAGGTCACTTCAAATCTGGTTCACTGCTTATCTAATGTATTTTCCATGTATGATAATAATGTCTTCCATAAATCCATTCTTATATATGTAGTGGTTTGGTTTGAAATTGGTGTAGTTGTTATAAATGATATTTGCATGTGTATGTGATAAATATAAGAAATTGCCATATTTTATAGTTTGTAATTTTGCAGTAATATATTAAAAACCCTGAGTTAAAATGACAGTATGACAGCTAGATCTGTGATTAAGAGTGAGGTATTGTGTCTAGACCTGGTTAAACATGTTGAGGTACATCCTGTAACAGGAAGCAAAAGAATGCTGTGTGCTTTGAGTGTAACAAAATAGCTAATGGGAGTGACCAGGTCTGTCTGAAAGCCTACAGGACTTGAAACTGAGCAGAAGTGCTTTCAGTTGGGTCCTGAAATGTTTCTCCCTCCAAGGACTCCGCACCAGGATATGCAAGTAAAACCTGATTGTTAACAGTATAGGTAAGTGTTTTTTAAAATATATGGGTTTTCTTAATCGGAATGTAGAGGCAGATTTTAGGAAGCAAGCTAAGATGTGGTAACTGTTAATTATAAAGCTATTTCTTTTTTGCTAATGTGCTCAGTTCTGTGTTCAAAGTAATGTATGTTTTAACATACAAGTAATCTATTGGTCAGTGTTATCACTCCAGTGGCGCAGTATCATTTCTTCACACTTTTACCAAAAGTAAATAGCTGGGTTCTAGTCTGGGATTTTAACCAAAGTTGGGGTTCTTATCCAGACACACAACAGTACCATCTACCAGATACACTGCAGGAACTCACTAAAGTTCCTTAGGCAACACTACCCAAACCCACGACCACTATTATCTAGAAGGACAAGTGCCATAGATACATGGGAACACCACCACTTTGAAGTTCCCCTCAAAGTCACTCACCATCCTGATATGGAAATATAGTGGGCGGGATTCTGCGGTCGCTGATGCCGAAATCGCGTTCGGTGACCAGCCGGATAATCCCCGTTTGCGTCGAAATCGGGGGCGGCACTGCTTTTGCAATCCTCCGCCCCCTTGAAAACGGCATACTCAAGCCATCGGGATGGCCTCAGGACGTCAACTGAGGCCCTCTCCCAAATGCTCCGCCCATGATGGGCCGAGTTCCCGACGGCGTGGAACACCTGTCCTTTTTATTTTTGTGATCTCAGTGTGGCGGCTGTGGACTGAGTCCAGCGCCGCCACAGTCGGGGGGAGCCGCAGGGGGGGCTTTCGCGGGGGCTGGAGCACTGGCGGGGGTTGTTTCGGGGGTGGCGAGACTAATTACAGGGTGGCAGTTTTTGGCAGGCCGGATCCGCAGCTAAAGCCGGGGGCCTGCTAGCCCTCCTACCAGAAAGAGGATCAGTGCAGTTTTTACGCCTTTTTTCAGGCGTAAAACACCACTGTTCCCACGCCAGCGTCAGCACTTAGTCTTCAAATCGTAGAATCCATCCCAGTGTCGTTTCTTCACTGTCGCTGTTTCAAATCCTAGAACTCCCTCCATAATAGTACAGTGGACTGCAGCGGTTCAAGAAGGCAGCTCACCACCACCTCCTCGAGGACAATTAGGGATGGGCAACAAATGCTGGCCTAGCTGGCAAAACCCACATCCTGTAAAAATGAATTTAAAAAAAAAATACACATGCTTTAAGTAACATCATCAATATTATACACGGTGACTATATTTTTGCTTCATTATCAGGGTGTGGGCATAGCTGGCAAGGCCAGTGTTTATTGCCCATCCATAACTGCCATGAGAAGAACTATGTTCTTGAACCACTGGAAAGAGAACAGTTTGTCACAGCTGAGTGACTTGCTCGTCATTTCAGAGCAGGGATAGGGTGGAGGCATGAGCTTGGGTAGGGTGCTCGTTCCAAGGTCCGGTTCAGACTCGATGGGCTGAATTGTCTCCTTCTGCACTGTAAATTCTGTGATCTATGATCTACACTGCCCACCACTCGGCCAATCTTTGTGTCGTTTGCAAATTTCCCAATTGTGCCCCCCTCGTTCATGTCCAAATCGTTCCTATATAACACAAACAGTAAGGGTCCTAACACCGAGCACTGTGGAACACCACTTGAAACCACTTTCCAGTTGCAAGGGCAACCATCAATCATTATCTTTTGTTTCCTGTTACGAAGCCAACTTTTTATCCAGTTTGCCACATTGCCCTCTATCCCAGCAATCGCACCTGGGACCCTGGAGCTGTGAAGCAACAGTGCTACCCACTGTGCTACCATGCCACCCAATGGCTACTGGTGGGGCTGGAGGGATTAATAATGAGGATATCCACATATCCAAACCACCTTCTTTCATCCCACTTCTCTGGCATCCTTCAATCACTTCTGGCTGCACATAGTTTATATTCACACTTCTCACTTATTCCTCTCCTCTCATTATCTCTTGCCCATCTTTAATTTCAGATACTCAAGAATTGGAGCCTTTCCAATTAGAGGAGAAAGAAGAAGTTGAAGAGATACCGTCACTCAATATTACACTGCCAACCACCAGCTTAGATACTGATATTGCACAGATTTTAAATGCTAGGAATGAGGGATCTGCATGTGGTGAGACATCAGGCACAAGCGTGCAGGAGTGAAGATTGGAGAAATGATAACACAGGCGCCAGCTCACAGAATTGTGATGTGTCACACGAGTCCTGCAGAGAAGTCAGGTGACGACTTCAATGGGCCAGGAGACAGCAGAAGGCTGATGGGTAACACAATTAAATACTTGGTATAGTGGCCAACTTGCCAGAAAACCTGCATTCAGTGACAAGGAGCACAGGGCACAGGGCTTTATGTAGAGTTTGCAGCCCATCCTTTTTAACATGAAACAGTGTCACCTTCATTGGCACACCTCCTAAGCCCACCGTGATGCAGCATCTCAAGGTAAATGTCACAGGGTATACCATAACATAAAGAGTTTCCATCAAATGTCTGAGTGATATATTGGAAGTGCAGACTGCTGCCATCATGGCTCTGACAATCCATGACCAAGGGGCTTTAATAGTGGTGAATATCAAGGTTCTCCAACATATTACTAGGAGGGGTGAGGCATATCCTGGGAGAATGGCACTGGTTCCATGGAGTATAAATCCTCTGTCTCATCACACTCTGCCTGTATACTTGCTGTTGTCACTAAGTCAGACACCACAGGCCTTCTAGATGATAGCGGTCACAGGTTTGGAAGGTGCTGCCGAAGGAGCTTTAATGATTTGTTGCAGTGCATCTTGCGCACACTGCTTCTGCTACATGGAATGGGTGAATGTTTAAGTTGATGGATGGGGTGCCAATCAAGCGGGCTGCTTTGTCGTGAATGGTATGGAGTTTCTTGAGTGCTGTTGGAGCTGCGCTCATCCAGGCAAGTGGAGAGTATTCCATAGCATTCCTGACTTGTGCCTTGCAGATGATGAAAAGGCTTTGGGCAGTCAGGAGGTAAGAATACAGTACAGAAAGAAACGATTTGGCCCATCGAGTCTGCACCAGTCCTTGGAAAAACACCTCACTTAAATACATGCCTCCATCCTATCCCTGTAACCCAGTAACCACACCTAACCTTTGGACACTAAGGGACAATCTAGTAGGGTCAATCCATCTACACATCCTTGGGCTGTGGGATGAAACTGGAGCATCCGGAGGAAATCCACGCAGCCATTGGGAGAAGGTGAAAACTTCACGCAGATAGTTACCTGAGGCCAGAATTGAACCCGGATCCCTGTTGCTGTGAAGCAACAGTGCTAACCACTGTGCGATTGTGCTGGAGAATTTCCAGCCTCTGATCTTCTCTTGTAGCCACAGTATTTATATGGCTGGTCCAGTTCAGTTTTTGGTCAGTGGTAACCCCAGGTTTTTGATAGACTTCAGCAGTTCAAGAAGGCAGCTTTTCACCACCTTCTAAAGGACAAATAGGAATGTGGCTGTGCCAGCAATGCTCATATCCCCTCAACGAATAAGACAATTTCTATCCACTAGAGCTCCGGTCCGCGCTTCCACTGAAAGAAGGTACAGAGGGTGGGGATGACGCTGAGGTTTCCAGTACAGCTGCTACACTCCTCATTGACACCTGCAGCAAAGAATAAAATGTCACAAAGGAAGTGTGTAGGATCTAAAATTATAATTGTCAGTTGTTCTACATCCTTTGAGGCTGAAATCAGAGCCTGTGTGTAGGTGTGAAGATCCTCAAACATCCTTTTTCTCTTCGAAGTGCCCATCCATTCTGGATTCCACATCTCTAAAGGCATTGAGAACTTGCTCCTCTCCTGTGAAAGTGGAATTTCCTCCTGACCTTTGATTTCACCAGCTCCCTCATGCTCTGTGGATCACTCAATGTCATAGCTTCACTGTTTAATTCTCTACATGTGAAGGTATCTGAGCTCGGGTGTGGGAGTGAAAAAGCAAATATTGTGGGCATTGAGCTCAAAGGAGTTGTGGTAATGGAGTACTGGGTATGATTGATATTCACTTTGCTTCTTCCTTCATCATTGTCCTCTACAGCATCCATATTTTCATTTTCCACAAGGAAGGAGTGATGTCTCCTGCTTCTCCTCCGCTGACTCATCATTATCCTCCTTATCCTCTGCATTCATTCCTGTAGAGGATCTGGGGGAAATATGGATAGAAGCTAAGAATTGGCTGGTGGAATTACTCCTTTGGGATTAAGGAGGAAAAGGAAGTGGTACCCTGTTCCATGTTGTGCTTCATAGGAATGCCAACATGGCTGTATAGTTGTGTGGTCACTAGCTTGACACTGGCACTCTGACCCTGATCTTTCCATCTTCCACGGTTTGAGCAGAGTAAACAAACCCACCACCCCCACCAGCCTGTCACTCCATGGTCTTCTGAATGTACAAGGATGAGCTCCGTAAGGAGAGGGACCTCCTCTCTGATGTCCTGTCTCTCTCAAAATTGTGCATAAGTTTCTGCTGCAACAAGAGTGAATGGATTAGGTGAAGATTTGCAAATTGATGGCAGTCCCCCAAATGATATCAGAGAGCTGGCATAAGAGATATGGGCCTCGAATGTTGTTGATACCGTGATTGTTTCTCCACAGAATGGGTACCAAAGCTTTCAATTTGATTGGCGTTTTGTGTGGTACGTTCCACACAGGATATGTACTGTTCATCATACTATTAACGGCTTAAGTATTGCTGTTCAGGATCTCCGCCTAAAACTGATATTAGCTATGTCCGTAGGATCCGTCTGGTCTTACGCCAGAAAGTCGGCGCCGCACTCGCACCGATCCTCCGTCCAGTGGGGGCTAGCAGCTGTGCAGCACAAAGCCCCCGGCTTTACCTGCGGATACAGCTGCAAAATGGCCGGGTCCATGGCCAAGCACGCGCACGGCGAGGGCCTGCGGCGGCCGCGCCATGCGCGCGGACCCAGCTTGCCAAAAACGGCCCCCCTATAGCCAGCCTCGCTACCCCTGGATCAACCCCCACCAGCGTCCCCAGCCCCCTCTGAAAACCCCCCTGCCAGCGGAATGGTAGAACGGCACCCCCCTCCCCCCCGGACATTGGCGGTGCTGGACTCAGCCTGTAGCTGCCATGCGAGATCCCCGAAAGGTGTGAGCACACGTGTGCCACGCCGCCAGGGATTTGGCTCATCGGGGGTGCAGCATCGGTGGACGGCCTTAGGTGACATGCCATTTTTCAGGGGGCAAAGCATGCAAAAACGGCACCGGCTCCTGTTTCCGGCGTAAACAGGGATTCTCCGGCCGATCGCCGAATGTCATTTCGGCATCAGCGATCGGAGAATCCAGCCGTAGGTCTTTCAAAGGTCAATTAGGCGTCCTAAAACCTGTTTCAGAACCTCTTCACAAAATTGGGCTGTCCTCGTGCCAGCTGCATTCAGGATAATCAAGTCTACATGTGGCTAAACTGGTGATGCTTCGTGGGACCACTTGTTGCTCTTTTTAGCCTTAGTTTTATTACCTCTAATTCTGTCACCTTTGCTCACGAGTCGCCAGGTATCTTTCTGATACCGCCACGTGGTTCAAGCTCGAGTTATGATTAATAAGTCAGCACACCGCTTAGTAAGATTGAAATCAACGGTCATTTATTATATCCAACAATTAATGCTTACTCAATAATCCTACTATCTATATCGAAACTGGCCAATACTTAACTTTAAGAAGGGCCCACCAGGTCAGGGAAACGAATGGCTTATCGAATCGGAACTGGCCCGTGGGATTCAAAAGGCTGATACGGGTCGATGGCTAGGAGTCTTTATCGGGTAGAGATCATAGAATCATAGAATTTAAGTGCAGAAGGAGACCACCCGGCCCATCGAGTCTGCACCAGCTCCTGGAAAGAGCACCCCACCCAAGGTCAACATCTCCACCATATCCCCATAACCCAGTAACCCCACCCAACACTAAGGGCAATTTTGGACACTAAGGGCAATTTATCATGGCCAATCCACCTAACCTGCACATCTTTGGACTGTGGGAGGAAACCGGAGCACCCGGAGGAAACCCACACACACACGGGGAGGATGTGCAGACTCCGCACAGACAGTGACCCAAGCCGGAATCAAACCTGGGACCCTGGAGCTGTGAAGCAATTGTGCTATCCACAATGCTACCGATCGCTGGAGTCAAACTTGCAGTTTCTGGTCGATGTTCTTGCGAAGGTCGGGAGCAGGAGAAGTAAGGAGAGAGAGAGAGATCTGAACTTGGCCCCTCACTTTATAGGGCCCAGGGGCTTCCCGCCTCTCGGGGCGACCCTTGACCCTGAGTCCCAACTGATTGGACTTGTTCCCAATCACTGGGTTCGATATGCTCCAATAATGGGGTGATTTCTCGATCAGGGGGTGGTCGTTCACCTGTCTTTGTTTCGGCCACTGCAGGCGCCGACAGGTCTGGCCCGGCATTCAATTGCTAATATGTTGCAATTGTTCCCGGGTATAGCCGATTAAACTGCAGATGTCTGGGTTGATGTGCTGCTAATGGTCGCAGGTATCGATCTGGGCCGACTTCCCCAGAGCCGAATACGCTGTTCTGTCTGCAACTGTCCGTTTGTGTCCTGTTGGCTGCTTTTCCCATCAGCCTTTTCGGTTAGCTGTTTTAAATCGGGTTTTGGCCAAATTAATAGGGAATCAGCCATTTTAGGTGCCTACAGACCCTCCTTGTGATCCTAACGCGAAGCGTGAAGGATCACATAAATGTTGTCCTTTCCGTCCCCTGACCGGGGGGGACACCTCCTACATGACCACTATTCTGACCCTAGCTATGCACAAAAATTTACCTAAACAATTCTTGAGGGCGCTATGTCAGGCAGGGGCATGCATCTAAAAAAATAAAAACTTGGAACCTCTAATTTTACCTAAATACACTCATCAAGCATTGCATCGTCCTATCTCTCTAAAACATACAACAACAATCATAACATTCCATATATTCTTTCCTGGCTTGGCAGTCAAGCTCAGGATCATACATTTTTTTCTTGTTACAGGTAGTTTTGGACATCTTTTATTTACAGGAAAACGCAAGTGCTTGTTCTTTCTTTTTGTATTATAGGTCGCGGGGGTCTGGGGTCTGATCATACCCGAACATAGGGGATTGGATCCGATATACCGGGGTTCGAGCGCGGTACGCTCTCCTTCTCCACTTGCGGAGTCGCATAGTCTGCACTGCATAGCAGAGTATTGCCAACGCTAATAGTGCTTCAATTACGTAAGACAGTGAGTACCAAGTTATGAACTTGGCACACCAGGATAATGCAGCGTGGCTGGTGACTGGGCCCTCGGTACAGTGGGGCAGTGAAACATTAACGGCAGGGGGGTTTGAAGTAATGGGGTCCGCGTTCCCGCTCAAGCAAATGTTCAGTATAAAAATCTTGATCACGATGGCTGTCCTCTTTCTTTTTCTGTTTTTTTGTTCTCTGTTTTCTCCGGTCCTGGAGCTTCTGGAGTTCTGTAAAACAAGCATAGTATCTGTAACTACCTTGGTATAATATCCGGTATGTTAGTGTATCTGTCCTTCGGGGCCAATTATTCCCTTATAATTGGTCACTCTATGTGACTCCCTCATTTATTTATTTTTTCAAAACAAATGTTAGGACACGGCACACTTCCCAATGGTGGACCAGTGCTAAGTTTATCATCCAAATGTTCCTGGATGTAAATAGCATTCGGCAGCAACCCAAAGGTTGCCTAAATAAATAAAAGTGTTTTTGAAAGGAAAAGGTCGAATGAGGTGCGTATGGGCCGCGACGGGTAAGATTTGGATGGAGTCCCCGGGTAGGACGGCTACCAATACCGTATCTCCCCTACCCAAGCCTTTTGGACCAACGGGAGGGTCCCCAGGCAGGGCGGGTCTCATGCCGTTTCTCCACTGCCTGAGCAACCGACAAGAACGGGCAAAAATGTAGTCATCATGGTGGGGTTGCTGCTGTGATTCTTCCATCAAATCAGATCGGGCATCTGGCACTTGGACTAGTACCAGCTGAAAAGCTTGTTCCTCCGAACAAGCGTTGGGTGCTGTGCTTCTACCATCGAATCAGAACGGGCGTCTGGTGGCCGTATCAGCTAAAGTGTCTGCAGACAAGCTAGTTCCGCTAAACAAGCGTCTGGTCTGTTGACCAGGTATCTGCAGATAAGTTGGTACCACTGAACAGGCGTCTGGCCACAGTGGGGGTTTTGGAAAGAGCTAAAAGTTTCAGGTGAATGGGTGTGTGACAGTGAGACCCATTCTCCTGTCGGACGAACAACATTTAAACAAACCGACAAACAACGCAAAACATTCTGCAGGTTCCATCAGGAAGGACAACACTTTTCACCAAGTGTCTCCCTTAAATCATCATGTGGACACCTCTGTTGCGAAGAGGGTCGCAAAGGGGTTGGCGGATTGGAGGTCTGACCGGGGTCGTCCCCTTCTCCCGGGTGCCAAATTCTGGAGTGAATTAATGTTAAGAAGGCTGCGTGGTATGAGTTGGGGTTGCTCTCGTCGTTGCGGACGAGTCTGTAGGAGTTGCCGCGGTGCCAATGGCGTTCGTCAAGTTGTGTGGGGATAAAGTCGGGGTCGTCCGTGTGGTTCGGTGGTCGGTGGTGTGGTTTGTTTAAGAAAGTGATGAGGAAGAGGTCACTGGAGTCGAACTCGGAGTCGCTGGGTGTGGGACCAGGATAGTAGGGAGGCATGCTGCGGCTGTCGTCTGAGTCACAGTCGCTGTCTCTGCTGCTGCAGTCTGTGGGCGTTTCGGGGCGGAGTGTAACGTTTGTGAGTGGAGTCGGGGGCGAGTCCGTGTCTGGGCTGGACGTGGAGCGGGTTGGTGTGGTCACGTTCGCTGTGGGCGGGGTTTGGTCTGCTGTGTCAAGCATGACGTGGTGGGCGTGGTTTGACTGTGCTCCATAAGCCTTTAGCTGGTTTATGTGAAACCACGCAGTCTTACCATTTTGGTATTTGATTTTGTATACCGATGGGCTTACTTTATCCGTAATGGAGTACGGACCCGAGTATTTTGGAGACAGAAATGTCACTTGTTGTCCTATATTATACTCCGTTGCATGTACTGCCTTATCAAAACAGGCCTTGCTCTGTTTTCCTTTAGTACCCAGTTTAACAGCGGCTGCCAACTAAGCGGTTTTTACATTTACAAGTAATTGTTCAACGGCTTTCTCGTGGGTGAGTGCCGTAACTTCAGGGCTGGTCTGGTCTAAACCCAACAAGTACTCTGTCCCTTTCATGGGGCGTCCGGTCATGAGGGTGTGTGGGGTGTAACCTGTGGAGGTGGAAACAGTGTTACGCAAAAACATCAGCGCAAAGGGGGAGGACCGAATCCCAAGCTGGACCATTTTCCTAAGGGTGGTTTTGTAGGGTCCGATTCATGCGCTCCACTATACCACTCGACTGTGGGTGGTACGCAATGTGAAATCTTTGGGTTATGCCAAATATCGTGAGGACGTTCTGCATGACCCGTCCCGTAAAGTGAGAACCTTGGTCCGATTCAATACTGCGGGGGAGTCCCCATCTTGTGAAGATGTGGTGGGTTAGGATTTTGGCGGTGGTTTTCGCGGTGTTGGTGCGGGCTGGAAATGCTTCCACCCACTTTGTAAAAGTGTCTATGACCACCAGAACATATTTATAGCCATTCCTGCAAGGGGGCAATGGACCTATAAAATCGATCTGGAGGTTAGTCCAGGGGCCGTTAACGGGTCGGGTGTGGCTGAGATGTGCCTTTTTGGCATACCTATCTGGGTTGTTCTGAGCGCAGATGAGGCAATTCTCAATGTAATGGGATACATCCTCTTTGAGATTAGGCCACCAACAAAGCTGTTTGAGGTGGGCTGCGGTGGGTTCGATTCCCTGGTATCCATGACCATCATGGAATAAACAGATTATTTGGTTCCTATCCTGCTCAGGAACTACTTAAAGGGTGTCCTTTAACACCACACCGTCATGTGTGGTTATTGTATTTCTGTACCTCTCGTATGAGGCTGGAAACTTCCCTTTCACAATTTCAGTGAGAGCGTTATCCTGCTTCTGGGCCTCTACTAGATATTCGATCCTACTCTGCGCGACCTGAACTGCACTCACTGGCGCACTCACTGGGGCGCTTTCGGGGGGTTTCCAAAAGTACCCATGCCTGGATCCTGCCTTAGCCAGTGCGTCGGCTTTTACATTTCCAGGGGGTGAAGAACGATGGTGGCTGCGGACTTTTATAATGCCAAAGGTCTGGTTCTTGGCTTTTTGCAAAATATGGCGGAGTAATGGGGCTGAGGGGAGGGGTTTCCCATCCGCGGAAACAAATCCTCTTGTTTCCCAGAGGGGCAGAAATTCAGTGAGGCTGTTGCACACGTATAGACTGTCTGAATATATGTCTGCTGGGCTGGGGAAGGAATCTGGGTGCTCTACAATGTAAGCGATGGCCGCAAGCTCTGCTGCCTGCGTGCCTAAGTGTCCGGGTAATTTTAATGCGATTTCCTCGAGGGTGTGTCCCTGCGCGTCCTCCACATAAATCCCACAACCTGTTATGCGTTGCCCATCCAGGACTGTGGAAGATCCATCCACATAGATCCTAATGGGGTCACACGTGTCCGGGTGAGGGGGGTTCTGAGATGGGGTGGCTAGTTTTCTGGGGGGTGTTTTAGCTATAAAAAGGCCTGTATTATGGTGGGGATAATAGGGACTCATGGGGAGTTCCGGGGTACTGTAGATTGTCCGCTAAGTATGTGTGTGTTTTGGTCCATTTGACTGTGATGTCCCGTCCTTGTAAGAGAAGGGTCCACCTAGCAGCGCGGATTTGGCTGACGGCACCGTCTTTAAGTCGTCCGTCTAGTAAAAGTTGGGTGGTGGTGTGCTCGGTCAAAATGGTGATGGGGTTCAGTCCGGTAATGTATGAGAAGTACTGGACTGCCCAGAAAACTGCGAGCAGGTGCCTCTCACAGGCTGAAAATCCCTGCTCCACAGCATTTAAAATTCGGGAGGCATAAGCTACGGGTCTTAGCTGGTCGTGCCGTTCCTGCAGGAGCACGGCTGAAAGGGTGCGGTCTGTGGTCGCTACCTCTATTGCGTAAGGGGAAAGCGGGTCGGCAACTTGTAGTGCGGGGGTGGCGATGAGTGTTTGTTTTAAAGAGTCCACAGCATCCGTATGCTGCGGAAGCCATTCCCAGGGGGCTCCTTTCTTTAGGAGGTCTGAGAGGGGCGCTGCCTTGCTGACGAAACCGTCAATGTGGTTTTGGCAGTAGCCAACCAGTCCTAAAAACGACCGGAGGGCTGAAACGTTTTGGGGAAGGGGCAATTTAGCGATCGAGTCGATTCTTTTGTGCTCGATCTCATGTTTGCCGTGTGTGATGATAGTACCCAAATATATCACCTTTTCTTCCAATATCTGGGCCTTTTTGGGTTGACTTTACAGCCAATGGAATGTAGTAATTCCAGGAGTTCGGACAGAAGCTCAATGTGCTCTTCCTTGGTGTCTGTCTGCAGTAGTAGATCATCTACATACTGTACCAGACATTCGGGGCGAGAAAATTTCGCTAGTCCATTTGCCAGCTGTCGGTGGAAAATGGAGGGGGAGTTGTGGAAGCCTTGTGGCAGGCATGTCCACGTGTACTGCTGCACTCTGAAAGTGAAGGCAAATTTGTACTGGCACGCCTTTGCCAATGGAATGGACCAGAATCCATTACTGACGTCCAAAACCATGAAATATCGGGCATGGAGTCCCTGTTTGAGCATGGTCTCGGGACTTGTTGCAACGGTGGGGGCTGCTACGGGGGTGACTTTATTGAGTTCCCGATAATCAATGGTTAAGTGCCATGATCCATTGGGCTTCCTTACTGGCCAAATCGGGGCATTATTAGTTGAGGCTACCGATCTTAGGACGCCCTGCTCTAATAAACTTTCTATAACCTTTAGGATTTCTCCCTCTGCTTCTAGGGGGAATCCGTACTGCTTTTGGGGTCTAGGGTCCGGTCCTGTTATTTGTACGGAGCCAGTCATCCGTCCACAGTCGTGCTTATGGGTCGCGAATGATGCCCTGTTTTTTTGCAGGACTGCCCTAACCTGTCGGTCCGTGCTGAGCGTGGTGGGGTTGAACCAAAACTCGCCTACTGCGCTAATTTTGTTCATATAGTCCCCTATGTTGAGCGTTGCGGGAGCTCTTGCGGATTTCGCCATCTTCCAGACACACTGGTTGACTGGATCGAAAGAGAGGTGGTGAGAATTCATGAAGTCGATCCCCAAAATGTGCTCTGCTGTTGGGGGCAGGTTGACTAACACTACGGGGTGTTTTGTATGAATGGTTCCGATCTGGATGGGGGTTGTGATATGTCCCTGCTGTGAGTGGCCTGTGAAGCCGCTGAGGGTGATAGTGGCTGTGGTGGGCCACATGTCCTTACCAAGGGTGGAGGAATTTAAGGTTGTGAGGGACCCTCCTGTGTCCCAGAGAAGCTCGATCGGCTGTCCCCTAACCTTTGCTGCGACTACGGGTCGTCCTGACCTATCCCAAAGGGTATCGCAGACCCAGCTGCGGGAGCCTGTACACCGTCAGTCCGTTCCGGTCAAGTCTGCTGATCCGACTGGGCGCTAACGCTATGTATGGGCTCTGCCTTTTTCTTATTGAGAGTGCCTGTCTGTTGGGCTCTCTGTGGCTTTTTAGGGCCATTGCATTCTTTGGCAAAATGTCCCAACTGTCCGCAATTGTAGCATTCTTGCGGTTTTGCTGGGGGGCTGCTCTTTCCCTCGTTTACCCAGGCGGGGTTGTGAAGAGTGGTTCTTACTGCCTGCACGTCTGCGGCGGCTTGTTTTTCCTTGGGGGTTCTAGCTGCGGGTTTACTGTGAGCCGCTTGTTCCCAAACGCGGGACAATCTTTTGACCACCCACTTCTCATTATGAGTCTCCTCCGAGGGGTCATAATTACTACAGGCATTCTGTCCTGTGTCCGTGGCATGGGAGATAAGGGTGCGGGTCCATTTGGCCATATTGTCTGCGGACAAATGGGCACGGTCTACATTGCCGAAAATGGCTTCAAAATGAATCCACAAGCGTCCTGCGAACGCTGTGGGGTGTTCAGACCTTTTCTGTCTGCACTTACTTAGGCCATCTACGGGGTCGCCCCGGTTATACCCGATCGCATCCAGGAACGCGGTATGCATTTCTGCAAGGGTGCCTCCTCCTACATTCTGTGGGTCGGGAAGGGCTGCTGCGACCGATGGGTTTAAGCTGAGGACCGTGAGCTTTACCTGCTCTTTCTCATCCAGGCCGTACAAGGTCGCCTGGTGTTTGACGGTGGCAAAGAAATGGTGTGGGTCTGAAGCGGGGAGGAACGGTGTGATTTTAGCACACGCGTCCCGTAATTGGGTCACTGTGAGGGGGGTGGAATATAAGACTTCCGCCTCGTCTGCTGTGGGTGTGCGGTGGGTTGTTACAGGTTTCATGGGAGCCTGTATTACCTGCTGTGTGGGGGGTGGGGGATGCTTTCCTCCTTTGGGGCTTTCTCTGCGCACATGTTCCCTGAACATATCTCTGCGCTGTCTCTTGCAGTTCTTCCCAATCAGGGCCGTCTCCCTGTTCTAAACTTCCCCAAAGGTGTCTTGGCATCCCTTTTGGACAGAAAGCATTGATTGCAGGTCTGCAATTTGCTTTCGGCACTTCGCATGGTCTAAGGTACTCTGCCTTTGTTCCGTGGTTGCAGCGTGGAGCGCACTCAAGGCTGCCTTGAGATCACTACATTGCTTCTGTAGCGTCTTACAGCACAAAAGGAGGCCATTCAGTCCATCGTGTCTGCACAGGCTCCCAAAAGAGTAACCGAGCTAGTCCCATTCCCCAGCCTTATTCCGTTTCCCTGTAAATACATCACTTTCAAATATATATCCAGCTATCTTTTGAAACCGCCTATGGAATCCATCTCCACCACTCTTCGAAGCAGCTCATTCCAAAACCCAGCAACTCACTGAGTAAAGAAATTTCTCCTCATCTCACTCTTAGTTTTCTTACTGACCATCTTTAAATTGTGATCCCTGGTCACTGACATACCAACTAGTGGAAACAGAATATCCTTCTTTACCCTGTCAAAATTGTTCAGAATTTTGAACACCTCAATAAAATCACCTCGTAGTCTTCTCTGCTCAAGAAGAACAGGCCCAATATCTCCAATCTTGCCTTGTTTCTAAAGTTCCTCATTCCTGGCATCATTCTATTAAATCTCCTCTGCACTCTAACAGTGCTTTAACATCCTCCCTTAAATAAGGTGCCCAGAACTGAACACAATACTCCACATAAGGGGCGTCATTCTCCGACCCCCAGCGGGTCAGAGAATGGCCGTTGGCCGCCGTGAATCCCGCCCCCGCCGGTTGCCGAAGTCTCCGGCACCGGATATTCGGCGGTGGCGGGAATCGGGCCGCGCCGGTTGGCGGGCCCCCCCCCGCTGGATTCTCCGGCCCGGATAGCCGAAGTCCCGCCGATAAATTGCCTGTCCCGCCGGCGTGGATTAAACCACCTTTTGAACGGCGGGACAAGGTGGCGTGGGCGGGCTCCCGGGTCCTGGGGGGGGCGCGGGCCGATCTGGCCCCGAGGGGTGCCCCCACGGTGGCCTGGCCCGCGATCGGAGCCCACCGATCCGCGGGCGGGCCTGTGCCGTGGGGGCACTCTTTCCCTTCCGCCTCCGCCACGGTCTCCACCATGGCGGAGGCGGAAGAGACTCCCTCCACTGCGCATGCGTGGGAAACTGTCAGCGGCCGCTGACGCTCCCGCGCATGTGCTGCCCCGAGATGTCATTTCCGCGCCAACTGGCGGGGCAACAAAGGCCGTTTCCGCCAGCTGGCGGGGCGGAAATTCCTCCGGCGTCAGCCTAGCCCCTCAATGTTGGGGCTCGGCCCACAAAGATGCGGAGCATTCCGCACCTTTGGGGCGGCGCGATGCCCGTCTGATTGGCACCGTTTTGGGCACCAGTCGGAGGACATCGCGCCGTTTCGGGAGAATTTTGCCCATGGTCTGACCAATGATTTGTAGAGGTGTAGCATCACTTCCTTGCTTTTATGCTCTATGCCTCTATTTATAAACCCAAGGTTTCCAAAAGCCTTCTTAACAACTGTTTCAACTTGCCTGACCACCTTCAGAGAATTATGCAGTTGAATCCCACGGTCTCTCTGCTCCTGTACTCCCCTCAAAGTTGTACCATTGAGCCTATTTTGTCCCCCCATGTATCTTCTACCAAAATGCATTACCTCACATTTCGCTGCATTAAAGTTCAACTGACAGGTGCCTGCCCATTTGACCAACTTGTCAATGTCCCTCTGAAGTCGCTTAGCATCATTCTTACAATTCACTATTCTCCCTAGCTGAATATCATCTGTAAATTTAGAGATTTTGCCCTCAATACCCACTTTTAAATCATTTATATAAATCAGGAAAAGCAAGGGTTCCAACACTGATCCCTGGGGAACATCACTTTCATCTCGTCTCCAGTCTGAGAAATGTCCACCTGTACCTACCCCCTGATTCCGATCTCTTAGCCAACTTCTAATCCATGCTGCCAAGGATCCATCAATCCCAAACATTTTTAATTTGCTAACCAACCTGCCATGTGGCATTGTATCAAATGCTTTCTGAAGTCCAAATATACAACATCCATGGCACTACCTTCATCCACTGCCTGTGTCACCTCGTCAAAGAACTCAATTAAATTTGCAGACATGACCTGCCCTTGACAAAGCCATGTTGACAGTCTAGTATTAACTTATTTTTCTCTACGTGTATATTTATCTCATCCCATATTATGGCCTCCATCAGTTTTCCCACTTTTGATGTCAAACTGACAGGTCTCTAGTTTCTTGGGTTATCCTTTGCCCCTTTCTTAGACAACGGCGTTAAATTTGCAATCCTCCTGTCCCCCGGGACTAATCCTGTGTTCAGAGAGGCCTGGAAAACTTCTGTCAATGGCTCCACAATATGCTCCTTTACCTCTCTCATCAATTCCAGGCCTGGTGACATCTCTGCCTGGAGTGCTGCCAGTGTTTTGCAAACTTTTTTCCCGAGTCCCACCGGCCGACCTTCATGACCCACGCCGGGTGGCCTTTGCGACACACCATTATTGCTTACCTTTAATGTGGCAGGTGAGCCTGCTTGGTCCTCACAATCTCACTTTGCCATTCAATGTTACATTTCTGCTAAGGACTTCAACTGACTATTTAAATTATCGCTACATCATTTGGGAAAAAACCAAGAGGTTTGTTCTTGAACTCACCATGCTTAAATGCCTTTGACGTTTTGAGGGTTATAATCTTTCACTTTCCAGTAGTTCCCTGCATATAAACACACATGGGCTTTATATCCTGATTTGCATTGACAAAATTAACAATGCCATTCCTCAAGAAATCATCTTTATACTGCTTTGAGGCCCTGCAGCTCTGGACACAGCTCACACCAGTACTGCTTTGTCCTGCCCTGGAATCTCATCCCCTTGGGGGTGAGAGGAGCAGCAGCGAGCCGAGAGGAGCAGCAGTGGGGCAAGAGGACCCTCACAGATAATCTGGCGACAACTAACGAGCCAGAGCCACAGAGTGTCCACAGCGCCTGGGTCGCCTTAAAAGCCACCATTGTCAGCACCTGCGAGGAGACGCTGAGAAGGGCTCGCGACCAGGAAACACCAAGACTGGTTCGGCGAGAAACATCAGGACATCCAGGATTTCCTTGACCGCAAGTGTAAGGCCTTCCTTAACTGGCAGCTCCACCAAAACTTGAGTGAGAGGAAACAAGCCTATAGGCAACTGAAGGCCAAGGTGCAACAAAGAATCCATGCTCTAAAGAACTGATGGTGAGTGGAAAGAACGCAGGAGACTCAGACAACCACAATGTGCGTGTCTTCTTCAGCTCAATCAAAACCATCTCCGGTCCGAGTACCCAGGGGCCGACCCCGCTGAAAGCCAAAAGTCTCTGGAGAGAGCACTTCGAGGACCTCCTCAACCAAGACACGGCCTTCATCATAAGTGTCCTTGATACCATCCCGCAACATGCCACCCGTCACCATATCAGATAGAAAAAGCTGTTTCACAGCTGAAGAACAACAAGGCCTTTGGAATCCCCGCAGAATCCCCTGCAGCGGAGAGGCACTCTTGACAAAAATCCACAACCTTATCATCCTTGTCTGGAAGGAAGAGAGCATGTTGGATGATCTCAGAGATACCTCAATTGTGACCAACTTCAAGAAAGGAGACAGGTCCAACTGCGGAAATTACAGAGAAATTTCCCCACTCTCCGCCACGAGAAAGGTCATCGTGAGAATCCTCCTCAACTCCCTCCTCCCAGTGGTTGAATGAAATGAAATGAAAATCGCTTATTGTCACAAGTAGGCTTCAAATGAAGTTACTGTGAAAAGCCCCTAGTCACCACATTCCGGCGCCTGTTCGGGGAGGCTGTTACGGGAAGACCTCCTCCCTGAGTCTCAGTGCGGCTTCCATATCTATCAAGAGCCTCAATGACATGATCATGATGTTCAGCTCGTGACAAATGCAGGTAAAGTGCAAGGAGCAGCATCAAACTCTTTATCTTCTTTTGATCTCACAAAGGCCTTCGACTCTGTCAACCGTGGGGGACTGTAGAGCATCCTCCTAAAATTTGGCTGCCTGCAGAAATTCGTCACCATTCTCGCCTGCTCCATGATGACATGAAAGCCGTGACCTTCACCAACAGAACCATCACAGACCCAATACGTTTGCAAACCAGCGTCAAACTGGGCTGCGTTATCTCACCAATGCTCTTCGTTATCTTCCTTGCAGCAACACTCCACCCCTTTATGCTGAAGCTCCCCACTGGAGTGGAGCTAACCTACTGGACAAGTAAGAAACTGTTCAATCTTTAACGCTTACAGGCCAGAACCAAGACCACCGAAACATCTGTCATCGAGCTGCAGTGTGCAGTTGCGCCTGTGTGTACGCACATTCAGAACCAAGCTACAAACCATCGTCGATGCATTCAAGGAGGCATATGAGAGAATGGGCCTCAGACTAAATATCCGGAAAACAATGCGGATCATTACCCATATCTCGGGCGCCTCCTCTCGGTGTGAACAGACATTGATATGAAATCCAGCATCCTGTGGGAAGTCGGTGGCATAGTGGTATTGTCAGTGGATGGGCTGGCCACTGCCCGCATGCCCGCCACAAGACACCCAAAATAAGTGTTCTTCTCCGAGCTCCGCAATGGCAAGCTAGGAGGAGTAGAGGAAATGCTACAAGGACAATCTGAAAGTCTCTCGAAATAAATGCAACATCCCCACTGCCACATGGAACACACAAGCTGGAGAAAAAGCATCTGCGAAGGAACCAATCACCTCGAGCATCGTAGGGTGGAGACCGTGGAGGACAACCTAAACAGTGGAAGGAGAGCGCAAAATCCAGAGCGTCCTACCCACCTCATCAAACATCACCTGCCAAACCTGTGGCAGAGTCTGCGGATCCAGGATCAGGCTATTCAGCCACCACAGAACCCACCTCCCTGGAGTGGAAGGAAGTCATCTGAAATGCTGAGGGACTGCCCAAGAAGAAGACTCTCCAGGGAAGCTTTCTCCAGCCGATTCAATAGTAAGAGCCTCGCCTGTTTGTGTCTCTGGCCTTCTCTTCCTTTATTACAAAATGATCCATCTTCAATTCTTCAAACAGTCCTGTTGCTTGCTTGCTGGCAGCTACAAAATGGAAGAATTTCTCCTGCGTGACTGTGTGCCCAGATCATGTGACGCCAGTGTACCGCTCTCTGCTGCCTCTTCTGGCAGAAAGACTCCATCAATTTAAAAAAAGATCAGGGACGAGATTCTCCGACCCCCCGCCGGGTCGGAGAATCGCCGGGGGCTGGCGTGAATCCCGCCCCCGCCGGTTGCCGAAGTCTCCGGCACCATAGATTCGGCGGGGGCAGGAATCGCGTTGCGCCGGTTGGCGGGCCCTCCCGCTCGATTCTCCGGCCCGGATGGGCCGAAGTCCCGCCGCTAAAATGCCTGTCCCGCCGGCGTAAATTAAACCACCTACTTTACCGGCGGGACAAGGTGGCGCGGGCGGGCTCCGGGGTCCTGGGGGGGCGCGGGCGATCTGGCCCCGGGGGGTGCCCCCACGGTGGCCTGGCCCGCGATCGGGGCCCACCGATCCGCGGGCGGGCCTGTGCCGTCGGGGCACTCTTTCCCTTCCGCCTGACGGTCCCGCGCATGCGCCGCCCGGAGATGTCATTTCCGCGCCAGCTGGCAGGGCACCAAAGGCCTTTTCCGCCAGCTGGCGGGGCAGAAATTCGTCCGGCGCCGACCTAGCCCCTCAATGTTGGGGCTCGGCCCCCAAAGATGCGGAGCATTCCGCACCTTTGGGGCGGCGTGATGCCCGTCTGATTTGCGCCGTTTTGGGCGCCAGTCGGCGGACATCGCGCCGTTTTCGGAGAATTTTGCCCCTGGTCTTGGGACAACGTGCTGATGTCAAGAGGAGGCTGTCTGCCCTGCTGGGCTCTGGGCCGGCGCACTTCTACATCCTGCTGAGGGGACACGCGTGTGCGGCACGGCCGGCATTCTTGAAAGCCGACCGCGGCTGGAATTTCGAAAAGCCGGTCGCGGCCATTTGGCAATTCTTCCCGTGACTGAGGTCCCAGCGATTGATCGTTTCCGAGATCCTCCCAACACCTACCAGTGACCCACCTATGGGTCGCGACCCTGAGTTTGAATATGACTGCTCGAGAGTACAACTCCAGGAGATATTCCACTCAACTCTCCAACTGTTTTGCAATCAGTGATGCCCACCCATGTCTTTGCAGTCAACGGAACCATTTTATTTGCTGATGAATCAGTTGCCTTTCTGATCCCTTCATCCAAGTCCCTGACATTCCATGGACAGGATTTTCTGATCCTGAGGCTGAGTGTTGACGCCGTCGTAAATGCCGTCGCGTTTTACGACGGCGTCAACAGGTCCCTTGGAGCAGCGGCACTGGAGAGCCTCACGCTGTTCCAGCTGCCGATACCGGCGTCAGAACGGGCGCCGCGGGTCGTGCGTGCCTTTGCCGCGCATGTTCGCGAATGAGCGCTATGGCCGGCTCGAGTTCGCGCATGCGCGCTAGTTGCTTTCTCCGCGCCGGCCCCGACGCAACATGGCGGAGAGCTACAGGGGCCCGGCGTGGAGGAACATAGGCCCCCACCAAGATAAGCCCGCCTGACGATCGGTAGGCCCCGGTCGTGGGCCAGGTGTGTGGGACCCTCCGCAGGTGTGGGCCGCCATGGGGGGGAATGGGGAAGTGCTGGGGGGTAACTGGGGAGCAACTGCTCACGGCACTACCATGCCACCCCAGGATCATGTGTACCCATTCCGGGGTCAACCCTTGTCCCTGCGTGCATGCCCCACCTACCACCTGTAACCCGCAATGACAGCCGAGCCTCCAGCCATGCAACTGAAGGCTATCGCTAATAGGGAATTGGCAATCGTGGTTAATTGAGCATTTTACACTTGCCAATTGGATTCCCGTGGGCAGGCAGACCATGTAGCATGTGGGAGTCATTGCCTAGCATTTCAGTCAGACCGTGATGCCTGGACAGTGTACCTGAACACTGCGGGAGGCAACACCACACACGCAGCAGCCAACATCTGAATCCAGAGGGAATGGGACGCAGCTTCGGGGGACAGGTCTACGAGGATGGGTGAGTGCCACGGCGAGGTGCTAGCACCCCGTCCGGTTGACTCTGTGAGTGGGTTTCGGGGATAAAGGGTCTAGGCCCTGGTGTGGGGAGCCCGCTGCAGCCGAATGTGCGTGGGCAGGGCATTCCGGGTAGGGGGGGAAATCAGTGGGGCAATGGAGGGGCCCAGGGTGGGGGCACTAACAGTCTAACACCCTCTCTCATACCCTTACAGATATTGAATGCTATGGCAGGGATGTTGGACGCAGATGTTGCCCTAGTGATGTTGGTGCTAGGCGATGCGGCCAGACGGCGGAGAAGGCAGCGGCAGCAGCAGTGTCTGCAGATGCTTGGGGCAGCGGCCCATGTGCTGGACCTTGCCCCACACCCTGAGGACTCAGCCGCTCATCAGGCCAGGGAAGGACCCAGAATGGGAGTCCCGCGACGGCCCAGGGTGTACAGGCGTTGCTTGTCCTTTGAACAGATGACGGACAGCACGTGCAGCAGGAGGCGCCGCCACAAGGAGACGGTGCGACCACATGTGCATCATCAGCGGTGTGGTGCTCATCTGACTGTGCCCCAGAAGCCTGTCCACCAACATGTCCCACCAAGGTGCGTGTGTCTGTGCTGGTGGAGGGTGGGGATGACAGCTGTTACTCGACTATAATGGTGGCATCCTTGGAGCTCTCCTCTGAGGTGGTCCCCTGGGAGGCTGCAGAAGGTGCCTTTGGCTGAAGGACTTGCATGAGAATTGACATGTGGTCAGTGGGAGAATTGGTCAGTCAGTAAGGCAATCAGTACTCACATTTGACAGGTGCTGGGGGTGGAGCCCAGTGGTTCCACACCTCTGCGGCATCCACCAGCCTCCGTGTGGCAGACTGATCTGTCCTCGGCCACACTGGTCACTGCCAGGGACCGCTCCTCAAAGGAGGTGAGGATTCTCAAGTCCGGCACCCCTCCACCAATTTGGGCCATCTCCTGCCGATTATGGGAGAACATTTCCTGAGGAGACACAGAAGGGGCATCGTTAGCCACACATCACAGTTGTGGGGTGGGGGGGGGGGCTGGTGAAGGAGGGTTAGAGGTCGTCTGTGGGGGTTTGGGGGCTGGATTCTCTCTTTGGGATGGTGGGGGGGGGGGGGGGGGACCGGGTTGGTGTCTACTCACTTGTGCTGCCCAGTATAGGTCGTTGACCTTACTTCGGCACTAGTGGCCAGTCCTCCTGGTCACACTCCCCGAGCTGATTGCTGCAGCCACCTCATCCCAGGCAGCACTGGCTGCCTTGTGCTTCACCCTCAGGGACCACCGGGGAAACAGGATATCCTTCCTGTCCTCCACTGCGTCCAGGAGCCTCTCCGAATCTGCGTCCCCAAATCTTGGGGTTGGTCTCCTCGGTTCAATTGTTGCGAGCTGGCTGGGGTTGGCTGAGCAAGTGCAGCTTAAGAGCTGCTCGACCTTGTTAACGGGGGGGGGGGCTGGCGAGCGCAGTGCCGGTGAATCAGCTGGCGAGCCGTCATTTGGGGAGAGAAGCCAGTGAGGCCTCGTTAAGTGAACTAATTAACGTTAAATTGCGTTGCCGGCCTCGCTGGGCTGAGCGCTGGGAAGTTCGCTGCAATTCCCACTTACTAGCACATAGAAATTCTTCCAGAGAATCTCCATGCTCCCCAAATATTTATCTGTTAGTTTGTGGTTTTGCAGGGAGTTTCCCGTCGGCTCTGTCGGTGAGTTCCCCACCACTATTCAGTGACACTTAGTCACTTCTTTGGCCCTGGGGAGTTTCTCACCCGTTTAGCCCACACTTCAAATTTTTTTTAGCACTGGGGAGCTGAACTCAGAGTTCGTGCCACCATTTTGAGAGGGTGCCCCAATCTCTAAGTGAGCTTGTGGGTCTGGCACATGGACAGTACCCCACACCCCCCAAGTGAGGACACCCCGCTATGGGGTTCGTGGGGGTCCCTGCTTTTCAGGCCATCCCCAAGTGCCCTTACAAGCAAGACCTCCCTTCCAGAACCCCCCACACATCACCCCTCCAACCTCCCAGAGGCCCCTACTTACCTGGTCTGCACTCACCCACCCTTCAAACTCCCCCTTCCATCCTCATTTTTTGGGCATGGCCCCCCTCGCCCCCTGGCCTGTGGCAGTGCCACCCTGGCACTCGGGCACCCTTGCACTGCCACCCTGGCAGTGTTACTGCTAGCTTGGCCGTGCCATTCAGGCACTGCTAGCTTGGCAGTGGCACGGTGCCAGCTGGGCAGTGCCAAGGTTCCCACATTCCAGGGGGAGGGCCACCCTGCACTTACCCTGACCACCGATGGCCCAGGAGAACCCCCGGGTGACGTTCCACCTGGTCACGTTTGTGTGGACCAGCACTGATCGGCGCCCGGCTGCAGCCTCCGTGGGGAGGCCGGTGAATCGAAGGAGGCCGGTGGATTCCGGGTGAGCACATCGTAAGTAGGTTTACGATCTACTTCTGCGAGCGGCATTCAGTCCCACTCATTTGGGGCGAGGTTCGGGCTCAGACTCCAGATAATCTCATGTGGAGGGTGTCGGGAGGCTCGCTTGAACCCTCTCCCAGCATTGTCCGGCCGAATTGCGCTCTCTTTTGACTGCAATATAGCGGACAATCATGCCGTGTGTTGACGACAGAGCGGGATTAGTGGTGTTCTACAACAGCAAAACTAGAGCCGCACCTGGACCAATTCAATGACTGTTAAGGGGCTAGCACCAGCACCACATGGAACACAATCGATTCCAAGCAGAAACGGTGCCGGATTCGCTGGGTTCAGGATTGACACTCAGGAGGCTGACAAGCTGCAACCGCATATACACACTTCATTCCCCACACACACCATCCCAGCCAACAAGATGACAGCAAGACATGTGGCCTCGAGATTCACCAACACGGATCTGTAGACCCTGGTGGACGCCGTGGAGCAGAGCCAGGCGACCCTGTACCACGGGTTGGGAAAGAGGTTACCAGTCGCTGTCGTTCGACAGGCCTGGGCACAGGTGGCAGAGGTCATCAGCGCCTTGAGCAACACCATCCAAACCGGCCAGCAGTGCCGGAAAAAAACTGCATGACCTCCTCAGGGTGGCCAGGGTGAATAGGTAGCACTATGCCCCTGGCACCAACCCCTATACGTCTGTAGCCGCACCCCCTCCGCACCTAGAGGGTGGTCGAGGTGCAAGGCAGCCATGCGGCTACACACGCCACTGTCTGAGCACTGTGAACTTAGCACCATGGGTTGTATGGGTTGTAGGGGGGCCACCCCAGGCTACTCCCCGAAGATACCCTCCAGCCCCAGCTGACTCATCAACACATGGGCACGCTCCAGCACAACCAGTGCCATCATGTTGACTGGGATGAGTGTGTGGGGGGAGTGGAGCGTTAATATGCAGCTGCAGCTTGTCAGCCTCTCGAGTGGCAATCCCAACCCAGATAATCCGACACCATTTTTCATTGGAATTGGTCGTGTTTTGTGTGGTGCTGGTGCTAATCCATTCATGGTTCCTGAATCGCTCCAGGAGTGGTGTCGATTTTGGTGTCATAGAAGTCCATCGATTCTGTCTCGGCATCAGCACTTAGTCTCTGAAACAGAATCCCTGGTCTTTCACCTCAATATTAGACACTCAGGAGGTCAACTGGCTTTGTTTTAGTTCAGTGGTGAATTGAGTGAGCATGTTTTTGTGGGAAGGATTCTAATGTAGTGAGTAGTGGTTTCCTTACAGCGAAGCCTGCACCTTGCTTACACATTTCCCCTGATCTCTTGCCCTGCCAGATGAACGTGTGAATGCTTTTCTCCATGTGGTCCACTCTCGGTGAACCTGATCTATCGTCAGGAAGCTTTGCCAATGTTCCCAGGTTATCAAGTTCCATGTCATTCATGGCTGCCTTGAGCACATTATTGACCTGCTGCAAGTTGTTGTCAGTCCTGTGCACTTGGTTCTGACATTCCAACTTGCCAATCAAAGAGTGGCATTTTCTTTCTTTTCATTTGTTTTGTTTGTTGCCCTGGTGTCATGGATTCCATCCACTTGATGATCAAAGACTCTAAGCACCAAGCTCCATTGAAGCAGGCGGACTGCGGTGGATCAGCGCCTTACTATTCGGGGATTCACGACTTGAGGTGGCAGTGCCTGAGCAGTCGGACATGATGGTCCCTTTCACAATTGGAGACAACATGTAGTACCGTTCTCTGTGCCAATTGAGTTCAGCTTATCACTCGGAACTGCTGTCTCCTGCGTTTTGTTCATGCTATGCAGAGAAACGGGAGTGTCTTCTCCAGGGTGCAACTAGCACACAGAAGTAGAAACCATGCGAACCCTCTTCACCCACACAGATTTGAAGCATATTATGAACCCATTGGACAAACAATCAAGGTATGCTTTAAAAAGAATACATCACTAAGCACGGGAGCCAGGAGAAGCAGGGGCGATGCTCTGATCTCGTCCGCAGTCCCGATCACTCCCTCCTCTCCCTTGATTCCCTCCCACTCTTCTAACCACCAATTCCCCCACCTCTCTAGTCTTCTGTGAAGGTCCTTGGAACATTGTACAGTGATGAAGACATGCTTGGGAAATCTTATGGCACAGTGGGTAGTGTCAATGCCTCTAAGCCAGAAACTCCGGGCTCAAGCCCCACAACAGGACTTGATGGCAAAGGAAGGTGCGTTCATAACATGACCAAACAGGTTGAGTATCAATCTCAAAACTTTTCTAACACATGCCAATGGCAGGTGCAGAGGACTGGAAGGGTTTCTCGTCAGCCATGTCATGGAAAGAAAATTGGAGCCACTACCATCACTATCCATAACTCTGGACTATTACAGGCATGTAAAGTGCATATGTTACCACAGCAACTTGGACACCTTGGGGGCTGGATGGCTAGTGTGGATCAGGTTGGTGCCAACAGCACTGGGTTTATTCCCCATTCCAGCTGGGCTGGATTTTCCCTACCTCTGGTGGAGATTGCAGCACTGTGGGGCAGACCTGCCTTCAGGCAAAGAAGAAACAAATGATATAAGACCTTCTTGTTGTATCATCCCTAGCTCCCTTTGAATTATCTCCACTCTCATCCAAGACTAATCTGAGATTTAAATCCCCTGTGTCACTGAACTGCCTTGGACATGCAACAGCCACCTACAGCTTGCTGATCTAATTTAAATTAGGTATTTGGCCCAATATCAAGTGTGCCTTGGGCCTACCCATTTTGGCACAGGCTGGTGTTATCTATTTTTTTAAATAATCTTTATTGTCACAAGTAGGCTTACAGCCTCATGGTGCTGCTCTCTTAAGGTGGAACAAGGTGCTTTGATATTCTGTATCTATGTAAGTGCTGCAAGGATAGATAGCAACACCTATTGTAAAATCCTCTGTTACTATCCCCTTTAACCACAGAGCAGGGGAAGGGTTAATTGTATAGCTCCTGAACTTCTCGTGGTAATGCCTCACAGTTCTAGATATGAGACAGCATTCCATGCCAATGCCATCATCCTACACATGGCAATGAGTCAATTTTCTGGATCTACTCCCATGGAGATCCAGCAGTCTGTATCTTCTCTGCACAGTATGCACGAGGAGAGTCTGGAGATCTTTCTCAGATATCTTCTATCCTCTTTGCAATGGCCTTATCTTTTTTCTTGACTCTCTGTGACAAATTCTCCCCTGGAGAACATTCATGAAAAGTGGGACAAAACCACAGATGAGCAACTTGCCGTTCACCCTCCACTTCCCTCCTCTCCCTCCTCCTAGGTCTGCTACTGGAATCTTCAGCGACACTTGCCTTTTTAAAGTTTTTTTCCAAGCACCCCCCTTGTACTGGTTCATGTGGGATTGCATTGCAGATATATGTACACTGACCTACAATATTCTAGTTGCTTCAGTTATTTAAGAGCATCAGCATATGCAGCACCAGACACTGGTGTAAAATCAGTGCTGTGCTCTGTGTTGAGTTTTGGGGCCCTTATTTCCTCCTTCGGCCCTTTATGCGTAATTAAAGGTAATTAAAGTACTTCACGTATCAAAGTTTCCACTTTAGCAGTGCCTTGACAACTCAGGATATTTACATTTTAAAACGACTTCCAAAAAGGTTCCGCATCTGGAATGCAGTAATGAATAAATACTCAAGTCCAGTAGAGTGAAAGGGAGGAAATAGCCACAAACAGTGATATCCTGAAGGGATGTTGCTAATTAAAGGCTATTTCCTGCCTTCTGACCATTTGCAAATATTTTCTGCTACAGGAGGTCTAATTCCCCAGTTTATTTCAGTAAGATACTCCCCCAGGCCTGGAAGGGCACAGTGAGTATTACAAGAACCAGGGAAAAGTGCCAATAGTGTCTTATCATGTGACTAATTTCTTCCAGTCAGTTTTCACAATAATTCGGTGAACATCCAAACTAGCATGAGCAAACCAAAACATCATGGCTTTGGTGTATGCAAATGCATGGGTCACAGCATCTGTTTTCTACTAACCTCGATGCGGCACTGACAAATATTAGAAGGATTAACAATAAGGTTTTCATCAGTTCTGACAACAGAGCACCCGAATATTTCCCTGCGCTTTCTTATTTCAAACTGAGAGTTTCCACTCCAGCTAAGTAAATGTGCGCCACTCTGCACACGAGCTTGAATCCAGCAAATTAGAGTTAATTAAAATCAGATAGATACAGATCTTCAAAAAGAAAATGATCAAAATGCGTTTGTTCAGGAGTAATACATGGATAAATTAGAACTGCTCAATTGAAAACTGAGTTTCAAATTTCTAACTATTTGCTTTACAGTTCTGATGGCTCCATTAGTTTAAATGTTGCAGTTATTTTATTACAATGTCCAATAAATCAATGTCAACGTCTATATCACATATTGTAATGCTCGATAGCAAAGCAATATTGTTATGGGATGCTTTTTACATAGCTAAAATTACAATTGCAGTTTGTGTTGTAACTGAATAAATGAACATTAGTCTACTTCAACATTACATATCTATCCTTTGAATCGTTGGCAGTTGTAATGAGATGTGTGTGTAAATGTATGTGTGCATGGGAGGGGGTGGGTGAAAAACAGGATTGATGTTCCATTCTTATATGTACTACATACGAGCAAGACATGTCAAAAGGATAAAGATTCAGTGTGACGGCTCCGCAGATAATAATCCGAGAAGCCCTGATTGGTTATGACTGCTTTGCAGTTTGCCATGATGCGTACAGTATGCGAAATTCCCATCTGCCCCTGTGTCTGCCCACCAGTCATCCTGCCACATTGGCAAAAGTGGCCCCAGTGGCGAGCGGAAGATGAACAGAGGTGCGGACGCCTTTGCCTGAGACCAAATATCTTCTGACAATGTTCACGTTCAGTTAGGGTCCAGAGTGCTTGTAGCTGTCACTTGTGATAAATGATAGAAATCCCATGTCTGAAGAGAAAAAATGCCACAGTATTAAATGCCATGGCTCTTTCTTTTAAAAGGAAATGAGATTTTTGTAAAAAATGGAATACGAGAAGAATTTATTTCTCCTGTTGCCTTGCGCAGTTCAAGATAAATTTGGTAACAGTCAATTCCCGTTAACTAAATAACATGTCTTTGCTCAAAATTTTAATCATTCCTGAGGAATATTTGCTCAGCAGGTTTTCAGTGAAATGTTAGTACGCTGTACTGTACTATTTATTGCTTTTTTATCTCAATATATTTATGGAGGTTAACCAATATGATTAGTGAACCTGTGTAGAAACTAAACTGCTATAAAACCCAGTAGAGCTGCCAGAAAGGGGCATTCATCTTCCAGTTTGTTGAACTGAAATAAACTGGGAAAAAATACAGTATGTGAGCAGAAATTGAAAAGCAGGGAGGCTGATAATGCAATCTTTGGTGGCCATAGCAGAACACCCGAATGAAAAGAGCTGAGGCTTTCTAAACGTCTGATGCATCATGCATGTAACATGTAATCTGAAAGTGCCTGCCTTTAGCTCATTACCAGCCGGAATTTCATGCAAATTACGAAATGGCTCAGTGCACCTGTTGAATGTTCCTGATGCGAGGCATTTAAATGAAGTTGGTACTATATGGAAATATCCTTCCCATATGTATGGGTTTTATCTGAGAAGGGATCACTTTTCTGGTATTTGCAGCTAGTTCAGTGCCACAGTGCTTCTTACCCGAGAAGCTGTTTCGTTGCTATGCACGATTCCAAAACTTGCTGAGGGCTTTTTAAAGCTGAATGCCCAACTGCCATTTGTGTCTGTTTTCCCAGGAATGTTACCATTTTTGTACAAGTAACTATGGATACCTATCAAGGAAAATAAGAAGAGCCACATCAGATAAGCATCTTCCCTTGTTGGCTTTGGTCAGTCAATTCATTTATATTCTCATATTCTGGCAGGGCCAGATAAATGTATCTAAGGAAATATGTATGAAGAGACTATGATGACCCATCATAAAATTGTGTAACTCCCGACTACCAGACCTGGAACCCACTTCAACAAAAATGACAGTCCTGTCAGTAAGCTGCCAAGGTAACCATGGACCTTTCTGCCAAATTATGCAGGTCACAAGTGCCTTGTTTGCTTTGGTCCGTCAATTCATTTATATTCTCATATTCTGCCAGAACCCAAACGGGGACCAGTAAAGGTAAACCCCCAAGAGCCAGATATATGCACAAGCAACTGGTTACACACTAAAGTCTGAAAGCAGGCTTGGCTTGTTCACTTATATGCCTGAAACGTTGAATAAGCAGCAGTCATCTGAAAATGTTCTCAAACTCTGCCCAAATAGAGTATCATCGAAACAATCTTTGATCAGGATCTCACAAGACAATCGCAGATTCCTCCAATTATCCCATCCCACAAATGAGGTCTCACAGATTAGAATTCCAGTATGCCAAATTTTACTTACTCTTAACAGTCCTTAGAGTTAATGTTTGTGTCCTCTAGCCTGCTGTTTCCTCATTGTGATAGAATATTGAACTGAATTGCTGAATTTTACGAGGCAGGTTGGGGTGTGCTGGGCTGGGGTGGGGTGAGGGTGGGGTGAGGGGCGGTGGGCGGGGTGAGGTAAACTGCAAGCAAACTGTTCACTCTTCTGAAAGGAAAGTCAATCGGAAACTGACCGCCTTTAAAAAAGCAATAACACATTGTGGGCAGCCTCAGGAAGCTAAGGATGGGACATCTGCCTCTCAGTGGAAGGACGTCCCACTCTCAAGAGCTATAAATCAACCTGATTGGTCGGCAGCTCTTGGAGTTTCAGCAGTGCCAGGAGAGCGTGGAGGGTGCAACTGACTGCAAAGACTTAAGAAAAGTGTCATGGTCACCAGGCACAAGTAAGTCAGGGTGAGGAGGAGGGGCTAAGATAGATGGGTGAGGATATGGATTTTAGAGGCCAAATGGGGAGGCACAAAGTTTACAATCTTAGCTGGTGGTGCCCCAAATGAAACGGCCATCCCAGTCTACCCAGCCCTCCACTGTTCAGCGTATCAAGGCAGCAGCCATTAATTGGCTACAGAGCTACCCAATATACCTCTGGGTTGGTGGGTGGGCTAGTGGGTGCCTTACCCACCTTGTATTATGCGGACTAGGCTGAGGGTTGGTGGGGAGACAGTGGACATATTTTACCTGCCCACCCCCTCTACCAAAAACATGCCTTGGGGAGGGCTGTAAAATACAGTCCACTATGTACATCATCTACTATTTAAGCATGTGCACTGTATTCCCTGAAAGGGAGGAAGAGGTAAAGTGGATGGCTATTGCAAGTCAGTGTCTGCCTCTGATGGAGAAGATGGTCCTGTGGCTGTTTTTTTCTGTGTCAGTCCATAATTATTAATAGTGTACACAAAACCATACATATCTCTCTCTGTTCACTGCAGTTCTGTGTTCCATTCCGCCCGCTGTCCAGTTTCAGATGTCTACATCCAATCCTTCTCCAACCTGGTCTGTCTTTTCCTTCTATTGGCACCAACGTTAAACTCTCATTCCAGTCGTCATACTTCCTCAATTGTCAGTATGTTATTTGGCATAAATGTAGTCATTTGAACACAGCAGCTGGGTATTACAGATGTGCAGTGGCTGAACATGATAGATCGGGACCTGGATTTTCATGTTTCCATCTGCGATGGAAGGGAGAAGGGAGGGATTTAAAAATGGCCCAATTCCAGGATTCCTGCCCCATTCTTGTCATGTGGGATTTTTATGGAACCAGCATAAAGGGCAATCCTGCCCTTGCCTACTCCATTGAGGGATGAGCATTTAGGACTCGCACTATTTCCATGGACTAGGGCCTATTTTGGTAGGAGATGTGTTTACAGCACCCAAGAGGAGTTGTGAACCATGGGGAAGCCAAAACAGTACCTGTTCCTTGAATTCTTTCACTGCCAGGCTTTGAAATACAAAAATATCTCTTTCAGTTTCAACAGTTAATAATAATAATCTTTATTATTGTCACAAGTAGGCTTACATTAACTCTGCAATGAAGTTACTGTGAAGATTCCCTCATCACCACACTCCGGCACCTGTTCGGGTACATGGAGGGAGAATTCAGAATGTCCAATTCACCTAACAGCATGTCTTTCAGGACCTGTGGGAGGAAACCGGAGTACCCAGAGAAATCCCACGCAGACATGTGCAGGGAGAATGTGCAGGCTCTGCACAGACAGTGACCCAAGCCAGGAATCGAACCTGGGACCCTGGCATTGTGAAGCAACAGTGCTAACCACTGTGCTACCATACCACCAATGCTATGTTGTGAGTTAGATGTGTTTTTACTATTGCAATTAATTATGGGGCTCTGTCCTGCCAAGATAAATTGGTCATCACATTGACCACCACTGTTTAATGTTGACATGTGTAGTTTTCCCAAAGGAGAATGTTTCATAATGCATCACAAATTGTAAAATTATTGTTTTAGAAATTTACTTTTTCAAATGGGCTTCATGGATACGAGTGTTTTTCAGTATGTAGTGTCGTAGTGGGATTGGAAGTGGAATGGATGATTGACAAGAAGAGATGAAAGAGGGTTAGTGTTAGTGGGTGTTATGGAAGTTAAACAGGTACCCTGCTGAGCTGGCTTGGCACGATCCAAGATGAGATGGGCTGACCTGGTCAAGAGGCAGATAGATCCAGTGGGAAAATGGGTAGGGGGTGGCTGGACTAAGAATGAGGTTGGGGGGGCGAGGAGGTGGATGGTTTGCTGGTGATGTTCAGAGCGCCAGTAGTCCATGTTATTCTGTGGAGCTCCGAGCTACACTCCTACAGCCTCTGCGTAAACATAAATAATTTCTCAAGTATCTTTCTTTGGGGCCTCTTCCTTCTTATTCTCTGGTAGAGATCGGCACATGTTCCACTTCCTTGTAACCTGAACTTTGCAGTCAGGCCCAATAACTTGAATGGAACCCTGATACATATATTAACTTGAATATTGCATCTCGTGGGCCTTCGGTATAAATGGGGCAGCCAAACTGCTATTCCTTTGCAATTTTCAACTGCTCTTCTATTTTTCAGGTGTAACAGAGACAGTGTGAACCGTTTGATTAGCCATGAGTTTAATAAAGAATGGAATTTCGCTGCTCTTCACATGTGAAACACTAGCAATTGTCAATATTGATTTTTTACATTGTGCATGTGTTATATATTGCATTGTTGTCTTGCATCGCTGCTTCCATTCATCTTAAACCTCAGGTAGTCAACACAAACTATTAGGAGACTACTAGGTTGACTTTAGGTTGACTTGCCTTGAGCATCTCGTATAGCTTCTCAGTAGCCTTCATGAATTTCTCAAATGACTCATTATTCGGAATGTTTTTGCTTTACTTATAGTTCTATAAGCAAGCTGTTAATTAATTTAATTAATTTTGTCCAGTGAATTTTAAACAATAATCCATTTTTTTTTTTTAAATTGGGGTTAAAGGGCTTCCAAATTATAATAACTAATTTTTTTTCACATCAGGAGACTAAAAGTGTCATCCTTTGGGTTTCTCAGTGAATACTGTTAGTGTATCCCAGGGTATTACACTCTGAGCATTATTGGATCTTAAGGTCAACTTCCTCCTAAAATAAAGAGATCATGGAATATGGTTGGAATATGTGGCAGATGTTAAGTTCTGTTTCAGATAGATTTTCACAACAGACAATATCTAACACAAATGTCATACCTGGTGGTCTAAACAGGAAAACAGTACTCTATACACATGTGGACATAAACAATGGAGTATCATCAAATCCCTATAGTGCAGAAGGAGGCCATTTGGCCCATCGGGTCCACACAGACCTTCTGAAAGAGCACCTGGCTCCCTGCAACCCCTAACCCTACTTGACCCGCTCATCCCTGGACACTAAGGGACAATTCAGCATAGTCAATCCTAACCTGCGCACGTTTAGACTGTGGGAGGAAACTGGAGCGCCCGGAGGAAACCCACGCAGACACGAGGAGACCATGCATACTCCACACAGACAGTCACCTAAAGCCGGAATTGAACCTGGGTCCCTGATGCTGTGAGGCAGCAGTGCTAACTGTGCCACCATGTCTCCCCGTATGTATATTTATATAGATAACATGGATGTGTGCATGTAAATGTGTGTGCACATATGTGTGTTTCACAGTGGTGAGTTGTATGAATCAATTTAAGATTCCAGTTAAAAATACTTCACTCAAGCTGGTAGTTTAATGAAAGGCATTAAATCCTGACTGTCTAGTGATGGCGATGGCATGTCTTTATGTAGCATCACAATCTACATAGTTTTACACTGCATTCCTCATTAACAGCATCGAACTTTGTGGACTTCCGAACTTTAAGGTCTTTGAAGACTAAACTGAATGGAAATCGGGAAAAACAATATCAAAGTGATCATTCTTAGTAATAATTGACCTTAACTGATTTCTTGCTCCTGATTCTTATTGCTCTTCCTTACACTCTTAATGCAATGTTCGCCTCCCCTTTACGCAAGTGACTGATCAAAGAAATTGGCAGAATTTCCTTAATTGTAGTAATTGTCCCAATTCATGATTAATTACCTGACTGCTTTCTGTAGAAAAGATTACACTCTCCCTTCATCATTGCCATAGGGATTTAGGACTGTTTAATTTCTCAGTTAGCTTTAAGTAAATTCTTCTAACTATTAATAAATGATTTGGAACAAATTGCAATTTACTTATACCAGATTAGCCAGATTGCCAAGAAAGAAAACTCTCTACCACTGTGGCAAAGGACAACTGGGCTTGCAGTTGGTGTGGGAATGCATTGTCAGGGAACAATTCAAATGAACACCGATTAGAGTAGAGATTCAATTGGGCTCATTGTTGTCAGCTTGCATCTGAAACCGAGAATACACCAGCCAGCCCTGGTCTGAACATCTTAGAAATCATAGAATCCCTACAATCTAGAAGGAGGCCATTCAGCCCATCGGGTCTGCACCGATCCTCCAAAAGAGCACCCTAACCAGGTCCACTTCCCCACTCTATGCCTGCAATCCCCACCACACCTGCACATCCCTGGACACTGAGGGGAAATTTTACCATGCCACCTTACCTAACCTGCACGTCACAGGACTGTGGGAGGAAACTGGAGCTCCCAGAGGAAACCCACGCAGACACGAGGGGAAAGTGCAAACTCCACACAGACAGTCATCCAAGGCCAGAATTGAACCTGTGTTCCTGGATGCGGTGAGGCAGCTGTGCTAACCATTGTGCCACCGTGCAAACTGCCAGTGTCTCTCATGTCTTTTCAAGTCACTCGCTCTTCAGTAGAATTACTGTGGCTGCCAATGTCCTCAGGTAAGCAATGAAGGAAGGAGTCTGCTTTCTAGGCTCTATCCAAACAAGCAAATCCTGAGAAAAGCAGGACTGAGACCAGCTCATGGAACTCAATTACCCTTATTCACAGTCGAGAGGCCGAATACCTGTTTAGGTGGCTTGCTTATGGTGCATTAAAATCGAGTGATATCAACATGGCAGTGGAGTTTTTCTAGGTGTCCGTGGGGCGCAGTCTGCGATACTTGCAATTTTTGCTGTTTTCTACCCATGACATTTGCGCAACAACAATTAGCAAATTCTACTTCATTCTCTCTGGTGTGGCTAATGCCAATTACAACCAGAAAGTGGTGAGCAAAGGGATCGTGTATTTGTAAACCACCTTTCATGACCTTAGGACATCCTACAGTACTTTACAGGCACTTTGAATTGTGGTCACTGCTGCAATGTGAGAAATGCAGCAATTATTTTTGTACAAAAACCCACGAACAACATTGTCATAATTACTGGATAATCTGCATTAGTAATTGAGAGGTAAATATCTGTCAGGGTGCTTAGAATAATTCCACCATTCTTCTTCAAACTAGTGTGACGGCATCTACCTTGGAAAGTAGATAAGGGGTCCTATCTAACCAAATGGGAACAGTCTCATAGCGAGCGCATTAGTCCCATCTCCTGCAGGAGCCCCGCTCGCCGAAACTCCGCAATGCAGGGAGAGATCAACCCTATTTTAAATGGCGACCCGATCTCGCAGCTTCCAACGCAACCCCTGAATCCCCCAAAGCACCAAGTCAACTATAAGAGGGTCCTCGGCGGCCCCCCACCACCACCCCTGTGGCCCACCTCACGTGCACATGGCACCCCCGGGCCCGATCCCCATGAGTACAAAATTCCAGCTTGGTACCTTGCCAGTGCCAGCCTGGCACCCTGGCAGTGTCGTCTGGGCACCACCCCCTTCATTTAACACCTCCAGTCCCCCGCGCTCCCAAGGGGTCTGTACCCACCCACCCCCGACTATTCCACTTTGTGATTAGCCCTATCTGCACGGGACTTCTCTCCCCACAGGCCCGACCGACCCGACCTTCCATCCAACCCCCCACTCCCTCTATAGCCCAACACCTGCAAACCATCACCAGGCCTTACTGGACCAGACCAGACACCCTCCACCCTCAGTACATCGAGGCCCAGTCTTGCCCACCCCACCCCCAAGGGTGTCACCTTGAGGTTCAACCATCCTCCCCCATCCCTGAGTTCCTCACTAGCCCCTGAGGCCTGAAGCCCACCCCCCACACCTTCCTCCCGAGACCCAAGGCCTTCCCACCTGAGGAACAAAACTGTCCCCACTATGAGGCCCAATTCCCTCCCGCCAAGGCCCGTCAGAGTCAAGGCCCGGCCCCACCGCTGGCCTCCGGCCCAACCCCCTCTGACCTCAGGTCCCCTCAACCCCAGGCCCGACACCCTCTGACCTCCGTTCCCTCCAACCCCATGCCTGACATCCCTGGCCTCTCCCCCCCAGACCTCCGATCCTACCAACCTCTGAACCCCCGACCTCTGATGTCTCCCAACCTCCAATTCCCCCAGACCTTTGATACCCAATCCCCCAAACTCCCAATCCTATATACCTACATTTTCCCAACCTGGCAATTTTTATGGACTTTGCCTTGTTTACATTAGCTAGTGCTTTTATGAAGGGGGCATGTCCTCTTCACTTTGACTCCACTGCACCTTTAACACTGGTTCCCAAGATCACACTGCACTGTCTGGTTCTCATCTGATGAGTTGGAAGGTAGAGCATGATGGGCTGGAAAAAATAACGTAAGCAACTGGCCACAGATTGGGCAACAAATTGATTGTCACTCCATGGATGTTCAGGCCCAATATTTCCTCCTGCACACTATTTTCTCATGCTGGTGCAGGTTTTGGAAGCCCTTTAGCTGGGCATTTATTTTTAAATGCACTTTCTTGGAGGGTTAGTGAGAAGTGGGGGTACCCTGTTATGAGGCCAGGAGCATTCTGAAGGGTAAGCAAAAGATGTTTTGACACAAAAATGTCAGTTGCGGCATTGTAATGTAGATGTGTTTTTAATGGAGTGATTCATCATAGGGACTTGTTCCAAGAAGATAAATTAACCATTACATTGACCACATTCTGCTACTGTTGACATGCATGACAGCACTTTTTCCCTTTGGGAAAGTACTATAATGCTTTTAAAAGTATAGAAAAATGTGCCACCTTTCCATGATTAGTAATGGGATTTAAATGTGAAAACAATATTTCCTGGTTTGAAAAGTATAGAAAATTTAATCATCTGCTCCCCTTCATTGATTTACAGACAATCTGCTTTGAAATGGAGAGGACACCACTTGTCCTCTTACAGTCAGGTGTCTGCAGCTGCAATGGCATTTTGATGACATTGGTCATGATGAATACTTGACTGAATTCCAAAAATTGATGGAATAATCAGCTCAGTCTGTTCACACAGCTCTTCAGGGAATGGCTGACAGTTTTATGAGGTTGTAATAACATCCTCTGCTTATGTATTGGTTTCAGAGTACTTATTTGCTTGTTTACACAATTATATGACCACTTGAAGGATTTACTTTTTTCAATCACAGTTCTTTTTACAGGATCAATGAAAGACTTTTGAGTGAGAGTTTTATCACATTGTCACAAGTTTGATTTTTTACACCTGCTTTTAAAATAATTCACATTTCTATTGCATGGCTCCTGAAGACTCTGTGTAGTGCATACTGGGTCACTGGCTATGGAGGATGCATGGGGACATGGAGGTGGCATGGGCAATCAGAGAGGGCATGGAGATAGCTTAGGGATATGAGGGGGAGATTTGTGGCATGGGTGATCTTAGGTGGCATGGGGTGGCATGGTTAGGAGGTTGGGGAAGGAGTGGGGTGGATTCAGAACGCCTTTAAACAATGTTGACAACTTGGTTGATGTGTTGGAGAATGGAGGTGGCCCTTTTAACCAGCCTGCGTCTGTACCCACACTCTTCCTTCATTCTACTGTGGGTTAGGAACTGCACTCAAACCTATGAAAAAGCAAAAGTCCCAGCAAAGTCATGCATCGGTCGGCTGTGCAGCTCGTAAGCTGCAAAAATGTAAAAATGACATTTTTTTGAACCTACACAAAAAACATGGCCCTAATATTCATTAAGTATACCTTCTGCTTTATGCGTCTGCATACCTTCTACAGTTGAACGGTCACCCACTAACTGCACAAATAATGAGCCGGAGCCTTCAGGAAGGAGAGAAAATTGGAGGTGAATCATTTTTATGGCTTAGTCTTAATTGCAATTAAAAGAGTCTTAATTTCCCAATGTGCAACACAAAACTAAACTAAATTTGGCATAAATTAAATTACTTCTTTCCTGCTCACAGAGACCAAATTAGCAGACAATGTAGAAAATGAAAAGGCGACCAGTGTAAAGGTTCTTTCATGTTAGAGTAAGTTTGTGGCATTTGGATAGAATTTACCATTTGAAATGAAGGTGAAGAGAAAAGTAAGATCTGACATCAAGCAATCATCAGTTAAAAGAAAATGGATCACATATTAACCAATTTCTCTTCATGATTATTTTCACCCGAAGTGGAAAGTCTTTCTTGTTTATTGATTGTGGCTGAAATTTCAAATTGTGTATGTGATGATTGGATTCAAAAGCATATTTTGTTTGTTTTCTATCTGGCCTTGGAATTTGCTCAAGCCATAAGCTCAGTTTAATGATTGGAATCAGGGTTTTTTTTGTATGTGTTTATAGTGCAGAGCGCTGTATTTACAGAATATGCTAGTATTCCTAATTGTTGTGATTCCCCTTATTTAAAATGCAAGTGTACATTTTTTTTTAAAGGCAAATTGGAATAAAATGAAATTTATTCCTGAATTCAAAGTGCATTACTGGAAAAATGTAAAAAGGGAAAAAAAGGAAAATTCTAAAATAAATGTTAATGGAAAGAACTTAGACAAATAGCTATCGCAAAATAGGTTGGATATGAAATTTCATTATGTGCATTTTATTGTG